>NC_058523.1:402220947-403470947 GCF_904849725.1 Hordeum vulgare subsp. vulgare | reverse complement strand
AGTGGAATGGAGTGTGTTTTTCTCCAAACAAGGAAGGCTAGGTTCCGAATTATTATGAACAGCAAAAAAAACTAAAACAAACTAAAAAGTAAAGAGTGGGACGCTCCAAGCATAACACATAACATATGAAGTGATAAAAATATAGCATGGAGATGGACGAACTGATGATTGTTGATAGAGAAGGAGATGCACAGGGCATCCCCAAGCTTAGACGCTTGAGTCTCCTTGAATATTTCTTGGGGGTGCATGGGGGCATCCCTAAGCTTGAGCTCTTGACACTCCTGGATCTTCTTTCATCATCTTCCATCGCATACTTGAAAACTCCCTTCATACGAAACTCATCATAAGCTGATTAGAGTGGTTAGTACCCATGATAAAATAATACATCACCTGCTGGAAATAAAGATTTTCATGAAAATATACTGTTTCTCATGATTGCCAAAAGGTTTTTGCATAGTAAGAGCAACCTTAAGATTTGCAAAATGATGAGAACGCAAAACGTGGCAGAATCTAGGAAAAACAGAACAACTGGTAGTAAATAATTTTTTCGGGGCACTTCTGCAACACAAATCAAAAACCTCAGAACAGATGCCAGAAATACAATTATAAATAGCATGCTATCAAAAAAATTAAGATCAAAAAGATGATTTGGTGATTTTTGGCGAATTTTTACGTCAAGCAGACAGAATCTGTTTCTCGATAGCATGTCACAACTTTTGAACTTTCTTGCAATCGGAGGCTAAAACTTGGCACAAAGCTTAAAAATAAGGATAAAATGATGTTGCTGCAGTAATAGCAAGCATCAATACCACTAAAACTAAAAGTAAAAACAAATTGGGTTGCCTTCCAACAAGCGCTTTCTTTTATGCCTTTGAGCTAGGCATGATGCAAAAAGATCAAGTATTATCAACTCCATAAGAATAACTTGCCCGAATAACGGACTCGTAAGGTAACTTCATCTTCTTTCGAGGGAAGTGTACCATTCCCTTTTTAAGGGGAAATTGGGATTTAATGGTCCCTTCTTTCATGTCAATGACAGCACCAACAGTGCGGAGAAAAGGACGTCCCAAAATAATTGGACATGAGGGATCATACTCAATGTCCATAATGAGAAAATAAACGGGCACATAATTATCATTGACAACAATAAGAACATCATCAATTCTCCCTAAAGGTTTCTTTATGGAATAATCAACTAGACAAACACCAAAAGAACATTGATCATAAGGTTTCAAATCAAGCATATCATACATTCTTTTGGGCATAACGGATGCACTAGCTCCAACATCACATAAGGCAAAGCAAGAGATATTATTCAATTTAATATTGACCATAGGATCCCAACCATCTTCTAGTTTTCTAGGAATAGAAGTCTCTAACTTGAGCTTCTCCTCCGTAGCTTTGATAAGAGCATTGGTAATATGCTCGGTGAAGGCAATATTGAGAGTACTAGTGTGGGGGTCTTTAGCCATTCTTTGCAAAAAAAATGATAACTTTGGAAAGACTACAATTGTCAAAATCAAGATCACTACCATTAATTAAAGTGGTGATAATGTCATCTAAGCTCATTCTTTTGGTAGTCTCAAAATTCAACGGACCTTCTTGTCCTATAGTTGAGGTATTAGCATCACCATTAATAGGTCCATGGGACTAGGGGTGTGATGGGTGCTAAAAGTTTTGAGATCCTCAACAACTTATATAGTAGCAATGGTAGTATGTGTAGGAAGGCTCTTAATCCTATCTTCCTCTTCTTTTTCTCTAGCCCATCTATCTTTAAATTTGGATAGCATTCTTATGTTCTCATTAATTTGGACTTGGATAGCATTCATGGGTGTGGTGTTCCTTTCCTCAAGGGGGGGGGTTCTAACTTTAAGTATCTCTACATCATGAGCTATGTTGTCCACCTTCAAAGAGAGACTATATAATTTTTCTAATTTCTCTTTTACACTCTTGTTTAAGGCTTTTTGAGAAGTGATAAAGTCTTTAAGCATGCTCTCTAATTCAGAAGTGGAGCTTTTGGTGCTAGGATAATTGTTGTTGTTCCCATAGTTGTTGGATGGGAACGGTCTAGGATTGCTACCAAAATTACTCCTATAAGCATTATTATTAAAGTTGTTCCTAGAAATAAAATTAACATCAACTTTCTCTCTTTCTTGATCAACCAAAGAATTTAAAGGAACATCACGAGGATCAATAGGAGCTTGCTTAGTAAGTTAAGTCACGATCATGTTAACCTTATCATTAAGGGAGGAGATCTCCTCAACACAGTTTACCTTCCTACCTGTTGGAGCTCTCTCGGTGTGCCATTGAGAATAATTTGTCATCATCTCATCCAACAGCTTTGTGGTAGCACCAACTGTAGTTGACATAAAGGTTCCTCCCGTGGCCGAGTCTAACAGATTCCGCGAGGTAAAGTTCAATCTGCATAGAAAGTTTGTATAACCATCCAAGTAGTCAAACCATGTGTAGGGCAATTCTTAACAAGAGATTTCATACGTTCCCAAGCTTAAGCAACGTGTTCATTATCCAGATGCCTAAAATTCATAATGTTACTTCTTAACTAGATAATCTTAGCAGGCGGGTAATACTTCCCAATAAAAGCATCTTTGTACTTATACCAAGAATCTATGCTATTCCTAGGCAAAGATTGAATCCACACTTTACCTCCTCTTCTCAAGGAGAAATGAAAAAGCTTAAGCTTAACAATATCACCATCTACTTTTTTATATTTTTGCATATCACAAAGCTCAAAAAAATTATTCAAGAGCAAAGCAGCATCATCTCCACCACCAGAGAACTGATCTTTCATAACAAGGTTCACTAAAGCAGGTTTAATCTCATAGGAGGTAGCCCAAGTGGCGGGAGCAGCAATAGGAGTGAACATAAAGTCATTGTTGTTGTGACTAGTGAAGTCACACAACTTGGTGTTTTCAGTGGAACCCATAGCAGCAACAACAAGCAAGAACAAAGCAACTATTTTTTTGTGGTTTTTGGTATAAGACTCTAAGGCAAAAAAACTATAAAGCAAACTAACAAGACTAAAAAGCAAAAGTAAAAGATAGCGTGCAACTCCCCTATCTTGAAGACTGGAGTTCCCCGTCAACGGCGCCAGAAACTTGCTTGATGACGAGTTGATGAATATACTTCTCGCCCCTCGTTGGTTACCCAAGTGGAAGGTGGAGATGTAGTCAGCAGCAAGTTTCCCTTACACGGAGACTCTAAGGTTTATCAAACCAAGAGGACTCGAGGATCAACAAGTAGGTGTCCGCTGCCCTGGCGCTAGCATAAGACATGGACCTACACACACACAAATAACTTTGCTCCCAACGAGTACAGAGAGGTTGTCAATCTCTCCGGCCTTGTAGTTTGCAAAGGATCAAAACACAAGCGGGAATAGTGATAGTGATTGCAACGGAAAAGTAAATGAAACCCGTAAATGATGGAGGTGTAAGCAATGGTGGTGATATGGACGTGCGTCACATGATGTTCACTAGTGATGTCTCTCTCCCAAAAGACGATAAACAACTATGCTTGGGTAAACAAATTACAGCTCGGCAATTGACAGAATTATAAATGCACCGCAATGCTAATTATGCTACTTGAAAGTTAGAGGCTCAATAGTAATGGGCAGTACGCCAAGACAACTAGACCGTTTATTCATCAGCATCTACTTACTAATCATCCACCTTGAGATATCTATCCAGAACATCTCGCTGGTATTAAGTTGCGAGCCCCACCCAAAGTGTAAACTCAAAGCAATGGACAACTGCATTAACGAACTATGCGTAAGGTAAACAATCCTTGCAACTGTCACTCAAACTAGACATCAGGGGGCATGAACCCACAATCATGCATAATGCTCCCTCTTGGAGTTATAATCTACTACTCGGCCTAAGAAATAAAGAGCAAAGGAGAACATGCATGAATCGCTAAAGAACATAATATAAAAAGGATAATCAAATATATAACTGATAACAATCTAAACATAATCTCATAATCCATCGGATCCCAACAAACCGAGCATAGCAATAGCAGGAAAATTACATAGATGCCTTGATCATGTATTACCGAGTGGGCCCCGAGATACCTCTCCGTCATACGGAGTGACAAATCCCAGTCTTGATCCATACTAACTCAACGAACACCTTCGAAGATACATGTAGAGAATCTTTATAGTCACCCAGTTACGTTGCGACGTTTGATACACACAAAGCATTCCTCCGGTGTCAGTGAGTTATATGATCTCATGGTCATAGGAACAAATACTTGACACGCAGAAAACAATAGCAACAAAATGACACGATCAACATGCTACGTCTATTAGTTTGGGTCTAGTCCATCACTTGATTCTCCTAATGATGTGATCCCGTTATCAAGTAACAACACTTGCCTATGGCCAGGAAACCTTGACCATCTATGATCAACGAGCTAGTCAACTAGAGGCTTACTAGGGACAGTGTTTTGTCTATGTATCCACACAAGTATTGTGTTTCCAATCAATACAGTTATAGCATGGATAATAAACGATTATCATGAACAAAGAAATATAATAATAACTAATTATTATTGCCTCTAGGGCATATTTCCAACAGTTACGATGCACAGAGTGGAATCCAGTCGGTTAGTTTGATATACTCTGAATGCTAGTCTCCGACTGGATGGTCGAGGACCTGTTACCGACTGGACGATGGGAACTCCTTAGTTCAGACGGAACTGACTAAGGGCCTTGTCCCTTATGAGGGGTAGTCCTTGGGTAGGACCTACAGGGCAGGCCTATGACCCTACCCTAGGACTATAACCCCATCATTAGTCCCCGAATGGATTGGGGTTGGAACGACGAAGCGATGCTTGAAGTTTGGATCCGACTGATACGGATGTAACTTTGGCATTGCTTGCCTCGATCCATTTTATCTTTTCTGACCAATGATCCGAGTGGAAGTAGTTTCGAAACAAACTGTCGGAAACCGAGTGCTTCCGTGGCATCTTCTGACGTGACCAGTCAACTGACAGCGGCGGATTTCCCGGGATCCTCAAATTTCGGTTATCCCGCGCTCAGCGGGGATGACGCCATCGCGCTCGAGTAGCGCCTGACGCCTCGATTTTCACGCCTTCATCTTCTCCACTGATATCGCTGCGGTCGGTCGGTGGATAAGATTTCGGGGCCACTTGCCAGTGACCCAGTCGGAACCTTACTTAAATCCTAGCAGCGAGGGTTTTTTCGTTACGCTCGCCGGACACCTCGCTTTTGCTCCGCTTCCTTCGCCATCTTCTGCGCCTTCTAAGCTTCTTCCTTCTCCTCCCTCGCGCATCCGCAGCTTCCGCCATGACCAAGGGGCAAACCAGCAAGCTAGAGGCGCGGAAGAAGAGGGGGAAGGCGGCGGCTCCTGCGCGGAGGCAGCGAGCGCTACCGGCGGGGTGGATCCAGGGGGACTTCCTCCCCTCCACGGTGACGGAGGAGGGCTTGCTGGAGCTGGTGGAGCGCGGGATGATCGCGCACAAGTCATGGAGGTTGCTGAAGGAGGGTGAGACCGAGCCGGTGCCCCGGGAGGGGAGCGCGTCCTGCTGCTCAGCCACGTCCATCGAGGTTTCTCCCTACCCCCGCACCCTTTCTTCAAAGGCGTAATGAACCACTTTGGGGCGCAGCTCCACCACTTTCCCCCGAATGCCATCGCCCATCTCTCTGCTTTCGTAGTCTTGTGCGAGTGCTTCATCGGTTGTCCTCCCCATTGGGGGCTTTTCAAACATATCTTCTCTGCTAGGTCTCAAACTATCAAACGACTTAATCAGTCGGATGATAAGACTCACCTTCTCCAGCTCTGTGGGGGTTTAGGCTTCCAAAAGAAGAGCAAAAGTAGTTATCCTGCTCTTCAGCTGAGTGAATCGGTTAGGAACTGGCAGTCGACATGGTTCTACTGCCAGGACGTCGCTTGCCCGAATGCCACGACAGGGCTACCTCCTTTTAGCTTAGATCGACCAGCTCCACCTAAGCAGCTTGCGCTCACGAAGGCGGAGAAGATCCGTATCCAGCCCCTAGTCGACGCACTCGCAGATGTCGTCAGAAAGGGAGTCACCGGCATAGATTTGCTGGAGGTTTTCCTCGGCCGGCGTATCCAACCACTGCAGGCCCGAGACCACGCCATGTGGCATTACACGGGACCCGAAGACTCCACTCGGACCAACGTCGAGTGCGTGACTGGGGAGACAGTTGCGTCGTGGGTGCTCCAGATCACAGGCGCCTGCGAGAACCCCAGAGGGTCCCGGTGAGTGAAGGCTTTCCGCGCGGACAACCCTCCTCCGAACGAGGTGAGTACAACTTGTCAAGTGCACATAACTGTCTTAGATTTATCGCTGTCTTGAATCACCGTCTGACGTCTGATGTCATCGACTGTATTTTATGCAGAAGTGGACCAACTGGTTCTCCCCTGTCTCGAACGGGAACCCGTCCGAGGAGGAGGAAGAGGGCAGCCAGGAGCGCAGCATGGAGAGCGTCGAGTACGTCTCCGACAGTGGGGAGACGGAGGAGGAGTTTGGTGAAGAAGAGGAGGAAGACGAAGAGCAGGACTCGCCACCCCCGCCGCCAGAGCACCGAACCAAGCGCCGACATGAACCTGCAGCTCCCTCGGCCCTTCCAGCATCCTCGAGTGCTCTGCCAACTGCTCCCATGGTCCCGAGTGCTCGGAGCGCCAAGAGGACCAGGGACGCTGCTGCTAACCTGCGGGTCAGCCTTCCAAGGTGGCCAAACCGAGCGGATCTAAACCTCGGAAGACTTTGCCGCGGATGAGGGTCATCGTTCCCGTCACCTCAACGTAAGTGCATTGTTCTTCTAACTTCTTCTGATATTCGATTAAACTCCTGTTTGATGGTCGAATGAATTTCACTCGACAGGGTTGCCACCTCTTCCACCTCTCCGGCGCGCCAGGGGGATGATCCCATGGAAACGGACGATGTTGTCTCGTCCCAGCCAGGTGCGTCATAGCGATTCCGAGAGTTTACATTATTGCATCGCGAATTCTGTCTTCGGTCTTGCCCTTTTTCTGTGATCTCACTCCGTTCGGTCGGGTTTCTCTCAGGGGCGATTTATGCGGATGAGGGTGACCAGGGAAGGTCTGAGCAAGCTGCGGAGCCTGTCCTTGAGGCTGCTCCGCCAGTTACTGCTCTCGCTGTGGACGTGCCGCCGACTGAGGCGATGTCGTCGACTGAAACGGCGCTGGTTGCTCCTGAACCGACTGGAGCAAGCCTTGGGATGCCCAAGGAGCCTCCAATGATGCCAGGCCCGTCGAATGTCGAGTATAACGTCCAGCGCCTCCCAGAGGATCAGGTGGGAGCGGCCAAGGGGGGCCATGGTGCACGCGGAGCTGATGGCGGGAGAAGCCAAGAAGGCATACGACTCCATCGCATCCCTATGCTAGCGGAGCTTGGAGCTGCGGGACGATATCCGAGTAAGTGGGCTAGTAAGTATTTACTTTTCTCTTGTAACCCACTGGGTGTGCTCGGATATCGTATGATTTTTGCAATGGGTTCACTCTTAGTGAACCCAGTGGGTGTAGTCCCCGAGACTTCTGCCGAGTGCTTGCACCGGCAGTTGTCTTTATACACATTGTCTTTGGCTTGATCAGATCACAAATTAATCTGTTCGTATGCTGACAGTTGGGGCACTCGGAGTGTACCTACTGGATGAGTCCCCGAGAGTAATTTTACTCAGGTCGGGTAGTAGTAGCCTCACAGGCTTAGGTGTTGTCATGTAGCTCAATAGGGCGGACCTGTTTGAGTTTCATGCCAGTGGGGTCACTCTCAGTGAACCCACTGGGTGTAGTCCCCGAGACCGCTGTCGACTGCTTGCGTCGGCAGGGGTCTGAAGAACTTAGACTTTTTATTGTTGGATTTGGCTGATCGTCTCTTGACGCTGGCTAGCAGAAAACTTGCGATATGGGGACGGCGTACGAGACTCTCAGGGCTGAAAAGGTTCAGTTTGCTGGTGAGTTGGATGCAGCACTGGTTGCCATGGCTGGTATGAAGGATGTTCTGGCGGAACGAGAGAAGTCTTTGGAGCAGGCCCGTGAAGCAAACAAGGCACTGACTGCTGAAGTTGAGAAGATGAAGGCGCATAGGTCTGAGCTGATGGGGCAAATGAATATGCTGAACAAGCGGTGTATAGCGCAGGAAAAATACGTCAGTGATTGGGCCCGGCAGATGATAACGCGTCTAGGTGGTAAGTCCTGTTTTTTCGAGTGCTTGTGGTATGTGCATTACACTCGGCGCTTATTGTTTGCTTGTCCTGTGTTTGCAGATTTTTGCATGGATGCTGAGGCTGAAGCAGCTGACGTGGAGCGGTCGATTCGCGAGAACATTCCACTCGGCGAGGATGCCACTCGAGATCTGCTCCGAGCGCACATTCGCCTGGGCAAAGTTGGGCCTTTCATCGGTCGACTGAGAGAAGTCGTCGGCCGGATCTACAAGGAGCTTTGGCCTTAAGACGAGTCTCGGTATGAGATGGAAGGCTTGATGACTCAGCTGGAGGAGGTCCCAAACCGAGTGCAGTCATGGAAGAAATCTGCGGCTCGCAGTGGTGCAGACGTTGTGTTGTCCCTGGTCCGAGTGCATTGCAAGGAGGTGCGCAAAGAGAAGCTGAAAGCGTTGAAGGTCTCCAACACGAAGAAACTTCGATTCAAAGACTTCATGGAAACCTTCCTTGAGAGTGCCACTCGCATCGCCGACAGGATCGACCTGGACACATTCGTGGAGCCCTCCAGTCCTGGCGCCAATCCGGACGATGCTTAAGAAAACTTTTACCTCGGTATGCCGAGTGTTGGTTGTAAGAAACCTTGGCCACTTCTGTTGGCCGTCACATTCTTGGTTCGGTGCGGGTAAGCGTGATCCGCACCGAGTCAACTATCCTTAGGTGAACTTCGAATTTAAATCAAATCGTTTGCTCTTCTGTTGCCAAAGAGTTGTTGACACCATTTTGGCTCGAGTTTTTGTTTGGCTTTTCTTGTTGAAGCCAATGGCAAACATGCGGAGCATGTAATTGTCAGTTTCCTTGACATCTGTGTGATCCTCTCTGAGGGTCTGCCAAGTCACCGAGTGGATCTGTAGGATACACTCGAGGGTAATAGAGTACTTAGGCGATTCATGATCGCGGCTAAGTCTTCGAGTGCGACGGATATGCCGCACTCGGAGCGAGTTGTTACTCATGTAATTGTCAGTGGTCTTGACATCTACATGAGCCTCAATGAGGGTCTGCTGAGTTCCCGAGTGGATCTGTAGGATACACT
This sequence comes from Hordeum vulgare subsp. vulgare, assembly GCF_904849725.1. Taxonomy (NCBI): domain Eukaryota; kingdom Viridiplantae; phylum Streptophyta; class Magnoliopsida; order Poales; family Poaceae; genus Hordeum; species Hordeum vulgare. Next base: position 403,461,675 of record NC_058523.1, on the reverse strand, counting down.
CGAAGGTAATAGAGTACTTAGGCGATTCATGATCGCGGCTAAGTCTTCGAGTGCGACGGACATGCCGCACTCGGAGCGAGTTGTTACTCATGTAATTGTCTGTTGTCTTGACATCCACATGAGCCTCAATGAGGGTCTGCTACGCATGTAATTGTCAGTGGTCTTGACATCCACATGAGCCTCAATGAGGGTCTGCTGAGTCCCCGAGTGCGACGTTCAGTGCACACTCGCAGAAAGTTAGTACTTAGGCGATTCTTGATCGCAGCTAAGTCCCCGAGTGCGACGTTTAGTGCACACTTGGAGAAAGTTATTACTTAGGCGATTCTTGATCGCAGCTAAGTCCCCGAGTGCGACGTTTAGTGCATACTCGGAGAAAGTTATTACTTAGGCGATTCTTGATCGCAGCTAAGTCCCCAAGTGCGACGTTTAGTGCACACTCGGAGAAAGTGAGTACTTAGGCGATTCTTGATCGCAGCTAAGTCCCCGAGTGCGAAGTTTAGTGCATACTCGGAGAAAGTTATTACTTAGGCGATTCTTGATCGCAGCTAAGTCCCCGAGTGCGACGTTTAGTGCACACTCGGAGAAAGTGAGTACTTAGGCGATTCTTGATCGCAGTTAAGTCCCCGAGTGCGACGTTTAGTGCACACTCGGAGAAAGTTATTACTTAGGCGATTCTTGATCGCAGCTAAGTCCCCGAGTGCGACGTTTAGTGCACACTCGGAGAAAGTTAGTACTTAGGCGATTCTTGATCGCAGCTAAGTCCCCGAGTGCGACGTTTAGTGCACACTCGGAGAGAAGCGAGTACTTAGCGATTCTTGATCGCAGCTAAGTCCCCGAGTGCGACGTTCAGTGCACACTCGGAGAAAGTTATTACTTAGGCGATTCTTGATCGCAGCTAAGTCCCCGAGTGCGACGTTTAGTGCACACTCGGAGAAAGTTATTACTTAGGCGATTCTTGATCGCAGCTAAGTCCCCGAGTGCGACGTTTAGTGCACACTCGGAGAAAGTGATTACTTAGGCGATTCTTGATCGCAGCTAAGTCCCCGAGTGCGATGTTTAGTGCACACTCGGAGAAAGTTAGTACTTAGGCGATTCTGGATCGCAGCTAAGTTTTTTTTTTTGAGACCGGAGTCTGCGACCGCGGAAGAATTTTGGATCTGCAAAAGCTCAATCTGCTTTATATTATTTCACCAATACTTGTTCTTTACATTGCTTCAGGAGATCTCCATTCCATGCTCGCGGCTCGTCTGTCTCCCTGTCGATGTTGTAGAGTCTGTATGCTCCGTTGTTCAGCACCTTGGAGACGATGAAGGGTCCTTCCCAGGCAGGAGCCAACTTGTGAGGTCTTTGCTGATCCACTCGGAGCACCAGGTCGCCTGCTTGGAACGTGCGACTCCTGACGTGTCGTGCATGAAAATGCTGTAGATCTTGTTGATAAATGGTTGAGCGAGTCAGTGCCATCTCGCGCTCCTCCTCTAGAAGGTCCACTCCGTCTTGCCTTGCTTGTTCTGCTTCAGCTTCGGAGAAGAGTTCGACTCGTGGAGCATTGTGAAGCAAGTCACTCGGAAGGACTGCTTCTGCTCCGTAAACGAGGAAGAATGGTGATCGCCCTGTAGATCTGTTTGGGGTTGTGCGAAGACCCCAAAGCACTGAGGGTAGCTCGGTGACCCATGTGCCAGCGGCATGTCCCACCTCTCGCAGGAGTCGGGGCTTCAAACCTTGCAGAATAAGTCCATTCGCCCGCTCTGCTTGTCCATTGGATTGAGGATGCGCCACGGATGCAAAATCCACTCGGATACCTTGGCTTGAACAGAAACCTTTGAATCTGTCCGAGTCAAAGTTTGTCCCGTTGTCCGTGATTATGCTGTGAGGTACACCGAATCTGGAGATGATGTCCCTGACAAACTTGATGGCTGTTAGGGCGTCGAGCTTTTTGATGGGCTTGGCTTCAATCCATTTTGTGAACTTGTCGACTGCCACCAACAAATGTGTGTATCCTCCTTGACCTGTCCTGAATGGACCGACTGTATCTAATCCCCATACTGCAAATGGCCACACAAGAGGGATTGTCTTCAACGCAGATGTTGGCTTGTGGGACTTGTTGGAGTAGAACTGACAACCTTCACATTGGTCGACCATATCTTTAGCCATTTCGTTTGCGTGCAACCAGAAGAAACCAGCTCTGAATGCTTTGGCGACGATCGCTCTCGAAGAGGCGTGATGACCGCAGGTTCCCGAGTGAATATCTTCCAGGATTAACTGCCCCTCCTCTGGGGAGATGCATCGTTGAAGAACGCCTGAAACGCTTTCCTTGTACAACTGGTCATCAATGACAGTGAACGACTTCGACCTGCGGACTATCTTCCTGGCCTGGACTTCGTCTTCTGGTAATTCCTGCCTCAGGATATATGCAATGATCGGCACAGTCCAATCGGGGATGACAGCAAGAATCTCCATGATCAGATCAACCACAGCAGGTACGTCGACTTCAGTCGGATCTGTCGAACTCTTTGGTTGTACTGGTTCCTCTGTGAAAGGATCTTCTTTGACTGAGGGAAGGTGGAGGTGCTCGAGGCAGACGTCACTCGCGACTGGTTTCCAAGTGGATCCGAGTTTTGCCAACTCATTAGCTGCTTGGTTCTTCAGTCATGAAACATGGTGGAGTTCTAGACCTTCAAACTTCTTCTCGAGCTTCCTCACAGCATTGCAGTATGTGGTCATGGTGGGGTTCCTGACGTCCCACTCTTTCATCACTTGATTAACCACCAAATCCAAATCGCCATAGACCATCAGGCGACGGACGCCGAGTGTGATGGCCATACGCAGTCCATAAAGGAGAGCTTCATACTCTGCCTCATTGTTGGAGGAATCAAAGTGTATCTGCAGCACATATTTGAGTTTGTCGCCCTTTGGCGATACGATCACAACACCAGCGTCGGAGCCATTCAACATCTTGGACCCATCGAAGAACATTGTCCAATGAGCCGAGTAGATGTGGGTCGGTTGCTGCTGTTCTACCCATTCTGCTATGAAGTCAGCCAGGGCTTGAGACTTTATAGCTTTCTTGGCCTCGAACTTGATATCGCAGTACAACATCTCCATTGCCCACTTCGCCACTCGGCCTGATGCATCCGGATTGTGGAGGATTTCCGCCAACGGAGCATCAGAAGCGACAGACACCGAGTGGTCTTAGAAATAATGGGCTACCTTCTTCGCAGTCATGTAAATCCCGTAGATAAGTTTTTGATAGTGGGGATACCTCTGCTTGGAAGGAGTCAGGACTTCGGAGACGTAATACACTGGCCGCTGAACTTTGTATGCTTTGCCTTCTTCTTCTCGTTCGACTATAAGAACAGTGCTGACGACTTGATTTGTAGCCGCGATATACAAAAGAAGGGGCTCTTTACTGAGCGGAGCAGTAAGAACCGGCTGGGTGGAAAGTAGGACTTTGAGGTCGTCGAATGCGACTTGGGCTTCGTCTGTCCACTCGAAAGTATCTGATTTCTTCATGAGTCGGTACAGAGGAAGTGCTTTCTCGCCGAGTCGACTGATGAACCTGCTCAAAGCCGCTAGGCAACCTGTGAGCCATTGAACATCGTGTATTCTGACCAGCCTCTCCATTCGGACGATGGTCCCGATCTTTTCGGGGTTGACATCGATCCCTCGTTCGGAAACGAAGAAACCGAGTAACTTTCCGCTGGGAACACCGAATGAACATTTGGCGGGGTTGAGCTTGATATCGTACCTATGAAGGTTGGCGAATGTTTCTGCCAAGTCAGTCAGCAGGTCGGAACCTTTGCGCAACTTGACTACGGTATCATCCATATACGCCTCCACATTCCGACCGATCTGGTCGAGGAGGCATTTTTGGATCATGCGCATAAAGGTAGCTCCTGCATTCTTCAAACCGAATGGCATAGTGATGTAGCAGAGGCACCCGAATGGGGTGATGAAGGCTATTTTTAATTCATCGGGGCCATACAGACGGATCTGATGATAGCCCGAGTAGGCATCAAGAAATGACAAACGCTCGCAACCCGCAGTCGAATCGACGATTTGATCGATGCGGGGGAGCGGAAAATGGTCTTTCGGGCAGACCTTATTAAGGTGCTTGAAGTCGATGCACATTCGGAGCGACTTGTCCTTCTTGGGCACCATGACAACATTGGCGAGCCACTCGGAGTGGTGAACCTCGCGAATGAAGTTGGCTGCCAACAGCTTGGCCACCTCTTCTCCGATTGCCTTCCTCTTATGCGCGGCGGACCGACGCGGGCGTTCTCGGACAGGCCGAGCGGTGGGATCCACATGCAGTCGGTGCTCAGCTAACTCCCTGGGTACACCTGGCATGTCAGGGGGTTTCCATGCAAAGATGTCCCAGTTCTCACGGAGGAATTGGGTGAGCTCGGCTTCCTATTTAGGATCGAGGATGGTGGAGATGTTCGTCGGGGCAGCAGTGTCGTCCGTCGGGTGGATGCTGACCTTCTTCGTCTCTCCCGCCGACTGGAATGCAGACTCCGAAGCTGGCTTCTTCGAACGCATCAAGTCAGCGGGGTCGACTGTTTTCTTGTACTCGTCAAGCTCGAGGACGGCCATCTGCTGGTCGGCGATTCTTGATCCTTGCTGCAGACACTCTTCGGCCCGTTGTCGATCGCCCGTGATGGTGATCACACCTTTCGGGCCTGCCATCTTCAGCTTCGGGTATATGTAACATGGACGGGCCATGAAACGCGCATACGCCGGGCGGCCTAGAATTGCGTGGTAAGCACTCTGGAAGTCCACCACTTCGAACGTCAGCTTTTCCTTGCGAAAGTTCTTGTCGGAGCCGAAAACGACATCCAACGCGATCTGGCCGAGTGACTTGGCCTTTCGTCCAGGGACGACTCCATGGAACTGCATGCTGCTCTCGCTGAGTTTGGACATCGGAAGCCCATCCCCTTGAGAGTGTCGGCGTACATGATGTTCAAGCCACTGCCGCCGTCCATGAGGACTTTGCGCAGTCGGACTCCCTCCACCACCGGGTCGATGATCAGAGCCCGTCTCCCTGGGGTGGGTACGTGTGCTGGATGATCCGACTGGTCAAAGGTGATCGCAGTCTGGGACCATTTGAGAAACTTGGGGTTGGTAGGGGTGGCCATGTTCACCTCCCTGTTCACCAGCTTCAGTCGACTCTTGCTCTCAACGTCAGCAAAAATCATCAGTGTTGCATGGACTTGGGGGAACGGATCCTCCTTCTCCTCCTCATCCTGTTCATTGTCCTTTTCACTCGGTTGCCCTTCGCTGAACCCCTGGATCAGGAGGCGACACTGTCGAGTGGTATGCTTCGCATATATGGGGTTGCCCTCTTCATCCATCTTCGTATGAACCGGACACGGCTGGTCCAGGATGGGGTTATTGAACTGCTTCTTCTTGGGGGTGAACTGAGCTTTCCCTTTGCCCTTGAACTTGGCATTGGTTACGGCTGCAGCTTCTGCCTGCGGAGTGGACGGAGCTTTCTGCTTCTGCTTCCGAGTGTTACTCCCATCTCCATCGGCGACTGTTTTGTGCTGGCCGCTTCGAATGCGGTCCTCTTCTTTGCCATTTGCATAGCGTGCTGCTATCTCCATCATCTTGCTCATGGAGATGTCACCTGTTCGGCCGAACTTCAGGTACAGATCCCTGTACCGCACACTTGCCTTGAAGGCGCAGACTGCTTGATGCTCTCTGACGTTCTCCACCGTGTGGTAGAGAGTTGTCCAACGCTGAATGAAATCACGCAGGGGCTCATTCTGCTTTTGGGCGCAGTGCTGGAGCTCCACGAGGCCAGCAGGGCGCTTGCACGTCCCTTCGAAGGTCCTGATGAACACTCGGGCCAGATCTGCCCAGCTATATATGCTTGAGGGGGCCAACTGGTTCAGCCACGCTCGCGCCGAGCCGTCGAGCGTCAGAGGGAGGTGCTTCATGGCGACATGGTCGTCTCCTCCTCCGATCTGGACTGCCACTCGGTAATCATCCAGCCACGTTTCTGGCTTGGACTCTCCTGTAAACTTGCTAATTCCCGTCGCCAATCGAAAGTTGGGAGGGATGTCAGCCGAACGGATGGCTCGACTGAAACACTCGGGACCAGAAACGATGGTCCTGCTTCCACTCGGACGGTCAATATCGTAACCATCGCGGTGGGCTCGGCCCCTGTCGACCCTCCGCTGGGCGATATGCCCTCTCGCGTCGGGCCTTGGGTCATAAGTGTCACCGACTGAACGCCGATCATCATGATGTCGGGGCCCGTAGGGCCCACCCCGCGGAGGGGTGCGTGAACGGCGACGATCTTCGGGATTTATGGAACGGCTGCCTCCCTTGTGTTGCTGACGAGAACCAGGGTTGTGGACTGACCGATGCGTATTCGCATGAACAGAACTATTGTGGATCCTATTGTGCGACTCGGAGACAGCCGAATTTTGCTGTTGCACCGTGTGCAACATGGCGCGGATTTGCTCGATCCCCCTGCCAGCTTCTGAATCCGTCGGCTGAAGGGAATCGGCTATCTTGGCAGCCGCAGCCAAGTTGAGGAGGGGTGTGCGGAACAACTCCACGTTGCTCCGCCGACTGTGCCGACTGGCAGAACGGCGAGGCGGACGACACGCGTCGGACGTTTTGCCGATCTCGTGCTCGTTCCGGCCAGCTTGATGGGGATCTTCATGGGAGTTGGCCATGTGTACTTCTGCTGCAGGCCCGCGACCCGCGTACTCGGAAGGAAACTCAGTCGGAACCGAGTCCGAGCGCTGGGATGGCGGAGCAACCACAACTGACTATAGAACCGCCACTTGTGAAGACGCGTTCTGGCGCGCCTGGGCGTGTTGCACCCAACGCTGGAGCCGCGGACGGCGGGACCGCTTGTTGCGGCGCGTGACGGCGGTGTAGGTCGACACCGGAGCCGACTGCTGGAGAAGAAGAATGTAGCGGGCGCCGGCACGGAAGTGCGTAGCCCCGCGGCGGGGAAGCGCCTCGACGTCGAGAGGGGCGTCCCGAAGCCATGCCGAATCGTCGACGATGATGGAGAGAGCGCCGAAGAAGATCTCGTGACCCATGCTCGAATCTCCACCAGACGACATGACTAAATGATGTAGTCGCAAACTCGCCGGAAGTCGCTTAGACGCCTGCCCCACGGTGGGCGCCAACTGTCGTGGGTATAAGCCTGACAGTAGATGTGTAGGGTACGAAAGGGATGGGCAGAGCCTTAGATACGGCGAGGTTGTATGAGTTCAGGATCCTCTGCAGTGGAGGTAATAGCCCTACGTCTCAGTGCTCAGGGAGCTTGTTGTCAAGTGGAATATAGAATACAATGAATTGCTAACCCCTGCGCCAGTGGGAGAGGGTGGCTTATATAGAGTGCATTGCCCTCCACAACGGTTCGGTGCACAGGGGTGGAGTAGTGGCGAATAAATGCCTACGTTACAGGTAACGTACGTCTTAAATGCTAATAAAGGCACATGGAAACGTATGACCGTTTCCCTCCAGGGGGGTTACGATGCACAGAGTGGAATCCAGTCGGTTAGTTTGATATACTCCGAATGCTAGTCTGTGACTGGATGGTCGAGGACCTGTTACCGACTGGACGATGGGAACTCCTTAGTTCAGTCGGAACTGACTAAGGGCCTTGTCCCTTATGAGGGGTAGTCCTTGGGTAGGACCTACAGGGAAGGCCTATGACCCTACCCTAGGACTATAACCCCATCACTAATAAAGTGCGATTACGACGTTCAGACACTCCATTGCGTTGCGGTGTGCCAGGCGGCGTCAGTTGTGAAACGATTCCACACTTCCTTAGGTGTGTGCCAAACTCATGACTCAAATATTCTCCTCCACGATCAGATCGTAGACACTTTATTTTTCTGTCACGTTGATTCTCGACCTCACTCTGAAATTCCTTGAACTTTTCAAATGTCTCAGACTTGTGCTTCATCAAGTAGATATACCCATACCTACTCAAATCATCGGTGAGAGTGAGAACATAACGATAGCCACCGCGAGCTTCAACGTTCATTGGACCACACACATCAGTATGTATTATTTCCAATAAGTCGGTTGCTCTCTCCATTATACGTGAGAATGGAGTCTTAGTCATCTTGCCCATGAGGCACGGTTCGCATGTGTCAAATGATTCAAAATCAAGAGACTCTAATAGTCCATCAGTATGGAGCTTCTTCATGCGCTTAACGCCGATATGACCAAGGCGACAGTGCCACAAGTATGTGGGACTATCATTATCAACTTTACATCTTTTGGTACTCACACTATGAATATGTGTAACATCACGATCGAGATTCATCAAGAATAAACCATTCACCAGCGGAGCATGACCATAAAACATATCACTCATATAAATAGAACAACCATTATTCTCTGACTTAAATGAGTAGCCGTCTCGCATTAGGCAAGACCCTGATACAATGTTCATGCTTAAAGTTGGTACTAAATAACAATTATTAAGGTTTAAGACTAATCCCAACAGTAGATGTAGAGGTAGCGTGCCGACGGCGATCACATCGACCTTGGAACCATTCCCGACGCGCATCGTCACCTCGTCCTTGGCCAGTCTCCGCTTATTCCGCAGTTCCTGCTTTGAGTTGCAAATGTGAGCAACATCACCGGTATCAAATACCCAGGAGCTACTACGAGCGCCGGTAAGGTACACATCAATAACATGTATATCACATATACCTTTAACGTTGTCGGCCTTCTTGTTCGCTAAGTATTTGGGGCAGTTCCGCTTCCAGTGACCCTTTCCCTTGCAATAGAAGCACTCAGTCTCAGACTTGGGTCCATTCTTTTTCTTCTTCCCGGCATCTGGCTTACCGTGCGCGGCAACAGCTTTGCCGTCTTTCTTGAAGTTCTTCTTACCCTTGCCTTTCTTGAAACTAGTGGTCTTGTTGACCATCAACACTTGATGCTCTTTCTTGATTTCTACTTCTGCAGACTTGAGCATCGAGTACAACTCGGGAATGGTCTTCTCCATCCCTTGCACGTTGTAGTTAAGCACAAAGCCTTTGTAGCTTGGTGGGAGAGACTGGAGGATTCTGTCAATTATAGCATCATCCGGAAGTTCGACTCCAAGTGAAGTCAGACGATCGTGTAACCCAGACATTTTGAGTATGTGCTCACTGACAGAATTGTTCTCCTCCATCTTACAACTAAAGAACTTGTCGGAGACTTCATATCTCTCGACATGGGCATGAGCTTGAAAAACTAGCTTCAGCTCCTGGAACATCTCATATGCTCCATGTTGCTCAAAACGCCTTTGGAGCCCCGTTTCTAAACTGTATAACATGCCACACCTAACCAGAGAGTAGTCATCACTCCGCGTTTGCCAAACGTTCAGAATGTCCTGGGCTGCTACGGGAGCGGGAGGGTCACCTAGCGGCGCATCAAGGACATAAGCCTTTTTAGCTGCTTCAAGGATGAGCTTCAAGTTGCGAACCCAGTCCGCATAGTTGCTACCATCATCTTTCAGCTTGTTTTTCTCTAGGAATGCGTTGAAATTGAGGTTGACGTTGGCCATCTACAATATTTATAAAGACAACCTTTAGACTAAGTTCATGACAATTAAGTTCATTTAATCAAATTAAGTATGAACTCCCACTTAAATCGACATCCCTCTAGTCATCTAAGTGATACATGATCCATGTTGACTAACCCGTGTCCGATCATCACGTGAGACGAACTAGTCACCATGGTGAGCAACTTCATGCTGATCGTATTCAACCATACGACTCATGTTCGACCTTTAGGTCTCTTGTATTCGAGGTCATGTCTGTACATACTAAGCTCGTCGAGTCAACCTAGGTGTTTCGCGTGTGTAAATCTGGCTTACACCCGTTGTATGCGAACGTTAGAATCTATCACACCCGATCATCACGTGGTTCTTCGAGACAATGAACCTTCGCAACGGTGCACACTTAGGGGAATACGTTCTCAAAATTTTAAGAGGGATCATCTTATTATGCTACCGTCGTTCTAAGAAATAAGATGAAAAACATGATAAACATCACAATGCAATCATATAGTGACATGATATGGCCATTATCATCTTTGCCCTTTTGATCTCCATCTTCAGGCATCGCATGATCATCATCATCACCGGCGTGACACCATGATCTCCATCCTCATGTCTCCGTGAAGTCGTCATGCCAACTACTACTATCACTACTACTATAGCTAACAGTTAGCAATGAAGTAAAAGTAGTAAGCACATGGTGTTGCATCTCATACAATAAATTAAGACAACTCCTATGGCTCCTGCCGGTTGTCATGCTCATCGACATGCAAGTCGTGAAACCTATTACAATAACATGATCATCTCATACATCATACATGCAACATTACAACTTTGGCCATATCACATCACATGTCAAACCCTGCAAAAACAAGTTAGACGTCCTCTAATTGTTGTTGCAAGTTTTACGTGGCTGATTTGGGTTTCTAGCAAGAACGCCTTCTTACCTATGTGAAAGCCACAACGATGATATGCCAAAGCTATTTACCCTTCATAAGGACCCTTTTCATCAAATCCAATCCGACTAGAGTAGGAGAGACAGACACCCGCTAGCCACCTTTATGCACGGTGTGCATGTCTGTCGGTGGAACCAGTCTCACGTAAGCGTACGTGTAAAGTCGGTCCGGGCCGCTTCATCCCACAATACTGCCGGAAAAGAATAAGACTAGTAGCGGCAAGCAAATTGACAAATCATCGCCCACAACTTTTGTGTTCTACTCGTGCATAGAATCTACGCATAGAAAACCTGGCTCGGATGCCACTGTTGGGTAACGTAACATAAATTCAAAATTTTCCTACGCATATTCAGATCTTCCTATGGAGAGACCAGCAACAAGAGAGGGGTAAGAGCATCTTCATACCTTTGAAGATCGCTAAGCGGAAGCGTTGCTAGAACGCGGTTGATGGAGTCGTACTCGCAGCGATTCCGATCTAGTGCCGAACTACGGCACCTCCGCGTTCAACACACGTGCAGCCCGGTGACGTCTCCCGCACCTTGATCCAGCAAGGAGGAGGGAGAGGTTGGGGAAGAACTCCAGCAGCACGACGGCGTGGTGTCGATGGAGAGACGAGGTCTCCCGGCAGGGCTTCGCCAAGCACCGGCAAAGAGGAGGAGGAAGAAGGGCAGGGTTGCGCCGAGGGAGAGGGAGAAGTCTATCTCCCAATGGCCAAAAGTGCCCGGTATATATAGGGGAAGGGAGGGGCTGCGCCCCCTTGAGGGTTTCCCCCTCCAGGGGGGGCGGCAACCCTAGATGGGGGCTGGTGCGGCGGCCAAGGGGGGAGGAGGAGTGTGGCGCACCCCTGGTGGGCCTTAGGCCCACCTGGCTTAGGGTTTGCCCCCCCTTTTCTCTCCCCTGCGCATTGGGCTTAGTGGGGAGGCGCACCAGCCCACCTATGGGCTGGTTCCCTCCCCCACTTGGCCCATCTTACCTCCCGGGGTCGTTGCCCCCCTTCGGTGGACCCCCGGGGCCACCTCCGGTGGTCCCGGTGGTCCCGGTACGTTACCAGTGATGCCCGAAACACTTCCGGTGTCCGAAACCATCCGTCCTATATATCAATCTTTACCTCCGGACCATTCCGGAGCTCCTCGTGACATCCGGGTCTCATCCGGGACTCCAAACAACTTTCGGTAACCTCGTATAACAATTCCCTATAACCCTAGCGTCACCGAACCTTAAGCGTGTAGACCCTACGGGTTCAGGAGACATGCAGACATGACCGAGACACCTCTCTGGCCAATAACCATCAGCGGGGTCTGGATACCCCATGGTGGCTCCCACTTGCTCCACGATGATCTCATCGGATGAACCATGATGTCAAGGATTCAATCAATCCCGTATACAATTCCCTTTGTCTGTCGGTATAGAACTTGCCCGAGATTCTATCGTCGGTATACCAATACCTTGTTCAATCTCGTCACCGGTAAGTCTCTTTACTCGTTCCGTAGCACGTCATCGTGTGACTAACTCCTTAGTCACATTGAGCTCATGATGATGTTCTACCGAGTGGGCCTAGAGATACCTCTCCGTCACACGGAGTGACAAATCCCGATCTCTATTCGTACCAACCCAACAGACACTTTCAGAGATACCCGTAGTGCACCTTTATAGTCACCCAGTTACGTTGTGACGTTTGATACACCCAAAGCACTCCTACGGTATCCGGGAGTTGCACAATCTCATGGTCGAAGGAAAAGACACTTGACATTAGAAAAGCTTTAGCATACGAACAATACGATGTAGTGCTATTCTTAGGATTGGGTCTTGTCCATCACATCATTCTCCCAATGATGTGATCTCGTTATCAATGACATCTAATGCCCATGATCAGGAAACCATGATCATCTATTGACTAACGAGCTAGCCAACTAGAGGCTTGCTAGGGACACATTGTGATCTATTTATTCACACATGTATTACTGTTTCCTGTTAATACAATTATAGCATGAACAATAGACTATTATCATGAACAAGGAAATATGATAATAACCATTTTATTATTGCCTCTAGGGCATATTTCCAACACTAACACACATATAAGAACTTCAAAGTAAAGCAAGTAAGATATGCAATTTAAGTCAAGACAATAACAAGCAAGAGTCTATATCTAGTATTGAAATTAGCAAAGTAAGAACATAAAGGTGCAAGAGCTCTCGCTGTCCGTGAGTTGAATGTATCCAAATGGTGTTTGCGTGCAAGAAATGGGAGATGGGTTTAGAGCATAAAATATTTTTTAATTGATAACTCAATCTACTAAACCTCACACTTGGTCTCCTTCAGAATCTTATTTTGACTCATCCCCATACCACAAGTGAGGCACAAGTCAAACTGATCCTCTCCCTTTCGATATTGAGAACTCATGCAATGGATGAGCGCAAGCAAGATATGTTGGCACTTAGGATGGCAAATAGAATAATGATGGGGAAGAAAGACAAAAAGGTATGAAAGGCTCACATCAATGAGGACAACCATAGGCGACAGAAAGCCCCTGCAAAAAAGACATCAGCAGACAGAAACTGGCACTGGGTGCACTGAGTTAGTAGGTTAGTCCAAATATGTGTAAAAAGATATAAAAGTGTAGCAAAGCATACAACAATGTCACCCAAAAGATCATGGAACAAGCAGAAATTATAGATACCTTTGGGACGTATCACGCCACGCTGGCTCTGGCTGGCGGCGTGATCAGTCGGCTGCTCTTCCTCCATGGTGGCAACCTGCTTGCTCCCGTACCGGGGATCCGGCAGATGGGATTTGCGCTTGTTGTTCTGCTGCCCCCGCCGGCAGCACCCGACCACTGCGTAGTCGGCGGTGCGATGGCCTTGCCGGTTGCAGTGACCTTGATCCGCATCGCGGAGTCGGATGTGGAGTACTTGTCCGCCATGGCCATGAGCTCGGCAAGTGTGGCCGGATCCGAGCACATGAGCTTGTGCTTGAGGAGGGTTCCATCTCAATAGCCATCGATGAAGTACTTGATGGCCTGGACTTCATGCACTCCTTCGCAGGAGTTGCGCAGCTCGGTCCAGCAAGTGAGGTAGTCGTGGAGAGGCTCCTGCTCCGCCTAGACGCACATGGCGAGCTCATGAGGGCGACTAGGGCGCTTGTAGGTGCCGGTGAAGTTGTGGACGAAGGCTTCTTCAAAGTCCACCCATGTGTTGGTGCTCTCGACCGGCACACTGTTAAGCCAAGTAAGCGTTGAACCGGTCAGCATGAGCAGGACGTAGCGCGCCGCAATGCGCTTGTTCCCCCGCGTGATGCCGACTGCGGTGGTGTAGTCGATCATCCAATCTTCTGGCTTGGCCATCCCACTGTACTTCGGGGTGTGGCGAGGAAGGGTGAAGCCAGTGGGAAATGGCTTGTCGCAGATCCGGGGACCGAAGCATGTCGGGCCAATTGGACCCTCATCCTCGAGAATGCAGGATTGGGCTAGGTGGTCAATCCGGTTGCGAGCGTCGTTCTCGCTTTGAGGGACGCGCGGGGCGAGCCGGCGAATGAGTTCAGACCGAATGGAAGGAGCCGACAAGAGTGCTCGCTCCTGCCTCGGAGGCGGGGTGTGGTCGCGAGCCGAACGGCCGTCGCCCACGCTGGTGTCGTAACGCCAGCTGGAGACTGTCGGCTGCTCGCCGGTGCGCCACGTGCATCCGCCACGACTCCCGTTAGTGCGTCGATCGGAGCCGTGGGGGATGAAGAGTATTGGCCAGCTGGTGGCTGGAGGCCGCCCCTAGGTCCTCACCTCTTGGCGAAGGCGACTCGCCGCAGGGGTAATCTGGCTCAAAGCGAGCCTTCTTTGAGTTGGCAGCAACGAGGAGGTCGCGAATGTGCTTTTCTTGCTGCACACGCTCCTCGCCCTCCATGTTGGCCAGGTCCTCGTGGGCCACCTGGGCGGCCCTCATCTTGGCCACAAGGTTGTCATAGGTAGGAAGCTTGTCGCCGAGGATATCAGCAACTACGCGTCCGCGGCTACAAACGCACCACATCGTCTGGGCCCGTCGCAAGCCGGGGTGAGGTCGTAGGCGGAGTTGTACTCGCGCTGCGCAACCTCCATCCAGTGTTTAGCAGATGCCAAAGTGTTGGCCTCCGTGAGAAGCTATTGGCGAGCCGCCTCTAGCTCGGCTGCAGCCGTGGCTGGGTTAGCCATTGGCGCGATAGGGGTGCTCAGCCCGTGTAACGTTGCACGCAAAGGATCGAAAGGGCCAAGGCGAGCCGAGGCGGCAGTAGCGCGCGCCTCGGCCCTGGCGCAAGCAGAGCTCGTGGCGGAGCTAATGAACATAACCTCTGCGAGGGCGCGAAAGCCACAGGCGCCGCTCGAGGCAGTCTTTTGAGCGAACGATGGTGGGTCAGAGCAGTCCAACATGTCGCTGGGGTGCTCGTCAAGCCGCAACTTGCTGAAGAGCTTGTAGAGATCGTCGACGTCAGACGAGGCAAGGTTGTGGCTCGTCTCGTCGAGGGGAGCTGCGGCGGAGCCTACGGAGCAGGCAAAACCGGAGCTCAATGTCGTGGAAGCTTCCGCAAGGGAAAGTTCCATGGGCGTGCTGATCACCCTCGATGCGGTGCGTCCAACGGAGTTGGTGAAGGGTCCAACCCGAAGCGTGACTCTGGCCGGCGCCGCGGACGGCCCCACGGTGGGCGCCAACTACCGTCGTTTTCTCACGACAGATCCCATGGGGTGGCAAATCGTACGTGGTTGGGACTGAAAGGTCACCGTCGGGCTCCGAAAACAGGATTGGGAACGAGCGGTGCGAGACACACGAAGCACCCAGGTTCAGGGCCCTCGGTGGGATGTAACACTCCTAGTCCTGCTTGAGTTGGTTCATGATCCGACTAGGGATACCATAAGCTCCTAGAGTTGTATGCTGGAGGAAGAAGAAGGAGTTGGGAGCTCTCTTTTCCCCTTGTATGTGTGTGTGAGTGTGTGATCGGCCGACTACTGCATGGGGGTGCCAGGGGGTTTATAGGCCAACCTCCTGGCTTACAATAGGAATAGAAGATACTGGATGGGACCTGGATGGTATCCTGTGGAGCCAGCCACGGATCCCACTAGCTGGAGAAGTCTTGTCTCAAGTGGGGCGCGCCGGCTGCTGCATCCCTCCTCGTGTCGGGGCCCGTCGGCCGAGCATCGCCATTGGTGCGTGATCGCTACACAGTGGCGTGCACCGCGTTATGCGCGTTGCCTTGCGTAGCCGGCTTTGGTCATCGTACGACCAGCTGCACTATTGCACACGCCGGGGCAAGTAATGGATTGGACGGGTGTGTGCTCATCACTATGTCGTCTCGGCTGGTCGCAGTCGGCGATGATCAGTGGACCGTCTCCTCCAATGTAGACTCGCTTTGGTCTGGTCAGCGGTACCTGCAACACTATAGACGTACCTTTGGTGATGATGGCCCCGACGTGGTTCGTCATGGCTATGTGACTAGGGCATACCCGCCGGCTAGCGGGGCGCAGTCGAGCCGGCCAAGCGTAGCTGGCCACGGGTAGCCGTCTAGGCGCAGCTGGCCTACGGGGGAGCCGAATGTCCTGCATATGTTTTTCAAAGGGCACTGGAGGAGTCCTTGCGTTTGGCCCTTGCCATGCTTTTTGGGAAACCTATCAATTGCCTTCATGAGATCGAATAAATTGGTAAATTTCCATTTTTTGTGAAATTATGAGCTTCTATTTTAACGGATGGTCGTCATCCCTTAAAACAAGATTCCTTATCAATAAGTAGCCAAGAGTTTATGTTTCTCATCTTGGATCAGTTTCTCAATGCAATATTTGTGCATTCCCTTACTTGATCCGATGATGTAGTGAAAGGTGTAATCAATAACCATTTTTTACAACGGACTTCTATATAGCTTTGAGAGTATCTCCAACAACTTACCCAAAATAGCCTGCCAATAACAACTTATTTGGCTCCCCAATAACAAATTTCTGGTTATTGGGGAAGAATGATCCAGCAAACCCATAATAAATCTCCCCCAATAACCAACTCGAGGTATGTCTCCCCGCTTATTTGCATTGGTTTCCCTCCAAGCTTAAAGTGTGACGTAGCACATCAACGACAATTATTTCCCTCAGTTATCAATCCAGTAGGAAGATCCACAAGACAATGTAAGTGATACCTGCACACAAATAACAAATCCTCGCAACCCAACGCGTGTAGGGGTTGTCAATCCCTCGTGGGTAAACTAAAATGATAGATTGATAGATGCAAATAGAGAGATGGTAAATAAAACGCAACAACGTATTTTTGGGTTTTTTGATAATATAGATCTGGAAATAAAAAAGCAAGTGGAAACGCGAATAGCAAAATAGAGATTGCAAATAGATGATGTAGAATAGACCCGGGGGCTGTAGGTTTCACTAGTGGCTTCTCTCCAGAAAATAGCAAACGATGGGTAGACAAATTATTGTTGGGCAATTAATAGAAAAGTGAATAATTATGACGATATCCAAGACAATGATCATGTATATAGCCATCACGTCCAAGACAAGTAGACCGAGTTCTGCGTGCATCTACTTCTATTACTCCACACATTGACCGCTATCTAGCATGCATCTAGTGTATTAAGTTCATGGAGAAACAGAGTAATGCTTTAAGAATGATGACATGATGTAGACAAGATTTATTCATGTAGGAATAGACCCCACCGTTTTATCCTTAATAGCAACGATATATGTGTGTCATGTCTCTTTCTCTCAGTGAGATTGAGCATCGCAAGATCGAACCCATCACAAAGCACCTCTTCCCATTGCAAGATAAAAGATCAAGTTGGCGAGACAAAAACCAAATATCAGAGAAGAAATACGAGGCTATAATAATCAAGAATGGATATAATTTCATATATCTAATCATAAACTAACAATTCATTGGATCCCAACAAATGCACCGCAAAAGAATGAGTTACATCAAATAGATCTCCAAGAGACCGTTGTATTGAGAAGCAAAACGAGAGAGATAGAGCCATGTAGCTACTGCCTACGGACCCGTTGGTCTGATATGAACTACTCATGCATCATCAGAGGAGCACCGATGAGGATGCGGATGAAACAATTTTAAATTGACTAATCTATGGTTTATGGAATATTGGGGTATTTATAGAGCTCACGCATGGTGGAGGAGGTGCCCGAGGCCCCCACTACCCACCAGGTCGCGCCAGGGGCCCTAGGCGCGCCCTGGTGCCTAGTGGGCCGCTTGGGCCTCCTCTAGTGATCATCCTTGGTCCTCAGTTTCCTTCTCGTCCCAAAAAATCTCCAAAAAGTTTTGTGGCATTTGGTCTTCATCTGATATTGATTGAAGGAAAAAAACAATAAAAACATCAACTCGCACTGGGCACTATGTCAATAGGTTAGTCCCAAAAAATGATAAAAAGTTGCTATAAAATGTTCATAAAACATCCAAGAATGATAATATAACAACATGGAACAATAAAAAATTATAGATACGTTGGAGACGTATCAGCATCCCCAAGCTTAATTCCTGCTCGTCCTCGAGTAGGTAAATGATAAAAACAATTTTTTTGATATGGCATGTTGCCTAACATGTTCATCATATTCTTTTATTTTTAGCATGGATATATGGACTTGTAGATGATTCAAAGCAATAGTCTATAAATTGACATGGGAACTTTAATACTCAAGCATATCAACAAGCAACCAAGTCTTTCAAAATATCAACGCTAAAGAATGCTATCCCTAGCCCATCATGCTCCATCTTTGATCCATTCATGCAACACACCCTAATATTAGCTACATCCAATGCTCAAGTATGATAGTAGTGTTACTTAGTTGGTGCTTTGTAAGAGAAGATAGAGACTTAAATTCAAAATAAAAATTGCATAAAGTAAATAGATAGGCCCTTCGCAGAGGGAAGCAGAGATTTGTAGAGGTGCCACAACTCAAAGTGAAAAATTTAGAGATAAAATATCTTGGGTGGTATGCTTTTCGTGTCAACAAAAATGACTAAGAGTTTCCAATATCTCCCATGCTAAAAAAATCATAGGCGATTCCCAAACTCAAAATAAAGCTTATTACTTTTTTCACCATTCTTTCACATTCCACGGCTAGCCGCATCCACGGGTACCGTCCATACCAACACTTTCCAAGGAATTTATTATTTGACAACATAAAATAATTTTTCTTTGCATTTTGGGACTGGGCATCCCTATTGCTGCCATACACTCCTACAATGACAAGTGAATAAACACTCATCTTGAGAATAACCTATTTAACATGCAAGATACCAGCAACCCCTTGCCGCTTCATGAGTGGTACGGGCACACGAACAAAAATTTATTTTGAACATTAGAGTTGGCACTTCCAATTTTTTTAGAACAACATTGAAATACCGCATATAGGCCGGTATGGTGGACTCATTTGGCACAACTTTGGGTTTAGGATTTGGATGCACAAGTAGTATTCCCTCTTAGTACAAGTTAAGGCTAGCAAATAGATTGAGAAGCGCCCAACCAAGGAACAAAAACCATCATAAGCGAACATTAAACATAACTAGCACCAAATAATGTAACACAAGTAGGATGTAATTTCATAGTATAATTATTGACTTCATGTGCATGCATAGGGAATCACAAACCTTAACACCAACATTCTTACTAAATCATAATCACTCATCAACATAACTCATATATCACTATCTTCATATCGCAAAAGTATTGCAAAGAATCAAGTTTAACATCCAGTGATCTTCATGAAAGTTTTTATTATACCTCCCCCGGATATCTATCACTTTGGGACTGATTTTATTTAAAGCAAATTGCCATTGCAAATAATAAGCTCTCAAACAAATATAAGTGAAGGACGAGAGCACAAGTTTCTTATAAATTACCAACTCTCAAAATAATATAAGTGAAGCAAGAGAGGATTTTTTTCAAAAAAAAACACTGACTCTCAAAATAATCTAAGTGAAGCATGACAAAAAAATTCTTCAAAATAACAGCACCACCGTGCTTAAAAATATATAAGTGAAGCGTTAGAGCAATTCCATGGCTCTAAAAATTTAAGTGAAGCATAAAGAGTGATTATAACAAATCATAGCATAATTTGGCTCTCTCAAATGGGTGTGTCCAGCAAGGTTTATTATTACAAACTAACCAGCAAAGCAAGCAAAGACTCATATAATACAAGACGCTCCAACCAAAACTCATGATATTTGACGAATAAAAATATAGCTCCAAGTAAAATTACCGATGGTTGTTAGAAAAAAGAGGGGATGCCTTCCAGGGCATACCCAAGCTTAGTTGCTTGGTACTCTTTGGATATTACGTTGGGGTGCCATGGGACATTACCAAGATTAGGCTTTTATCACTCCTTATTCCTTCATCCATCGTGATCTCACCCAAAACTTGAAAACTTCAATCACACAAAACTCAGCAAAACTTCCGCGAGATCAGTTAGTATAGGAAAACCAAAATTTACTTTAGGTACTATTGAAAACCTATTCCAATTTATTTTTTGCATTATACCTACTGTATTCTAACTTTATCAAGGCTTATAACCCCGATACAAACCATAGACTCATCAAAATAAGCACACAACGCAAAGAAAATAGAATCTGTCAAAAACAGAGTAGTCTATAAATATTCGAATTTTACCCATACTTCTGTAACTCCAAAAATTCTGAAAAATAAGGACAACGTAGGGAATTTGCATATCAATTTTGTGTCAACAATTCACACACTTTCGATGCTTCTGTGGTTTTTAGAATTTTTCCTACTGGACGCAAAAGTTTCTGTTTTCCAACAAGATCAAAGCAACTATTACCCCACATGATCCTAAAGGCTTTACTTGGCACAAACACCAATTAAAACATGAAAAACACAATCACAACAGTTGCATAGTTGTGCAAACACTCAAGAACAGAAAGCAAAAGTGAAAACAAAATTTATTCGTTGGGTTGCCTCCCAACAAGCGCTATCGTTTTACGCCCCTAGCTAGCCATAAAGCATAGATTCAAGTATCGCCATCTTTAGTTTCCAACTCATCAATCACACATCCATAATTCCTTATAGGTCTAGCATGCATATTCTCAAAAAATACACTCCTAGGGATAAAGTTAAATAATTCATTCATATGAGGACGTTCATTCAAGTTGAAGTGAGCCCTGATCATCTGAAGATCTATGTTGTTGCTAGAATAGGCACCCTTGTTCTTGGGAGTTTGGGTAGTTTTCTTGCCAAGATGAGTTTTCTTAATAGTTTCAATGGAAGAAAAAGTCGTGCTCAAGTTATTGAAAATTTCCTCTAACTTATCTATTTGAGCGGGACTCTCTACTACCCTTTCATTAGTTATGGGTTGTTTCTCTTTCAACATTTTAATAGCTTCTCCCATCTTTGAACAAATACGATTAACAAGATCTTGCACCCTTTTATCCAAATTTTCAACATGCTCTTTGGTAAGAATTTTCTTTTCAATAGCATCTAACCTTTGCATAACATGCATAAGAGTTAAAAATGTTTCATTTCTAATAATAGGTGGAGACCCCAATAAACTTCCCATGGCATTGAGATCATCGGAGGGTGGACAACTTAAGAAATTTCCCCTGGTGATAGTATCAAGAACAAATCTATACCAAGTAGTAATTCCCAAAAAAAATCGAAGAAGAACGATAGTAGATTGTGTGTGGATAGATCTATCATGAGCATTGAAAATCCTATACCGAGCATCTTTCAGACTTTCTCCTCCCCTTTGCTTAAAATTGAGAACCTCAATCTCACGGGTGCTCATAGCGAGGGAGGAGTTTGCCATGACGATAAGTAAACAAGATATCCGGAAAGAAAACGGCAAACGGAAAGAAGGCAAATAAAAAGGAAAAATTTGTGAAGCGAGGGAGAGGAAAACGAGAGACAAATGGAAAATAACGGTATTGCAAGGATATGAGAGTTTGTGTGTAGGAACCTGATAGATCTTGACTTGATCTTCCCCAACAACGTCGCCAGAAATCTTGACTCCATGCTCATTTGTGTTAGTTTCCCTCCAAGCTTAAAGGGTGATGTAGCACAATGACGACAAGTATTTCCCTCAGTTATGAAACCAAGGTATCAATCCAATAGGAATATCCACAAGACTATGTAAAGCGATACGTGCACACAAATAACAAATCCTCGCAACCCAACGCGTGTAGGGTTGTCAATACCTCCCGGGTAAAGTAAAAGGATAGATTGATGGGTGCAAATAAGAGTGATAGCAGATAAAACGCATCAAGGTATTTAAATTAGTGCCCCTGGTTCCTTAGTTGTGCTCACTTTTCCCCATGCTCTAAACGTTTGCTCACTTTTCCCCTCTTCCTTAGCTGAAACTCTCACAAATGCTCATAGCGGTCGTTTGTCGTCTTGACCGTCCATTGACCGTTAATTGCTGACGAGTGGGGCCGAGTCTTCGTCTAACTGTTGCTTGCTGACGGGTGGGACCGCAAGGAGACACGTATTGGGCAGCTTGTCTGAATTTGAAACATATCTAGACAGGCCGCACTGCACCGCGCCGCCCCGCCTCCTCCATCGGCGTCGTGTCGCGTCCACCGCAGTTGTTTCCTCCACCCTATGCCCCTATTCCGTTCGTCGGCGACGCCGCGTCTCCGCCAGATATAGCCCACCTCCCCATCTAGGATTACATAGCGATGTTGAGTGAGGACGCCCGGAATGCAGTCGACCATGGAGAGGATTGGGTCGAATCCGCGGCAGATAATTCATGGATTAAACCTAGGTAAGAATTGTTTCCTCTCGAATTGACGTTATAAGTCGTATTGTAGGCCGTATTTGACTTTTGTTTGCTTGAATCGTTCGAATTTGTGCTCAATTTTACCCGGCTAACTGAAGCCTTTATTTCCTTCAACAAAATAGGATTGATCCCTCGCTGGCTTTCCGACTGGCGATTAGAACGGAAACTAGTGTGCTGCGTGGTACTAAACCGCATTTGATTTCATCATTTTTCTATCCCAAAGTGGTAGAAACCATCATATCTTTCAAAGATTTGCAAGCTGAGCTAAGAAACACCTATCCCTGGAGTGATGCCAATGCTGTTGAACTGAATTACTTCAGCAGTGACGAGCAAAGATTTCTCCCACTAACTTGCGACGATCATATATCGTTGCTTTTTGCTGGGATTGCTGGCTGTCGATTCGGTAAACTCCAAATCGATGTGCTTCAGCCACGCGCAGAACGGGTGAAGGGGAAGGGAGTTCAGACATCATTTGTCTGTGCTAATAGCCAGCACCCCGGCACTCCTTGTAGGTCGACACCAAGTAAAGAAGGTGGTTCATGGAGCTCATTCAGCTGCTGCTTCTCGTGTACCTTCTGTCGTTGGTGTAGAAGAGGATGCAGAACCTAACGAGGCAGTGCCTACAAATGATGATGAAGACGAGATGATGTTTCCTGAACTGGTCGATGTAGCCAGTCAGCAAGCAGTGGATGACGAATATATGGAGGAGCCCATCAGCCAAGCTAGGTTTGATGACACTGACGATGAAGAGAAGGTGGAGAACATGGACAGCTTAATCGAAGATGAATACGATGGTGATGACATGCCAACAATTGAGTGGAACAGGGAAAAACCTAAGCTTAGTGTAGGTACCATTTTCCAATCAATGGTGGACTGTCGGAATGCAGTGACAACATGGTGCATTATATCTGAAAACACCTATAAGATTAAAAGGAGTGAGCCAGCAAGGTTCATAGTTTTTTGTCCATATCCTAGGTGTAGGTGGAAGTTGCATGCATCTCGTATGAGAAAGAGCAAATATATTCAGGTAATCCAAGTTTAGTTAGTAATTTAGTTTCAGATTGTTGAGTAAGGTTTCTTAACTATTTTTTACCCTTTTATTTTGTTTCAGATAAAGAAAAACCCACACAAGCACACCTGTCCACCTGGAGGGGGAGGGGGAAGGCCAAAACCAAGCTAGCAAAAACTAGGTGGGTGGCAGATGCTATATTGGATTGGCTGAGAGAAGAACCTGGACTTGGTCCAACAACACTTCATGGGAAGCTTTTTGAGAAGTACAAGATAGAAATTCCTTACGTGAGAATTTTCAATGCTAGGGAAAAGGCTCTTGACAGAATTAATGGTCAATGGAATGACAATTTTCAGCTGCTTTACACTTTCAAAGCTGAAGTGGAGATGGCAAGTCCAGGGAGTGTTGTAGAGATTGACAAGCATACAGTTCAATTCAAAATAAAAGGGAAGTCATTTCAGAAGGAGTGCTTCAGAAGGGATTTTGTTTGTTTCAAGGCTTGCTGGCAGGGGTTTCTAGATGGTTGCAGGCCCTATTTGGCTGTAGATGCTACACATTTGACTGGAAGATGGACAGGACAGCTGGTAGCAGCTTCTGCAGTTGATGGACACAACTGGCTATTCCCAGTTGCATTTTGTGTGGTGGAGGCAGAGTCTGAGGAAAGTTGGGTCTGGTTTCTGCAGCAGTTGCGCAACATTATAGGCACACCCCCAGGTTTAGCTATACACACAGATGCTTGCAAGGGTTTAGAGAGTGCAGTGGAAATTGTATTCCCTGGAGTGGAGCATAGGGAATGTATGCGACAACTAGCGCATAATTTCAAAAAGAAGTTCAAAGGTAAAGTTTATGATGAGAACTTATGGCCAGCATCATACACATGCAGCAAAAGGAAGCATGAACACCATTTGAGAGTGTTGTATGCTCAAAATCCTCTTGTGAAGGAGTACATGGATGCACATCATGGTAAGGTGTGGTCAAGAAGCAAATTCAACAAAATCTGCAAAGTAGATTATGTGACCAGTAACCTTGCAGAATGCTTCAATTCAAAGTTCAAGTCAGTGAAAGGGCTCTTGTTGTGGCAAGCATTTGACAAGATGAGGCAAATGATCATGATAAAGATGGCTCTTCGCAAAAGAATTGCAGAAACACAATATGTTGGTCATCAAATGCTCCCATCACTGATTAAGGCATTGCACTTGAAGGCAAGAGGACTGAAGATGAAATGTATTCGATCTGGTACATATGAGGGAGAGGTTACCTATACTGACACTAAAAATAGGCTATGGAGGTATCCTGTGAACCTAAGTACTAGAGAATGTACTTGTAGGCAATGGCAGATCCGTGGGAAGCCATGCATACATGCCCTACATCTGATGATCGTTATCGGGGGTGCAGATGGTGAAGTTGATCAATATTGCTCTAAGTATTTCTCTGTTGCCAAATTTATGGCTGCTTATGTTGACAATGTGCCTGCACTATTGGGGAAAGATCAATGGAACATAGTAGATCCAGGGTTCAAACTCCACACTCCTGTCATTACTAGACCACCAGGAAGACCAAGGAACCAGAGGATTAGAGCAGGTGAGGAGGGTCGTCTACCAAAGAAGCGTGCTTGCAAAAAATGTGGAGTTCTGGGGCATATTGCTAGGCTTTGTACCAATGCAGTGGATGCATCATTTGGAGAGGAGGAAAGATGGACAGCAGCCAATGCCGAGGATAATGCAGCAGCAATGGAGATTGAAGATGCAGTGGAGAATGCAGCAGCAATGGAGATTGAAGATGCAGTGGAGAATGCAGCAGCAAATGAAGCAGAAGATTTTGAAACCATGGCCTTTGATGGTTTTGAAGCTATAAGAGAGAAAGAGGAGGGGGTAATTGTTCCAATTGTGCCTTTAAAGATTACTGAACCCATAGATGACCGTCAAATGGTCGTCAAGTGCTCGGCGAGTGGAACTACTCCATCAGCACCTCCACGGGGAAAACACCAAGTAAAGCCCAAGATCAAAAGGAACAAGAGTCTGAAAGAAAAGAGCATCTCAACTAGGGAAACCAGGAGCAAGACGATGAAGCCAGCTGCAAACACAAGGAGCAAGTCAAAAATTTGAATTAAGTTGTTGGGAAACGTTTGTGTTGTCAATTTGAGGGCGAGTCGATCGCTTAAAACTTGGTAGATTTGTATTAAGATGTTGGCATCTTAAAACTTGGTGGCTTTGAGCTACTGTAATAATGTTGGCATCAGTTGTAATAATGTTGGCATCATTTGTAATAATGTTGCTTCTACTTTGGTTCCTTATTTGAGTCAAAATTCAAATTTCCATCAAAATTTGAATTTAAATCAATATTTGAATTTGGGCCAAAATTTGGATTCGAGCCAAAGTTGAAGTTGAACATTGGAGGTTCATTGCTCTGTGCGGTGTATTTGATCAAGCATTTGAAGTCCAATATTCCTAGGTGAACAGTCCGAATGAGAAATGTGCTAGAAACGAGCTCGAAAGCTAGGGTAAACAACCCTATTTGAAATCAAGTTTTTTTTACCTTTCCTAAATGAGACATATATATTTTTATTAACACTTGTTCCATATATATAGGGTAAAACGAAGTCTCACTATTTATTGATTCATATTCATATTACTTTTTTTTTGAAAAAATATGCTTTTAATTCAAAACCGTCAAATAACACGTTTTAGATACGAAAATGAAAAAGTAAGTTCAGATCCTTCTTATTCACTCCAAAATGAAGCTATGGAGATTTTTCTGATTTTTTTGAATTATTTTAATTTTTTTCAAACCCTAAACCCTCTCTCCCTATTCTACGAACTCTGAAAATTTTCATAGGTGATAGCTCATTTCTGTGAAGGCTTTTTTTCATGAAAATGATCTACACCAAGTTTATATTTTTTTTCTCATAACCTTGTCACATATGACGACTATGTGCGCAAGAATTACAACATTTTGATTTTTTTTATTTTTTTAAAAACATTTGAACTTGATGTCGACAGATCACTTCAAAAAATGATTTTTCAAAAAAACACCCCTATACCGAGTTTATATTTTTTTATGGTAACTAGGTCTCATAAACAGGCGAACTACGTTTGTTTTATATTTTTGCAATTTTTTCTAATTTAGTTATGGCCATTTGAAATCTGGTCAAACCCTAATAACCCCGTTGACTCGCTCATAACCCCGCAGAAATGCTCCAAACCCTAGCGTTGAACGTCCGCCGTCGGATCCTACCCTAGCGCCAAACACCACCCGTCAGATGTGTGGCAGGCATGCGCGATCCGCGTGATGCATCCTGATTGGCTACTGCACTGTCCTTCTCGGGTTTTTACGATCTGCCCCACTTTACATATTAAATTGTATTTTTCGCACATGACCACCACATGTCAGTGTTAAGAGTTGGTTCAAATATTCAAACTGCAAAATACAATGTGGCAAATCATCAATATAGCTTCCCCTTCTCCTCTTCTCCATCTGACAGACAAAGGCATCGAGCAGATCGAGCAATTCCTTTGTTTCTTTCCCCATCTTCTCGTTCTTCTTCCTCTCGACCAATTCCTCTGTTTTTTCCTCTCGGGCGATATGTCGACCTCCTCGTCAGCCCCCCGTTCCTCGTGGCCGGTGTATGGTCCAGTGCCGATGACTCGATGCACTGACTGGCCACGGACTGCGCCACTGAAGCGGTTGACTTCGAAGGAGGAGAAGAATGGGAACTTTGGGCGCGAGTTCGTCAAATGCGAGAGCAAGCCGGAGGGGCAGGTTAGATCTGAGTTTTCCTCGCATCCTTTATCTCTGTCAGATTTGGATTTAGGTTACATGATTTCGTTTTCAGATCGTGAAGAAATGCCACCATTTCGAGTGGATGGATGATTACATCGAGAGGCTTCAAGGGTTGGGCTTGCTGGATTCGAGGGGGGATGCAATCCACGAGTTCAATCTGCCCCATGACAGTGCCGCTCCGGCAGCAGCAGCGCGTCCGGAATACCCGACGGTGGTAGATGTCGAACTGAAGACGAAATTGAAGAAGATGAACAAGAACTTCAAGCAGCTGATTGAGTTGAAGAAGCAATCCAATCTGATAGCTTTAGGAATACTTGCTCTATAAATTTTTTACTTGATGGCCATCTCTCGTTAGAGATGTTTGTCTACTGTTGTTGCCATTGTTTAGCAATCCTCGTCTGTTTATCTCAAATGCAACTCTGTTTAGTGCAACTGTCGATCTCTGAATGTATGCAGTTTACTGTTAAGTTTTGACACTTTCAGTTTCGACAGAAGACAACTACCAGTTCAATGATAGGATTATTTTGTTAGCTAATAACCTCGAGTGTTGGATCATACCCTAGCTCGTCAGATGACAGTAAGCAGTACTTGAGCAGCACAAGGGATATACATCAAGTCCATCTCTTCTCTCTCGCACTTGCCAAACTTTTGTCCTCGAGTTCGTCAGTTCTGCTAGAAAAAAACCTAGTTCGCGGGCCCAAAGAGAATCAAGCTGCAATAGGCCCACAAAGGATAAATGAGGCCTAGAAACAAGTGATGTTTCTTTTTTTTGTTTAGGAACAATTGCTTTGTTCTTTTTTGTTTATGATTGCTTTTTTCATTAATTTGATTGCCCAATCTCTTCTATCTCATTGAGGAATTTTTTTGGCTTTCCTTTATGGGTCCCTTCATTTATCCTTTTGACTAAAGCCAAACATCTCAAAGTGTAGTTTTCTACATAGTGTAGTTTTCTACATACTGTAATTTATACTTCATGATTGGAAAAAGAGGTCCAACCATACTTCAAACATAGTGTAGTTTTCTACATATTAAAGTAGGGATTAAAGTATATAAAACTACACTTTTGACTAAAGCTAAACATCTCAAAGTATTTGATACTTCAATATTTCTGAAAACCAAAGTATTCTTGGAATACCTAAAAAATACAGAGCTCAGCAAACCAAAGCCGTGTACAAATGTACAATATGTTCTTATTTTTAGAAGGCATCTATAAACACATCATTTTTAGTTAGTTTGATTAATTTTTGCCACGCCAATTAGCCGTGTCTAAACTTGGGACAAACAAAATACAAACATAACAAAGCATTAATATAACACACATAACTTAACTAAGATAGGGTTGCTAGGGCAACATAAGTTCTTACATATAACGCGACACCAATTTCTTACATAGATAATAATAATTAGGGTAGCTAGGTCGGGCAACACACACACCAAACTAATACTACATAGTAGATAGGGTAGCTAGGGCAACACCGCCATGTCTTCACCATCATCTTCACCTTAACCGTCGGCTTCACCGTCTTCTTCGCCGCCGGCTTCAGTACTCCTCCTCCTCAAGGCCGTTGTCGCCGAGGTAGTACGGGAGGCTGTGCATGTGGTCGCAAGCGGGGAAGATGCTCTCGAAGTCGGTGAAGATGTTATAGGTGGTGAATGCGATGAACTCGCACCCACACCAATACACCTCGCCGAGCAGGTGGTAGGCATCGAACCTGTTGGTGAAGTGGACGACGAGCCCTACCGGTGGAGCATTGGCGTGGGGACGCCGCTCCACGAGGTTAAACATGGGTGGCGAGCCCGCCGGGAGGTGGTGGAAACCCGCATGGAGGAACCCCCGTGCAAGCTCAGTGCTACCCCTCCAGTGTGAGAACGCCCACACGCGGAGCGATTCCTCGACGACGACGTTGGCGGGGTACCGCCGTTCCGGCACGGTGGGAGGCTCTTGGAATGTCGGCCCGTAGAACTGCATCTTGAACGCTTCGCTGAGTGGAACCGCTTTGGATTTTGGGGGAAGAAGAGAAGTGGGAGGCGCAGATGGATCTGTAGAAGAAGAGGCAATGAAGGGCAGTTTAAATAGCCGGGGGAGACAAAGTGGGTACACGTGCAAACGGCGTAGATCGTGACTCAGTGCTGTGTGAACCGATGCGATCATCAATGTGTGAACGTGAATCGAAGCGAGCGTGCTCTCCGTTGGCGGCTGCCTCCCCCTTCTGCGTGCTATGCGTTGGCGGCTGCCTACCTGCCCCTTCTGCCACCGGCACAACTGAATCGAGCGGCAGCCGTGCGGTGTGAACCGATGCCTCGACATATGGACGCGAGCGTGCGAGCGTGCGTGCAGCCTGCCCCTTCTGCCACCGGCACGTATGCCTGCGACGCGTGAAACGACGTTGCGGAGCAACTGAATCCACCGGCAACCGTGCGGCATGGATCGATGCGTGCGTGTCGGCGTGCATGCATGCGTTTAGGTCTAGGTCACTAGATGCGTGCGTGGCGATGTTCGCATGCATAGCAGGCTACATCGATGCCAAAGCCGGGCATGCATAGCAGGCTGCATCCATCGATAGTAGGATTTTTTAATTTATTACCAACAAAACTAACGGGCCCGTCCTATGAACAAAAACACGGCCCAACTAGCGAAGCCACAACCACAGTCAACAGAGTCCAACATGGCCCCACAAGTCAGTTAACGGCCAAGACGGCAAACGCCTGTTATCAACATTTGTGAGAGTTTCAGCTAAGGGAGTGGGGAAAAGTGAGCAAAAGTTTGAAGCGTGGGGAAAACTGAGCACAACTAAGGAATTGGGGGCACAGATGGAATAATCCCTTTTTGATAATATAGATCTGAAAATAAAAGAGCAAATGGAAACGTGAATAGAAAAATAGAGATTGCAAATAAATGATGTAGAATAGACCCGAGGGCCATAGGTTTCACTGGTGGCTTCTCTCGAGAAAATAGCAAATGGTGGGTAGAAAATTACTGTTAGGCAATTGATAAAAAATCGAATAATTATGATGATATCCAAGACAATGATCATGTATATAGGCATCACGTCCAAGACAAGTAGACCGACTTCTGCCTGCATCTACTTCTATTACTCCACACATCGACCTCTATCGAGCATGCATCCAATGTATTAAGTTCATGACGAAACGGAGTAATGCTTTAAGAACGATGACATGATGTAGACAAGATCTATTCATGTAGGAATAGACCCCCATCGTTTTATCCTTAATAGCAACGATACATGCGTGTCATGTCTATTTCTCTCACTCAGATTGAGCATCGCAAGATCAAATCCATCACAAAGCATCTCTTCTCATTGCAAGATAAAAGATCAAGTTGGACAGACAAAAACCAAATATCGGAGAATAAATATCAGGCTATAATAATCAAGAATGGATATAATTTCATAGATATGATCATAAACTCACAATTCATCGGATCCCGATAAACACATCGCAAAAGAATGAGTTACATCAAATAGATCTCCAAGAGACCATTGTATTGAGAAGCAAAACGAGAGAGAGATCCATCTAGCTACTGCCTACGGACCCATATATCTGATATGAACTACTCACGCATCATCGGAGGACCACCAACGAGGATGATTAACCTCTCCGTGATCGTGTTCCTCTCCGGAACGGGATCTAGATTGGATTTAGTGGCTTCTGGAACTTGCAGTGTCTGAAACGATTTTTCATCGAATCATCTAGGGATACTGGAATATTGGGGTATTTATAGAGTTAGAGGTGGTGGAGGAGGTGCCTGAGGCCCCCACTACCCACGAGACCGCTCCAGGGGCCCTGGGCGCGTCCTCGTGCCTAGTGGGCTGCCTGGGCCTCCTCTCGTGATCATCCTTGGTCCTCAAGTTTCCTTGTGGTCCAAAAAAATCTCCAAAAAGTTTCATGGCATTTGAACTTCATTTGATATTGATTTTCTGTGAAGGAAAAAAACAACAAAAAACAGCAACTAGCACTCGGCACTATCTCAACAGGTTAGTCTCCAAAAATGATATCAAGTTGCTATAAAATGATCATAAAACATCAAAGAATGGTAATATAACAACATGGAACAATCAAATTATAGATACGTTGGAGACGTATCAATGTATGGGGCCCACTTGTCAACCTAACATACATACACGACGCTTGGAGGAGATGTGTGATCGATGGTGTGTGGCAGTGGCAGTGTGGCGGTCCAATGGGTGGTGCACTAACACCGCGGTATTGGAAATTGAACTGGTGGAAAAGCAACTCTCCCTCCAAATATAGGAAGGTTGGACGTTTCATTTGTGGTCACTAGTCACCAATTATTTATTAGGAAAAGGGGAGTTGCTGAAGATGCTCCCACCTTCGCTTTTTTGTTTGGTGTAGATTATCATCCTTTTGTTATGATGCAACACAATGTTCTACTCAGGGCATTACCAATGCATTTGTTTCATTGCTCCAGATTTTAAGGTCTCATGATCAGGCTATGTAACAAAGGATTTCCACCTTCAACTGAAAAACTGACTCCGATTATAAAATATATGCATGTTTCATTGGTTTGTAGATCTAGCATGTTGGATTGCTAGCTAGTTTAAACTAAATTATTGCCCCTCTAGTTGTTCCTTTCTTTTTATGGCGTGTATTATGTATAAATTGATGATTTGCCATCATGTCCATCCATTCAGGACATACTTCCATTACCCATTTGTGAAAAATGATGATGAAGGAATGAACTGTTTCATTTGGAAAGATTAATATGGACGCAAATTTGGTTACATTTTTCACTATTGGAAGACTCTTTTTTTACACATATAAGTGGTAGAAAACACCGCCCTTAGAGCATCTCCAACAAACGTGTGGTTGCGCGGTGCATAATTTTTTTCCAACAAGGAAATATCCTTTTAGCACGCTGGGATGGTGTTTTGCTTTACCAGAAGCGCTAGCGCAAGTAGCGCTCCAGCTGTAACGCTAAATTAAAGCGCACGCCCCCAACACAAACACATTTCCCACTCAAACATAGAACCAAAGTAAATCAACAATAAATAGTTCAATTATTATTACAATTTACAACTCAAACAAATAGCTTATTTTCAATACAACAAATACTTCATCAATAATACAACAAAAAGTTCATGAATAATACAACGTCAAACAAATTTTGTTGCCCATTCCATGACCAGCATTCCTCGACTAGATCTTTTTGAAGATCATCATGCATTTCGCCACGTCGAATAGCATGATAGGAGGCAACAAAGCGGGCCACCCTCGTAGCACTTCTCCAAACTCGCACGGGTCGTCCCATCAACTCATAGTGAGAATAGTCTAAATCTCGCCCATGTTCATTCTCGATGATCATGTTATGCATGATCATACAGGCGTCCATGATGTACCAAAGGATCTTTTGATTCCAAAATCTATCCGGTCCTCTCACGGTAGCAAATTAGGCTTGCAAAATCCAAAAAGCTCTCTCCACATCTTTCCTAGTCGTCGCTTGAGCATTGTGGAAATAAAGATTTTTCTTACCTTGTGGTGCCTTCAATGGCTTCACAAATGTTTACCACCTTGGATAGATGCCATCCGTAAAATAGTAGCCATGGTTGTATGTATGTCCATTTGCTATAAACTCCACCGATGGAGTTTCATCATTTGCAATCCTATTCACGAGTGGTGACCGTTGAATATCATTGATGTCATTGCAAGATCCGGGCATTCTGAAAAAGCATGCCAAATCGACCACCTCTTCAAGGATTGTAGTGAAACCTTTTTCTAGCCGTGGAATTGTCCATGCCATACCGCAGGACGGTTCTTGCAACTTCAATGCATGCAATCCATTGAGCCAAGCATACCTGAAAACATGTGAGCTTTATTGAACTCCAAAAGCCTTGCGGTATATTCAACACCGGGAGCTCTCAAATATTCTGGACCAAACACTTACACAATTCCAACTGCGGAGCGCTTGACACACATGATGGCTTGACTCTCACCCGTGGCCAAGTGGTAATCAAATAGATCCGCTGGAATACCATATGCCAACATATGCAAAGTGGCTGTCACCTTTTGAAAGGTGCTATGCCCGAGTTCTGTGGCGGCATTCGTACTTTGCTGAAAGAACCAATCACACTTCACCAATTTCTCCGCAATGTGTTTGAATAAATCGATGCTCATCCTAAAACAACACCAACAGTAGGATGTGCAACATGTGTGATTCTCCACAAAATAGTTCCTTGCCAGTCCGTTGTGGATATCGATCATTTCCCTTCATAATTTCTGATGACCGAAAACCGAACCATCGTACTTAGGCTTTTTATTGACGTGGATAGCTAGGATCATTACGACTTCCTCCTCCTCTTCAAGATCAAATTCTTCATCGGAAGAATCGTAGGCTGAACTAATCTACAAAACTGAATTTAGACTAATTTAATACTACAAAACAATATGCACCAAATTCATCTACAAATATAAAGTTTAAAGCAATATATACGTTGCAAGTATTTTGTGAAACACCTTATCGGCGCCGAGATGCAAACGACCATCGGGCGCTGTTCATCGGAGGAATGATGCGCTCGAGGGGCGGCGGCGAGGAGAGAAGGTACAGGAAGTAGCGGCGGCCACCGGAAGAAGCAGGGGGAGCAACGGCGCGCTCGGGAGGGGCTCGGGAAGCGCCGCTGACAGGTATGGGCGGAGGCGCCAACGCCACAAGGTTTCAGATTCGACAGTTGGTCGCTCGCGCGCAAATATTTGCTTGTACCATGCTAGAACGGGGGCACCAAGTAAGCCGCGTGCGATGCAGTTTTTCCCAGCATGCTGGCGCCCGCTTACTGCATGCTCGATCATAGCGCGGCTGCTGAAGCGCTACATTCGACAACGCACGCTATATCACCAATTTTTTTCCAGCGCACGACTTATTTAGCACGTGTGTTGGAGATGCTCTAAGCTAACGTTAGGAAAGTCTACCATTGGTAGCCCAACAACTTATTGCTCCTTCAACAGACAACATATCACTTAACCTAATTAAACTGCACCAATAAACTCAACCATGACACCAAGACAACACCTTCACGAAGGTAGCAACATAGTACGCCAACCCACGTTGGTAAGGGAACCAACATGTGAAGGCCAAAGCATGTTTTTTTCTCCCCTAGAATTTACCATTTGGCCACCCCGAAACCAACCCAAATATGTGTTGGGGAACGTTGCATGGGAAACAAAAATTTTCCTACGCGCACGAAGACCTATCATGGTGATGTCCATCTACGAGAGGGGATGAGTGATCTACGTACCCTTGTAGACCGTACAGCAGAAGCGTTAGAAAACGCGGTTGATGTAGTGGAACGTCCTCACGTCCCTCGATCCGCCCCGCGAACAATCCCGCGATCAGTCCCACGATCTAGTACCGAACGGACGGCACCTCCGCGTTCAGCACACGTACAGCTCGACGATGATCTCGGCCTTCTTGATCCAGCAAGAGAGACGGAGAGGTAGAAGAGTTCTCCGGCAGCATGACGGCGCTCCGGAGGTTGGTGATGACCTTGTCTCAGCAGGGCTCCGCCCGAGCTCCGCAGAAACGCGATCTAGAGGAAAAACCGTGGAGGTATGTGGTCGGGCTGCCGTGGAAAAGTCGTCTCAAATCAGCCCTAAAACCTCCGTATATATAGGTGGGAGGGAGGGGGCCTTGCCTTGGGGTCCAAGGACCCTCAAGGGGGTCGGCCGAGCCAAGGGGGAGGACTCTCCCCCCCCCCCAAACCGAGTTGGACTAGGTTTGGTGGGAGGGAGTCCCCCTCCCTTCCCACCTCCTCCCTTTTTTTTCTTTCTCTCTTGATTTTCTTCTCCTTGGCGCATAGGGCACTTGTGGGCTGTCCCACCAGCCCACTAAGGGCTGGTGTGTCTCCCCCAAGGCCTATGGGCTTCCCCGGAGTGGGTTGCCCCCCCGGTGAACTCCCGGAACCCATTCGTCATTCCCAGTACATTCCCGGTAACTACGAAAACCTTCCGGTAATCAAATGAGGTCATCCTATATATCAATCTTCGTTTCCGGACCATTCCGGAAACCCTCGTCACGTCCGTGATCTCATCCGGGACTTCGAACAACATTCAGTAACCAACCATATAACTCAAATACGCATAAAACAACGTCGAACCTTAAGTGTGCAAACCCTGCGGGTTCGAGAACTATGTAGACATGACCCGAGAGACTCCTCGGTCAATATCCAATAGCGGGACCTGGATGCCCATATTGGATCCTACATATTCTACGAAGATCTTATCGTTTGAACCTCAGTGCCAAGGATTCGTATAATCCCGTATGTCATTCCCTTTGTCCTTCGGTATGTTACTTGCCCGAGATTCGATCGTCAGTATCCGTATACCTATTTCAATCTCGTTTACTGGCAAGTCTCTTTACTCGTTCCGTAATACAAGATCCCGCAACTTACACTAAGTTACATTGCTTGCAAGGCTTGTGTGTGATGTTGTATTACCGAGTGGGACCCGAGATACCTCTATGTCACACGGAGTGACAAATCCCAGTCTTGATCCATACTAACTCAACTAACACCTTCGGAGATACCTGTAGAGCATCTTTATAGTCACCCAGTTACGTTACGACGTTTGATACACACAAAGCATTCCTCCGGTGTCAGTGAGTTATATGATCTCATGGTCATAGGAATAAATACTTGACACGCAGAAAACAGTAGCAACAAAATGACACGATCAACATGCTACGTCTATTAGTTTGGGTCTAGTCCATCACGTGATTCTCCCAATGACGTGATCCAGTTATCAAGCAACAACACCTTGTTCATAATCAGAAGACACTGACTATCATTGACCAACTGGCTAGCCAACTAGAGGCATGCTAGGGACAGTGTTTTGTCTATGTATCCACACATGTAAATGAGTCTTCATTCAATACAATTATAGCATGGATAATAAACTATTATCTTGATACAGGAATTATAATAATAACTATATTTATTATTGCCTCTAGGGCATAATTCCAACAGTCTCCCACTTGCACTAGAGTCAATAATCTAGCCCTCACATCACCATGCGAATTACATTGTAATAAATCTAACACCCATACAGTTCTGGTGTCGATCATGTTTTGGCCGTGGAAGAGGTTTAGTCAGCGGGTCTGCTACATTCAGATCCGTGTGCACTTTGCATATATTTACGTCCTCTTCCTCGACGTAGTCGCGGATGAGGTTGAAGCGTCGTTTGATGTGTCTGGTCTTCTTGTGAAACCGTGGTTCCTTTGCTAAGGCAATGGCACCCGTGTTGTCACAGAACAAGGTTATTGGATCCAGTGCACTTGGCACCACTCCAAGATCCGTCATGAACTGCTTCATCCA
Source organism: Hordeum vulgare subsp. vulgare (assembly GCF_904849725.1). NCBI lineage: Eukaryota > Viridiplantae > Streptophyta > Magnoliopsida > Poales > Poaceae > Hordeum > Hordeum vulgare. The sequence goes on along the minus strand of NC_058523.1, from coordinate 403,425,314 downwards.
GACACCTTCCTTAGCCGCCTCCGAGGCAGCCATGTACTCCGCTTCACATGTAGAATCTGCTACGACGCTTTGCTTGGAACTGCACCAGCTTACTGCACCCCCATTAAGAATAAATACGTATCCGGTTTGCGACTTAGAGTCGTCCGGATCTGTGTCAAAACTTGCATCGACGTAACCTTTTACGGCAAGCTCTTCGTCACCTCCATATACGAGAAACATCTCCTTAGTCCTTTTCAGGTACTTCAGGATATTCTTGACCGCTGTCCAGTGATCCACTCCTGGATTACACTGGAACCTACCTGCCATACTTATGGCTAGGCTAACATCTGGTCTAGTGCACAGCATCGCATACATGATAGAACCTATGGCTGAAGCATAGGGGACGGAGCGCATATGCTCTCTATCTTCATCAGTTGCTGGGCACTGAGTCTTACTCAATCTCGTACCTTGTAAAACTGGCAAGAACCCTTTCTTGGACTGTTCCATTTTGAACCTCTTCAAAACTTTATCAAGGTATGTGCTTTGTGAAAGTCCTATCAGGCGTTTTGATCTATCCCTATAGATCTTAATGCCTAGAATGTAAGCAGCTTCTCCTAGGTCCTTCATAGAGAAACTTTTATTCAAGTAACCTTTTATGCTCTCCAAAAACTCTACGTTGTTTCCAATCAGTAATATGTCATCCACATACAATATTAGAAACGCCACAGAGCTCCCACTCACTTTCTTGTAAATACAAGATTCTCCAACCACTTGTATAAACCCAAATGCCTTGATCACCTCATCAAAGCGTTTGTTCCAACTCCGAGATGCTTGCACCAGTCCATAAATGGATCGCTGGAGCTTGCACACCTTGTTAGCATTCTTAGGATCGACAAAACCTTCGGGTTGCATCATATACAACTCTTCCTTAAGGAAACCGTTAAGGAACGCCGTTTTGACATCCATCTGCCAGATTTCATAATCGAAAAACGCGGCTATTGCTAACATGATTCTGACGGACTTAAGCATCGCCACGGGTGAGAAAGTCTCATCGTAGTCAATTCCTAGAACTTGTGAAAAACCCTTTGCCACAAGTCGAGCTTTATAAACGGTCACATTACCGTCAGCGTCCGTCTTCTTTTTAAAGATCCATTTGTTCTGAATAGCCTTGCGGCCCTCAGGTAGTATCTCCAAAGTCCACACTTTGTTCTCATACATGGATCCTATCTCGGATTTCATGGCTTCTAGCCATTTGTTGGAATCTGGGCCCACCATTGCTTCTTCATAACTTGCAGGTTCATTGTTGTCTAACAACATGATTGATAAGACGGGATTACCGTACCACTCTGGAGCAGCACGTGATCTCGTCGACCTGCGAGGTTCAACAGAAACTTGAACTGGAGTTTCATGATCATCATCATTAACTTCCTCCTCAACCGGCGTCGCAATGACAGAGGTTTCCCCTTGCCCTGCGCCACCATCCAGAGGGATGAGAGGTTCGACAACCTCGTCAAGTTCTATCTTCCTCCCACTCAATTCTCTCGAGAGAAACTCCTTCTCGAGAAAAGCTCCGTTCTTAGCAACAAACACTTTGCCCTCGGATTTGAGATAGAAGGTGTACCCAACTGTCTCTTTTGGGTAACCTATGAAGACGCACTTTTCCGCTTTGGGTTCCAGCTTTTCAGGCTGAAGCTTTTTGACATAAGCATCACATCCCCAAACTTTAAGAAATGACAACTTTGGCCTCTTGCCATACCACAGTTCGTATGGTGTCGTCTCAACGGATTTTGATGGTGCCCTATTTAAAGTGAATGCAGCTGTTTCTAATGCATAACCCCAAAATGATAACGGCAAATCAGTAAGAGACATCATAGATCGTACCATCTCTAACAAAGTACAATTACGACGTTCGGACACACCATTACGTTGTGGTGTTCCGGGCGGTGTTAACTGTGAAACAATTCCACATTGTCTTAAGTGAGCACCAAACTCGAAACTCAGATATTCACCCCCACGATCAGACCGTAGGAACTTGATCTTCTTGTTACGATGATTTTCCACTTCACTCTGAAATTGTTTGAACTTTTCAAATGTTTCAGACTTGTGCTTCATCAAGTAGACATAACCATATCTACTTAAATCGTCAGTGAAGGTGAGAAAATAACGATATCCGCCGCGTGCCTCCACGCTCATTGGACCACACACATCGGTATGTATGATTTCCAATAAGTCACTTGCACGCTCCATTGTTCCGGAGAACGGAGTCTTAGTCATCTTGCCCATGAGGCATGGTTCGCACGTGTCAAGTGAGTCAAAGTCAAGTGACTCCAAAAGTCCATCAGCATGGAGTTTCTTCATGCGCTTTACACCAATATGACCCAAGCGGCAGTGCCACAAAAATATGGCGCTATCATTGTTTACTCTAACTCTTTTGGTCTCAATGTTATGTATATGCGTATCGCTATCAAGATTCAATATGAACAATCCTCTCACATTCGGTGCATGACCATAAAAGATGTTACTCATAGAAATAGAACAACCATTATTCTCAGACTTAAAAGAGTAACCGTCTCGCAATAAACAAGATCCAGATATAATGTTCATGCTCAACGCAGGCACTAAATAACAATGATTTAAGTTCATCACTAATCCCGATGGTAGCTGAAGTGACACTGTGCCGACGGCGATTGCATCAACCTTGGAACCATTTCCTACGCGCATCGTCACTTCGTCTTTCGCCAGCCTTCGTCTATTCCGCAGTTCCTGCTTCGAGTTGCAAATATGAGCAACAGAACCGGTATCGAATACCCAGGCACTACTACGAGAGCCGGTTAAGTACACATCAATAACATGTATATCAAATATACCTGATTTTTCTTTGCCCGCCTTCTTATCTGCCAGATACTTGGGGCAATTGCGCTTCCAGTGACCCATACCCTTGCAATAGAAACACTCCATTTCAGGCTTAGGTCCAGCTTTGGGTTTCTTCGGCGGATTGGCAACAGGCTTGCCGCTCTTCTTTGAATTGCCCTTCTTGCCTTTGCCGTTTCTCTTGAAACTAGTGGTCTTATTCACCATCAACACTTGATGCTCTTTACGGAGTTCAGACTCTGCGACTTTCAACATCGCAAACAACTCGCCGGGCGACTTGTTCATCCCTTGCATGTTGTAGTTCAACACAAAGCCTTTGTAGCTTGGCGGCAGTGATTGAAGGATTCTGTCAGTGATAGCTTCTTGCGGGAGTTCAATCCCCAGTTCAGCTAGACGGTTTGAGTACCCAGACATTTTGAGCACATGTTCACTGACAGACGAGTTTTCCTCCATCTTGCAAGCATAGAATTTATCGGAGGTCTCATACCTCTCGATCCGGGCGTTCTTCTGAAAGATAAACTCCAACTCCTGTAACATCTCAAATGCTCCATGACGCTCAAAGCGACGTTGAAGTCCCGGTTCTAAGCCATACAAGACTGCACATTGAACTATTGAGTAGTCCTCCTTACGTGCTAACCAAGCGTTCTTAACATCCTAATCAGCCGTAGCGGGTGGTTCATCTCCTAGCGCAGCATTAAGGACATAATCCTTCTTCCCAGCTTGTAAGATTAGCTTAAGATTACGAGCCCAGTCTACAAAGTTGCTTCCATCATCTTTCAACTTAGCTTTCTCTAGGAACGTATTAAAATTCAGGATGACTGTCGCGTGAGCCATGATCTACAACACAAATATATTCAAAGTGGACTTAGACTATGTTCAAGATAATTAGAGTTCAACTTAATCAAATTATTTGCTAAACTCCCACTCAAAAAGTACATCTCTCTAGTCATTTGAGTGGTTCATGATCCACTTACACTATCCCAAGTTCGATCATCACGTGAGTTGAGTATAGTTTCAGTGGTAAGCATCCCTATGCTAATCATATCAACTATATGATTCATGATCGACCTTTCGGTCTCATGTGTTCCGAGGCCATGTCTGCACATGCTAGGCTCGTCAAGCTTAACCCGAGTGTTCCGCGTGCGCAACTGTTTTGCACCCGTTGTATGTGAACGTTGAGTCTATCACACCCGATCATCACGCGGTGTCTCGAAACGACGAACTGTAGCAACGGTGCACAGTCGGGGAGAACACAATTTCGTCTTGAAATTTTAGTGAGAGATCACCTCATAATGCTACCGTCGTTCTAAGCAAAATAAGGTGCATAAAAGGATTAACATCACATGCAATTCATAAGTGACATGATATGGCCATCATCACGTGCTTCTTGATCTCCATCACCAAAGCACTGGCACGATCTTCTTGTCACCGGCGCCACACCATGATCATCCATCAACGTGTCGCCATCGGGGTTGTCGTGCTACTTATGCTATTACTACTAAAGCTACATCCTAGCAAAATAGTAAACGCATCTGCAAGCACAAATGTTAGTATAAAGACAACCCTATGGCTCCTGCCGGTTGCCGTACCATCGACGTGCAAGTCGATATTTCTATTACAACATGATCATCTCATACATCCAATATATCACATCACATCGTTGGCCATATCACATCACAATCATACCCTGCAAAAACAAGTTAGACGTCCTCTAATTTTGTTGTTGCATGTTTTACGTGGTGACCAATGGTATCTAGTAGGATCGCATCTTACTTACGCAAACACCACAACGGAGATATATGAGTTGCTATTTAACCTCATCCAAGGACCTCCTCGGTCAAATCCGATTCAACTAAAGTTGGAGAAACCGACACTTGCTAGTCATCTTTGAGCAAAGGGGGGTACTCGTAACGATGAAACAAGTCTCTCGTAAGCGTACGAGTAATGTCGGTCCAAGCCGCTTCAATCCAACAATACCGCGGAATCAAGAAAAGACTAAGGAGGGCAGCAAAACGCACATCACCGCCCACAAAAACTTCTGTGTTCTACTCGAGAAGACATCTACGCATGAACCTAGCTCTGATACCACTGTTGAGGAACGTCGCATGGGAAACAAAAATTTTCCTACGCGCACGAAGACCTATCATGGTGATGTCTATCTACGAGAGGGGATGAGTGATCTACGTACCCTTGTAGACCGTACAACAGAAGCGTTAGAGAACGCGGTTGATGTAGTGGAACGTCCTCACGTCCCTCGATCCGCCCCGCGAACAATCCCGCGATCAGTCCCACGATCTAGTACCGAACGGACAACACCTCCGCGTTCAGCACACGTACAGCTCGACGATGATCTCGGCCTTCTTGATCCAGCAAGAGAGACGGAGAGGTAGAAGAGTTCTCCGGCAGCGTGACGGCGCTCCGGAGGTTGGTGATGACCTTGTCTCAGCAGGGCTCCGCCCGAGCTCCGCAGAAACGCGATCTAGAGGAAAAACCGTGGAGGTATGTGGTCGGGCTGCCGTGGAAAAGTCGTCTCAAATCAGCCCTAAAACCTCTGTATATATAGGTGGGAGGGAGGGGGCCTTGCCTTGGGGTCCAAGGACCCTCAAGGGGGTCGGCCGAGCCAAGGGGGAGGACTCTCCCCCCCCCAAACCGAGTTGGACTAGGTTTGGTGGGAGGGAGTCCCCCTCCCTTCCCACCTCCTCCCTTTTTTTTCTTTCTCTCTTGATTTTCTTCTCCTTGGCGCATAGGGCACTTGTGGGCTGTCCCACCAGCCCACTAAGGGCTGGTGTGTCTCCCCCAAGGCCTATGGGCTTCCCCGGGGTGGGTTGCCCCCCCCGGTGAACTCCCGGAACCCATTCGTCATTCCCGGTACATTCCCGGTAACTCCGAAAACCTTCCGGTAATCAAATGAGGTCATCCTATATATCAATCTTCGTTTCCGGACCATTCCGGAAACCCTCGTGACGTCCGTGATCTCATCCGGGACTCCGAACAACATTCGATAACCAACCATATAACTCAAATACGCATAAAACAACGTCGAACCTTAAGTGTGCAGACCCTACGGGTTCGAGAACTATGTAGACATGACCCGAGAGACTCCTCGGTCAATATCCAATAGCGGGACCTGGATGCCCATATTGGATCCTACATATTCTACGAAGATCTTATCGCTTGAACCTCAGTGCCAAGGATTCGTATAATCCCGTATGTCATTCCCTTTGTCCTTCGGTATGTTACTTGCCCGAGATTCGATCGTCAGTATCCGTATACCTATTTCAATCTTGTTTACCGGCAAGTCTCTTTACTCGTTCCGTAATACAAGATCCCGCAACTTACACTAAGTTACATTGCTTGCAAGGCTTGTGTGTGATGTTGTATTACCGAGTGGGCCCCGAGATACCTCTCCGTCACACGGAGTGACAAATCCCAGTCTTGATCCATACTAACTCAACTAACACCTTCGGAGATACCTGTAGAGCATCTTTATAGTCACCCAGTTACGTTGCGACGTTTGATACACACAAAGCATTCCTCCGGTGTCAGTGAGTTATATGATCTCATGGTCATAGGAATAAATACTTGACACGCAGAAAACAGTAGCAACAAAATGACACGATCAACATGCTACGTCTATTAGTTTGGGTCTAGTCCATCACGTGATTCTCCCAATGACGTGATCCAGTTATCAAGCAACAACACCTTGTTCATAATCAGAAGACACTGACTATCATTGACCAACTGGCTAGCCAACTAGAGGCATGCTAGGGACAGTGTTTTGTCTATGTATCCACACATGTAAATGAGTCTTCATTCAATACAATTATAGCATGGATAATAAACTATTATCTTGATACAGGAATTATAATAATAACTATATTTATTATTGCCTCTAGGGCATAATTCCAACAATATGTAGTGAATAGTATATAATTATGAGTATAAGTACAAGATTATCAAGAACGGGATGGTGCACACGAACATAGTTGCCAAATCTAACCTAACCAACAAATATCATCTTGAGGTATACACCTGAGAGGTTAGAACGAAAAGATGAAAGATTCATTACCCTATGTTTTGTCGACCACACGACCCTAGTTACCTGACCTCGGAAAAGTAGCCACAACATGCATGCTAGCTTCACCATATAGCTCCGTTGAGAATATGCGAACACACTCGTACCAGACCGCTCCTGAAACTTCTTCAATATGATGCACCACACATGTGTTTGTGATGTCGTCTCAAAATGAGGCCTTCAGGACGATGCAAATGGATGCATAGAGCGCAACAATTTCACCCCAAAATGAAGCCATCCAAGATGATCCAAAGGGGCGATAAGATAAGAGAGATTAATGCATGGACAAGAGGAAACACTTTAGCCGTTTTGGTGATCGCGACTCAAAAGGTAAAGCTGCGTTTTTCATCTTGATGTTTAAACTTTTTTTTTGTTACCCTTAGTTTCAATCATCAAAGGTATGTTCCAAAATGAAGCCATCCAAGATGATCCAAATGGGCGATAAGAGAGATTAATGCATGGACAAGAGGGAACACTTTAGCCGTTTTGGTGATCGCGACTCAAAAGGGAAAGTTGCGTCTTTCATCTTGATGTTTAAACTAATTTTTTTTGTTACCCGTAGTTTCAATCATCAAAGGTATGTGGTACTTTACATATCAGCCACCACACAACTCAGTCAATACATAAAGAGCTCGACACTAGTCATTATGGTAGACCCCCAATGGCAATCGGTGATGTACCAAGGTTACAACTCACGATATACAATGACACACCCATGCCAAAAAGCTATTTTCCTCCCGATCCAAACTGGATACCATTGCTCGTTTGATATTTGCTATAAATATTTCAAAAGAAGGCAAACTTTGTGATAGCCACATATAAGCCATGTTATCATCATGAACACCTAATCATTGATTGCAAGATCTGAAAAACTATCATGCGCCATGACAGATGATTCGCTAATCTGAAAAGAACATGTCTATGCAGTGTGTTCATCGAAAGCTGAAACCATTTCCCATCCAACTGCCGCTGGGAAGACAGCTTGGATTCGAAACATTTTGACGCGAAATCACAGAAGCACCTCACAAACGAGTCCAACGGGCCAAGATATTTTTACGACGAGTAGCAGAGGAAAGAGAGGCGCCGATCAGCCCACAGGCCACAGGGAAGAATATCCAACGGACCAAACGCGCTTCTTCGGCGCGACGGAGCCTAAAAACGAGCTTAACCATAGTTAGTTAGCCATACCTTCCCCGCACGATACAGACCAAACCAGGGTTCCGCGTACGCCCAACGGCGAAACCAAACCACTATCATCCTCTTCCTCGAGCTCCCCCCCCCCCCCCCCCCCCTCCATTCCCCTCGCACGGGATTCCCCAGATCGACGCCCGATTCCTCCCCTGCGCGCCGGAATCCCCCGCCGAATTGGCCCCGCCCATGGTGTAATTGACTGCCCCGAGCCCGCTGGCGATGGAGGCGCAGTGGCTCCCCGAGTACCCGCACCAGGCCGCCGACAACCGGCCGCGCAAGCGGCCCCGCCTCGCCTGGGATGCCGCGCCGCAGCTCTTCCCGCCTCCCAAGGTATCGTGCTCCCCGTTCCCGCCTCGATCCGCTTCGGAGCGCCTTGTTAGGTGTTGGTTTTTGGGCTAGATCCAGTCCTGGTTTCGCCACGTTTGGGCGGGACGGCTCGATCCAGGCGCGGGGGCTGGTGGTATGGTGGCTCTGCCACGTGGTTGTTGCGGATAATCGGTGGGATTCTGCGAATTAGTGGAATAAGCTGAGAACAAGTTGGTGGTGCGTAGACAAATTTTGGATAGAAAGTGGGGATGGAGGACTGCGCAACCTCTGTGTTGCACAATTTATGGGGCTGGCAGATAAAACCTGTTAATAATTATCGTATAACCGTCGATTAACAAATGTCCCACCTTTTGGAAGAACTCGTAAGCGTTGCTCGATGAGCTGCTCTACTGGACAGTGAATTTAAAGAATGCCAGGCGGTGTGTGGTCATTGTGCTGCAAATCGCCGGGCGGGCATTCGGCCGTTTCTGTTCAATTAAATTCTTCTATGCTCATGATCGGTTGAGTTTTTTGTCGTTACTAAGAATATCACTGCTGGCTTTTGTAGGCAATCCCGATGCTATATTGTGGGCAGGAACTAATCAATGGTAATTTCACTACTGCTTTCCTGCCGCCACCACCAATTTATTATGCTGGACCACCACGGAATCTTTCGCCACCTTGGAGGCCGGATGACAAGGATGGACACTATGTTTTCACACTCGGCGAGAACCTTACGCCAAGATGTACTTTCCCACAGCTCAATCTTTTAGTTATTTATTATTATTATTATTTTTGCTTGAACTGGATACTTGTTTTCTTGACACATTTAACTTCCTTTAGCTGCTTTATTTAGGCGACGTTTCTAGTGGTGAAGTGCCTGCAATATTGAATGTTAATGTTAAATATGGGCATGAGTCTTTCATCTTTGTTATTCTTGCTTTGCATGATTATTTCCCGGTTTATCAGTCATCAAATACTCCCACTAAACCATGCCAATGTTTCTCTGAAACTCTTTTCCTGGCTTGTAGCAAGTTTTCCATGTGCCATGGTCATCTCTTGTAGATATGTGCTAACCGCTCAATAACTTCATGCCTTCTAGCTTTACTTAACATCTCTGTTTCACTGCCTCCAGAAGAGTCAGTTTGAGTTAATTCTAAGCTCTCTCATTGTTTTCCTGTGTGTCAATGCAGATAGGATACTTAGCAAGATGGGCGAAGGTTGGTTTGCTTCTCCTCCCTTTGTCTTTGTTTGGAATGTTTAGTTTTAGAGTGAATACTAGTACATCATAGTAAGACATTGTCTCTCATAAAGTTGAGCCATTATTTACCCAATATCTGCCTTTCTGAACGTTTTACAGGGACCTTTGGGCAAGTTTTGGAATGCTGGGACTTGGAAAACCAAGAATCAGTAGCTATCAAGATTGTGCGTTCCCTGCAGAAATACCGAGAGGCTGCTATGATTGAAATTGACGTGCTTCAGAGACTCGGGAAGCATGATTTTACTGGTAGTCGGTAAGTAATTTACCTTCCTTGATTTACTTCTTAACTCTATGTTGAGTTGATGGGTTTGCATGAATGGTTCTATGCCTGCAGTTGTGTGCAAATACGGAATTGGTTTGACTATCGTAATCATATATGTATAGTAAGTACATATGGATCAAGAAGGTTATACTTATCTTTTATTTTATTGATGGCCTAGAGTTTAATCACGAGTTAATGACCTTTTCAGGTATTTGAGAAGCTTGGGCCAAGCTTATACGACTTCCTACGAAAGAATAGCTACCGTTCATTTCCTATTGATCTTGTTCGGGAGTTTGCCAGACAAATATTAGAGTCTGTTACATGTGAGTATTCGGTTTAATTCTGTAGTTTGCTAAGAAAAAAAATATACTATTTTGTTGTAACCTTGCCCTAGTGTGCTAAATTGTTTATTTCTGTCTCTGTATGCCAGTTTGAAGCACCTATAGTTTTTTCTTCTTTTGTGTCCAGAAATTCCCTTCCTCATATCCCACCTTGTGTGGGAACTTTCAGGACTGGGAACACCCTTTTTGTGCATATACATAACAATTCTATTTTTTCTTACCTCCACAGTTATGCATGACCTGCGGCTTATTCACACGGATCTTAAGCCAGAGAACATTCTGCTTGTTTCAGCTGATACAATCAGGGTTCATGATTATAAGGTACTGAACTTCTAAATTAGAACCTGGCCTAAATTTGAGATCTTCTGAATGTATACTTCTGTTTTTATTCATTCTTTGGAGGTGATCCGCTGGTTACTTAATGCTCTTTACTGCATGAGTAATTTTTTGTTCTTTCTTTCTAAACTCAGTTTTCTTTTCTCCATGAAGATTCCTATACGCCCAGCCAAGGATGGTTCTGTTTTCAAGAACCTTCCAAAATCGAGTGCTATCAAGCTTATCGATTTTGGAAGTACAACATTCGATCATCAAGACCACAATTACGTTGTGTCAACAAGGCATTACCGTGCCCCAGAAGTTATCCTTGGTACAAGAAATATTTTTTTCATCCAGTTTTCAATAGACAATGCACCCTTCACTTTAGTGCACTTTATTTTTTGACCATGTTGCTTAATATTTTGTTGTTGTTGTATATGCTATTCTCTTTGTAGGTCTTGGGTGGAATTATCCATGCGATCTTTGGAGTGTGGGATGCATTTTGGTTGAGCTCTGCTCGGTTAGTTCACAATAGCTGCCATTCTGTACCTGAACTGCTTAATTTTTACCCATACATCCAGTGCCAGTTATCGTGTATCTCTGGTTATTGTGAAATTTACGTTGTCCTTCTGGTTCTGCATGGAAATTCTAGGGGGAGGCCTTATTTCAAACACATGAAAATTTGGAGCATCTTGCTATGATGGAGAAGGTTCTAGGCCCCCTTCCCAAACACATGATCGCCAGAGCTGAGTATGTACATAAGAGCTTTATAAGTTTGTATGAACTGTTAATATAATACCAGATGATGTGCATCTTGGCATATGCTACTCCGTAGGTTCATCTGATGAATGCTAAGTTGGATAAATGGTTACTCACATGCATTGATTCATGCTATTTTTCAGTAGACGAGCTGAGAAATACTTCAGGCGTGGATTAAGGCTTGACTGGCCAGAGGGGGCGGCCTCACGAGAAAGCATGAAGGCAGTATGGAAATTGCCTCGTCTGCAGGTAATTACTGTTTGGCATAGTCACTATTATCAGCGTAACACATTTTTCTGTGCTTAAGGTATGGTAGATAGCTGATATTTTCTCTTGAGCAATTCTAACTCTAGTCATGGAATTTATGCAGAATCTGGTCATGCAACATGTCGACCATTCTGCCGGGGATCTAATAGATCTTCTTCAGGGGCTTCTTCGATATGATCCTGATGAGCGTCTTAAGGCACGACAAGCCCTTCAACACCCTTTCTTTACCAGATGCCACAGAAGATGTGGTTACTGAGATTATACTGAGATTGAAATGCTCAATTCTGTATTTCTTCATTTCGATGTGTAAGAGCTACCAAAAAAATGGAAATGTTCTGCAGAAAATGAAATGTGCTAACTCACATTCTGTTCAATGATGTGAAAGGTAACTGTTGTATATAAAATGACTTTGTTGACAGTTGATTTATTTACACCAGGAGGTATTTTTTCAATTGATACATGCCTTCGAAATCCATACTAATTTTTCCCAGACTACTCAGTACTAGCAGGTAGCATGCAGAAATCTCAAATCTAACTTGAGGATAGTCACTGACGATTAGGGGGATGCAGTGGCTGGCTTGCATGAAAGACTGTTACAAATTTGACGGTGACAAACGGTGAGCACTCTGTCCATCTGATTCAATCTAGCTGTATGCCTCACAGTCTTAGCAGGTAGTCTTGAATGCATCTAGGATTTCATTATTATTTCTTCTGCAGCTGTTAACACTTTAGGTTGATATTGCATTATTTTTGTCGTGTTGGCATGTGAATATGCCTGGACGAAAATCTGAGAATGCTCAACTTTTTTAACAGTAGTTTTAGTGTTACGGTTGAAAGTGGTTTTTTATAGCAATGAATGCTTGTCCCAGGCTTGGCTTATGATTTTCTATGGCCTTGTTACTATCAACCATCTTACCGGGTCAGCTGGCTCTTCGCTTGGAGAGCTTATATGCAAATGAGTATGCTGGCACCTCGAATTTGAAATTAAATCAAGCTTAAAAGAAGCCTTAACATGTTATTATTTTTGGCTCCACTAGAATGACATGTTCTTAAAAGGCAACAATATAATGCAAGTGGGCCATGTTGGGCGACCCACACGGATCCATCTTAGTTCTGTCAAAGAGATATGTGCACAACTTAAGCCACTTGTTAGAGAAGTGAACAACAGTTAAGTGGGTGGGTTCAGTGGGTTGTCGACCCATTTTCATTTGTTGCATCCTGCTTTGTCCTTTCTGTGTGGAAATCTGGAAAATGGTTGTGGTTTGGACTAATAATGCTTTATACGTGTCAAAGGGTTTTAACTACTATTCTTTGGAGTGGCGTTTTGTTGATTATTTTTTCTGATTATATTTTGTCAACTTTTATTTTTGAGAGGGTGTGTTTTTATTAACTTGAAGTTGAAACTTTATTCGGAGATGCTGTTATGTCATTTTTTGAGTTATTTATCGATTAAAAGCTGCATTTGAGCAGTAGAACTGATTGGAAGGTAACTTTACAACTCCCTCCGAATATCGGATGGAGTAACTTTTATTCTTTGGAGTGGTGTTTTGTTGATTATTCTTCTGAGTATATTTTTGTTAACTTATATTTTTTGAGAGGGTGGGTTTTTGTTGACTTGAAGTTGAATATTTTTTTGAGAGCTGTTGCATTTTTTTGGGCATCATTCGAGTTATTCATTAGAAACCACAGTAGATGCTAGGTAACTTTCCTTGTCTCGGCTATAGTGCTCAGAAAAAGAAAATGTTTCCAGTGTGACATAGGTGTCATGATGATTGTCATGTGGATGAACTGTGCTTTCTACTACCCCGTCTGGGTTTATTAGACCCCTTGTGTTTTGGTTCAAACTTTGACTTCTAATTTAACTACCGAAAGTTAAGTTATACACCCTCTACACCATTTTCAAATACGTGTATTTAGGAACAGAGGAGTATATCACAAAAAACTATCATTGGAAACCTCTTTCAAAGACGAGTCCAACAAATAAATTTTGTGACCTACAATTTATGTCAAATTTACGGTCAAAATTGGGCACAAAATACGAAGGGAACCAATAAACCTGGACTGAGCTAGTATTCAGTTTGGGCAAGGCAAACATTTTGATAAACAAACTCTTGGTAGAGTGCTAGGAACTGCTAACTGGTGACCTGCCTTTGAAGGTTTTGGAACATGGTTTTCTTTAAATTGGTGTCGAGCAAGTATATGATTTGATGAACGTCTGAAGGTAGGACCACCCGACTTGTGAGTTATCTGTCTGGGTATCTGTTGATCTGGAGCCTGGTTCTGAAGGCTAGTGACAATTTGTTTTTTGCAACGAAACTAATCTGCAGAGAATGTGGATACATCATGAAAGAAGTACCTCTGCTTTGGCATCTTCAACAATTCAGCAAGGCATTCCCAAAAATATGTATCGACAAGGTAGTATGCCGTTTGAAGGTCATAATTTGGTGAAAAGAAGTACCTCTGCAGGGCAGGCGCAGTCATGCGCTTCATAAATTCTATGATATCATGATACAGTACACACTGGTTAGCTTGCTTACTGTCGTGCATCTGCTTCAAACCAGTTACAAGCTGGTTGGATGAGTGCGCTACGTGGTTGGCATGAATGCTTGATCACGTTATACCTCAGATGAGTATAATAAATATGTGCTACATAGCCCTATCTTACAATTTGCCTCGTCCGTTAATTAAGCAGAAACGAGTTGTTTGATTAATTAATGAAAAGCCAGACGAAGACCATTGCAAGCACAAACAGGGTATCCCACACACGCCTCTCCAAAGGGGGCCACCGGCATCATTGTCACCACTTCTACCCTAGAAGGTGATGAACTTCTACGGCCAAGTTGGGAGTAGTTTGCGCAGCGTTAGGATTGACATGGTGAAGCATTGATGTCTGTTAAGAAGTCTAGTTTGGAGAAATTATTTGAAAGTGCCATTTTTCTTGACGCCTCTTCAAAAAAAGTACAGTTTCAGGTGATGCATTTTCAGTCGAAGTAGTAGTATTTTCAGTGATTTGGTACATGCCTGATTAGAGGATCGTGGCATGTACATGAGACTGATTTGGTACATACGGACATGACTGATCAGCTGTCGGATCGTGTCATGTATATGAGACTTGTTCCTTTTGCACAGATACTTCAGTCTCCTTCCATGCCAGCAGACTCCTATTAAAGACGATATAGCCAGAAGATAGCAAGCTGTGATCGTAATGGAGAGTGAGATGAAGCTAGTGGATCTGCCAACCATGGGGTGGATCCTGCTCGATCTTGGCTCAGAGAGGTGCATCTTTTCAGAAGGATGGCTAAGGGTTGGGTTTGGCTCGGTTTGAACAATATCAAATCCAAACCCAAATTTAAAGGCATTCTTTGCCCACCCATGCAAAAAGTTGTGTCGGTGTCCAAACCCGTTGGGTCTATGATGTTTTCCCAACACATATACTGTACAAGTGAAGAATGCCTTTAAATTTGGGTTTAAAAGAATTTGATACAAGCGAAATGCATACCAACTCTGAGATTAGCACTTGGGACAATATAAACATATAAAATAAGTATAATACAGGGCTAAGTTCCTCATAAAATACAACATGACTTCACCTGACACCGGCGATGACCCCAAATCTTGCCGCTGCCAAACAAAGCCCGAGCAGTGACGAGTCTTGCGCGTGGCGATGCGGAGGCTGGTGGTCGGCAGTGTGGCTAAAGGCTAAGGCTGTCCGTAACAGGAGTATCATATGTAGTATCATGCATGTTAATTAGGCAATTTTGATGAGGTGACATAAAATTAAATGAAGAAAGAGAGAGTTGAGTATCATGTTATGATACCGTATCATATTAAATGATGTGCTACTATTTGTCTTGCATGACAATAAATGAACTATCCTATGATACTAACATATGATACTATGCATTACGGATGTGATATCATACACTAGTATCATATGCATGATACTAGTATATGATATTATCTATTACTACCAGCCTAATGGCGTTACGATGACGTATATGTGCGTAGGTGCCTACGCTGCAGCCCCGAGGTGAGGTTGCCGACGCAACTTCGTGAGTGGGAGGCGTCAGCTTGGGTGCTGGCCGAGACAGCGCGCTATGGCGTCTTTGCTTGATGGTTGGCGATTGCTTCAGCCATGAGGGAGGCGCGAGTTTGATAGGTGGAGCAGCTTAGCCAGATCCGGGTCACCCCGCTTGGATATGTGAATGAAGTTGTGGATTATGAGCGGTAGCGACCAGGGATGGCTCACCGGTGGCGGCCGAGGGTGTGTGGCGACGACCATGGGAGGTGATGGATAGGGTGGTCCAATTGAGATGGATCCATCCCATGGAGGGTAGTTCGGCCCAACAAGGTCGGGACTCGGTCGTCGGTAGTGTTCAGAAGCAACGATGCCCTTTACTCCGTGCGTCTAGGTGTGTTGTGTCACTTTTTGCTTCGGTACACCCCCTTAAAACGTAAAAGGAAAAACGTATACCCATCTCTTATTGTACATTATTGTACATTACAGGCAGACGTACCTGTACCCACCTCGTATTGTATACATACGGTGGTCTGTAATGTACAATATGAGGTGGGTATACGTTCCCCTTTATATGTTTTTTGGAAGGGGGGGGGGGGTTCCTCGGGTTGGTATCTAAGAGAATTGAGAATTCTAAAAGTATAAGGTGCGATAGAATTAACTAAGCCTCATTCGCACTGATAGGCACCAGGAAAACCGGCTGTCTCACCTCCCTCGCAATCCTATCTACTTCGGCCATTAGGCTGGTTGTAATCGAAAGTATGGAATTAGCGCCCCCGGAGACCGGACTCGTAGGGGGTAAGATTCGTATGTCCTCTACTTCCTATGTTCTGTTGTAAAGGGGCCACCCTTACAGGTGGGCTCCCTTTACGCATGAGGGGCAGGCAAAGCCCGAAGGAAGGCTGCTATCCGCTCGGCCTTCTTCCTTTTCGATGAAAAACAAATCGACATCTCAATCTTCGAAAGCGAGAAAGAAGAAGGGCCGAAGGCTTTGACATTCAATCAACGGAGTTGTTTTCTATAGCGCCTTCCCGAAAGCCTAAACCAGAAAAGAGCTGATCGGTACCTTTCCTTTGGAATCGGTACCTGGAATTAGCGCCCCCGGAGACCGGACTCGTAGGGGGTAAGATTCGCTGATCAAGGACGATCACAATGTCTGGCAATCTCGTCATATATTTGATCCCGCCGAGATCCCTTTGTAAGGTAGATAATTTTCTCTTCAAGATTGCCACATCTCTTTTTGGGAGATGGTGGAATTTTCCCATTTTTTCTTCCGCTCTTAAGTCTCTAAATTGAGCGCCCAGTAAGCAATTGAAGTAGTGGTCTCGAATTCCTTAACAAAAGTAAAAATGAAAGTAAGGACATGGGAGAAGCAACATCTCATCTGGTCTCCGGCTTCCTAACCAGATCCGTTTACCCCTGCTTGAAAAAGTGTTTCCATTCGTAGTTCGGGGTTTCCTAGTCCCAGGTTTATTCGTAACCGGCCCAATAACGAAAGTTTCGTAAGGGGACTGGAGCAGGCTACCATGAGACAAAAGATCCTCTTTGTAAAGAGATTCGATTCGGCCCCGTAGAAGACTCCAGGCCACCGAAGCTAACAAAAGGCTAAGGAGACCCATTTAGTTCTTTGTTCTTATGCCGACTAAAGCTAGCGGAGCCACAACTTGAATCTCCCTAGAAATCCCCACTCGTAGCCCGACGGCTGGGTTTGTTAAGCATATTCGATTGGAATACTAGTATATGATAGTACATCTGTAATGCATAGTATCATATATTAGTATCATAGGATAGTTTATTTATTGTAATGCATGACACGTAGCAGCATAACATTTAATATGACATGGTATCATGATATGACACTCAATCCTCTCTTCCTTCATTTAATTCTACGCCACCTCATCAAAATTGTTTAGTTGGCATCCATGATACTACCTATGATACTCCCATTACGACCAGTCTCGGAAAAACAACCAATACATGGAGATCAGCCCCGCGTTGATTAGTCAACTGGCTTGGGAAGGTACGCCATGTCTGTGAAGTTTATGAAGCGTCTCAACCTCTATACATAGAGGCCCGCAATATTTATATTGATATGGGGTTTAGGTTTACATGATTCGGTTGACGACCAGAGAGATACACAGAAGAGATAGAAGAGATAAACATAAGTTTAAATTGAAAATATCTCTAACTACCTAAACAAGTACGGCTGGCCCTATCAACGACCTTTCATATCTGAACTTCGTATGGTTTAACACCCCCCCTTAATCCAAACTTCGTAAATTCAGATTACGTTTGAATTCTTCAAATGGTCTTGTGGACAGTGCCTTTGTGAATCCGTCTGCGACTTGATCTTTTGAGGAAACAAAGCAAATATCCAACTCTTTGCTAGCAACTCTTTCTCGCACAAAGTGATAGTCAATCTCATTGTGTTTAGTTCGTGCATGGAAAACAAGATTTGCAGATAGATATGTAGCACCAAGGTTATCACACCAAAGGCATGGAGGTGGTGTGTTGCATATCCCAAGCTCCTTGAGCATTGACTTAACCCATATGATCTCAGCTGTTGCATTTGCCAAAGCTTTATACTCTACCTCAGTACTTGATCTTGACACCATAGATTGTTTCTTTGCACACCATGAGATCAAACTAGGACCAAAGAAAACTGCAAACCTACCTGTGGACCTTCTGTCATCAAGACATCCTCCCCAATCAGAATCTGAAAAAGCACTAACAAGGGTGGATGATGACTTACTGAAAGTGAGGCCAACACTTAAAGTATGCTTGACATATCTCAAGATACGCTTAGCAGCAGTCATATGAGTTGTAGTAGGTGCATGAAGGAACTGACATACTTTGTTCACAACAAAGGAAATATCAGGTCTGGTGAGTGTTAAGTACTCGAGAGCACCTACCAAACTCCTATATTTAGTGCCATCCTCTTGATTCAAGGGATTTCCTTCCATGAGAGACAATTTTCCTAAGTTGGATAGTGGAGTTGGAGAAGGCTTACACCCCTGTAATCCGGCCTTCCTCAAAAGATCAGCTGCATATTTCTCTTGTGACAGGTGAAGACCACCATATCGGTTCCTTTTGACCTCAATACCAAGAAAGAAATGCAAATCACCGAGATCCTTGAGAGCAAATTTTGAGTTTAAGTCTTGTAAGAGAGTTGTAATGGTTATGTTGGAGGAACTGGTAACAATAATGCCGTCAACATAGATAAGCACGAAAATTACTATGTTGGACTTTTTGTAAATAAACAAGGATGTGTCAGACTTGGAGGGAACAAAACCAAGAGCTTGCAACTTCATACTCAAAATAGAATACCAAGCTCGGGGGGCCTGCTTCAATCCATACAAAGATTTATCAAGCGTGCAAATATGAGATGGTTTGTGTGGATCCCTAAACCCGGGAGGTTTGCTTCATATAAACTTACTCTTCTAGAACACCATGAAGGAAAGCATTCTGCACATCTAGTTGTGAGACTCCATCCTTTGGACACAACAATTGATAACACAAGACGGATAGTAGCGTCTTTAACAACAGGACTAAAGGTATCTTCATAATCCAAACCATACCTTTGCTTACACCCTTTTGCAACAAGCCTGGCCTTATAACGATCGATAGTGCCATCTGATCGCTGTTTGATGCGAAACGCCCACTTGCAATCAATCACATTTTCACCTGGGCATGAAGGAACAAGATGCCAGGTGTTGTTCTTTTGGAGAGCATGAAACTCTTCATACATTGCCTGTTTCCACTTAGGATCAGCCAGAGCCTCTGTGAGAGTGCGAGGTTCTCTTGTGGAAAGAGCAGACACTAAACCATACTTAATCTTGTAGTTGACTGGTTGAATGGTGCCTGCTCGAAGACGGGTTCGTGGAGGTGTTGGCGCCTGGTTAGATGAACCCGACGATTCTGATGAGAGTTGCTATTCAGAAGATACCACCAGTCCCGAGTCCTCTGGATCATCAGCGCCAAGTGACGCGCCAGCCTCAGATCCTGCACGTGTCTCACCGCCAGCAGGGGCAATCGCAGGGACGATGCCTAGTGTAGACCTGCGGGACCGAAGCAAATCGATCCATGGTGGTTGATGAAGAGCGCGAAACAGGGGATGGTGAGGTGGCCTGACACACCGGTTGGGAAACCAATCCCGAGGCTGATTTGATCGTGACTGACGTAGTTAAAGGAGCAAATCCCAGGGAGGATCGCGCCGGTTGTCCTGGTGTGGCGACAAGCTCCTCTGATGCACCAGGTTCCTGAAGATTTTGACGAGGCATGCCTGAAACATCATATGTAGATACAGCAGAGGAGATATTAGTCAATTCTTGGGCAGTAAGATCATCATTACCCTCACGATACAGACCAGATAGATGAGAAGGAAGAATAAGGATTTCATTACGAAGGAGAGCACCGACATTGGGATGAAGTTGGGCAAAAGGAAACTGGGTTTCATCAAAAATGACATCTCGGGAAATATAAACATGGCCAGTAGAGACATCAAGGCATTTTACACCTTTGTGTGAGCACTATACCCAAGGAAGACACATTTTTTGGAGCGATACATGAGTTTACGAGTGTTATAGGGACGAAGATTTGGCCAACAAGCGCAACCAAATACTCTAAGAGTGGTGTAATCAGGCATGACATTAAGAAGACGTTGTGTAGGAGTTTCATTGGAGATAATGCGACTGGGCCACATATTAATGAGATGAACTGCAGTTAGAAAAGCTTCATCCCAAAATTTTAATGGCATGGAGGCTGAAGCAAGAATGGCTAAGCCTACTTCAACAACGTGACGGTGTTTGCGTTCGGCAGAGCCATTTTGTTGATGTGCATGTGGGCATGAAACGTGATGAGAGATACCTATCGTTTGAAAGAAAGAGTTTAGTTTTTCATATTCATCACCCCAATCTGACTGTACTGCAATAATTTTGGTGTCAAATTTCCGTTCGACAAGTGCTTTAAAATTATGAAACACTTGAAACACATCAGAACGTTTCTTTAAAAGATAGATCCAAGTGTATTTGCTAAAGTCATCAACAAAGCTCACATAGTAAGAATGTCTACCAACGGAAGTGGGTGCGGGGCCCCATACATCGGAAAAAATAAGTTGCAAAGGTTTTGTAGATACACTAGTGGACACAGGATAAGGTAACTGATGACTTTTCGCACGTTGACATGAATCACACACAATTTCTGAATTTCTCTCACCAACAACTGGAAGGTTATTTCTGCTAAGGATTTGATGAACAGTAGCAAACGAAGGATGACCTCAACGACCGTGCCATCGTTCAGCAGAAAGCTTGATGGCACCATACACTTGTTTATTGAATTGTAGTACTGAGGAAGCAGCACATAAAGGCCTTGCACGCAAACACCCCTATGAAGAATTTTCTTCGTGACCTAATCTTTGATCAAAAAGAAGAAAGGGTGAAATTCTAGAAACACATTATTGTCAAGAGCAATACGATGGGCAGAAAGAAGTGTTTTGGAGGCATTAGGTACATGCAAGATTTCATTGAGTTCCAAGTTTTTGTGAGCGGTTTTGATAATAGAACGACCAATATGACTAATCTCCATACCTGCACCATTTGCTGTGGTGTAGACTTGATCATGGCCACGCTATTTTTCCTACATGGTTAGCTTCTTAAGCTCCCCGATGATGTGATTTGTTGCTCCCGTGTCCATATACCAGTTGGTATCGACGCAATAGGACACATGAGCTGCAGCTGCAACCTTCTTCTTTTGGGAATTGTTATCGGCATAACGCCAATCACAGTCTTTTGCAAGGTGATTCATTTTCTTACAGATTTGACATTTACCCTCGTAGTCGTCATACCCCTGAAAGTTGGAGTTGCGCCCCCTGTTGTTGTTGACACGGGGGTGCCAAGAGTTGTTGTTGTTCCCCGAGTTGTTCTGGTGGTAGTAGTGACCATTGCCGCCACCACCACTGGGGTATCCGCCTCCACTGCCGGCGGCAGGACCACCGTCATTGTTGTAGTTGTTGTTGTAGCCGTCGTTGTTGTAGCCATTGTTGTAGCCGTTGTTGTAGCCGCCATCGCTTCCACTAGAGTAGCCGCGACCGCCACTGGATTGGTTGCGGTAGCCTCCACTGTTGCCGCCCGAGCGGCCCCTCGAGGCAACGTTCACTGACGACTTGAAGCCACCAACGCCATTCCATGGAACATCTCGACTCATTGGTCGAAGTTCGCCACCAACGAGAAGAGGGCGTCGATGGTGATGGGCTCAGTGCAGACGTCAAGGGCGGAGATGATCGGTTGGTAGTCCATATCCAGCCTGACGACGATGAAGGAGATGAACTACCCATCCCCGAGTGGTTTGCCCGCCACCGCGAGTTCACCGGAGAGGGAGTGCATAAGACCAAAGTACGCAAAGGCCGATTGGGGTCCTTTCTGTGCATTGGTTAGGGCAGATCGAATATTGTTGACACGAGATAAAGACACGGTAGAGAACATGTTTGAGAACGTAGTCCAGATGGCATGCGATGAATCAAGCGAAGCTACCTGAACGAACACTTCTTTGGACAGATTTCGGAGGAGATATGCTACAATCTGTTGATCTTGGACTAGCCAAGGGGTATAGGATTGGGAACTAGTTGATCCTTGCCATCTTTGTCTTTGATGGAGATTGTTTGTGAAGGTTGTGCGATGGATTGATTAATACAACCATACAATCCGGTGTCCAATACCTGGGATCGTTCTTGGGCTCGCGAGAGAATGTAGTTCGTCCGGGTGAGAGGCTCTAAGGTATTGTAGTTGAGGCGAGATGAGACAACATCGGTGGAGGTGGCCATGGCAGAGGCGCTCGTGTGGTGATGATCGAGGGAGATGGCGGAGATGATGAGAGATCGCTAGATGCTACGGAAGAGGCATGCTCTGATTACCATGTGAAGTTTATGAAGCGTCTCAACCTCTATACACAGAGGTCTGCAATATTTATATTGATATGGGGTTTAGGTTTACATGATTCGGTTGATGATGTTAGATGTGTATAGTTCCTTTACTGTGTATCCCCATTGTATAAGGGGTTTCTTGCCTTTTAACACATGTATATGTACTGGTCCTTGGCCCTCTATGAATGTTAGTTGCCCATTCCTAACATGGTATCAGTTGCTTAGGTTCTTCCTCCCCATGCTCGCGACTCGCGTGGTCCACCTCCATAGCCGCCGCTAGCTCCAGCCACTCCGACCACCTCGTCGGCTCTCCTCCGTCTGGCAGCTCTCGCGCCCTCTGCCGGATCCTTCTTCCTCTGGATCCGCCGCCGCTGCTCCCCCGTCCTCGCCCAGTCCCCGCCCCGCCAAGCTCTATCGCTGCTGGCCCCCGTCAGCCTGGCCACGCCCGGACTCAGCGCCGGTGGCCACTCTGTGCGTGGCCCCGCCCGATTTTGCTACCGCCGCCGTAGCCTGCGCGTTCGACCGGCGCTATCCGCGACTACAGCTCCCCTCTTCTACCGCGGTCGCCGCCTGCCTCGACTCCGCAGGTACCGGGATCAGGTACCTGCCTCGTCCACTCCGCGCTCTTGCCTCCACCGGCTGCTTGCTCGACCGCGTCGTAGCCGCCGCCGCCCCCCACTCCGCTCGGGCCCGATCCGATCCAGTTCGGGATCGGCTGGGTTGACCAAAAAAAGGCAAGAAGAGGCAGACCAGCATGTTCTCTTCAAGCTATGTTGTTGTTCCCCGATGCTCGGTGATCTTCGATGGCACCAACTATGCCGAGTTTGTGGGCTTCATGCGTATCCACATGCACGGTCTTCTGTTGTGGGGGCGTTCTCTCTGGTGAGCTCCCCTGTCCGCCATGCCCTTTTTCTCCCATGGCTCCTACCCCGCCGGTGCCGCTTGTTCTGGCTGCAAATGCTTCTCAGGCTGATCGAGATGCAGCCAAGGCTCTTGATGATGTCGCGGTTGATGCTTATGATCAACATGTATCTGCTTATTCAGATGCTCTTTCTGTCTACCGGGATGATGTGTCTACTTACACTCAGTGGTGCAACGATGATGCTCAGGCTGCTGCTGTTCTCACTGCGAGTGTCCTCCCTCAGTTTGCCTCAGAGTTCCTGGGTCTTGGCACTGTTGCAGCAATGTGGTCTTATCTCTGTCAGCGCTATCAGCCATATGGTGATGCTCTCTACCTCTCTGTGGTGCGTCAGGAGCATGCTCTTCAGCAAGGTGACTCTTGTGTGGATGAGTTCTACACACACAGTTCCGCCATCTGGCTCCAGTTTGACTCTCTTCGGACAACTGTTTGTGGAGCTTGCCGTTGTTGCCAGACTATATGGCCTGGCTTGGAGTTTCAGCGTGTCCATGAGTTCTTAGCTCGCCTCCGCTCCGAGTTTGAGCCTAGGCGTGCTCACTTACTTGCTCGAGGTTGTGTTCCTATCACAGAGGTCCTTGCTGAGCTTCGTGCTAAGGAGACTGACCTTCGTTCTGCTTGATTGCTTGCGGTTCCCTCCATGTTGGCTGTCCGAGCTCCTGTGTCATCTGCTCGTTCCACTGCACCGCCACTCCTGCCGACACCCGCAATGATACAATCGGTGGGTACTGCTCACCCTCCTCATGCTGAGAAGGGCCGATCGCGCAGTGATACAGTTTGTGGCTACTGCTCCAGGTCAGGCCACCCCGAGGCTGATTGTCACCAGAAACAGCGAGACCAGAGGCGTCTTTCCTCTAGTGTGAGGCGTGCATCTTCCTCGACTTCGTCACTCACTGACCAGGACATTATCCGGCTCAAGCGCCTCCTGGTTTCTTCTGGTTCTTCATCGACGGGTTCTCTGCCGCTGTGACAGCTCCCACCCCTTCATCACCATCGGCACCTACACAGTCAGGTACATCTTCGTGGGTTCTGGATTCTGGAGCTTCTTTTCATATGTCTTCTGATTCTTCCGCGTCATCTTCTCTTCAACCTCTTGATTCGCTTGTTAATGTTCTCACTGCCGATGGCACTCCTCTTCCTGTTGCTAGTCGTGGCACTCTTTCTACTCCGTCCTTTTCTATTCCTAGTGTTTCTCATGTTCCCCGTCTTACCATGAATCTCTTCTCCGCTGCCCAACTTACTGATTCTGGTTGTCGTGTTATTCTTGATGCGAACTCTTGCTCTATTCAGGAGCTCCACACCAAGGCTCTGGTTGGTGCCGGCCCTCGGCGCTATGAGTCAGAGGGTCTTTGGGAGGTTGACCGGATTCATGTTCCTTCCACTTCCACCACTTCTGCCAGTTCTCATGCTCTTGCTGCCTCCTCTTTCGTGACCTCCCAACAGTGGCATCATCGACTTGGGCACCTATGTGGTTCCCGCTTGTCGTTGTTAGTGCATGAGGGTGTCTTAGGGTCTGTATTCGGAGATGTATCCTTACATTGTAATGGTTGTAGGCTTGGCAAACAGACTCAATTATCTTATGCTACTAGTGAGTCAGTATCTCAGCGTCCTTTTGACTTAGTTCATTCTGATGTATGGGGACCTGCTCCTTTTGATTCGAAAGGTGGACATCGCTACAACGTTCTGTTTGTTGATGATTTCTCTTGCTACACTTGGCTCTATTTTATGAAATCTCGTAGCGAGGTTCTCTCTATATACAAACGATTTGCTGCCATGGTTCACACCCAGTTTTCCACGGCTATTCACACTTTTCGTGCTGACTCCGCTGGAGAGTATATCTCCCAGATGTTGCGTGCTTTTCTCGCAGACCAGGGTACTCTTCCTCAGTTCTCATGTCCTGGTGCCCATGCTCAGAATGGTGTTGCGGAACGCAAGCATCGTCATCTCCTTGAGACGGCTCGTGCGCTGATGATCGCCGCTTCTCTTCCACTCCACTTTTGGGCTGAGGCCATTTCCACATCCACCTATGTCATCAACATTCAGCCATCGACTGCCTTGCAAGGTGGCCGTTAGAGCATATATCTCCATATGTGGTTTTGGTAATTGATGACAATTCCTATGGACTAATGGTTGACTTAAGTTATATTTATAGGATTTGTCCATAGGCACTTCTTGAAGTCCATCTGTCGGGTTCAAGGAGTTTATATGATGACCAAGATGTTATTCAAGGTATTATCCAAAGAATGGTCATAGAAACACTAGGTTGATCAAGATCTCAGACAAAGAGTAAATCAAGATGATCAACACACAAAGCATATAAGATGTACCGAGAGGGATCAAGTGATCCCATGGTATGGTAAGCATTGTCCATTACGTGTTTGTGTACTAACCCATGGTCTTTGTGAGACTCCTGTGTGGGGGGTTAGGTGTGCTTCCATTGGGCTTGCGTCAAAAGGAAGATCTCATACAACCCATGAAGGATGACGTCAAGTGGTGATCGTCATCAAGACTGTGGTGTGCAAGTTCAAGTGGATCAGCACGAATATATCATTGAAACTATTGTCAATGATCATGTGCTGATAAGGACAACCTCATGTGCTAGCAAGGACAAGATCAAGATAAGCATTCCTGAGCACTACATGCTTGATTCTTGTGGATGTTCACATGATGGACAAATGAAGATGAATACATAAGCTAGGCTTTCCGCATCGTGTATGGGAAAGCTACTTGAAGACTTCATCATGTCTTGCTTTCAACTTGAGCCAAGAAGGAACAACAACATCAAGCTCAGGTGAAAGGGCTAACTCAAAGGTATCAGTTCCTTTGACGTTAGTTGTGCGGAGTGATGATCAGCGAATAAAAGTATACACTCAAGTATGGATCATCAATACTCTTTTATGATTCTTGAGTCCTTAGGGATCCCGCACTATTAAGAGGGGATCACAGGTTTTGCGATGAACTTTCTAAAACTACATCATCACTTTCTGCTCAGACCACATCTCCACTGTTTTGTTGTTATCTGAAAACAGAACCAGTGCCTCGGACATCTGGCTTTCTCCGGACGTCCGAGGACCGGACGACCGACTAGTTCGGAAATCCGGAATCCTATACCAGAGAAATCAGAGCCATATAACTCGGACTTCCGGCTCCCTCCGGACGTCCGAGGCCCGGATGTCCGGCCAAGTCCCAGAAATCCGGAAGCCTGCACCAGTAGAAGTTGAGTTCTATATCTCGGAAATCCGGCTCCCTCCGGACGCCCGAGCGCCGGACGTCCGACACCCGTCGGAAATCCGGAACCTACCACCAGTAGAAGTTGAGCTGTATAACTCGGATTTCCGGTCCTCTCCGAACGTCCGGTGGCTGATAAATTGAAAATAGTTTCAGTCGTATCTACAGGCCTCGGACGACCGACCCCTGTCGGACGTCCGACCCCTCGCGGACGCCCGGACTTCCGACAACTGTCGGACGTCCGGACCCTGTGTGACTTAAAGTGTCCCCAATGGCTCCTTTTCTCTCCCCACTATAAATACCCCCCTCCCACTTCGTGAGAGGGTTGCCCAACACAGCCTTATCCTCATAAGAACACATTTCCACCTCACACACATTTGCTCACTCCAAATCTTAGATCCCAAGAGCATTTGTGAGCCCCTTTGAGAGTTGTTCCAATCAAAAGATAGATCGTCTCCCTCTCCTTCTCTCAACCCAAGCTATTTGTGATTTGAGCAAGTTTTGAGCATTCCCCGTGATCTTGTTACTCTTGGGGCGGTAGGAGTTCTTCGGAGAGGAATCAATCCGTGTGATTTCCCCCGGAAAAGTTTGTGAGGGTTTGGAAGCCACCTCAAAGGCTTACCACTAGTAGTTGAGAAACGCCTTCGTGGTGTTATCTCAAAGGGAGAATAGGGTGAGCCTTCGTGGCGTTGGTGTGCCTTCGTGGTAACATCCACCTCTCTAACGGGACTAGCTTCCCTCCAAGGAAGTGAACATCGGGATTCATCTTCGTCTCAGTTGAAAGGACGTGGATGTCGCCTAGAGGGGGGGGTGAATAGGCGCTTTAAAATAATTAAGGTTTAGGCTTGAACAAATGCGGAATAAAACTAACGTTTAATATGTCAAGCACAAAACCTACAAACAACTAGGCTCACCTATGTGCACCAACAACTTATGCTAAGCAAGATAAACAACTAAGTGATAGCAAGATATATTACAATAAACAATATGTCTATCACAAAGTAAAGTGCATAAGTAAAGGGTTCGGGTAAGAGATAACTAAGGCACGGGGAGACGATGATGTATCCCGAAGTTCACACCCTTGCGGATGCTAATCTCCGTTAGAGCGGTGTGGAGGCACAATGCTCCCCAAGATGCCACTAAGGCCACCGTAATCTCCTCACGCCCTCGCACAATGCAAGATGCCGTGATTTCACTAAGGGACCCTTGAGGGCGGTCACCGAACCCGTACAAATGGCAAACCTTGGGGGCGGTCACCGAACACGTACACGTGGCAACCCTTGGGGGCGGTTACCGGTACCCGTACAAATTGCTCGGGGCAATCTCCACAACCTAATTGGAGACCCCGACGCTTGCCCGGAGCTTCACACCACAATGATTGAGCTCCGAGACACCACCAAGCTTCTAGGACGCCAAAGCATCCGCGAAGAACAATATCTAGGGTACTAAGTACCAAAGGTAATAAGCTTCTCAAACTTCACTTCCACGTATCACCGTGGAGAACTCAAACCGATGCAACTAATGCAATGGCAAGAACACACGAAGTGGTCAAGTCCCTCACACTCAAATCCCTCCACAACAACAAAAGCTATGGGGAAATATGAGAGGAAGAACAAGGAGCTCACAAAGAACTCCAAGATCAAGATCCAAGGGGTTCCCCTCACATAGAGGAGAAAGTGATTGGTGGAGATGTGGATCTAGATCTCCTATCTCTTCTCCCTCAAGAACAAGCAAGAATCATTGGAGGGATTGAGAGTAAGCAAGCTCTAAGAATGTCAACAATGGAGTTAGAACAAGAGCTCAACGGATGGATTAGGCCAAGGGGGAAGAAGACCCCCTTTATATAGTGGGGGAAGGAATCAGACCGTTACCCCCACTCTCTGCCCGAGCTGCAGCGGTACTACCGCTGGCTGCAGCGGTACTACCGCCAGCTAGCGGTACTACCGCCGGCTGCAGCGGTACTACCGCTGGCACTCCAGCGGTACTACCGCTGGGCCCCTGGTAGTGCAAAGGCACTACCACCGCCAAGAAAGTCTTCGCAAAAAGGTCCGTCCACGAACAACCGCTATGCAGGCGGTACTAAGCTCCTCGAGCAGTACTACCGCTGACCAGGGGCAGTACTACCGCCAGCCAGCGGTACTACCGCTAGGTCCAGCGGTACTACCGCTCGCCACTGAAACAGCCATAACTTTCGCATACAAGCTCCGAATCGAGCAAACCCAAGCTTGTTGGATTCAGGACGACAAGAGCTATCCAAACAATGATATGAAATCTTAAGACCATGCAGATATGAAAATGCCAATGATATAGAGATGTGAGATCTCTATGAATGAAGAACCGGCAAAAACTCCAACATCGAAAACATCATAGTAGATGCATATGGACTCCGTTTTCGATGAACTCGAGCTTGTCACGAAGATGACCATAAGCTCTAAAACTCACGAAGAGAAACACCAAACAAGAACCAAGAAGTATGATGCAAGGATGCAAATGGTTTGAGCTCTCAACGAACGATACGATCAAGCTACGCACTTGAGAGCCCCCCTTGATAGTACATCAATCTATCCTAACCAGGAAACCTATCAAGGGCAAACCTATGCCTTGCACCTCTTCCTCTTGAGCTAGATGATGATGATCTTGGCTTCCTCAAGATGGACCACCTTTCTTGATTGCGTTGGCTTGATGAAGACTAGTTAATTGCTTCCCCATACTCACTATGGGTGAGCCACTCTTCAGCATATCTTCACAAGTCCATTGCCACCACAATGAACAGCAAGCTTCAAGCAAGATATCTTCGTGCTGATCCACTTGAACTTGCACACCGCCATCTTGATGACGATCACCACTTGACGTCATCCTTCATGGGTTGTATGAGATCTTCCTCTAGACGCAAGCCCATGGAAACACACCTAACCCCCACATAGAACTCTCACAAAGACCATGGGTTAGTACACAAACACGTAATGGACAATGCTTACCATACCATGGGATCACTTGATCCCTATCGGTACATCTTGTACGCTTTGTGTGTTGATCATCTTGATTTACGCTTTGTCTGAGATCTTGATCAACCTTGTGTCTTGATGACGATCACCACTTGACGTCATCCTTCATGGGTTGTATGAGATCTTCCTCTAGACGCAAGCCCATGGAAACACACCTAACCCCCACATAGAACTCTCACGAAGACCATGGGTTAGTACACAAACACGTAATGGACAATGCTTACCATACCATGGGATCACTTGATCCCTCTCGGTACATCTTGTACGCTTTGTGTGTTGATCATCTTGATTTACTCTTTGTCTAAGATCTCGATCAACCATGTGTCTCTATGACCATTCTTTGGATAATACCTTGAATACCATCTTGGTCATCATATAAACTCCTTGAACCCAACAGATGGACTTCAAGAAGTGCCTATGGACAAATCCTATAAATATAACTTAAGGCAACCATTAGTCCATAGGAATTGTCATCAATTACCAAAACCACATATGGAGATATATGCTCTAACATCAGTGACCTTGGTTATCCTTAACCCTAACTCCTTACTTGTGGTTTACTTGTGTTATTTGAGCATACATACATTGCATATTGGTTGTGCTCATTATATTGTGTTGGCTATTTCTTGTACAAGATTAATCATTCAAGCATACCCTCTATATCCACACGTTCATACTTGCAGCCTTTGATATATCGTGTGATATAGTGTGATCTAGTATCTTGTGTTGTTCACCTACTTGTCGTATAGCTCAAGTAAGGTTGTGTAACTTACTTGTGCTTGTTAGTAACTGTATTGTGTCCATCTTTGTAGATCGTGTTGTTGATACACGTTGCAGTGCCTTAGTGCATTTAGGATTTGTGCTTGACAAGTACCCTCTTAATTTATTTCCTCATTAGGTTCAAGCCAAATCCGAATAAGTTTTTAAATAGCCTATTCACCCCCCCTCTAGGCATCATCGAGGTCTTTTCAATTGGTATCAGAGCTAGGTCTCTCTTTAATTAGGTTTCACGCCCTAGAGAGTATCGATGTCGACTATTGGATTAGTGCACAATGGCATCTTTGACTTTGATGGCACAAATTATACCCTATGGAGAATTCGTATGCTTCATCACTTTCGGGCCATGGGCCCAAATACTTTACAAATTTTTCTTGTAGGGATTGCCGACAAAAAGGATGATGCATCTTCATCTACTAATGAAATGTATCTTGATTGTGAGGCTTTTCTTGCCATTCATCGAACCATAAGTCCTGAAGTGTTTAAGTCTATCTCGACTTGCAAGTCAGCTCATGAAGTTTGGACTAAACTTGAAGATATATATGGTTGGTCCAATCTTGATGAAGACGGTATTATGATGAAGGAGTTGGTGCATGAGATCTTCACTCTTTTCGATCTTAAAGAGTCCACCACTACTTCCATATCCGATTGCTTGCACACCTCAGCATCTTCAATCTCACAAGGTAATGACATGGTGAGTGAAGAAATATATGTTGATGAAAATGTCATAGCCTCTATGGACACGAGAATATCTAGCACCACACATAGTGTAAATTATTGTGCTGATAGGTCATGCATTTCACCTAAAGATTCCTCGACAAATGTCTGTTGTGATATGCCTGCTTCCTCGTGTCCTCTTGATCAAAATATCTTGTTTCTCCCTAGTTGCTCTATGACTAACCATTTAGGGAAATCAAGAAATATGAAGTACCTTTGACTAATGAAGAATCTTATTCACCAAAAGAATCATCATCAACTCCTCCAGTTCACATGTGCCTCATGACAAGAGGTAATAATGAGGTATCATCTTCCCTGTGCAATAACGATGATATTTGCGATGAGGATGATGATGATGACTTGACTGAAAATATCTATGTGATCAGTAAAATTCTTCATAAAGCTAAAAATAACGCTCTTCAAAGGTTCCAAGATGTTCTTGCTTACTTTGAAAATTGTAATGATTCACTTAATCATGAACAAGCTAAAAGTGAACAACTTGGACATGAACTTGAGAAGAGTCATCAAGCATGTAGAGACTTAAGATCTTCAAAAGGAGAGATTGAAGTTGCTCATGATAAACTTAAAAAGGATTTTGAGGTCCTTCTCCTTGAATGCAATAATGTCAAGGGAGAGCTCATCAAAACCTCTAAGATCTATGAGGAGCTTCAATCTACTCATGACAAGTCTCTACTTGCTACTTACTCCTCTCATGTTGTTGATGATACTTGTACATCTAACCCCATCTCTTTTGAAGTATCAACATTGAAGGAGAATGTTGAGCTACGTGCTCAACTTGACTTACTAACTAGCAATTATGGGAAGTTGGAAGAAAACCATGTAATGCTCACAAGCTCTCATGCCGATCTTCTAACATCCCATAATGTGCAAAAGTTAGCTCATGAGGCTATCATCACCAAGGTAACATCAAGTGAGCCTCATGTGGACAATGGCACTACTTCTAGTCAAAGTACTATATTTCCATGTGCTAGTCCCTGTAATTCGTCTACTCACAATGTTGCTACCTCGTGTGATGAATTACTTTCCTTGCCTTCTTGCTCTAACATTGAAGCTTACACTTCCTCTAGTACTTGCATTGATACTAACCGTGCAGAGGAAATCGAAGAGCTCAAGGCCCAAGTCACTTCTTTGAAGAAAGACTTGAAACAGTGTCATGAAGGGATGTCCACACTCAACAACGTCCTGTGTGAGCAAACATCTCCGAATGACAAAAATGATGTTGGAGTAAACTCAAACAAGAACAAGAGGGGCCTAGAACAAGTCAAGAATTCGGCCAAAATCATTTGCTTCAAGTGCAAAGTTAAAGGGCACCATGTTAGATCTTGCCCTCTGAAGACGAAGTCTCAAAGTCACAAGCAACAAGGGAAGCGGCCACAAACTCAATCACATATTCAACTACAAGTTGAAGGAATGCCTCTTCCCAATAAGACCCAAACCAACACTCCCCAAGGTGAGAAATCAACTGGGAAGAAAACAAAGGGTAGATGTTGCTACTTATGTCGTGAGAAGGGTCACGTTGCTTCGTCTTGCACGAGAGGTAACTTATCCAACCCAATCACTATTGATGATACCTATTCCCTTGGGAAGGATAAGGTTGGCAATGTGTTTGCCAAGTTTGTTGGTACTCAAAATGGTGTCAAGAAAAGAACCATTTGGGTTGCCAAGCCTATTGTGATTAACCTCTTAGGACCCAACGTAGTTGGGGACCAACAAGCTCAAACTTGATCAATAGGTGACTATGGAGGACATTAGAGACTTGGATACATAATGAAGAATTAAGGGGTCTTCATCATTCATATTATCTCAAGCCAAGTCATTTGGATTATCAAGTTTCTACCTTATATCCAATGTGCCTCCTTACGGTAACTATTACTTAAACTGTTTACATTGTTAGGTGCTTGCCCCTGTGCATGTTGTGGTTTTGTACCTTGCATGCGTTTGTATATGTTGTGCTTCCAACTTGCTTATCTTGAGTAATCGAGTATGGGTATGTTGGTTTGCATATCATGTACATGTGAGTCTTGTATTGAGCCTTTTGTGTCTTGTTTGTATTTTTGTTGGCTCTTGTGAAAGATTAATGGATTATCCCATTGTGGGGGAGTGATGTGCTTTGCACACCTCTCAATCCTGTAAATGTGTATACATGGGGAATACCACTTAGTTTTGATATTTCAAGATTATCTAGTTTCTATGTGGTATGTCTTACTCATGAGAAATTCAAATTCTATATGGTACATTAATTATATCTTGTTGGTTTCAATTTGCCACTTGTTAATATTGTTGGTTTATCACATTATGGGGGAGTAATATGCTATGTGCATATTACAAACCTAGAAAATGTGTACATTTGAGGTGTTGCCACTTAGTGTTGATATTGTAAATTATCCTGTTCCTAGGTGGCATGTTATCTCTACAAGTGTCATTTGCTTGCGTTTTATGGGTAAAGATGATCTTGGATATATTTGTGATCTACCAATGAGTATCATTTCGAAAATACTTCTTGTCCTTGACAATTGGTATTCCCATCATGTGATTGGAATTGCTAATCATCTTTACATTGGATTTTGTGTTTCGTTTGTCTTCCTTGCCTCTTATGGATCTATTTTAACCTGTCTAGTTCTTTTATAGATATAGAGAAAGTGATGATCCCATCGTGTGCGTTTTGTATTTAAATGCAAATTCTATATAATGCACGTCCCTTGGGGAAGCTATCCTATTTTCTTTAGAACACTCTCTTTATTCAGTCATCATAAAATCTTTTGATCCCCATGAAGTGTGTGTTGATGGGAGGCAAGTCTTGCTCTTTATGATGCTTTGTGCCATCATGAAAATTTGTCGAGGGCTTGGTTTGTTGGAACCTAGCTCTCTTTTGGAAACTAGAAACCTCGTGTTTGTTTTCCTTCAATTGGTTTCTTGTTGCCTTCTATTTGGCATGTGTCAATGGATATCTCATTCCTTGAGGTATCTTTTAATTGATATCCTTCAAGTGATAGCTCTTTTGTTTTAGGATCTTATTATCACTTGATACCTTGTCTTTTGGTGACTTATCAACTTTGTGTTGAGTTGATTCTTAAGAGTCTTGAGCATGCATATCTAGCTACTATATACAACTTATTTTGCTTGCTTTCCTTCTTTGACCCAATATATAGGGGAAACCCCACCTTGTCATAAATTGGCTAAAAGTGTGCATGAAATTCAAATTCATATCTATATGCACATATGTATGTGGAGGTTGTCCTATGCATTGCTGGTTTTCTAACTCTTTGGTTCCAATGAGTTTGGGCACCATTTTGTTTGTTTTGTTGTTCCAAGAACAACTGGAACTGGATTGGATTCTCGGCTCACCTATAAGGAAGATGTTAAGACCATGTGATTATTGGAGCCAAGTTAGGATGATCAAAGAACAACTATCTACTACATCAATCCAATGTTGTCTCGGTAACAAGTATCCACTTAATGCATTCTTTTATTGCAAAGGACCCAACCTGTCTTTCCTTTTCAGGTTGCATCATGGCATGAATCTCTTGATTTGTTCTCGTAGTACTTGTTTGCTTTCTCAAAGCATCCGAACAATGATGTCTTACTATTAGTTGGGATGTCTTTGATGTTCGTATGTTGGAAGTTCATATTGTACAATAAGAAAAAAATTAGGCCATGTGCTATGCTTCCAAGCAAAAGATCTCATTGATATATTTATGACTTCCTTTTTGGATATCTAGTTTGTTCCTTCTTGTAACCATTTCGTGTGTACATCCTTCTTTGTGGATATATATCATCATGATTGTCTTCTACTTAGAATCTTTTACACATGAGAGAAGTTACATCTCTAATTGATATCCTCTTTTCTTTCACGTCCATCGTTGCATTTCCTCTTTCAAGTTTTTTATGGCTTCGTGAAAGGATTTGTTTTGAGTGCGCATCTTATTTCTACATCTTGATGCACTCTTTGGCAGTGAAGATTATTTTTCCTCATGCTTGTCTTGATGAGGGTTTTGCCATTTCAACTAGTATCCCTCCTATTGACAAGGTTCTTACTTCCTATCTTCACAATGGGTTGTCACAAGCGTTGGTTCTTATTTTATTTATTAGTAAGCTTGTGAACCCATTTTCTAGTATGTGTGTGTGGGAATGATATGTCTTACACTTTGTATCTCATATTCATCAAGACTATGTTGATGAGTAATGCTCATCCTTATCTTAAGTCTTCTCAAGTGCTTTGCCATGACTCACACACATTACTTTGGTTGAGCTTATTCTTAAGTTGCTTCCTTTACATGTTGCTCAACCATTAGTTTTGTGCAATTGATATGCTTATTGTCTCATCTATCTTCTTGCACTCGTTGTGTGTTTCTATTAATTCTGGGGGAGCAACGATCCTATTTTGTGCACCTGTGTCCAATACAAAAATCTCATATTAGTGCACAAATCATGGGGAGCTTCTCTAGTTTTTGATAAAGCACTATGTTGCCTCTATCATAATATCTTTTATTCATGTGGTTCGAAGGACCATATGATTGTTTGTTCCATCTGGAATTCTTTGATTGCTTGCCTCTATCTTTGTATGTCTTTGTGGCATACGATCCTTTTATCTGCAATCTTTGGGTCCTCAATATAGTTTGTATTCCTCCAACTACTTATCATTGTATTTGTGTATTTTTCTGCACTCATTTGCTGAGAAGTACACACTTTTTGGAGGACCACCTACTATTTTGGCTTTCTAAACTTGTCGTCCATTTTGGCAATCGATGCCAATGGGGGAGAAGTTTAGAGAGTTTACTTTGGATATGTTTAGAGGGTTTTGCTTTTATTGCGTAAGCATTTACATCTTGCACACATGCATTATTACCTTGTATGTGTGCGCTTGGTTATGCTTATTTCCTTATATAAACTCTCTTGAAGTGGTTGTCTTCAATTACCAAAATGGGGGAGATTGTTAGAGCATATATCTCCATATGTGGTTTTGGTAATTGATGACAATTCCTATGAACTAATGGTTGCCTTAAGTTATATTTATAGGATTTGTCCATAGGCACTTCTTGAAGTCCATCTGTCGGGTTCAAGGAGTTTATATGATGACCAAGATGTTATTCAAGGTATTATCCAAAGAATGGTCATAGAAACACTAGGTTGATCAAGATCTCAGACAAAGAGTAAATCAAGATGATCAACACACAAAGCATATAAGATGTACCAAGAGGGATCAAGTGATCCCATGGTATGGTAAGCATTCTCCATTACGTGTTTGTGTACTAACCCATGGTCTTTGTGAGACTCCTGTGTGGGGGTTAGGTGTGCTTCCATTGGGCTTGCGTCAAAAGGAAGATCTCATACAACCCATGAAGGATGACGTCAAGTGGTGATCGTCATCAAGATTGTGGTGTGCAAGTTCAAGTGGATCAACACGAATATATCATTGAAACTATTGTCAATGATCATGTGCTGATAAGGACAACCTCATGTGCTAACAAGGACAAGATCAAGATAAGCATTCCTGAGCACTACATGCTTGATTCTTGTGGATGTTCACATGATGGACAAATGAAGATGAATACATAAGCTAGGCTTTCCGCATCGTGTATGGGAAAGCTACTTGAAGACTTCATCATGTCTTGCTTTCAACTTGAGCCAAGAAGGAACAACAACATCAAGCTCAGGTGAAAGGGCTAACTCAAAGGTATCAGTTCCTTTGACGTTAGTTGTGCGGAGTGATGATCAGCGAATAAAAGTATACACTCAAGTATGGATCATCAGTACTCTTTTATGATTCTTGAGTCCTTAGGGATCCCGCACTATTAATAGGGGATCACAAGTTTTGCGACGAACTTGCTCAAACTACATCATCACTTTCTGCTCAAACCACATCTCCACTGTTTTGTTGTTATCTGAAAACAGAACCAGTGCCTCGGACATCCGGCTTTCTCCGGACGTCCGAGGACCGACGACCGACTAGTTTGGAAATCCGGAATCCTATACCAGAGAAATCAGAGCCATATAACTCGGACTTCCGGCTCCCTCCAGACGTCCGAGGCCCGGATGTCCGGCCAAGTCCCGGAAATCCAGAAGCCTGCACCAGTAGAAGTTGAGTTCTATATCTCGGAAATCCGGCTACCTCCGGACGTCCGACACCCGTCGGAAATCCGGAACCTACCACCAGTAGAAGTTGAGCTGTATAACTCGGATTTCCGGTCCTCTCCGGACGTCCGGTGGCTGATAAATTCAAAATAGTTTCAGTCGTATCTACAGGCCTCGGACGACCGACCCCTGTCGGACGTCCGACCCCTCGCGGACGCCCGGACTTCCGACAACTGTCGGACGTCCGGACCGTGTGTGACTTAAAGTGTCCCCAACGGCTCTTTTTCTCTCCCCGCTATAAATACCCCCCTCCCACTTCGTAAGAGGGTTGCCCAACACAACCTTATCCTCATAAGAACACATTTCCACCAGTCAGTCGAGTGTGTTTTTCTTGGCTACAGTGATGAGCACAAGGGCTATCGATGTTGGGATCCTGTTGGTCGTCGGTTGCGCATTTCACGTGATGTGACTTTCGATGAGTCTCGCTTGTACTACCCTCTCGCTTCCTCCTTGCGCTTTTCTGTGGACGACCTTTCCTTTCTTCTTCTTCTTCCCGCTACATCCTCCTATGTGCCTCCTGTCTCCTCACTTCCTCTCGCATATCTCACTCTTCCTCATCCACCACCGACACCTCTGTAACGACCAAGATGCGGTCCTTTCCGATCTGGGGATCGGGGCCCCGAATTGGAAAGGAGCGCATCTAAGCGTCTCGCAAACAGGTAACACATCACATACATAGTAATAATAAAGAGACAATCAGGGGTTTAATTGCCTTCTCATAAATATATGAGAGTACATCACGCATACAATCAAAGTAGTTCCGCTACGGACTACAAACAAGAGAAAAATGGCTATGCTACCCTGCCTGCTGGCCCACGATCACGACCACGCCTCAATCTTCTGGATAGTTCATGTACAGGCGGCCAGTCTCCTCATTGTACTGCCATGCCAGCTGTGTGCCGTCGGGATCATCTGTCTTTGGGGTACCTGAACCTGTTGGTATTGTGGAGGAATCCGTGAGACACGGGGACTCAGCAATCTAAGACCTTGGTGCCAGAACTAGTCAAGTTATTAGGTTGGATAGGGTAGAGTGTTTAAGGTTGTAGCATCCTAATCTTGATTTGGTGGCTAACTTACGTAGAACATATATGAAGGTGGACTATACTAGCGGTCGAGAATACTTGATCACTAAGTGATCCTGAACACCTACCTACGTCATTCATAACCCCACCGTGTTCCCAATCGAAGAGAGATCTTCGAGGGGACAGTCACGGTTACGCACACAGTTGGCAATTTTATTAGCTTTTGTTTAAGCTATCTAATACCGGATGTTAACAAAATATTCCAAGTTGCCACATAACCGCGGGCACGGCTTTCCGAAAGATTATACCCTGTAGGGGTGCTCCAACTAGTCCATCACAAACGTACACGGGCCGCAAAGTAATCCTCTATCACGAATCTCGTGATCTCGTCGGATTCCTTAGAGGAAAACCTCAACTCTGGGGAGAACCAAAGCTTCATCGGGATTCCTATACGCAAGATATATCGCTAAGGTAAGACAACTCTAGCAGGACCTCCCATCGTGTCGACGACCCCGATAAGAGCCGCGTATCTCAGTTTCACGACATGACGGATGGAAAAGCCTACAGGAACCAAACCTCAAGTTTCCCTGTGGTGGCCCCCGCAGTCTGTCCATTTTGGACCAACACTCATGAGGAGCACTGGTCTGGGTTGTTGATTAAAGATCCTCGGGGTGATCATTCACTATGCAGATTATTATTAAGTGATTAGCAAATTAACACCAATGTTGGGTCCTGCCGGACAAGTCTTAACACTACGCGATTTATCGAGGGGGTCCCCATAACAACCCCGAACGTGTTAGGAGCGATCAATATGGAATCAAACACCGGTAGCCGGTAACTATGGCGGCAATAACAGAACAAAGCACCCGGCAAAAGGCTAGGCTTTTTGTCATTTACCAAGTATATAGGTGCATTAATTAAATAACAGAATTTAAGATAATGATATCAAGCTCATGTTATCACATGAGTCAAAGCACCCGCATCTAGCAACACTAACATTGGTAGCTGAGCAAAGCCTACTTAGCCATTCAAGTTTGCTAGGAAGGGATCAGTGTTTGGGTTCATGGCATATCAAGAGGCAAATATTTCAATGGTAGGCAGCGAGCATATGACAAGGAAACGTAATCTAGCATAACAAGTCTAGAGATGGAATCAAGGTCATATCATCTTGCCTGTGATATCCTCAGCTTGGAATGGTTCTTGATCGTCCTACACGTACTCTCCTGACTCCACGTATTCGTTCTCCGATCCTGGTGCTACCCAACATAAGAATAACATCCAATGAACAACATCACCTCAAGATGCAACAATCACATGATGCATGAGATGAATATGAGCATGCATCACTATTTCTATCGCTAGCACAAGCATAAGGAGTAAATACATGTTCTTGGACAGAACTGCATGCTAACCTATTTTGACATGCATGAGAATGACATGATCAGATGCGTCTCGTGAAAACGATGCAAAACCATATAAAGAACATTACAATCGGAGCTACGGATCAACGAGAATCAACGAAATAAGATATGAAGCCCTACGTAACAAAATCATCCCCACACACTCAAATGGCACAAATCTGGTATTCCCAGGTTGCCAAGACATAAAACAAACCAACATGGATGGGGTGGAGCAAAGAAGAACACCACATCATCAACTAAGCACTCACAAACATCAGAATGACAAAACTACACAATCTGCCATAAACTGCATCATAGCACTTTGTGATCTACATGCAAAGCACCTACAGCCACCCAAACATGACAAATAATATATGTGGCTGTAGCTAGTCAAGAATAATACAAGCACAAGCAAGAATAACACAAAAAGGAATTAAACACAGAAAGTTACAAGGCTGTAAACTTGCCCAAAAACATCAGTTTTCAGGGACTTAGTGAAAATTCCAGATTCTCACTTTCTGTCTATGCTCTGAAGCATTTTGACAGCAGCCAAAACTATATCTACAGGACTCCAAATGACATGAAATTTTACAGGGAGCTAGACAAACATATCAGGTCCAACTTTGTAGTTGAAATCTAAGGCTAGATCACGACACCTTGACCAGCACAACCCCATCAACAGGAGAAGAAAATAAAAACAGATTCTCAGACTTAGTGAAAATCTCAGATTTTCACTAATCTGGTATTTCAGCCACATGCCTACTTTGAGTGGGCATAACTTGCACATATGGAATCCTAATCATGAGATGAAACCAACATGAGGTAGAGGGGGTCACCCTCTACAACCACAACCAAGAAACAATCACAAAGACTTCTCACAACTCATGGAACCAAGCTCTAAACATAGAAGAAAATGAAAATATATCATCTACAGAAAATGTTTCAATGGCAAAAATGATTTCACCAATGAATTCCTGGGATATTTCTACCCCAAAACCATATATAAAACATATGCAATTGCTTGGAGAAAGTGGCCACAAACTAGGAAGGAAAAACAACATAGAATCTTAAGTAGTGAATAGTGCAACATCACATGTGCAAAATCACTAGAACACTATCTACACTAGCACTTGCATGACCACAACACCAATGTTTACATGAGGGTTTTGACCCCATGTGTGTGTGCCATGGCCATCACCAATCCCAACCATATCTACAAGCAAACACACCAACACAAGAAACATGCACCACTCACATATGGACACATGAAGGTGCACCTTGTTCTAGTAGGTGGGGAATCCATACACACAAGCACATGCTCACAATCCATGGTGCACATGAAATATGTTCATGTGTGTGTGTGCTTCACACACACCACTCCTCAATATAAACATGCACTCAAAACCTACCACACTACACCACTTAAGCATGACACTAGTGCATCATCATCACCATGAGGAAGAGCTGCTCACACACATGCAGCACACTAGGCTAGTAAAACACCCACAAGTCAAGCACCTCACAAACATCTCATATGGAAGAAGATCCACACATACACTACTCTACCTTACAAATAACTACACACTCACATAGACACACATGCTAGCAAAAAAATACCTTCACACACATGCTGTTTGTGGGAAGAAAGTATTCCCACTTGGTGTAGCTTACACCAAGCAACTCTCATACACATACAAGAGGAGAAGCAGCAAGAAGGCAAAAGAAAATAAATTAAAAGGGGTGGTGGTTTCGAACCCAGGACCTCGTGGTACAAGCCACAACACCCAACCACTCTGCTACCAAATACTATCTCGACAGGGAAGGATAGAAAAGCAAGTTGACTGAACTGCTGCTGCAACGCTACTGTTACCCAAAATATAATGCAAAAAGGAGGGGGGAGATCACCTGGGACTCGAACCCACAACCTCTCGAGTACAAATACTGGCTGTTACCACTGCGCTACGATATGGACGACTGGCATAACAGGGAACTGTAACAAGGTAACTAGCACCTGATCCATACCCTGCTCTGCACCAGCGAGCCGGCGACAGAGAGATCGACGTGGTGCTGGTCTCTCTCTACAGCTCAACATTGACGAGGGGAACCAACCTAGTCACGGAGCTGCTACCACGAGGGGGAGGAAGCCCCTCTCTTGTACCCATGCAACCGAACGCAAGAAAACAGCACACCACCAACACAGGACCGAACTACCTACAGAGCAGAGAACTCCGGCGATCTACATGCCGAACCTAGCGTGGAGGAAGGAGGGAGGAGAGATCTCCTCACCTAGGGAAGGAAGGTAAGAAGCTACCCGCTCGAAGAGGCAGCCTGAAGAAGAACCGGTGAAGATCTGACGAAGATGAAGACGTGTTGTGCAGAACCGAAGCAGGGAGGGAGTTCGCCG
Organism: Hordeum vulgare subsp. vulgare; assembly: GCF_904849725.1. Lineage (NCBI taxonomy): Eukaryota > Viridiplantae > Streptophyta > Magnoliopsida > Poales > Poaceae > Hordeum > Hordeum vulgare. The sequence goes on along the minus strand of NC_058523.1, from coordinate 403,383,131 downwards.
GGAACACGCCGGTGACGAGCTCCTGCCCGTCGTTGTGGTTGCCCCTTGACCTCAACGACAGCGGGAATGGAATGCGGGTGCCTTCCCCGAGCCCCCGGACATGGCGGCCTCGCCAGACGACGTGGATGCTGGAGGTTAGACGCCGGCGACGCACTCTCTCTCTCTGATCTGAGGGTGCAGAAGCTTACCTGCGGGGAAGGAAGAAGAGAGGGAGATTGTCACGCCAAAGATGCGACCCTATCCTCAATTTGGCACGAAGGCCTCGTCAGGGATAGAAGCGCATCTCGTCGTGTCGCAAGAATGGATATCATTACAAGTACATGTACTGAAAAGGAGAGATATATATAGAATTGGCTTACACTCGCCACAGGCTACATCAGAGTCACATCAGTACATTACATAATCATGAAGAGTAAGAACAGGGTCCGACTACGGACGAAAACAAACGAGAAAATAAGAACGACGTCCATCCTTGCTATCCCAGGCTGCCGGCCTGGAACCCGTCCTAGATCGATGATGAAGAAGAAGAAGAAGCAACTCCAAATGAACAATCAATGCGCTCGCGTGAAGTAACCTTTACCTGTACCTGCAACTGGTGTTGTAGTAATCTGTGAGCCATAGAGGACTCAACAATCTCATTTCCAAAGGTATCAAGACTAGCAAAGCTTAATGGGTGAGGTAAGGTTAAGTGGTGAGGTTGCAACAGCGGCCAAGCAAAACATATGGTGGCTAACTTACGAGTACAAGAATACAAAGAGAGAAGATCTATGCATAACAGACGTGAACTACTGATGATCACATGAATGATCCTGAACACCTACCTACGTCAGACATAACCCCACCGTCTCCTCGATCGGAGAAGGGACTCACGAAAGAGACAGTCACGGTTACGCACACAGTTGGCATGTTTTAATTAAGTTAACTTCAAGTTATCTAGAACCAGTGTTAAACAAAGTTTCCACGTTGCCACATAACCGTGGGCACGACTTTCCGAAAAGATTTAACCCTGCAGGGGTGCTCCAACTAGTCCATCACAAATTACCACAAGCCGCATAGAAATCCTCAATCACGAAGCTCGCGATCTCGTCGAATTCCCTAGTGGAAGACCTCAACTCTGAGATTACCCAAAGCATCACCGGAATCCCAATGCACAAGATATCTCGTCAAAGGTAAAACTAATCCAGCAAGGCCGCCCGGCGTGTCGACGATCCCGATAGGAGCCGCGTATCTCGTTCTCAGGACACGACAGATGGAAAAGCCTACAGGTACCAAACCTCGAGTTGCCTCGTGGTGGCCCCGCAGTCTGTCCTTTTGGGACCAACACCATCAGCACTGCCCCCCTGTTTATGTAAAATTACTCCTCAGGTTCATGACGCCCTATGCATTTCAGTGTTAACAAAATTATTATGTTGGGCAAATGTAGAACCAATGTTGGGCCTTGCCGGACCAGCTTTAATCTAAAACGAATTATCAAGGGGGTCCCCATAACAACCCCGATCGTGTTAGGAGCGCTCATTTATGGAACATAACACCGGTAGCCGAAACTAAGGGGGCAAAGGTGGAACAAAACACCAGGCTAGAAAGGCCGAGCCTTCCACCTTTTACCAAGTATATAGGTGCATTAATTTAAATAGCATTTAATAGGGTGATATAACAAGGAACCCATGTTTTCACATGGAAGCATCTGCACCTGCAACTAGCAACGCTAACACAGGGTTAAGCAAGCGGTAACATAGCCAATCAGTGGTTTGCTAGGTCGAACAGGTTGAAGGTGATCATGGCATTGTTGAGAGGCTAATATTTAACAGGTGGTAGACAACGAGACATAATCGATAGAAACGGTAAAACTAGCATGGAAATGATAGTAATGGTATCTGGGGAAATGATCATCTTGCCTGAGATCCCGCTTGGAAGAAGAACAACTCCAAGAGGTCGGCGAACCAACGTAGTCGAACGGGCCCTCACAATCCGGCACGCTGCGGAACTCTAACGAGACAAAGCAAACCGGAAACACAAATCAACACACAAAATTCACCACACGAAGCACAACACATATGATGCATGAGCAGCTGAATACATGCAAGTCACTGCATGACAATTCACACAATCAAACACTACACATTAAGTGAAGTTCAATATGCAACGAGTTGCTTATTGACGAAACTCCACGTTAATTATTTAGTTCTATCCCGATTAGATACACGGCAATATTAATTGTGGTTAAACATGGCAAGAGGTGAAGCGCAATTAATATACCTATCTAGGCATTTTAAATGAGGTCGGAAATGACATATAACATCTCTGAAACGACCTCACATGTTAAATTACAATTCTGTCCAGATCTGAACTAATGCATTTAATTAGTTGTTGAACAGCAAAACAAATAGGTTCACGTGATTCTACGCGTCGAGACAAGCAATTTACACATAAAGAACATCTCCAACGGAGCTACGGTCCAAAAGTTACAAGCACCGCAAGATAAGATGGCATGAATGCAATATGTGTGCAATGACGGCTACGAGCACTTCAAAACATACAACCAGCAAGAGAAAATGAAACTACACGAGATTCTAAGTAAGTTTCATATAGGACACGATCAAATCGGAGCTACGGATCAACAACTACGAGCAAAACAAGAAATCACTACAATCTGCCAAAATCAGCCACATAGCATTTTCTACGCCCCACAACTACGGGCTACACAACTCCGATAAACTCAAGCAAGGCACGACACGGAAGAGGGCAAGAATCACTACTACAAACAACTAACAACAACTAGCATGGCATCATGGATCACTAGGGAAGGAAGACACAAAATGGCATCCCACTCACTATTTCAGACTTAGTGAAAATTACACCTCATGAAAGTGTAGTTTTCGATCTGAAGCCATATTGACAGCAGCAAAACCTATAGCTACAGGACTTCAAATAGCATGAAAATTTACAGAATGCTAGAGAAACACAAGGGATACAACTAACTCCATTGGACCAACCTCAAAAGAGCTACAGATCACAAGATGCAAGCAAGACAAGACAGCAACAAAATATAACAGATTCCAGACTTAGAAATATTCAGCTCCTCCAAAACAGCACTATTTCTAGCAACTTGAGGGCAATCAAACCACACCTAAACATGCATTTATATTGCAACTAAAAATACCAGGGGCTAGTCTAAACACCCAAGAACAACTCCCTAGTTGACAACTCCGTCACACGACGCACGGAATAAATCCTACGAATTAAACAAAAGGGCATCACAGCAAAATATCGCGCGAACTATCTTGCTCAAAAGCTAAAATAATTGCACATGGATTTTTCTACCCCGGAAACGTATATAAATATGTGGGGTTGCACAACAAAATAAAGCCACACATAAATGCGGGAAAATAACCTATATACTGGAAAATAAACTAGTGGCAATTCCCTACACGCAAAAATACAAATGACCGCTCTAAAATGCATGGAAAAATGGTCCCTAAAACATGGACATTTAATCTACGGCATTCGGGCTATACGGACATGCACGAGAAATTAATACGGGCTACATCCTATTGGGACAACACGTGTTTCTAGGCATACGGTGCGCTAAACAACGTCAAACAAACATGCAAGTAGCGCCAACGTGTTCTACACGAGAAACTACGCGAAATACATATGCTACATGTCGCGATCCGATACACGGTTTAAAACCTACGTACGTTTGAATATCTAAATAATTCCTGAAAATATATATTCACAGAAAAACCTAAAACTAAATGGGCCTAAATAGAGCGACGCAGGATACTAAACAACGCCGGGTGCAAGAGACAAAGGTAGGGGCGGCTCACCTAGCTCTTGGGCCTAGCCCAAGCGGAGGAGGCTGGGGCGGGCTGCTCTGGCGCTGGGCCTGGGGCAGTGCGCGACGGGAGGCTGGCCCAGGAGCGGGTGGACGGGAGGCCGGCAGCCTGGGATAGCAAGGATGGACGTCGTTCTTATTTTCTCGTTTGTTTTCGTCCGTAGTCGGACCCTGCTCTTACTCTTGATGATTATGTAATGTACTGATGTGACTCTGATGTAGCTTGTGGCGAGTGTAAGCCAATTCTATATATATCTCTCCTTTTCAGTACATGTACTTGTAACGATATCCATTCTTGCGACACGACGAGATGCGCTTCTATCCCTGACGAGGCCTTCGTGCCAAATTGAGGATAGGGTCGCATCTTGCGCGTGACAGAGATGGAGAGAGGGGGCGGCGGCGGATGGGGAACGAGGGAAACCCTAGGGAGGGAGAGGGCACGGCCGTCCACTTATATGAGGGGGGGGGGACCTCGACGGTTGTGCCCTCACGGCGTAGCTCGTGCTCTCTGTGGTGACGAGACGAAAAGGTGGACGAGGAGGATACGCCGTCAAAAGACGAGGGCGTTCGAGGACTGGGCCACCGCGCGAGGAAGGGAGGGGAATTGGGCCAAGCTGCGCGGGAGTGAGCCCACCAGTGCGCCACTTAAGAGAAAAAATAATTCCCTGGTGCTTTCTTTTTAACAGGAAGTACCAGAGAAGAAAGAATTGCACAAGAAAAACTACAAAAGCAAAAAATAAAGCTAGCACATCCCTGGTCATGAAAATTCAAGACCTATTTGAATAAAATGCAACATGAATATATGGGGCAAATTAATATTTACAAAACAGCCATTGTTTGGCCTGTTTTGTAATTATTTTCACCTCTTGCACCCCTCCTTAAAACAACACCTATACTTCACAAATCCACCACAAACAAGGGCTAAAACAGGAACATTTTAAAAACAGAAAAGGAAGAAGTGAATCTTGACATAGGAGGAATAGAGAGAGGGGTGAAGATGATTTGAAACCTAAGCATACACATGGTATCCTACTAGCACAAGCAACCTAGTAGAGTTGCACCACACCACACATATGTCCACAATATCACAAACATCACATGAAAGCATAAGACCACAATGCAACATCACAAGACATGAGCATGAAATGTTATGTTATGCATGAATGCAAGGGAAGGAAAAGTTAAGGGACATCACATGGAATCATGGCATTGATCTCTCTCATAGCATTGACATGGTGGTCCCACAAGGAAGGTCCAAATATGGCAAATACACACTTGGGGCATTACAACCTCCTTCCCCTCCATCCTCCTCCCCACCCTCACCATCCGTATCTCCTTCCCCTCCATCCTCCTCCCCACCCTCATCATTCGTCTCTCCTTTTCCTCTTCACTACACTCGCCGTCCTCGTAGTGAAGATGATCCTACTGACGCGCCCTACACGCCTCCCCCGGTTCATAACCTTCCTGCTCGGCCTCGCCCCCACCTGATCGCTATTCTCCTGATCGTTATGGTCTCTCTATTGTGGCTGAGCCCACTTCCTATCGGGCTTCCATGACTCAGCCTGAATGGCAGCTTGCGATGGATGAGGAGCTTGCTGCCCTTGAGCACAATGGCACCTAGGATCTGGTCTCCCTTCCTTCTGGTGTTCGTCCCATCACCTGCAAGTGGGTCTATAAGATTAAGACTCGCTCCGATGGTTCTCTTGAGCGCTACAAAGCTCGCCTTGTTGCTCGTGGCTTTCAGCGGGAGCAAGGACGCGATTCTGATGAGACATTCGCTCGTGTAGCCCACGACCACTGTCCGCACTCTCCTTGCTGTGGCCTCTGTTTGCCATTGGTCTGTGTCTCAACTTGAAGTCCAAAACGCTTTTCTCAATGGTGAGTTGCGTGAGGAGGTTTATATGCAACCACCACCAGGGTACTATGCTCCTGATGGTATGGTCTGCCATCTTCGATGCTCCCTCTATGGTCTAAAACAGGCTCCTCGCGCCTGGTTTGAGCGTTTCGTCTCTGTGGTGACTGCCGCGGGCTTCTCTCCTAGTGATCATGACCCTGCATTGTTTGTTCACACGTCTCCTCGTGGTCAGACTCTTCTCCTTCTCTATGTTGATGACATGATCATCACTGGTGATGACTCCGACTACATTGCCTTTGTTAAGGTCCGCCTTCGCAACCAGTTCCTCATGTCTGATCTTGGTCCCCTTCGCTATTTTCTTGGGATTGAGATTTCTTTGACCCCTGATGGCTTCTTCATCTCCTAGGAAAAATATATTCAGGATCTTCTTGCTTGCTCCGCTCTTGGTGATGAGCTCACTGTTGTGACTCCTATGGAGCTCAACGTCCAGCTTCATGCTTCTGACGGTGATCCTCTTCCTAATCCCACTCACTATCGTCACCTCGTTGGGAGCCTTGTCTATCTTGTTGTTACACGTCCTGACATCTCCTATCATGTCCACATTCTCAGTCAATTTGTTGCAGCCCCCACCTCTGTCCACTATAGTCCCCTCCTCCGTGTTCTACGATATCTCCGTGGCACGATCTCTCATCGCCTTTTCTTTCCCCGCTCCAGCTCACTATAGCTCCAGGCCTACTCTGATGCTACCTGGGCTAGTGATCCCTCTGATCGCCGCTCACTATCTGCTTACTGTGTTTTTCTTGGTGGCTCTCTCATTGCCTGGAAGACCAAGAAACAGACTGCAGTTTCTCGCTCGAGTATCGAGGCTGAGTTGCGTGCGATGGCTATGCTGACAGCTGAAGTGATCTGGTTACGATGGTTACTTGAGGACTTTGGTGTGTCTACTACTACATCGACTCCCTTGCTATCTGACATCACAGGTGCTCTCAGTATCGCGCGAGATCCGGTGAAGCATGAGCTCACCAAGCACATCGGTGTGGATGCCCACTTTGTGCATGCTACTGTGCAGGATTAGACTCTCTCTCTTCACTATGTACCCTCTGAGTCAGTGGCGGAGCCAGGACCTAGGCCGAGGGTGCCTGGGCCCGGGGCATGAGGATTAATTCCTTTGCTCACTCTATCATTTTTACACTGTTGATCCTGTTAATTACTGAAGCAATGAAGGAGGCCGGGGCATGATGATAGTGTGGCTCCGCCCCTGCTCTGAGTTACAATTGGCAGACTTCTTCACGAAGGCACAGACTCGAGCGCAACATGGATTTTTCTCTTCAAACTCAGTGTTGTTGACCCACCATGAGTTTGAGGGGGGGGGGATGTTAGATGTGTATAAGGGGTTTCTTGCCTTTTACCACATGTATATGTACTGGCCCTTGGCCCTCTGTGAATGTCAGTTGCCCATTTCTAATAGATGAAAACAACCAGACAGATGCATTGAAGAGATAGAAGAGATAAGCACAAGTTTAAACTGAAAATATCTCTAACTAGCTAACCTAGTACGGCTGGCCCTGTCAGCCAACTTTCATATCTGAACTTCGTATGGTTAGCCCAAACGTCTGTGTAATAATGATGGATTTATTGCCAATTTTAGTTGCATTCATAGGGAACTATTGCTCGATGATTGAAAGTCGTCTTGGTTCAAAATTTTCGCTCGTCCAATCTCATCACGCCTAGATTACGCTGCCATCCCTTAAGCGCCCAACACACCTGGACGGAGGGAGTACTCCGGATATGGCGTGGGCTGCGACATGGGTGCCAGAGCGGTGGCTCCGGGATGTGGTTGTGTTGTGCGTTACATTGGTCGTGTAGATGGTGGGCCATCGGTCCGTCACAACATTGGTACTCACGGATGTGTCATGGATGGAGAATGGCACACCATGATAGAGCTTGATTTTGGCGGTGGGTCGGGCGGCCATGGCGGCTTCAGGTGTCATGGTGTGGCTGTGGCGAGATGCATGGGCTGTGTGGCTATTGCGGCTTGAGTAGGTGAACGGGCGTGATTCAATGACGATGTGTTTGGTGAGCTCTAGGTGCTAACACCGACTTCAAATGATGTCGGCGGCGACGATGTTCTTAGACATAGTTGCTCTTCTTGAAGGCATAGTTGTGGATCCCACTCGTCATTTGGATCTCGAGCTCTTGATTAGCTTTCCTTTTTTTTTGCAGGGAATTGATTAGCCCTTATTTTTGCAGGGAACTGATTAGCTCTCCTTACGTATTCATATTAGTCTGAAGTCTCTTCTGGTAATATATCCGTTCCTTCAGCTATGCCATACATATAGATTGGTTCTCTAACAAATAATTGATTGAAATTTGAGAGGATCAATTACCTATCATGTTGGCACAGGTCCAAGCTTGCACAGACACAATAGAGCTTCAGCTATATTTGGCCCAATTCATCTACTATGTGCACTAGTTGGCCACTAGTGCTAAAGGTTGATTCTAATGTCACCAATGTCACATGGATACGCAATATTATCATGAGCAATTATTATAAAGCAGGATACACTGCACACCCCAAAATTCCAGCCAGTGATGATGTCCATATCTTTATAAGCAAAAACTGTAGCCTGTGAGGACATATTGATCAAATATGTTCGTTATATCATTTACTCTTGCACGCCGCTGTGCTGGTGGTTATGATAACAATTAGTTTTGTTTCACATTGTTCTTAATAGTGAATATTATATGTGTGTGCATGCATCAATCTGAAAACAAAAGCAATAGCGAGTTGCGAACTGGGCAACGAAGTATGCAAGTTCCGACAAGCAACATGTAGCTCATGTCAAATTGCAGTATACAACAAGTTCAATTTCAGAGAATCAGGGTCATCACTTTTAGGAAGGGACATCAATCTCGGTATGAATTGGGACTTTGCACCCAAAAAGAAAAAAAAAACATCCAGACACTCCATCCCTCTGCTGTTGTAGAGAAAACAAAACAAAACAACATCCTTGGAGCATCTATGTAAGACAATACAACATGTTGATAACACTTTTTCTGGTACAGAGAGGGCGTTCCATTGATCTCCTCGACATACAATTTCCTTCACCACAGGTACACCGGCTCTCCTACGCTGCATAGAAAAGGGAACACCATCAGTTTAGCACATACATATAGTGAAAGAGCAGACTTGCTGATAAACTCATGGAAGCGTGTACAAGTATAAGGCAATCTCCCTCTAAGAATCACAAGCATCAATTTTAAAATAAACATCGAAAGCAGCTGAGCAGCTCCAGACATCACAGAATAGGAATATGAAATGAGTAGATCTTCACACTTCCTTCCCTACAGTTTTCTATAGAACTGGGGTCGTCAAATTTAACAGGTGCCTACTTCCTTTGGCCTGCTCATATTTCGGGTCAACATTTAACCATATACTCCCTCCGTCCTAAAGTTCTTGTCTTAACTTTGTTTAGAAATGGATGTATCTAAATACTAAAACTTGACTAGATACATTCATATCTAAACAAATCCAAGACAAGAATTTTGAGACGGAGGGAGTATTTAACTAGTAAAATACAAGTGATCTATCACAAAAATTCTGTTCTTGGATTCATAATAGGAAGAAGTTTGTACTGGTACTATTTTTGCTACATATAACTCATATCGTATTAGTTAAAGTATGGTCAAAACTTGACCCACAATGCGAGAGGGACTGATAAACTACAGCAATTCATCTCATGTGGCTTCACTGCTTCCTACCAAGATTACAATGCAAGTAGACACACAACCTCGCAATGAATAATCAATTCAGATAATATTTTTTCTACTTTTTAGGTCAGGTGGTATTTTTCAGTTTCTATTGATTTTTCTCCGTTAGACCGTTACAGAGGCGATCTCAATTCATAATTTCTATTTTCGATACCTTGCAAATATTTTACTTCTTTTGTTGAAGAATCTATAAATTCAGAATTTGATGTAACGTCTGGTTGTCCACAAATGAGATAAAAGGATAAGCACCACAAACAAATATGGAAATTGCAAACATTCTGATATCAGAAGCTTCCACTTACCAGAGATCTATACGTTTTATAGCCACTGCGACGGGAGAATATCAACAAACATCTCTTTCATATTTTCATCTTCTGTCATTTTTTCCAAAATCCTGTCATTGGAAATAAATTCAGATGACGGGTTGCACTCCACAGGCTGCGGCTCACTTGAAAACAGCATTTTGGACATTTGGTCCTTCTTAGTTTGACTGTCATATTTGGCCTTCTCTTGTGTTCCTTCTGCGATTAAATTGTACGAATGGACAACCTTTTGCTGACCAATTCGATATGCACGTCCAACTGCCTGCCTTCCGACAGAAGGGTTCCACACAACATCGAGGAGCACCACACGCGACGCTCCAACGAGGGTGATACCTTCTCCACACGCCTTGGTCGATGCAAGCATCACCTTGGCCTCGCTCTCCATATCATTGAAGGCCGCCATCAAGGGTTTGCGGGTTTTTGAGGAGACATGTCCACTCATTACCAGGATCTCTTTGCCTTTGGTCCAGTTGAACTCTCTCCTCAGCTGCTCCATGATCAAGTCCAATGGTTGAAGAAACTGGCTAAACACAAGCACTCGCTCTTTTAAAGCTTGACATAGACGCACAACCTCATAAACAAACCTCGTCTTAACTCCTTCACTTGGCTTCAGCCGTAACCTCTCCAATGGAAGCTGGTCCACAACAGATGTTACTTCTTCTGGCAAATTTTTCATGCCAGCGACGAGGGACGGATGTACGGACGCAAGAGATATCTTGTATTCCAAATCAAGAGTGCTGCCCTTATGTTTCTCCATCTCTGCGAGGATCCTCTTCTGGCTAGGCAAAGGATTCAGAATCACAACAGATTCTCTAAATCCTTTAAGGGATTTATTTAGAATGTCACCATTATGGATGTGCACAAAAGGGTCCAATTTTTTTCTGATCTCATCCACCCTTTTATCCGTTATGCTGTTTAGTTTCAAAGAATTCAAGAAACCCGTGGCTTCATCATTACCAGGAAGTAACAGGCGCATTATGCTATGAAGCTCTTCAAAGCTGTTCTGGAATGGAGTCCCGGATAAAATAATTCTCTTTTTGGTACGAACTTTAGCAAGAGCCTTCCAAATATTGGTCTCCTTGTTCCTTGGTGTGTGTCCTTCATCAAGGATCAGCAAGTCAGGCCTTTGAAAAAGCAGCTGCCTCACCTTGTCAGCATCATTGCCTTCTCCTTTGGTGAGGTTCCTGAACAGAGAGTAGCTGAGTCCAACGATGCTACTCCCCTCAGCCCATGATCGCAACTTCAGCGCACGCATATAATTCCAGTCAATGCTGTTTATGGACAGCTTCCGGGCAAATTCCTTATCATTCGAGGCCAGTCTTTCGACGGTCATATCTCCATGCCAGTGGATGTCGCTGGAACTCAGTACGTGGAAAGGTATCTTCACATTCCATTTTCTGAACTCAGTTTCCCATGTGTCAAGCATACCCTTAGGAGCAATGATCACTGGAAAACACTGTGGGAAAAGCTCGAGGTAAGATTGAACAAATGTGATTGCTAATCTGGTCTTCCCCGTCCCTGGGGCGTGAGAGATCACACAGCCACTTAGAGCATCAGTTTCCACAATCTGCTTCACCTGTTCAATATCAATACCTCCGGCCAGTTTCTTCCACAGGAATTCAAAGGCTTCCTGCTGGTGTGGGAACATGTCTTCTCGGACACCAGGAATGAGATTCCAGACAGGGCCACTTTTATGACTGCCAATGACATACTCTCCTTCATACCCCATTGTTGTTAGGATGCCATTAATAATATCAATGTTCAGCTCGCGAGCCAATGTTGGTTCCCTTTCCGCTGAACAATTCCCCTAATTGAGTGAAAAAAGTATAGGCATCATATGAGTCGATTACAAGAAGTATTGATGTTGTAGGAGAAGCCTAAGCAGGTATTTTGAAAAAATATATTGGATGACGTAATGCCTTACCATAGGGGCCATTACATATTTAATTTCAAGAAGGAAGGGGCAGTGCCTGCACCAAGTTCCAATTTGGTCATTAGTAACGAGATCATGCTTCCCTTGACTGCATAAAGTTTTTTGGTCTGCTGGAATATCTTGCCCCTGGCTCTCCTCAACCTGAAATCCAAGATATAAGGATAGTTTATATCTGAACAGTTAACTGGAGACGAGCACAAATACAAAATTTACACGATTACAGAACTTAGCATTTGTGAAATACGTAACATGTTTGCATTTGATTTGTGAAATGAAATAGAAGGCTTTTGGACAATCGAGCGCTGCTTACCGGTTCATGCTCTCCCACCCGCGTTCGATCCGCAGGGGAGACTCATTTCTATCTAACTAACGGACAGTTAAAGGAAGGACTCTTCCCCCTCTAACCAATGTTTTAAATAGAAGGCCTTTGTGCTCCAAGAAAAGTAACTTTGGTAGTATTTCAATATGATTCACTAGCTTCTGTATATAGCATGAAAACAGGGGAGAGCCCCTTTTTGAAAACAGAAAAAAAGAAACCATTTCGTTACACGCCAGTTGCTAAAAAGGGCAAAACTTAATTATTGCCTGAGATGATAAAAAATACAAAACACAACAGTTATCAACTAAACGACAGAAATGGCTCATTGAGATATTAATCCACAGTTCCTGGATGCCAATTCAGTCAGTTATAAAAAAAAACTAGGCTAAATGGGGACAAATCCCTCCGTACTGTCACTCCTGCCATTGAGCGCGAACGTTGCCTTCTGCATAAAATAGAATTTAGACAAGCCTGCAAATTGCTACTCCCTCCGTCTCGAAATAAGTGATTCAAAAATGATTTTGCCAATTGCTCTCTTTACCATGAAAAACCACGATGCAGTCTGTTTTTATATTTGAATTATTGGCTGGACATAAGACATCGAAAACCAAGTGGGTCTAAGCTTCCTTATCGCACTCACGACATGGTTCATATGGAAACATCGCGAGAAAACTATTCTACAGCAAACGAATAGTGCTTCAAAGCAAATGTAGTATAAATCAGAAGGACTAGCCGAGAGTTAAGTACCTCCTCTGAGCTGTGAGCATTGGCATTGACATCTTGAAGGGCAAAATCGCAGTCTTCCCACAGTTGATCCTCAAGCTCGTCATGCTCTGATTTCACTTCAGCTTCCTCCCCGAACTTGAACACCAGAGGCATCGTGTCGCAGCCGCCGCCCTGTGCGTCGGCAGGAGCAGAGCCATCCAGGTAGCTCGGTATCCCATCGAATATGGAGGCGAGCAGATCATTGGCAGGGATGTCTTCCTCCGCCTGACGCTTCCCCTTGCGATGAGACAGGGAGCTTTTCTGGAAGCAAATGTCATCCTGCAGACCGCGCCCATCTGCTGCATTCGCGGCGCGAGTCTTGAAGAAGCGTCGTGGGTTGGTAGAAGAACCATGGTGGGTTTTGCCACCTGCCTTGGCAGCAGTCTGTTGCCGGTTCGACGCTCCAATCTTCGGCTTGCTTGAGCTCGGCCCCTTCCTGGCCTTCCTTGGCGGCGTTCTGTCGTCGTCAGGGTCGTCGCTGTTGTCATTCTCTGAGCGCCCGCCTTGGGCGATCTGCTGCCAGCACCGTCTCGTCTTCTTCTTCGCCGGCCTTCTGCCTTCGCCGGCGCTGCCGTCCTCGGCCGCCCAGCTGGATGGCTGAGGCGGTGGCACGACTTCCTCTGGCTCGGACTCGGAGCCGGAGGAAGATGTGTCCAGCAGGACCGGCTTGGTTACAGAACCAAGTTTCAGCAGTTTCTTGTTGGAGCAGCTCAGGTGCGACCGTGTCCGCTTACTGAGACCCCGGCCGGGAGGTGGGGTGGTGGTGTCGGCCTCCTCGACGAGCCACATCCCCTCGAATTTCCTCCTTCCGACTCTCGGCAAGCCATCGACGGCTCGTCGGGTCCTCCCACTGGCCTCGCCGTTGCTGCTAGGCGCGACACGCGGGTCCTGCCCTGTCTCGCCGTTGCGGCTAGACGCGACACGCCGGTCCTGCCCTGCCCCGTCAGATTCTTCTTTTTCTTCTTCCTCCGTCGCCTCCTCCTCCTCTGTCTCTGTCTCTGTCTGTGTTGTGTCATTAGACTCCTCTTCGTCAGCATTGGCATCAGAACTGTCGTCGTGAGTGCTGTCCTGCCCTGTCTCGCCGTTGCGGCTAGACGCGACACGCCGGTCCTGCCCTGCCTCGTCAGATTCTTCTTCTTCTTCCTCCTCCTCCTCCTCCTCTGTTTCTGTCTGTGTTGTGTCATTAGACTCCTCTTCGTCAGCATTGGCATCAGAACTGTCGTCGTGAGTGCTGTTTCCGTCGTCCTCCCCACCGGCCTCCTTCTCTACGGATTTGCATCTGCCGTTGCTATTACCATTGTTGTTCTCATTATTCTTCCCCTTCATCACATCCACATTCTCCTTGCTCTTCCCCTCGTTGTTCCTTCTCATTACAGCATCATCATCATCCTCGCTATCAACATCCTCCTCCTCCTCATTATCGTCGCTTTCATCATCCTTGTTCATCCCTCTCATCACACCCTCCTCCTCCTCGTCGCTATCGCCACTGTCGCCATCCGTGTTCGTCCCCTTCATTACATCCTCCTCCTCGTCATCTCGGGATTCCTCGTCATTGTCATCTGAACTGCCCGTCTCTTCATCTTCATCGTCATCCCCGCTGTCATCAGTTACCACAGTTCTAGTTCTTCGGCCGCCGCTGCGTGAACGATTACGAGATGCAACAGCCGCATCATGCCGGACCCTACGGCCGAATCTCCCGTTGTCATCTGAACTGGTGCCTTCCATCTCTTCACCATCACCTTCCTCCACGCTATCTTCGGAAACCACGGATGCAGCATGCTTGGCAGCCACTTTTCCTCGGTCGCCGTTACGCGAACGAGAGCTTGACGCAGCAAACGCGCCGACCTGCCTCGCCGGCGCAGCATCACGCCGGGCCCTGTCGCCGCCCCCATGGCCGGATCTCCTGAGCCATCCATCGTCGCTGGAATGATGAGACCGAGGACGACGGACTGCCTCGAGTCTCTTGTTTTTCCTCCGTCCATCAACAGACCTCGTCGCGCCACCGGCCACCGCCCCGTGCCCCTTGGCTCCGCTCGACGACTCTCGTCTCCGCTTCTTCACCTTCCTGGAGCAACCGGGCGAGGAGGCTGCCGGCCTCTTGCGAGCTCTCGCACGTGAATCCTCGGAATCGGAGAGAGGGTCCGCCCCCCGGCCATGGTCGCGCGCGGATACCATGTTCGAGTGCCTGTCGCGGATGTCTTCTTCGTCGCTGTCGAGCTTGATGGACGTCGGATTCGAGGCGCCGAAGCGGACCGTGGAAGGACGGGATGCCGTGACCGGGTTTCGCCGCGGTGGCGGCGATCTCACCGCCGCGCGACCACCGACCGACGGACCCTCACGAACGCTTTCCCGACTGCCGGAGCGGTCTCCCTTAGCGCGTCCGCCGCCATGACCGCGCTCCGAGCGGCCGGAACGGCCCCCCTTGACGCGGCGTCCGCCTTCACCGCGTTCCGGACTGCCGGAACGGCCCCCCTTGGCGCCGCTGGCGTCGTCGTCGTCGTCGTCGAGGATGTCGATGCGCGGGACGGTCTTGCGTCTCGGGACCTCGAGGAGAGGCGGCGGCTTGGGCATCGCGCGCGGGGGGGAGGCGGATGCGGGGTTTGGAGCTGGGGTTTTTTGCGTCTGCGTTCGTCGCCGGGTTGGTCACGAGGGGCGGGGCGCGCGTAGATTAGGAAATCTTTTCCCCCCTTCGATTGGGAAGCAGGACGGACGCTCGGCTTTAATGAGGGCCCGCCTGTCATTGGAGCTGGATTGACGTGTTGTGGGCTTGTGGCGAACTGGCGAGAGCTCGCTGGATTAACTACGGCCTGAGGGAGAACGAAGCGTCGGGGCGTACGCGTTCAGCGACCTGTTCCCTATGACCTGTGGGTCATGGAATGCTTGGCCCGGTGGTCAGTGTAAAATTGTTTGTGCGGGTGCCGTGGTCAAGGTCCAAAGATACCAATGCCAATGCTCGCAGCTGCTGTGAGGTAGGAGGAGGAGCAGTGAACTCTGTGTTTGCCGTTCTGATTATATTATTACATTTGCTTCCTTTTATTTTGTTTTGCGGGAGATATTGCATTTGCTCTAAAGCAGTACCATTGTTTGTTGTAGAATAGTCCTCACTACCAATCCTGAAAAATTCATTTTTGCAGTGGCTGGGAAAAGTTTTTTCTTTTCTTTTCAAGCGTCCGCTTAAATGTATCATGAGTGATAGCTGGAACCTATACACCACAGTCTAGTAATCCATCTTGCTTTTGTAAAAATCCTTAAAATACATACTTTCCATTATGGAGTACCAAGAGCACAAGTTGTGAGGCGACGCTCAACTCATTCTCAAGCAAAGGTCTATGATGGAGAATAAAATCAATGCAATTAAAGACCATGACTCCTAAATAGTCTTTTCCTAAGGCTGGTCACAATGGGGAGGAACTTAGACTAGCCATAGTGGGAAGTAACTAAGGGCATCTCCAATGATTGTAAGATAGTTGTTGGTAATTTTGACACATAGAATTTTTGATGATGTGTCATTGCAATAAATGGGTTGTATGTAAATTAACCAACACCCTTGCACAAGCTCCAATGTAGAATGAGAGAGCACCTTATTTATTACCTCATATCTTATTGGGCAAACTAGATACAACCCATTGGAGTAGTTGTATGTTAAGGTGTTGGCTGATGACATGACATATTTTACCAACAAACTAACCAACAAACTGTTGGAGATGCCCTAAGTAGTAACATCAACGCCACGTAGGTAAAAAATCTGACGTGGCAAGTAACTAATGCGGAGAGAGATGGTGGTAGTAACATAGCTAGTTACCATCACATCACATATTTCAATGCATTATGTGTCTATAACCTAATAAATGCTAGTTTGCATGACACCACATGTATGTTACTCCCCACTATGGAGGTAGTAACATAGAGTAGTAACAGCATTATGTTACAACTCCTAGTTACTCCCCATTATGAGCAGCCTTAGCAGTAACATCACACACTCCAATACAACTTTGCTTATGTGGCACATATTTAATGAAGAGAGAGGTGCTTGTGGTAACTAGCTAAGAGCATGGTTAATAGTATAGCCAACTGTTGGCTATAAGCAGTCTTATAGCCCATCTTATAGCTAGCTTGTACAATAGTTAGCTATAAAAGAGTACTACTTTTATCATATATGGCCCACATTTCATTCTCACAAAGCACATAGGAGCACGTGCTAGAGCTGGCTCTTCACGAAGAGCCCGCTTCCCTTCTCTCTCCTCTTCTCTCTCATCCAACTCAACAAAAATATAGTATTTTAATCCTTACAGCCCGCTGACTGTACCTTATTATACTTGCTCTAAGTTACCGGAACATCACACACTCCAACAAACAATGAGTCTATAGCCTAATAAATGCATTGTTGCATGACACTACATATATGTTACTCCCCATTGTGGAGGTAGGAACATAGTCTAGAAAAGTGTGTAGGTTCCTACCTTATGTTACTTCCCATTGTGACCAGCCTAAACAAGATGTTTTCTCTATGTTCAATTCTTCGATCCATTAAAACACACGCATGATGTTACGCATTGACTACATAACAGATGAATAATACACAATTTGATTTTCTAAGGTAGATGTACATGGTTGCTTCCATGGGATCCGATATTCTGTTGAGTATGAATTCAAATTGAACAATAAAGGGAAGAAAACGTGATGTTGAGTTGCCTGTGAGTTTAAAATAGCAATAAATGAATGAAACATAATGTGATTTGCTAAGCTATGTATGCGTACCTGGTTGCTTTGCGGGAAACCGATGATATGTTTGGAAATTTTTAGAGCGAGTCAAGGTCCAAAACAATAGGCAAAGGGCGAGTGTTTTTTCCAGCTCCTAGCGCTTTGAGTAGTGCCTCCCCAACATACCTAATGAGTATTATCAACAGTTAATGGCCAAAAAAAAAAGTAGAGGACAATTGATAGTTTAAAAGGAAAGACAAGTGGAGTCTTAAGGTGTCCCATTCTGCCCAATAGATGCTACCACGTTAGATATTTAGGGTTACCTCTGCCTCCTCGATCCTAGCCGCCATCCGCATATGAGTAGCAACACATGGTGGCGAGACTAAATAAGCATCGACTATATTGGCGATGGCGATGATGACCGGTTGGCGATGGAGATGCTATAATGACCTCCACCGCCATTACCAATTATTCTAGGTCATGTTGAGCAAGGTTGAGTATTGACAGGAGTAATCGATTTTCGGATGCGCTTGTTTTCTCGATAGAGGTCATCTGCCTAGACACCCAAAGCATCAACACTGTGTTTGGCTGGTGGCCTGACATGGCCTTTTAGAAGAAGGCGGCGGGGAGAGGGAAAAGGCTAGGGAGACAGCAAGAGAGGGAGAGGCATATAAAGAAAGACAATGTGGTGGCGGGGGAAGGAAAAAGGCAGGGTGACTGCGGGGTAGGGGAAGCTATATAAGGAAAGATAGGATGGTGGCATCGGGGAGGGGGTAAAAAAAGGCTATGGTGACAGTGGGGGCGGGTGCACATATGGAAAGACAGGGTGGCGATAGTGGGGAGGAAAAAGGCTAGGGTAGTAGCGGGGGAGCGCGGAGGTATATACTCGAAGATAGGATGGCGACAAGGGGGCTAGGGCAGGAACCGGGGTGGGAGATAAGGAAAGATAGGGTGGCGTCAGCGGGGAGGGGGAGGAAAAAAGCCTAGGGCCACAACGAGGGAAAGGAGTGCAGCCCGGTGATGTCTCCAACGCCTTGATCCAGCAAGGAGGGAGGAGTGGTTGAGGGAGAGCTTTGGCAGCACGACGGCGTGGTGATGGTGGAGCTACGTGGCACTCCGACATGGCTTCGCCAAGCACTACGAAGGACGAGGAGGAGGAGGAGTAGGGCTGTGCCGAGAGAGAGAGAATTGTTGTCTCAAATCAGCCCAAAACCCTCACTATATATAGGAGGAGAGGGAGGAGGGTGCCCACCCTTTAGGGTTTCCACCCCAAAGGGTGCGGCAGCCCTAGATGGTGGAGAGGTGGCGCACCATGGTGGGCTTTGGGCCCAAGGCAACCCCTCTACTTCTAGGGTTTGGCCCCTTACCCCTTTGCCGCACCTTGGGCTGATGGTGGTGGCGCACCAGCCCACTTATGGGCTGGTTCCCACGCACCTTTTGGCCCATGTAGCAATTTGGGGCTGGTGGCCCTTCCCGGTTGACCCCCGGAACCCTTCCGGTGGTCCCGGTACATTACCGGTGACGCCGAGAACATTTTCGGCAATCAAATGCTCGCTTCCTATATACGAATCTTTACCTCCGGACCATTTCGGAACTCCTCGTGATGTCCTGAATCTCATCCGAGACTCTGAACAACCTTCGGTAACCACGTACACTATTCCCATATAACCCTAGCGTCATCGAACCTTAAGTGTGCAGACCCTACGGGTTCGGGAAGCATGCAGACATGACCGAGACACCTCTCCGGTCATTAACCAACAACGGGGGTTTGGATATCCATGTTGGTTCCCACATTTTACACGATGATCTCATCGGATGAACCACGATGTCGGGGATTCGATCAATCCCGTATGCAATTCCCTTTGTCTATCGGTATGATACTTGGCCGAGATTCGATCGTCGGTATCCCTATACCTTGTTCAATCTCGTTATCGACAAGTCTCTATACTCGTTCCATGACACATCATCCCGTGGCTAACTCCTTAGTCACATTGAGCTCAGTATGATGATGGATTACCGAGTGGGCCCAGAGATACCCCTCCGTCACACGGAGTGACAAATCCAAGTCTCGATTCGTACAACCCAACATACACTTTCGGAGATACCTGTAGTGCACCTTTATAATCACCCAGTTACGTTGTGACGTTTGATACACCCAACGCACTCCTACGGTATCTGGGGGTTGCACAATCTCATGGTCTAAGGAAATGATACTTGACATTAGAAAAGTTTTAGCACATGAACAACACGATCTAGTGCTATGATTAGGATTGGGTCTTGTCCATCACATCATTCCCCAATGATGTGATTCCGTTATCAATGACATCCAATGTTCATGATCAGGAAACCATGATCATCTATTGATCAACGAACTAGCCAACTAGAGGCTCACTAGGGACACATTGTGATCTATATATTCACACATGTATTACAGTTTCCGGTTAATACAATTATAGCATGAATAATAGACAATTATCATGAACAAGGAAATATAATAATAACCAATTTATTATTGCCTCTAGGGCATATTTCCAACAGTCTCCCACTTGCACTAGAGTGAGTAATCTAGTTCATATCACTATGTGATTGCAATGGATCCAACACCCATACATTTTTTAGGTTCGATCATGTCTTGCTTGTGAGAGAGGTTTTAGTCAACGAGTTTGAACCTTTCAGATCTGTGTGTGCTTTACAAATCTCTATTGCTAAGGATAACTTTGACCTCTGTCTAGTGATCCATTCCTGGATCACTCTTGTACCCTTGACTGACTCATGGCATGGCACACTTCAGGTCCGGTACACAGTATAACAAACTTATAGAGCCTACGGCTGATGCATAGGGGACGACCTTCGTCCTTTATCTTTATTATGCCGTGGTCAGGCTTTTGAGTCTTACTCAAATTCACACCTTACAACACAGCCAAGAACTCCTTCTTTGCCGATCTATATCGAACTCCTTCAAAAAACTTGTCAAGGCATGCATTTCGTTGAAAGTTCTATCAAGCACTTTGATCTATCTCCATATGTCTTGATGCTCAACGTTCAAGTAGCTCAATCCAGGTTTTCCATTAAAAAACACTTTTCAAACAAACCTATATGCTTTTCAGAAATTCTACATCATTTCCGATCAACAATATGTCAACCACATATATTTATCAGAAATTCTATAGTGCTCCCGCTCACTTCTTTGGAAATATAAGTTTTTCATAAACTTTGTATAAGACCAAAATCTTTGATCATCTCATCAAAGCGTATATTCCAACTCCGAGATGCTTGCTCCAGTCCTTAGAGGAATTGTTGGAGCTTTGCATACTTGTTAGCACCCTTTAGGATCGAAAAAAATCTTCTGGTTGCATCACATACAACCTGTCCTCAATGAAACCGTCGAGGAAACAATATTTTGACATCCTATCTGCAAGATTTCATAAATGATGCAGCAACATGACCTTTCATAAATGATTACCGTACCACTCTGGAGAGTACGCGTCCTTGTCGACCTACGAGGTTTGGTAGTGACTTGATCCGAAGCTTCATGATCACTATCATTAGCTTCCACTTCAATTGGTGCAGGCACCGCCCTGCTACACCCACTGGTTGAAGTAATGGTTCAATAACCTCATCAAGTTTCCACCATCCTCCCACTCAATTCTTTCGAGAGAAACCTTTTCTCGAGAAAGGAACCGTTTCTAGAAACAAACACTTTTGCTTCCGGATCTGAGATAGGAGGTATACCCGACTATTTTGGGTGTCCTATGAAGATACATTTATCCGCTTTGGGTTCGAGCTTATCAGGTTGAAACTATTTCACATAAGCATCACAACCCCAAACTTTTAAGAAATGACAGCTTAGGTTTCTGCAAACCATAGTTCATACGGTGCCATCTAAAAGTGCGTTATACCGACTAGAGGGGGGTGAATAGGATATTTTTAGAATTTCATCGCTGAGGAAATTCCTTTTGAGGAAATTCCTCACTTATAAATAACTTGCAGTGGAAACAGCAAAGGATCACGGGTGCAAAGTATTACTACAACAGTTTTCTAGATGAGGAATATGAAAAACAGTTTGCACAGTACGCAGGCACAGAGTAAGCAGGTCAGGATTTAACTAGTGTGAAGAATTTGAGTTCGAGGAAATTCAGAAAAAGTCTTCAGCAAATTCTTCAAACAGAGACAATGAAAATCTTCAACATACAATATTGAGGAATTGAAAGAGTTGAAGAAATAGAACCCGTATCACAGTGAAGACAGTGGTTGATGACCCAGTTCCAACTGCTGTGATAGTCGTACGTCTGGTTCGGAGCGGCTTGGTATTGAAACCAAAAGAAACACAGTCCCGGGACACACAGTCCCGGGACACACAGTCCCTACCGTATTCTCCTTGAGCTAAGGACACACAGTCCTCGCCCAACACTCGTGGTAAGTCTTCAGGGCAGACTTCCAAACCCTCACAAACTTGGTCACCCGACGATCCACAATTGACTGTTGGATTGCTCTAGACCATGACGCCTAACCATCTGGAGGATGCACTGTCCTCAAAGGTAAAAGGCTTCAGTTCCACACAGGAACAAATTCTTCAGTGATGCTCAATCACTTGGTTTATGGTTTGTGGTTTGGTGTTTGGGGTATTTCCTCACTGATGATTTACTCTCGAAGACTCTGAGGAATTTGGGTTGCTCAAAATGACAAGCGTTAGTTTCTCATGGAGCAGCCAACCAGCTAATGGTTGTGGGGGGTGGCTATTTATAGCCTGGGAGCATCCCGACATGATTTGACATAAATTCCCTTAAATATTATGACCGTTGGTGTGGATAAGATCGGTGATGTGGCGCGAATTGCGGCAACGGTCGGGACCCTCATCTGTGAGAGTCCTCATGTCTCTCATATTCCTCACTTGAGGCTTTTGTAGGATTAGGCTTGGGTTGAGCATCGTGAGGAAATTCATTGCGCAGTGTTACCTCGACCCCCTTTAACAGTACGGTGTTTGTAAGACTGAAGAGTGAAGAAAATGAAACAAAAAAAATAAATCTTCACGCTTCAAAGTCTTCGGATTGTTTTTCTTTAGGACACACCGAATTCCTCATCTTCAATATCTTCATGAGGAATATCAATTTCATCGCAATTTCTTCGCGATCAAAGTGTTCAACAGAAGACCAATTTCTTCAGCCGAAGATATACATTTTTAGGGGGCGATATTCATCGTATAATTCAAACTCTTCAGCGACTTATAGATCGTGTGTTCACTTATGAACACATTAGATACTTAACCTATAAGTCTTCAAAACACCAAAATCACTAAGGGCACTAGATGCACTTACAATCTCCCCCTTTTTGGTGGTTGATGAGAATTAGGTTAAGTTTTCAATGGGGATAAAAATATGAAGTATAAATACTCAGTTTGAGGAATTTGAAATCAAGATACTCAGAGACTCCCCGTGAAGACGTGCATATTTTGAGGATTTTGCCATTCACAGCAAATTCACATTGATGATTTCTATCATGGAGATCTCCCTCTGTATCTTGTAAATCATGCATACATATGACATATAATATGAAGAATTTGAGAATGCATGATGAGAAATGGTATGTGACGAATTTCAGCATGCGTGCATTAATATTTTGAGGAATAAGCATGCGAAGAAAAAACGTTCAAAAGCGTCAGAGTGCCATCGGACTTAAGTTACAACTCATTACATAAAACACTTTAGAAGAACCAAGAGCTTGTAACTTAATAAAGTTCATAAGCCCCAAAATATATCCCGCGTGAAGACTAACTCAGATTTCTCCCCCTTTGTCATCAAGTGACAAAAAAGGGACAAAGCTGAGGACTAACGCCCCATGAAGACTTTCACTTCTTGGCTGATGAAGAAGACGCGTGAGAGGATTCTTGGCGACGGGCTTCTTCCTTGGGCCAGTAGCAGTATCTTTTGGTTCTTCATCAGATTCTGCAGTGCAGAATGAAGAAAAGGAACTGTCCTCAAGGTCTGGAACTGGAATTGGCTTGAATTTCTTCTTGGGAGGCCACGACCAGTCGAATTCCTGAGTAAAATCCAATTCATCAAGTTCTTCTTGAGTCTTGAGATGAGCCAGGGTGGCCCAGGTACGATAAAAAACCTCATAAAGATAGTAGTGATTTTTCTTCACTGCATTCTGAGTCTCGTTGAGGGTTTTCACAATGGAACTGAATTGACGTTTGACCCATTTGTGGTTGACGTTTGACCCATTTGTGAGTGCGATCGACCTTCTGATGAAGACCGAGGAGTAGTTCTCTGTTAGTCATTATCCTTGAGGCAACAGGGCTAGGCGGCTCCTGAGTTTCAGTGTCATCATATGAAGAATATGCTTCTGGTTTGCGAAACTGGCCATCAAGGGGACGACTTCCTTCATCGATGACAGATTTTCCTTTTCCTTCAACAGGCTAAAAAGTCTTCTTAATGAATCTGATCGGATGCAGATATCCAATGTGATTGTTGAAATCAGCATGATAGTTGATGCCTGACCTGCGTCTGATGAATCTCATGATCCGCGGAGCGTAAATCTTCAAGTCGAAGGGCGACATAGCATTATCAGCCATAGTCCTCAGGAAGAAGTCGTGAAGGTTTATTGGTATGCCATGGATGATGTTGAAGAGGATATTCTTCATGATGCCTACGACATCTTCTTCATCATCATGGCCTTTGATTGGAGCGATGACACTGCACAGGATCCTGTAGACAGTTCGTGGTTCATACTTCAAGTCTTGAACCAGAAAAGTAGTTCTTAGGGGTTGATCCTTGGCCAAAGGCTTCATGAGGACTTCCATCAGTGTGTTGGGCAATTCCCGTTTATCATACAACAACACAACTTGTTATGAGGGAATTGAAATTGGAAGCACTCGAAGCATTTCAGTATCAGGAGCTTTGTAATGAGTGTGCCGAGTCATCCAGTCCAGCACCCAAGTGTTGATATCCTTCGGGTCTCCAGAGATGTGCAAAGTAGCATAAAATTGAAGAATGATATCGCTATTCCAATCACTAATATCAGTGCAGAGAGGCAGCAGTCCAGCTTCATGAAGAACATTGAGGACTGGGGCGAAGCAAGGAATTTCTTCCATCTCAACATGAGGAATATGCCTGTGCTGAAATATTTTGTTCCTCCCACAGAGCAAAGAGGCATAGTAGTTGAGCTGAGTCCTTGTCC
This sequence comes from Hordeum vulgare subsp. vulgare, assembly GCF_904849725.1. Classification (NCBI taxonomy): domain Eukaryota; kingdom Viridiplantae; phylum Streptophyta; class Magnoliopsida; order Poales; family Poaceae; genus Hordeum; species Hordeum vulgare. The sequence goes on along the minus strand of NC_058523.1, from coordinate 403,358,453 downwards.
AAAACTTCCCTTGCCTGATGCGAAGCTTGTCATATGGATTGTCACCGATGAAATACATCCGTTCTTCATAGAACGCTTCCTTTTGAAACTTTGGCCTCTTCGAAAAAGGCTGATTTTGCTTTGGTTGAAGATTATGTTGTTGTTCTTGAGGAGATACTATCATTGGTGTTTTAGTGTTGACCACAACATAGCAGTTTCGGTATTGAGTTCAAGAGCATTTTCTTCAGCCTTTTCCTCAGGTTGAGGATTTTCTTCAGGTTGAGAATTTTCCTCAGGTTGAGGATTTTCCTCCGCTTGTGGAGTTTGCTTGGTGGAGGAGGCAAAATATTCAGCTGTTGCAGCTGATCCTTGAGCAGGTTCATCAGATGTCTTGTGAGGAATGAAGGACTGAGGAATATCATCAATTTGCATTTCTTCATCCATGGTTTCTTCAGATTTAGCATCTTTCATTTCCTCATCTTCTTCAGGAATGACATAGTCAATTCCGAAGGGAATAAGTGAATATGATGGAGCTACCTTCAGAGACATAGCATCCACTCGAGCAGTTGAAGAATCTGTCTGAGCTAACTTGGGGCGCTTGGCCTCCGATGATTCTGAGATCATTGAAGCTTTTCTTTTCTTCGCTTATTGCTCAGCAGCCTTGGTTTTCTTCACGTCTGATGCAGACGGAACCATTTTCTTCACCTTTGAGGATTGAGGTGAAGGAATTTTCTCTCCAGGAGCTGGTGCAGTATCAGTCCTGACAGTTTCCTCAGCTGAAGCATTTTCTTCAGCTGGAGTGTCTTGAGGTATTTCCTCAATTACAGGTTCGTCAGCTCGACTATCTTGAGGCATTTCCTCAACAACAGGTTCTTCAGCTTCATCTTCTTCAGTCAGCTGAACAGAATAGCTGGACTCATAGTAGCTTTGGTTTTACTGGAGGGGCAACCTTCTTGTTATATTCATCAACTGCATCAGTTGCAAACTTGATGGATTTTGACTTGAGACTTTGACGATCAGATAAATTCGTGTACTTGTCGGTCAAAGTCTTCAGTTCAGCCTGGGTGGACACAAGATCTTCAGGCGTCAGATTGAGGAGATTCTGCGTGAGGAATTTCTCCTTCTTCAGTTTTGTAGCCTTTGCTTGCTTGGCTTGCGTCTCTTTCCATTTGGCCTCATTCTTGAATGTGGCCACCATATGACTGATACCTGGGGAAGCTTCAAGTCATCAATGGGGGTGCTTGGATCTTCATACCAGACATTGATGAAGTCCAGCAGAACCTTGGGATCCATGGCAAGAGAAATAGAGCTGCCTGAAGCTTGTGCAACTCGTTCCTGCTTGTTTCTGATGATGGTTTGAAGAGTTTCATCATCAAATTCATCACTTCCTTCTGATGCAGAAGGGACATGGATGACTTTGCTTGGGCTGGGCCTGATGCCCCTTCCAGCAGTCATTTTAGTCTTCAAGGGTGTTGGTGAAGACTTTGTCTGAGAGCTCATGGCATATGGTACAGAGGAGCTGGAGTGAGCACGCTATTGCTTGACAATATGCTTGTGTTCACACTTTGATGCATGTGTAGCTGTTGAAGGTTTTGGCGCAGGTGCAACCTTCTGATGCAACTGCTATTTAGGCATTGAAGCCTTTGGTTTCTTTGGCACATACTTCACTTGAGGAATAGCTGTACCAGAAGCTTCAGCAGCAGAAGAGGTGGCTGCAGTGGCAGCAACCGATTCCTCATTGTATTTCCTCACTGCAGCTTCTGCTTTCTTCTGAAGTTTAGACAAGTGTTTGTCTTTCTCCTCAGGGTAATCCTCAAATGTTTTGATGCTTGAGGGATGTGCACCTGATGATCACCAAGAGGAGGCCTTTTGCAAGGTGGCTTGAGTGCGAATTTCTTCGCATACTTTGGAGTGACGAAGCGATATTCCTTCCACTCCTTAGTCCACCCCGTTCTATTTTCTGAAGCCTAATTTTGCGCTTCAACATAGGTTCTTGCTCATCTGGCGTACAATAATCAAGATATATATCCTCAGGGATATCGATTGCAGTGTTCTGTTCAAGTTTCTTTCCACCCTTTTGCTTTATGTCATCTTCCATTTTCTTCAACTGATGCTTTTGCTAAGGAATTTGCGATCTTGAAGATTCTGATGACACTGACAAAGTTTCTTCGAGGAATGCTGCAAATGAGTTAAGTTCATGAGAACCTAGAGATTCATCAACTGGCATTTTGTACCTGTGAACAGAGTATAGGTGCGAGGAATTTGGAGAGGTCATATGCATTCTCAGATTTGAAGAAATTGAAATTTTAAAAGTTGAGGAATTTGACCAGTGGGTTGAGGAATTTGTCTAAGCATTCTGATCTTGGGTTCTAGAGCTGTGCAGATTCGAAAATTTGCACAATTGAGGAATCACATGAAGAATTTTAGTGGCTTAGTGAAAATCATCAAGTGTTTGAGGAATTGAGTGTGCGAAGCTGATAGACACTGAGGAAAAACAGATTTCTCGAATCTAAGGTAAAATAGTAGATCAAAAGGGGCAGTAAAATATGATTTTAATTACCCTGTAAGGCGAGCACGAAGAACAGAGGCACTAATAGTAAGAAGCTCTTCGGTTCGAGTCCGCTGTGCCCGAACTCGGTGGCAGAAGACAGCTACGGCGGCGGCGGATGTAGATGTTCCACTTCCGGCGTGAGTTCGGCGACGGAGAGGTCGAGGCAGTGAAGTTGTTCCTCACCGACGACGAGATTGCTAGCTGTGGTGCTAGGTTTGTGCTTGAGGCGGAGAGAAGGACGAGAGGACGAAGAGTTCTGATAGAAGGGGCAAGGAATTATTTATAGCTCAGGTGAAAACGGTCTGGCCGAAACTTTCAGACCGAACTGCCCTTGCCCGTTCGTCTCCGCACGACACGTGTAGCCTGAGATTAAAGCGGTGAAGATCGTGCTTATCTGATCGTGAGAAGTGGGGTTCAGTTACTGTGTAACAATATAAAATTCATTTTTTAATATTTGAGGATTTCGTTGCAAAATCCTCAGCTGACAAGGACACAGTGAGGATTTGGAACAAGGTTTCAAGTAGAACACATATGAAGAATTGAATAGACTGGGTTGAGTATAGCATAGTGGGGAGTAGGGTCCGATCGCATTCACTTAGATGAAATATCAAATTGAAGAAATAGCTATAAGTGAATGCTGTTGAGGACTTTGAAATCTCAGTCTATATATATATATGTCTAGGCAAATGAAAATCAACCAGTGTTTTGAAGATTTTGAAAAACTTGAGGATTTTGTGACAAAGCGTCGGGTTGATGAATTTCAACTTTGAAGAAAAATCAGCTTGAAGGTTTTCAAAGTTGGGTGGTGGTGTGACCCACCGTATAAGAATGATGATTTCAGGCGCCGCGTACAATTGTCGTAGGGCCCTGAGAACCAAATTCTTCATTAATTTCCTCACACTAAGAGTGATATTCTTCATTGATTGAAGAAAATCGATACTTTGTGTGTTGCACATCTAAGTCATCAATTTTGCATAAGTGTTAGGATGTGTGCATGATTTTACAAAACATTTGAAGATTCTAAGATATTTAGCTCACACCGCAACTTGCAAAACCTTTTCTCATCCAAGGGCTTAGTGAAAATACCTGCCAGTTTATCATCAGTCTTCACATGGTCGATGAGGATATTGCCCTTGAGGACATGGTCCCGAAGAAAATGATGACGAATCTAGATGTGCTTAGTTTCGAATGTTGAACTGGGTTGTATGCAATCTTGATTGCACGCTCATTGTCGCAGTAGAGAGGCACATTCTTCATGTTGATGCCGTAGTCTTTGAGGGTTTGCTTCATCCATAGCAATTGAGCACAGCAGGATCCAGCAGCAATGTACTGAGCTTCGGTAGTGGAGAGAGAAACACAGTTCTGCTTCTTTGAGGACCAACAGACTAATGATCTTCCGAGGAAATGACAAGTGCCATAGGTTGACTTGCGATCCACACGGTCACCAGCATAGTGAGAATCAGAATATCCCACGAGATGAAGATTTGAGCCCTTGGGGGTACCATAATCCTAGTGTTGGTGTGTGAGCTCAGTATCGAAGAATTTGTTTCACAACCTTATGGTGTGATTCCTTCGATTTTGCTTGAAAACGAGCACGCATGCAAACACTAAGAATTATATCTGGCTTAGATGCACACAAATAAAGTAAAGAGCCAATCATTGAGCGATATACATGCTGATCGAATTCTTTACCAGTTTCGTTAGTGCAGAGGTGGCCGTTGGTAGGCATGGGAGTCTTGGCGCCTTTGCATTCATGCATGTCAAATTTCCTTAGAACATCCTTGAGGTATTTCTCCTGTGATATGAAGATGCCATTGCGTTGTTGACGAATTTGAATACCTAAGAAGAATTTCAGCTCCCCCATCATAGACATCTGTTATTCTTCACTCATCATGTAAGCAAATTCATCACTGTAACGTTTGTCAGTACATCCAAATATGATGTCATCGACATATATTTGACACACAAATAGTTCATCGTCATAGGATTTTGTGAAAAGAGTTGGATCGGGTGAACCAGTTTTGAAGCTTTTCTTCATGAGGAATTCCTTCAATGTATCATACCACACCCAAGGGGCTTGCTTGAGGCCATAGAGTGCCTTTTTGAGTCTGAAGACTTTGTCCGGATTTTTCGGATCCTCAAAACCTGGGGGCTGAGCAACATATATTTCTTCCTCAAGCTTACCATTGAGAAATGCACTTTTCACATCCATTTGATATAAGGTAATGTTACGATGATTAGCATAAGCAAGTAGTATTCGAATAGCTTCAAGTCTAGCAACAGGTGCAAAAGTTTCATCGAAATCAATTCCTTCAACCTGTGTGTAGCCTTGGGCTACAAGTCGTGCCTTATTCCTCACCACTTGACAATCCTCATCTTGCTTGTTTCGGAAAATCCACTTGGTGCCGATGATATTGTGCTTGCGAGGATCTGGTCGTTTGACGAGCTCCCACATGTCATTTAGCTTGAATTGAAGAAGTTCATCTTGCATGGCTTGAATCTACTCTGGTTCCATGAAAGCCCCAGCAACTTTTGAAGGTTCTGTGATAGACACAAAAGAAGAATGCCCACAAAAGTTAACTAAGTGAGAAGCTTTTGAGCGAGTGAGAGGACCTGGCGCGTTGATGTCATCGAGGATTTTGTCAAGTTCTACTTCATTTGCAATCCTCAGATGAGCTGGTTGAGGATTTCGTCTGGGCTGAGGAATTTGTTGTGGAGCAATTTCCTCAGGAGCATCTTATTGATTTTCATCAATGCTTGGAGTGATTTCTTCAGCAATTTCCTCAGTAGGAACAATGTCTTCAGTAGCTTTGAGCTTGATTGCTTCCTCAGGAGACTATTTATCTGGATCAGGAGGCAATTGCTCTCTTTGCGAGCCATTAGTTTCATCAAATCGCACATCTACGATTTCAACAACCTTGTTGTGATAGTTGTTGAAGACTCTGTAGGTGTGCGAGTCTTTTCCATAACGAGCATAAAACCCTGATGTGCTTTAGGTGCAAATTTGGAGCTATGGTGAGGATCTCTAATCCAACATTTTGCACCGAAGACTTTGAAATAACTTACATTGGGTTTCTTGTCAGTGAGGAGTTCATATGAAGTTTTCTTGAGGAATTTGTGAAGATATACCCTGTTGATGATATGGCAAGCAGTGTTGATTGCTTCAGGCCAAAAACGATGAGGAGTCTGATATTTTTCAAGCATGGTTCATGCCATCTCAACCAGAGTCCTGTTCTTTCTTTAGACGATGCCATTCTGTTGAGGAGTATAAGGAGCAGATAATTCGTGAGTAATACCAAGTTCATCAAGATAAGCATCTAGACCAATGTTTTTGAATTTTGTCCCATTATCACTCCTGATGTGTTTGATCTTGACGCCGAAGTTCGTTGAGGCCCTTGAGGAAAATCGTTTGAAGACTTCCTGCACTTCAGTTTTATACAGAATGATATGCACCCAAGTATATCTGGAATAATCATCAACTATGACAAATCCATATAAAGATGATGCATTTCTTAGAGTGGCATAATGAGTAGGTCCAAATAGATCCATGTGAAGCAATTCAAATGGATGAGTAGTAGTCATGATAGTCTTCGAGGGGTGTTTGGGTCTGGTCATTTTTCCAGACTCACAAGCACCGCAGAGGTGGTCCTTGAGGAATTTGACTGATTCGATGCCAATGACATGCTTCTTCTTCGCCAACGCGTGCAAGTTCCTCATGCCTGCATGACCAAGTCTTCGATGCCATAGCCAGCCTTCTGAGGTTTTTGCTAATAAGCAAGTGGCTGGTTGAGGACCTATAGAAAAATGAACAATGTACAAATCCCCTCTTCTAACACCTTCGAAGACTTTGGATCTGTCAGATTCCATGATGACAACACATCTATATTTTCCAAAGTTAACAACCATACCAAGATCACAAAGCATTGATACTGATATGAGGTTAAACCCAAGGGATTCAACAAGCATCACTTTGTCCATGTGCCTGTCCTTGGAAATAGCCACTTTGCCAAGTCCCAATACCTTGCTTTTACCTTTGTCAGCATAAGTGATTTGCTTCTGTGGTGATGGAGTCAATGGCATATTCATCAGCAAGCTTTTGTTACCATTCATGTGGTGTGTGCAACCACTATCAAGAACCCACTCAGTACTCTTGGGTTTGTCATCCTGCAGATGAATTAGTACAGCTTACCATCTTATATGCTTCAGACTTTAAGAATATGCTATCTATTTCATCAGATAGGAATGCCATCATAAACATAAAATTTGAGGATGTGTGAGATGTTATCATTTCATCAATGTTATCTGCGTCCAATCAAGCATTCTCCTCAGGTCTCTAGCAAATTCTTCAGATGATGATTTTCATCTGGAGACCTCACCTGCAAAAGTGATTAGTTCAATTTCTTCACCACCCACATCTGAAGGGGTGGTAAAGAGTTCATCATCCTGCAATGACCATATGAGAAAGGGGGCATTGAAGCTAATGCACTTCTCTTCACAGTAGGGTGGTTAGAGTACTCAAATGAATGGGCAGAGAAGTTCTTTGAGGATGTATGAACATAATCATTTGAGGAGTAATGCTCATATTCACATCCCTTGTAATTTCCCTGCATATCAGAAGCATTAACACGAGTACGAGCATAGTTTTGACCAGTTGAGGATTTTGATCCTCTTGAAGACTTTGGTACACCTGAGGAATTTGATCTGGGGTTCAGATTCTTCACGGGTGGTGTCATGAGGACATTCACCTAAAGATTTTACAAATAGCTTTTGGGGACCCGGATTTTCCTCATGGGTGGTCCATTCCTGCAGTTAGTTCCAACATATCGAGCAAATACTTTACCAGATTGATTTGTGAATAGTTTATAGTTGGAGTCAAATGACTCATCTGAGGAATAGGATAATTCACATGCAAAGCCTGTTAGATTGGATGGATCAACAGGAGGCCCTTTAGCAGCGACTGCTACTTCTCAAACAATAGTGCCAGAAATTGACACGTTGACGGAGACTGGGCTTGCGTTGGTTTTTACCCTTGAAGAGGAAAGGGTGATGCAGCACACGAGCAGTAAGTATTTCCCTCAGTTTGAGAACCAAGGTATCGATCCAAAAGGAGGGTCTCGTCAAGTCCAGAGTACTTGCACAAACACAAACAAGCTTGCACCCAACGCTTCAAAGGGGTTGTCAATCCCTTCACAATTGCTTGCAAACTGAGATTTGAAGGCGGAAAGTGCAACGAAGTAAAAAGTGTAAGGCTAAAAATATGGTGTGGAGTAGACCCGGGGGCCATAGTGTTCACTAGAGGCTTCTCTCAAAATAGCAAATACCACGGTGGGTGAACAAATTACTATCGAGCAATTGATAGAACCGCGCAAAGTCATGACGATATCTAAGGCAATGATCATACATATAAGCATCACGTCCGAGACAAGTAGACCGATACTTTCTGCGTCTACGACTATTACTCCACACATCGACCGCTATCTAGCATGCATCTACTGTATTGAGTTCATGACGAACAGAGTAATGCCCTAAGCAAGATGACATGATGTAGAGGGATAATCTCAAACCAATGATGAAAACCCCATCTTTTTACCCTTGATGGCAACAACACGATGCGTGCCTCGCTACCCCTTCTGTCACTGGGTGAGGTCACCGCACGGTATGAACCCAAAACCAAGCACTTCTCCCATTGCAAGAATCATAGATCTAGTTGGCCAGACAAAACCCACAACTCGAAGAGAATTACAAGGATATGAAATCATGCATAAGAGAGATCAGAAGAAACTCAAATAAGATTCATAGATAATCTGATCATAAATCCACAATTCATCGGATCTCGACAAACACACCGCAAAAGAAGATTGCATCGGATAGATCTCCATGAAGATCATGGAGAACTTTGTATTGAAGATCCAAGAGAGAGAAGAAGCCATCTAGTTACTAGCTATGGACCCGTAGGTCTATGGTGAACTACTCACGCATCATCGGAGAGGTCATGGTGTTGATGAAGAAGCCCTCCGTGTCCGAATCCCCCCTCCGGCAGGGCACCAGAACGTGCCCCAGATGGGATCTTGCGGAGACAGAAGCTTGCGGCGGCGGAAAAGTGGTTTCGATGATCTCCTGATTTTTTTGGGATTTTTAGGGATTATATAGGCGCAACCCCTAGGGCAGAGGACGCCCAGGGGGCCCACAAGCCTGTGGGCCGCGACCTACCCCCTGGCCGCGGGGTGGGGGCTTGTGGGGCCCCTCAGGCTCCCTTGCCTTTTCTCTCAAGCTTCCCGATCTTCTTCCGGTACATAAAAAATCTTTTCGGGGATTTTCTTCCGTTTGGACTCCGTTTCAAAATCTCCTCTGAAAGGGGTCAAAAACATGGAAAAAACAGGAACTGGCACTAAGTCAATAAGTTAGTCCCAAAAAATATATAGAAGGCATGCAAAACATCCAAAGTTTGACAAGATAATTGCATGAAACCATAAAAAATTATAGATACGTTGGAGACGTATCAAGCATCCGCAAGCTCAGCTCTTGCTCGTCCTCGAGTAGGGAAGTGATAAAGAACGAATTTTTGATGTGGAATGCTACCTAGCATAGTTATCCTTTGCAACTTCTTTCACGTGACATGAATGTTCAGATCCGTAAGATTCAAAACAATAGTTTGCTATTGACATGAAAACAATAATACTTCAAGCAAACTAGCAAGGTAATCATGAACTTTCAAAATAACAAGGCCAAGGAAAGTTATCCCTACAAAGTCATATAGTCGGGCTATGCTCCATCATCCTCACACAACTAATGTAAATCATGCACAACCCCAGTATTGGCCAAGTAATTGTTTTCTCACTCTTACTTTCTCAAACTGTTTATAACTATCACACAATAAATGAGCGTGAGCCATGGATATAGCACTATAGGTGGAACAGAGTGTGGTGGTGGTTGTGAGACAAAAAGGAGGAGATGGTCACATTGACTCGGCGTATCAAAGGGCTATGGAGATGCCCATTAATAGATATCTATGTGAATGAGTAGGGATTGCCATACAAGAGATGCACTAGAGCTATAAGTATGTGAAAGCTCAAAAGGAAAACTAGTGGGTGTGCATCCAACTTGCTTTCTCACGAAGACCTAGGGAATTGAGGAAGCCCATCATTGGAATATACAAGCCAAGTTATATAATGAAGATTCCCACTAGCATATGGTAGTGACAAAGCAAGAAGCTCTCAATCATGAAGAACATGGTGCTATTATGTAGCACAAGTTTGGAAAAAGATAGTAGCATTGTCCCTTTTTTTTTCATTTGGGCTCTTAGGCCTCTTTTTTCCTTTCCTTTTCTTTTCTATTCTCTTTTTTTGTTTTGCTTTTGGGATCTTTGGCCTTTTTTTTTATTTCCTCACATGGGACAATACTCTAATAATGATGATCATCACACTTTTATTTACTCACAGCTTCAAAGCTCAAAATGATGATGACTCTATAGGAAATGCCTCCGGCAGTGTACCGGGATGTGCAACAATCTAGCATGGCGTATGACGTTGAAAACATCTTGCTACCTATCTTACGATCATGCAATGGCAATATGAGAGTGACGACACAAGTCATGAGACGGAACGGTGGGAGTTGCATGGCAATATATATCGGAATGGCTATGAAAATGCCATAGTAGGTAGGTATGGTGGCTGTTTTGAGGAAGGCATATGGTGGGTTTGTGTACCGGCGAGAATTGCGCGGCACTAGAGAGGCTAGCAATGGTGGAAGGTGAAAGTGCACTATACCATGGACTCACATTAGTCATGAAGAACTCACGTACTTATTGCGAAAGTTTTTATTAGTAATCGAAACAAAGTTCTAAACGCATACTCCTAGGGGAAGGGTTGGTAGGTGTAAACCATCGCGCGATCCCGACCTCAACACAAAGGATGACAATAAATAGATCAATTATGCTCCGACTTCCTAACATAGCGGTTCACCATACGTGCATGCTACGAGAATCACTAACTTCAACACAAGTATTTCTAGATTCACAACACCCTACTAACTTAGCTCTTAATATTACCAAATCCACGTCTCAAAACTAATTGAGAGGAATCAAGACTTCTCTTTCTACTCAATGCACATGAAGATGGAGGTTTTTGCATCCTCTTTGGGTTCCTATCACATTTGGGACTACTTTCATAGCATAAGCCAACTACCAAGTCATGCACCGCCGTGCTCTACAAGATATAAGTGAAGCACATAGAGCAAAAGTATCTAGCTCAAAAGATATAAGTGAAGCACTATGAGCATTCTAGCAAAATCACGATGAGTGCATGTCTCTCTCTCTCTCAAAAAGGTGTGCAGCAAGGATGATTGTGACACAACAAAAAGAAAGGACTCCTAAGATACAAGACGCTCCAAGCAAAACACATATCATGTGGTGAATAAAAATATAGCTCCAAGTAATGTTACCGATGGATTGAAGACGAAAGAGGGGATGCCTTCCCGGGGCATCCCCAAGCTTAGGCTTTTTGGTGTCCTTGAATATGGCTTGGGATGCCTTGGGCATCCCCAAGCTTGAGCTCTTTCCACTCCTTATCTCTTTGTCCATGAGAACATCACCCAAAACTTGAAAACTTCACAACACAAAACTTAAACAAAAACTCGTGATAACATTAGCACAAGAAAACAAATTACCACCTCTTTTGGTACTGTAGAAAACTTGAATTCTATCTATATTGATGTTGGGCTACTCTACTCTCACTTCTCCATGGCTAGTGCCCCCCGATACTATCCATAGTTTCATCAAAACAAGCAACCAACTCAACAAAAACAGAATCTATCAAAAACAGACCACTCTGTAGCAATATGTATACTTCGTATACTTCTGGAACCTCAAAAATTCTGAAAAATTATGACTGTTTGGGCAAAAGGCATATCAACAAGCAGAAAAAAGAATCAACTCAAAAGCTCTTTCGGAATAAAAATGAAAAATCATCTCGTGAGCAAAAAGTTTCTGTCTTTTTCCAGCAGGATAAAACAAACATTACCAAGACTAGTCATAAAGGTTTTGCTTGGCTCAAACACAAAAAGAAACACAAAAAACACAATCTCAACAGAATTATGATGGTGTGTACGCAACAAAACAGAAAGAAAAAATATAAATTCATTGGGTTGCCTCCCAACAAGCGCTATTGTTTAACGCCCTTAGCTAGGCATTAATAAATCAATGATGCTCACACAAAAGACAAGAATTGAAGCACAAGAGAGCGTCATAAAGCATGTGAAAATCACATCTAAGTCTAACATACTTCCTATGCATAGGCATTTTATAGGAGAACAAATTGGCAAGACAACCAATAGTTACCAAATGCAAGGAAGAAGAAAGAGACAATAGCAATCTCAACATAACGAGAGGTAATTTGGTAACATGAAAGTTTCTACCACAATATTTTCCTCTCTCATAGCAATTACATGTGGGATCATAATCAAATTCAACAATATAGCTATCACAAAGGATATTCTTTTCATGATCCACATGTATGCAAAGTTGACGCTCTTGAAAAATAGTGGGATTATCATCAACTAAAGTCATGACTTCTCCAAACCCACTTTCAATATTATTGCAAACATTATTGCAACAAGTAGTGGACATAGAAAAACTAGCATCCCCAAGCTTAGCATTTTGCATATTTTTAGCATGATTGTCACTAATAGAATTTATAGTGAAACCATTACAATCATGCTTTTCATTCAAGGAGCCCTCGTGAATCACTTCATGAATTTTTTCATCACGATTTTTAGATTCACGCATCTCAAGCAAAACTCCATAGAGAAAGTCAAGTGCACTCAACTCACAAGCAATTGGATCAACATAATTGGATCTCTTAAAGAGATTAGCAAGTGGGTGGGGATCCATATCACTAGATTTTCAGCAAGCGAAGATGCAAGCATATTGAAGGCACATAGCACACAAGCAACAGAAAGCAGGCGAGAGAAAAGGGCGAACGAAAAATGCAAACAAAAAAAAAGGCAAATTGTGAAGTGGGGGAGAGGAAAATGAGAGGCAACTCGCAAACAAAGTAAATGCAAGAGATGAGTTTGCGACACTTACTTGGATGAGTTCTTGACTTGATCTTCCTCCCCGGCAACGGCGCCAAAAATCCTTCTGCAACTTCTCAAACAACAGTGCCAGAAATTGACGCGTTGACGGAGACTGGGCTTGCGTTGGTTTTTCCCCTTGAAGAGGAAAGGGTGATGCAGCACAGGAGCAGTAAGTATTTCCCTCAGTTTGAGAACCAAGGTATCAATCGAGAAGGAGGGTCTCGTCAAGTCCAGAATACCTGCACAAACACAAACAAGCTTGCACCCAACGCTTCAAAGGGGTTGTCAATCCCTTCAAGATTGCTTGCAAAGTGAGATCTGAAGGCGGAAAGTGCAACGAAGTAAAAAGTGTAAGGCTGAAAATATGGTGTGGAGTAGACCCGGGGGCCATAGTGTTCACTAGAGGCTTCTCTCAAAATAGCAAATATCCCGGTGGGTGAACAAATTACTGTCGAGCAATTGATAGAACCGCGGAAAGTCATGACGATATCTAAGGCAATGATAATACATATATGCACCACGTCCGAGACAAGTAGACCGATACTTTCTGCATCTACTACTATTACTCCACACATCAACCGCTATCCAGCATGCATCTAGTGTATTGAGTTCATGACGAACAGAGTAACGCCTTAAGCAAGATGACATGATGTAGAGGGATAATCTCAAACCAATGATGAAAACCCCATCTTTTTACCCTTGATGGCAACAACATGATGCGTGCCTCGCTACCCCTTCTGTCACTGGGTGAGGTCACCGCACGGTATGAACCCAAAACCAAGCACTTCTTCCATTGGAAGAATCATAGATCTAGTTGGCCAGACAAAACCCACAACTCGAAGAGAATTACAAGGATATGAAATCATGCATAAGAGAGATCAGAACAAACTCAAATAAGATTCATAGATAATCTGATCATAAATCCACAATTCATCGGATCTCGACAAATACACTGCAAAATAAGATTACATCGGATAGATCTCCATGAAGATCATGAAGAACTTTGTATTGAAGATCCAAGAGACAGAAGAAGCCATCTAGTTACTAGTTATGGACCCGTAGGTCTATGGTGAACTACTCACGCATCATCGGAGAGGTCATGGTGTTGATGAAGTAGCCCTCCGTGTCCGAATACCACTTCGGCAGGGCACCAGGACGTGCCCGAGATGGGATCTTGCGGAGACAGAAGCTTGCGGCGGCGGAAAAGTGGTTTCGATGATCTCCTGATTTTTTTGGGATTTTTAGGGAATATATATGCGCAACCCCTAGGGCAGAGGGCGCCCAGGGGGCCCACAAGCCTGTGGGCCGCGGCCTACCCCCCTGGCCGCGGGGTGGGGGCTTGTGGGGCCCCTGAGGCTCCCCTGCCTTGGCTCTCAAGCTTCCTGATCTTCTTCCGGTACAGAAAAAATATTTTCGGGGATTTTCTTCCGTTTGGACTCCTCTGAAAGGGGTCAAAAACATGGAAAAAACAGAAACTGGCACTTGGCACTAAGTCAATAAGTTAGTCCCAAAAAATATATAAAAGGCATGCAAAACATCCAAAGTTTGACAAGATAATAACATGAAACCATCAAAAATTATAGATACATTGGAGACGTATCAGCGACCCATGAGGTTTTGTGATACTGCTCAGGTTTCGAGTATGATCCATCAACATTCAATTTCCTTTCAAAGGCAATTCCTTCTTTCCTCGGGTTCTTGTTCAGAATCTGCTTTTTGAGCACATCGCAAAGGGTTTGATGCCGTTTGAGACTTTTGTACATGCCTGTCACATACAATTCGTTCAGTCCTGCATTTTCGTTTGTAACATTTGTGGTTTCCTCAAGTGAGGAATTTGATACCACATGAGTAGTTGAAGAATTTGTAGCAATAGAAGCATTTGATGATTCTGGTGAAGAATTGGCAGTTTCACGTTCGATGAATTTAAGACATGGTGGAATGAATTCAACCTGAGCGGCACTGATCTGTTGAGCGAGTAATGAATCATTTTCCATTCGAAGATCATCATGAGACATCCTCAACTTCTCAAGATCAAGTTTTCTTTGAAGGAATTCATAGGAAAGTTTCTCATGATAAGCCACGAGTGTGCCATGACGATCTTGAAGATTATCAAATCTGGACTGAAGACTTTTCATATCTTCAGTGAGGATTTGGGTAAGATTCATTTCATCATTCAACAGGTCATCGCTTATGTCTAGCAGTTTCTGAAGCTTTTCAATGGCAGTTTGTTGTTTAGTTGCAATGTTGGCAAGTTTACTGTAACTAGGTTTTTCATAATCTTCAGGTTCACAATCACTTGAATCGGAGGAGGAAGTATCATTCGGTACCTTTGAACCTTTTGCCATGAAGCAATATGTTGGGGCGAAGTCATCAGCATAGTCATCAGTGTAGATGGTGTTGTCATTTTCTTCAAGGTTGAAGATTGACTTGCTGACGAATGTGGTAGCGAGTGAAAGACTAGTCACACCAGATTCTGAGTCTTCTTTAGAACCCTCCTCTTCATCACATTCCTCAGATTGTGCCTCAGAATCCATTTCCTTGTCAATAAGTGCCCGAGCCTTTCTGAAACTAGTCTTCTTGTGCGATGAGGACTTTGCGGATGAGTATTTTTAAGATTTCTTCTTTTTCTTCGAGTCATCAGAACTTTCATCCTTGTATTTATTCTTCTTTGATTCCTTAACCCAACGAGGACAATGAGCAATATAGTGACATGATTTCTTGCATTTGTGGCAGGTTCTTTTCTTGTAGTCCTCAGATGAAGATTCTAATTTCCTCATATCTCTTCTTGAAGATTTACCAAACTGGCCACGTCTTGTAAACTTCTGGAATTTCCTCACGAGCATTGCAAGCTCTTGTCCAAATTCTTTAAGATCACCAATGCTGCAATCCAAGTCTTCTTCTTCAGATGAATAAATTGCTTTTGCCTTCAGTGCACGAGGTCTAGAATAGCTTGGTCCATATAGATCTCTCTTTTCTTCCTTGACTTTGGACAGCCTTTCCCAGATTTGTTTTGCTGAGCCCAAAGCACTCACTCTGCCATACTGACCGTTGCTCAGATGGCCACAGATGATATTCTTCTCTTGAGAATCAAGTTGCTTGAATTTCTTCACATCAGCGACACAGATAGTAGTAGTGATGGAGGGAACACCATGTTCCACAATATACCACAGATCATTGTCAATAGCTTGAAGATGCATCTGCATCTTGGTCTTCCAGTAGGGAAAATACTTTCCTTCGAAAGTAGGACATCCTACAGTAACCTTGATCATGCCTGTAGTCGACATACCTAAAACTCCAGGTGGTTAAACCAAAATCACGTAGAACAAGGGAGTACCTTGCTCTGATACCAATTGAAAGTGCGTTATATCGACTAGAGGGGGGGTGAATAGGAGATTTTTAGAATTTCATCACTGAGGAAATTCCCTTTGAGGAAATTCCTCACTGATGAATAACTTGCAGCATTGGTCCGCAAGTTACTATGGATAACTTTGACAGTTGTCCAGTGATCCATTCCTGGATCACTCTTGTACCAATTGACTGACTCATGGCAAGGCACACTTCAGGTCCGATACACAGTATAGCATACTAATAGAGCCTATGGCTGATGCATAGGGGAAGACCTTCGTCCTTTATCTTTCTTATGCCGTGGCCAGGCTTTTGAGTCTTACTCAAATTCACACCTTACAACACAGCCAAGAACTCCTTCTTTGCCGATGTATATTGAACTCCTTCAAAAAACTTGTCAAGGCATGCATTTCATTGAAAGTTCTATCAAGCACTTTGATCTATCTCCATAGATCTTGATGCTCAATGTTCAAATAGCTCAATCCAGGTTTTCCATTAAAAACACTTTCCAAACAAACCTATATGCTTTCCAGAAATTCTACATCATTTCCGATCAACAATATGTCAACCACATATATTTATCAGAAATTCTATAGTGCTCCCGCTCACTTCTTTGGAAATATAAGTTTTTCATAAACTTTGTATAAGACCAAAATCTTTGATCATCTTATTAAAGCGTATATTCCAACTCCGAGATGCTTGCTCCAGTCCTTAGAGGAATCGTTGGAGCTTTGCATACTTGTTAGCACCCTTTAGGATCGAAAAAAATCTTCTGGTTGCATCACATACAACCTTTCCTCAATGAAACCGTCGAGGAAACAATATTTTGACATCCTATCTGCAAGATTTCATAAATGATGCAGCAACTGCTAACATAATTCCAACACACTTTCAGCGTCGCTACGAGTGAGAAAGTCTCATCGCAGTCAACTATTTGAACTTTGTCGGGAACATCTTTGCGACAAGTCAAGCTTTCTTAATGGTGACTTTTCACCATCATTGTCTGTCTTCCTTTTAAAGATCCATATGTAGTTAACAGTCTTCTGACCATCAACTAGTTCTTCCAAAGTCTACACTTTGTTTTCATACATGGATCCTCTCTCGGATTTCATGGCCTCGAGCCATTTGTCGAAATCCGGGCCCACCATCGCTTCTCCATAGCTCGTAGGTTCATTGATGTCCTGCAACATGACCTCCAAGACAGGATTACCGTACCACTCTGGAGCAGTACGCGTCCTTGTCGACCTACGAGGTTTGGTAGTGACTTGATTCGAAGCTTCATGATCACTATCATTAGCTTCCACTTCAATTGGTGCAGGCACCTCCTTGCTACACACACTGGTTGAAGTAATGGTTCAGTAACCTCATCAAGTTTCCACCATCCTCCCACTCAATTCTTTCGAGAGAAACCTTTTCTCGAGAAAGGACCCGTTTCTAGAAACAAACACTTTTGCTTCCGGATCTGAGATAGGAGGTATACCCGACTATTTTGGGTGTCCTATGAAGATACATTTATCTGCTTTGGGTTCGAGCTTATCAGGTTGAAACTATTTCACATAAGCATCACAACCCCAAACTTTTAAGAAATGACAACTTAGGTTTCTCCAAACCATAGTTCATACGGTGCCATCTGAAAGTGTGTTATACCGACTAGAGGGGGTGAATAGGAGGTTTTTAGAATTTCATCGCTGAGGAAATTCCTTTTGAGGAAATTCCTCACCGATGAATAACTTGCAGCGGAAACAACAAAGGATCAGGGGTGCAAAGTATTACCACAACAGTTTTCTAGATGAGGAATATGAAAAACAGTTTGCACAGTATGTAGGCACAGAGTAAGCAGGTGAGGATTTAACTAGTGTGAAGAATTTGAGGTTGAGGAAATTCAGAGAAAGTCTTCAGCAAATTCTTCAAACAGAGACAATGAAATTTTTCAACATACAATATTGAGGAATTGAAAGAGTTGAAGAAATAGAACCCGTATCACAGTGAAGACACTGGTTGATGACCCAGTTCCAACTGCTGTGACAGTCGTACGTCTGGTTCGGAGCGGCTTGGTGTTGAAGCCAAAAGAAACAAAGTCTCGGGACACACAGTCCCTACCGTATTCTCCTTGAGCTAAGGACACACAGTCCTTGCCCAACACTCGTGGTAAGTCTTCAGGGCAGACTTCCAAACCCTCACAAACTTGGTCACCCGGCGATCCACAATTGACTGTTGGATTGCTCTAGACCATGACGCCTAACCGTCTGGAGGATGCGCAGTCCTCAAAGGTAAAAGGCTTCAGTTTCACATAGGAACAAATTCTTCAGTGCTGCTCAATCACTTGGTTTATGGTTTGTGGTTTGGTTTTTGGGGTATTTCCTCACTGATGATTTACTCTCGAAGACTCTGAGGAATTTGGGTTGCTCAAAATGACAAGTATCAGTTTCTCGCGGAGCAGCCAACTAGCTAATGGTTGTGGGGGGTGGCTATTTATAGCCTCGGAGCATCCCAACATGATTTGACATAAATGCCCTTAAATATTATGACCGCTGATGTGGATAAGATCGGTGATGTGGCACGAATTGCGGCAATGGACGGTACCCTCAAGTGTGAGAGTCCTCATGTCTCTCATCTTCCTCACTTGATGCTTTTGTAGGATTAGGTTTGGGTTGAGCATCATGAGGAAATTCATTCCTGTAACATCCCAAAATTATAAATTTTGGAATGTTAATATAATTATTAGATTGATTGTTTGTTTGTTTGCTGAGTGACTGAAACTTGTGTGAAATTTGAAACTTTTCAAAACTTTTGAATGAGAGGGAATAAAATGACTTTCCCCCTTCTCCGGTGAATTCAAATTCAATCATTTAAAAACAAAGAGAGAAGATGACATGACTTCTTCAACTACAAAGAATTTGAACGGAGATATTTGCATTGAATTCTTTTTGCATTTCCATTCGTTTTCTTCGCGCAAGAAAATGCCGGGAAATACATTCGGTCAAACAGAAAAGAGCGGAGGAACATGACCCTCAAATACCCGGGCATTTTGAATGTTATTTGCACCCTCAAACTTAGAGGATCATTTGAAAATTATTTGCAAAAGAAAATAAACCTTTTTGGCAACTTTGTGAAAATAATTTTTTCTGAAGTTTTTATTTTTGCCGTGGAAAAATGCCCATCATCTATATAGTATTTTTCTGATAATTTTAGTATATAAAAACTCTTTATTCCGAATTGATTTGATTTCCTTTTTAACGTTTTAGTTTCCTAGTTTTGAAAATAGGAAGGAGATCACTTTTATTAGGAAAACTCAAGGTGGCCTATTAAGCACTTTCCAAATTTGGCCGAGGAGATCTTCTTCTTCCTCCTCTCTCCCACGTGACAAAGAAACCTTCCATCCATGGAGGAAGGAATCCCCTCCTTCCCGATCTCCCTCCTCCTTCCTTCCGGGCGCCATCCGAGACCGCCCTCCTCTCTCCATTTTCCCCGAGAAAACCCCATCTCCTCGCCTCTAGCTCGCGCGCCCTCGCCGGAGTTATCACCGGAAAAACTTGCCAGGAGTTTCCTCCACCTCGCCCCCTGTACCTCCACCACGCCTCCCTCCCCACCTGCAGGCTCGCCAGCACCATCACCACCTTCGCCCCCCCTGCACACCTCGCCCCCTTCCCCACCCCTCGCCAGAACCCTCCCCATCGCCCCCCTGTTTCCCCATTGCCAGGAGGCCAGCAGCTTCCACCTCGCCCCCCCTGCAGCCCCCTCCCTCCACCTCGCCTCCCCCCTGGCGAGAGCCCCACCCTTCGGCCCCCTTCCCCACCCCGCCGGAGCACCCCCCCTCCGCGCTGGCGACCCACCCCACCGGCGCCTCCTTCCCACCACGGCCAGCAGCCAGGCACGGGAGCAGCATCCCAGCGAGGTAACTCCCTCCCCCTCTCTGTTCTTGTTTTTTTAGCCCTTAGATCCTATTTAGATGGTTTAGATTAGATCTTAAGAATACCCCTTCGGTTTAGATTAAAAAAACCTTCGGTTTTATTTCACTTATTCTTTAGCCAGTAGTTTCGGTTAGAACTAGGCCGTTTGATCCTAACGTTAGCAACAAACACCCCCTTAGCCAATCAGAAGATGCCACATGGACCCCTGTCCACGAATCAGTTTTTTCCTTTTTCTGTTTTAATTCAAAAACAGAGAGAGTTTCAATTTTCTTTTGATCATAACTTTTGATCCACAACTCCAATGGAGTTGATTCGTTTTCCAGTAGCTCACAAATTTCCTGTAGTTTTTAAAAACATATAATTTGTCTATGTTTGAAATTTTAAAATATAAGTTAAATCTGATTTAGTTTAAACCTTGTTCTGCCTATTACAGTAGTTTAAAAATAGCTTTTAATTTGATTCCTTTTGGTACTGATCACTAGTGATCTTATTTATCACTGGTAAAAAGTTAAGATTTGTTTGAGTATTGTAGCTCACTGTTTCATATGAAACAATTTCTGTTTCACCTCTTTTAAGATATCGGCCAAATTCCTTTTCTATTTTTGTTTCAAAATATTTTCTTTATTATTTCAGAAAGATTATTATTGTTTTGTTTATGTTAGTTAACAGTAGTTTTGCAACAAGTTTTTATTTTATTTTTATTTGTTTTCCTTAAATCAATTCTAGCTCCGTAGTAACGTGCAATTGTTTTCACCGTTGTTTCAAATCCCGTTTGGGAATGCTTTCAAAAGTTTTGTGAAAAACACTTTATTTTATCTTGGTTAATCTTATATATTAGTTCCTTGTTATTATTTTCTGTTAGACAAAAACTATTTAGTGGATGACGTAGTAGAAGATTCTTTAGTTCTTTTTGAAGTTTCTTTCGGATTTCTATTCGCTCTCTTTTGTTTTGATTGCTAGAATGAATGCTAGTATGTGTGCTTATGTGAATGATATGTTTGCTATATAGATTTCATCGGAGAGTGACGAGTAGTCTATCAAGTTATTTTCTCGAGAAATTCTTCTTCGTCAACATCACCAGGCAAGTCACTTTGATCATACAATTACCTATGTTTTCAATGCATAGTAGATCACCTTCTTTGCCCCATTGCATGCTGCCTAGGTACTTGGAAACTCTAGCTTAATTTGTAGTATCATGTGGTAGGAACACAATACCCCGATACTTGGTCCCGGGACGACAATGTTATATTTGCTATGCTTAAGTAGACGGGTTATCGGTTGAGTGTATACCACGAGTGATGCGAGGTTGATATAATAATCAAGACCGGACTAAGACAAGATTTTCAAGACCTCGGACGCAATGAAACACTGGGTGAAGGACGGTTGATCGGCTCCCTGGAAAACCCAGTGGATGCCCGGGATGCTGGAGAGGCCATGTCATCCTGCGGAAAGCTTCACCCAGGCTCAAAGAGACGGACGGATATTTTCAAGACCCAAGGCTTACCTGCACAGCCACAAGTCATTATGGGCTCTGGCTTGGTTGGACAACGCGGCGACTCTGGACAGGCGGTGCTAGCAGATGTAGAAGAACGATAGGATTGGATGGGCACCGACAGGGATTCAGAGGGACCCGTTGAAAGACCATGTTTTGATCATCCGGTCTTCAAACACCCTGAAGTGCGAGGACAAACCCGGAGGCGATCAAATCTTGTGGAGAACGTGTGCAAAACTCTGCAGAGTACTCAAACCTAATCGATTAGCCGTGTCCACAGTCATGGACAACTTGAGCCAAAGGAACTGAAGTTATCTGGATCTCTCAACACCACTATACATATTTGATGAGGGTAATTATTGACAACTCGGGTACGAGAACTGGTGGGCGGAACAATCTCGTTAACAACAAACATTGTAGTAACATTTTGCTTTCAACCCCTCTTGTTGTAGGATAAAACTGGCTTTATGCAAAACTTAGCTCCACCGACCAAATATGCAGGTAGAGATAGTTGATTATTACTTTACCCCTCTCTTATGTGACTTGCCGGCATATTCAATATGCTGACCTACACGGCTGCAACGTCTTATGTTGCAGATATTTTTCTTCGACGAGTAAGAGTACGATTCAGGGTTACGGTCTACACTCAACTTGCCGTTGGTGTTTATTGGGACTCCACTCCCTTGACTGCTTCCGCTGAGATAATTAAGGTATATATCAGTTTTACGCTATTTTACATGTGATTGCACTTTGATATATACATTGATGTACTGTGTGTGCCAGCATACTGATCCAGGGATGGCAGAAAAACACAGAGGCTTGACTCGTCTTGAGTCGGGTCGCTACAGAGATGGTATCAGAGCACATGTTGACTGTAGGACGTGACCCTAGAAACTGGAAATTTCTTAGGATAGGATCTCTCAAAAAAATTATTTTCAACAACACCTTTCACTCCTCATCTCTTCTGATTTCATCAAATGTTCTCCCTCACCTCCAATAGTTAGACAATACCCTTACCCCTTTGACCTCATGAAGAATCACCGGAGTTCTACTTCAAAGTAAAGAGGATTTCAACATGCATTTGAAGAATTGAAGGTGCACCAATTGAAGACTCTCAAGACCCGAAGAACTCAAAGACCCCGAAGCGTTCGAATATTTATATGACCATCAGAAGTCCAAACCCCTTTTATGTACCCACATTAGATACGATGAATTGTGAGCCGTCATTGGTGTGTGTTTTCCGACGGCCACAACTAAAATCTATTCTCAAAAAATATTGTTTGTATTGTGTGTACCTTCCTCTCTCTTACCCGTCTCATCCCCAAAACCTCAACCCCACCAGATGGAGTATGAAGCTGGACTTGTAGTCTCTGGACCAATGACCCAGCTGGAGGCTGAAATATGGATTCAGAACATGGAGAACCACTTCGGGAGCAACTTGATCTCAAGGAAGTATGAAGTGGAACACGCTCTCCAGTACTTTACCCAAAGTGCTGCTATCTGGTGGAAAATAAACCATGCCATACAAGGATTTAGTGGAGCAGAAAGTTGGGAAGAATTCAAAAAGACTCTGTTAAGATCACGTCTCATTCAGAAGGGCTATGATAATCCGAAGGAGAAGACTTGTGCATGCAAGATCTGTGGAGAAATAGGACACACCCAGGAAGAACACACGGATGGATGCACTCATTGTGAAGAAAATCACCCAGCTGAGGAGTGCCCAAGTAGTCAGGTGACTTGTTTCCTTTGTGAGGGAACCACCCACTACCCAGCTCAGTGTCACATTTACCCCAAGGTGCAACAGGTTGTCAAGCAGCAGAAAGATGCAATGAAGGAAACCCTCAAGAAGAAGATTCTAGAAGAACCTGTGATGAACGAAAATATTGAAGACCCTGATGGACAAGGTCTGACCAGATTTTTCTCCAATGCATGCTACTCATGTGGAGAAGAAGTACATTATTCAAAGGACTGCACGAAGAGAAGCCAAGAGTATCTGGGAAACTTCCCGACGGAAGAAGTGGAGTTTGATCCACTTGAAATAGAAGAACTGGCCAAAATAAAGGAGTCCGAAAAGAAGAAAAAGTACCCTCTGAACAGCCAAATCTCTGTAGATATAGACCTGAGTCATGTCAGATGTTCCAAGTGTATGAAATTTGGCCACCACAAACACATGTGCTCAGGAAGGAAGCCGGAAACCCAAGGAGCAAAAGCAAACACTAAGACGCCTCGAGACTTGTCAGAAATCATTTGCTTTTGTTGCAAGGAAGCAGGACATTTTGCCAGCGATTGCCCACAAAGGAAGAAAGCTAGAATGGAGTAGTTAAGTTTTGAACATGGCAATAAGTGTAATCCGAAGCACTCTTGTTTTTCATAAGATCATGGAGTGAAATTTTTGTAACAGAAGTCCCTGAGATTGTAATAACATCATGAATTAATGGAATTTATTGTCTCATGATTGGCTATGTTGGAACTGTATGCGTTGTTTCTCTTCGAACAAAGATCTCTGAACATTATGAGGATATGAGAAAATATGGTCTATGAAGGCATGAATATAATTCATTTAAGTGTGGTAGTAATCGGTAAAACCCCACAGGATCCACTGAGTAGGAATGTACCATGATTACCAAGGAGACACATACATTCCTCTGAGTACCTATTTACTGACACCTGCAGATGACAACTCTCTACGAGTCATTCCTCAAGGGCCCCGAAACGATCATGACCCTGACCAGTGATCATGATTACCCGAAAATCCTGAAGGACATGATGAAGCACATTCATCTTGAAGGAGATGCAGTCTACAAAGGCTACCCATTCATGGAAAGTGGAGTAGAACTTTGGTACGTGGAAGTACACCTCCACCATGTGAAAGGAGTTTGTCCAAAGACTATGGGGCAATACTTTTTCATTTCACGTGTACCACAAGCAACCTTCTTTGATGCTGTTCGTGAAGCTGCCATGGAAGCCATACGTCAGATTGGAGAAATACTTGAAGCAAGACTCCATCATACCCAGGAATACCTGAGTGAAGTGCATGCGGAGATGATGGAGATGAAACTCATGACCACCGTGATGAAGCAAAAGATGGATGATTTCAAGGAGCACCTCGGAAAGTTCGAGTGGAACTAAGTACCTCCAAGAGAGGCAGATGAATAAAGTTGGCAGAAATGCTTGACCATACCGAACAATGTGGATGACATCATTTGTAATAGAGTACTTTTGAATTTGGAGTTTTTGATAAGAAAGCAAGGATGTAATAAAGGATTAATTATGAAATGAATATGATTTATGGAAGAAGCTATGATGGATCAACACACGTTTTCTTAGGAGCATACAAAAACCTGAGAGTTGTGAAGATACGATAGATGTTTTGTTCAGCTTGCAGAACCAATGGATTATCCGAACTTCGTTCGTGGACAAGAGAAATTCTGCAACGCTTGTGAGGATGCCCTAGTGTTAGAATGCGAGATTCGCTAAACCTTATACAGAGAAATGATTTGGGTGCGGAATGGATTGATCACCATGACGACTTACTCTTATCATTTATCTTGCTATTCGGAATGGTAAATCTGAGAGACTTACCCATATAGAAAGACGACGTTCTTTGAAGGTTTTGTTTAAGCCTTAGAGTGGTATAACAAAAGCCCCACGTACATGGCACTTGTTGTCATGCGTAGGAAATTTTACGGTGAGAATGAAACCAAGACCCCTCTCTCTGCAGGATAACCACAAATGGTAGACCACCATGAGAACCATCGATATGTTATTTAGAATTGACCACGAGACTGTCAGTTAAGAAGACCGAGTAACGGAAGAAGCTTATATCAACGGAAGAGCCCTCGTTTTTGATGGAGACGTTATGAATATAACGGAAGATATGAAGACTGTGCGATGACAGTTGCCAAAACCCCAGAGAATCGTTAAAGCATTTTGAGGGACCAGTATCTCTCATTTTAAGTGTGGTAGCACCCCACCTTGCCGGAGATTGGATTGGTTATAAGACCCCCAAACCATAACCTTTTCTTTCTAGCCTCTTCGAATCTCGAGGACGAGATTCATTTTAAGTGTGGTAGTTTGTAACATCCCAAAATTATAAATTTTGGAATGTTAATATAATTATTAGATTGATTGTTTGTTTGTTTGCTGAGTGACTGAAACTTGTGTGAAATTTGAAACTTTTCAAAACTTTTGAATGAGAGGGAATAAAATGACTTTCCCCCTTCTCCGGTGAATTCAAATTCAATCATTTAAAAACAAAGAGAGAAGATGACATGACTTCTTCAACTACAAAGAATTTGAACGGAGATATTTGCATTGAATTCTTTTTGCATTTCCATTCGTTTTCTTCGCGCAAGAAAATGCCGGGAAATACATTCGGTCAAACAGAAAAGAGCGGAGGAACATGACCCTCAAATACCCGGGCATTTTGAATGTTATTTGCACCCTCAAACTTAGAGGATCATTTGAAAATTATTTGCAAAAGAAAATAAACCTTTTTGGCAACTTTGTGAAAATAATTTTTTCTGAAGTTTTTATTTTTGCCGTGGAAAAATGCCCATCATCTATATAGTATTTTTCTGATAATTTTAGTATATAAAAACTCTTTATTCCGAATTGATTTGATTTCCTTTTTAACGTTTTAGTTTCCTAGTTTTGAAAATAGGAAGGAGATCACTTTTATTAGGAAAACTCAAGGTGGCCTATTAAGCACTTTCCAAATTTGGCCGAGGAGATCTTCTTCTTCCTCCTCTCTCCCACGTGACAGAGAAACCTTCCATCCATGGAGGAAGGAATCCCCTCCTTCCCGATCTCCCTCCTCCTTCCTTCCGGGCGCCATCCGAGACCGCCTATAAATTCCCACCGCCCTCCTCTCTCCATTTTTCCCGAGAAAACCCCATCTCCTCGCCTCTAGCTCGCGCGCCCTCGCCGGAGTTATCACCGGAAAAACTTGCCAGGAGTTTCCTCCACCTCGCCCCCTGTACCTCCACCATGCCTCCCTCCCCACCTGCAAGCTCGCCAGCACCATCACCACCTTCGCCCCCCTGCACACCTCGCCCCCTTCCCCACCCCTCGCCAGAACCCTCCCCATCGCCCCCCTGTTTCCCCATTGCCAGGAGGCCAGCAGCTTCCACCTCGCCCCCCTGCAGCCCCCTCCCTCCACCTCGCCTCCCCCCTGGCGAGAGCCCCACCCTTCGGCCCCCTTCCCCACCCCGCCGGAGCACCCCCCCTCCCCGCCGGCGACCCACCCCACCGGCGCCTCCTTCCCACCACGGCCAGCAGCCAGGCACGGGAGCAGCATCCCAGCGAGGTAACTCCCTCCCACTCTCTGTTCTTGTTTTTTTAGCCCTTAGATCCTATTTAGATGGTTTAGATTAGATCTTAAGAATACCCCTTCGGTTTAGATTAGAAAAAACCGTTGGTTTTATTTCACTTATTCTTTAGCCAGTAGTTTCGGTTAGAACTAGGCCGTTTGCTCCTAACGTTAGCAACAAACACCCCCTTAGCCAATCAGAAGATGCCACATGGACCCCTGTCCACGAATCAGTTTTTTCCTTTTTCCGTTATAATTCCAAAACAGAGAGAGTTTCAATTTTCTTTTGATCATAACTTTTGATCCACAACTCCAATGGAGTTGATTATTTTTCCAGTAGCTCACAAATGTCCTGTAGTTTTTAAAAACATATAATTTGTCTATGTTTGAAATTTTAAAATATAAGTTAAATCAGATTTAGTTTAAACCTTGTTCTGCCTATTACAGTAGTTTAAAAATAGCTTTTAATTTGATTCCTTTTGGTGCTGATCACTAGTGATCTTATTTAACACTGGTAAAACTTTCAGATTTGTTTGAGTATTTTAGCTCACTGTTTCATATGAAACAATTTCTGTTTCACCTCTTTTAAGATTTCGGCCAAATTCCTTTTCTATTTTTGTTTCAAAACATTTTCTTTATTATTTCAGAAAGATTATTATTGTTTTGTTTATGTTAGTTAACAGTAGTTTTGCAACAAGTTTTTATTTTATTTTTATTTGTTTCCCTTAAATCAATTCTAGCTCCGTAGTAACGTGCAATTGTCTTCACCGTTGTTTCAAATCCCGTTTGGGAATGCTTTCAAATGTTTTGTGAAAAAGACTTTATTTTATCTTGGTTAAGCTTATATCTTAGTTCCTTGTTATTATTTTCTGTTAGACAAAACTATTTAGTGGTTGACGTAGTAGAAGATTCTTTAGTTCTTTTTGAAGTTTCTTTCAGATTTCTATTCACTCTCTTTTGTTTTGATTGCTAGAATGAATGCTAGTATGTGTGCTTATGTGAATGATATGTTTGCTATATAGATTTCATCGGAGAGTGACGAGTAGTCTATCAAGTTATTTTCTCGAGAAATTCTTCTTCGTCAACATCACCAGGCAAGTCACTTTGATCATACAATTACCTATGTTTTCAATGCATAGTAGATCACCTTCTTTGCCCCATTGCATGCTGCCTAGGTACTTGGAAACTCTAGCTTAATTTGTAGTATCATGTGGTAGGAACACAATACCCCGATACTTGGTCCCGGGACGACAATGTTATATTTGCTATGCTTAAGTAGACGGGTTATCGATTGAGTGTATACCACGAGTGATGCGAGGTTGATATAATAATCAAGACCGGACTAAGACAAGATTTTCAAGACCTCGGACGCAATGCAACACTGGGTGAAGGACGGTTGATCGGCTCCCTGGAAAACCCAGTGGATGCCCGGGATGCTGGAGAGGCCATGTCATCCTGCGGAAAGCTTCACCCAGGCTCAAAGACACGGACGGATATTTTCAAGACCCAAGGCTTAACTGCACAGCCACAAGTCATTATGGGCTCTGGCTTGGTTGGACAACGCGGCGACTCTGGACAGGCGGTGCTAGCAGATGTAGAAGAACGATAGGATTGGATGGGCACCGACAGGGATTCAGAGGGACCCGTTGAAAGACCATGTTTTGATCATCCGGTCTTCAAACACCCTGAAGTGCGAGGACAAACCCGGAGGCGATCAAATCTTGTGGGGAACGTGTGCAAAACTCTGCAGAGTACTCAAACCTAATCGATTAGCCGTGTCCACGGTCATGGACAACTTGAGCCAAAGGAACTGAAGTTATCTGGATCTCTCAACACCACTATACATATTTGATGAGGGTAATTATTGACAACTCGGGTACGAGAACTGGTTGGCCGAACAATCTCGTTAACAACAAACATTGTAGTAACATTTTGCTTTCAACCCCTCTTGTTGTAGGATAAAACTGGCTTTATGCAAAACTTAGCTCCACCGACCAAATATGCATGTAGAGATAGTTGATTATTACTTTACCCCTCTCTTATGTGACTTGCCGGCATATTCAATATGCTGACCTACACGGCTGCAACGTCTTATGTTGCAGATATTTTTCTTCGACGAGTAAGAGTACGATTCAGGGTTACGGTCTACACTCAACTTGCCGTTGGTGTTTATTGGGACTCCACTCCCTTGACTGCTTCCGCTGAGATAATTAAGGTATATATCAGTTTTACGCTATTTTACATGTGATTGCACTTTGATATATACATTGATGTACTGTGTGTGCCAGCATACTGATCCAGGGATGGCACAGAAACACAGAGGCTTGACTCGTCTTGAGTCGGGTCGCTACAATTCCATAGCGTTACCTCGACCCCCTTTAACAGTACGGTGTCCATAAGACTCAAGAGTGAAGAAAGTGAAACAGAAAGAATAAATCTTCACGCTTCAAAGTCTTCAGATTATTTTTCTTGAGGACACATCGAATTCCTCATCTTCAATATCTTCATGAGGAATGTCAACTTCATCGCAATTTCTTCACGATGAAAGTCTTTAGCAGAAGACCAATTTCTTCAGCCGAAGATATACATTTTTAGGGGTCGATATTCATCGTATAATTCAAACTCCTCAGCGACTTAAAGATCCTGTGTACACTCATGAACACATTAGAT
Organism: Hordeum vulgare subsp. vulgare; assembly: GCF_904849725.1. Taxonomy (NCBI): domain Eukaryota; kingdom Viridiplantae; phylum Streptophyta; class Magnoliopsida; order Poales; family Poaceae; genus Hordeum; species Hordeum vulgare. Next base: position 403,329,123 of record NC_058523.1, on the reverse strand, counting down.
ACTTAACCTATAAGTATTCAAACCACAAAAATCACTAAGGGCACTAGATGCACTTACACCATCTCAACGGAATTACGTGGTGCCCTATTTAAAGTGAATGCGGTTTGTCTCTAATGCCTAACCCATAAACGATAGTGGTAATTTTGATAAGAGACATCGTAGTATGCACCATATCAAATAGTGCACGACTATGACATACGGACACACCATCAGACTATGGTGTTCCAGGTGGCATGAGTTGTGAAACGTTTTTCACTTGAAACAATTTTCTCATTGTCTTAAATGTTTAACCAAACTCGTAACTAATGACCCACAAGTATTGGGGATCAATCGTAGTCCTTTTGATAAGTAAGAGTGTCGAACCCAACGAGTAGAAGAAGGCTCTGATAAACGATTTTCAGCAAGGTAATAACTGCAATCACTGAAAGTAGCGGTAACAAGTGATGGTGTAGTGAGGTGAAACGTAGCAAGCAAAAAGTAACAAGTAACAAGTAGTAGCAACGGTGCAACAAGTGGCCCATTCCCTTTTGTAGCAAGGGACAAGCCTGAACAAAGTCTTATAAGAGGAAAAATGCTCCTGAGGACACACGGGAATTTCTGTCATGCTAGTTTCATCATGTTCATATGATTCGCGTTCGTTACTTTGATAGTTTGATATGTGGGTGGACCGGCGCTTGGGTACTGCCCTTACTTGGACAAGCATCCCACTTATGATTAACCCCTCTCGAAAGCATCCGCAACTACGAAAGAAGAATTAAGACAACGTCTAACCATAGCATTAAACTAGTGGATCCAAATCAGCCCCTTACGAAGCAATGCATAGACTGGGGTTTAAGCTTCTGTCACTCTAGCAACCCATCATCTACTTACTACTCCCCAATGCCTTCCTCTAGGCCCAAATATGGTGAAGTGTTATGTAGTCAATGTTCACATAACACCACTAGAGGAAAAACAACATACAACATATCAAAATACCGTGTGAATACCAAATTCACATGACTATTATCAGCATGACTTATCCCATGTCCTCAGGAACAAAAGTAACTACTCACAAAGCATAATCATAATCATGATCAGACATGTAATGAATAGCATCAAGGATCTGACCATAAACTCTTCCACCAAGTAATCCAACTAGCATCAACTACAAAGAGTAATCAACACTACTAGCAACCTTACAAGTACCAATCGGAGTCGCGAGACGGAGATTGGTTACAAGAGATGAACTAGGGTTTGGAGAGGAGATGCTGCTGATGAAGATGTTGATGGAGATGACTCCCCTCCGACGAGAGGAGTGTTGGTGATGACGATGGCGATGATTTCCCCCTCCGGGAGGAAAGTTTCCCCGGCAGGATCGTCCTGCCGGAGCTCTAGATTGGATCTGCTCAAGTTCCGCCTCGTGGCGGCGGAGAATCCACGAAAAAGCTCCACCCTGATTTTTTCTCGGACGAAACCCTTCATATAGCAAAAGAGGGGGGCCAGTGGGCCACCAGGGTGCCCACAAGCCCTGTTGCCGCGACCAGGGGGGTAGGCCGTGGCAACCAGGCTTGTGGGCCCCTGGTTGCTCCCCTCTGACACTTCTTTCGCCCAGTACTTTTTATATATTCCCAAAAAAATCCACGTTGATTTTCAGGGTATTTGGAGTTGCGCAAAATAGAGGACTCAGACTTGCTCCTTTTCCAGTCCAGAATTCCAACTGCCCGTATTCTCGCTCTTCAAATAAACCTTGCAAAATAAGAGAGGAAAGGCATAAGTAAGGTTCCACAAAGTATAGTAACAGTCCATAAAGCGATAAATATCAACATGAAAGCATGATGCAAAATGGACGTATCAGTAACTCAGATATATATGTTTACCTCCACGATCACATCGTAGACATATTATCCTCTTGTCATGATGATCTTCAACTTCACTCTGAAATTACTTGAACCTTTCAATAATTCAGACTTGTGTTTCATCAAGTAAATACACTAGTATCTATTCAAATCATCTGTGAAGTAAGAACATAATGATATCCACTATGTGCCTCAGCACTCATTGGATTGCACACATCAAATGTATTACTTCCAACAAGTTACATTCTTGTTCCATCTCACTCGAAAACGAGGTCTTCAATCATCTTGCCCATGTGGTATGATTTGCATGTCTCAAGTGATCCATCCGCATGGAGTATCTTCATGCGTTTATACCAACAGACATGGTTTGCATGTCTCAAACATTTCAAAAATGAGTGAGTACAAAGATCCATAAGTATGAAGCTTATTCATGCATTTTATACCAATATGACTCAAGCAGCAGTGCCACAAGTAAGTGTCACTATCATTACTACTTTGTATATTTTGGCAACAATATTACAAACATGTGTATCACTACGATCGAGATTCAATAAACCATTCATTTTAGGTGCAAGACCATTGAAGGTAATATTCAAGTAAACAAAATAACTATTATTCTCTTTAGATGAATAACTGTATTGCCATACACATAATCCAATCATGTCTATGCTTAACACAAACACCAAATAAAAATTATTTAGGTTTAACACTAATCTTGATGGTAGAGGGAGCGTGCGATGTTTGATCATGTCAACCTTGGAAACACTTCCAACACACATCGTCACCTTGCCTTCAGCTAGTCTCCATTCATTCCGTAGCTTTTATTTCGAGTTACTAACACTTAGCAATCGAACCGATATCTAATACCCTGGTGCTACTAGGATTACTAGTAAAGTACATGTCAGTATCATGTATATCCAATATAGTTTTGTCGACTTTGCCAGCCTTCTCATCTACCAAGCATCTAGGGTAGTTCCTCTTCAGTGACTGTTCTCCTCATTACATAAGCACTTAGTCTCGGGTTTGGGTTCAACCTTGGGTCTCTTCACTAGACAGCAACTGGTTTGCCGTTTAATGAAGTATCCCTTCAATGCCCTTGCCCTTCTTGAAACTAGCGATTTTACAAACCATCAACAATTGATGCTCCTTTTTGATTTCTACTTTCGCGGTGTCAAACATCGTGAATAGCTCAGGGATCATCATATCCATCCCTGATATGTTATAGTTCATCACTAAGCTCTAGTAACTTGGTGGCAGTGACTTTGGAGAATCATCGCTATCTCACCCACTTGATTCAAGTGATTGTAGTACTCAGACAATCTGAGCACATGCTCAGCGATTGAGCTTTTCTCCCTTACTTTGTAGACGAAGAATCTTGTCGGAGGTCTCATACCTCTCAACAAGGGAACAAGCATGAAATCCCAATTTCATCTCTTGGAACATCTCGTATGTCCTGTGACGTTCAAAACGTCTTTAGCGCCTCAATTCTAAGCCGTTTAAGCATTATGCACTGAACTATCATGTAGTTATCAAAAACGTGTATGTCAGATGTTCGCAACATCCACATATGACGCTAGGGGTTTGATGACCCACAAGTGTAGGGGATCTATCATAGCCTTTTCGATAAGTAAGAGTGTCGAACCCAACGAGGAGCAGAAGGTATTGACAAGTGATCTTGAGGAAGGAATAACTGCAAGTACTCAAAGGTAGCTTTTTATGGGTTTTCTAGTATAAGCAACAAAGAAATAAATGCAAGTAAAGTAAATAGTGCCGAGGTGCAGCAAGTGGCCCAATCCTTTTGAACACAAAGGATAAGCCGAGGGACTAAACTTATAAAGACTAAGGCATTCCTGAGGACACACGGGAGAGATAGTCAAGTGCTTTCGTCATATTCCTTCTAGCACTATGTTTTGTATTGATAAGTGTTATGTGGGTGGATATTAACTAGTGCACCGTCTAGGCTAAGACAAGTACACTCTTATGATAATCCCTCTTGCAAGCATCCGCAAATACAAGAGAGAAATTAAGGCAAAGCCTAACCATAGCAATAAGCTTTAGGATCCAATACTCCCTCGTGCAAAAGTATGCAAAATTGGGGTTCAGGTTTCTGTCACTCCGGCAACCCACCATAAGCATTCTTTATACACGATGCATTCCCCTAGGTCCTTAAAAAGGCGAAGTGTTATGTAGTCGACATTCACATAACACCACTAGAAGAATAACACCATAACTTAAATATCAATCAACACATATTACTTCAACATTATATGACTACTAGCATCTAGACTTTTGCCATGTCCTTAAGAACTAATGGAACTACTCACAAGACATAAAAGAGATCATGATCAGAGGTGATGAAAATATGATTAACAATCTGGTCATAACAATAATCCTCCAACAAAACTCAATAGCATTCACCACAAAAGAGTAATCAACACCGGCAGAGTAGAGGGGATGAATAGTGCAAGGTACAACTCCGATTGCAATGGTGAAGTAGATGGGATGAAGGTGGAGATGGTGCTGGTGTTGGTGATGATGGTGATGATGATATCGATGATGCCCGTGACGATGGTGATGACGATGAGGACGATCTCCCCTTCGACGAGGAGTTCTCCCCGGCGGAATCTACCCACCGGAAAGGTCTTTCTTCTTTGTAGGTTTCTGCCGCGGAGCGGTGGCGGAATCATGAAAAATATTCTGTCTCCGAATTTTTTTAGGTCAAGAGGGACAGATAGGCCAAAGGAGAGTGCCGGGGGTGGGTCCCGTCACTCAGGCGGCCTCCTGGCGCGGCCTAGGGGGGGGCAGCAGGTCGCCTGGGTGACCTGTGGCCCCCCTCGGCCCTCCTTTGGCCTATCTTCTTGACCCGTTCGGAAACTTCTTCCCTCAAAATTTCAGGTCAATTGGAGATGTTTTGATATTGCAACTCTTCGTGTTAGTTTCTCCGCTAAATCCTATGTCTGCTGTTTCAGCACCAGAAAGTTGGAAACTGTGTAAAATAAGCCAAAACACTACCAGTACATCATCATAAAGTGAAACATATCAATGAATAGAGATAAATTATGATACAAAATAGTGATGCATTTTGGACGTATGAACTCCCCCAAGCTTAGACCTGGCTTGTCCCCAAGCGAATACCGAGCTCGGTAAACCTGTCCACAAATTTAGAGAGTGAAGTGTCGATAAATAAGAATACGGACAACAAGCATCATAATTTGTCTACTAAACTCAACCATCGTCAACAACAATCTCAACTCATAAGGCTCTTATGAAAGAGTAATATCAATTAAAATTAAAAGTAGAGCTAAAAAACTCATCAAACCATGGCAAACATGTCCTTGGTCAAAGAACAACTAATAACTAATAACTTTGCTTTTCCTCTTATATTTTGATGAGATCAATATAAGCTTTTTGAAAGAATATGTTATTAGTCAAGAAGTGAAAATGCTAACACAAAAGGAAGATGCTTTCTTTAGCTAGGCTTAACAAACAACTCACTTATCTTAATGATAACATCAACAAAGGTGTGATATGGCAAATCTCAATGAAACAATATAAATGCATGCATCTTTGTCAACATAAAGTGTCTACTCTTTTCAGGATAGAAAGAAGTAGGTTTTACTCACTCAACATAAAAGTAAAAGATTGTAGAGGGAAGTAGGGAAAACTCATGTGCTAGAGCTTTTAGGGAGTTTGAAAACAACAAGATTGTAAAACAAGCTTTTGAGAGGTGCATAATTTGTCAACGAATGCTAATAGATAGCCCAAGTCTTCTCATGATGGACAAGTTCTGAGGAACGGCTCCCAAAGTGGGGACGATCACATCCCCTTAGTCTCCTTTGTTTATCACTACCAAAGTTTTCTGATTTCTCATCAACAAAGCGTGAAGGAGGTTTTGTTTGTTGCTATTATCTTTTACGAGCTGGGCGCGCTCATGCCAGTCCCTCCTCATATTAGGGGTTCGCAGATAACATGCAAACCCAAGATAAAACTTTTCCAATATGAAAAGATCATGAATTATCTACTACTTCCTTATGAGCTAAAACAGAGGTACAAAACAGGGAGTAATATTTGAAGGTTTAAAGATAGCACATGAGTAATACACTTTAGGAGTGGCGGTGAAATACCACGTAAAGGGAGATATGGTGGACTCTTGGGAAGGTTGAGGTTTTAGGGTATGGATGCACAAGGATTATTCCCGCTTAGTGCAAGGGTTGGCTAGCAAAGGCTTTTTGAGAGCAGACAAATAATGTTGACTTGGATGCAAAACAATATAAAGTTTAACATAAAGAATTGGCATAAAACATCAAGTTGTCTTCTTTGTCACCATAACACTTCAAGCATAAGAACATAAAGGTTTTGGCTATGTTGCTACTAGAAAAACTCATGCTTGTTGTTATGACCAATGCTATGTTTGCCAAGATTAAATAAAGTTTTCAAAGACATACCTGATATGTAAGATCAATATTCCCATAAGAATCAGCATATAAGATCGATTGCGTGAAGAGAAGACCAAGTGCAACCAAGAAACCAATAGACTTCTCATTAATATTCCATCATAGACACTGCACACTCACGGATACAAACTCTCCACAAAGGAGTGATAGACCTCAATGCAAACACCTATTTCATAAGATAACTTCCCTAGACATGATACGACACTAAACTTGACCAAAAATAAGTAAAGGATAAAAATAAAGATACCGGACACTCCCCCAAGCTTGGAACAAGCTAAGGGAATGCCATTACCCATGAAGATTTTACTCTTCATCCTACTTGTTGTTCTTCAAGTCCGCTATTATGCGCCGAAGGGCTTTGTTTTCAGCTTCCAGTATGGCCACCTGTACTTTAAGCACATGGAAGTCTTCATAGAATTGGTTAGTGATTCTGTAAGCTTCGGATATAGTAGATGACACAGGTGGAGCTCCTGGTGGAGGGGCAGCTCTGGAAGGTGTAGAGAAAGATCATGTTGAGGGTTAATAAACCCCACGAGGATGGGGTTGTTGGAGCTGGATCCTCGTGATGAAGGATCTCCTTATTGCTGGGTGGTGACCATATTGACTTCCTCTCTCACGAGGCACTCCATATCCGCATGTCTTGCGGCTATCTCTTTGTTGGTAGCCCATCCAGCGACCTTCCCTTGGTTGATATCTTGTTGTACATGGCGGAGACGACGACCTATGTAGTCTTCCCCGCTTGAGTCGCAAGAAGACATCTCGAACAATAACTTCTTAGCCTGGCAGAAACATATCGAAAGAGGAAACGCACAGAATCGCAAGATACAACGCCGGGACGATCCGGGAAAATATATAGGAAAAATTTCTGCACCCAAAGGAAGGTAACAAGCCAAAGCGGAGACGGACTCGAGGTTGTCCAGGCGGCCTCCTGGCGCGGCCAGGGCCTAGCCCGCACCAGCAGGTTGCCTGGGCGACCTGGAGGTCTTCTCCAGCTCCGCTTTGGCTCAGAATTTTCCTAATTTTGCAAAAACGTATAAAACGGAACTTTTATTGATGTTCGTGAAGTTTCCTTACTGTATTTCATACCTTTTCTTATCGTGCTTCTGCTGGTGTCAGATATAGTGTTGCAATATGTTCTTCATGAGTGGCCACTTGTATCACATCCACCTCTACATTGATGGGATCTCCAGCCATGTAATGTTTGATTCTTTGCCCATTCACAACATGTGGTTTTGTGCCTTCAAAATTATTAATCTTGATTGCACCAGAGCGGTAGACCTCTTCGATATGGTACGGTCCTTTCCACTTGGAAAGTAGTTTACCTGGAGAAAACCTGAAACAAGATCTATACAACAAAACTTTGTCACCAACATTAAATTCACGTTTCAAAATTCTCTTGTCATGCCACTTCTTTACCTTTTCTTTGAACATTTTTGCGCTCTCATAAACTTCACTTCTCCACTCATCTAGAGAAGTCAAGTTCATGAGACGCTTTTCACCAGCAAGCTTTGGATCAACATTAAGCTCTCTAACATCCCAAAATGCTTTGTGTTCTAACTCTAGAGGTAGATGGCATGCCTTGCCATAAACCATCTTATACGGAGACATCCCCATGGGATTTTGGTAAGCAGTTCTATAAGCCCACAAAGCATCTCCTAGCTTATTGGACTAGTCCTTTCTAGAACCGTTCACTGTCTTTTGCAAGATCAACTTGATCTCTCTATTTGTGAGCTCAATTTTGCCCACTTGTTTGAGGGTGGTAAGGTGAAGCAATTCTATGATTAACATCATATTTGGCTAGAGATTTTCTAAAGGCACTGTGTGTAAAATGTGATCTTCCGTTGGTCATGAGGTACCTAGGTACACCAAACCTAGGGAAGATCACAAACTTGAGCATTTTCGAAGATGTCTTATGATCGGCACTTTCAGTGGGGATCACTTCAACCCACTTGGTCACATAATCTACAGCTACTAAGATGTGCGTGTATTGGTGTGAAGGAGGGAAAGGACCCATAAAATCAAAACCCCAGCAATCAAAAGGCTCAATGACTAGTGAATAATTCATAAGCATCTCTTTCCTCCTACTAACATTACCAACTCTCTGGCACTTATCACAGGATAAAACGTAATTTCTAGCATCTTTAAAGAGAGTGGGCCAATAAAAAACTTATTGGAGAACCTTGTGTGCGGTTCTCTCACCGACATGATGTCCTCCATAAGGACTGCTATGACCATGTCTCGAGATATCCTTCTGCTCATGCTCCGGTATGCATCTCCTCAAAATTCCATCCGCACCTTCTCTAAAAAGTTGTGGGTCATACCAAAAGTAATACCTCAAGTCGTGGAAGATCTTCCACTGCTGGAATGTTAAACCTGGAGGCAAAAACTTTGCAACAATAAAGTTAGCATAATCTGCATACAATGGATCTGAATTAGATTTCACATGTAAAACACCTAATTGTTCGTCGGGAAAACTATCATTGATCGGAATAGGAACATGTGGTATGTCCTCCACCGTGGAAAGGTTGTCTGCTACAGGGTTGTCTGCTCCCTTCCTATCAACAATCTGCAAATCAAATTCTTGAAGAAGAAGGACACATCTGATAAGCCTTGGTTTGTCATCCTTCTTTTCCATAAGATACTTAATAGCAGCATGATTAGTATGAATAATGACTTTAGAATCAACAATGTAAGGCCTAAACTTATCACAAGCAAATACTACTGCTAAAAATTCTTTCTCAGTAGTAGCGTAATTCTTTTGAGTAGTGTCAAGGGTTTTTCTAGATTAATGGATAACATTCAATTTATTATCAACCCTTTGTCCTAACACAGCTCCAACAACAAAATCACTAGCATCACACATGCTTTCAAAAGGCAAATTCCAATCAGGTGGTTCGACTATCGGGACCCCGATCCTAAGCCATAGGAATCCATCCTGTAACACATCACATCTCTTTGCGGTCTCACGCACGATTATCCCCATGGGTGCAGCCTTACCTTAGCCGGGACCGTTTGCGCCTTGTGACTCACGTATGCAATTGTGTCACTAGAAATCCAATGACAAAGAACCCGGATCGACATGTCTAGTCATAAACCAAAGCGGCAGTTCCGCACAGGGACACACATACATGACCCAGCAAAGCAGGTGTCGATCACCAGCGAATGTAGACGAGTCGTAGCAAGCTACAAGGACTCCATTACATCGCGTGACATTTCCCCAAAGGGGACAGACACAACAGCTAAGAAGGACACATGCCGGTCAACCAATGTGTCCGGAGCAGTAGCGAACTACCATGGTTCGTTGGAATCACAAAGGGGCATTTCCCTGTAAGGAGTGCTACTAAAGCCTACGGCTAGGTATTCGAACCCCATACATATCAAGTACAACACATGTACGCATGGCATACCGATATGTATAGATACATCGATGGCATCACAACATAACCATAAACATACAAACTTTATTTAGAAGGCTCGGAAGAGCCACACACATAATATTACAAGCTAGGGGTCTCACGACTCATCATCACAAGTCATACACACAATTCTTACAAGCCAGCGGAAGATTTAAAACTGTCTGAGTATAGACAGATGGAAAGATAAAGGCACATGGCCTGACTATCTATAGACCCATCCTAGGGCCAGATCGTAGCTGGGATACCAGCTACTCGTCGTCGTCGATGTCTAGGTAGAACCCTCCATTAGGGTCATTAACAACCTCTGCAACAATTTATTAAGCAAATGTGAGTACAAAAGTACTCAGCAAGACTTTAGGATAAACTATCTACTCATGCAATGTATCAATAAGGAATTGTGGGGTTTCATGCGGAAAGCCAGCATTTGACTCATGGCTAGACAACTTGCATTTTTAAATAGTTTTGACAACTTTGATTTCTCGCACATGAGTCCACTAACACCACAACAATACTCCATCGTGGAATGATTCCATCTCCATACGAAAATGCCGTCCACGACACTCACGCTTATCTTGACAATTTTATGAGTAGCCATTATAGTTATCTATGAACAACATATGTTTCCGAGTAGTCCATATCCGCGGACGCGGCTATTCGAATAGATCATAACCCTACAGGTGTGTACTTCTTCACACACGCTCTCGCCACTTATCGCCATGTGCACGTCATGCACCTCGGCAACCTTCAAGCGGAAGCCCAGCGAGGGAGTCGGCCACGACTGTTAACCACGCTAATACTTAGTCCAGGTCTATCGCCTATCTGAGGGTAACCCGCACGGAAGTCCGGCCGAGGTTTCCGCCACGGCCCCAAATGATGTGCGCAGGGTTCCCAAGCCCACCATCCGGGTGCCACTTGGTACACCGTGCCACTGCCTAGATCATCATAGCCCACCTCTAAGGTCAGCGCTACGCACGGCCTCCAGCATGACTATAAACACCAGAAACTACTTGCAACTCGTGGACCGAGGACTAAGCGATTAATAAGTCGAGCGGGGTCATATTTCAGGGCCCAACATGTGGTAGTATCTCTTCTTGGATTACATACACAGAACTTAGTTCCTAAGGACGGTTCCAATGAAACAACCCGCCATGTACTCCTACATAGCCTTTCACCGGTACCTTTACCAAATCAGGTTCAACACACAACCTTTACTTACTGAACACATTCTCAAAATTCTGTTCATCACCCAAATGAAAGACCATACACAACTCTAAGCATAACATGCATAGGAGGATAAGGCACATCATGGCTCAAGAATCTACCAGGTATGCTAGGTTGCAAGGGTTCAGCTATTTACTGTGACAAGGACAAGTCATGCAAAGGAAGTGGGTTCAACTAACGTGGTAAAAGCATTGAAAGAATTTTCCCTAATGCAAGAAATAAGAGCAGGAGCGAGGACATGGGATTTATCGGGATGATCAAAATGGTTGCTTGCCTTGTTGCTCAGCAGAGGGACAATATCCGGAGGAGCGGGGCCTACCGGTAAAAACAATATCAATCAATAACAATCATATGCAACAAGATGATGCATGAGCATGGCATGAAAATGAAAGGTGGTAGGCTAATGTAGCTACCATTTCTTAAGTTGAAGTTGATTTGAATCAAGATTCAAATATCACTTCAAACAAGGTATTTTCAAATACCCTTTTAATGGATTCGACCTGATGCTCAATTAATCTTGTTTTAGCATGCATGATGATGGTATGTTGGGCTGCTGGTTGTGCTTGATCATAGTTTGGTCATAATGTTTGAAGAGGAATTCAAATTCCAACTCCAAATTATTTAATAAGGTTATCCTATTCATCATTTTATCTGTTTGGTGATGTTAACATTTTCAAACATGTTCGAAAATATGACAAATCAGATTCCTTGGATTTTTCTGATCCTTTTTCATATATAAATTATTTTCATTGGAGTTACACATTGTTTTCTACGATTTTTAGAACTTTTGGGCATTTTCTAGAATTCTTTTAAAACAGAAATTCTCTTTACTGCGTCATAACTACGTCAGCACTGCGCCAGCAGGTCAACCGACCTGGTCAGGTCAAACCTGACAGGTGGGGGCCACTGGTCAGCGACACAGGAGATAATCCCGCGCTGACCAGCCCCTAAGTGGGTTTGACCCACTGCTAGGGCCCACTGTTAGTGAGTAATTAGTGCTAACTAACGGGGATTAGGCCGGCCACGTCGTCCCTACCGGAGACTGACCGGCGGCGACCGGATCCGCGGCGGATCTTTGCTGGAGATGCACCAGAGCTTGCTGTGGTGCTCGGAATCGAGTGCCGAGAGCACTGGGATGATCCCCAGGCTCGGCCTAATCCACTACGGGCATCAGGAGGGGCTAAGGGTGGCCGGAGGAAGCCGGCGACGAGCCGAGGCGGCTGCCGGAGCTCGGGCTCGTCGGTCTCGTGGCTAGAGTGTGGGAGAGAGAGGGGAAACAGGGGGGAAACGCTCGTGAGCTCACGGTGGTGATGAAGATGGGCTCAGACTGCTCGAGGAGGTGCTGTAGCCGGCGATCCAACGTCGATTTGCCGGCGGCCAGAGGTTGAAGACGACGGCAAAGGGGCGTTGCAGAGCTCGGGGAGGTCGATTCCATTGGCGTGCGCGTTGAGCTCGATGAGGCGGAGTGGATGGAGCACTCGGGGAGGCTTCCCTATGGCCAGAGAGCTCGGGCTCCTCGAGCTCAAGCTCCTGCTAATGGCGGCAGGAGGAGAGGGGAAGAAAACCGGGAGGAGGGGGAAGAATGGAGAGCGGGGGTGGATAGGGACGCGTTCGGGGAAGTCATTCCCGATGTCGTGCTGTCTTCGGGGCATCGGGGAGTGCCACGGCGAAGCAGGAGGTGGAGGGGGCCGCCGTGGTCGATCTCTCCTCTGCCAGAAGGCAGAGGAAGAAGACGACCCTGCCCGTGGTGGGCTGGGCCTTGCAGGTGAGCGTAGGATAGGTTTTTTTTTCTTTTCCTTCTGTTTTTGTTTTCTGTTTTAATTGCTGATATTAATTGCTATTTATTTTGGCTTCAAAAAGCAATTCAATAATTAGTTTGAATAGCCCTGAGTGTTAGTTGGAATATTCCCAACTACTCTTGAGGTTTGCAACATTTTTGAAAACTTGAATACTATTGAATTCAAATATAAGGTTGAACTCAGGGGCTTTCTGATTTTAAATAAAATGCCAAGTGTGTTTTGAAAATAGTTTTCTCCCTTGATAATTTGTTTTCAATATTTATCATAAATATTGAACTTTCAAGAAGGCCATTTTGGGTTCATTGATTTTGGCAAGATTTGAATTTCCTTTGAATAAGAAGTGGCTAGGGTTTTTGGTTTGAGTTTCACCACTTCCTTTGATTTTGTTTCAAATTCTTGAATGCAATGGAAGAAGAGATGAGCACAAATACTAAACCCTAGTTAGGATCCAGGGATGTGACAACTCACCCCCACTCAAAAGAATCTCGTCCCGAGATTTGGAAGTCATCGGGAATAGCGTGGGATACTCAAGTCGGAGACGATCCTCTCTTTCCCATGTTGCCTCCTTTTCAGAATGGTTTGACCATTGAACTTTAAGAAACTTGAGGTTTCGACGTCGAGTGGTACACTCAGCTTGATCAAGAATACGCACAGGGTATTCTCGGTATGAAAGGTTATCTTGGAGATCAAGCGTTTCGTGGTCCACTTCACGGATAGGATCCGAAAAGCAACGCCCGAGTTGCGAGACGTGGAAAACATCATGAACCTTGGAAAGATGCGGAGGAAGTTCCAACTGGTAGGCAACTTCTCCTCGTTTGGCAAGATTGCAAAAAGGACCAATGTAACGAGGAGCCAACTTTCCCTTGATACTGAATCGATGGGTACCCTTCAAAGGTGTCACTCGAAGGTAAGCCTTCTCGTTAACTTCAAAGGTCACAACCTTATGATGACGATCATATTGGCTCTTTTGACGAGACTGGGCTGTTTTCAACTTTTCACGAATAATGTGAACCTGCGCTTCTGCATCCTGGATCATATCCGGGCCAAAGAGTTGCCTCTCTCCGGTTTCTGACCAATTAAGAGGTGTTCGACATCTTTGTCCATAGAGAACTTCAAAAGGAGCTTTGCCCAAGCTTGATTGATAACTATTGTTATAAGCAAATTCAGCGAATGGAAGGCACTTCCGCCAATTCATACCGAACGATATAACACAAGCTCGGAGCATATCTTCTAGGACTTGACTCACTCTTTCTACTTGACCACTTGATTGAGGATGGAAAGCAGTGCTAAAAGATAAGTGAGTCCCCATAGCATTTTGAAAACTCTCCCAGAAGCGAGAAGTAAAGATACTTCCACGGTCTGAGTTAATTTCCAGAGGAACACCATGAAGAGACACTATTCGAGAGATATATAACTCTGCTAGCTCGCTAGCTGTTATACTCTCACGAACTGGAAGAAAATAAGCTACTTTGGAAAGACGGTCAATGACCACAAAGATAGCATTAGTTCCTTTCTTGGTCTTGGGAAATCCGGTGATGAAATCCATACTGACTTTATCCCATTTCCATTCAGGAATAGCTAAGGGTTGAATGGTGCCAGCAGGCCTTTGATGTTCTGCCTTAACTCGATGACAAACGTCGCAGTTAGCAACGAACTCAACAATTTCTCTCTTCATCCTAGTCCACCAAAACCTCTGGCGTAGGTCTTGATACATCTTAGTACTACCAGGATGAATGGTGAGAGGAGAATCATGAGCTTCCTTAAGGATTAATTGCCTTAGATGTGGATTCTTAGGAATCACTAGACGATTCTGAAAGAACACAACACCTTGCTCATTGATGGAGAATTCCCTAGCGTTTCCGCTAGCAATATTCTCCTTGATCGGGGATATACCCTTATCATATGCCTGCACAGCTATGTTTGATCCCTAAGAGTAGGCTTCGCCACCAGGGTAGAAAGGAATCCTTGAGGAACAATATGAAGATTTAACTTCTGAAATTCCTCATAGAGACGTGGTTGACCTCGTTGTAGCATCAAATTGTTACAATAAGACTTACAACTTAGTGCATCAGCCATAACATTGGCCTTCCCCGGGGTGTAAGTTATTCCTAAGTCGTAACCCGTGATCAACTCAACCCACCGTCTTTGCCTAAGATTCAAATCCGGCTGGGTGAAGATATATTTCAGACTTTGGTGATCGGTGAATATTTCGCAACGATTACCAAGAAGGTAATGTCGCCAGGTTTTAAGTGCATGGACTACAGCTGCAAGCTCAAGATCATGTGTGGGATAATTATCCTCATGTGGACGCAACTGTCAAGATGCGTATGCAATAACATGACGATCTTGCATGAGAATGCAACCTAATCCTTGTCACGAGGCGTCGCAGTAGATAACAAAGTCCTTAGAGAAATCTGGTGGTAGAAACACAGGTGCGGAAGTCAGGCGTCTTTTCAGTTCCTGAAAACTATGCTCACACTGTGGTGTCCACTCGAACTTTTTATCTTTCTTGAGGAGTTCAGTTAGAGTCTTTGCAACCTTGGAGAAATTCTCGACAAAGCGGCGACAATAGCTCGCTAGACCAAGAAAACTCCTAACTTGCTTAATCGATTCAGGTCGAGTCCAATCAAGGACAGCTTGAACTCTCTCGGGATTGACAACAATACCTTTACCAGAGATTACATGACCTAGATAGGTCACTTATGGTAACCAAAATTCACATTTTGAAAACTTGGCATAAAGGCGATGCTCTCAAAGTTTCATCAATACCAGCCTTAGATGCTCGGCATGTTCTTATTCGTTCTTCGAGTAGATGAGAATATCATCGAGGTATACTACGACGAATTTATCCAAATACTCCATGAAGATTGAATTCATCAAGCGAGAGAAGGTGGCTGGGGCATTAGTTAAACCGAAGGACATGACGGTGTACTCGTATTGGCCATAACGAGTGACAAAATCCGTTTTTAGAATGTCCCCGTTCTTGATCTTGATTTGATGGTATCCCAACGTCAAAATCATTTTTGAGAAGACTGAGGATCCAACAAGCTGATCATACATGTCCTTGATCCTGGGGAGCGAATATTTGTTCTTTATGGTGACCAGATTAACTGGTCGGTAATCTACAACCATCCGACCCGTTCCGTCTTTCTTCTTGACGAAGAGGACGGGACAAGCCCAAGGAGAAGAGCTAGGACGAATGAAACCTTTATTCAAGGCCTCATCTAGTTGCTTCTTAAGTTCGGCTAGCTCCAGGGGTGCCATCTTATATGGTCTTCTGGCTATTGGAACAGTTCCCGAAACAAGATCTATCACAAACTCTACATCTCTGTCAGCTGGAATTCCTGGCAGTTCCTCTGGAAAAACATCTGGGAAGTGACGGACTACCGGAATGTCTTCAAGTTCCGGAAGAGGGTTGGCATTGAGGGAATAGAGTTGGCATTTGGCAACTCGAGTAGAGACATTGACTATCTCACCCGAGGGATGGGTAAGCTGAACATTTCTAGAATGAGTATCAATATTGGCATAGTGAGCTGACATCCAGTCCATACCCAAGATGATATTGATATCCGAAAATTTCAAGGCTATCAAGGATGCTAGGAAAACTAGCCTGTCTACTAGAATTTCATTGTCATAGGTTATCCTGGAGGTTTGCCACTTACTACCAGGATTTGGACAACCAATGGGATTAGCATATCACAGAAAGACATGTTATGCAACTGTGCATAACTTTTTGAAATGAAGGAATGAGAAGACCCAGTGTCAAAAAGAACAGACGCTGGGTGATGATTAACAAGGAGCGTACACAGTATGACGTCGGGATCCTCTGTAGCTTCTTCTGCTGAAACATAGTTCACACGGCCCCGTGCAAGAGTTGGCTTCACGTAGTAAGCTTTGCCCGACTTGCCTTGCCCAACAGACTTTTCGGTTTGCTTGGCACCCACATTCTAAGGACACTCTCGGGAATAGTGCCCTGGTTCTCCACACTTGTAACAGATCACCTGATTGGCACGTGGTGCAGCATTGCTAGTTGGACCACCATAGGTTTTTGCTGGAGGGTTGGTCTGATTCGTCTGAGGCGCCACATAGGATGGCCTCGGAGTGTATCTTGGCGGTAGAGAACTATTTGGCACCCACATCCTACGTTTTGGGAACGCGGAACCAGATGACGAGCCAAAGTCACGGGAGTGCTTCTTTGTGGCTTCATAGTCGGTATGACCAGTCTCGGCACTGATCGCCTTGTTGACCAGGTCTTGGAAGCTTGTATATTCATGGAGGCACAAATCACGACGAAGCTCAGGGCTCAGACCCTTACGGAATCTTGCTTGCTTCTTGGCATCAGTAGACACCTCCTCTTTTGCATAGCGTGCGAGGTTACCGAACTCGTGGCTATAGGCATCCACGGTCAACTTCCCCTGGGTGAATGCACAGAACTCCTCTCTCTTTCTGTCCATCAGGCCCTCTGGGATATGGTGCACACGGAAGGCTGTACTAAAGTATGCCCATGTGGCTGCTGGTTCAGCAGGACGCATAGCTTCAAAGTTGACCCACCACAGATTGGCGGGTCCTTCCAGAAAGTACGCCATAAAGGTCACCTTGTCGGCCTCAGAAACATTCACAAAGCGAATCTTGCGTGATATACTTCACAACAAATCATCAGTGTCGAGGGGATCGACGGAGTGATGGAACTTTGGAGGATTCAGCTTCACAAAGTCATTGAGGGACACTGCAACATTCCTAGGCTGACGAGCCGTATTTTGCTCAATACGCTCTAACAGACGGTTGGTCCCCTTTTGTTTCTCTTTGCCTCAAGCATAACTTCCGCCAGAGAGGGCGGGTGAGGCAGTTCCTCCTGCGACGCTTGACTACCCTCGCCTTGCTCATGAGCAGGGGCACGGTTCAACCTGGTGAACACCATCCTGACAAACAAACTCACAGCTTAGACCAATATCAACATCAATAATAACTATGGATTAAGAATGCACTGAACACATGGAATGCGGAAATGAATATCCGAACAGCATGGTAACAAGCAACTGCTATATATACACCATGGTTCATACACACCATTACATAGTTCAGTACAACCTTAACCGAAGAGCAAACTACTGAAAACATGAAACTACTCATCAGAGGCTTCCAAGCTTCCTATACATTATTTATCTATGCCTCCAGAATTCATTTCACGACACAAGCATACTTCACAAGTCACACAGGACTGTGAAAGTACAGCTACTACCATACTATCCTTCCACTCACGGTTCAGGCATCCACATAGAACATCTCATAAAGATTGCCTCCATGGCTTGGAAGCTCAACCTGCGGATCAGGAAACACTCCAGCCTGAGACCCCTGGGATCCGTAAGGACACGGGTGTGGCCTTGGTACCCTGACTGGTGGTAGTAGAGGTCCCCGAAAAGGGGTGACTCCTCCTATAGCAGGTCAGTCAACATGAGCCGGAAGATGGGTCCTAACAGGGTTCAGCATCTCCATATGTCCATACCCTGTCTGGACTACAGGTGCCAGCTGCGTCAAAGCCGTCCACAAACGAGCACGTGTAGCATAGAGCTCCATACGAAGGGCACGAGCATCCCTGTCTCTATTCTCTAGCATCTTAGCAGTGGACTGCAGCAGCGGATCCTCCATAGAGGAATCAAAGTAGACCCCAATGAGGTATCCTTCTTCACCTGGCTGAGAGGCAGGAACATAGGAGAACTCTGAATTCTGCAGCAGTGCATGTCTAGCCCTCATGATGGTCAACATTGAATAGGCAGCATCTTGTACTGCATGTCAACAGTGACCCCCAATCCATAAGACCAATGGATCGGTTCCTCAGCTCCACGGTAATCTGGGAATACCCTAACAGTGCAGAGGTACTGGCTCTGATTAAAATCCCGGTACTGCTCCTCCACTGTGTACTCAGGGTCCCAGCGGTAACCGGACACTGACACCATCCTGACTAGCATGGCCGTATGACCTGGCACATCAATGCACCTAGTCAGACGAACCACCTGACGAGAAGGACGGCCAGGCATGTGAAAATAGAGAGTAATGCAAAAGCATTAGAGCTCTGAAGGCAAAATTGGGCAGCATAACGGCTGTAAATGCTCAAAACAATTTTGAGACAATCCATAAAAATAAGATAGCGTAACCACTCAACTATCAAGTTCAATTCTCTGATCATCAAAACTTACTTCCTTTTCCTTGGGATGAAAGAAACCCGAAGTAACTCTCGACCCGTTGTCCTATAATCTACCGATCAGAAACACGAGCTAAGAGAAGACACGTAACCTAGTCCTTAATCCCTGCAGAAAAGACGAAGATGACCAGAATAGAATAACTTGAGAAGAGAAGAAAGAGTCTTACTTTCCCTTCCACAAACAATTCATTTATATATAACTAAGTAATTCTAGACTCAACTTCGACCAGTTTGGCTTAGTAATCCTACAGTCAGTCAGGCTCTGATACTAACGCTATCGGGACCCCGATCCTAAGCCATAGGAATCCAGCCTGTAACACATCACATCTCTTTGCGGTCTCACGCACGGTTATCCCCACAGGTCACATTGACTCGGTGTATCAATAGGCTATGGAGATGCCCATTAATAGATATCAATGTGAATGAGTAGGGATTGCCATACAAAATATGCACTAGAGCTATAAGCTCAAAAGGAAAACTAGTGGGTGTGCATCCAACTTGCTTGCTCACGAAGACCTAGGGCAATTTTGAGGAAGCCCATCACTGGAATATACAAGACAAGTTATATAATGAAGATTCCCACTAGCATATGGTAGTGACAAAGCAAGAAGCTCTCAATCATGAAGAACACGGTGCTATCATGAAGCACAAGTGTGGAAAAAGATGGTAGCATTGTCCCTTCTCTCTTTTTCTCTCTTTTCTTTTTTTTCATTTGGGCTCTTAGGCCTCTCTTTTTTCTCCTTTTTTTGTTTTTGGGCTCCTTAGCCTCTTCTTTTATTTCCTCACATGGGACAATTCTCTAATAATTATGATCATCACACTTTTATTTACTCACCGCTCAAAGATCACAATGATGATGACTCCATAGAAAATGCCTCCGGTAGTGTACCTGGATGTGCAACGATCTAGCACGGCGTATGACGTTGAAACATCTCGCTAGCTATCTTAAGATCATGCAATGGCAATATGAGAGTGACGACACAAGTCATGAGACGGAACGGTGGGAGTTGCATGGTAATATATCTCGGAATGGCTATGAAAATGCCATAGTAGGTAGATATGGTTGCTGTTTTGAGGAAGGAATTTGGTGGGTTTGTGCACCGGCGAGAATTGCGCGACACTAGAGAGGCTAGCAATGGTGGAAGGTGAAAGTGCATCTATACCATGGGCTCACATTAGTCATGAAGAACTCACATACTTATTGCGAAAGTTTTTATTAGTAATCGAAACAAAGTGCTAAACGCATACTCTGAGGGAAAGGGTTGGTAGGTGTAAACCATTGCGCGATCCCGACCTCAACACAAAGGATGACAATCAATAGATCAATCATGCTCCGACTTCCTAACATAGCGGTTCACCATACATGCATGCTACGGGAATCAGTAACTTCAACACAATTATCTCTAGATTCACAACACCATACTAACATAACTTTCAATATTACCGAATCCACGTCTCAAAACTAATTGAGAGGAATGGAAACTTCTCTTTCTACTCAATGCACATGAAGATGGAGGTTTTTACATCCTCTTTGGGTACCTATCACATTTGGGACTACTTTCATAGCATAAGCCAACTACCAAATCACGCACCATCGTGCTCTAAAAGATATAAGTGAAGCACTAGAGCGAAAGTATCTAGCTCAAAAGATATAAGTGAAGCACTATGAGCATTCTATCAAAATCACGATGAGTGCATGTCTCTCTCTCTCTCAAAAAGGTGTGCAGCAAGGATGATTGTGACACAACAAAAAGAAAAGACTCCTACGATACAAGACACTCCAAGCAAAAACACATATCATCTGGTGAATAAAAATATAGCTCCAAGTAATGTTACCGATGGATTGAAGACGAAAGAGGGGATGCCTTCCCGGGGCATCCCCAAGCTTAGGCTTTTTGGTGTCCTTGAATTTGGCTTGGGATGCCTTGGGAATGCCCAAGCTTGAGCTCTTTCCACTCCTTATCTTTTTTTCCATGAGAACATCACCCAAAACTTGAAAACTTCACAACACAAAACTTAAACAGAAACTTGTGATAACATTAGTACAAGAAAACAAACTACCACTTCTTTTTCTACTGTAGCAAACTTGAATTCTATCTATATTGGTGTTGGGATACTGTATTCTCACTTTTCCATGGCTAGTACCCCCCGATACTAACCATAGTTTCATCAAGACAAGCAACCAACTCAACAAAAACAGAATCTGTCAAAAGCAGACCAGACTGTAGCAATTTGTATACTTCGTATACTTATGGTACCTCAAAAACTCTGAAAAATTACGACGGCCTGTGAAAAAAAGCATATAAATCAGCAGAAAAAAGAATCAACTCAAAAACTCTTTCTGAACAAAAATGAAAAATCATCTCGTGAGCGAAAAGTTTGTGTCTTTTTCCAGCAGGATCAAACAACCATTACCAAGACTAGTCATAAAGGCTTTGCTTGGCTCAAACACAGAAACACAAAAAACACAATCACAATAGAATTATGAAAGTGTGGACGCAACAAAACAAAAAGAAAATGAAAAATTCATTGGGTTGCCTCCCAACAAGCGCTATTGTTTAACGCCCTTAGCTAGGCATAGAAGCGATAGAATCACGTATCGTCGTCTTTGGTGCTCAAACCATAAGTGGCCCTCATCATGGATTCATAAGGTAATCTTATTTTCTTTCTAGGAAAGTGTTCCATGCCCTTCCTTAAAGGAAATTGAAATCTAATATTTCCTTCCTTCATATCGATGATAGCACCGATAGTCCTTAGGAAAGGTCTACCAAGAATAATAGTCAAGTAGGATTGCAATCAATGTCAAGCACAATGAAATCCACGGGTACATAGTTCCTATTTGCAACAATAAGAACATCATTGATCCTTCCCATGGGTTTCTTGATAGTGGAATCACCAAAATGCAAATTAAGAGAACATTCTTCAATCTCATTAAAACCCAGAACATCACATAAAGACTTTGGAATCGCAGAAACACTAGCACCCAAATCACACTAAGCATTGCACTCATAGTTTTTTATGTTGATTTTGATGGTAGGTTCCCACTCATCATTTAGCTTTCTAGGGATAGAGACTTCCAATTCAAGTTTCTCTTCAAGAGATTTTATCATAGCTTCAATGATATGATCGGTAAAGGCCTTGTTTTGGCTATAAGCGTGTGGAGAGTTCAACATGGATTGCATCAAAGAAATGCATTGAATCAAGGAGCAACTATCATAATTGAATTCCTTGAAATCCACGGTAGTAATTTCATTACTACTCAAAGTTTTAACATCTTCTACTCCACTTTTAATGCTTTTAGCATCAATATAGATGGACTCCGAATCATTGGGGAACTTTTCAACCAAAGTGGATTCATATCCAGCCCCATAATCATTAGGTTTGACACAAGAAAACAAAGATTCAATGGGAGTCACAACAAGCACTTTAAGATCTTCGTGATTCTCATCACGAGAACACGCCTTTTTAACCCATTCATGTCTAGCACAAATTTGGGCGGTTCTTTCTTGGCTCTCAATCATGGAAACACACATAGCTTTCAAAGTTTCATCCATGTTGATTTTGGGAGGAGCACATCTAACTTTCAAAGCATCAACATCACAAGAAATTCTATCAACGCTCTTAGCCAAATCGTCAATTTTGAGTAGTTTTTCCTCTATGGACGCATTGAAAATCTTTTGAGAGTTGATGAACTCTTTGATATTACTCTCTATATCAGAGGGTAATCTATTGTAATTTCCATGAGTATTGTTGTAGGAGTTGCCAAAGTTATTAGAGGAGTTACTAGGAAAAGGCCTAGGAACATAGTTTCTTCTAAAAGCATTGTTGTTGCCAAAGTTATTCCTACCAACAAAATTAACGTCCAAGCTAGCGTTGCCACTCTCAATCAAAGAAGAAAATGCATATCATTAGGATCCAAAGGAGCACTTCTACTAGCAACCAAATTCATTAACTCGTCCATCTTAGCACTCAATGAGTTAATTTCCTCTATAGCGTGTACCTTCTTACTAGTAGGTGACCTGTCAGTGTGCCACTGAGATTAGTTCGCCATGATGTTGTCTAAGAGCTTTGTGGCTTGTCCTAACGTGATTTCCATGAACGTTCCACCTCAGGCGGAGTCCGAGATATTTCTAGAAGCGAAATTCAAGCCAACGTAAAAGATTTGAATAATCATCCGAAGGCTGAAGCCATGAGTGGGACAATTTCTAATCATTAATTTCATTCTCTCCCAAGCTTGTGCAACATGTTCATGATCAAGTTGCTTGAAATTAATGATATCATTACGGAGAGAGATGATCTTAGCCGGCGGAAAATACTTGGATATATAAGCATCTTTTCACTTATCCCAAGAATCGATACTATTTTTGGGCAAAAAAGAAAACCAAGTTTTTGCGCGATTTCGCAACGAGAAAGGAAAAAAGCTTCAATTTAACACGTCATTATCCACATCTTGTTTTCTTTTGCATATCGCAAAGCTCAATGAAGGTATTGAGATGGGATGCGGCATCTTCAGTAAGAAGGCCAGAGAATTGCTCTTTCATAACAAGATTCAGCAAAGCGGCATTGATTTCGTATGACTCCACACTAGTGGCGGGAGCAATCGGAGTACTAATAAAATCATTATTATTAGTATTCGAGAAGTCACAAAGTTTGGTGTTTTCGTTCATGGTGACTTCAGCAAGCAAGCAAGCACACGAGCAAACAAAGAGCAGGCGAGAAAAAGGGCGAACAAAAAGGCGAATGAAAAAGGCAAACAAAAAAGGCAAATTGGTGAAGTGGGGGAGAGGAAAACGAGAGGCAACTGGAAAACAAAGTAAATGCAAGAGATGAGTTTGCGACACCTACTTGGATGAGTTCTTGACTTGATCTTCCTCCCCGGCAACGGCGCCAGAAATTCTTCTGTTGCGGCAACAAAAGTCCTTCCCTGGCGCTTAGGAATTCTTCTTATTACTTCTCTGGTTAGCATCGGTTTTTCCCTTGAAGAGGAAAGGGTGATGCAGCACAGTAGCAGTAAGTATTTCCCTTAGTTTGAGAACCAAGGTATCGATCCAGAAGGAGGGCCTCGTCAAGTCCAAAGTACCCGCGCAAACACAAACAAGCTTGCACCCAACGCTTCAAAGGGGTTGTCAATCCCTTCAAGATTGTTTGCAAAGTGAGATCTGAAGTCGGAAAGTGCAACGAAGTAAAAAGGTAAGGCTGAAAATATGGTGTGGAGTAGACTCGGGGGCCATAGTGTTTAGTAGAGGCTTCTCTCAAAATAGCACATATCACGGTGGGTGAACAAATTACTGTCGAGCAATTGATAGAACCGCGCAAAGTCATGACGATATCTAAGGCAATGATCATACATATAGGCATCACGTCCGAGACAAGTGGACCGATACTTTCTGCATCTACTACTATTACTCCACACATCGACCGCTATCTAGCATGCATCTAGTGTATTGAGTTCATGACGAACAGAGTAACGCCTTAAGCAAGATGACATGATGAGAGGGATAATCTCAAACCAATGATGAAAACCCCATATTTTTACCCTTGATGGCAACAACACGATGCGTGCCTCGCTACCCCTTCTGTCACTGGGTGAGGTCACCGCACGGTATGAACCCAAAACCAAGCACTTCTCCCATTGCAAGAATCATAGATCTAGTTGGCCAAACAAAACCCACAACTCGAAGAGAATTACAAGGATATGAAATCATGCATAATAGAGATCAGAAGAAACTCAAATAAGATTCATAGATAATCTGATCATAAGTCCACAATTCATCGGATCTCGACAAACACACTGCAAAAGAAGATTACATCGGATAGATCTCCATGAAGATCATGGAGAACTTTGTATTGAAGATCAAAGAGAAAGAAGAAGCCATCTAGTTACTAGCTATGGACCCGTAAGTCTATGGTGAACTACTCACGCATCATCGGAGAGGTCATGGTGTTGGTGAAGAAGCCCTCCGTGTCTGAATCTCCCCTTCGACAGGGCACCAGAACGTGCCCCAGATGGGATCTTGCGGAGACAGAAGCTTGCAGCGGTGGAAAAGTGATTGCGATGATCTCTTGATTGTTTTGGGATTTTTAGGGAATTTATAGGCACAACCCTTAGGTCAGGGGGCGCTCAGGGGGCCCACAAGCCTGGATGGCGCGGCCTCCCCCCTGGCCGTGGGGTGGGGGCTTGTAGGGCCCCTAAGGCTCCCCTGCCTTGGCTCCCAAGCTCCCCGATCTTCTTCCGTTCTAGAAAAAATCTTTTCGGGGATTTTCTTCCGTTTGGACTCCGTTTCAAAATCTCCTCTGAAAGGGGTCAAAAACATGGAAAAACAGGAACTGGCAATTGGCACTGAGTTAATAAGTTACTCCCGAAAAATATATAAAAGGCATGCAAAACATCCAAAGTTTGACAAGATAATAGCATGAAACCATTAAAAATTATAGATATGTTGGAGACGTATCAGCGTCATCTCCAATGCCACCACTAAGTTCTAACAATGGTGCCATATTGATGGCGTCGGGTGTCCATGCGAGCAAGTCCATTTTTGCCACGTCATACACTCATACCTAGGCTTTTCTGCACTAGTGTCCGGCTATAGATGCTCTAATGTAAGATATATTTTTCAAATATTATATGGAAATTTCCTACTCTAAATGAGTACACCAATGAAAAAATTGGAATATTATATCAAAGATATTAAATTGCTTCCAACCCCTCTACTTAATTTCCAACTCTAAATGAGTACACTAATGAAAAATGTATTTTTGGAATATCATATGGAATTTCCTACTCTAAATGAGTACTCTAATGAACAATATATTTTTGGAATATTATATGGAAGATATTAAACTATTTGCAAACCCTCTACTTAATTCCCTACTCTAAAGGAGTATGGTAATGAAAAAAATCTCGAATATTATATGGAAATTTCCTACTCTAAATGAGTACACTACTCAAAAGTATATATTTTAGAATGTTATATGGAAGATATTTCATTGCTCCAACCCTTCTATTTAATTTCCTACTCTAAAGAGTACACTAGTAAAAAAATATTTGGGAACATTATATGGAAAATTCCTACTCTAAATCAGTACACCAATGAAATATATACTTTTTGGAATATTATATGGAAGAAATTAAATTGTTTCCAAATCTATAATAAATATGGACATTTACATGCAGTTATCTCGGATATTCAAAGTAAGTGCATGAAAAAGAGACTTCATGGGTTAAAACCTCCAAGTATCCAAGATAAGTGCTCGCAATAATATCCTTCCCACACTTAATCATGTACACTAAAAAGCATCCAATTATCCAAGATAAATATGAACAAAATATGGAATATATTAAAAAGCCTCCAAGTATTTGCGAAAAAATATATCAAGATAAATCTTTGCATTAGCCCATAAAATTTATTTTTGAAAACCGTAAGATTAACTCGCACGGACTTCTGCAAATAAACTTCCCTCGGTGTTCTTATGGTATTATAGAATCTTACATAGACCAAAATATCAAGTGGCGAGATAAAAAATAATTTTGCCTTAGAGTACCATGTCTCGGATATGAGCATACAACTTGATATTTTGGCTCAAAATGTAATAACCTTCAATAAAATGCAAGATAAATGTCATGATGACTTCTTAGAAAATGTGTTGATGAGAGCATGCACCCCCTATTTTGAAAAATATTAGGAAGAGTGCAACAATGTTGAGATACAAAATCTTCGTTTGGCTCAAGCTCCATGACGGAGTGATGTTAGGAATATTCTTCACATGAAAAACGTTTTCTTGCTTGATTATAAGTGTGAACTATGCAAATGTCATTGTGAGGAAACAAACATGCATTTGTTGTTGGATTGTACCTTTGCTCTCAGCTGTTGAGACGCCATTAGTCATAATAGGAGGAGAGCGATTAATGTCCTTGATGTCACATCCCTGATCCCTGTTAGGGTTTAGTATTTGTGCCCATGTCTTCTTACATTGCATTCAAGGAGTTGAAACAAAATCAAAGGAAGTGGTGAAACTCAAACCAAAAACCCTAGCCACTTCTTATTCAAAGGAAATTCAAATCTTGCCAAAATCAATGAACCCAAAATGGCCTTCTTGAAAGTTCAATATTTATGATAAATATTGAAAACAAATTATCAAGGGAGAAAACTATTTTCGAAACACCCTTGGCATTTTATTTAAAATCAGAAAGCCCCTGAGTTCAACCTTATATTTGAATTCAATAGTATTCAAGTTTCGAAAATGTTGCAAACCTCAGGAGTAGTTGGGAATATTCCAACTAACACTCAGGGCTATTCAACCTAATTTTTGAATTGCTTTTTGAAGCCAAAATAAATAGCAATTAATATCAGCAATTAAAACAGAAAACAAAAACAGAAGGAAAAGAAAAAAAACCTATCCTACGCTCACCTGCAAGGCCCAGCCCACCAGGGGCAGGGTCGTCTTCTTCCTCTGCCTTCTGGCAGAGGAGAGATCGACCACGGCGGCCCCCTCCACCTCCTGCTTCGCCGTGGCACTCCCCGATGCCCCGAAGACAGCACGACATCGGGAATGACTTCCCCGAACGCGTCCCTATCCACCCCCGCTCTCCATTCTTCCCCCTCCTCCCGGTTTTCTTCCCCTCTCCTCCTGCCGCCATTAGCAGGAGCTTGAGCTCGAGGAGCCCGAGCTCTCTGGCCATAGGGAAGCCTCCCCGAGTGCTCCATCCACTCCGCCTCATCGAGCTCAACGCGCACGCCAATGGAATCGACCTCCCCAAGCTCTGCAACGCCCCTTTGCCGTCGTCTTCAACCTCTGGCCGCCGGCAAATCGACGTTGGATCGCCGGCTACAGCACCTCCCCGAGCAGTCTGAGCCCATCTTCATCACCACCGTGAGCTCACGAGCGTTTCCCCCCTGTTTCCCCTCTCTCTCCCACACTCTAGCCACGAGACCGACGAGCCCGAGCTCCGGCAGCCGCCTCGGCTCGTCGCCGGCTTCCTCCGGCCACCCTTAGCCCCTCCTGATGCCCGTAGTGGATGAGGCCGAGCCTGGGGATCATCCCAGTGCTCTCGGCACTCCATTCCGAGCATCACAGCAAGCTCTGGTGCATCTCCGGCAAAGATCCGCCGCGGATCTGGTCGCCGCCGGTCAGTCTCCGGCAGGGGACGACGTAACCGGCCTAATCCCCGTTATTTAGCACTAATTAGTCACTGACACTGGGCCCTAGAAGTGGGTCAAACCCACTTAGGGGCTAGTCAGCACGGGATTATCTCCTGTGTCGCTAACCACTGGCCCCCACCTGTCAGGTTTGACCTGACCAGGTCGGTCGACCTGCTGACGCCGTGTTGACGTAGTTATGACGCAATAAAGAAAATTTATGTTTTAAAAGAATTCCAGAAAATGCCCAAAACTTCTAAAAAACATAGAAAATAATCTGTAACTCCAATGAAAATAATATATATATGAAGAAGGATCAGAAAAATCCAAGGAATCTGATTTTGATATTTTCAAACATGTTTGAAAATGTTAACATCACCAAACAGATAAAATGATGAATAGGATAACCTTATTAAATAATTTGGAGTTGGAATTTGAAATCCATTTGAATTCCACTTCAAACATTATGACCAAACCATGATCAAGCACAACCAGCAGCCCAACATACCATCATCATGCATGCTAAAACAAGATTACCTGAGCATCAGGTCGAATCAATTAAAAGGGTATTTGAAAATACCTTGTTTGAAGTGATATTTGAATCTTGGTTCAAATCAACTTCAACTTAAGAAATGGTAGCTACATTAGCCTACCACCTTCATTTTCATGCCATGCTCATGCACCATCTTGTTGCATATGATTGTTATTGATTGATATTGTTTTTACCGGTAGGCCCCGCTCCTCCGGATTCCATCGAATATCCGACTGGTTTTCTTGAAGAGCTTTCACATACTCGTAGCTCTAGTGCATCATTTGTATGGCAGTCCCTACTCATTCACATTGATATGTATTGATGAGCATCTCCACAGCTCATTGATATGCCTAGTTAATGTGACTATCTTCTCCTTTTTTGTCTTGCAACCTCCACCACATTACACACCATCTATACCGCTATAACCATGGCTCACGCTCATGTATTGCGTGAGAGTTGAAAAGGTTTGAGAAAGTAAAGGTGTGAAACAATTACTTGGCCAATACCGGGGTTGTGCATGATTTAAATTCATTGTGCAATGATGATAGAGCATAGCCAGACTATATGCTTTTGTAGGGATAACTTTCTTTTGGCCTTGTTATTTTGAAAGTTCATGATTACTCTGCTAGTGTGCTTGAATTATCATGGTTTTCACGTCAATAGCAAACTATTGTTTTGAATCTAATGGATCTGAACATTCACGTCACATAAGAGGAATTACAAAGGACGCCTATGCTAGGTAGCATGAAAGCATCAAAAGTTCATTCTTATCACTTCCCTACTCGAGGACGAGCATGAGTTAAGATTTGGGATTCTTGATATGTCTCAAAGGTATCTATAATCTTTGATGATTTCACGCTGTTATCTTGTCTTCTTTGGTTGTTTTATGTACCTTTTATATCTTTTTTGGGACTAACTTATTAATTCAGTGCCAAGTGCGAGTTCCTGTTTTTTTTCGTGTTTTTGAGTCTTTTCAGATCTGATTTTGGAATGGAGTCGAAACGGAAGAAAAACCCCGAAATGATTTTTTCCCGAACGGAAGAAGACCAAGGGGCTTTTGGGCCAAGCCAGGTGCGCTCCAGGGAGCCCACAAGCCCCCCCTCCGCCACCAGGGGGAGGCTGCGGTGGGCAGGCTTGTGGCCTCCCTGGCCGCCCAAATATTCCGCAAAAAAAAGGGGAGCCTCGAAAATACTTTTCCACCGCCGCAAGATTCCGTTTCCGCGAGATCTCATCTGGAGACCCTTCCCGGTGCCCTGCCGGAGGGGACTTTTGAGTTGGAGGGCTTCTTCATCATCATCATCACCCCTCCAATGACTCGTGAGTAGTTCACTTCAGACCTACGAGTCCATAGTTAGTAGCTAGATGGCTTCTTTTCTCTCTTGGATCTTCAATACAAAGTTCTCCATGATCTTCATGGAGATCTATCCGATGTAATCTTCTTTGGCAGTGTGTTTGTCGAGATCCGATGAATTGTGGATTTGTGATCAGATTATCTATGATATATATTCGAGTCTTTGCTGATTTGTTATATACATGATTTGATATCCTTGTAAGTCTCTCCAAGTCTTGGGTTTTGTTTGGCCAACTAGATCTATGATTCTTGCAATGGGAAAAGTGCTTGGTTTTGGGTTCTACCATGTGGTGACCTTTCCCAGTGACAGTAGGGGCAGCAAGGCACACATCAAGTAGTTGCCATCAAGGGTAAAAATATGGGGTTTTTATCATTGGTTTGAGATTATCCCTCTACATCATGCCATCTTGCTTAAGGCGTTACTATGTTCTTATGGACTTAATACACTAGATGCATGCTGGATAGCGGTCGACGTGTGGAGTAATAGTAGTAGATGCAGAAAGTATCGGTCTACTTGTTTCGGACGTGATGCCTATAGATATAATCATTGCATAGATATCATCACGACTTTGCACGATTCTATCAATTGCTCGGCAGTAATTTGTTCACCCACCGTCTACTTGCTTTCATGAGAGAAGACACTAGTAAACACTACGGCCCCTGGGTCTATTCACATACATCGTTTACACCTCCGCTTTTACTTTGCTTTGTTACTTTGTTGCTTTCAGTTCTCACTTGGCAAACAATCTATAAGGGATTGACAACCCCTTCATAGCGTTGGGTGCAAGCTTTTGTGTTTGTGTAGGATCTTGAGATACTCTTCCGCCGCATTTATACCTTCGTTCTCAAACTGAGGGAAATACTTACCGTCGCTGTGCTACATCACCCTTTCCGCTTTGAGGGAACACCAACACAAGGCTCCAAGGCCACGGGGGAAATCCTTTGCATACTTGCCTAGGAAGTCCCTTAAGGTGTAGCCACAGCTGAAGGATTCCTGGTGCCGTCGAAACACCTATTTCTGGCTCCGTTGCAAGGCATACATAGCAATCATCAGAAGTATTTCTGGCGCCGTTGCCGGGGAGGAGAAATCAAGATCTATCCAAGTAGGTCTCATAAACTCTTCTCTTGCATTTACTTTTGTTGCCAGTTGCCTCTCGTTTTCCTCTCCCCCACTTCACATTTGCCGTTTTCATTCGCCTTCGCCGTTTTATTTTGCCTTTGCCGGTTTTCTTGCTTGCTTCTGTGCTTGTTTGGTTGTTGAAGTCACCATGTATGAAAACACCAAACTTTGCGACTTCTCGAGCACTAATAATAATGATTTTATTAGTACTCCAATTGCTCCCGCCACTAGTGCGGAATCGTATGAAATCAACGCAACTTTGCTGAATCTTGTTATGAAAGAGCAATTCTCTGGCCTTCGTAGTGAAGATGCCGCATCCCATCTCAATACCTTCATTGAGCTTTGTGATATGCAAAAGAAAAGAGATGTGGATAATGACATGATTCAGTTGAAACTTTTTCCTTTCTCGTTGCGAGATCGCGCAAAAACTTGGTTTTATTCTTTGCCTAAAAATAGTATTGATTCTTCGGATAAGTGCAAAGATGCTTACATATCCAAGTATTTTCCGTCGGCTAAGATCATATCCTTACGTAACGATATCATGAATTTCAAGCAACTTGATCATGAACACGTTGCACAATCTTGGGAGAGGATGAAGCTTATGATTAGAAATTGTCCCGCTCATGGCTTGAGTTTGTGGATGATTATACAAATCTTTTACGCTGGCTTGAATTTCGCTTCTCACAATATCTTGGACTCCGCCTCAGGTGGAACATTCATGGAAATCACGTTAGGAGATGCTACAAAACTCCTAGACAATATCATGACCAACTACTATCAGTGGCACACTGAAAGGTCGCCTGCTAGCAAAAAGGTGCACGCTATAGAAGAGATTAACTCGCTTAGTGCTAAGATGGACGAGTTGATGAATTTGGTTGCTAGTATAAACACTACGTAGATCCTAATGACATGCCACTATCTTCTTTGATTGAGAGTAGCAACGCTAGTTTGGACGTGAATTTTGTTGGTAGGAACAATTTTGGCAACAACAATGCTTTTAGAGGAAACTATGTTCCTAGGCCTTTTCCTAGTAACTCCTCTAATAATTATGCCAATTCATATGGCAACACTTATGGAAATCACAACAAATTACCCTCTGATCTAGAGAGTAATATCAAAGAGTTCATCAACTATCAAATGATTTTCAATGCGTCCATAGAGGAAAAACTACTCAAAATAGACGATTTGGCTAAGAGCGTTGATAGGATGTCTTGTGATATTGATGCTTTGAAGGTTAGATGCGCTCCTCCCAAGGTAAACTTGTATGAAACTTTGGAAGCTATGCGTATCTCCATGAATGAGAGCAAAGAAAGAACCGCCCAAATTCGCGCTAGACATGAATGGTTTAAAAGGGTGCGTTCTAGTGATGCAAGTCATGAAGATCTTAAAGTGCTTGGTGTGTCTCCTCTTGAATCTTTGTTTTTGCGTGTCAAACCTACTTATGGAGGGGCTGGATATGAATCCACTTTGGTTGAAAAACGCCCCAATGATTCGGAGTCCACCTATCTTGATGATAAAGGTGTGGAGAGTGGAGTAGAAGAATTCAAAATTTTGGGTAGTAATGAAACTCCCACTTTGGATTTCAAGGAATTCAATTATGATAATTGCTCCTTGTTTGAATGCATTTCTTTGATGCAATCCATTGCAAACTCTCTGCATGCTTATAGCCAAAGCAAAGCCTTTACCGCGCATATCGTAGATGCTATGATGAAATCTCTTGAAGAGAAGCTCGAACTAGAAGTCTCTATACCTAGAAAACTTCACGATGAGTGGGAACCTACTATCAAAATCAAGATCAAAAACTATGAGTGCAATGCTTTGTGTGATTTGGGTGCTAGTGTTTCCGCGATTCCAAAGTCTTTATGTGATATTCTTGGTTTTCATGAGATTGAAGAGTGTTCTCTTAATTTGCATCTTGTGGTTTCTACTGTCAAGAAACCCATGGGGAGGATCGATGATGTTCTTATTGTTGCAAATAAGAACTATGTACCCGTGGATTTCATTGTACTTGACATAGATTGCAATCCTTCATGTCCCATTATTCTTGGTAGACCTTTCCTAAGGACTATTGGTGCTATCATCGATATGAAGGAAGGGAATATTAGATTTCAATTTCCTTTAAAGAAGGGCATGGAGAACTTTCCTAGAAACAAAATAAGATTGCCTTATGAATCTATGATGAGGGCTACCTATGGTTTGAGCACCAAAGATGACTATAGGTGATTCCATCACTTTCGCCTAGTTAAGGGCGTTAAACAAAAGCGCTTGTTGGGAGGCAACCCAACGAATCTATCCTTTTTCTTTCTGTTTTGTGTTTTTCACACTTTCATAATTCTATTATGATTGTGATTTTTGTGTTTATTTTTGCGTTTGTGCCAAGCAAAACCGTTATGATTAGTCTTGGGGATGATCGTTTGGTCATGCTGGAAAAGACAGAAACTTTCTGCTCACGAAAAGAACTTTCAATTTTTTCTGTAAGAGCTTTTGAGTTTATTCTTTTTTCTTCAGATTGCCACGCAAATTCTTCAGACTGTCGTAATTTTTCAGAGTTTTTAAAGTACCAGAGGTATACGAACTATACAGATTGCTACAGACTGGTCTGCTGTTAACAGATTCTGTTTTTGTTGTGTTGGTTGCTTATTTTGATGAAACTATGGATAGTATCGGGGGGTATTAGCCATGTAAGATTGAAAGTACAGTAACACAACATCAACACAAGTAGAATTTAAGTTCGCTACAGTACCTAAGGAAGTGGTGGTTTGCTTTCTTGTACTAATGTTATCACGAGTTTCTGTTTAAGTTTCGTGTTGTGAAGTTTTCAAGTTTTGGTTGAAGTTCTTATGGACAAAGAGATAAAGAGTGGCAAGAGCTCAAGCTTGGGGATACCCAAGGCACCCCAAGAGATTCAAGGATGTCGTAAAAGCCTAAGCTTGGGGATGCCCCGGGAAGGCATCCCCTCTCTCGTCTTCAATCCATCGGTAACGTTACTTGGGGCTATATTTTTATTCACCACATGTTATGTGTTTTTGCTTGGAGCGTCTTGTATCGTAGGAGTCTTTTATTTTGTTTGCTGTGTCACAATCATCCTTGCTGCACACCTAGAGAGAGAGAGACATGCACTCACCGTGATTTTGTCGAGCTTCACTTATATCTTTTGGTAGACAATTCAGCTCACATGTGCTTCACTTATATCTTTTGAGCTAGATAATTTTGCTCTATGTGCTTCACTTATACCTTTTAGAGCACAGCGGTGCGTGGCTTGGTAGTTCATCCATGCTTTGAAAGTAGTCTCAAAAGGGGTAGATATCCAAAGGGATACGAAAACAAGATTACCTGAGCATCAGGTCGAATCAATTAAAAGGGTATTTGAAAATACCTTGTTTGAAGTGATATTTGAATCTTGATTCAAATCAACTTCGACTTAAGAAATGGTAGCTACATTAGCCTACCAGCTTCATTTTCATGCCATGCTCATGCACCATCTTGTTGCATATGATTGTTATTGATTGATATTGTTTTTACCGGTAGGCCCCGCTCCTCCGGATTCCATCGAATATCCGACTGGTTTTCTTTAAGAGCTTTCACATACTCGTAGCTCTAGTGCATCATTTGCACGGCAGTACCTACTCATTCACATTGATATGTATTGATGAGCATCTCCACAGCTCATTGATATGCCTAATTAATGTGACTATCTTCTCCTTTTTTGTCTTGCAACCTCCACCACATTCCACACCATCTATACTGCTATAACCATGGCTCACGCTCATGTATTGCGTGAGAGTTGAAAAGGTTTGAGAAAGTAAAGGTGTGAAACAATTACTTGGCCAATACCGGGGTTGTGCATGATTTAAATACATTGTGCAATGATGATAGAGCATAGCCAGACTATATGCTTTTGTAGGGATAACTTTCTTTTGGCCTTGTTAGTTTGAAAGTTCATGATTACTCTGCTAGTTTGCTTGAATTATTATTGTTTCCACTTCAATAGCAAAGTATTGTTTTGAATCTAATGGATCTGAACATTCACGTGACATAAGAGGAATTACAAAGGACGCCTATGCTAGGTAGCATGAAAGCATCAAAAATTCATTCTTATCACTTCCCTACTCGAGGACGAGCAGGAGTTAAGCTTGGGGATGCTTGATACGTCTCAAACGTATCTATAATCTTTGATGGTTTCACGCTGTTATCTTGTCTTATTTGGTTGTTTTATGTACCTTTTATATCTTTTTTGGGACTAACTTATTAATTCAGTGCCAAGTGCGAGTTCCTGTTTTTTTCGTGTTTTTGACTCTTTTCAGATCTGATTTTGGAACGGAGTCCAAACGGAAGAAAAACCCCGAAATGATTTTTTCCCGAACGGAAGAAGACCAAGGGGCTTTTGGGCCAAGCTAGGTGGGCTCCAGGGAGCCCACAAGCCCCCCCTCCGCCACCAGGGGGAGGCTGCGGTGGGCAGGCTTGTGGCCTCCCTGGCCGCCCCCTCACCTAGGTCTTTGGCCTATAAATTCCCAAATATTCCGCAAAAAAAAAGGGGAGCCTCGAAAATACTTTTCCACCGCCGCAAGATTCCGTTTCCGCGAGATCTCATCTGGAGACCCTTCCCGGCGCCCTGCCGGAGGGGACTTTTGAGTTGGAGGGCTTCTTCATCATCATCATCACCCCTCCAATGACTCGTGAGTAGTTCACTTCAGACCTACGAATCCGTAGTTGGTAGCTAGATGGCTTCTTTTCTCTCTTGGATCTTCAATACAAAGTTCTCCATGATCTTCATGGAGATCTATCCGATGTAATCTTCTTTGGCAGTGTGTTTGTCGAGATCCAATGAATTGTGGATTTGTGATCAGATTATCCATGATATATATTTGAGTCTTTGCTGATTTGTTATATGCATGATTTGATATCCTTGTAAGTCTCTCCAAGTCTTGGGTTTTGTTTGGCCAACCAGATCTATGATTCTTGCAATGGGAGAAGTGCTTGGTTTTGGGTTCTACCATGTGGTGACCTTTCCCAGTGACAATAGGGGCAGCAAGGCACACATCAAGTAGTTGCCATCAAGGGTAAAAAGATGGGGTTTTTATCATTGGTTTGAGATTATCCCTCTACATCATGTCATCTTGCTTAAGGCGTTACTATGTTCTTATGGACTTAATACACTAGATGCATGCTGGATAGCGGTCGACTTGTGGAGTAATAGTCGTAGATGCAGAAAGTATCGGTCTACTTGTTTCGGACGTGATGCCTATAGATATAATCATTGCATAGATATCATCACGACTTTGCGCGATTCTATCAGTTACTCGGCAGTAATTTGTTCACCCACCGTCTACTTGCTTTCATGAGAGAAGCCACTAGTAAACACTACGGCCCCCGGGTCTATTCACATCCATCGTTTACACCTCCGCTTTTACTTTGCTTTGTTACTTTGTTGCTTTCGGTTCTCACTTGGCAAACAATCTATAAGGGATTGACAACCCCTTCATAGCGTTGGGTGCAAGCGTTTGTGTTTGTGCAGGATCTTGAGATACTCTTCCGCCGCATTTATACCTTCGTTCTCAAACTGAGGGAAATACTTACTGTCGCTGTGCTACATCACCCTTTCCGCTTCGAGGGAACACCAACGCAAGGCTCCAAGGCCACGGGGAAATCCTTTGCATACTTGCCTAGGAAGTCCCTTAAGGCGTAGCTGCAGCTGAAGGATTCCTGGTGCCGTCGACACACCTATTTCTGGCGCCGTTGCAAGGGATACACAGCAAACATCAAAGTGATATTTGAATCTTGAGTCAAATCAACTTCAACATAAGAAATGTTAGCTACATTAGCCTACCACCTTTCATTTTTATGCCATGCTCATGCATCATCTTGTTGCATATGATTGTTATTGATTGATATTGTTTTTACTGGTAGGCCCCGCTCCTCTGGATTCCACCGAATATCCGACTGACGGATATTGTCCATCTGCTGAGCAACTAGGCAAGCAACAATTTTGATCATCCCGATAAATCCCATGTTCTCGCTCCTGCTCTTATTTCTTGCATTAGGGCAAATGCTTTCAATGCTTTTACCACATTAGTTGAACCCACTTCCTTTCCATGACCTGTCCTTGTCACAGTAAATAGCTGAACCCTTGCAACCTAGCATACCTAGTAGATGCTTGAGCCATGATGTGCCTTATCCTGCTATGCATGCTATGCTTAGAGTTGTGTATGGTCTGTCATCTGGGTGATGAACAGAATTGTGAGAATGTGTTCAGTAAGTAAAGGTTGTGTGTTGAACCTAATTTGGTAAAGGTACCGGTGAAAGGCTATGTAGGAGTACATGGCGGGTTGTTTCATTGGAACCGTCCTTAGGAACTTAGTTCCGTGTATGTAATCCAAGACGAGATACTACCACATGTTGGGCCCTGAAATATGATCCCGCTCGACTTATTAATCGCTTAGTACTCGGTCCAGGAGTTGCAAGTAGTTTCTGGTGTTTATAGTCATGCTGGAGGCCGTGCCTAGCGCTGACCTTAGAGGTGGGCTATGATGCCGTAGGCAGTGGCACGGTGTACCAAGTGGCACCCGGATGGTGGGCTTGGGAACCCTGCACACATCGTTTAGGGCCGTGGCGGAAACCTCGGCCGGACTTCCGTGCGGGTTACCCTCACATAGGCGATAGATCTCGACTAAGTATTAGCGTGGTTAACGGTCGTGGCCGAGTCCCTCGCTGGGCTTCCGCTTGAAAGTTGTCGAGGTGCATGATGTGCACATGGCGATAAGTGGCGAGAGCGTGTGTGAAGAAGTACACCCCTGCAGGGTTATGATCTATTCGAATAGCCGCTTCCGTGGATATGGACTACTGGGAAACTTATGTTGTTCATAGATAACTATAATGGCTACACATAAAATTGTCAAGATAAGCGTGAGTGTCGTGGACGGCATTTCCGTATGGAGACGGAATGATTCCATGATGGAGTATTGTTGTGGCGTTAGTGGACTCGTGTGCGAGAAATCAAAGTTGTCAAAACTATTTAAAAATGCAAGTTGTCTAGCCATGAGTCAAATGCTCGCTTTCCGCATGAAACCCCACAATTCCTTATTGATACATTGCATGAGTAGATAGTTATCCTGAAGTCTTGCTCAGTACTTTTGTACTCACGTTTGCTTAATAAATTGTTGCAGAGGTTGTTAATGACCCTAATGGAGGGTTCTACCTAGACATCGACGACGATGAGTAGCTGGTATCCCAAGTACGATCTGGCCCTAGGATGGGTCTGTAGATAGTCAGGACATGTGCCTTTATCTTTCCATCTGTCTGTACTCAGACAATTTTAAATCTTCCGTTGGCTTGTAAGAATTGTGTGTATGACTTCTGATGATGGGTCGTGAGAGCCCTACCTTGTAATATTATGTGTGTGGCTCTTCCGAGCCTTCTAAATAAAGTTTGTATGTTTATGGTTATGTTGTGAAACCATCGATGTATCTATACATATCGGTATGCCATGCGTACATGTGTTGAACTTGATATGTATGGGGTTCGAATACCTAGCCGTAGGCTTTAGTAGCACTCCTTACAGGGAAATGACCCTTTGTGATTCCAACGAGCCATGGTAGTTCGCTACTGCTTCGGACACATTGGTTGACCGACATGTGTCCTTCTTAGCTGCTGTGTCTGTCCCCTTTGGGGAAATGTCACGCGATGTAATGGAGACCTGCTTTGCTAGGTCATGTATGCCTGTCCTTGTGCGGAACTGCCGCTTTGGTTTATGACTAGACATGTCGATCCAGGTTCTTTGTCATTGGATTGCTAGCGACACAATTGCATACGTGACTCAAAAGGTGCAAACGGTCCCGGCTAAGGTAAGGTTGCAGCCGTGGGGATAACCATGCGTGAGACCACAAAGAGATGTGATGTGTTGTAGGTTGGATTCCTATGGCTTAGGGTCTGGGTCCCGACAGCGTTGGTATCAGAGCCTGACTAACTGTAGGATTACTAAGCCAAACTGGTCGAAGTTGAGTCTAGAATTGCTTTAGTTATATATAAGGGAATTGTTTGTGGAAG
Organism: Hordeum vulgare subsp. vulgare; assembly: GCF_904849725.1. Lineage (NCBI taxonomy): Eukaryota > Viridiplantae > Streptophyta > Magnoliopsida > Poales > Poaceae > Hordeum > Hordeum vulgare. The sequence goes on along the minus strand of NC_058523.1, from coordinate 403,290,016 downwards.
GGAAAGTAAGACTCTTGCTTCTCTTCTCAAGTTATTCTATTCTGGTCATCCTCGTCTTTTCTGTGGGGATTAAGGACTAGGTTACTTATCTTCTCTTAGGCTCGTGTTTCTGATCGGTAGATTATAGGACAACGGGACGAGAGTTATTTCGGGTTTCTTTTATCCCAAGGAAAAGGAAGTAAGTTTTGATGATCAGAGAATTGAACTTGATAGTTGAGTGGTTACGCTATTTCATTTTTATGGGTTGTCTCAAAATTGTTTTGAGCTTTACTGCCGTTATGCTGCCCAATTTTGCCTTCACAGCTCTAATGCTTTTGCATTACTCCCTATTTTCAGATGTCTGGCCGTCCTTCTCGTCAGGTGGTTCGTCTGACTAGGTGCATTGATGTGCTAGGTCATACGACCATGCTAGTCAGGATGATGTCAGTGTCCGGTTACCGCTGGTACCCTGAGTACACAATGGAGGAGCAGTACCGGGATTTTAATCAGAGCCAGTACCTCTGCACTGTTAGGGTATTCCTAGATTACCCTGGAGCTGAGGAGCCGATCCATTGGTCTTATGGATTGGGGGTCACTGTTGACATGGCAGTACATGATTTTGCCTATTCAATGCTGACCATCATGAGGGCTAGACATGCACTGCTGCAGAATTCAGAGTTCTCCTATGTTCCTGCCTCTCAGCCAGGTGAAGAAGGATACCTCAGTGGGGTCTACTTTGATTCCTCTATGGAGGATCCGCTGCTGCAGTCCACTGCTGAGATGCTAGAGAATAGACACAGGGATGCTCGTGCCCTTCGTATGGAGCTCTATGCTACACGTGCCCGTCTGTGGACGACTTTGACGCGGCTGGCACGTGTAGTCCAGACAGGGTATGGAGATATGGAGATGCTGAACCCTGTTAGGACCCATCTTCTGGCTCATGTTGACTAGCCTGCTATAGGAGGAGTCACCCCTCTTCGGGGACCTCTACTACCACCAGTCAGGGGACCAAGGCCACACCCGTGTCCTTATGGATCCCACGGGTCTCAGGCTGGAGTATTTCCTGATCCGCAGGTTGAGCTTCCAGGCCATGGAGGCAATCTTTATGAGATGTTCTATGCGGATGCCTAAACTGTGAGTGGAAGGATAGTATGGTAGTAGCTGTACTTTCACAGTCCTGTGTGACTTGTGAAGTATGCTTGTGTCGTGAAATGACTTCCGGAGGCATAGATAAATAATGTATAGGAAGCTTGGAAGCCTCTGATGAGTAGTTTCATGTTTTCAGTAGTTTGCTCTTCGGTTAAGGTTGTACTGAACTATGTAATGGTGTGTATGAACCATGGTGTATATATAGCAGTTGCTTGTTACCATGCTGTTCGGATATTCATTTCCGCATTCCATGTGTTCAGTGCATTCTTAATCCATAGTTAGTATTGATGTTGATATTGGTCTAAGCTGTGATTTTGTTTGTCAGGATGGTGTTCACCAGGTTGAACTGTGCCCCTGCTCATGAGCAAGGCGAGGGTAGTCAAGCGTCGCAGGAGGAATTGCCTCACCCACCCTCTCTGACGGAAGTTATGCTTGAGGCAGAGAGAAACAAAAGGGAGACCAACCGTTTGTTAGAGCGTATTGAACAAAATATGGCTCGTCAGCCTAGGAATGTTGCAGTGTCCCTCAATGACTTTGTGAAGCTGAATCCTCCAAAGTTCCATCACTCCGTCGATCCCCTCGACGCTGAAGATTGGATGTGCAGTATATCACGCAAGATTCGTTGTGCGAATGTTTGTGAGGTCGACAAGGTGACCTTTGCGGCGTACTTTCTGGAAGGACCCACCAATCTGTGGTGGGAGAACTTTGAAGCTATGCGTCCTGCTGAACCAACAGCCACATGGGTAGACTTTAGTGCAGCCTTCCGTCTGCACCATATCCTAGAGGGCCCGATGGACAGAAAGAGAGAGGAGTTCTGTGCATTCACCCAGGGGAAGTTGATCGTGGATGCCTATAGCCGCGAGTTCGGTAACCTCGCCCGCTATGCAACAGAGAGGTGTCTACTGATGCCAAGAAGCAAGCAAGATTCTGTAAGGGTCTCAGCCCTGAGCTTCATCGTGATTTGCGCCTCCATGAATGTACAAGCTTCCAAGCCCTGGTCAACAAGGTGATCAGTGCCGAGACTGGTCATACCGACTATGAAGCCACAAAGAAGCACTTTCGTGACTTTGGCTCGTCATCTGGTTCCGCGTTCCCAAAACGCAGGCTGTGGGTTCCAAATAGTTCTCTGCCGCCAAGATACACTCCGAGGCCATCCTATGTGGCGCCTCAGACGAATCAGACCAACCCTCCAGCAAAAACCTATGGTGGTCCAACTAGCAATGCTGCACCACGTGCCAATCAGGTGATCTGTTACAAGTGTGGAGAACCAGGGCACTATTCCCGAGAGTGTCCTCAGAATGTGGGTGCCAAGCAAACCGGAAAGTCCGTTGGGCAAGGCAAGTCGGGCAAAGCTTACTATGTGAAGCCAACTCCTGCATGGGGCCGTGTGAACTATGTTTCAGCAGAAGAAGCTGCAGAGGATCCCGACATCATACTGGGTACGCTCCTTGTTAATCATCACCCAGCGTCTGTTCTTTTTGACACTTGGTCTTCTCATTCCTTCATTTCAGAAAGTTATGCACAGTTGCATAACATGTCTTTCTGTGATATGCCAATCCCATTGGTTGTCCATACCCTGGTAGTAAGTGGCAAACCTCCAGGATAACCTATGACAATGAAATTCTAGTAGACACGCTAGTTTTTCTAGCATCCTTGATAGACTTGAAATCTTCGGATATCAATATCATCTTGGGTATGGACTGGATGTCAGCTCACTATGCCAAGATTGATACTCATTCTAGAAATGTTCAGCTTACCCATCCCTCGGGTGAGATAGTCAATGTCTCTACTTGAGTTGCCAAATGCCAACTCTATTCCCTCAATGCCAACCCTCTTCCGGAACTTGAAGACATTCTGGTAGTCTGTGACTTCCCGGATGTTTTTCCAGAGGAACTGCCAGGAATTCCAGCTGACAGAGATGTAGAGTTTGTGATAGATCTTGTTCCGGGAACTGTTCCAATAGCCAGAAGACCATATAAGATGGCACCCCTGGAGCTAGCCGAACTTAAGAAGCAACTAGATGAGGCCTTGAATAAAGGTTTCATTTGTTCTAGCTCTTCTCCTTGGGCTTGTCCCATCCTCTTTGTCAAGAAGAAAGACGAAACGGATCGGATGGTTGTAGATTACCGACCAGTTAATCTGGTCACCATAAAGAACAAATATCCGCTCCCCAGGATCAACGACCTGTATGATCAACTCGCTGGATCCTCAGTCTTCTCAAAAATGGATTTGAGGTTGGGATACCATCAAATCAAGATCAAGAACGGGGACAGTCCAAAAACGGCTTTTGTCACTCGTTATGGCCAATACGAGTACATCGTCATGTCCTTCGGTTTAACCAATGCCCCAGCCACCTTCTCTCGCTTGATGAATTCAATCTTCATGGAGTATTTGGATAAATTTGTCGTAATATACCTCGATGATATTCTCATCTACTCGAAGAACGAACAAGAACATGCCGAGCATCTAAGGCTGGTATTGATGAAACTTCGAGAGCATCGCCTTTATGCCAAGTTTTCAAAATGTGAATTTTGGTTACTAGAAGTGACCTATCTAGGTCACATAATCTCTGGTAAAGGTATTGCTTTCAATCCCGAGAGAGTTCAAGCTATCCTTTATTGGACTCAACCTGAATCGGTTAAGCAAGTTAGGAGTTTTCTTGGTCTAGCGAGCTATTGTCGCCGCTTTGTCGAGAATTTCTCCAAGGTTGCAAAGCCTCTAATTGAACTCCTCAAGAAAGATAAAAAGTTCGAGTGGATACCACAGTGCGAGCCTAGTTTTGAGGAACTAAAAAGATGCCTGACTTCCGCACCTGTGTTGCTACCACCACATTTCTCTAAGGACTTTGTTATCTACTGCGACGCCTCGCGACAAGGATTAGGTTGCATTCTCATGCAAGATCGTCATGTGATTAAATACGCATCTCGACAGTTGCGTCCACATGAGGATAATTATCCCACACATGATCTTGAGCTTGCAGCTGTAGTCCATGCACTTAAAACCTGGCGACATTACCTTCTTGGTAATCGTTGCGAAATATTCACCGATCACCAAAGTCTGAAATATATCTTCACCCAGTCGGATTTGAATCTCAGGGAAAGACGGTGGGTGAGTTGATCACGGATTATGACTTAGTAATAACTTACACCCCGGGGAAGACCAATGTTATGGCTGATGCACTAAGTCGTAAGTCTTATTGTAACAATTTGATGCTACAATGAGGTCAACCACGTCTCTATGAGGAATTTCGGAAGTTAAATCTTCATATTGTTCCTCAAGGATTTCTTTCTACCCTGGTGGCGAAGCCTACTCTTAGGGATCAAATCATAGCCGTGCATGCATATGATAGGGGTATATCCCGGATCAAGGAGAATATTGCTAGCGGAAATGCTAGGGAATTCTCCATCAATGAGAAAGGTGTTGTGTTCTTTCAGAACCATTTAGTGGTTCCTAAGAGCAAACGTCTGCGGCAATTGATACTTAAGGAGGCTCATGATTCTCCTCTCACCATTCATCCTGGTAGTACTAAGATGTATCAGGACCTACGCTAGAGGTTTTGGTGGACTAGAATGAAGAGAGAAATTTCTGAGTTCGTTGCTAACTGCGACATTTGTCGTCGAGTTAAGGCAGAACATCAAAGGCTTGCTGGCACCCTTCAACCCTTAGCTATTCCTGAATGGAAATGGGATAAAGTCAGTATGGATTTCATCACCGGATTTCCCAAGACCAAGAAAGGAAATAATGCTATCTTTGTGGTCATTGACCGTCTTTCCAAAGTAGCTCATTTTCTTCCAGTTCGTGAGAGTATAACAGCTAGCCAGCTAGTAGAGTTATATATCTCTCGAATAGTGTCTCTTCATGGTGTTCCGTTGGAAATTAACTCAGACCGTGGAAGTATCTTTACTTCTCGCTTCTGGGAGAGTTTTCAAAATGCTATGGGGACTCACTTATCTTTTAGCACTGCTTTCCATCCTCAATCAAGTGGTCTAGTAGAAAGAGTGAATCAAGTCCTAGAAGATATGCTCCGAGCTTGTGTTATATCGTTCGGTATGAATTGGGAGAAGTGCCTTCCATTCGCAGAATTTGCTTATAACAATAGTTATCAATCAAGCTTGGGCAAAGCTCCTTTTGAAGTTCTCTATGGACGAAGATGTCGAACACCTCTTAATTGGTCAGAAACCGGAGAGAGGCAACTCTTTGGCCCGGATATGATCCAGGATGCAGAAGAGCAGGTTCGCATTATTTGTGAAATGTTGAAAAACAGCCCAGTCTCGTCAAAAGAGCCACTATGATCGTCATCATAAGGCTGTGACCTTTGAAGTTGACTAGAAGGCTTACCTTCGGGTTACACCTTTGAAGGGTACCCATCGATTCGGTATCAAGGGCAAGTTGGCTCCTCGTTACATTGGTCTTTTTCGCATTCTTGCCAAACAAGGAGAAGTTGCCTACCAGTTGGAACTTCCTCCGCATCTTTCCAAGGTTCATGATGTTTTCCACGTCTCGCAACTCAGGCATTGCTTTTCGGATCCTATCCGTGAAGTGGACCACGAAACACTTGATCTATAAGATAACCTTTCATACTGAGAATACCCTGTGCGTATTCTTGATCAAGCTGAGCGTACCACTCGACGTCGAAACCTCAAGTTTCTTAAAGTTCAATGGTCAAACCATTCCAAAAAGGAGGCAACATGGGAAAGAGAGGATCGTCTCCGACTTGAGTATCCCGCGCTATTCCCGACGACTTCCAAATCTCGGGACGAGATTCTTTTGAGTGGGGGTGAGTTGTCACATCCCTCATCCCTGTAAGGGTTTAGTTTTTTTGCTCATGTCTTCTTCCATTGCATTCAAGAAGTTGAAACAAAATCAAAGGAAGTGGTGAAACTCAAACCAAAAACCCTAGCCACTTCTTATTCAAAGGAAATTCAAATCTTGCCAAAATCAATGAACCCAAAATGGCCTTCTTAAAAGTTCAATATTTCTGATAAATATTGAAAACAAATTATCAGGGGAGAAAACTATTTTCAAAACACCCTTGGCATTTTATTTAAAATCAGATAGCCCCTGAGTTCAACCTTATATTTGAATTCAATAGTATTCAAGTTTTCAAAAATGTTGCAAACCTCAGGAGTAGTTGGGAATATTCCAACTAACACTCAGGGCTATTCAAACTAATTTTTGAATTGCTTTTTGAAGCCAAAATAAATGGCAATTAATATCAGCAATTAAAACAGAAAACAAAAACAGAAGGAAAAGAAAAAAAAACCTATCCTCGAGCTCTGCGACGCCCCTTCGCCGTCGTCTTCAACCTCCGCCTCATTGAGCTCGACGGGCACGCCAACGGAATCGACCTCCCCGAGCTCTGCAACGCCCCTTTGCCGTCGTCTTCAACCTCCGGCCGCCAGCAAATCGACGTTGGATCGCCGGCTACAGCACCTCCCCGAGCAGTCTGAGCCCATCTTCATCACCACTATGAGCTCACGAGTGTTTCCCCCATGTTTCCCCTCTCTCCCTCCTGCACTCTAGCCATGAGACCGACGAGCTCGAGCTCCGGCAGCCACCTCGGCTCGTCGTCGGCTTCCTCCGGCCACCCTCCGACCCTCCTGATGCCCGTAGTGGATGAGGTCGAGCCTGGGGATCATCCCAGTGCTCTCGTCACTCGATTTCGAGCACCACAGCAAGCTCTGGTGCATCTCCGACGAAGATCCGCCGCGGATCTGGTCACTGCCGGTCACTCTCCGGCAGGGGATGACGTGGCCCGCCTAATCCCCGTTAGTTAGCACTAATTAGTCACTGCCAGTGGGTCCTAGCAGTGAGTCAAACCCACTTAGGGGCTGGTCAGCGCGGGATTATCTCCTGTGTCGCTGACCAGTGGCCCCCACCTGTCAGGTTTGACCTGACCAGGTCGGTTGACCTGCTCACGCAGTGCTGACGTAGTTATGACGCAATAAAGAGAATTTGTGTTTTAAAAGAATTCCAGAAAATGCCCAATACTTCTAAAAATCATAGAGAATAATATGTAACTCCAATGAAAATAATTTATATATGAAAAAGGATCGGAAAAATCCAAGGAATCTGATTTTGATATTTTCAAACATGTTTGAAAATGTTAACATCACCAAACAGATAAAATGATGAATATGATAACCTTATTAAATAATTTGGAGTTGGAATTTGAAATCCATTTGAATTCCACTTCAAACATTATGACCATACCATGATCAAGCACAACCAACAGCCCAACATACCATCATCATGCATGCTAAAACAAGATTACCTGAGCATCAGGTCGAATCAATTAAAAGGGTATTTGAAAATACCTTGTTTGAAGTGATATTTGAATCTTGATTCAAATCAACTTCAACTTAAGAAATGGTAGCTACATTAGCCTACCACCTTTCATTTTCATGCCATGCTCATGCATCATCTTGTTGCATATGATTGTTATTGATTGATATTGTTTTTACCGGTAGGCCCCGCTCCTTCGGATTCCACCGAATAACCAACTAACGGATATTGTCCCTCTGCTGAGCAACAAGGCAAGCAACCATTTTGATCATCCCGATAAATCCCATGTTCTCGCTCCTGCTCTTATTTCTTGCATTAGGGCAAATGCTTTCAATGTTTTTACCACGTTAGTTGAATCCACTTCCTTTGCATGACCTGTCCTTGTCACAGTAAATAGCTGAACCCTTGCAACCTAGCATACCTGGTAGATGCTTGAGGCATGATGTGCCTTATCCTGCTATGCATGCTATGCTTAGAGTTGTGTATGGTCTGTCATCTGGGTGATGAACAGAATTATGAGGATGTGTTCAGTAAGTAAAGATTGTGTGTTGAACCTGATTTGGTAAAGGTACCGGTGAAAGGCTATGTAGGAGTACATGGCCTGCTGTTTCATTGGAACCGTCATTACGAACTAAATTCCGTGTATGTAATCCAAGACGAGATACTACCACATGCTCGGCCCTGAAATATGACCCCGCTCGACTTATTAATCGCTTAGTACTCGGTCCAGGAGTTGCAAGTAGTTTCTGGTGTTTATAGTCATGCTGGAGGCCGTGCGTAGCGCTGACCTTAGAGGTGGGCTATGATGCGGTAGGCAATGGCACGGTGTACCAAGTGGCACCCGGATGGTGGGCTTGGGAACCCTGCGCACATCGTTTGGGGCCGTGGCGGAAACCTCCGCCAGACTTCCGTGCGGGTTACCCTCAGATAGGCGATAGACCTGGACTAAGTATTTGCATGGTTAACGGTCGTGGCCGACTCCCTCGCTGGTCTTCTGCTTGAAGGTTGCCGAGGTGCATGACGTGCACATGGCGATAAGTGGCAAGAGCGTGTGTGAAGAAGTACACCCCTACAGGGTAATGATCTATTCGAATAGCCGCGTACGCGGATATGGACTACTTGGAAACATATGTTGTTCATGGATAACTATAATGGCTACTCATAAAATTGTCAAGATAAGCATGAGTGTCGTGGACGGCATTTCCATATGGAGACGGAATGATTCCACGATGGAGTATTGTTGTGGCGTTAGTGGACTTGTGTGCGAGAAATCAAAGTTGTCAAAACTATTTAAAAATGCAAGTTGTCTAGCCATGAGTCAAATGCTCGCTTTCCGCATGAAACCCCACAATTCCTTATTGATACATTGCATGAGTAGGTAGTTATCCTAAAGTCTTGCCGAGTACTTTTGTACTCACGTTTGCTTCATAAATTGTTGCAGAGGTTGTTAATGACCCTAATGGAGGGTTCTACCTAGACATCAACGAAGACGAGTAGCTGGTATTCCAGCTACGATCTAGCCGTAGGATGGGTCTGTAGATTGTCAGGTCATGTGCCTTTATCTTTCCATCTGTCTGTACTCAGACAGTTTTAAATCTTCCGCTGGCTTGTAAGAATTGTGTGTATGACTTGTGATGATGGGTCGTTAGACCCCTACCTTGTAATATTATGTGTGTGGCTCTTCCGAGCCTTCTAAATAAAGTTTGTATGTTTATGGTTATGTTGTGATGCCATCGATGTATCTATACATATCGGTGTGCCATGCGTACGTGTGTTGTACTTGATATGTATGGGGTTCAAATACCTAGCCGTAGGCTTTAGTAGCACTCCTTACAGGGAAATGCCCCTTTGTGATTCCAACGAGCCATGGTAGTTCGCTACTGCTCCGGACACATTGGTTGACCGGCATGTGTCCTTCTTAGCTGTTGTGTCTGTCCCCTTTGGGGAAATGTCATGAGATGTAATGGAGTCCTTGTAGCTTACTACGACTCGTCTACATTCGCTGGTGATCGACACCTGCTTTGCTAGGTCATGTATGCTAGACATGTCGATCCAGGTTCTTTGTCATTGGATTTCTAGCGACACAATTGCATACGTGAGTCAAAAGGCGCAAACGGTCCTGGCTAAGGTAAGGCTGCAGCCGTGGGGATAACCGTGCGTGAGACCGCAAAGAGATGTGATGTGTTACAGGCTGGATTCCTATGGCTTAGGATCGGGGTCCCGACACTTGATGAGTTTATGATCATGCTAGATGCGTTGCCCTCTCGGTTCTCCATGAGCATTGTTATCATGGCATGCTCGTAAATTTAGATACAAAGCAACTCCGAGAGAGCATCCATGTATGAAAACAAAGTGTAGACTTTGGAAGAACTACTTGATGGTCGTAAGACTGTTAACTCCAAATGGGTCTTTAAAAGGAAGAGAGACAATGATGGTGAAAAGGCACCATTAAGAAAGACCGACTTGTCGCAAAGATGTTTTCGACAAAGTTCAAATAGTTGAATGCGATGAGACTTTCTCACTCATAGCGACGCTGAAAGTCTCTTGGAATTATGTTAGCAGTTGTTGCATCATTTATGAAATCTTGCAGATAGGATGTCAAAATATTGTTTCCTCGACAGTTTCATTGTGTAAAAGCTGTATGTGATGCAACCAGAAGATTTTGTCGATCCTAAAGGCTGCTAAAAAGTATGCAAAGCTCCAACGATTCCTCTAAGGGATGGAGCAAGCATCTCGGTGTTGGAATATACGCTCTAATGAGATGATCAAAGATTTTGGTCTTATACAAAGTTTATGAGAAACTTGTATTTCCAAAGAAGTGGAATAGTTCCAAATGGTACATGGTAGCAGTATCTATAGGAAGACATAGAGATTTGTAAAACACACACAGATCTAAAAGGTCCAGACCCATTGACTACAACCTCTCTCACAAGCAAGAGATGATCGAACCCCAAAACTGTATGGGTGTTGGATCCATTGCAATCACATAGTGATGTGAACTAGATTACTAACTCTAGTGCAAGTGGGAGACTGTTGGAAATATGACCTAGAGGCAATAATAAATTGGTTATTATTATATTTCCAAGTTCATGATAATTGTCTATTATTCATGCTATAATTGTATTAATCAGAAACCATAATACATGTGTGAATATATAGATCACAATGTGTCCCTAGTGAGCCTCTAGCTGGCTAGCTCGTTGATCAATAGATGATCATGGTTTCCTGATCATGGACATTGGGTGTCATTGATAATAGGATAACATCATTAGGGAATGTTGGGATGGACAAGACCCAATCCTAAGCATATCACTAGATCGTGGTGTTCGTGTGCTAAAACTTTTCTAATGTCAACTATCATTTTCTTAGACCATGAGATTCTGCAACTCCCGGGTACCGTAGGAGTGCTTTGGGTGTATCAAACATCACAACGTAATTGGGTGATTATAAAGGTGCACTACAGGTATTTACGAAAGTGTGTGTTGGGTTGTACAAATCAAGACTAGGATTTGTCACTCCGTGTGACGGAGAGGTATCTATGGGCCCACAAAGTAATCCATCATCATACCGAGCTCAATGTGACTAAGGAGTTAGCCATGGGATGATGTGTTACGGAACAAGTATATAGACTTGCTGGTAACGAGATTGAACAAGGTATAGGGATACTGACGATCGAATCTCGGGCAAGTATCATACCGGTAGACAAAGGGTATTGCATACGGGATTGATCGAATCCCCGACATCGTGGTTCATCCAATGAGATCATCGTGGAACATGTAGGAACCAACATGGATATCCACACCCCGCTATTGGTTATTGACTGGAGAGGTGTCTCGGTCATGTCTGCATGCTTCCCGAACCCGTACGGTATACACACTTAAAGTTCGATGACGATAGGGTTATATGGGAATAGTGTACGTGGTTACGGAAGGTTGTTCGGAGTCCCGGATGAGATCCCGGATGTCACGAGGAGTTTCGAAATGGTGTGGAGGTAAAGATCCATATATAGAAGTGAGGATTTGATTGCCGTAAATGTTTCGGGCATCACCGGTAATGTACTGGGACCACCGGAAGGGTTCCGCGGGTCCACCGAGAAGGGCCACCAGCCCCAAATTGCTACATGGGCCAAAAGGTGCGTGGGAACCATCCTCTAAGTGGGTTGGTGCGCCACCACCATCAGCGCAAGGCGCGGCAAACGGGTAAGGGGCCAAGCCCTAGAAGTGGAGGGGTTGCCTTGGGCCCAAAGCCCACCTTGGTGCGCCACCTCTCCACCATCTAGGGCTGTTGCACCCTTTGGGGTGGAAACCCTAAAGGGTGGGCATGGTCCTCCCTTTCCTCCTATATATAGTGAGGGTTTTGGGACGATTTGAGACAACAATTCTCTCTCTCTCGGCGCAGCCCTACTCCCCCTCCTCCTCGTCCTCCGTAGTGCTTGGCGAAGCCCTATCGGAGTGCCACGTAGCTCCACCGTCACCACCCGTCGTGCTCCCGGAGCTCTCCCTCAACCTCTCGTCCCTCCTTGCTGTATCAAGGCGTTGGAGACGTCACCGGGTTGCACGTGTGTTGAACGCAGAGGCACCGTTGTTCGGTGCATAGATCGGAATCCACCGCGATCTGAACCGCTGTGAGTATGACGCCATCAACCACGTTCCAGCAACGCTTCCGCTTAGCGATCTTCAAAGGTATGAAGATGCTCTACCCTTTACTCGTTGTTGGTTTCTCCATAGATTGATCCTTGTGTGACGTAGGAATTTTTTTGAAATTACTACGCTCCCCAACAGTGGTATTAGAGCCAAGGTTCTATGCATAGATTATGTGCACGAGTCAAACACAAAAGTTGTGGGCGCTTATTTGTCAATTGCTTGCCGTTACTAGTCTTATCTTGATTCGGCGACATCGTAGGATGAAGCGGCCCGGACCAACTTTACACGTACTCTTACGTGAGACTGGTTCCACCGACCGACATGCACTTGTTGCATAAGGTGGTTAGCAGGTGTCTGTCTCTTCCACTTTAGTCTGATCGGATTCGATGAAGAGGGTCCTTATGAAGGGTAAATAGCATTGGCATATCAACGTTGTGGCTGTCACATAGGTAAGAAGTGTTCTTGCTAGAAACCCTAATCAGCCACGAAAAACTTGCAACAACAGTTAGAGGACGTCTAACTTGTTTTTGTAGGGTATGCTATGTGATGTGATATGGCCAAAAGGATGTGATGTTACATATGTGATGTATGATATTGATCATGTTCTTGTAATAGGATTCATGACTTGCATGTCGATGAGTATGACAACCGGCAAGAGCCATAGGAGTTGTCTTAATTTATTGTATGAGATGCAACGCCATGTGATTACTTTACTTTATCGCTAAGGGTTTGCTATAGTAGAAGAAGTAATAGTTGGCGTGACGACTTCATGGAAACACAATGATGGAGATCATGATGATGGAGATCATGGTGTCATGCCGGTGACAATGATGGTCATGGTGTCCCGAAGATGGAGATCAAAGGAGCAAGATGATATTGTCCATATCATGTCACTATATGATTGCATGTGATGTTTACCATGTTTTTCATCTTATTGCTTAGAACGATGGTAGCAAAGATAAGATGATCCCTCATTAAAATTTCAAGATATGTATTCCCCTATGTGTGCACCGTTGCGAAGGATCGTTGTCTCGAAGCACCACCTGATGATTGGGTGTGATAGATTCTAACGTTCACATACAAAGGGTGTAAGGCAGTTTACACACGCAAAATATTTAGGTTGACTCAACGAGCCTAGCATGTACATACATGGCCTCGAATACGGGAGACCGAAAGGTCGAACATGAGTCGTATGGATGATATGATTAGCATGGAGATGCTCACCATTGATGACTAGTCCTTCTCACATGATGATCGGACACGGGCTAGTCGACGTGGATCATGTATCACTTGGATGACTAGAGGGATGTCGATCTGAGTGGGAGTTCATTAAATAATTTGATTAAGTGAACCTAATTATCATGAACATAGCCAAAAGGTCTTTGCAAATTATGTTATAACTTGCATTGTAGCTCTGTTTTTTATATGTTCCTAGAGAAAACTTATTTGAAAAATAGAAGTAGCAATTATGCGGACTGGGTCCATTAAAATGAGGATTGTCCTCATTCCTGCACAGAACGTTTATGTCCATAATGCACCGCTCGGTGTGCTGAACCCTGATACGTCCAAAATGCATCACTATTTTGTATTATAATGTATCTCTATTCGTTGATATGTTTCACTTTATGATGATGTACTTATAGTGTTTTGGCTTATTTTACACAGTTTCCATCTTTCCGATGCTGAAACAGCAGACGCAGGATTCAACGGAGAAAATAGCATGAAGAGTTGCAATATCAGAACATCTCCAATTGAGTTGAAATTTTGAGGGAAGAAGTCTTTGAACGGTTCCCGAAGACAGGCCAAAGGAGGGCCGAGGGGGGCCACATGTCACCCAGGCGACCTGCCGGCGCCCCCCCCGGCACTCTCCTTTGGCCTATATGTCCCTCTTGACCTAAAAGTTCCGGGGACATAAGAGTTTTCGCGATTCCGCCACCGCCCCGCGACGGAAACCTACAAAGAAGAAAACACCTTTCCGACTGGCAGATTCCGCCGGGGAGAACTCCTCCCGGAAGGGGAGATCGTCCTCATCGTCATCACCATCGTCACGGGCATCATCGAGATCATCATCACCATCATCACCAACACCAGCACCATCTCTGCCTTCATCCCATCTACTTCCCCATTGCAATCGGAGTTGTACCTTGCACTATTCATCTCCTCTACTCTACCGGTGTTGATTACTCTTTTGTGGTGAATTCTATTGAGTTTTGTTGGAGGATTATTGTTATGACCAGATTGTTAATCATATTTTCATAACCTCTGATCATGATCTCTTTTATGTCTTGTGAGTAGTTCCATTAGTTCTTGAGGACATGGGAAAAGTCTAGATGCTAGTAGTCATATAATGTTGAAGTAATATGTGTTGATTGATATTTAAGTTATGGTGTTATACTTCTAGTAGTGTTATGTGAATGTCGACTACATAACACTTCGCCTTTTTAAGGACCTAGGGGAATGCATGGTGTATAAAGAATGCTTATGGTGGGTTGCCGCAGTGACAGAAACTTGAACCCCAGTTTGTATACTTTTGCACGAGGGAGTATTGGATCCTAAAGCTTATTGATATGGTTAGGCTTTACCTTAATTCCTCTCTTGTATTTGTGGATGCTTGCAAGAGGGATTAATCATAAGAGTGTACTTGTCTTAGCCTAGACCATGAACTAGTTAAGATCCACCCACAAAACACTTATCAATACAAAACATAGTGCTAGACGGAATATGACAAAAGCACTTGACTATCTTTCCCGTGTGTCCTCAGGAACGCCTTAGTCTTTATAAGTTTAGTCCCTCGGCTTATCCTTTGTGTTCAAAAGGATTGGTCCACTTGTTGCACCTCGGCACTATTTACTTTACTTGCATTTATTTCTTTGTTGCTTATACTAGAAAACCCATAAAAAGCTACCTTTCAGTACTTGCAGTTATTCCTTGCTCAAGATCACTTGTCAATACCTTCTGCTCCTCGTTGGGTTCGACACTCTTACTTATCGAAAAGGATACGATAGATCCCCTATACTTGTGGGTCATCAAGACCATTTTCTGGCGCCGTTTCCGGGGAGCGTAGCGCTATTGGTAAGTGAAATTGGTAAGGAAACTTTTACAATGTACGTCTTGTTTTTGTTTTACTGTTCCCGCTTTTTGTCCCTATGGACCACTCTGCTCTTGGTTTGTTGCTCGTGGGGAACCGCCCCAATGCTATTGTGGTGGAGAATCCTCCCCCACCTACTGAAATTGTGCCCTTTAAAATACCAACTGGTATTATTGATTGTGTTTTGGCTAATCGATATGCAGGAGATAGACATCCAGGTGAACACTTACTATATCTTTCACAAATATGCTCCTTATTTAAGCTTGCAGGTATATCTATGGATTTTTTTATTAGAAAGCTATTCTCTCCATCATTAAAAGATAAGGCTTTGGATTGTTATAGGCTTCTGGATGACTCTCATTTACTAAATTGGCAAGATCTTATGCCTCTCTTTTATGCAAAGTTTTATCCTCTTCATGAAATACATCGAGATAGGAATTATATTTATAACTTTTGGTCTCGTGACGGAGAAAGCATCGCTCAAGCTTGGGGGAGATTGAAATCCTTAATGCTCAAATGCCCCAATCATGAGCTCTCCAAAGAAATTATTCTCACAAAAGTTTTATGCAAGGCTTTCTCGTCAAGATAAAGAGATGCTTGGTGCTTCCTCTAGTGGGGCATTCTCCAACAAATGCACTGAAGCTAAGTGGGATCTTATTGAAAGGATCCATAAGAACACTGAAGACTAGGAGATTGATAAAGGTATTGAACCCGTTATAAATTATGAGCGTGATTACATTGAGAGCTATGTGAAAACTGATTACTTCAATACCTTTTGTGCTAAGATTGGTCTTGATTCCCAGCTTCTAATTGATTTTTACAAAGACTTTACCTCTCATATTGACTCTTCTGAGAAGAAGGAGGATCAATATCGTAAATCTTTCAAGGAATTACCTGTTGATACTAATGTTGTTGACCCTATCTTGCCTGCAGTTGAATATGAAAAGCCCCCTTTTCCCGCAAGGATGAGGGAGCATTCTTTTGTCATAGGCATCCTGAATAAAATTGAAAGAATGACCGATGAGCATGAGGACCTGATTAAGTCGATCCTCAAGTTGCATTAGTCAAGGATCTTGTTACTAGTAATATTGAGGATTCTAATATAAATTTTTGTGTTGTTTCCACTAACCTTGTTTCAACCAAGAATAGAGGACCAATTTCAGGTACTCCAGTTGTATCTGTTAAAATAGGAGATCATAATTATTATGGGCTATGTGATTTCGGATCCAGTGCTAGTGCTATTCCTTTTTTCATTTTAACAAGAGATCATGAATGAGATTCTACCATGTGAAATTGAAGAAGTTTATGTTACGATCCATCTTGAAAATAAAGAAATTATCTCTCCAATTGGAACTGTGCGAGATGTTAAAGTTCTATGTGGAAAGGTAAAATATCCTACCGACTTTCTAGTGCTTGGTTCAATACAAGATAGTTTTTGCCCTATTATCTTTGATAGGCCTTTTCTCAAAACTTGTGGAGCTATTATATATTGCAGGAAAGGAAAACTATATGTTGAATTTAATGGTGAGCCATATGAATTTAACTTTTATAAATTCTCGAAGCAAACTCGTGGTACTGATCTACCCGGTAAAGATAAAATTATTGAAGAGATTGCTTCTATTGCTATTCCTCCTAACGATCCTTTGCAAAAATTTATGGAAAACCATAAGAATGATATGCATATGCAGGAAAGGAATAAGCTAGATGATATATTCTTGAGACAACCTGCTATCCTGAAGCACAACCTTCCGATTGAGCCTTTGGGAATTTTATCAAAACCAAAAGAAGACCCAGTGTTTGATCTCAAACCTCTTCCGAGTACGCTCAAGTATGCTTATTTAGATGAAAAGAAAGTATATCATATTATTATCAATTCTAACCTTTCAGGATATGAAGAAGAGCGATTATTGGAAGTCCTTCGTAAACACCGAGGCGCTATTGGCTATACCGTTGATGATCTTAAGGGGATTAGTCCATCTATTTGTCAACATACTATCAATCTTGAGCCTGATGCTAAACCGGTTGTTGATCATCAACGACGTTAAACCCGAAGATGAAGGATATTGTGAGGACCAAAATCCTCAAACTTCTAGCCGTAGGTATTATCTACGCTATAGTTGATAGTAAGTGGGTAAGTCCAGTACATTGTGTTCCCAAGAAAGGAGGTATGACTGTGGTTCCTAATGATAAGAATGAACTAATACCTCAAAGAATTATTATTGGATATAGGATGTGTATTGATTACAAGAAGCTGAACAAGGCAACCAGGAAGGACCACTACCCGCTGCCATTCATCGACCAAATTCTTGAAAGGTTATCCAAAAACACTCACTTTTGCTATATTGATGGGTACTCTAGCTTCTCTCAAATTCATGTTAAAACTGCCGATCAAGAGAAGGCCACTTTTACTTGTCCCTTTGGTACTTGTGCTTATATACGTATGCCTTTTGTTTTATGCAATGCTCCTGCTACTTTTCAAAGGTGTATGTCCGCTATCTTTTATGGTTTTTGTGAGGAAATTGTGGAGGTGTTCATGGACGATTTCTCCGTGTATGGAACCTCTTTTGACCATTGTCTCCACAACCTTAATAAAGTTTTGCAGAGATGTGAGGAGACGAACTTGGTACTCAACTAGGAGAGGTGCCACTTCATGGTCAATGAGGGAATTATTCTTGGACACAAGATTTCTGAAAGAGGAATCGAGGTGGACAGGGCAAAGATTGAAGCAATCGAGAGAATACCTTATCCAAAAGACATCAGAGGTATTCGTAGTTTCCTCGGTCATGTTGGTTTCTATAGGAGATTTATTAAATACTTTTCTAAAACTTAGAAACCCCTTACTAATATCCTCCAAAAGTATATTCCTTTTGTGTTTGATGGATATTGTAAGGAAGCCTTCAAAGTTCTTAAGAAAGCCTTGATAACCGCCCCTATAGTCGATGTCACATCCCTGGATCCCTAACTAGGGTTTAGTATTTGTGCTGATGTCTTCTTCCATTACATTAAAGAAGTTGAAACAAAATCAAAGGAAGTGGTGAAACTCAAACCAAAAACCCTAGCCACTTCTTATTCAAAGGAAATTCAAATCTTCCCAAAATCAATGAACCCAAAATGGCCTTCTTAAAAGTTCAATATTTCTCATAAATATTGAAAACAAATTATCATGGGAGAAAACTATTTTCAAAACACCCTTGGCATTTTATTTAAAATCAGAAAGCCCCTGAGTTCAACCTTATATTTGAATTCAATAGTATTCAAGTTTTCAAAAATGTTGCAAACCTCAGGAGTAGTTGGGAATATTCCAACTAACACTCAGGGCTATTCAAACTAATTTTTGAATTGCTTTTTGAAGCCAAAATAAATAGCAATTAATATCAGCAATTAAAACAGAAAACAAAAACAAAAGGAAAAGATAAAAAATCTATCCTACGCTCACCTGCAAGGCCCAGCCCACCAGGGGCAGGGTCGTCTTCTTCCTCTGCCTTCTGGCAGAGGAGAGATCGACCACAGCGGCCCCCTCCACCTCCTGCTTCGCCGTGGCACTCCCCGATGCCTCGAGGACAGCAGGACGTCGGGAATGACTTCCCCGAATGCGTCCCTATCCTCCCCCGCTCTCCATTCTTCCCCCTCCTCTCGGTTTTCTTCCCCTCTCCTCCTGCCGCCATTAGCAGGAGCTTGAGCTCGAGGAGCCCGAGCTCTTTGGCCACAGGGAAGCCTCCCCGAGTGCTCCATCCACTCCGCCTCATCGAGCTCGATGCGCACGCCGGCAAATCAAGCTCCTCTTCAACCTCATCCATCCACTCCATCCACTCCGCCTCATCGAGCACGTCTTCAACCTCCGGCCGCCGGCAAATCGACGGTGGATTGCCGGCTACAGCACCTCCCCGAGCAGTCTGAGCCCATCTTCATCACCACCGTGAGATCACGAGAGTTTCCCCCCTGTTTCCCCTCTCTCTCCCGCACTCTAGCCACGAGACCGACGGGCCAGAGCTCCGGCAGCCGCCTCGGCTCGTCGCCGGCTTCCTCCGGCCACCCTGAGCCCCTCCTGATGCCCGTAGTGGATGAGGTCGAGCCTCGGGATCATCCCAGTGCTCTCGGCACTCGATTCCGAGCACCACAGCAAGCTCTGGTGCATCTCCGGCGAAGATCCGCCGCGGATCTGGTCGCCGCCGGTCAGTCTCCGGTAGGGGACGACGTGGCCGGCCTAATCCCCGTTAGGTAGCACTAATTACTCACTGACAGTGGGCCCTAACAGTGGGTCAAACCCACTGAGGGGCTGGTCAGCGCGGGATTATCTCCTGTGTCTTTGACTAGTGGCCCCCACGTGTCAGGTTTGACCTGACCAGGTCGGTTGACCTGCTGACGCAGTGCTGACGTAGTTATGACGCAATAAAGAGAATTTCTGTTTTAAAAGAATTCCAAAAAATGCCCAAAACTTCTAAAAATCATAGAAAATAATCTGTAACTCCAATGAAAATAATTTATATATGAAAAAGGATAAGAAAAATCCAAGGAATCTGATTTTGATATTTTCAAACAACCAAACAGATAAAATGATGAATAGGATAACCTTATTAAATAATTTGGAGTTGGAATTTGAAATCCATTTGAATTCCACTTCAAACATTATGACCAAACAATGATCAAGCACAACCAGCAGCCCGACATACCGTCATCATGCATGCTAAAACAAGATTACCTGAGCATGAGGTCGAATCAATTAAAAGGGTATTTGAAAATACCTTGTTTGGAGTGATATTTGAATCTTGATTCAAATCAACTTCAACTTAAGAAATGGTAGCTACATTATCCTACCACCTTTCATTTTCATGCCATGCTCATGCATCATCTTGTTGCATATGATTGTTATTGTTTTTACCGGTAGGCCCCGCTCCTCCGGATTCCACCGAATATCCGACTGACGGATATTGTCCCTCTGCTGAGCAACAAGGCAAGCAACCATTTTGATCATCCCGATAAATCCCATGTTCTCGCTCCTGCTCTTATTTCTTGCATTAGGGCAAATGCTTTCATTGCTTTTACCATGTTAGTTGAACCCACTTCCTTTATATGACCTATCCTTGTCACAGTAAATAGTTGAACCCTTGCAACCTAGCATACCTGGTAGATGCTTGAGCCATGATGTGCCTTATCCTACTATGCATGCTATGCTTAGAGTTGTGTATGGTCTATCATCTGGGTGATGAACAGAATTGTGAGAATGTGTTCAGTAAGTAAAGGTTGTGTGTTGACCCTGATTTGGTAAAGGTACCGGTGAAAGGCTATGTAGGAGTACATGGCGGGTTGTTTTATTGCAACCGTCCTTAGGAACTGAGTTCCGTGTATGTAATCCAAGATGAGATACTACCACATGCTGGGCCCGGAAATATGACCCCGCTCGACTTATTAATCGCTTAGTACTTGGTCCAGGAGTTGCAAGTAGTTTCAGGTCTTTATAGTCATGCTGGAGGCCGTGCGTAGCGCTGACCTTAGATGTGGGCTATGATGCGGTAGGTAGTGGCACGGTGTACCAAGTGGCACCCGGATGGTTGGCTTGGGAACCCTGCGCACATCGTTTGGGGCCGTGGCGGAAACCTCGGCCAGACTTCCGTGCGGGTTACCCTCAGATAGGCGATAAACCTCGACTAAGTACTAGCGTGGTTAACGGTTGTGGCCGACTCCCTCGCTAGGCTTCCGCTTGAAGGTTGCCGAGGTGCATGACGTGCACATGGCGATAAGTGGCGAGAGCATGTGTGAAGAAGTACACCCCTGCAGGGTTATGATCTATTCGAATAGCTGCGTCCGAGGATATGGACTACTTGGAAACATATGTTGTTCATAGATAACTATAATGGCTACTCATAAAATTGTCAAGATAAGCGTGAGTGTCGTGGACGGCATTTCCGTATGGAGACGGAATGATTCCACGATGGAGTATTGTTGTGGTGTTAATGGACTCATGTGCGAGAAATCAAAGTTGTCAAAACTATTTAAAAATGCAAGTTGTCTAGCCATGAGTCAAATGCTGGCTTTCCGCATGAAACCCCACAATTCCTTATTGATACATTGCATGAGTAGATAGTTTATCCTAAAGTCTTGCTGAGTACTTTTGTACTCACGTTTGCTTAATAAATTATTGCAGAGGTTGTTAATGACCCTAATGGAGGGTTCTACCTAGACATCGATGATGACGAGTAGCTGGTATCCCAGCTGCGATCTGGTCCTAGCATGGGTCTGTAGATTGTCAGGCCATGTACCTTTATCTTTCCATCTGTGTGTACTCAGATAGTTTTAAAATATTCCGCTCGCTTGTAAGAATTGTGTGTATGACTTGTGATGATGGGTCGTGAGACCCCTACCTTGTAATATTATGTGTGTGGCTCTTCCGAGCCTTCTAAATGAAGTTTGTATGTTTATGGTTATGTTGTGATGCCATCGATGTATCTATACATATCGGTATGCAATGCGTATGTGTGTTGTACTTGATATGTATGGGGTTCGAATACCTAGTCGTAGGCTTTAGCAGCACTCCTTACAGGGAAATGCCCCTTTCTGATTCCAACGAGCCATGGTAGTTCGCTACTGCTCCGGACACATTAGTTGACCGACATGTGTCCTTCTTTGCTGTTGTGTGTGTCCCCTTTGGGGAAATGTCACGCGATGTAATGGAGTCCTTGTAGCTTGCTACGACTCGTCTACATTCGCTGGTGATCGACACCTGCTTTGCTCGGTCACGTATGCATGTCCCTGTGCGGAACTGCCGCTTTGGTTTATGACTAGACATGTCGATCCGGGTTCTTTGTCATTGGATTGCTAGCGACACAATTGCATACGTGAGTCAAAAGGCGCAAACGGTCCCGGCTAAGGTAAGGCTGCAACCATCACCTCCTTTTTGTATCACAACTACCACCACACTCTATTCCACCTATAGTGTTATATCCATGGCTCGCGCTCATGTATTGCGTGATAGTTATAATTTTTTTGAGAAAGTAAGAGTGCGAAAACAATTACTTGGCCAATACCGGGGTTGTGCATGATTTACATTAGTTGTGTGAGGATGATGCAGCATAGCCAGACTATATGATTTTGTAGGGATAACTTTCTTTGGCCTTGTTATTTTGAAAGTTCATGATTACTTTGCTAGTTTGCTTGAAGTATTACTATTTTCATGTCAATATAAAACTATTGTTTTGAATCTTACGGATCTAAACATTCATGCCACGTGAAAAAGTTGCAAAGGACAACTATGCTAGGTAGCATTCCACATCAAAAATTCATTCTTTATCACTTCCCTACTCGAGGACGAGTAGGAGTTAAGCTTGGGGATGCTTGATACGTCTCCAACGTATCTATAATTTTTGATGGTTTCGTGCTATTATCTTGTCAAACTTTGGATGTTTTGCATGCCTTTTATATATTCTTTGGGACTAACTTATTAACTCAGTGCCAAGTGCCAGTTCCTGTTTGTTTCCATGTTTTTGACCTCTTTCAGAGGAGATTTTGAAACAGAGTCCAAACGGAAGAAAATCCCCGAAAAGATTTTTTTTGGAATGGAAGAAGATCGGGGAGCTTGGGAGCCAAGGCAGGGGAGCCTCAGGGGCCCCACAAGTCCCCACCCCGCGGCCAGGGGGGAGGCCGCGCCATCCAGGCTTGTGGGCCCCCCTGAGCGCCCCCTGACCTAGGGGTTGCGCCTATAAATTCCCTAAAAATCCCAAAAAAATCAGGATATCATCGCAATCACTATTTCGCCGCCGCAAGCTTCTGTCTCCGCAAGATCCCATCTGGGGCACGTTCTGGTGCCCCACTGGAGGGGAGATTCAGACACGGAGGGCTTCTTCACCAACACCATGACCTCTCCGATGATGCGTGAGTAGTTCACCATAGACCTACGGGTCCATAGCTAGTAACTAGATGGCTTCTTCTCTCTCTTTGATCTTCAATACAAAGTTCTCCATGATCTTCATGGAGATCTATCCGATGTAATCTTCTTTTGCGGTGCGTTGGTCGATATTCGATGAATTGTGGATTTCTGACCAGATTGTCTATGAATATTATTTGAGTTTCTTCTGATCTCTCTTACGCATTATTTCATATCCTTGTAATTCTCTTCGAGTTGTGGGTTTTGTTTGGCCAACTAGATCTATGATTCTTGCAATGGGAGAAGTGCTTGGTTTTGGGTTCATACCGTGCGGTGACCTCACCCAGTGACAGAAGGGTTAGCGAGGCACGCATCGTGTTGTTGCGAGCAAGGGTAAAAAGATGGGGTTTTCATCATTGGTTTGAGATTATCCCTCTATATCATGTCATCTTTCTTAAGGCGTTTCTCTGTTCGTCATGAACTCAGTACACTAGATGCATGTTGGATAGCGGTCGATGTGTGGAGTAATAGTAGTAGATGCAGAAAGTATCGGTCTACTTGTCTCGGACGTGATGCCTATATGTATGATCATTGCCTTAGATATCATCATGTCTTTGCGCGGTTCTATCCATTGCTCGACAGTAATTTGTTCACCCACTGTGATATTTGCCATTTTGAGAGAAGCCTCTAGTAAACACTATGGCCCCCGGGTCTACTCCACACCATATTTTCAGCCTTACACTTTTTACTTCGTTGCACTTTCCGCCTTCAGATCTCACTTTGCAAACAATCTTGAAGGGATTGACAACCCCTTTGAAGCGTTGGGTGCAAGCTTGTTTGTGTTTGCGCATGTACTTTGGACTTGATGAGGCCCTCCTTCTGGATCTATACCTTGGTTCTCAAACTAAGGGAAATACTTAATGCTCCTGTGCTGCATCACCCTTTCCTCTTCAAGGGAAAAACCGACGCAAACCAGAGAAGTAACAAGAAGAATTCCTAAGTGCGAGGGAAGGACTTTTTTTGCCGCAGCAGACGCCAACAATATTTTAATACCTATAGCGTCGGATAGAGTTGCACGTCAACACTGTCATATTTAGCTAATAAAAAAGTACATAGTAGTGGAAACTTATTCCATATCTGCAGCAATATAAGCATATACCGAGTTTCACCAAAAGGTTAGTACTGATGAACTACCTTGTTCATAAACTAAATGTTTCAACAATTCACAAAAGAAACTACCAACTTCACAGAGGACCTGCCCCTCTCGACACTACCTTCTAAGGACTAACTTCATCTCATGAAGCTTATTCCTATGGATCCGCCCCTCCATGTTGCAATGGGCTTTCTTCGTCTTCAGTTATGTTCTCTCGGACTTCATGACTTGTATGTCCTTGATGTCACTTATCTCGTGGTTCAGTGACTCGATCTGATCTTTCAGACTGGCTATCTTACTATAGAAAATATCATTGTCATCGATAACCTTATCCCTTTCCTTCTTCATAGAGTCATGCAACTCCTCGAGGGCCTTGATAGTACTCTCATGTGATGCGATCAGCTCATTATTGATCACGTCCACATCACATGGCTGGTGTTCAATGGGTGCTGAAGAAGGCGGACATCGTACGTATGAGTGGCAAGGGTTTCAAATCATCAAAATTAATTAATGGTTAGATATATGGATGTTTGCAATGCCCAAACATGTTTTTTGTAACCTTAATTACCTGGTTGGCGCTCACTTCGCCTTTCTTGTTAGCATAACCCAAGAAGTGATCAGAGGAGCCTTCCTAGATGCTAGAGGACATGATGTAACAAAGTCAACAATCCGCGGGAGCAAGTGCAAACATTCAGAATCTTTTTTCATCATGTTTCCATCAACAACCATCTAGAAAAAATAATGGTTACCATTTAAAGCTAATCACCTAATGTGACTATGTTTATATCATTTATATTCATAATACTTAGGTTCCATAAAAACTCATGCATGTTGCTTTTGTGCTTTTAGTTGTAGGATTTGATTGGAGTGCAACTTCAAGAGTGCCCAATAGAAATGAGCACATTAACCCCAGGTTTGCGCACCCATGTACAGTACTGGCTCGGACAAATTATCCCTCTTATGATATGCAGCGTGACAACTATAAATGATATAAGATAAAATATAAAAGTTTGGATAAATAATAAAGGAAATGGGAGTGTTTAATGCATGAAATAAGAAATATCCCTTCTTCTAAAATTAACACGAAGAAGCATCAAACAAACAATGAATTACTTGTATTAGACTAATAAGTGACCACAAGTCAAAACAACATTGGATAGAGTGCTCAAGAGATGTGAATGATTTATGTTATCCAAAGTGATTAGTTATTATTATTCAAAATTCCTACCAAGTTGTACATTCAGTTTTACTTAACATAATATTACTAATCCTGCATACAAAGATATGCACACAATACCAAAATTTAATCCAACCAAATTTGCGGCTTGGGATTTTTAGCTAGTCTAATAGTTCAACATGGTTGTTCATTTATCCTCTAGCCTCCATCATTATCCATGTCTAGATAGTTCTCAACAAAGAAGAACCCTAACCATAAGCATTACCTAACTCTAAGTGCATCTAGTGTCCCTTAGTTATTTTGGTGTATTGAAGACTTATAGGTTAAGGGACTAATATGTTTGTGATTGTACACATGATCTATAAGTCCCCAAGGAGTTCGAGATAATCAAAGAAAGTCGCCCCCAAAAAATGAATGTCTTAAACTGAAGACTTTGATACTTTCTTGAAGATTTTGGAAGTGAGGAAATTGGTGTGTCCTTGAATATATTGATGCGAGGACTTTGAAGCGTGAAGACTTTTGTTTTCATAGTTTCATTTCCTTTCTTTTGATTCATAGGAACACCATGCTCTTAGAGGGTTTCGAGGTAATACTAAGGAAAAATTTCCAAGTGATGCTCATCTCAAAGCCTACACATAACCAATCCTTTGAGTGAAGCCTTTGGAAATCTCTTGCAGTTTAGTCAATCTCTTCAGTAATAGAGAAGAAGTTCTTATGGTCTCTTAGGAAACTGTTCTGACTAAGGAGTTAGGATTTCGCCAGTGCGAATTGCCTACAAGTGAGGAACATGATAGATATGAGGATTTCCATAGTTCAAAATATCCGACCGTTCTTGTGCTTTGCGCCAGCTGTCCCAAAACCTTATCCACATAACAATCATATCAATAGGGGGGATATATATAGCGGGATTGCTCCGAGGATATATATAGCGCCCCCCTACAACCACTACCTGCTTGGCTGCTCCAAGAGAGAACTTGACACTTGTAATTTGATAGAATCCCATCCTTTGAGGACTTTGAGAGAAAATCATCTATGAGGAAAAACCCAAACGCCCAAACCAAAACAGAAACCCAAAGTGATTGAGCATCACTTAAGAGATTGTTCCTGTGTGAAACCGACACTTGTTACCTTTGAAGACTGTGTATATTCCAAACGGTTAGGCGTCAATGGTCTAGAGCATCTAGTAGTAAATTGTGGATTGCCGGGTAACCGAGTTTGTGAGGGTTTGGATGTTTGCCCTGAAGTCTTACCACGAATGTTGGGCGAGGTATGTGTGAATTTAGCTCAAGGATAATACGGTAAGGACTATGTGTCCTGAGACCGTGTGTCCTTTGGTTTACATACCAAGCCACTCCAAACCAAACGTATAACTGTCACAATAGTTGGAACTGGATTATGAAATCACTGTCTTCATATAGCTCCTGGTTCTATTTCCTAAACTCATATATTTCCTCAAGTACTTGTCGACGAAATTGATTGTTACTCTTTGAAGACTCTTGTAGGATCCGAAGTATGTCTAGTGGGGGGTGATTAGACTACTTTACCAAATAAAAACTTAGCCTTTACCCAATTTTAGTTGTGGGCCAGTTTTAGCAGTTGTAGAAAGTCAAGTACACCCTACACATTCATATCTAAGAGTATAGCAGCGGAAAGTAATGACATGCAAATGTAAGTAGAGGCTAGGGATAGGAAGATCAAACACAAAGGTCGACGTGGTGACTTTTGGTGTGGTTCCGATAGGTGGTGCTATCGTACGCCCACATTAATGGAGACTTCAACCCACGGAGGGTAATGGATGCGAGAGTCCATGGAGGGCTTCACCCACAAGGGGTCCATGAAGAAACGACCTTGTCTATTCCACCAAGGCTTACGTAAACACAGGACTAGCCTCACTCGGGGTAGATCTTCATGTTGTAGGCGATATCCTTGCCCTTACAAACTTCTTGGTTGAACTCCACAACACGAAGTAGGAGGCTCCCAAGCGACACCTAACCAATCTAGGAGGCACCATCCTCCAAAAGGTAATAGATGTGGTAGAACGATGAACTCCTTGCTCTTGTGCTTCAAAAGATAGTCTCCTCAACACTCAATCACTCTCTCACGGATTTGGTGTGGGTAGAAGAGATTGATTGGGTGGAAAGCAACTTAGGGAGGCTAGAAAACAAGTTTCAAATGGATTGATTGGAATATCTTGATCTCAACATATGAGTAGGTGGCTCTCTCTCAGAAATATGAATATGGCAAGTGTATGTGTGTTCAGAGTGCTTCCTCTACGAATGAGAGGTGGTGGATGGATATATACAGGCATCTCCCAAAATCCAATAGTTACAACATTATTGCCCAACTCGGTGTAACCGAAGTGAATCTCAGTGGCACCATTTGCACAAAATGTGGCAGCTTCCGAATTCTCGGTGAGACCGGTATATGAATCTCGGTGATACCGATATGGTGACCTAGGGCAGTTTACAAATCTCGGCGGCACCGATTTCAAAACTCGGAAATTTTGATTCTTGAAATCAGCACACGAGAAAGTTGGTCACTGACTTTTGATGGCAACGAAGTGAAAGTTGGTGGTATTGAGATTTTAGGGTTTGGCAAAGGTTTTGTCTCTGGAAAATTGGTAGGGCCGAAATGGAATGCTTGGTGGCACCGATTTTTTATGTATAGGCTTCGGACAGAGATTTTGTGAGAGAATTGCTGAGTATTTTTGGTGGCTATCTCTAAACACTTGAGCAACTAATTCATCATAGATACCTCACCCCCTTTTAATAGTATTGACTTTCGTATGGACTTAAATATGATTTCTCACAAATATAAAATGTAGTATCCTCCTGCTTTAAGCTTGGCGAATCCTATTCCTTTCCTTGCATCAAGAGGTTTCTCCTCACAATCCTTTTTGCCAATGCATCTTTGAACTTTTCTGAAATGTACTTGGATATAATCATTAGTTCAATGATACATATGTTGTTATTAATTACCAAAACCACCTTAGATATTAATTGTGCTTTCAATCTCCCCCTTTTTTGTAATTGATGACAACATATAGATCAAAGCTTCGACGAAAGATATAATCAATGATTAGCATCATCGCTTTGAGAAGTATGTGAAAAGCAAGAGATCCCCCTAAATTTGTGCATTAACTTAAATTTGCGTTTGAATGCAAATGCACAATCGATTAGGATCATGGGTCACTCTTCCATTCCACATACATCTTGGTGGTGCGCATAAAAGATATGAAAGAATAGTAATGCACATAACACCAAACAATGAGTGAGTGATCATCACGTAGATAGCTCAAAGTGTATGACCAAACACGAAAGTTTAAGTCATCGAAAACACCAAATGTTTTGTAAAACCAAAAGAGAGGAATAAAATCAAGACTCTCTCTCTCGAAGCCATAATGATCTATACACTTCTCCCCCTTTGGCAACAAGTTACCAAAAAGTTCAAGGGTCTAGAACTAAACATCACGATTGGCTCGATCTCCTCTGGTAGTAGTTGATGGAGTCGATAAGAGAGTGTCGGCGAAGGCTTTAGCGGATGTCCTCTGAGGTGGAGGTATTGACACTGGAGGTGCAGGAGCTGGTAGAGCTGAAGGAGATGAAGGCGTTGATGCTTGAGCTGATGAAGTTGGTCTTGCTTCTGGCACTGGCATAACTGCAGACCTAGTCCGAGTCTTGAACTGAGTAGTCGTAGGAAGAGATGAATCATCATCATCATCACTGCTAAAGAGAGGTGTATGCACTGCACCAACTTCATCCTCGATCTACTCTACAGTTGTAGCCAACTCCATCACTTTGATATTGTGGTCATGGAACTTAGTCTCCATGATCCTCTCAAGGCTCTTCTGGTTCAACAAAATCTAAAAAATGTTCTTCTCCATCCCTTGGATGATGCTGACAAGAAACAACATCTACTCCTCTCTGGATCTCAGCTGTGGTGCTAGAGCTGTTGTGGCTGCCTATCCTGCCTCTGCGTGCTGACGAGCTGTAGCTGGGCTAGGATGGCTGGGGTCCATCACAAGTTCGTTGTATTTGAACTCTGGGTGAAGTGGCAGGTGTGTATGATCAAGTTTCTATGCATGCTTCCCAATCTTGGCATTGATGAACATCTCAATGTATGGAGCATATCCACAAGATCTTTTCTGATCAGCAGCGGTCCTCGTGGCTGTCTCGACTACTAGATCCATCACTTTGATCCTGGTGTGGTGTCTATGTGGCGCAGCATGTTGATGGAATACCCTCTGATCACCTTCTCATCTTGTGACTTGGGCATCATGGTGTATCTCATAATGGTGTTAGTTGTTGGTATTCCTGCTTGCAGAAAGTAGACAAAGCCAAACTTGTGAGTTTTCATGTACTTGTGGGGCACATGATTGTACATTCTAGCCATAGTGTTATGATTCATCTTTGGCTCAGAGTACACATCCAAGTCACTTTCTTGTGCTTTAGGAGCACCAATAATCATAGCTCACTCCTCCACTGTTGATTCATACCTGTGACCTCCAGTCATCCACACTATCCTTCCATCTAGATAAAAATGAGCAGTTGAGTAGAATTGTATAATCATTTCATCATTCCAGACAGTCATATATGTGTCAACAAAATCTTCATTGTAAATTTCCCTGAAGTTCTCTCTCACATGAGGGAAGAAATCCTCATGTTCCTTGATGTACTCCCAGTCTACATATCTCATGTCACTAAATAGAGGACTCTTGTCCAATAGTACTATCTCATCGAAATCTTGTTGCTCCTTGGTGTGAAAAGGGGATCAACAACAGTTCTCCTCCTAACAGCATATGGATTTGAAGTTCTCAAATGTCTGAGTACTTGATCTCTTCTCTTCTTCATATCCTTAGTAATTGGATGAGCATCATTATGAAGTGGCAAATGAGCTCTCAACTTCCTCAGCACAGAAACATCTTCTTCCTCCTCTGCAACAATATCTCTGGATGCAAATCCCTTGTTCTTCTCTATTGCAGGTATATCCCTAGTAGTCCTCTTGGGAGCTACTAGCTTCTTAGGCTTAGGACCAGAAGGCTTTGTCTTGGGTGCAGACCTGCTTGGCATAACATCTGCCATGAGCTTCTTCTTCTCGGAGCGAGGTTGATTAGCAAGAAAATCTTCTTCCTCTTCCTATGCAGCATCTTATGGATCTTCATACATAGAAATTGGCCTTACAACAACATGCACCACTCCCTTCCCGTGTCTCTTCTGCTATGGCTTCTTAACATACTTGGAAGAGGGGTTCTCAAGGGTGAGCTTCATCCCTTTCTAAGCAGTCTCTGGAGCTCTCATATTATCAGGTCTCGCATACTCCTTTCTCAAAGTTTTCTTGACTATGATCTTCTCCTTTTTCTTTTGGGGAATGCTTTCTTCTGGGATAAAATCAGCATCCTCCTCATCAGAATTAAGCTTCTTCCTTGACCTGATAGCTGCCTTGGGCATATCATGGGAACATGGAGTACCTGGGTCAGAAGCAGTCCTCTTAGGACTAGTGCGTGAGTCCATTTCAACATTGGGATCTCTCTCGAGAGTCTGGCTATCCTTTGAACCTGACATACGAACAAGCAACCAAGCAACCAAGCTGACCCTGTGAATGGAAGTAGAAGAGCATAAGTGGATGAGCATCACAAAACACAGATGTTTTCAAGAATTTGAACTAAAAATTCTTAACTTTAACTTTCTGCAACAAGGGATTTTTGTTCCACCAAGATAGACAATCTCCTTAACAGAAACTTGGCACACTTTTCGGTTCCACCGAAAAGAATAGCTTGGTTTCACTCAGATTGTTCTCAGCAGCCCAAAACTAAAATCGGTTAGACCGATTTTTCTGATTCGATGATACCGAGATTCAGTTTTGCGGACGGTTAACCCTAAAATTTTCTTCATTCTTTAATCTAATCGAGACTTCTTCTTGATAGGAGCATTGCATCGCAAAACGAGGGACGAGACCTTACCCTAACTTGGTGAAGGTCTCCCTAGGGCGACGATGGCAGATGAGATTCCCATCGGCAGCGAGGACTTCTGTGGTGAGGGTACACTAGAGACAATGACGATGTCATGGGGACACGGGCACAACAGTGAGGAGGTGCGGGGAGGCAAGGTTTGAGGAATAATTTCAAATGGCGGGTCCATGGAGTTTATATACCCCATGGCTATCGGTGACACCGAGTTGGATTTTTTGGTGCCTCCAAGTTCCATATCTGTTAGGTGACAGTGAAACTCGGTGAAGCCAAAAACTTCCTATCGGTGGTACCAAGATTGAAAAACCAGATCAATCGTAGGCATTAGTGTGATGTCTACTACACAACTTGTTCTTCTAGACTCGTGTTGGGCCTCTAAGCGCAGAGTTTGTAGGACAGTAGCAAATTTCACTCAAGTGGATGACCTAAGGTTTATCAATCTATGGGAGGCATAGGATGAAGATATTCTCGCAAGATCCCATCTGGAGGCCTTCTCCGGTACTCCACCGGAGGGGGAACTCATCACGGAGGGGCTCTACATTAACCTTGTCGCCTCCCCGATGATGCATGAGTAGTTCACCATAGACCTACATGCCCATAGGTAGTAGCTAGATGGCTCTCTCTCTCTTTGTATCTCTATACAACCGTCTCCATGATCTTCATGGAGATCCATTCAATGTAATAACTTTGTGCGGTGTGTTTGTTGGGATCCGATGAATTGTGAGTTTATGATCAGATATATCCTTGTTTTATTTGAGTTCTTTGGTGATCTCTTTTATGCATGTTTTAGTGTAGCCTTGTATTTATCCTCCAAACTTTTTTGTTTGGTTTGGCCAACTAGATTAGATCTTCTTGCAATGGGAAGAGGTGCTCGGTAATGGGTTTGATCTTGTGGTGTTCAGTCCTAGTGATGGAAGGGGAGTTGATACGCATGTGTTGTTTCCATTAAGGATAACAATTTGGGATTAATTCTTATATGCTTTTTCCTGGACTACATCATGTCATCATTCTTAATGCATTACTTCGTTCTTATGAACTTAATACACTAGATGCATGTTGGATAGCGGTCGATGTTGAAGTAATAGTAGTAGATGCAGGCAGGAGTCGGTCTACTTGATTTGGATGTGATGCCTATATCATGATCATTGCCTTGGATAACGTCATAATTATTTGCTTTTGTATCAATTGTCCAACATCAATTTGTTTACCCACCATATGATATTTTCTTGAAAGAGATGCCACTAGCGAATCCTATGGCCCATGGGTCTACTTTTATTATAGGATCAATCTCGTTTACTTATACAAAAATACCAAAAATACTTGCTCACTTTTTTATATTTTATTTATTTATCAATCTATCATATATCATTTAATCTTATTTCTTGACCGCCGAGAGATTGACAATGTCTCGCGTGCATTGGGTCTGAAGTTTGCGTTGTGTGTGGAGGTGCCGGTGCTGCTTGGTTCTCTTACTGGATTGATAACCTTGGTTTCTTAACTGAGGGAAATACTTACTCTATTGTGCCGCATCATCCTCTCCTCTCCGGGGATAAAAATACAACGCAGTTTACAAGTAGCAGTGAGACACCACGGTGAATAGAGGAGGGGCTCCACCCCGAGCGCCCGTGGAAAATTCTTGATAAAATCATGGTACACCTCATTGTGTTCGTGGCAGTGCGAAGCACCTATGCTTGTAATTCGATCATTTTATTAGTGTTTTGTTTGTAGTTTTGAAGTGCAATTTGTTTTTGGGAGAACCCCACTACTCGTTTTGTTGTGCGATGGGTGTGTACATGTATGTCTCTATAATATCTCTCTAGTTCTATCATTGACTTCATGCAGTTTTGTGGTGGTGCGCATGCAGTCTGGTGCATGGGTGAAGGAAGTTTCTTGTGGTTCACTTTGTAATAAACATTGAAGCACTACACTTCCCTCGTTTGAGTAGTCAATACACACTTATAAAAAACGAGAAGAAAAAATGAAAAATAATAGTGCAATTTATTAACCTCGGCCATGCAAACTTAAAAAAATTGCAGTACACTAGCCTCGATAATTCAGTTTGAAGGTATTTATAAAAATAGTAGTTCGAAAATGACAAAAAAGCCAATCACTCCATTTTGATTTGTGTAGCGGTTCGATTTCCCTCTCATGTGCACTGCACTCATCTCAGGAGGTCCCATATGTTTCGTGTTTCATAAAAAAGTAATGAAAAAGATAAAAGAAAACAATGAAGTTTGCTTGCCAATAGCATGGAGTGTGGTCTTCAATCCGAAGCATTGCGTTCTTGTGTCTAATGCGGTCACGCGTTGGTTTTGACGTCGCGAAAAACAGAGTGTCTCCCTTTTGATAAAACCAAAATTGCTCTTAAACTGTAAGGAACTAGGCATGGTTTTCTATATGAAAGAGTTGTGCCCCATTGATATCTTTCCAGTGCCGTATAATTTGCATCGTTCCGACAAGAGTTTTGGAAAAAAATATGAAAATACGCTTGCTGCCACTCGTAGGCAGCGACATCGTTTTCAAAATTCATTTAAAACCGCGAGGAATCTCAACAAATGGCCAACATATGAAAGTTACACCTCTTTCACAGCTTTCCAATGCTGTATCATACACCTCATTCCGACGAACGGTTTAAGAACTACAGCGAAACACGTGCCGAGAAAATGAAAAAATTGAAATACAGAATTCCATTTTTTTAGTAAATTTGAAACTACTCTTAAACTGTAAGGCATTAGCGAGTGTAATCTACATTAGAAAGTTGTGGCTTGACGATATCCTTCCAATGTCATATTGTTTGCCTCATTCTGGCGATCGTTTTAGAAAAATGCGAAAATACGCCCGCTGCATCCCGTCATGCGCCCACTGTTTTGGAAACTACTCTTAAACCGCGAGAAATCTAGAAACGTGTTCATCATCACGAAGTTGGGAATTTTCTGTAGCTATCCAATGGTATATTATATGCCTCATTTTGACAAACAATTTAAAAACTGGAATGAAAACGGTGTTGAAAAAATGCATGCAGTTTTTTGCGACGGGAAGTGCACTTGCATCAGTCCTGCAGTGTTTGTGCGTGCAGTTTGAAAGTGTTAGCAGAATAACTATTCTGCTAATATTAGCAAAATAGACTATATATATATATAGTTTTTAAATTTCTCAACAACATTCACTTATTGCTAACTCTTCAAATTGATTTTATTCTAAGTGACTGTGATTGGATCCTTTCCCCCTATATGCTAAATTCAACCGAGTCTATTCACAAATTCTTCATGTGCGTTCTATTTGAAACCCATTCAAAGTCTCCACTCGGTCCTTGTCACCTGAAATTTTTTTGCACGAAATCTTAAAAAATATTATCAAATTTTCGGCCGTTGCCGCTCAAACCTCTCGCACTTCCCACGACTGGATAGCCCACGATCCCCACAATCCCCACCTCTTTGTACATGGGTGACACATGTCATGTAAATAGGAAGGGCCAGGGGCAATCTGATCCAAAATCGTCTGACCGAACATTTTTTACTGCAACTATAAATACCCCCTTCACCACTCCTCTACCTAAGTTACTCCTCCTCTACTCCCACTCGAGCTTGGACCTCAGCACCGCCGTTTTCTTCATCGCCGCCAGAGAGGACAAGCTTTGTTGCCTCAACCTCCTTGTCGTTGTACTCACGCCGGCCGTAGAAATCTTCACTCCGCCATCCCCGTAGCTGATTTCTGTCGCCGAGTTAGGACGCAGTAGATCTGAACCGACGAGCTTCTCCCTTCCCAACTCCGTGTTC
The DNA here is from genome assembly GCF_904849725.1 of Hordeum vulgare subsp. vulgare. Classification (NCBI taxonomy): domain Eukaryota; kingdom Viridiplantae; phylum Streptophyta; class Magnoliopsida; order Poales; family Poaceae; genus Hordeum; species Hordeum vulgare. The sequence continues at coordinate 403,254,943 of NC_058523.1, read as the reverse complement.
ATCGTGTTCTTCTATGAGGGTAAATAAAAGCTATTTTATTGCCGTATTTGATTCTTACAACTTCACAATTTCTTCAAAAGGTGTTTATTACTTCCCAATCATAAACACGTGAATCAACTTCATTTCCTTGAACTATTTTATTAAGTCATAAATTTCTTCAAAGATTTCTCAACTATGTAAATTTTTGAATCTACACAACTATGGAACCTACAACAAGAACACTTAGCAAAATTCTTCAAGAAATCTAATGGTCAAATTCCTCAACTTTATATTCTTTTGAAAATTTTCCTGACAACACATATGACCTCTTCATAAAATTTGGACCTATACTCTGTTCATAGGTACAAAATGTCTGCTGATGAATCTCTAGGTTCTCATCAACTCAACTCATTTGCACTGTTGTTGAAGAAAATTTGCACACGTCCTGAGAATCATCAAAAGCACAATTTCCTTAGTTGAAGAAAATGGTTGAAGTAAAAAGACCTTAGAAAGGAGGAAAGAAGCCTGAAAGCAACACTGCATTTGATATCCATGAAGATATCTATGATGAGTACTGGACTCCGGATGAGGAAGTCTATGAAAAAGAGACCAAGGATAAGCGCAAAACACGCATCCAAATGTTAGAGAGGAGATGGATGAAGGAATGGAAGGAGTACCGATATGTTACTCCTAAGTATATGAAGAAATTCGGTGTCAAGCCTCCTTGTCCAAAACCTCCACTGGCCGAAGGCCAAGTCACTCATCCCGCCAACATTGTTAGTGGTGAAAATTTCCCAAAGAATTGGCAAAACCTCAAGCAAAGGTGAAGAAGATTGTTGCGAAGGCAGTGAGGAACTTCAACCTTGAGACTGATGCTACAACTCTTGTTGCCTCCTCCTCTGCTGCTGAAGCATCTACCACTGCAACAGCTCCAAAGCAAGCTCTTGTGAAGAAATCTGCTATGAAGACAAAATCTTCGAGTTCAAAATCCTCACAGCAAATTCCTCAACCACCTCCAACTGTGGCTGCAACTTCCTCAGCAACAACCACAAAGTCCTCAACGCTACTACACCTTGCGACATGTCAACTAACTGTGGGATTCAAAATTCCCTCAGGAACATCTGACTCTGGCTATGTACTCACCTCTTCAAGTGCAACCATAAATAAAAAGATGACTGCTGGGCGAGGCAAAAATACCAAGTTCTCACAAGGTGGTCTTCAATGTTCCCTTAGGATCTGAGGATGATGAAGCTGATGATGACGAACTTGTAGAAATCATCAAAAGCAAACAAGAAAGAGTTTCTCTGGCTAAAGGCACCAACATTCCTCTGATGCTGGACCCCAGGGTTGTTCTAGACTTCATTGATGTCTAGTATCAAAATCCTCAAACACCAATTGACGGTTTGCAACTTGCACCTGGACCAAGCCATGTGCTGACGACATTCATTGCCGAAAAAATGGTAAGTAGAAAAGGCCAAGAGGGCCAGGAAGGACCAGACTCAGAAGGAACAATTTCTTAAGAATAACCTTCTCTCCTTGTCTCGTGAAGAACTCGTCACTGCACAGACTGAGATCAAAAACCTCAGTGATGAATACAGTTGTTACCATGCACACTAGAAAGGTGCTAAGGTCAGGTTCATCAACCTTGCAACCAAGGCCATCATAGAACACAACACCAGGGTTGTAGCTCCATCTCAACCACAAGTTGCTAAGGATAGCTCCTACGGTTTTATTGAAGAAATCGCTCAGCCTGCTGAAGAAATTCGAGCTGCTGAAGAAATTGTGAGGGTTGCTCAAGAAATGGAAGCTCCTGAAGAAACTGTCAGGGCAACCTCCAGTGTTTCTCCCGAAGAACCTGCCAGGCCAGGTGAAGAAATTGATGCGCCTAAGGAAAATGCTCCTATCAGGACGATTGCATCAGTTGTGCCTGAAGAATCTACATCAATTTCACCCTCGGCTCCAACGACAAAATCTTCTAGGGTGAAGAAATTGAAACTTCCTTCCGCGTCAGAAGCGAAGAAGACTAAACTGCTGAAAAGGAAGCCGCTGGGAAGGGGAAAGCATCAGCAAACACATAATCCTCTAAAGACAAACGTTTGAGGACTTTACCAAGTTCCTCAAGTGAACCAATTGATACGACTCCCATCACTATGGTGCATTCTTACAAAATACCGTTTAGTGAGGAATATGTCATTTGTAAACTAGATGAAGAAAATCGATCAGCTGCTTCCACATAGCCGACCGATGAAGAAATTGAAGTGGATCAGAACACTTCAACCCCTCAAGCATCATCACCCTTGCCTCAGTTATCTGCCAAAGAGGCGGGTGTTGAAGAAACCGAAGAAGATGTGGATATTGGCTGCACCACCCCAGTGATTAGGGATGAATATTGGGAATCAACTCACCCAAATTCACCACTGGCCACTCCACTTCATCATATTCCTCGGTCCCCTACTATCACTGAAGAAATTCATACATGGTGTGATGAATGTACTACTTAAATGCAATCAATTCCGGAATAAATACCAGATGCATGAGCTGAAGAATTTGTTTACCAAATTGCTAAGCCAACATAAAACTTGACTGTAGATATTGGTGCACCTATTCCTCAGTCCAGTACGAACGAGTATGCAGCTGATGAATTTGCTCCATATACTCCTTAGACTGAAGAACTAGTGGCTGAAGAAACTACACCTCAAATTCCTCAACCTAAGGAACCCTAAGTTGACATCTTAACTACCGAGGCTACTGCTGATGAGCCCCTTGTTCAAAATCCTCAGTCGGTGATTGTTGTGGTTCAAGTTCCCTAAATAGAAAATGTGCCAAGAGGACTTATTGGGATATACAAGTCAAATCTTCAACCCAAGCCACTTCAACCATACAAAGGTACAAAGCGAACCAAATTCCTCAAGGAGAATTTTTATGAAGAACATCACTTCTTCACGGGTGCAAATCCCTATGACACTCTGAGGATAAGGCACAAGATGTTCTAGACTTCAAGTCAAGTCAATTTTTACGATGATGTTCTCTTTCAGAAGACTCTACCAGCACCGTCAAATTCCTCATGCAGATATGGAGTTCATTCCTTGATTCACTCTAGTGCTAAATGTTCTTCATGATGCGGGGCTCTTGTCGTTCTGCATGGATATCTGTGTCTGGAATGAAGAACAGATTCTTCAATTTTATGCAACCTTGCATCTCTCTTGTTAAGCACACGATATCAACACATGGGTAACTGACTCGATGAATGAAGACACACATTACACTGCTCCTGCAACAGAATTGCTTCATGTGGTCCTAGTTGGTATTCCCTCAGAAGGAGCCAGATGCATCTATGAGTAACTTGAACTGCCAAATCATCTGATGCAAGTGTTGATGAAGCCTTCGGAAATAGCCAAACCTCCTAGAACCAAATTCCTCGTTAAAGACTTGCTATATGTGCCAAGAACGGTCTACCGCATCTTGACCAAAACCCTGAGTCCTATCAAGGGTCACAATTCTGAAGAAGAAGATGTCGTGGGAATCATGTAGAATTTGATGTTCAACACCATTCATGGGATTCCCATAAATCTTCACGATTTCTTCATGAGGACTTTGGCCAACATTGTCGTGTCACCGTTTGAAGTGAAGCCTTATCCATCGTGGATCATGAAATTCATCACCGCCAGATCCTCAATCCCTTATAAAGCGGATTTTCAAAATCACTTTTGTTTCCTGTCCTCGCTCGAAGTCATCAAGAAAACCTTCTCCCCAATTGAAGGTATGAGCAAAACTGTCATTGATGAAGGATCTTGTCCCCTTGATGGACAATTTCGTAAAGCTGCATCATATACCACAAATGATGACACGGCATCACAAGATTCTGCTGCAAAAGTGTCAACTCAAGTTCCTCGAGAATCTGCCCCACGAGTGATGCCTGATCGTGAACTTCTTTTAAGTCTTCATGAGAAGGTCGATCGCAATCAAAAGTGGGTGAAACGTCAGTTCAGTGCAATTCTTCGTGACATGACTGTCACACATAATTCTCTGGGGTAAGAATCACTATTATCTTCATGAAATCTTTGATTGCACTTGGGCCATTCTGTCTCACCTCAAGACTATTGAAGAACTTAAAGAGATGGAATTTCAGCAGGACTTTGATTGGTCGTTTCCGCCCAAGAAGAAATTCAAGAAAGTTCAAGTTTGTGTGCTGGTGACCAGCCCCTTTTCTTCATCGCGCTCGATGGATGAAGATGAGGATCTTGACGACACTGCTGCTGTCCCTTCATCGACAAACAACCCCGACAACGTTGGCGCTCCTCCTCCACCAACAAGATGAAATTATTCAGGGGTGTTAGTCGTTAATTTTGTCCATTTTCGTCACTTGATGAGAAAGGGGGAGAAATTTGAGTTAGTCTTCAAGCGGGTCTACCTATATGGGCTATGTTTTTGTTAAGTTGCAACTCTCGTACTTCTGAAGTGTTTGGCTGTATGAGTTGTAAACTTAAGTCCGGTGGTGGTCTAACACTTTTGAGTTTCCTTTTGTTGCATGCTTATTCCTCATGTTGAATTTCTTCAGACACCACTTTCCATCATGCATTTCAATTTCCTCATGTTATATGTGAAATGCGTGTATGGATTACAAGATATGAGGGGAGATCTCCATGATATTAACCTACAATGTGCATTTGCAGTCCAAAGCAAATTCCTCAAACATGCACATCTCCAAGGGGAGTTTCTATATCTTGCAAACAAATTCGACAAAGTCTCTACTAACACTCCATATATTTATCCCCGTTGAAAACTAACCTATTTGTCATCAAGCACCACAATCGGGGAGATTTTAAGTGCATCTAGTGCCCCTTAGTGATTTTGGTGTATTGAAGACTTGTAGGTTAAGAGGCTAATATGATTGTGAGTGTACACATGCTCTACAAGTCGCTAAGGAGTTTGAGATAATCGAAGAAAGACGACCCCTAACAATGAATGCCTTCTACTGAAGACTTTGATACTTTCCTGAAGATTTTGGAAGTGGGGAAATTGGTGTGTCCTTGAAGACATTGATGCGAGGAATTTGAAGCATGCAGACTTTTGTTTTCATAGTTTCATTTCCTTTCTTGTAAGTCATAAGAACACCATCCTGTTAAAGGGGGTCGAGGTAATACTAAGGAAAAAAAATTCCAAGTGATTCTCATCTCAAAGCCTACACATAACCAATCCTTCTAGTGAAGCCTTTGGAAATCTCTTGCAGTTTAGTCAATTTCTTCAGTGACACAAAGGAAGTTCTTCTGGTCTCTGAGGAAATTGTTCTGATTGAGGAGTTAGGATTTCATCGGTGCGAATTGCCTACAAGTGAGGAACATGATAGATCTAAGGATATTCATAGTTCGAAAATTCTGACCGTTGGTGTGCTTTGCGCCAGCTGTCCCAAAACCTTATGCACATAACGGTCATATCATTAGGGTCATTTATGTCATATCATGTCGAGATTGCTCCCAGGCTATAAATAACCGCCCCTAGAACCCCTAGCTAGTTCGCTGCTCCAAAAGAGCACTTGACACTTGTCACTTGAGAGCATCCCATACTTTGAGGACTTTGAGAGAAAATCATGTGTGAGGAAAAACTCAAACACCCAAACCAAAACCAAAAGCCAAAGTGATTTTGCATCACTGAGGAGATTGTTCCTATGTGGAACTGACGTTTGGTACCTTTGAAGATTGTGTATCTTCCAGACGGTTAGTCGCCAATGGTCTAGAGCATCCAACAGTAAATTGTGGATTGCTAGGTGACTGAGTTTGTGAGGGTTTGGAAGTCTGTCCTGAAGAGTTACCACGAGTGTTGGGCAAGGACTATGTGACTTTAGCTCAAGGAGAATATGGTAAGGACTGTGTATCTTGGGGTTTAAATACCAAGATGCTCCAAACCAGACGTACGCCTGTCACAACAGTTGGAACTGGGTCATCAAATCACTGTCTTCGTCGAGCTCCTGGTTCTATTTTCTCAACTCATCTATTTCCTCATGTACTTGTCGATCAAATTGATCGTTACTGTTTGAAGACTTTGACTAAAGACTTTCTCAATTTCCTCATCTCAATTTTTCAGTCACCTTGTTCTTCACCTACTTACCCTTTTACGCGCTACCTATGCTCTGTTTATGTTTCATTTCAGCATGATGAGTATGATGTTTCTATGTTTCACATGCACTTGAGTACTTATTCCGTTGCTTGTATTTCGTCGCTTAGCAATTTTCTCAACTAGTAATTCCTTAGTGACGAATTTGTCAAAATCGCCTATTCACCCCCTCTTTTCAATATAACACACTTTCACTAACCCTAACACTAAGAAAGATGAGAGAGCGAGGGGCGCCAAACTTACCGCACAGGTTCTCAGGGGCGAGGAGGTGTGCGAGCGGCGATGAGCGGCGTTGGGCGGAGGCGGGCCGCGTCGGGGATCGACAGGAGGACGGTGTTGTTGGGGATCAAGAGTGAGAGTGAAAATGATAAGTTTTGTTACTTGGCCGGGAGGGCTGGTAAAACTGTTGGGGAACATTGCATGCGAAACAAAAATTTTCCTACGCACACGAAGACCTATCATGGTGATGATCATCTACGAGAGGGAGATCAGATCCACATACCCTTGTAGATTGTTAAGCGGAAGCGTTAATAAACGTGGTTGATGTAGTGGTACGTCTTCACGATCCGTCCGACGAACCGTCCCACGATCCATCCCACGAACCGCCTCTCGATCCGTCCCACGATCCGTCCTGATCAAGTGTCAAACAGACGACACCTCCGCGTTCCGCACACGTACAACTCGATGACGACCTCCGCCTTCTTGATCCAGCAAGAGGGGCGGGGAAGTAGATGAGTTCTCTGGCAGCGTGACGGTGCACTGGTGATGGTGATGATCTATTCCTACAGGGCTCCGCCCGAGCTCCGTAGAAAACCGATCTGGAGGAAGAACTATGATCTAGAGGAGAGGGCAACACGTGGCAAAGTTGTGTCTCAAAAGCCCTAAACCTCTAGTATATATAGGAGGAGGGAGGAGGCAGCCTTGGCGCCACAATGGAGGAGCCCTTGGGTCGGCCGAAGTGGAGGACGGAGGAGTCCTCCTCCAATCCCACTTGGATTAGGACTCCTTCCTTAATTTCCCACCTCTTTTGGATTTTCCACTTTTTCTTCATGGGCTTTCCTTGGATGACTTTGTCAGCCCATTATGCCTTATTGTGCATCCAATAAACCAACGTGGACCCCTTGGGGTGTGGTGGGCCCACCCAGTGGGCCCCCGAAACCCATTCGTCACTCCCGGTACACTACCGGCAATGCCCGAAAACCTTCTAGAATCCAAATACCAACTTCCTATATATCAATCTTCGTTTCTGGACCATTCCTGAACTCCTCATGACGTCCGAGATTTCATCCAGGACTCCAAACAAAACTTCGGTCACCAACACATATAACTCAACTATACCGAAACGTCACCGAACCTTAAGTGTCCAGACCCTGCGGGTTCGAGAACTATGCAGACATGACCTGAGATACTCTGTGGTCAATAACGAACAGCAGGACCTGGATGTCCATATTGGCTCCTACATATTCTACGAAGATCTCTATCGATTGAACCTCTATGTCAAGGATTCATATAATCCCGTATACTATTCCCTTTGTCCTTCGGTATGCTACTTGCCCGAGATTCGATCGTCGGTATCTCCATACCTAGTTCAATATCGTTACCGGAAAGTCTCTTTACTCGTTTCGTAATACAAGATCCCGTAACTAACTCCTTAGTCACAGTGCTTGCAAGGCTTATTGTGATGTTGTATTACCGAGTGTGCCCTGAGATACCTCTCCGTCACACGGAGTGACAAATCCCAGTCTTGATCCATGCCAACCTCACAGACACCTTCGGAGATACCTTTAGAGCATATTTATAGTCACCCAGTTATGTTGCAACGTTTGATACACACAATCTATTCCTCCGATGTCCGGGAGTTGCATGATCTCATGGTCATAGGAACACATACATTGACATGCAGAAAACAGTAACAATAAACTGACACGATCATATGCTACGTTTATAGTTTGGGTCTTGTCCATCACATCATTCTCCCAATGATGTGATCCCGTTATCAAGTAAAAACACTTGCCTATGGCCATGAAGCCTTGACCATCTTTGATCAACGAGCTAGTCAACTAGAGGCTCACTAGGGACAGTATGTTGTCTATGTATCCACACATGTATTTGAGTTTCCAATCAATACAATTCTAGCATGGATAATAAACGATTATTATGAACAAGGAAATATAATAATAACTAATTTATTATTGCCTCTAGGGCATATTTCCAACAGTCTCCCACTTGCACTAGAGTCAATAATCTAGTTCACATCACTATGTGATTGTAATGAATCTAACACCCATACAGTTCTGGGGTTCGATCATGTATTGCTTGTGAGAGAGGTTTTTAGTCAACGGATCTGAACCTTTCAGATCCGTGTGTGCTTTACAAATCTTTATGTCATCCTATAGATGCTGCTACTACGTGCTATTTGGAAATATTGCAAATGACTGCTCTACTATACGAATCCGGTTTACTACTCGGAGTTATTCGGATTAGTGTCAAAGCTTGCATCAACGTAACTCTTTACAACGAACTCTTTAATCACCTCCATAATCGAGAAAAATTCCTTAGTCCACTAGTTACTAAGGATAACTTTGACCGCTGTTCAGTGATTAAATCCTGGATCACTCTTTGTACCCCTTGACACACTCGTGGGAAGGCACACACCAGGTGCGGTACACATCATGGCATACTTTAGAGCCTACGACTAAGGCATAGGGGACGACCTTAGTCCTTTCTCTTTCTTCTGCCGTGGTCGGGCTTTGAGTCTTACTCAAATTCACACCTTACAACACAGCCAAGAATTCCTTCTTTGTCGATCCATTTTGAACTCCTTCAAAAACTTGTGAGGGCATGCATTTCGTTGAAAGTTCTTATTAAGCGTCTTTATCTATCGCCATAGATCTCGACGCACAATGTTCAAGTAGCTTAATCCAGGTTTTCCTTTGAAAAACTCCTTTCAAACAACCCTTTATGCTTTCCAGAAATTCTACATTACTTCCAATCAAGATCGCTAAGCGGAAGCATTAATAAACAAAGTTGATGTAGTGGTATGTCTTCACGATCCGTCCCACGAACCGTCCCACGATCCGTCCCATGAACCGTCTCTCGATCCGTCCCACGATCCGTCCCGATCAAGTGCCGAACGGACGGCACCTCCGCGTTCCGCACACGTACAACTCGATGACGATCTCCGCCTTCTTGATCCAGCAAGAGGGACAGGGAAGTAGATGAGTTCTCCGGCAGCGTGACGGCATGCCGGTGATGGTGATGATCTATTCTTGCAGGGCTCCGCCCGAGCTCCGCAGAAAACCGATCTGGAGGAAGAACTATGATCTAGAGGAGAGGGCAACACGTGGCAAAGTTGTGTCTCAAAAGCCCTAAACCTCTAGTATATATAGGAGGAGGGAGGAGGCAGCCTTGGCTCCACAAGGGAGGAGCCCTTGGGTCGACTGAAGTGGAGGAGGGAGGAGTCCTCCTCCAATCCCACTTGGATTAGAACTCCTTCCTTAATTTCTCACCTCTTTTGGATTTTCCACTTTTTCCTCATGGGCTTTCCTTGGATTTTCCACTTTTTCCCCTTGGGGCGTGGTGGGCCCACCCAGTGGGCCCCCGAAACCCATTCATCACTCCCGGTACACTGCCGGCAATGCCCGAAAACCTTCCGGAATCCAAATACCAACTTCCTATATATCAATCTTCGTTTCTGGACCATTCCGGAACTCCTCGTGACGTACGGGATTTCATCCGGGACTCCGAACAAAACTTCGGTCACCAACACATATAACAAAACTATACCAAAACGTCACCGAACCTTAAGTGTGCAAACCCTGTGGGTTCGAGAACTATGCAGACATGACCTGAGACACTCTCTGGTCAATAACTAACAGCGGGACCTAGATGTCCATATTGGCTCCTACATATTCTACAAAGATCTCTATCGGTTGAACCTCTATGTCAAGGATTCATATAATCCCGTATACTATTCCCTTTGTCCTTCGGTATGTTACTTGCCCGAGATTCGATCGTCGGTATCTCCATACCTAGTTCAATCTCGTTACCGACAAGTCTCTTTACTCGTTCCGTAATACAAGATCCCGTAACTAACTCCTTAGTCACATTGCTTGCAAGGCTTATTGTGATGTTGTATTACCGAGTGGGCCCCGAGATACCTCTCCGTCACATGGAGTGACAAATCCCAGTCTTGATCCATGCCAACCCAACAGACACCTTCGGAGATACCTCTAGAGCATCTTTATAGTCCCCCAGTTACGTTGCGACGTTTGATACACACAATGTATTCCCCCGGTGTCCGAGAGTTGCATGATCTCATGGTCATAGGAACACATACATTGACATGCAGAAAACAGTAACAATAAACTGACACGATCATATGCTACGTTTATAGTTTGGGTCTTGTCCATCACATCATTCTCCCAATGACGTGATCCCGTTATCAAGTAACAACACTTGCCTATGGCCAGGAAACCTTGGCCATCTTTGATCAATGAGCTAGTCAACTAGAGGCTCACTAGCGACAGTGTGTTGTCTATGTATCCACACATGTATTTGAGTTTCCAATCAATACAATTCTACCATGGACAATAAACGATTATTATGAACAAGGAAATATGATAATAACTAATTTATTATTGCCTCTGGGGCATATTTCCAACAAAAACCGACTAGTGTTGGCATGGGCCTAGTGGACGTAATGTGCACACTAAGTAAATAGTTGCGGGGTTCGAATTTAGCAAACATCAACACTACTTGAAAATATCAGCGTTGGTGTTTGTGAGAAATGGCGTGCTACAAACAAGAGTTATTGGTAGCCATTTCTCCACTAGTGGGGCTTGGCAAATTCGACTCCTCAAATGCCCGCTGACGCATCCTGACGTGCCTGCGAACACTGACTGATAAAGTCTAAAATAATGCATTCTACAACCGGATACCTTGAATTAGAAACCTCAAATCCATACTATTACATGCAACATAAACGATCTTTAAATGAAGCTCGCTCGACTCCGCAGTGCCCATATCCGATGGTTGGCTGCTCCCCTCTTAGTGTTAGTCCGATCGCCGACGAGGTAGAGTAGAACATGTGGCACTAGCCCGCTCACGGGAGTCGAGCTCCCACCGTCTCCCATGCCCTACCCTTCCTCAACACAGAACGTAACCCACAAAATGCTAGTGGGTGTGAGGTCGATGACGAATCCCTCCTCGGAGGAGCCGATCTCGACCACGACGCGGTTGTGGCGCCCGCACTAGTTCACCATACGGGTCGCGAGAGAATGTGAGTTCGCTTCTCCACCGTCCACCGCTGCGCGGGCGTCCGTCGCTTCCCGCACCAGATGTCTCACATGGCGGGCACGCCGCGCCATGTTTGCATCCGTAGACGCCCATGGTGCGTCCTCGACACACCAACGGAGAGTTGGGCTTCCGCCACGGCGGCCAGACGCCAGACGGACCACACCGCCTCCGGTGAGGCAGCGACGCCAGATCCATGCACCGGTTGTGTGGATGCTATGGACTCCAGACATTGCGAGTCCGAGTGCTGCCGTCCGACGGCCGCCTCCCGGGAGCGGTGAAGTGCAAGCCGAACGACTATCTCCTCCTCGGGGCCATGTGGGATGAGCTCGTGATCAAGGGATCTAGAGGTGAAGGACCCGGATCCGCTGCCCGCCATGCCAGAGAAGGCCGGAGGTGAGCTTGGGTGACGGATGGGAGTGTAGAGGAGTGGAGCGAAGTGGTTAGAGTTTGGTCCGACGAGCGAACGGGGATGAATATGTGAGGTCAATGCGGGCGAGTGCGGGCTAGGCCGACCTGGCGGGCGTGTCCGGACGCGTCCGGCCCCTTATTATCCATTATATATTTTGACTGAATATGACGAATGTCGGTTAGTCCGGACGTTTGAGGTCCTTTAAGACGTGTGATTGGATCAAAATTTCGTGACTAGTCAATGACGAGGCGGTCTGTTCAGACGAAAGAGGCGAGTTTGGGGCGCCCAGATGTGGATGTATTCATTTAGAGTAGGAAATTATAGTTTCAGTTCCTGGATTTGCTCCGTAGAACCTGTGCGTCCTTGTCGTGCTAATCCAAAGTAGTCCTACTATGCATTTGCGGGAGTTCTACGTCCGCTGACAATGTGTGGTGAAAGAAGAAAAACAATGATGTCCAGTCTGGCTGACTCGGAGGTCGGACGCTCTAAATATTCACTATCATGGTGCCCAGTCGAGGCAAGAGAAAGGAACGAGTAGTATATACTAGGATAGTCTATGGATGGAGTGAACGTACAACGCTGGATTTTATCTACTTAAAGCAAGCACAGGCTGCTGGGCAGGAGTATCACACCAAGGGCCTGCAGGTTCTTGCTGTTGTGGGAACCCGTTGCTCTGTGCACAAAAGCGATTGGCTGGCAGCATGCATAATCCTTGCGCTTGTTCCCGTGAGGCGACGTCTACTCCGAAGCCAGCATATTCAACGTCGTCTGCTCCTGTTATAATGTGCTCTGTGCATGTAGGCTGCTAGCCAATGATCACGGCACTGCCAAATTTGCAATAAAGCGAGAAGCATCCGATTTATCTTATTTTTTGACTTTTTTCTCTCACTCTTACCGTTTATTTTACGTGGCATCGGCGAACAGTAAAAATGCACAACGCCCAGACATAACAGTGCCGTACGTGAACAGTACCACATCAATGCGTAGTGCCTTTGTATAACAATGTTTCGTAGAAAAAGAATACATCGTTGTTTAGAAAAAACTGAGATATTTTACACATCATTTCTATCTTTCTCTTCCACCCTTGCGTCCTTATATAGACGGTTAAAATTTAGAATTTTTCTTCGCATCATTTCTCTGCACCTGCTTACCAATGCAAAGTCGTCTCGATCATCTCCTGCTCCTTTTCGATGATAATGCTACCAAGGCATAAAACAATAGACTAAAACAACATATTTACATAAATTGTAATCCATGAGAAAGTTAAGTTCTTGCTAACTACTGTTCACTTTTATATCACGACGTCAGTAAACAATGCATAAACAATTACCGTAGAAAAACACTATCCACCATGCCAGAGCGACGCTCCTTCCACCCCTCCTCCCCACCTCGCCGTCTTGAGCCGAGGTGGTTGTTGCCGCCACGTGGTGGACGCCAGCCGACAGACATCTAGGCGTCGGGCGCCCCTTATGGAGCAGCGCTTAGTTGCGCAGACCTCGGCCCGTCTGATGGACGAAGGCTCTCAACGCTTTTTGTCCATACCTCCTATTTCATGCACGACCAGTAGCATCGTTTCTACATCGTTTGTGACATTCCTTGGCGAGTAGCGTCCCGCGGCCATGTTATCTCCTCTCCTCCAACAATATACGAATAAACCAAAAACTGCTAACCAAAATGATAGCCCAAAACATTAAGTCACTCGAAAGATAAACTAAGACAATATTCAAATTGTAATTCAAGTCAATAAACTCGGATAAACTAGCAAAATGAAAATAGTAAATCAACACTATTCATTTACGTGAACAGTAATCTAGAAGAAATACCAAGTAAATCCTCCACAAATCCCCTAAGACTCCTCCGCCCTCGACCTGAAATAGTAAAACCAATGAAATGAAATAATACCTGAATAAATCAAAATCATTAACCCATCGGAACAATAAACCAAAACAATACATGAATTGTAACCCAAACAATACACCCTAATAAACTGAAACAATAAATAGTGTAAATCGGCGTTAACAGTAATTCAGTAATCTAGAAGAAATACCAAAAAAATGAGACTCCTTCTCCCCGTGTTCATCTACGCAAGGAGAATAGCCGATGATGTTTTCTTCATCTACCTCGCCTTTCTCCTTCCCTGTGGCCAACCAGACCGAAGCTTCAACCACAAGGCGGACATTAAAGCCATGTCTACGACGGGCTCCACAAAGATAGTCTATGAGCAGCCAACAAGAAGGGAGAACATGAAAATAAAAATTATCACTCGACCAACCTCTTCACTCTATTCCCTATTTAATTTCTTTGTCAAATTCAAAGGGAAAGAAAAGAATACATGACATTGGATCATCCGTAGAGGGAAGTGTTTGTTGAAAAAACTAACATCGATCCTGTTATTTCTCAGCTGCCAAAATTCCCCAAATACGAATATACCACTTATCCTATATCACAGTTGGAAAAGTGCATCAGGTTGAACTTTCTGTATCAAATTATCCATTTATAGATATTCCGTTTAAATAGGTTCTCCACCAATTACTATCTATTCTTACACCACGACAACACTTCACCTATTATTATTCATTTTTACGCCACGACAAATTTGGGGTTTAAATTACTAACAAAATTTTGAATTTGAATTTTATTAAATAAATCCATGCTTTAGAAAGAATGAAAAAGTGACGGCTAATAATTAGATATGAAATAGGTGAAAAAGATGAATAAACTGGACAAGAAATATTTTCCCTACTATAAGGTCTATAATTGCTAACAATCCCATTCAATCTTACTATTGATCAAATAGGCCATATGAGAATGAATCCAAATACATATTGCTACTCCGCATTACATTTTGTTACTTACGAAAGGGGAAAGTATGTGCTTATGAAATATAGTAATGAGCCAGCTAGCTTAGTTAATTTGTTAATTCATTCAATGTTTGTTATGTGACTACACACATCATGTGATGCATATAGAATTCGTGTCTCATTTTCATTTGATTTTCTCGCGTAATACATGTTAGTTTTTTTCTTATTCTGGGAAAATACAGACATAATCTGTGCCTGGCGCGACATGTGTTGCACTTCTTCAAGCTAGTTACTACTAACTTGCACCAGTAGGCACGTATCACATCCATCTATTCCCTCCGGGCCTTCTCTCGAAAGTGGCTCCCGACCCGCTTTATAGATAAAGCACCAAACCAATATAGGTACACGAGCCAAACCATATAAGGTGGTGAGCTAGTCTTCATACAAAGCACATCCTAAGATACTCGAAGCAAGTAGAATAATACACTATCAACAGAGATACCAGATGATCTGAGTACACAACCACTATATACCCTAGGAGACCTAAGTTATCGACAACGTCCTCAGGAGGGAAAACGGCGCAAAGCGTCATCGCTGCCTAGTCGCACCGGATTAGGGTCTTCACCCAAAACTCTGACAGGGAGAGGTGATGTCTACTATGCAACTTTGTTCTTGTAGACGTTGTTGGACCTCAATGTGCGGAATTTGTAGGAGAACAACAAATTTCCCTCAAATGGATGACCTAAGGTTCATCAATCCGTGGGAGGTGTAGGATGAAGATAGTCTATCTCAAACAATCCTGCAATCAAATACAATAAATGTCTTGTGTTCCCAACACACCCAATACAACGACAAATTGTATAGGTGCACTAGTTCGGCAAAGAGATGGTGATACAATTGTAGTATGGATAGTAGATATAGATTATTATAATCTGAATAAATAAGAAGAGCAAGGTAACAAGTGATAAACAACGAGCAAAACATCGTATGAATGCTTGGAAATAAGGCCTAGGGTTCATACTTTCACTAGTGCAATCTCTCAACAATGCTAACATAGTAGAATCATATGATCATCCCTAAACATGTGACAAAGAATCACTCCAAAGTTCCTATTAGTGGAGAACATAAGAAGAAGTTTTTGTAGGCTACGAACCACCTCAAAGTTATCCTTTTTGATAAATCCATTTAGGTATTCCTATAAGTTTCACAAAAAGCCCTATAGTTCGTAAATAACACCTATTATGCATATGAATCAACCCTAATGTCACCTAGATACTCCAATGTCACCTCAAGTATCCATGGGTTAATTATTCAACATGCATGAAACAATTTCAAATTCATCATATTCAATCCAACACAAAGAGCTTCAAAGAGTACCCCAAGATTTCTATCGGAGAAAGTAGGACAAGAACTTGGATCAACCCCTATGCATAGATTGCCCCAATGTCACCTTGGGAATCCGCAGGTTGAGTACCAAAACATATATCAAGTGAACTCAATCCAATATTCAATCCGACATAACAAAACCTCAAAGGGAAGATTCAATTCATCACATCAAGATAGCAAGGGACAAACACCATATGATCCAACTATATTAACAAAACTCGTGATACATCAAGATCGTGACATCCCAAGAACACGAGAGAGAGAGAGAGAGAGAGAGAGAGAGATCAAACACATAGCTACTAGTACATACCCTTAGCCTCGAGGGTAAACTACTCCCTGCTCGTCATGGACACCGCCGAGATGATAAAGATGGCCACCGGTGATGATTTACCCCTTCGGCGGTGTACCGAAAGGCTCCAGATGGGGTTTTTCTTTGATACAAAGAGTTGCGGCGACGGAGCGGAGTTGTAGGTTAACTTTCAAGGGTTTCTGGATTTAAAAGAATTTTCAGCATGGGAATCACGTCAGCCGGAGCCATGTGGGCTCCACAAGCTAACAGGACATGCCTAGGGGGTGGGCGCGTCCTGTTGGCTTGTGGCCCATAGGTGGCTCCCCTTCGGTGATTCTTTGCTCCAGTATTTCTTATCTTCCCCAGAGAAAATCATAAAAAAGTTTCCGACAATTCCAGAACTATTATTTTCTGCACAAAAATACCACCACTATAATTCTGCTAATAACAGTGTCAGTTTGGGTTAGTTCTAAATAAATCATATAAAGTTCATAAAACCATATAAAAGTATTGTAAACATATGCAAATATGGCGTGAATACTTCATAAATTAGCGATATGTTGGAGCGTATCATCATCCCCAAGCTTAATTCTTACCCGTCCTCGAGTAGATAAACGATAAAAGAAATAATTTATAAAGCGTGAATGCTAGCATAGTATATAAGTTTGAGCAATGATAATTCAGTCACTTTTTTCTAGCATCATAAACAACATCTTTTTCTCATGAAATCCATTATGATAGAGTAGCAATTAATTCACATGTCATGGTTCAAACAATGCATTCTCTTGGAACTTAACAATCTATGTTCTTAGTCATCAAACAATTTCAATGCATCTTATTTTTAGCAAAGTCTAAGTAAGAGCTCCACATACTCAATTATATATAGTCTTATATGATTGCTAATATGTGATACGTCTCCATCGTATCTATAATTTTTGATTGTTTCATGCCAACATTCTACAACTTTCATATACTTTTGGCAACTTTTTATACTATTTTTGGGACTAACATATTGATCCAGTGCCCAGTGCCAGTTCCTGTTTGTTGCGTGTTTTTTGTTCTGCAGAATATCCATACCAAACGAAGTCCAAACGTAATAAAAACTTACGGGGATTTTTTTTGGAATATTTATGATTTTTGGGAAGAAGAATCAATGCGAGGCGATGCACGGAGGGCCCACAAGCCCTGTAGCCGCCACCAGGAGGTACGACAGCGGCTGGCAGGCTTGTCGCCACTCCTTAAGGTGGTTGGAACCCTTCTTTCGCCGCAAGAAAAATAATATCCGGAAGAAAATCGTGTTAAAATTTCAGCCCAATCGGAGTTACGGATCTCCGGAAATTTAAGAAACGATGAAACGCACAATCTCGGAGCGCAGAAACAGAATGACATAGAGAGAGAGATACCCTTCTCCCATCTAGGGAGGAGATCAAGGAAGAAGAAGAAGGAGGGGGGCTCTCTCCCTCTCTCTCCCGGCGGCGCCAGAACGCCACCCGGGACATCATCGTGTGACGGCGATCTACACCAACACCTCCGTCATCTTCACCAACATCTCCATCATCTTCCCCCATCTTTATTCAGCAGTTCACTCTCCCGCAACCCGCTGTACCCTCTACTTTAACATGGTGCTTTATGCTACATATTATTATCCAATGATGTGTTGCTATCCTATGATGTTTGAGTAGATTATCGTTGTCCTATCGGTGATTGATGAATTGCTATGATTGGTTTAATTTGCTTGTGGTTATGTTGCTGTCCTTTGGTGCTCATCATATGATCGCGCGCGTGGAGCACACCATAGGGTTAGTTGTATGTTGATAGGACTATGTATTGGCAGGCTAGAGTGACAGAAGCTTCAAACCTAGCATAGAAATTGATGCATATGGGATTGAAGGGGGACCAATATATCTTATTGCTATGGTTGGGTTTTACCTTAATGAACGTTAGTAGTTGCGGACGCTTGCTAATAGTTCCAATCATAAGTGCATAGAATTGCAAGTAAGGGATGACATGCTAGCACAAGCCTCTCCCACATGATACTTGCTATCGATCTAGTAACGTAGTCAATTTCTTAGGGACAATTCCACAACTCCTACCACCACTTTTCCACACTCGTTAGACTAACGTATTTGTTTATTTTTCTAACCAGCCCCTAGTTTTATTTATGTGTTATTTACTTTCTTGCAAGCCTATCCTATCACTCCTACAAAGTACTTCTAGTTTCATACTTGTTCTAGGTAAAGCGAGCGTAAAGTGTGCGTAGAGTTGTATCGGTGGTCGATAGAACTTGAGGGAATATTTGTCCCGCCTTTAGCTCCTCGTTGGGTTCGACACTCTTACTTATCGAGAAAGGCTACAATTGATCCCCTATACTTGTGGGTTATCAAGACCTTTTTCTGGTGCCGTTGCCGGGGAGCAATAGCGTGGGGTGAATGTCCTCGTGTGTGCTTGTTTGCTTTATCACTAAGTACATTTATTTGCTGTTCTAAGTTGTTCTCTATCTTTAGTTATGGATATGGAACACGAAATATCAAAAAAATTAGGTGTACTTGGTACTCATGGAGATGGGGAACCTCCTAAAACCCTTGATGCTCGTTATGTGGAAAATATTATGCACTTCTTTAATAATCCTGAGAAAGCCCCATTCAATTATATAAGGGGATACACGTTGGATCAACGTGAATACTTTAGGGATTATCGCTTGACTCAAAAAGGGAAACTTTTATGGGATCAAATCCAATTGTTGAAATGGTATGCTTGGGAACTATGCAAGAGATATGGTGTTACTTGTTGATCTAGGATGAAGGCTCAACACCTTCCCTTTTCTTGTGAGTTTAATGATCATAGAACCTTGGCTTCTGATGCTAATGGTATATATGATTACTATGATGTGGATAAAATAGAAGAGTTTGTTGCTTTTATGGGTGCTTATGAAATTGAGGCTCTGTTTAAAAGGTATGATGATAATGATGATGCTCCTTACCGATCTGAAAATTTGGCTATGCTTCGTTATTGTTATACTAATTATGAATATAATGCCCATATTGAATGATTTAAGGAGAAATCCTATGCTGCCCAAGAAGAGACTATTATTTTGCAGGAAACTATGGAAGAAGAAAATGCTGAATTTGTGAGCTCATTAGATGAAAAAGATGAAGAGGAGAGCGAAGAACAAAAGGAGGAAGAGCGGACTAGCTACCCGTGTCCACCTTCTAATGATAGTAACTCTTCTACTCATACGTTATTTAATTTCCCTTCATTCTTACCAAAGGATGAATGCTATGATGATTTCTATGATCCCTTGGATTCGTTTGAAATATCCCTTTTTTATGAACTTGATGCTTGCTATGCTTGTGGCCATGATGCCAATATGAATGATGCTTATGAAGATGAACTAGCTATAGTTCCTTATGTTTCACATGATGATTTTGATGACTATAATATGCATGTGCTTGCTGCTCCTACTTGCAATTATTATGAAAGAGGAACTACATCTCCACCTCTCTATGTTTTCAATACGATAAAATTGCAAGAAACTGCTTATGCTATGTATTGGCCTTTACTTGATGTGCATGAATTGTTCTTTTATGACATGCCAATGCATAGGAAGAGAGTTAGACTTTGTCATTGATTGATATATGTTACCTTGTGCTCACTACTAAATTTTAAATCACTGCTAATTAATATTGGCTTTGGTATACCTTGGGATCCGGGTGGATCCATTACTTGAGCATTTTATGCCTAGCTTAATGGCTTTAAAGAAAGCGCTGCCTTGGAGACAACCCGGAAGTTTTAGAGAGTCATTTATTTCTGTTGATTGCTTTTATTTATTTTAAAAACAAAAAAAATATAGAGGGGAACTTAAAACTTTTTCAAAAAGAGAAGCGATTGAAAGGTGATGCATTGCGGAAGTGAGGGTCGACCTTGAACACTTGTGTTCATGATCATGGAAACAATGTAGAATTTTTCATGGAAGTTTCTCACAAAAACAAGTATCCCCTTGTACAATTCCTTTGTGTTTTTAAAAATAATGTGCCAAGCAAAGCCTTTACGATTAGTTTGGGTGATAGTTGTTTGATCACGCTGAGAAGAGACAGAAACTTTCTGCTCACGAAATTAATTTTAATTTTTATTATGAAAGAGCTTTTCAGTTGATTCTTTTTTATGCTGATTTATATGCAAATTTTCAAGACGTTCGTAATTTTTCAGATTTTTTGAGATATCATAAGTATACAGAATATACAGATTGCTACAGACTGTTCTGTTTTGACAGATTCTGTTTTCTATGCATTGTTCTCTTATTTTGATGAACCTATGGGTAGTATCGGGGGGTAGGAACCAAGGTGAAGTTCGATTAGAGTAGATATAATACTAATATGAATTTATAATGAGTTTACAACAGTACTTGAAGTGGTGATTTATTTTATTATACTAACGGATCTCACGAAGTTTTGTTGAGTTTTGTGTGATTGAAGTTTTCAAGTTTTGGGGGAGAGCACGATGGATGAAGGAATAAGGAGAGGCAAGAACCTAAGATTGGGGATGCCCGAGTGTGACAGCCCGATGCCGACGTTCCAGAAGATTCCCCTTTTCTTTCCGTTTTCGTCGTGTGGTTTATTTTATTTGTCGCATCATCATCGCATCATGCGCATCATCTGCATTGCATCGGCATCTCCGTTGCCGCCAATTTTAAAAACTTGCATTCGTTAGTAGTTGCCGGTTCTCGTCGTTGTCCGTTCCGAGCCCGACCGCACTCGCACGCGCCCGCGGCACCGTCGAAACCCTGTTTTAAAAGTGTGCGTAAAACTTTCTCTGATCGGGTTGAAATTTGACGTGCGGTCTTATTTTAATATAGTTACGCCGCCTGTCGAATTTATTCGCGATCGGAGTCCGTCTGGTACCCGAACGGTCGTCCGTAGCGGCACCGTCTTCGGTCTACCGTCGGACGTCTTTCGGTGTGTTATAGATCGTTTCCGGGTGCCCATTTCCCTCTCATCTTAGCCAACACCCCTCTACACGGCCTAAACCTAAAACACCTAACCCTAGGACATTTTCGGAGCGTCCGATCTCAATCGGAAGGTCCGAAAACGCCCGAAACCGCTAAACCTAGCCTGTTTTTCTATATATATGAGACTCCCCTCTCTTCTCCTCGTTTGCTGTGCCCAGCAACCCTAACCGCCACCTGAGACAGCCTCTCCCTCCTCTCTCCTCAAGCGGGCCCGCCAGGCCCAGATCCGGCCCGCCCGAGCCCGGATCGCCCCGCAGCCGCCGCCTGCCAGCATCTTGAGGGGAGGAGCCCCCGAGCTCTTGCCGAGCACCATGGCTTGCCGTCGCGTGCGCAGGTGCCCCCGCGCCTCCAGCTTCCTCGCCGCCTGCCCGGGTCGCCGCCGTGCCTCCCTGTGTCCCCGGACCTCGCCGGCAGCCGGAGCTCCTCCGCCGCGCCCCTGCAGCTCGCTGGAGGGCCGCCTCACCTGGGACGCCAAAGCAGCGCCCGCTGCCATGGAGGCCTCGACGTGGCTGGCCGGCGAGCAGATCCAGTGGATCCCGCGCCGGATCCGTCTCCCTGCGGTCTCCCCGCCGTACCCCAAGCCCCGCCGGCGTGCTCCCGCCACCGTTGTGCTGCCCTCGCCTCGACTGGGAGTCGGGAGGACGATGCGAGTGCGGCGCCCCCTCTCGGCTGGGCTGCGCCCCCAGGCCCACCTCCGGCCCGATCGGCCGAGGCCCATCTCGCGCCAGCCCAGTGAGGTGAGACCCCCCCTGTTCCCTGTGTCGTGCCCCAAGCGGGATGCAACTCTCTCGCGCTTGCCCTGTTAAGCCCATGAGCGATCAGCCCAGTACCAATTATCTAGGATTCTCGAATTTAATATATTCAGGTAAATATTTAGATCTTCAAACGTCCGTAGTTTTAAATCCATCTGTCGGATAGGAGAGAGTAATATATGTAAAATGTGTAGAATTCCATGCAGATTACGAATTTACAACTTGCATATTTATTTGTCGTAGTTTAACGTGTCAAACGCCTAGTTTTGCGTGCTGTTTCAATAGGATACGCCCCGTATTTATTTTTCTCGCAAGTCCGGATTGCTCGTATGCCATATTAGAAATGCCCACGTTTTAGGAATCATTTTTGCAAGTATTTTAGAGTGGTCACTCGCCGGTAGTTTAATTTCCCGTACGTAGGTTATTTTTCCCGCATTTTCGTGTGGCATTATTTTGTGTTGCAAACCCCACATATTTTATATGTTTCCGGGGTAGAAAAATCCCATGGATTTTTCTGTGCAATTAGTTTTAGCATTAGAGCAACTTAGTTCGCGAGATATTTTGCTATGTTGCCCTTTTGTTTAATTCGTAAGATTTATTCCGTGCGTCGTTTGACGGAGTTGTCAACTAGAGAGTTGATCTTGGATGTTTTGTTTAGCCCCTCGTATTTTTGGTTGCACTAGAAATGCATGTTTATGTGTGATTTGCTTGCTCTCAAGTTGCTAGAAATAGTGATGTTTTAGAGGATCTGAAATATTTCTAAGTCTGGAATCTGTTATATTTTGTTGCTGTCTTGTCTTGCTTGTATCTTGTGATCTGTAGCTCTTTTGAGGTTGGTCCAATGGAGTTAGTTGTACCACTTGTGTTTCTCTAGCATGCTGTTAAGTTTCATGCCATTTGGAGCCCTGTAGCTATAGGTTTTTATGCTGTCAACATTGCTTCAGATCGAAAACTGCACTTTCTTGAGGTGTAATTTTCACTAAGTCTGAAATAGTGTGTGAGATGCCATTTTGTGTCTTCTTTCCCTAGTGATCCATGATGCCATGCTAGTTTTTGTTAGCTGTTCGTAGTAGTGCTTCTTGCCCTATTCCGTGCCATGCCTTTCTTGAGCATATCGGAGTTGTGTAGCCGTAGTTGTGGGGCGTAGAAAGTGCTATGTGGCTGATTTTGGCAGATTGTAGTGAGTTCTTGATTTGCTCGTATCTTTTGAACCGTAGCTTCGATTTGAACGTGTCCTACATGAAATTTGCTTAGAATCTCGTATAGTTTCATTTTCTCTTGCTGTTTGCATGTTTTGAAGTGCTCGTGGCCGTCGTTGCACACATATTGCATTCATGCCATCATATCTTGCGATGCTTGTATCTTTTGATCCGTAGCTCCGTTGGAGATGATCTTTATGTGTAGATTGCTTGCCTTGACGCGTAGAATCACGTGAAACTATCTGTTTTTTCTGTTTAACAACTAATTAAAGGTGTTAATTCAGATCTGGACAGAGTTGTAAATTAACGTGTGAGGTCGTTTCGGAGGTGCTATATGTCATTTCCGACCTCATTTAAAATGCCTAGATAGGTAGTTTAATTGCGCTTCACCTCTTGCCATGTTTAACCACATTTAATATTGCCGTGTATTTAATCGGGATAGAACTAAATAATTAACGTGGAGTTTCGTCAATATGCAACTCGTTGCATATTGAACTTCACTTAATGTGTAGTGTTTGATTGTGTGAATTGTCATGCCGTGACTTGCATGTATTCAGCTGCTCATGCATCATTTGTGTTGTGCATCGTGTGTTGAATTCCGTGTGATGATTGTGTTTCCGGTTTGTTTCGTCTCGATAGAGTTCCGCAAGCGTGTCGGATGTGAGGACCCGTTCGACTACGTCTGTTCGTCTGCTTCACGGAGGTATTCTTCTTCTAAGCGGGATCTCAGGCAAGATGACCATTTCCCCAGATACCATTACTATCATTGCCATGCTAGTTTTATCGCTTCTATCGATTATGTCGCGTTGCCTACCACATGTTAAATATCAGCCTCTCAACAATGCCATGTTAACCTTCAACCTGTTCGACCTAGCAAACCACTGTTTGGCTATGTTACCGCTTGCTTAAGCCTATTGATAGCGTTGCTAGTTGCAGGTGCAGTTGCTTCCATGTGAAAGCATGGGTTCCTTGTTATATCACCATATTAAATGCTATTTAATTTAATGCACCTATATACTTGGTAAAAGGTGGAAGGCTCGGCCTTTCTAGCCTGGTGTTTTGTTCCACCTTTGCCCCCTTAGTTTCGGCTACCGGTGTTATGTTCCATAATTGAGCGCTCCTAACACGATCGGGGTTGTTATGGGGACCCCCTTGATAATTCGTTTTAGATTAAAGCTGGTCTGGCAAGGCCCAACATTGGTACTACATTTGCCCAACATAATAATTCTGTTAAATTGAAATGCATAGGGAGTTAGCGCTACCCGAGGAGTAATTCTACATTACAGGGAGGGCCAGTGCTGATGGTGCTAGTCCAAAATAGAGCACTGTGCGGGGCCACCGCGAGGAAACTCGAGGTTTGGCACTCGTACACTTCGCTTATCCGTCGTGTCCTGAGAACGAGATACGCGGCTCCTATCGGGATCGTCGACACGCCGGGCGGCCTTTATGGATTAGTTTTACCTTTGACGAGATATCTTGTGCATCGGGATTCCGGTGATGCTTTGAGTAATCTCGGAGTTGAGGTTTTCCACTAGGGAATCCAACGAGATCGCGAGCTTCGTGATTGAGGATTTCTATGCGGCTTGTGGTAATTTGTGATGGACTAGTTGGAGCACCCCTGCAGGGTAAAATCATTTTGGAAAGCCGTGCCCGTGGTTATGTGGCAACGTGGAAACTTTGTTTAACACTGGTTCTAGATAAATCGAAGTTAACTTAATTAAAATATGCCAACTGTGTGCGTAACCGTGACTGTCTCTTTCGTGAGTTCTTTCTCCGATCGAGGACACGGTGGGGTTATGTATGTTGGGGAACGTCGCATGGGAAACAAAAATTTTCCTACGCGCACGAAGACCTATCATGGTGATGTCCATCTACGAGAGGGGATGACTGATCTACGTACCCTTGTAGATCGTACAGCAGAAGTGATTAGAGATCGCGGTTGATGTAGTGGAACGTCCTCACGTCCCTCGATCCGCCCCGCGAACAATCCCGCGATCAGTCCCACGATCTAGTACCTAACGGACGGCACCTCCGCGTTCAGCACACGTACAGCTCGACGATGATCTCGGCCTTCTTGATCCAGCAAGAGAGACGGAGAGGTAGAAGAGTTCTCCGGCAGCGTGACGGCGCTCCGGAGGTTGGTGATGATCTTGTCTCAGCAGGGCTCCGCCCGAGCTCCGCAGAAACACGATCTAGAGGGAAAACTATGGAGGTATGTGGTCGGGCAGCCGTGAGAAAGTCGTCTCAAATCTGCCCTAAAAGCCCCATATATATAGGAGGAGGGAGGGGGACCTTGCCTTGGGGTCCAAGGGATCCCCAAGGGGTCGGCCGAGCCAGGGGGGAGGACTCTCCCCCCCCAAACCGAGTCCTACTTGGTTTGGTGGGAGGGAGTCCTTCCCCCTTCCCACTTCCCCTCCTTTTTTTTTCTTTCTTTGATTTTTCTTCCTTGGCGCATAGGATTTGGTGTGACCCCCCCAAATACCTATGGGCTTCCCCGGAGTGGGTTGCCCCCCTCCGGTGAACTCCCGGAACCCATTCGTCATTCCCGGTACATTCCCGGTAACTCCGAAAACCTTCCGGTAATCAAATGAGGTCATCCTATATATCAATCTTCGTTTCCGGACCATTCCGGAAACCCTCGTGACGTCCGTGATCTCATCCGGGACTCCGAACAACATTCGGTAACCAACCATACAACTCAAATACGCATAAAACAACGTCGAACCTTAAGTGTGCAGACCCTGCGGGTTCGAGAACTATGTAGACATGACCCGAGAGACTCCTCGGTCAATATCCAATAGCGTGACCTGGATGCCCATATTGGATCCTACATATTCTACGAAGATCTTATCGTTTTGAACCTCAGTGCCAAGGATTCGTATAATCCCGTATGTTATTCCCTTTGTCCTTCGGTATGTTACTTGCCCGAGATTCGATCGTCAGTATCCGCATACCTATTTCAATCTCGTTTACCGGCAAGTCTCTTTACTCGTTCCGGAATACAAGATCCCGCAACTTACACTAAGTTACATTGCTTGCAAGGCTTGTGTGTGATGTTGTATTACCGAGTGGGCCCCGAGATACCTCTCCGTCACACGGAGTGACAAATCCCAGTCTTGATCCATACTAACTCAACTAACACCTTCGGAGATACCTGTAGAGCATCTTTATAGTCACCCAGTTACGTTGCGACGTTTGATACACACAAAGCATTCCTCCGGTGTCAGTGAGTTATATGAGCTCATGGTCATAGGAATAAATACTTGACACGCAGAAAACAGTAGCAACAAAATGACACGATCAACATGCTACGTCTATTAGTTTGGGTCTAGTCCATCACGTGATTCTCCCAATGACGTGATCCAGTTATCAAGCAACAACACCTTGTTCATAATCAGAAGACACTGACTATCATTGATCAACTGGCTAGCCAACTAGAGGCATGCTAGGGACGGTGTTTTGTCTATGTATCCACACATGTAAATGAGTCTTCATTCAATACAATTATAGCATGGATAATAAACTATTATCTTGATACAGGAATTATAATAATAACTATACATTTATTATTGCCTCTAGGGCATAATTCCAACAGTCTCCCACTTGCACTAGAGTCAATAATCCAGCCCTCACATCACCATGTGAATTACATTGTAATAAATCTAACACCCATACAGTTCTGGTGTCGATCATGTTTTGGCCGTGGAAGAGGCTTAGTCAGCGGGTCTGCTACATTCAGATCCGTGTGCACTTTGCATATATTTACGTCCTCCTCCTCGACGTAGTCGCGGATGAGGTTGAAGCGTCGTTTGATGTGTCTGGTCTTCTTGTGAAACCTTGGTTCCTTTGCTAAGGCAATGGCACCAGTGTTGTCACAGAACAAGGTTATTGGATCCAGTGCACTTGGCACCACTCCAAGATCCGTCATGAACTGCTTCATCCAGACACCCTCCTTAGCCGCCTCCGAGGCAGCCATGTACTCCGCTTCACATGTAGAATCTGCTACGACGCTTTGCTTGGAACTGCACCAGCTTACTGCACCCCCATTAAGAATAAATACGTATCCGGTTTGCGACTTAGAGTCGTCCGGATCTGTGTCAAAGCTTGCATCGACGTAACCTTTTACGGCGAGCTCTTCGTCACCTCCATACACGAGAAACATCTCCTTAGTCCTTTTCAGGTACTTCAGGATATTCTTGACCGCCGTCCAGTGATCCACTCCTGGATTACTCTGGAACCTACCTGCCATACTTATGGCCAGGCTAACATCCGGTCTAGTGCACAGCATTGCATACATGATAGAGCCTATGGCTGAAGCATAGGGGACGGAGCGCATATGCTCTCTATCTTCATCAGTTGCTGAGCACTGAGTCTTACTCAATCTCGTACCTTGTAACACTGGCAAGAACCCTTTCTTGGACTGTTCCATTTTGAACCTTTTCAAAACTTTATCAAGGTATGTGCTTTGTGAAAGCCCTATCAGGCGTTTTGATCTATCCCTATAGATCTTAATGCCTAGAATGTAAGCAGCTTCTCCTAGGTCCTTCATAGAGAAACTTTTATTCAAGTAACCTTTTATGCTCTCCAAAAGCTCTACGTTGTTTCCAATCAGCAATATGTCATCCACATATAATATTAGAAACGCCACAGAGCTCCCACTCACTTTCTTGTAAATACAAGATTCTCCAACCACTTGTATAAACCCAAATGCTTTGATCACCTCATCAAAGCGTTTGTTCCAACTCCGAGATGCTTGCACCAGTCCATAAATGGATCGCTGGAGCTTGCACACCTTGTCAGCATTTTAGGATCGACAAAACCTTCGGGTTGCATCATATACAACTCTTCCTTAAGGAAACCGTTAAGGAACGCCGTTTTGACATCCATCTGCCAGATTTCATAAATGAAAAATGCAGCTATTGCTAACATGATTCTGACGGACTTAAGCATCGCTACGGGAGAGAAAGTCTCATCGTAGTCAATTCCTGGAACTTGTGAAAAACCCTTTGCCACAAGTCGAGCTTTATAAACGGTCACATTACCGTCAGCGTCCGTCTTCTTCTTAAAGATCCATTTGTTCCGAATAGCCTTGCGGCCCTCAGGTAGCATCTCCAAAGTCCACACTTTGTTCTCATACATGGATCCTATCTCGGATTTCATGGCTTCTAGCCATTTGTTGGAATCTGGCCCCACCATTGCTTCTTCATAATTTGCAGGTTCATTGTTGTCTAACAACATGATTGACAAGACGGGATTACCGTACCACTCTGGAGCAGCGCGTGATCTCGTCGACCTACGTGGTTCAACAGAAACTTGAACTGGAGTTTCATGATCATCATCATTAACTTCCTCCTCAACCGGCGTCGTAATGACAGAGGTTTCCCCCTGCCCTGCGCCACCATCCAGAGGGATGAGAGGTTCGACAACCTCGTCAAGTTCTATCTTCCTCCCACTCAATTCTCTCGAGAGAAACTCCTTCTCGAGAAAAGTTCCGTTCTTAGCAACAAACACTTTGCCTTCGGATTTGAGATAGAAGGTGTACCCAACTGTCTCTTTTGGGTAACCTATGAAGACGCATTTTTCCGCTTTGGGTTCCAGCTTTTCAGGCTGAAGCTTTTTGACATAAGCATCACATCCCCAAACTTTAAGAAACGACAACTTTGGTCTTTTGCCATACCACAGTTCGTATGGTGTCGTCTCAACGGATTTTGATGGTGCCCTATTTAAAGTGAATGCAGCTGTTTCTAATGCATAACCCCAAAAAGATAATGGAAAATCAGTAAGAGACATCATAGATCGCACCATCTCTAGCAAAGTACGATTACGACGTTCGGACACACCATTACGCTGTGGTGTTCCAGGCGGTGTTAACTGCGAAACAATTCCACATTGTCTTAAGTGAGTACCAAACTCGAAACTCAGATACTCACCCCCATGATCAGACCGTAGGAACTTGATCTTCTTGTTACGATGATTTTCCACTTCACTCTGAAATTGCTTGAACTTTTCAAATGTTTCAGACTTGTGCTTCATCAAGTAGACATAACCATATCTACTTAGATCGTCAGTGAAGGTGAGAAAATAACGATATCCGCCGCGTGCCTCCACGCTCATTGGACCACACACATCGGTATGTATGATTTCCAACAAGTCACTTGCACGCTCCATTGTTCCGGAGAACGGAGTCTTAGTCATCTTGCCCATGAGGCATGGTTCGCACGTGTCAAGTGAATCAAAGTCAAGTGACTCTAAAAGTCCATCAGCATGGAGCTTCTTCATGCGCTTTACACCAATATGACCCAAGCGGCAGTGCCACAAAAATATGGCGCTATCATTGTTTACTCTAACTCTTTTGGTCTCAATGTTATGTATATGCGTATCTCTATCAAGATTCAATATGAACAATCCTCTCACATTCGGTGCATGACCATAAAAGATGTTACTCATAGAAATAGAACAACCATTATTCTCAGACTTAAAAGAGTAACCGTCTCGCAATAAACAAGATCCAGATATAATGTTCATGCTCAACGCAGGCACTAAATAAAAATGATTTAAGTTCATCACTAATCCCGATGGTAGTTGAAGTGACACGGTGCCGACGGCGATTGCATCAACCTTGGAACCGTTTCCTACGTGCATCGTCACTTCGTCTTTCGCCAGTCTTCGTCTATTCCGCAGTTCCTGTTTCGAGTTGCAAATGTGAGCAACAGAACCGGTATCGAATACCCAGGCACTACTACGAGAGCTGGTTAAGTACACATCAATAACATGTATATCAAATATACCTGATTTTTCTTTGCCCGCCTTCTTATCTGCCAGATACTTGGGGCAATTGCGCTTCCAGTGACCCATACCCTTGCAATAGAAGCACTCTGTTTCAGGCTTAGGTCCAGCCTTGGGTTTCTTCGGCGGATTGGCAACAGGCTTGCCGCTCTTCTTCGAATTGCCCTTCTTGCCTTTGCCGTTTCTCTTGAAACTAGTGGTCTTGCTCACCATCAACACTTGATGCTCTTTACGGAGTTCAGACTCTGCGACTTTCAGCATCGCAAACAACTCGCCGGGAGACTTGTTCATCCCTTGCATGTTGTAGTTCAACACAAAGCCTTTATAGCTTGGCGGCAGTGATTGGAGGATTCTGTCAGTTATAGCTTCTTGCGGGAGTTCAATCCCCAGTTCAGCTAGACGGTTTGAGTACCCAGACATTTTGAGCACATGTTCACTGACAGACGAGTTTTCCTCCATCTTGCAAGCATAGAATTTATCGGAGGTCTCATACCTCTCGATCCGGGCGTTCTTCTGAAAAATAAACTTCAACTCCTGGAACATCTCAAATGCTCCATGACGCTCAAAGCGACGTTGAAGTCCCGGTTCTAAGCCATACAAGACTGCACATTGAACTATTGAGTAGTCCTCCTTACGTGGTAACCAAGCGTTCTTAACATCCTGATCAGCCGTAGCGGGTGGTTCATCTCCTAGCGCAGTATTAAGGACATAATCCTTCTTTCCAGCTTGTAAGATTAGCTTAAGATTACGAGCCCAGTCTACAAAGTTGCTTCCATCATCTTTCAACTTAGCTTTCTCTAGGAACGTATTAAAATTCAGGATGACACTTGCGTGAGCCATGATCTACAACACAAATATATTCAAAGTGGACTTAGACTATGTTCAAGATAATTAGAGTTCAACTTAATCAAATTATATGCTAAACTCCCACTCAAAAAGTACATCTCTCTAGTCATTTGAGTGGTTCATGATCCACTTACACTATCCCAAGTCCGATCATCACGTGAGTTGAGACTAGTTTCAGTGGTAAGCATCCCTATGCTAATCATATCGACTATATGATTCATGATCGACCTTTCGGTCTCATGTGTTCCGAGGCCATGTCTGCACATGCTAGGCTCGTCAAGCTTAACCCGAGTGTTCCGCGTGCGCAACTGTTTTGCACCCGTTGTATGTGAACGTTGAGTCTATCACACCCGATCATCACGTGGTGTCTCGAAACGACGAACTGTAGCAACGGTGCACAGTCGGGGAGAACACAATTTCGTCTTGAAATTTTAGTGAGAGATCACCTCATAATGCTACCATCGTTCTAAGCAAAATAAGGTGCATAAAAAGGATTAACATCACATGCAATTCATAAGTGACATGATATGGCCATTATCACGTGCTTCTTGATCTCCATCACCAAAGCACCGGCACGATCTTCTTGTCACCGGCGCCACACCATGATCTCCATCAACGTGTCGCCATCGGGGTTGTCGTGCTACTTATGCTATTACTACTAAAGCTACATCCTAGCAAAATAGTAAACGCATCTGCAAGCACATATGTTAGTATAAAGACAACCCTATGGCTCCTGCCGGTTGCCGTACCATCGACGTGCAAGTCGATATTTCTATTACAACATGATCATCTCATACATCCAATATATCACATCACATCATTGGCTATATCACATCACAATCATACCCTGCAAAAACAAGTTAGACGTCCTCTAATTTTGTTGTTGCATGTTTTACGTGGTGACCAAGGGTATCTAGTAGGATCGCATCTTACTTACGCAAACACCACAACGGAGATATATGAGTTGCTATTTAACCTCATCCAAGGACCTCCTTGGTCAAATCCGATTCAGCTAAAGTTGGAGAAACCGTCACTTGCCAGTCATCTTTGAGCAAAGGGGGTTACTCGTAACGATGAAACCAGTCTCTCGTAAGCGTACGAGTAATGTCGGTCCAAGCCGCTTCAATCCAAAAATACCGCGGAATCAAGAAAAGACTAAGGAGGGCAGCAAAACGCACATCACCGCCCACAAAACCTTTTGTGTTCTACTCGAGAAGACATCTACGCATGAACCTAGCTCATGATGCCACTGTTGGAGAACGTCGCATGGGAAACAAAAATTTTCCTACGCGCACGAAGACCTATCATGGTGATGTCCATCTACGAGAGGGGATGAGTGATCTACGTACCCTTGTAGATCGTACAGCAGAAGCGATTAGAGATCGCGGTTGATGTAGTGGAACGTCCTCACGTCCCTCGATCCGCCCCGCGAACAATCCCGCGATCAGTCCCACGATCTAGTACCGAACGGACGGCACCTCCGCGTTCAGCACACGTACAGCTCGACGATGATCTCGGCCTTCTTGATCCAGCAAGAGAGACGGAGAGGTAGAAGAGTTCGCCGGCAGCGTGACGGCGCTCCGGAGGTTGGTGATGATCTTGTCTCAGCAGGGCTCCGCCCGAGCTCCGCAGAAACACGATCTAGAGGGAAAACTATGGAGGTATGTGGTCGGGCAGCCGTGAGAAAGTCGTCTCAAATCTGCCCTAAAAGCCCCATATATATAGGAGGAGGGAGGGGGACCTTGCCTTGGGGTCCAAGGGATCCCCAAGGGGTCGGCCGAGCCAGGGGGGAGGACTCTCCCCCCCCAAACCGAGTCCTACTTGGTTTGGTGGGAGGGAGTCCTTCCCCCTTCCCACTTCCCCTCCTTTTTTTTTCTTTCTTTGATTTTTCTTCCTTGGCGCATAGGATTTGGTGTGACCCCCCCAAATACCTATGGGCTTCCCCGGAGTGGGTTGCCCCCCTCCGGTGAACTCCCGGAACCCATTCGTCATTCCCGGTACATTCCCGGTAACTCCGAAAACCTTCCGGTAATCAAATGAGGTCATCCTATATATCAATCTTCGTTTCCGGACCATTCCGGAAACCCTCGTGACGTCCGTGATCTCATCCGGGACTCCGAACAACATTCGGTAACCAACCATACAACTCAAATACGCATAAAACAACGTCGAACCTTAAGTGTGCAGACCCTGCGGGTTCGAGAACTATGTAGACATGACCCGAGAGACTCCTCGGTCAATATCCAATAGCGGGACCTGGATGCCCATATTGGATCCTACATATTCTACGAAGATCTTATCGTTTTGAACCTCAGTGCCAAGGATTCGTATAATCCCGTATGTTATTCCCTTTGTCCTTCGGTATGTTACTTGCCCGAGATTCGATCGTCAGTATCCGCATACCTATTTCAATCTCGTTTACCGGCAAGTCTCTTTACTCGTTCCGTAATACAAGATCCCGCAACTTACACTAAGTTACATTGCTTGCAAGGCTTGTGTGTGATGTTGTATTACCGAGTGGGCCCCGAGATACCTCTCCGTCACACGGAGTGACAAATCCCAGTCTTGATCCATACTAACTCAACTAACACCTTCGGAGATACCTGTAGAGCATCTTTATAGTCACCGAGTTACGTTGCGACGTTTGATACACACAAAGCATTCCTCCGGTGTCAGTGAGTTATATGAGCTCATGGTCATAGGAATAAATACTTGACACGCAGAAAACAGTAGCAACAAAATGACACGATCAACATGCTACGTCTATTAGTTTGGGTCTAGTCCATCATGTGATTCTCCCAATGACGTGATCCAGTTATCAAGCAACAACACCTTGTTCATAATCAGAAGACACTGACTATCATTGATCAACTGGCTAGCCAACTAGAGGCATGCTAGGGACGGTGTTTTGTCTATGTATCCACACATGTAAATGAGTCTTCATTCAATACAATTATAGCATGGATAATAAACTATTATCTTGATACAGGAATTATAATAATAACTATACATTTATTATTGCCTCTAGGGCATAATTCCAACAATGTATGACGTAGGTAGGTGTTCAGGATCATTCAGTTGATCATCTCTAGTTCACGTTCGCTATGCGTAGATCTTCCCCCTCTTACTTCTTGTACTCATAAGTTAGCCACCAAATATATGCTTAGCCGCTGCTGCAACCTCACCACTTAACCATGCCTCACCCATTAAGCTTTGCTAGTCTTGATACCTTTGGAAATGAGATTGCTGAGTCCCCAGTGGCTCACAGATTACTACAACACCAGTTGCAGGTACATGTAAAGGTTATTTGACGCGAGCGCGTTGATTGTTCATTTGGAGTTGATTCTTCTTCTTCTTCTTCATCGATCTAGGATGGGTTCTAGGCCGGCAGCCTGGGTTAGCAAGGATGGACGTCGTTCTTCTTTTGTCGTTTATTTTCGTCCGTAGTCGGACCCTGCTCTTACTTTTGATGATTATGTAATGTACTGATGTGACTCTGATGTAGCTTGTGGCGAGTGTAAGCCAATTCCATATATCTCTTCTTTTCAGTACATACACTTGTAACGATATCCATTCTTGCGACACGACGAGATGCGCTTCTATCCCTGACGAGGCCCTCGTGCCAAATTAAGGATAGGGTCGCATCTTGGGCGTGACAAGTTGGTATCAGACCAGTACCGACCTAGGAGCCCCCTTGATTGATCGAACTTGGCCGAGTCGAGTCTAGTGAAAACTATTTGAGTCTAGTTATATATCGGAGAGTAGGATTATTTTTTCTCCTCTTCTATGCTCTGGTGAGGAATTTGACGTAATAATTTACTCTACTCCTCTTCCCACTTAAATTTTTTTTAGGATCACGCGGATATTTTTGGAATCTATATGATGCCGATGTGACGGAGTTCTGTCTTGGTGCCTCCTGTCTGACTTGATTTTCTTCTGGGGAGTTGAGCTCCAGGGGATTCTTAAGCACATCGTTATCATTGAGGTTTCTTGGTATCTCAGAACGAAGGATGTTCGTAATTGCTTCAATACTAGTAGTGGCGAGATAACCCCGATGTCCCCAGTACTGGTGCAGATTGTTCGGGAGTATTGCAATACTTTGTATCGTTGTGATCACGAGGGTCTGTTGTAGATGAAGGTCTGAGATTCTGGTTGTGTGTTGACGGATGTGATACAGGTGACGGGTTAGTATAGGAGTTGTGTGATAATTACTCCTTGTATCCGTGTACCAGATTGCATGACCAGATATTTCGGGAATTCATAGGTGGGAATTCAAGTAGTTTCTAATAGGACAATCTTCCAACAAATGCATGATGTTAGGTTGGGATTCCATTTTGAGGAGCTTCGTGTTCATCTTTATTCAATTTGGTCATCTTTTCCAGTGAATTCAATTCAGTTGTCCGTGTTCATTATATCCTATTCATCCTTGTAATTCTTTCCTATGTTGGGAATTCTTACCATCCTATCTTGTTATTTATTCCTCTCTTTTCTATCCGGAGCATTGAAGTTATCTCAGTAGTTCTTGTTTCCAATCTTTTCAATTATTTGGAGGTGCTAACCTCATCTAGTTCTCTTCATACCGGTGCAATATCTCTCTTTCTAGCAATCCTTTTCTACGGTGGCTTCTTTGAGTGGGCCCATAACCCACAGGTTTTCCCAGGATCTTGTCTGGCTCATGTAGTCATCCGGAGATCTTTAATTCTTTTCAACTATGACGTAAGTATGTTGAGTCCATGGATTATATGCACTCTCACCCTTCCACCATTGCTAGCCTCTCTAGTACCGCGCAACTTTCGCCGGTGCATTACACCCACCATATAGCCTCCCTCAAAATAGCCACCATACCTACCTATTACGGCATTTTCATAGACATTCCGAGATATATTGCCATGCAACTACCACCGTTCCGTCTCATGACATGTGCCACCACTTCCATATTGCCATTGCATGATCGTAAGATAGCTAGCATGATGTTTCCATGGCTTGTCCATTTTTTATGTCATTGCTATGCTAGATTATTGTCACAGTACACTACTGAAGGCATTTCATATAGAGTCATCATTGCTCTAAGTATTGAGTTGTAAGTGTGATGATCATTATTAATAGAGCATTGTCCCATGTGAGGAAATAAAAGAGGCGAGCGAAGCCCATTTACAAAAAAGAGGCCAAAGATGCCCACCAAATATATATATATATATATATATATATATATATATATATATATATAGGGAAAATACACTCTACCTCCAGTGGTAGTTACCCCCACATTAGCTGCCGTCCGATCTCGCCTCACTCCGAGCTTTGATTAACAGGTTAGGTCATAAATACAGTCAATTCCACTCGCGGGCACCCGATAAAAAATGCAGCCTGATTCTTCTGATCTTCATGCATCCTATTTTTAATTACCCGGCCTTATCCAACGACCTGCTAGCTTCCAGATCTGGGCAGCCGCATGCATGCATACACGTTGGACCCTCTTATATGTCTCAATCTCAACAAATTCAGTTACGGCCGCCAATGGTGATTACGGCCAATTGGATCAGGAGAATGGAAGGTACATCTTCTATAAGGAATCTTTCATACTCTTTCTCATCGGTTTCTTGCTTCCTTCTTGCCTCATTTCTCTGGTCACGTCCATGTATCCATGGACCTAAGACCCATTATAGATGGTTCACTTCTCCGGTGAGGCATGACGATGAAGAAGTATGGCTTCATCCCTAACACAACCATAGACTATGATTAAAGGCTCTACTCACTGACAACAAACGGCGGCAAATGGCTGCTCCAACTTCGTGGAAAGGGCAACGATGATGTACAGATATACACCTGCTCCGACATCATCGACAACATGGTTTTAATGTCCATGGCTGTCTTCTTGATTTTCTTAGGCACAGGGACATCATCCATCGGCCATCATCGCTGAACGTCCAGCCGATCGTTCATCGTCGGACCACCTACATACCTGGATCAATGCCTTCTAGTTCAGATGATGCATAAAGGACATTATGTCTACATGATGTACGTATATGGCATGTACTATTCGGATGCATCAGTTGGATGTCATTAACATTCTTTATACTGCTCTTTTTTTAGCACAAAGTACTCCTTTCCCAAATGACTGTATACTCGACATACCCTCATCAGCATAAAAAAATAAAGTCGAGGCCACTACTTCAGGATATGTACAGATGCACACTCAATATCTTGGTTCAAAGACAAGTATATATGTTTGCTTCTTTCTAGAGGAAAAAAATTTACATACTTACCAAAAAACATACACACATACTCCATACTAAAATTCGTAAATATACTCCATACTACCCACTAAGCGTGTGCATGGTGTGTGCTTTAAAAAAGAACCACATACTATATACTACTTTTCTCAAGGTTCAGAGTTTATATTTTAAGATGTTCCGATAAACAAATGTTAATACTCCATACTTCAATTTTAAGTTAATACTCCATACATCAGATCCAAGAAGTACATCTCAATACTCCATACTCCATCGCCAGTAAGTATATGTAAATGGTGTGATGCAAAACAAGAGTACATGTTAATACTCCACAATCCAGTTATACAAGAGAGCATACATACTGTTTTAAAAAAGAAATATATTTGATACTATATTGCGCAAACTCTAGAAAATGTTACGAAGTACATAGTTTTTGTAAGGAAAACTATGTATGTACTCTGACTAGCAAATTTCTTTTCAGCAAACAAATATCCATAAGAAGTTTATCCATAAGAAGTTTGTTCTATACTAATATCACTTAGCCTAGAATCAAGGAGGTAGTTCAACCAGCGCCTACCTTGCCGGAATATTTAATTCGTAAACTAATTTTGTTGTTGCCTATTGGATTGTACAGCACCCGAATCCCTCTACCCAACTCCTCTTAATCCCACGTTTGAGGGAGGGATACGTGGAGGCCAAAGAAGATGATGGTAAGTACCACTGCTTGTAGATAAAATTTGTTCGCAGCAGCCGTTGTACGAAGCCGAGACCGACATAAACTCTGTTCGTACTCAGCGTACAAATCCGTCGGGAAGCCACCGCTACAGCCTGTCGCTGAGTTGCCGCCGCTGTTCCGCTGCAAGACGCAGGTTACTAATCAGACCACATCGACTTGATCCCGGTTCCCGGCGCAGCCACGCGCAAGGATCCCACCGTGCCGCTGCTCACGTCCAAGTTGCTGCTGCTGAGTTGCCGTCCACCGAAATCCGAAGCAACTCTACCGCTGCGCATCGCAGCCCCTGTTCCTGTCCTTTGCTGCTGGAGATAATTGATCAATCATCCATCCATCAGCACGTGACGATACTAGTATAAAGTACTAGTTGGTATCTTGTTCTTCTATTGCTACGTCTACCCGAAGAGCTATCAGGTGCTATTTATCCTATTTTGTTTGATCCTTAAATTAATTCTTCAAGAATTTTCTACCGGCTTGCACTACTTTATGTACACATATTTATCTATTCATGGCATCCATGAAGTACGATCTTTAGTTGTTGGACCGTGACACAAGGTTTACCCTATGGCAAGTCAATATGCGGGCGTTGTTGGCGCAGGCCGACTACGATGATGCACTGGACAGTTTTGGGAAGAATAGAATTGAGGATTGGACTCCTGAGGAAAAACGAAGGGACCGTAAGGCTTTGTCACAAATTCAACTCCATTTGCATGATAATATTTTGCACGAAGTTTTGAGCGAGAAAACTGCCGCCGCTCTATGGTTAAAGGTGGAAGGGATTTGCATGACAAAGATCTCACCAGCAAAAGTAAGAATGGTGAGAGGGGCCGGTCGCAATCCAAAGACAAGAAGCAGTCTTGCAGATATTGCAAGAGAGACGGGCATGACATCTCAAAATGTTTCAAGTTGCAGAACAAGGAAAAGAGGAATGGTACGTATAAACCGAAAGGTAACAAACAAGGTGAAAATTCTGCTAATGTTCCTCGTGATGAAAGTTCCGATGATGCTCTTGTTGTTATTGCTGGATGTGCTGAGACCAATGATGAGTGGGTACTTGACACTGCGTGTACTTTTCATATGTGCCCGCATAGAGATAGGTTTACTACTTTTGATTCTACTACTGCTGCTGGTTCCGTTTTGGGTTTTGATAATCCACCATGCAAGATTGAAGGCATAGGTTCCATTCGAATCAAGATTTTTGATGGCACAATCAGAACTTTGACAGATGTTCGGTATATTCCGAAGATGAAGAGAAATCTTATCTCTGTGAGTGCCATTGATGCAAAGGGGTACAAGTATTCAGGTGGAGATAGCGTTTTGAAGGTCACCAAAGGTTCTCTCATTGTGATGAAAGGTGACTTAAGTTCGACCAATGGTCTTTATTACCTTCGAGGTTCTACCGTTTCAGGTAACGCTACTCCAGTTATTTCAAAGAATTCTGGTTGTGATGCTTCTAACCTTTGGCATATGCGTGTTGGACATATGAGTGAACTTGGTTTGGCAGAGTTAAATAAGAGAGGTCTTCTTAAAGGATACCAAACTGGTAAATTGAAATTTTGTGAGCATTGTATCTTCGGCAAGCACAAGAGGGTGAAGTTCAACACTTCGACTCATTCAACTGAAGGTATTCTTGATTATGTGCATTCGGATTTATGGGGACCATCTCGCAAAAGGTCATTAGGTGGTGCTCGTTAGATGTTGACTATTATTGATGATTATTCGAGAAAGGTTTGGCCTTATTTCTTGAAGCATAATTGGCAAGCTTTCTCAGCTTTTAAGGAGTGGAAGATTATGATTGAGAGACAAACTGAAAAGAAGGTAAAAATACTTCGCACTGATAATGGTATGGAATTCTGTTCTAAGAAATTTGGGAATTATTGCAAGTCTGAAGGCATTGTCAGACACCACACCATTCCTTATACTCCTCAACAAAACGGTGTTGCTGAGCGTATGAACAGGACCATTATTCCCAGAGCCCGTTGCATGTTGTCCAATGCAGGTTTGCATAGGCGTTTTTGGGCTGAGGCCGCTTCCACTGCTTGTTATCTCATCAACCGTTCACCATCTATTCCTCTTAATAAGAAAACTCCAATTGAGGTATGGTCTGGTTCACCTGCTGATTATTCACAGTTGAGAGTTTTTGGTTGCACTGCTTATGCTCATGTTGATAATGGAAAGTTGGAGCCCAGGGCTGTTAAGTGCATCTTTCTTGGTTATAAATCTGGCGTTAAAGGTTTTAAATTGTGGAATCCTGAAACACAAAAGATTGTTATTAGCAGGAACGTTATCTTTAATGAATCTGCTATGTTACATGATGTTGCATCTACTAATGTTCCAACTGAGAGTGAACAACAGTCTACTGTTCAGCAGCCTACTATTCAGGTGGAACATGTTATTGATTCAGGTGATACTTCTGATAAGGAAAATGCTGATACACATGATGAACCCGTCTTTGATGATGAACATGCCACTCCAAATCAGCCTATTGTTCCACCCGGTTGGAATCTCGCACGTGACAGAGTTTGGCGGGGTATTAATGCACCTGAAAGGTTAATTGAGGAGTGCAATATTGTTTCTTTTGCTTTATCTGTTGCAGAAGAAATTCAAGGTAATGCTGAGCCTTCTTCATATTCCGAGGCTATTATTTCTGGTGATAGTAATAAGTGGACGACTGCTATGCATGATGAGATGGAATCACTTGAAAAAGATGGTACTTGGGATTTAGTAAGATTACCTAGAGACAAGAAACCTATTCGTTGCAAGTGGGTTTTCAAAATAAATGAAGGTGTTTCTCCTAATGATGAGGCAAGATATAAAGCAAGGTTGGTTGCTAAAGGTTATAGCCAAATTCCAGGTATTGACTATAACGAAGTCTTTTCTCCTGTTGTGAAGCATAGCTCTATTCGCACTTTACTTAGTATTGTTGCCATGAATGATTTTGAGCTTGAACAATTGGATGTTAAAACTGCATTCTTACATGGAGAATTAAAAGAGGATATTTATATGGAACAACCTGAAGGTTTTGTTATTCCTGGAAAAGAAAAGCTTGTCTGTAAGTTAAAGAAATCTCTTTATGGATTGAAGCAATCCCCTCGACAGTGGTACAAGAGATTTGACACCTTTATGCTCTCTCAAGGTTTCAATCGGTCTAGTTATGATAGCTGTGTTTATTTGAAAATTGTCAATGGTTCAGCTATTTATTTGCTCCTTTATGTTGATGATATGTTAATTGCTGCAAAGAGCATGTCAGAAATTGATGAACTAAAGAAGCAATTGAGTAATGAATTTGGGATGAAGGATTTGGGTGCAGCAAAGAAAATACTTGGCATGGAAATATCCAGAGATAGACCGTCTGGAAAATTATATCTCACTCAGAAGGGATATATTGATAAAGTTCTTCGTCGTTTTAATATGCATAATGCCAAGCCAGTAAGAACTCCGTTAGCTGCACACTTCAAATTATCATCAGCCTTATGTCCTGAGTCAGATGCAGATATTGAGTACATGTCTAGAGTTCTCTATTCAAGTGTAGTTGGTTCACTTATGTATGCCATGGTTTGTTCTCGTCCAGATTTATCTTATGCTCCGAGTGTTGTTAGTAGATACATGGCTAATCCTGGAAAAGAGCATTGGAATGCAGTTCAGTGGATTTTCAGATACCTGCGAGGTACTTCTAATGCTTATTTACAGTTTGGGAAAACTGGAGATGGACTTGTTGGTTTTGTTGATTCTGATTTTGCTGGTGATTTGGATAAGAGAAGATCGCTCACAGGTTATGTTTTCACCATTGGTGGTTGTGCTGTGAGTTGGAGAGCAACTTTGCACTCTATTGTCTCAGCGTACAAATTGCTACTATCCTCTTTCCACACTTGTGCTTCAAATAGCACTATGATCTTCATGACAGAGAGTCTCCTATGTTGTCACTTCCATATACTAGTGGGAAACTTCCATTATATAACTTGGCTTGTATATTCCAATGATGAGCTTTCTCAAAATTGCCCTAGGTCTTCGTGAGCAAGCAAGTTGGTTGCACATCCACTAGTTTCTTTTGTGAGCTTTCATACACTTATAAGCTCTAGTGCATCTGTTGCATGGCAATCCCTACTCACTCCCATTGATATCTATTGATGGGCATCTCCATAGCCCGTTGATACACCTAGTTGATGTGAGACTATCTCCTCCTTTTTGTCTTCTCCACAACCACCATATTGTATTACACCTATAGTGCTATGTCCATGGCTCATGCACATGTATTGCGTGAAAGTTGAAATTTTTTGAGAACACTAAAGTATGAAACGATTGCTTGGCAAAAACCAGGGTTGTGCATGATTTAAATACGTTGTGTGGGGAAGATGGAGCATAGCCAGACTATATGATTTTGTAGGGATAACTTTCTTTGGCCATGATATTTTGAGAAGACATGATTGCTTTGTTAGTATGCTTGAAATATTGTTGTCTTTATGTCAAATGATAGACTATTGCTTCGAATCACTCGTGTTTTAGTATTCATGCCATGACTAGATTATATGATCAAGATTATGCTAGGTAGCATTCCACATCAAACATTATCTTTTTTATCATTTACCTACTCGAGGACGAGCAGGAATTAAGCTTGGGGATGTTGATACGTCTCCGTCGTATCTATAATTTTTGATTGTTTCATGCCAATATTCTACAACTTTCATATACTTTTGGCAACTTTTTATACTAGTTTTGGGACTAACATATTGATCCAGTGCCAGTTCCTGTTTGTTGCATGTTTTTTGTTTCACAGAATATCCATGCCAAACGAAGTCCAAACGTAATAAAAACTTATGGTGATTTTTTTGGAATATTTATGATTTTTGGGAAGAAGAATCAACGCGAGGCGATGCACGGAGGGCCCACAAGCCCTATAGCCGCCACCAGGAGGTACGGCAGCGGCTGGCAGGCTTGTGGCCACTCGTTAAGTCGGTTGGAGCCCTTCTTTCGCCGCAAGAAAGATAATATCCGGAAGAAAATCGTGTTAAAATTTCAGCCCAATCAGAGTTACGGATCTCCAGGAATTTAAGAAACTGTGAAACGCAGAATCTGGGAGCGGAGAAACAGAAAGACACAAAGAGAAATATCCAATCTCGGAGGGGCTCTCTCCCCTCCGCCGCCATGGAGACCATGGACCAGATGGGAAACCCTTCTCCCATCTAGGGAGGAGGTCAAGGAATAAGAAGAAGGAGGGGGCTCTCTCACCCTCTCTCCCGGCGGCGCCGGAACGCCGCCCGGGACATCATCGTGTGACGACGATCTACACCAACACCTCCGTCATCTTCACCAACACCTCCATCATATTCCCCCATCTATATTCAGCGACTCACTCTCCCGCAACCCGCTGTACCCTCTACTTGAACATGGTGCTTTATGCAACATATTATTATCCAATGATGTGTTGCCATCCTATGATGTCTGAGTAGATTATCGTTGTCCTATCGGTGATTGATGAATTGCTACGATTGGTTTAATTTGCTTGTGGTTATGTTGCTGTCCTTTGGTGCCCATCATATGATCGCGCGCGTGGATCACACCATAGGGTTAGCTGTATGTTGATAGGACTATGTATTGGCAGGCTAGAGTGACAGAAGCTTCAAACCTAGCATAGAGATTGATGCATATGGGATTGAAGGGGGACCAATATATCTTATTGCTATGGTTGGGTTTTACCTTAATGAACGTTAGTAGTTGCGGACGCTTCCTAATAGTTCCAATCATAAGTGCATAGAATTCCAAGTAAGGGATGACATGCTAGCAGAGGCCTCTCCCACATGATACTTGCTATCGATCTAGTAACGTAGTCAATTGCTTAGGGAAAATTCCACAACTCCTACCACCACTTTTTCACACTCGTTAGATTAACGTATTTGTTTCTTTTTCTAACCAGCCCCTAGTTTTATTTACGTGTTATTTACTTTCTTGCAAGCCTATCCTATCACTCCTATAAAGTACTTCTAGTTTCATACTTGTTCTAGGTAAAGCGAGCGTAAAGTGTGCGTAGAGTTGTATCGGTGGTCGATAGAACTTGAGGGAATATTTGTCCTGCCTTTAGCTCCTCGTTGGGTTCGACACTCTTACTTATCGAGAAAGGCTACAATTGATCCCCTATACTTGTGGGTTATTAATATGCAAAGCATATTTTTAGAACAAATAACATCCATCGAACATAGAGTAACATAGGGGCTTAATGTTTCGCCTCCCAGCATATTTATCATGAATATTATTGCAAATAATAATGAATCATTATCAAATATATTTGACTGCATATATGTGTTTCGATCTTTCCCCGTCACATGATTAATGCCAACTAATATATTTAGGTTGGAATAAGGAGTTGACTCAACATGAAAAGTAAATAACACGAATGTAAATAGATTGCCCCTTCGTAGAGGGAAGAAGGGATTTGCAGAGGTGCTAGAGCTCATTGTTTAAAACGGAGAGATGTTACAACAAGGGATGTCAATATATTCCATGCTAATCACATTATTGGCGGTCCCTAAACATAATTGAAATTTTACTCCCCTCGACCATTCAAACACATTCCATGGCTAGCCGTATCCACGGATGCCCTTCAAACAACCAA
This sequence comes from Hordeum vulgare subsp. vulgare, assembly GCF_904849725.1. Classification (NCBI taxonomy): domain Eukaryota; kingdom Viridiplantae; phylum Streptophyta; class Magnoliopsida; order Poales; family Poaceae; genus Hordeum; species Hordeum vulgare. The sequence continues at coordinate 403,210,509 of NC_058523.1, read as the reverse complement.
ATTTATAGGAGGAGTTCTTATTTATTTATTTTTGTATTTTGCATGACAGGGAATACTTTGTACTAGTCTCTCTCGTGCAATGACAAGTGAATAAACACTCATCATGAGAGTAACCCGCTTAGCATGGAAGATATTGACCACCGCGATCCGTCCATGAGTGGTACATGCACACATAACTGAAGTTTACTTGAAGGTTTTAGAGGTTGCACATGAAAACTTACTTGGAATGGCAATGAAATACCATATATAAGTAGGTATGGTGGACTCTCATGGAAGAAACTTGGCCCAAGGATTTTGATGCACAAGTAGTATCTCTACTTAGTACGAAGTTTTGGCTAGCAAAAGGTTCTAAACAAGCACCACATGTTGGAGGATCCATAACAATATAACTTCTATGCAAATATACCCAAACATAACAATTATGTTGTCTTCCTTGTCCAACTGTGAAAAGTTGATCAAGGTTGAAAATAATTAATGGGTATTCTCAATCATAAAAGATGTCCACGATAATATATTTGTATGTGAAAGTTCTCTTTGTTATACTACTCATTCATGAATTGCTTGTATAACGAATATTGTGATTGTTAGATTTCAGTAGTTTTTTACTTTCTAAACCAAATGTGAAACTACTATTAAGCATAAATCACATTGATAATTTCAGATTTATGATATTTCATTCATTCACAATTTACTATTACGATATAAGTGAAGCACACGAGTAAACATCGAACTACTCTCAAAAGGTATAAGTGAAGATTAATGAGTAGTCAAAAATTTACATAGCTATGTGAGGACTCTCTCTAAATAAAAAAATTATGTATGAGTTTTGTTTCAAAAAAAAGAAAACAAAAGACACTCCAATAATAGCACATATCATGTGAACAAATAAAACTTAGGCTCAACATAGGCTAACCGATAGTTGTTGATGACAAGAGGTGGGATGCATAGCATCCCGAAGCTTAGATGCTTGAGATTTCTTGTAATATTGACTTGGCGTGCCTTGGGCATCCCCAATATTGATCTTTTGTGTCTCTTTCAATCTTCTCATATCCTGGTTTCACCTAAGTCTCAAAAACTTCACCCAGACAAAACTTAAAAAGAACTCGTGAGATAGGTTAGTACACATAAGAACAAATCAATACTTCATGTACTGCCAAGACAAGTTGCATAGTAATTTTCAAACATTAGGTACTGTATGCTATAATTTACACAATTTATATCTACCAATATAAGCCATGAAAACTCTAGGATAAGTAGAGAACAAAACTATGACAACAATCTATCCAAGCATAACAGGTTTTAGCAATCAATTTGGAAATGTACTTCTGTTTCTCGAAAAATTATAAAAATTTAGGAAATGATAAGTGATTTGTATGATAGTACTTTGTAAAAATTTCAGAAATTGTCCACATTCCAGTAAAATTTGATAATGCAAATACCACAACAAAAATTTCTGTTTTTGTACAAGCAATTCAAGCATTCTAATGGCAATTCTTGGAACTTTTTGTTGGAAAACAAGATTATAAATAACAGGAAACAAATACTAAAAGCATAAAATTACATCCAAGCAAAATACATATCAATGGACGAATAAGAATATAGCTCCAAGTAAGATATATCGACGGTGTTGAAGACGTAAGAGGGGATGCCTTTCGGGGCATCTCCAAGCTTAGACGCTTGAATATTCCTCGGATATTACCTTGGGGTGACATGGGCATCCCTAATATTAGGTTCTTTATGATCCTTATTCTCCTCATATCCATAGCTCACCCAAAACATGAAAACTTCAATCACACAAAACTTAACGGAATTTTGTGACAGGGGTTAGTGTAATAAAGATAGATCATTCACTTATGTACTGTCAAGACAAGATTCATAATTGTTCTAATATAATACCTACTGTATTATAACATTCCCATAATTTATATCACTCAATATAAGCTATGTAAACACTAAGCAAACTACGCATGCAAAACAGAACCTGTCAAAAACAGAATAATATGCGGAGATCTGAATGAACACCATATTTCCCTGACTCTAAAAATTCAGAAAAAATGGAAAACACAGAGAATTTTCATATCAAGACTTTGTACAAAATTCAGATTTTTTTGGCGCTCGAGTGAAATCATAGAAATTATGCACTGTAAGTAAATGTTTCTATTTTTGCACAGAATCAAACTAACAAGTATCTACACTATCCCAAAGGCTTTACTTGGCACCTTACTGAAATAACATACACAAAACATGAATAATACAATAGCTTAATCATGTGAACACACAAAAACATAAAGTATAAATATTGGTTTGTCTCCCAACAAGTGATTTTATTTAATGCCTTTTAGCCAGGCATGATGATTTCAATGATGCTCACGTAAGAATAGTATTTGAATATGCAAGAGAGCATCATGAATCATATGCCAAGCACATTTAAGTCTAACCCACTTCCTATGCATAGGGATTTTTCAAGAAAACAATTTATTGTAGCAAGAATCAACTTGCATAGGATGGCAAAACAAGCATGACTTCAAAACTTTGAACACATAGGGAGGAACCTTGATATTATTGTAATACCTACAAGCATATGTTACTCTCTCATAATAATTTTAAGTAGCATCATGGATGAATACAAAAATATAAATATCACATAAATCACTCTTTTCATGATACATAATCATGGAATTTTCACTATTACACACACACACGAACTTCTTATTATTCATAATAATGGTGGGAGCAAACTCAAGAAAATAACTATCACGTGATACTTGATTGGCATAATCCAATTGAACATTAAAATCATGATGAAAAGCTCTAGGGTTATTATTACTCTTTATAGCATACATGTCATCACCATAATCCTCATGTATAACAACTTTTCCGTCATAATCAATTGAAAGCTCTTCCAAAATGGTGGATTCATCAGTAAATAAAGTCATGACCTATCCAAATCCACCTTTATCATTATTCCAATAAGATTCAACACCCTCCAAAATAGTGGGATCATTAGTACCTATAATTTACACTCTTCCAAACCCACTTTCATCAATTTAATCATCATAAATAGGAGGCATGCTTTCATCATAATAAATTAGCTCATCAAAACCCGGGGGACTAAAAATTATCATCTTCATCAAACATAGCATCCCAAGCTTGTGGCTTTGCATGTAATTAGGATCCTGGAAATTCATAGAATTCATACTAACTATATTACTATCATGCTCATCACTCAAGGAATCCACATTAAGCATTTTTGTAAATTCTTCCTCTAACAATTGCGCACGATACATCATTTTCACGAAAGACATTAAAAAGGCGAAGCAATTGAGGCAACCTCAATTCATTTTTTGTAGATTATTTTTATAAAACAAAACCAGTAAAAAAACAAGAAAGTAAAAGATTTAATTGCAATATCTAAATATATACCTTCAAGCACTCACCCCCTGACGATGGCTCCTGAAAAGAGCTTTATATCTACTACGTAACTTTATTCTTGTAGATGTTGTTGGGTCTCTAAGTGGAGAGTTCCGTAGGACAACATTTTTTTCCTCAAGTGGATGACCTAAGGTTTATCATTCCGCGGGAGGTGTAGGATGAAGACGGTTTTTTATTAACAACTTTGCAATCAAATACAACAAATCTCTTGTGTCGCCAACACACTCAATACAATGGCAAATTGTATATGTGCACTAGTTCGGCGAAGAGATGGTGATACAGGTGTATTATGGATAGTAGAAATAGATTTCATAATGTTAATAAATAAAAATAGATAGGTAACAAGTGGGAAACAACGAGCAAAACATTGTATAAACGGTTGGAAATAAGGCCTAGGGTTCATAGTTTCACTAGTACAATCTCTCAACAATGCTAATATAGAAGAATCATATGATCATCCCTCAACGTGCGACAAAGAATCACTCCAAAGTTCCTATTTGTTGAGAACATATGAAGAAGTTGTTGCAGGCAGCAAACCACCTCAAAGTTATCCTTTTCGATCAATCCATTGACCTATGCCTATAAGTGCCACAAACAACCCTAGAGTTCATACTAGAATAACACCTATGATACATATCAATCAACCATAATGTCACCTAGATACTCCAATGTCACCTCAATTATCCGTGGGCCAATTATTCAACATGCATCAAACAATTTCAGATTCATCATATCCAATCCAACACAAAGAACTTCAATGAGCACCCCAAGATTTCTATCGGAGAAAGTAGGACAAGAACATGCATCAACCCCTATGCATAGATTGCCCCAATGTCACATCGGGAATCTGCGAGTTGAGTACCAAGACATATATCAAGTGAATTCAACTCCAATTTTCAGTCCGACATAACGTAATCTCAAAGGGAAGATTAAATTCATCACATTAATATAGCAATGGACAAACACCATATGACCCAACTACATTAACAAAGCTCGTGTGTGACACCCCCAACTTAATCTTATGCTAATCATACACGCAAATGCGTACGATCAAGATTAGGGACTCATGATATGATATCACAACACAACTCTAGACATAGATTAAAGTCATACAAGCTTCATATTACAAGCCAGGGGCCTCGAGGGCACGAATACATAAGCTCAGATACACACGAGTCAGCAGAAGCAAACAATGTCGGAGTACACACATAAGTAAACAAGTTTGCCTTAAGAAGGCTAGATACAAACATAACATGGATGAAAGAGGCAAGGCCTCCTGCCTAGGAACCACCTAACTACTCCTGGTCATCAACGACCTCCATTTAGTAGTAGGCTGGTAGTAGTCGTCAGGGGGATCAACCATCTCCTGGGCTCCGTCATGTGGTCATGGCAATCGTATCAAGAATAAAAGGGGGAGAAAAGTAATGCCGAGTACTCATCCAAAGTACTCGCAAGACTGACATCAGAACTATGCTAAGTATGCACCAGTATCAAAGGAATGGGGCTATATCTCTGGACTGATGACAAAAATGCCTGAATAGAGAGAAGGTCTAGTCCTATCGAAGACCAGCATCTTCAGTGTCTTGCAGCATTACAAGAGTACAAATCAGTAACATATTTGCCATATTGTTGCAGCAGTTTATTAAGTATGCCCGGAGATCCTTCCTCGACTCCCTGCGAGAAAGCAATCTCGGAGCCAACATTTCAATGTAAGTCACATGTCTAGTTGTATTAGATCGGGATACAACTCCAAGTCGTCCTGTTACCGTGGACACAACTATTCAAATAGTTAAATCATCCCTGCAGGGGTGCACCATATTTCCCAACATGCTCGATCAACTCCGACCGGACACACTTTCCTTGGTCATTCCTGGCCTTAGGAGACTAACACATCGTAGCCCTACCTAGGATCAACATAGAGGCCATCCCACCGGTCTAAATCCTAAGCACATTGGGGTCTTGCGCCCATTGCGCTTTGCACTCCTCCATGTTGCATGGGTAGCCGAGGTCAGTCCCGACACCTCTTATACAAGATCAATGCTTATGCGGACAACTCGAGTGTGCACCGCTCCAATGCTAACATCCGAAGAGCTTCAACTGATACAACAACGCCGAGTTCCATAACTATCCTCGCGTGAAGGTTAGTGCGTATAGGTCAAACTACAAACTCATATCAAATACCCAATCCCATTAATGTTTTATTAACTGTGGAAACAATCAGAGATCCATGATATGTGGCCCCGTTGCCCCGTCTCGAGGATGAGTGGCAAGTGCCAAGTATGCCCGGCCATGCCTCATCACAATCATGCAAGAATCCACCCGCAGCAGACCTCTCAGCATGTTCCAGTAGTAAAGTGAAAGTAACCGTGTGTCTATAACATCAGAGGAATCCAAGTTATCACCCTCAACGGATTCCAATCGATGTAACCTTCAAGGTGACCAGGGAGGAATCATCCTCAATGGTTCACACTTGAGGGGTTGCATGATAGAGTCGTTATCGAAAGTGGTGAAGGAGGAATCACCCTTCGTAATCCACCTCTGGTTTACTACACTATAGGGTTAACATCAGGAGTATATGACGAGGCATCTCCCTCGGTACTCGATAGTAGCTCTGTAGAGTCGTACAACTAAGCGGTGTGAGGTGATATGATGGGTCAGGGCTTGTTGATCGGTTGATCGAGTATTCGAGTCTTCAAGTCGTCGAGTCTTCGATGATGAAGGAGGGGAAACTGGGACTAAGTGGGGTCACTAGGGATCACTAGTCCACCTATACTAAGCATTTAATATGCATTACTAACAAACACAAGCTATGGATGAGATTAGGAGCTATCTACAATAGTAGCAAGATCTAATGCAAGCATGAGGGAGAAAGAATGGGCAATATTGAAATGATAAAGGGGGGTTTGCTTGCCTTGTTGCTGTGTAGCAAAAGGCTGGTTGTCAAGGGGGTAGTCGTAGACGGCAGCAGTGTCAACTTCGGTGTCTATGAGAGAGAAGTGGGTGAAGAAACAATAAATAAAACCAAGGAGATGCATAACGATGCATGACATGGCAATATGCAGTGCTAGGGTTGAGCTAACACAATACTACACATCATGGAAAGAGCGAGAATGTATCTGACGTTATTTCCCAAGTCTCTGGCTACTACCGGAGAGGTGATCCGGATGCAAAAATGTCCATGTTCATCATTCTAGGAGCATGTGACATATGAACATGCAACGTATTCGGATTTGTGGGATTTTTCTGATCAACTTTCATGTATAAATTATTTTCATCTAGCTTATAGATTATTTTATATGTTTTTTGAAAGTTTTAAATAATTTTATTAACTTAACAGAATTATTTTCATTTAAAAAATGCTATTATGACCTCAGCATAACATCATAATGATGTCAGCAGTCAACAAGGCTATTGAATGGTCGAACTATGAGCTCGGCCCCACGTGTCATAGACACAAGGCTATTTACATGGTTTATTTTATCTATGTAATTAATCTAATTACCAGGGTCCACATGTTAGTTTCTATTTAATACAATTAATTAGTTTAATTAATTTAAAAAATTTAATTAGGGGTTAATTAAACATGGGCCCACATCTCAGTGGCCCATGGAGGTGGTGGCCCACTAGTCAGCCGTTGGGGCTGCCGAGTCAGCAGTTGACGGGGGTCCACCCAGTCAACTGGGCCCCTAGGGCCCACTGAAGAGCGTCATAGAGGGTGGAACCTGCCTGGCAACCTCAGCAGCGGCTGCCGGTTTACCGCGAGTGACCAAAAACGTGGGAGAAAGTCTCGGGGTAGCGTCGACTTTTAGCCACATACCACCATTTGGCACGGGGCTGGTCGATATCGATCGAGGGGGACAAGCTAGGTCGATCTACGACATTGTCACAAGTTGGGGTGGCTAGAGATGAGCATAGCATCGATGGCAGCAGCGGCAAAGCTCGAGTGTCAGTGGGGATGGCGCTGTGGGGCAAGCCAAGGGGAGTTGTGAGTCGTGCCAGCTTACTGGTGAAAGTGCGTTATATCGACTAGAGGGGGGGTGAATATGAGATTTTTAGAATTTCATCACTGAGGAAATTCATTTTGAGGAAATTCCTCACTGATGACTAAACTTACAGCGGAAACAGTAAAGGATATGAAGTGCAAAGTTTCACAACAACAGTTTTTCACAGTGAAGAATGTGAAAACAGATTGCACAGTGGGCAGGCATGCAGAATATAGATGAGGATTAACTGACGTGAAGAATTTGGGGTTGAGGAAATTCAGAGAAAGTCTTCAGCAAATTCTTCAAACAGGCGCAGTGAAAGTCATCAACACATAATACGAGGAAAGTAAGGAGTTGAGGAATTAGAACCCGTTTCTGAGTGAAGACAGTCGTTGATGACCCAGTTCCAACTGCTGTGACAGTCGTACATCTGGTTTGGAGCGGCTTGGTATTGAAACCAAAGGACACACAGTCCCTACCGTATTCTCCTTGAGGTAAGGACACACAGTCCTCGCCCAACACTCATGGTAAGTCTTCAGGGCAGACTTCCAAACCCTCACAAACTTGGTCACCCGACGATCCACAATTGACTGCTCGAAAGCTCTAGACCATGACGCCTAACCGTCTGGAGGATGCACAGTCCTCAAAGGTAAAAGGCTTCAGTCCCACATAGGAACAACTTCTTCAGTGATGCTCAAACACTAGGTTTGGTTTGTGGTTTCGGTGTATGGTGTATTTCCTCACTGATGAATTACTCTCGAAGACTCTGAGGAATTGGGTTGCTCTTATGACAAGTGTCAGTTTCTAACGGAGCATCCAACCAGCTAGTGGTTGTGGGGGTGGCTATTTATAGCCTCGGAGCATCCTGACATGATTTGACACTAATGCCCTTAAATAATATGACCGTTGGAGTGGATAAGACCAGTGACTTGGCGTGGCTATCGAAACGGTCGGAACCATCAACTGTGAGAGTCCTCATCTCACTCATATTCCTCACTTGAGGCTTTTGGTAGGATTAGGCTTGGGTTGAGCATCATGAGGCAATTCATTCCAAAGTGTAACTTCGACCCCCTTTAACAGTACGGTGTTCCTATTACTCAAATGCGAAGAAAATAAAACAGAAAGTGTAAATCTTCATGCTTCAAATTCTTCAGAGTGATTTTCTTCACGACACACCGGACTTCTCAATATCAGTATCTTCATGAGGAATATCAATTTCATCGCAGATTCCTCGCGATTCATTTCTTCAGCTTCAGACCAATTTCTTCAACTGAAGACATACATTTTTAGGGGCCGATATTCTTCAAATATCTCAAACTCCTCAATGACTTATAGATCCCGTGTACACTCACAAACACATTAGATACTTAACCTATAAGTCTTCAAACCACCAAAATCACTAAGGGGCACTAGATGCACTTACAATCTCCCCCTTTTTGGTGGTTGATGACAATTAGGTTAAGTCTTCAACAGGGATCAAAAATATGAAGTGTAAATACTCATTTTAGGAATTTGAAATCAAGATTCAGAGAGACTCCCCCTGAAGATGTGCATATCCTGAGGATTTTGCTTTTCACAGCAAATGCACATTGATGATTTATATCATGGAGATCTCCCCCTGAGTCTTGTAAATCATGCATACATATAACATATCATATGAAGAAAATGAAAATGCATGATGACAAATGGTATCTGATGAATTCCAGCATGCGTGCATTAAAACTTGAGGAATAAGCATGCGAAGAAAAACGTTCAAAAGCGTCAGAGTACCATCGGGCTTAAGTTACAACTCATTACATAAAAACTTCAGAAGAGCCAAGAGTTTGTAACTTAAATTTAGTTCATAAGCCCCAAAAATATCCCGCTTGAAGACTAACTCTCAAGTTTCTCCCCTTTTGTCCTCAAGTGAGAAAAAGGGACAAACTGAGGACTAACGTCCGTGAAGACTTCACTTCGTGGCAGTTGATGAAGAGCCATGATGCTTCTTGGGAGTAGTCTTCTTCCTTGGATCGGTAGCAGTGTCGAGCTGTTCTTCATCAGTTTCAGCAGTGCGGAATGAAGAAAAGGAGCTGTCTTCAAGGTATGGCACTGGAATAGGTCTGAACTTCTTCTTGGGAGGCCACGACCATTCAAAGTCTCGCTCAAAGTCCATTTCTTCAAGCTCAGTCTGAGTCTTCAGATGTGCAAGTGTAGCCCAGGTGCGATCAAAAACCTCATGCAGATAGTGATGGTTAAGCTTCATAGAGTTCTGTGTGTCAGTGAGGGTTTTCACAATGGCACCAAACTGGCGTTTGACCCATTTGTGGTTGCGATCCACCTTCTGGTGAAGACTGAGGAGGAGCTCTCTGGTATTCATCACGCGAGGAGGAACGGGGCTTGCCGGACGAGTCTCAGTATCATCCCATGAAGAATAAGCTTCTGGCTCTCTGAACTAGCCATCAAGGGGACTAATGCCTTCTTCAATCATAGATTTGCCTTTTCCTTCAGTGGACTCGAAAGTCTTCTTGTTGACCCGGATAGGAGGCATATAACCAACATGGTTTTGAAAATCAGCGTGGAAGTTGATGCCTGTCCTTGTCCTCATGAATCTCATGATCCATGGGGCATATATCTTGTGATCAAAAGGACACATAGATTGTCGGCCAAAGTCCTCAAGAAGAAATCATGGATGTTGATAGGAATACCATGAATGATGTTGAAGAGGATATTCTTCATGAGGCCTACAACCTCTTCTTCATCGTCATGTCCTTTGATCGGCGCGAGCACACTGCAGAGGATTCTGTAAACAGATCTGGATGTGTACTTGAGCTCGTGGATGAGGAAGGTTGTTCTCGGAGATTTTCCTTCAGCCAAAGGCTTCATGAGGACTTCCATCATCCCATTTGGCAGCTCACACTCACCATAAAGCTTCACAGACTCATCTGAGGGAATTGGTACAGGCAGTTCTCTCAGGAGTTCAGTAGGAGGAGCCTTGTAGTGAGTGTTTTGTGACATCCAATCAAACACCCAAGTGTTAATGTCTTCAGGGTTGCCAGATATGTGAAGAGTGGCATAGAACTGAAGAATTAGCTCGCTGTTCCAGTCAGATATGTCGGAGCACATAGGGAGTAAACCGGCATCATGGAGTACACTGAGGACTGGCGCCATGCACGGTATTGCTTCAAGTTCAACATGAGGAATATGCCTGTGCTGGAATATCTTGTTTCGTCCACATAACACAGAGGCATAGTAGTTCATCTGAGTCCTAGTCCAAAACTTCAGATGCCTCATTTGAGGCTTGTCATAGGGGTTCTCTCCAATGAAGTACATGCGTTCTTCAAAGAAATTTTCCTTTTGAAACTTGGGACGCTTGGAGAATGGCTGACGCTGAAATGGCTTCCGATTTTGCTGAGGAACAAGAGGGGAGACAACAATGGCAGTCTCTGGGTTGAGCACAACGAATGCATTGTCTTGGTGAGGTGCATTCTCCTCAGCATTTTCCTCAGGGTGAGGAATTTCAGCGGCTGGTACTTCAGGTTGAGGTGATGGAGCTGGATGTGCTTCAGGCTGAGGAATAGCTTCTTCTTGCTCAGTTGGAGGAGTTGGGTCAGCCTGTTCCTCATCTTGAGGATTCTGCTCAGAGCGTTGAATTTCATCAGCTTGAGGATTTTCAGTTGGTTCTTCCTCAGCTGGCTTCGTGGCAGATGCAGTTTCATCAGCTGGTGCAGCTGATGCTTGAACAATGTCTTTCTGAGGAATGAAAGGCTATGGACTGTCGTCTATATGAATTTCCTCGTCAGTGTGTTCCTCAGAAGCGGCATCCTTCATTTCCTCATCTGCCTTTTTCGCTGGATCATCAATGATGACGATTTCATAGGAGGAGCGACATTCAGGGGCACAGGGTCCAGAGGAGCAGTTTCTTCAAGTGCTTTGAGGCGCTTGGCCTCTGTTTCTTCTTCTGCTGAGGAGGCCTTTCTCTTTTTGGCTTCCTTCTCAGCAGCCCTGGTTTTCTTCACGTCTGATGCAGACGGAGTCATCTTCTTCACCGTTGAAGTTTTTGGTGAAGGGGTTCTCTTGACAGATTCTTCAGCTGGTATTGAGGAACCAGCTGGAACAGAGTCATCAGCTTGCTTTGGCGAAGCAGCTGGATCAGGGACAGTCTCATCAGCTGCAGCAAATTCATCAGCAGGAGTTTCCATGATGATTTCTTCAATAGCCGGTTCATCCACACGACGTTCTTGGTGTACTTCCTCAGCTTGAGGAGTTTCCTCATCATGAGGAGATTCATCTGCTGGCTCCTCAACCAGGGGCTGAGAAGTTGGTGCTGGGGGTGCAACCTTCTTATTGTAATCATCAACAGCACTAGTGGCCAGCTTGATGAAATTGCTCTTGAGACTTTTACGATCTGATAGCTTGGAGTACTTGTCAGTCAATTTCTTCAGCTCTGCCTGTGTTGACACCAGTGCATCACGAGTCAATTCAAGGAGATTCTGCTTGAGGAATTTCTCCTTTTTAATCTTTGCAACTTTGGCCTGCCTGGCCTGCTGTTCTTTCCACTTGGCTTCATTGATGAAAGTGGTCACCATATGGCTGATGCGAGGGGGAAGCTTCAAATCATCAACTGGAGTGTTTGGGTCCTGATACCAGATGTTGATGTAGTCAAGGAGGACCTTGGGGTCCATTGCCAGAGGAATGGCACTGCCCGATGTTTGAGCTACTCTTTCCTGCTTGTTTCTGATGATGGCTTGCAGGGTTTCATCATCATATTCATCACTTCCCTCTGATGCAGACGGGACAGTGATGATTTTGCTGGGGCTTGGCAGAGTTGCGCGTTCAGCAGTTACCAGAGTCTTCGCAGGAGGTGTTGAAGACTTTGTCTCCGAGCTGGTTGCAGCTGGGAGTGAGGAGCTGGAGCTGGCGCTCATAGGCTTCATGACTTGCTTCTTTACTGGTTTCTCTTGAGGCTTTGGAGGTGGAGCTGAGGATTTTGGAGCTGAGAAGATTGGTACTGAGGGCTTTGGCGCTGATGGTTTTGGTGTTGAAGGTTTTGGTGCTGAGGGTTTTGTTACTGAAGCCTGAACAGACTTCTCTTGAGGCTTTGGAGCCCTTGGCTTTGATGGCACAAACTGCATTTGAGGAATTTCTGAGCTAGAGGTTTCTGTGGCAGAGGAAGTAGCAGCAGCTGAGGCAGCACCTGAGGATTCATTGAATTTCCTCACTGCAGCTTCTGCCTGCTTCTTGAGCTTAGCCAGATGCTTTTCCTTCTCATCTGGATAGTCATCAATAGTCATGAGGCTTGAGGGATGTGCTACTTGATGATCCTCAAGTGGGGCCCGTCTGCAAGGGGGCTTCAGAGCAAATTTCTTTGCATACTTGGGAGTCACAAACCTGTATTCCTTCCATTCCTTCGCCCATCGGCATTCTATTTTCTGCATCCGTATCTTTCTCTTTGCCATTGTCTCATTTTCATCAGGCGTGCAGTAGTCCAAGTAGATATCCTCAGGGATATCCACAGCTGTGTTTTGCTTAAGTTTCTTTCCTCCCTTCTGTTTTCTGTCATCCTCCATTTTCTTCAGCTGAGGATTTTGCTGATGAGATTGAAGTCTTAAGGATTCTGATGAGACTTGAAGATTTTCTTCCAGAAACGCTGCAAATGAGTTAATGTGATGAGAACCGAGAGATTCATCAGCTGACATGTGTGTACCTATGAACAGAGTATAGTTGCGAGGAATTTGGAGAGGTCATATGCGTTCTCAGATTTGAAGAAAATGAAAAAGTTTGACAGTTTGAGGAATATAACCAGTGGTTGAGGAATTTTCCTAAGCACACTGTTCTTGGGTTCCAGAGTTGTACAGATCTGAAAATTCACACAATTGAGGAATCTCGTGAAAATCATAGATGCTTAGCATAGTTCATCAACGATGTGGTGATAGGCAGTGTTTGAGGAATCAAGTGCTTATCGTTTCTTGAGGAAAAATAGATTTCACATAGAAGATGTAAAATTTTAGATCTAACTTGCTGTAAAAATGGGATTTTATTTACCCTGGAAGGTGCGCACGAAGAACACAGAAAGGTGTGTGTGGAGAAGCTCTTGGGTCGCGTGTCCAATGCACCCTAACCCAGCGACAGAGGACGTCTACGGCGGCGGCGGACGAAGATGGTCCGACTCCGGCGTGGTTCCGGCGATGGAGAAGTCGAGGCAGTGAAGCTCTTCCTCATCGGCGACGAGACTACCAGCGATGGCGCTAGGGTTCGGTGGTGTATGCTGTGGCAGGAGAGCGATGGAGCGAAGAAGAGTATGCCGAGGGGGATAAGGACATGTTTATAGCCAAAAGTTACTGTTGGCGTGAAATTTCAGACCAAACAGCCCCTGCCTCTACGTCTCTGCATGACACGTGTAGCTCCCGAACAGTGCAGTGGAGATAGTAGAGATCGTGGTTATCCGATCGTGGGAAGTGGGGTTCAGTTACTGTGTATTAAAGAAACAATTTTTGAAGATTTTAGGATTTTCGTTACAAAATCATCGGCTAACAAGGACGCAGTGAGGATTTTGAACAAAGTTTCAAGTAGAACGCATATGAAGAATTGAATAGACTGGATGAGTATAGCATAGAGAGAATGTAGGGTCCGATCATATTCACTTAGCAAAAATATCAACTTGAAGAAATAGCAATAAGTGAATGTTGTTGAGGACTTGAAATCACAGTCTATCTAGTCAAATGAAAGTCACCAAGTGTTTTTGAAGATTTTGTGATAAATCATCACAATGAAGAACATCTGTTTTGAAGAAAAACACATTTTGAGGAAATAGAACGTTTGAAGAAAATCAACTTGAGGAATTTCATATTGGGCGGTGGCGTGACCCACCATATAAGAATGTTGATTACAGACGCCGCGTACAATTGTCGTAGGGCCCGGAGAATCAATTTCTTCGTTGATTTCTTCACATTCAGAGTGACATTCTTCATTAGTTGAAGAAAATCGATTCATCATGTGTTGCACATCTAAGTCATCAATTTTGCATAAGTGTTAGGATGTGTGCATGTTTTTACAAAACATTTGAATATTCTAAGATATTTAGCTCAGACCGCAACTTGCAAAACCTTTTTCTCATCCAAGGGCTTAGTGAAGATATCTGCCAGTTGATCATCAGTCTTCACATGGTCGATGAGGATATTGCCCTTGAGGACATGGTCCCGAAGAAAATGATGACGAATCTGGATGTGCTTGGTCTTCGAGTGCTGTACTGGGTTGTATGCAATCTTGATAGCACTCTCATTGTCACATTAGAGAGGCACATTCTTCATGTTGATGCCGTAGTCCTTGAGGGTTTGCTTCATCCATAGTAATTGAGCACAGCAAGAACCAGCAACAATGTACTCAGCTTCGGCAGTGGAGAGTGATACGCAGTTCTGCTTCTTTGAGGACCAGCAAACTAGTGATCTTCCGAGGAAATGGCATGTGCCAGAAGTTAACTTGCGATCCACACGGTCACCAGCATAGTCAGAATCAGAATACCCTACCAGATGAATATTTGAGCCCTTGGGATACCATAATCATAGTGTTGGTGTGTGAGCTAAGTATCGAAGAATATGTTTCACAGCCTTATGGTGTGATTCCTTCGGTTTTGCTTGAAAACGTGCACACATGCAGACACTGAGCATTATATCTGGCCTAGATGCACATAGATACAATAAAGAGCCAATCATAGAACGATATCCCTGCTGATCGAAATCTTTACCATTTTCATCAGTGTCGAGGTGGCCGTTGGTAGGCATTGGAGTCTTGGCACCTTTGCATTCATCCATGTCGAATTTCCTTAGAACATCCTTGAGGTATTTCTCCTGTGATATGAAGATGCCGTTGCTTTGTTGACGAATTTGAAGACCTAAGAAGAATTTCAGCTCCCCCGTCATGGACATCTGATATTCTTCACTCATCATGTAGGCAAATTCACCACTCTATCGTTTGTTAGTACAACCAAATATGATATCATCGACATATATTTGACACACAAATAGCTCATTATCATAGGATTTAGTGAAAAGAGTTGGATCGAGTGAACCAGGTTTGAAGCCTTTCTTCATGAGGAATTCCTTCAGTGTATCATACCATGCCCGAGGGGCTTGCTTGAGACCATAAAGAGCCTTTTTGAGTCCGAAGACTTTGTATGGATTCTTTGGATCCTCAAAACATGGGGGCTAAGCAACATATACTTCTTCCTCAAGCTTACCATTGAGGAATGCACTTTTCACATCCATTTTATATAAGATGATGTTATGATGATTAGCATAAGCAAGTAGTATTCGAATAGCTTCAAGTCTAGCAACAGGTGCAAAAGTTTCATCAAAATCTATTCCTTCAACCTGGGTGTAGCCTTGGGCTACAAGTCGTGCCTTGTTCCTCACTACTTGACCATCCTCATCTTGCTTGTTTCGGAAAATCCACTTGATGCTGATGATGTTGTGCTTGCGAGGATCTGGTCGTTTGACGAGCTACCATACGTCATTCAGCTTGAATTGAAGAAGTTCGTCTTGCATAGCTTGGATCCACTCCGGTTCCAGAAAAGCCTCAGCAACTTTTGAGGGTTCTGTGATAGATACAAAGGAAAAATGCCCACAAAAGTTAACTAAGTGTGAAGCTTTTGAGCAAGTGAGAGGACCTGGCGCGTTGATGTCGTTGAGGATTTTGTCAAGTTCTACTTCATTTGTAATCCTCGGATGAGCTGGTTGAGGATTTTGTCTAGGCTGAGGAAGTGGTACTGGTGCAATTTCCTCAGGAGCATCTTCTTGATTTTCATCAGTGATGGGAATCGTTTCTTCACCAATTTCCTCAGTGGGGACAATGTCTTCAATAGGTTTGAGCTTTATTGCTTCCTCAGGAGATAGCTTATCTGGATCAGAAGGCAATTGCTCTCTTTGCGAGCCATTAGTTTCATCGAACCTCACATCTATAGTCTCAGCAACTTTGTTGTGATAGTTGTTGAAGACTCTGTAAGTATGCGAGTCCTTTCCATAACCGAGCATAAAGCCTTCATGTGCCTTAGGTGCAAATTTTGAGCTATGGCGAGGATCTCTAATCCAGAATTTTGCACCGAAGACTTTGAAATAACTTACATTGGGTTTCTTGTCAGTGAGGAGTTCATACGAGGTTTTCTTGAGGAATTTGTGAAGATATACCCTGTTGATGATATGGCATGCAGTGTTGATTGCTTCAGGCCAAAAGCGACGAGGAGTCTGATATTCTTCAAGCATAGTTCTTGCCATTTCAACCAGAGTCCTGTTCTTCCTTTCGACGACACCATTCTACTGAGGAGTATAAGGAGCAGATAATTCGTGAGTAATACCAAGTTCATCAAGATAATCATCAAGACCAGTGTTTTTCAACTCGGTTCCATTATCACTCCTGATATGTTTGATTTTGATGCCAAAGTTCGTCGAGGCCCTTGAAGAAAATCGTTTGAAGATTTCCTGCACTTCAGTTTTATACACTATGATATGCACCCAAGTATATCTGGAATAATCATCAACTATGACGAAGCCATATAAAGATGCTGCATTGGTTAGTGTGGCATAGTGAGTAGGTCCAAATAAATCCATATGAAGCAATTCGAATGGACGTGTAGTGGTCATGATAGTCTTCGAGGGATGCTTGGATCTGGTCATTTTCCTAGATTCACAAGCACCGCAGAGATGATCCTTGAGGAATTTGACTGATTCGATGCCGATGCCATGCTTCTTCTTCGCGAGCGTGTGCAAATTCCTCATGCCTGCATGACCTAGTCTTCGGTGCCACAACCATCCTTCTGAGGTTTTTGCTTGTAAGCAAGTGGCTGGTTGAGGACCTGTAGAGAAATCAACAATGTACAAATCCCCTCTTCTTACACCTTCGAAGACTTTGGATCTGTTAGATTCCATGATGACCACACATCTATATCTACCAAAGATAACAATCATATCAAGATCACAAAGCATCGAGACTGACATGAGGTTAAAACCAATGGATTCAACAAGCATCACTTTGTCCATATGTCTGTCCTAGGAAATAGCCACTTTGCCAAGTCCCAATACCTTGCTTTTACCTTTGTCAGCATATGTGATTTGCTTCAGAGGTGATGGAGTTAGTGGCATATTCATCAATAAGCTTTTATCACCAGTCATGTGATGTGTGCAGCCACTATCAAGAACCCACTCAGTATTCTTGGGTTTGTCATCCTGCAGATGAATTAGTACAGCTTACCATCTCATATGCTTCACATTTGAAGAATATGATACTAATTTCATCAGATCAGTAATTTCATCATAACAGAAATGTAAGGACGTGTGAAATATTTCTATTTCATCAATCATTGGCTTGCGTCCTATCAAGAATTTCCTCAGGTCTCCAGCAAATTTTTCAGATGATGATTTTCATCTGGAGACCTGACCTGCAGTAGTGATTAGTTCGATTTCTTCACCACCCACATCTGAAGGGGTGGCAAAGCATTCATCATCCTGCGAGCACCATATGAGAAAGGTGGCATTGAGGCCAGTGCACTTTTCTTAACAGTAGGGGGATTAAAGTACTCATATGAATATGCAGAGGACTGGTTTGAGGATTTATGAACATAATGATTTGAGGAGAAGCGCTCATATTCATATTCCTTGTAGTTTCTCTGCATGTTAGATGCATTAGCACGGGTACGAGCATAGTTTTGACCAGTTGAGGATTTTGATTCTCTTGAATACTTTGGTCCTCCTGAGGAATTTGATCTGGGGTTCCATTTCTTTAGTGGTGGTGTCATGAGGACATTCACCTGAAGATTTTCAAGACAGCTTTTGGGAACCCAGATTTTCCTCAGGGGAGGGCCATTCCTGGAGTTAGTTCCAACATATCGAGCAAATACTTCACCAGATTTATTTTTGAACAGTTTATAGTTGGAGTCAAATGACTCATCTGAGGAATAGGATAATTCACATGAAAAGCCAGTTAGATTAGATGGATCAAAAGGAGGCCTAGTAGCAGCAACCCATGAGGTTTTGGGATACTGCTCAGGTTTCCAATAAGATCCATCAGCATTTAATTTCCTCTCAAAGGCAATTCCTTCTTTCCTCGGGTTCCTGTTCAAGATCTGCTTTTTGAGCACATCACAAAGGGTTTGATGTCCTTTGAGACTTTTGTATATGCCTGTCACGTACAATTCCTTCAACCCTGCATTTTCATCAGTAACATTTGTGTTTTCCTGAAGTGAGGAAATAGACACAACAGGTGCAGTTGAAGAATTTGTAGCAATGGTAGGATTTGATGATTCTGGTGAGGAATTAGCAGTTTCGCGGTCAATGCATTTAAGACATGGAGGAATGAATTCAGCTTGACCAGCGCTGATCTGTTGAGCTAGTAATGAATCATTTTCCATACGAAGATCATCATGAGACATCCTCAGCTTCTCAAGATCAAGCTTCCATTGAATAAATTCATAGGAAAGCTTCTCATGATCAGTGAGGAGTGTATCATAACGATCCTGAAGATTATCAAATCTAGACTGAAGACTTTTCACATCTTCAGTGAGGATTTGGGTAAGGTTCATTTCATCATTCAACAGATCATCACTTTTATCTAGTAGTTTCTGAAGCTTTTCCAGGGCAGTTTGTTGTTTAGTGGCAATGATAGCAAGTTTACTATAACTGGGTTTCTTATATCATCAGGTTCACAGTCACTTGAATCAGAGGAGGAGGCATTATTTGGTACCTTTGAACCTTTTGCCATGAAGCAATAGGTTGGAGCGAAGTCATCAGCATAGTCATCAGTGTGGACGGTGATATCATTTTCTTCAAGATTGAAGATTGACTTGCTGACGAATGTGGTTGCCAGTGCAAGACTAGCCTATTCGGATTCTGTGTCTTCATCAGAACCCTCTTCTTCATCACCTTCCTCTGATTCTGCTTCTGAGTCCATTTCCTTGCCAATAAGTCCCCGAGCCTTTCTGAAACTAGTCTTCTTGTGCGATGAGGGCTTTGAAGATGAGGATTTTGAAGATTTTTTCTTCTTCTTTGAGTCATCATAACTGTCATCCTTATATTTCTTCTTCTTTGATTCCTTTCCCCAACGGGGACAATCAGCAATGTAATGACTTGATTTCTTGTACTTGTGGCAGGTTCGTTTCTTGTAGTCCTCAGATGAAGATTCTGATTTCTTCATGTCTCTTCTTGAAGATTTACCGAACTGACCACGTCATGTAAATCTCTGGAATTTCCTCACGAGCATTGCAAGCTCCTGTCCAAATTCTTCAGGGTCACCAAATCTGTCATCTGTGTCTTCTTCTTCAGATAAGGAAATTGCTCTAGCCTTTAGTGCACGTGGTCTGGAATAGCTTGGTCCATATAGATCTTTATTTTCTTCTAGCTGGAATTCATGAGTATTTGGCCGTTCAAGTATATCAGCTGGATCAAGCATCTTGTAGTCTGGTCTTTCTTGAATCATCAGAACTAAAGTATCAAATGAAGAATCCAAAGATCTCAGCAGTTTCTTCAGAACTTCATGATCAGTGATGTCTCGAGCTCCCAGTGCTTGCAATTCATTTGATATGTCAGTGAGGCGATCAAAGGTGTCTTGGCAGCTTTCATTGTCATGTCTCTTGAAGTGATTTTAGAGATTGCGAAGAACATCAACGCGAGAGTCACGCTGGGTTGATACTCCTTCATTTACCTTGCACAGTCTCTCCCAGATCAGTGTTGCAGAGCCCAAAGCACTTACTCTTCCAAACTGGCCTGGGCTCAGATGGCCACAGATGATATTCTTCGCTTGAGAATCGAGTTGCTTGAATTTCTTCACATCAGCAGTAGAGACACTGGCAGAGATGATGGGGACGCCATGTTCCACAATATACCAGAGATCATTATCAATAGCTTGTAGATGCATTTGCATTTTGTTCTTCCAGAAGGGAAAGTTCTTTCCTTCATAGGTAGGACATGCTGTAGTCACCTTAAACATGACTGCAGTCGACATAACTAAAACTCCAGGTGGTTAAACCAAAATCACACAGAACAAGGGAGTACCTTGCTCTAATACCAATTGAATGGTCGAACTATGAGCTCGACCCCACGTGTCATAGACACAAGGCTACTTACATGGTTTATTTTATCTATGTCATTAATCTAATTACCAGGGTCCACATGTTAGTTTCTATTTAATACAATTAATTAGTTTAACTAATTTAAGAAATTTAATTAGGGGTTAATTAAACATGGGCCCACATCTCAATGGCCCATGGAGGTGGTGGCCCACTAGTCACCCATTGGGGCTGCCGATTCAGCAGTTGACGGGGGTCCACCCAGTCAACTGGGGCCCTAGGGCCCATTGACGAGCGTCATAGAGGGTGGGACCTGCCTGGCAACCTCAGCAGCGGCTGCCGGTTTACCGCGAGTGACCAAAAAAGTGGGAGAAGGTCTCGGGGTAGCATCGACTTTTAGCCACATACCACCATTTGGCACGGGGCTGGTCGAGATCGATCGAGGGGGATAAGCTAGGTCGATCTACGACATTGACACAAGTTGGGGTGGCTAGAGGTGAGCATAGCATCGATGGCAGCAGCGGCGAAGCTCGAGTGTCAGGGGGGATGGCGCTGTGGGGCAAGCCAAGGGGAGTTGTGAGTCGTGCCAGCTTGCTGGTGAAAGTGCGCTATATCGACTAGAGGGGGGAGTGAATATGAGATTTTTAGAATTTCATCACTGAGGAAATTCCTTTTGAGGAAATTCCTCACTGATGACTAAACTTACAGCGGAAACAGTAAAGGATATGAAGTGCAAAGTTTCACAACAACAGTTTTTCACAGTGAAGAATGTGAAAACAGATTGCATAGTGAGCAGGCAGGCAGAATACAGATGAGGATTAACTGACTGAAGAATTTGGGGTTGAGGAAATTCAGAGAAAGTCTTCAGCAAATTCTTCAAACAGGCGCAGTGAAAGTCATCAACACATAATACGAGGAAAGTAAGGAGTTGAGGAATTAGAACCCGTTTCTCAGTGAAGACAGTCGTTGATGACCCAGTTCCAACTGCTGTGACAATCGTACATCTGGTTTGGAGTGGCTTGGTATTGAAACCAAAGGACACACAGTCCCTACCGTATTCTCCTTGAGGTAAGGACACACAGTCCTCGCCCAACACTCGTGGTAAGTCTTCAGGGCAGTCTTCCAAACCCTCAAAAACTTGGTCACCCGGCGATCCACAATTGACTGCTGGAAAGCTCTAGACCATGACGCCTAACCGTCTGGAGGATGCACAGTCCTCAAAGGTAAAAGGCTTCAGTCCCACACACGAACAACTTCTTCAGTGATGCTCAATCACTAGGTTTGGTTTGTGGTTTCGGTGTATGGTGTATTTCCTCACTGATGAATTACTCTTGAAGACTCTGAGGAATTGGGTTGCTCTTATGACAAGTGTCAGTTTCTAATGGAGCAGCCAACCAGCTAGTGGTTGTGGGGGTGGCTATTTATAGCCTTGGAGCATCCCGACATGATTTGACACTAATGCCCTTAAATAATATAACCGTTGGAGTGGATAAGACCAGTGACTTGGCGTGGCTATCGAAACAGTCAGAACCATCAGCTGTGAGAGTCCTCATCTCACTCATATTCCTCATTTGAGGCTTTTGGTAGGATTAGGCTTGGGTTGAGCATCATGAGGAAATTCATTCCAAAGTGTAACTTCGACCCCCTTTAACAGTACGGTGTTCCTATTACTCAAATGCGAAGAAAATAAAACAGAAAGTGTAAATCTTCATGCTTCAAATTCTTCAGAGTGATTTTCTTCAGGACACACCGGACTTCTCAATATCAGTATCTTCATGAGGAATATCAATTTCATCGCAGATTCCTC
Organism: Hordeum vulgare subsp. vulgare; assembly: GCF_904849725.1. NCBI lineage: Eukaryota > Viridiplantae > Streptophyta > Magnoliopsida > Poales > Poaceae > Hordeum > Hordeum vulgare. The sequence goes on along the minus strand of NC_058523.1, from coordinate 403,188,260 downwards.
GCGATTCATTTCTTCAGCTTCAGACCAATTTCTTCAACTGAAGACATACATTTTTAGGGGCCGATATTCTTCAAATATCTTAAACTCCTCAATGACTTATAGATCATGTGTACACTCGCAAACACATTAGATACTTAACCTATAAGTCTTCAAACCACCAAAATCACTAAGGGGCACTAGATGCACTTACAACTGGGCACATGCTCGATGGCGTTCAGCGGCTGCGATGACTCGAGTGATGATGGCGAGCTTACCATCGACGGCGGCTATGACCGTGGCGGAGGCTAGCGAGAGAGGGAAGCCTACGACGGGGTATTCACACGAGAGAGAGAGAGAGGGGGGGAAGGAGGCCGAGGATCACCGGGAACCTGCACGAGGTCAAAGTGGGCTTGATGTCGGTGTAACCATCGATGGCGTTTGGCGAGGCCCAAGGAGGAAGAAGAAGGCGGGGCTACGATGCAGCACTCCCAGCTCGATCCCATGGACGAGGGTAAAGTAGCGGACGATGACGGTGCTCCTGGCACGGTCCTAGTCGACGGGGAGGCTGGAGAGCGTGCAGGCAGTAGCGAGCATGACGATGACCGCACGGGTGTGAGCGGGGAGAAGCATAGCGGGTCGAGGGGGAAGAAAAGGGGGGCTAGGGTGCCACCATAGTGTTGGGATGGTCTTGTAGGTGCGGCGGCACCTGCGGATGGCCGCCACGGCGTCGGGCGCGGCTGGTGGTGCGCATCGGCCATCGCCACATCCTCGTGTTGAACAGAGGTAGGGGAAGGGGGCCAGGTGGGCTAGGTCTATGGCTGGGCCAACCACTAAGGCGTAAGGCCGAGTCTGGCCTGGCTTTTCCCTTTTTCTTTATCTTTTATTTTCTATGTTAGTTTTAGTTTCATTTATTTCTATTTTGTAATAGTTTTAATACCATTTGACTTTTGTAAATTATGACACTTGGCCCAATATTTATATGGCAATATTTGGTACTGCCACAAAAAAGTTTGGAGCGCTTTTAGAATTTATTTGGAATTTTTCTAAACCAAAAGGGAATTTAATTAATTATTTTGGCCTATGTTATTATTATTTGGAGGCACTTAAATACTTCGGAAAAATATGGTTTCAATTTTATAGATACCTCAGGAATATTTGAAACCGAATCATGATTTTAGTTTTCATGTTTGCCAAAATATTTAATCCACTTATTAAAAGGAGATTGAATTTCGAAAGGAATTTGAAATGAGATATGGTTCTAAGTTTTGTCAAGCACTGTTTAGCAAAAAGAATTAGCTTAATCTTGGCCATCACTGTAGCTTAATTACAATGATCACTCTAGCTTAATCCAGGGGTGACATCGTGATACATCAACATTGTGACATCTCAAAAACACGAGAGAGAGAGAGAGAGAGAGAGAGAGAGATCAAAGACATAGCTACTCGTACATACCCTCAGCCCCGAGGATGAAGTTATCCCTGCTTGTCAGGGACACCGTGAGATGATGAAGATGGCCACGAGTGATGATTTCCCTATTCGATAGGGTATCGGAAGGGCTCCACATGGGTTTTTCTTTGATACACACAGTTGCGGCACAGAGAAGAATTTTCAGAAGTTCTATGATAGCAACGGTGCCAGAAAAGGTCTGTTGACGGCAGACTATTCCTAACTTGTTGTATCAATGGCGCCAGTAAAGTGTTGCAGCAAGTAACAACAAAGTATCAAGTAACAACAGTAGTGACAGCAGCAAGGAACAGCAGTAGTGACAGTAGAGTAACAACAGTAGTGACACCAGTAGCAAGGAACAACAGTGACATCAGTAGCAGCAAACTAACGTAGCAAGGACCAGTAGTAAAAGACTCGTAGGCAGTGGATTGGTGATGGATGAGTATGCCGAATGTGATTAATCATGTAACAGCTATAACACAGAGAGAGAAGTAACTAGCTCCCGTTCGTCAATCTAATGTAGGCATGTATTCCGTATGTAGTCATACGTGCTTAGGGAAAAGAACTTGCATGACATCTATTGTCCATCCCTCCCGTGGCAGCAGGGTCTTAATGGAAACTACGGGATATTAAGGTTCTCCTTTTAATAAAGAACCGGACCAACGCATTAACACTTGGTGAATACATGAACTCCTCATACTATGGTCATATCCGGGAGTGGTTCCGGCTATTGTCACTCCAGGGTTGCTGGGTCATAACACATAGTAGGTGACTACAACTTGCAAGATAGGATCTAAAACACACATATATTGGCGACAACATAATAGGTTCAGATCTGAAATCATGGCACTCAGGCCCTGGTGACAAGCATTAAGCATGGCAAAGTAGTAGCAACATCAATCTCAGAACATAGTGGATACTAGGGATCAATCCCCATCAAAACTAACTCGATTACGTGATAGATCTCATCCAACTCGTCACCGTCCAGCAAGCCTACGATGAGATTACTCATGAACGGTGAAGAGCATCATGGAGTTGGCGATGAAGGAAGGTTGATGATGACGATGGCGGCGATTTCCCCTCTCCGGAGCCCAGAACAGACTCTAGATCTGCCCTCCAAATGAAGAACAGGAGGTGGCGGCGCCTCCGTATCGTAAAACGCGATGAATCCTTCTCTCTATTTTTTTTTCCGGGCGAGATGGAATAAATAGAGCTGAGTTTGGAGGCGGTGGAGCTCTGTGGGCTCCACAAGCCTGGTTGGTGCGGCCTGGGGGGGTGTGGCCGCGACCAGTGGGCTTGTGGCCCACTGGCTCACCCCCTTCGGTGGATCTTTGCGCATGTATTTTTCATTAATTCCAGAAAAATTCTCCGTAAATTTTCAGGTCACTCCGAGAACTTTTATTTCTGCACAAAAACAACACCATGGCAATTCTGCTGAAAACAGCGTTAGTCCGGGTTAGTTCCATTCAAATCATGCAAATTAGAATCCAAGACAAGGGCAAAAGAGTTCGGAAAAGTAGATACGATAGAGACGTCTTGTCGGGACCCCGATCCTAAGTTATAGGAATCCAACCTGTAACACATCACATCTCTTTGCGGTCTCACGCATGGTTATCCCCACGGCTGCAGCCTTACCTTAGCCGGGACCGTTTGCGCCTTTTGACTCGCGTATGCAATTGTGACGCTAGCATTCCAATGTCAAAGAACCCGGATCAACATGTCTAGTCATAAACTTAAGTGGCAGTTCCGTACATGTATAGGCATACATGACCCGGCAAAGCAGGTGTCGATCAACAGCGAGTGCAGACGAGTCGTAGCAAGCTACAAGGACTCCATTACACCGCGTGACATTTCCCCAAAGGGACATACACATCAGCTAAGAAGGACACATGCCGGTCAACCAGTGTGTTCGGAGCAGTAGCGAACTACCGTGGCTCGATGGAAACACAAAGGGGCATTTCCCCGTAATGAGTGCTACTAAGGCATACGACTAGGTGTTCGAATCCCATACATATCAAGTACAACACACGTACGCATGGCATACCGATATGCATAGATACGTCGATGGCATCACAACATAACCATAAACATACAAACTTTATTTAGAAGGCTCGAAAGAACCTCACACATAATATAACACAGATAGGGGTCTCATTACCCATCATCACAAGTCATTCAAACAAGTCTTACAAGCCAAAGGAAGACTAAAACTGTATGAGTACACACAGATGGAAAGGTAAAAGGCACATGGCCTGACTATCTACAAACCCAACCTAGGGCCAGATCGTAGCTGGGACACCAGCTACTCGTCGTCGTCAACGTCTAGATAGAACCCACCATTAGGGTCATTAACAACCTCTGCAACAATTTATTAAGCAAACGTGAGTACAAAAGTAGTGAGCAAGACTTAAGGATAATCTATCTACTCATGCAATGTATCAACAAGGAGTTGTGGGGTTTCATGCAGAAAGCGAGCATTTGACTCTTGGCTAGACAAATTTACATTTTCAAATAGCTTTGACCACTTTGTTTTCTCACACACGAGTCCACTAACACCACAACAATACTCCATCGTGGAATCATTCCGTCTCCCTACGGAAATGCCATCCATGACACTCACACTTATCTTGACATTTTTATGAGTAGCCATTATAGTTGTCTATGAACAACATATGTTTCCAAGTAGTCCATATCCGCGGACGCGGCTATTCGAATAGATCATAACCCTGCAAGGGTGATACGTCTCCAACGTATCTATAATTTTTGATGGTTTCATGTTGTTATCTTGTCAAACTTTGGACGTTTTATATGCCTTTTATATCTTTTTTGGGACTAACCTATTAATTCATTGCTAAGTGCCAGTTCCAGTTCTTTCCATGTTTTTGACCGTTTTTCAAGGGGAGTCCAAATGGAATAATTCTTTCCCGATGATTTGTTATGGAAAATATCAAAAATATCGGAATAAAAAGATACCGAAGAGGGGTCCCGAGGAAGCCACAAGCCCTGTTGGCGCGGCCACCCCCCAGGCCGCACCTACAAAGCTTGTGGGCTCCTCAGGGTCCCACTTGATGCAACTCCACCGCCATCTGGTCCTATAAATCTAGAAACCTCCAGAAAGAAACCTAGATCGGGAGTTCCGCCGCCGCAAGCCTCTGTAGCCACCAAAAACCAATCTGGAGCCCGTTCCGGCACCCTGTCGGAGGGGGAATCCATCTCCGGTGGCCATCTTCATCATGCCGGTGATCTCCATGACGAGGAGGGAGTAGTTCACCCTCGGGGCTGAGGGTATGTACCAGTAGCTATGTGTTTGATCTCTCTCTCTCCCGTGTTCTTGAGATGTCTTGATCTCGATGTACCGCGGGCTTTGCTACTATAGTTGGATCTTATGATGTTCTTCCCACTCTCCCTTCTTGTAATGAATTGAGTTTCCCCTTTGAAGTTATCTTATTAGATTGAGTCTTTGAGAACACTTGATTTATGTATTGCACGTGTCTATCTGTGGCGATCAACTTGCGGGTTTGTGACATTGGGAACCTATGCATATGGGTTGGCACACGTTTGGATATTCATGTGAGCTCTCGATGTATGTTTTGGTGATCAACTTGCGGGTTTCGTGACATTGGGAACCTATGCATATGGGTTGGCACACGTTTTGACTCTCCGGTAGAAACTTCGGGGTACTCTTTGAAGTTCTATGTGTTGGTTGAATAGATGATTCTGAGATTGTGTGATGCATATCGTCTAATCATGCCCACGGATACTTGAGGTGACAATGGAGTATCTAGGTGACATTAGGGTCTTCGTTGATATGTATCTTAAGGTGTTATTCTAGTACGAACTCTATGATGGATCGAACGGAAAGAATAGCTTCGTGTTATTTTACTACGGACTCTTGAATAGATCGATCAGAAAGAATAACTTTGTGGTGGTTTCGTACCCGACAATAATCTCTTCGTTTGTTCTCCGCTATTAGTGACTTGGGAGTGAATCTTTGTTGCATGTTGAGTGCTAGTTATATGATCCAATTATGTTATTATTGTTGAGAGAACTTCACTAGTGAAAGTATGAACCCTAGGCCTTGTTTCCACGCATTGCAATACCGTTCGTGCTCACTTTTGTTACTAGTTACCTTGCTGTTTTTGTAATTTCAGATTACAAAAACCTATATCTACCATCCATATTGCACTTGTATCACCATCTCTTCGCCGAACTAGTGCACCTATACAATTTACCATTGTATTGGGTGTGTTGGGGACACAAGAGACTCTTTGTTATTTGGTTGCAGGGTTTCTTGAGAGAGACCATCTTCATCCTACGCCTCCCACGGATTGATAAACCTTAGGTCACCCACTTGAGGGAAAATTGCTACTGTCCTACAAACCTCCGCACTTGGAGGCCCAACAACGTCTACAAGGAGAAGGTTGCGTAGTAGACATCAAGCTCTTTTCTAGCGCCGTTGCCGGGGAGGTTAGCGCTTGAAGGTATATCTTTAGATATTGCAATCGAATCTTTTTGTTTCTTGTTCTTTCGCTGAAAATTAAAAAAATGGAATTGAGGATGCCTCATATGCTCCATCTTTTCAATGTCTTTCGTGAGCATGATGGGAAGGAAAATTGTGCTCAAGTGCTGAAAGAAGAATTACATAGAATACTTGGCATATAATATGTGAACGATGAGCATGATTGCAATGTCCTTAGCACGAATACTTTGAATATCCATGATGCTAATTGCGATTGCACTATTCATGATGAAAATGTCTCCTATAAGCATGTTCATTTCTGTGGTATACATAGAGTTTGCAAAGATATACCAAAAAGAGAAGATAGATTTTGCAAGACGCGTAAGCATTTAGAAACTAAGTCGTTGCATGTGAGGCTAGATGATTGTGCTGAAATATTTAATATTGATAGCCGTCCTTGTGAACTTTGCAATGAACATGGTCATTTAAATCTGCAATGCAAGTTGTTTCATGATCAAATCGTATCCAAAAATAGTGATGACTTCATTTCCCTTGCGTATCACAATGAACTTAGTTTGCTTCTGAGATATGAAGAAATGAAACGTATAACTAAGCACCTTCCAGATTGGGCTGTCATGAAAATGCTTGATTATGATCTAGAATAAATTTATTTATATTGTGCGGTGAATTTCATTGAGAATCCTTATATTTCCAATTACTTAAAGGCAAGAAAACAAATGGAAGATAAAGATAATACTAACGAAGGGGAAGAGGTTTCCCAATACCCTCATATTATTTCTTTTGATGAATCAGGTAACGAGGAGGAGCTCTCCATTCAACCAACCTCTCCAAAAGGAAGCTTGGAAGAATTAAGTAAATCTTCACATGGGATGAAGAAGAAGAAAAGAAGAAAAAGTAAAGGTAAAGAGGTCTCTCTCCCAAATGGTATAAATGTGGAGGATGATAATGATTGCTATATTCTTGGTGCTATTCATGCTATTAATGATGAGAGTGGTTATGTCTATGATTTGCAAAAGCACAAGCTTGGGGATGCCATATTTGAGAATATATTTGCTACAATTAAAATTTGTCCCAAGCTTGGGGATGCTTCGTTTTGTGAAGATGATCCTTTTAGTCCCCCCACTTTGAGTGATCAAATTTACTATGACTATTGCATGCCTCCTATCTATGATGATTATTGTGAGGATACTTATGCTATAAAGAAGAGGGATGATAAAACTTGTCATACTCTTGAGTACCCCTTTGCTAAACCTTGCTTTTTCAATGTGGAAACTATTTGTAGCATTCAAGTCCTTTACGATACTCCCACTACTATTCTTGAGAATAGATTTCCTTATGTGGAGAGTAGTAAAATTCCTATGCTTGTAGATCATGAAAAGAAAGCCTTAGGTGCTGGTTATATTGTTGAATTCATTCATGATGCTACTGAAAATTACTATGAGAGAGGATCATATGCTTCTACTTATTGCAATAGTATCAAGCTTCCTCTCCATATGTTGAAATTTTTGAAGCTATGCTTGTTTTGCCTTCCTATGCTAGTTGATTCTTGCTCCAGTAAATTGTTTGATCACAAAATTCCTATGCATAAGAAGTGGGTTAGACATAAATGTGCTAGCCATTTGCTCCATGATGCTCTCGTTGTGTTTCAATCCTTACCTTTTATGTGAGCATCATTGAAATCAATGCCTAGCTAAGGGCGTTAAACGATAGCGCTTGTTGGGAGGCAACCCAATGAATAAATTTTTCTTTGCTTTTTTGCTTCCTGTTTTGTTTTCTCCACGCCATCATAATTCTGTTATGATTGTGTCTTCTGTTTTTCTTTTCGTGTTTGTGCCAAGCAAAACCGTTATGATTAGTCTTGGTGATGATTGTTTGATCATGCTGGAAAAAGACAGAAACTTTCTGCTCATGAAGAGAATTTTAATTTTTGTTATGTAAGAGATTTTGAGTTGATTCTTTCTCCTTCTGATTTCTACGCAATTTCTTCAGACTGTCGTAATTATTCAGATTTTTTGAAGTAACAGAAGTATAAGAAGTATACAGATTGCTACAGACTGGTTTGCTGTTAACAGATTCTGTTTTTGTTGAGTTGGTTGCTTATTTTGATGAAACTATGGATAGTATCGGAGGGTACTAGCCATGGAAAAGTGAAAATACAGCAACCCAACACCAACATTAGTAGAATTTAAGTTTGCTACAGTACCTAAGGAAGTGGTGATTTGCTTTCTTATACTAATGATATCACGAGTTTCTGTTTAAGTTTTGTGTTGTGAAGTTTTCAAGTTCTGGGTGAAGTTCTTATGGACAAAGAGATAAAGAGTTGCAATAGCTCAAGCTTGGGGATGCCCAAGGCACCCCAAGTTGATTCAAGTATGCTGAAAAAGCCTAAGCTTGGGGATGCCCCGGGAAGGCATCCCTTCTTTCGTCTTCCATCCATCGGTAATGTTACTTGGAGCTATATTTTTATTCACCACATGATATGTGTTTTGCTTGGAGCGTCTTGTATCGTAGGAGTCTTTTATTTTTGTTGTGTCACAATCTTCCTTGCTGCACACCTAGAGAGAGATACATGCACTCACCCAGATTTTGTGGAGCTTCACTTATATCCTTTGAGTTAGGCAATTCAGCTCACATGTGTTTCACTTATATCTTTAGAGCTAGTTGATTTTGCTCTATGTGCTTCACTTATGACTTTTAGAGCACATTGGTGCGTGGCTTGGTAGTTGGCTTATGTTATGAAAGTAGTCCCAAAAGTGGTAGTTATCCAAAGGGTTATGAAAACTTCCATCTTCATTGCATTGAGTTACATTCAATTTTCTATGAATTTCCAAAGTTTTGCAATTATTCTGGAATTATATTAAATCCAAAATTAGATTTATTGCATCAACATGAGATCAACATGTCAGCTGGCCGTTGAAAGTCAAACCTGACGAGTGGGACCGACTAGTTAGTGACTCTCGCCAGTTTTTAGTTTAAGTTTAACTTAAATAGTTAATTAACAGGGCTGGACCCACATGTCAGTGACTGATTAAGTTTATTAATTATTTTATTTTTATTTTTATTTTTATTACACTTAATTAGTTTTAAGGTGGCCCCACATGTCAGTGACTCTGAGGGGCTCAGATCCACCGGCGGTGAGGTGGAACTCGCCGGCAGTGAGCTCCGGCGACCACAGATCCGGCGGAGGTGCTCGGGTTTCCTATTCCGGTGACCAAACGCATGGAAGAAGGGCTCATTCGATCGGCCACAACAAGCTCCTATTGATCCTCCTGATGTTCCTTTAAATTCTTTGGTTGCTCAAAAAATAGAGAAAGTTGATGTTAATTTTATCTCTAGGAACAACTTTAATAATAATGCTTATAGGAGTAATTTTGGTTGCAATCCTAGACCGTTCCCATCCAACAATTATGGGAACAACAACAATTATCCTAGCACCAAAAGCTCCACTTTTGAAATAGAGAGCATGCTTAACGACTTTATCACTTCTCAAAAATCCTGCAACAAGAGTGTAGAAGAGAAATTAGAAAAAATAGATAGTCTCTCTTTGAAGGTAGATAATATAGCTCATGGTGTAGAGATGCTTAAAATTAGAACTTACCCCCTTGAGGAAAGGAAAACCACACCCATGAATGCTATGCAAGTCGAAATTAATGAGAACATAAGAATGCTAGCCAAACTTTAAGATAGATGGGATAGAGAAAAAGAAGAGGAAGATAGGATTAAGATCTTTCCTACACACACTACCGTTGCTACTATACAAGTTGTTGAGGATCTCAAAACTTTTAGCACCCATCACACCCCTAGTCCCAATGGACCTATTAATGGTGATGCTAACACCTCAACTATAGGACAAGAAGGTCCTTTGAATTTATAGACTACCAAAAGAATGAGCTTAGATGACATTACCACCAATTTAATTAATGGTAGTAATCTTGATTTTGATAACTGTAGTCTTTCCGAAGTTATCACTTTTTTGAAAAGAATGGCTAAAGACCCCCACACTAGTACACTCAATATTGCTTCACCAAGCATATTACCAATGCTCTTATCAAAGCTAGGGAGGAGAAGCTCAAGCTAGAGACTTCTATTCCTAGAAAACTAGAAGATGGTTGGGATCCTATGGTCAAGATTAAATTGAATAATATCTCTTGTTTTGGTTTATGTGATGTTGTAGCTAGTGCCTCCGTTATGCCCAAAAGAATGTTTGATATGCTTGATTTGAAACCTTATGATCAAAGTTCTTTTGGTGTTCGTATTGTTCATTCTTCCATAAAGAAACCTTTAGGGAGAATTGATGATTTTATTATTGTTGTCAATGATAATTATGTTCCCGTTCATTTTCTTATTATGGACATTGAGTGTGATCCCTCATGTCCAATTATTTTGGGACACCCTTTTCTCCGCACTGTTGGTGCTATCATTGACATGAAAGAAGGGACTATTAGATTCCAATTTCCCCTTAAAAATGGAATGGAACACTTCCCTCGAAAGAAGAATAAGTTACCTTATGAGTCCGTTATTCGGCAAGTTATTCTTATGGAGTTGATAACACTTGATCTTTTTGCATCATGCCTAACTCAAAGGCATAAAAGAAAGCGCTTGTTGGGAGGCAACCAAATTTGTTTTTTACTTTTTTTAGTGGTATTGATGCTTGTTACTACTGTAGCAACATCATTGTATCTTTATTTTTAAGCTTTGTGCCAATTTTTAGCCTCCGATTGCAAGAAAGTTCAAAAGTTGTGACATGCTGTCCAGAAACAGATTCTGTCTTCTTGACGGAAAATTCGCCAAAAATCACCAGATTATTTCTTTGATATGAAGTTTTTTGACAGTACACTGTATATAATTGTCTTTCTGGCATATGTTCTGAGTGTTTTGATTTGAGTTGCAGAAGTGCCCCGACAAAATTATTTGCTGCATGTTGTTCTGTTTTTTCACAGATTGTGCCGCGTTTTGCGTTTTCATAATTTTGCAAATCTTAAGCTTGATTTTCCTTTGCAAAAACCTTTTGGAAATCATGAGAAATAATATATTTTCATGAAAATCTTTATTTCCAGTAGGTGATGAATTATTTTATCATGGGTACTAACCACTCTAATCAGCTTATGATGAGTTTCGTACGAAGGGAGTTTTCAAGTATGCGATGGAAGATGATGAAAGAAGATCCAGGAGTGTCAAGCGATCAAGCTTGGGGATGCCCCATGCACCCCCAAGAAATATTCAAGGAGGCTCAATCGTCTAATCTTGGGGATGCCCCCGTGTATCCCCTTCTCTATCAACAATCATCACATCGTCCATCTCCATGCTATATTTTTATCACTTCATATGTTATGTGCTATGCTTGGAGCATCCTGCTCTTTACTTTTTAGTTTGTTTTAGTTTTGTTTGCTGTTCATAACAAGTCGGAACCTAGCCTACCTTGTTTGGGAGAGAAACACGCTCCATTCCACTCTAGAACACAACATAGGTTTTCATGCTTATCTTTTATGCGTGTTCTTTATCTTTTCATAGCTCATGTCATGCTTAGCTCTTAGTTTTAATGCTATATATTTTTTAGAGCCTTTATTTAGGTTGCTTTTGAAACTCTCTTGAGTTATCATGCTTATTTTGTTTAGAGAGCTGGCTTGTTGCACTGAATTGTGTGTCTTGCATGAGTAGGTAATTGAGGTTGCTATTTAAGTATAGTAGTAACTTGCAATAGTTTTGAGGTATTGATTTGAGTAATGTTTGGAATATTTGTGCCAAGACCTTGAGCATATTAGTGATAGGTGTCGTATTTTGGGAATCCATGTGTTTTTCAAAAACTAAAAATTAGTTGAGAACTCTAGCTACTAGATTGATCGCTAACCTCTGGAGGGGTTGAAATATATAGAGTACACTCACGTTACCATGGGTCGAGGATGTGAAGGATAACCAAACCCCCAAACACTCCTCCTCGGGGTACTTGTCTCTTTGTGAATCTCCTAACTAGATAGAGAGTTACTAATAATAAGTGTATGAGTTCTTCGGACTAATGTGAGTTTTTGATTGTTGGCACTTCCACCATCCGTATTTTGCTAGCCTCTTCGGTATCGTGCATTGCCCTTCCTCATCTTGAGAGTTGGTGCAAACTTCGGTGGTGCATCCAAACCCTTGGCATGATACGATCTGTCATCATAAGCCTCATTATATCTTTCCTCAAAACAACCACCAGACCTACCTATTAAGGCATTTCCATAGCCTTTCCGAGATACATTGACATGTAACATCCACCATCTCATGACTTCATCTTCATGTCATACATGCTTTTGCTTGATCGAGTAGTCGCATGCTAGTTGGGCTTTTCCCTTATTATTGCTACATGACGAACTAGTATCATTGCATATCCTGCTACACTCGCAGAGGCATACATTTGCATACATCATGATAGTTTTCATTTGTCAATATATTGACTACTTCTTATAAAGTGTGATGATCTTCTTTTTATTGTTGTAAAACATTGAGTGTCGCCCTTACGTAAGGAAACGATCCCAAAGAGGACAAATTTAAAGATCCCAAAGAGGACACATGAAAAGATCCCAAAGAGGACAAATGAGAGGTAAATAGAAAGAGCCAAAGAGGCCACACAAAAAATGAGAGAGAAGAGGGCAACACTACTATTCCTTTTGAAAGATCCACACTCATACTATATTATTATATTTGTACTACATAGAGATTATCATTCATGCATAACTATGTGGGGACCCTTACACTATGGAACTAGGCTTGTATATTCCAATGTTGCACCCCCACTAGTTCCATTGGAGAGCTTACCTTAGCTCATATGTGCATCTGCTGCATGGCAATCCCTACTCCTCACATCATATATATCATTTGGCTTTCTCTCGCCTATGGTTGTCCTCATTGATGTGAGCCTTCCACACATTTTTGTCTTCCTTCCCCATCATTATTCTATTTGCCATCCTAAGTGCCAACATATCTTGCTTGCGCTCATCCATTGCATGAGTGCTCAAAGTCGAAAGGGAGAGGATCATTTTGACTTGTGCCTTACTAGTGGTTTGGGATGAGTCAAAATAAGACTCTGAAGGAGACCAAGTGTGAGGTTTAGTAGATTGAGTTCTCAATTAAAAATATATTTTATGCTCTAAACCATCTCCCATTTCTTGCACGCAAACACCATTTGGAGACATTCGAGTCACGGACAGTGATACGACTCCAACGTATCTATAATTTTTTATGGTTTCATGCTATTATCTTGTCAACCTTTGGATGTTTTGCATAACTTTTATATATATTTTTTGGGACTAACTTATTAACTCAGTGCCAAGTGCGAGTTCCTGTTTTTTCCATGTTTTTGACCCATTTTAGAGGAGGATTTTGAACGGAGTCCAAACGGAATGAAACTGCCAAAAAGATTTTTTCCGAAACAGGAAAAGATCGGAGAGCCAGAGAATCAGGGCAGGGGGCCACCAGGGACCCCACAAGACCTCATGGCATGGCCGGGGGGGCGCCCCCTGGCTTGTGGGCTCCCTAAGGCCCCTCTGACCTAGGTTTTGTGCCTATATATCCCGAAAAATTCCACGAAAAATCAGGAGATCATCGAAAGTACTTTTTCGCCGCCGCAAGCTTCTATCTCCGCAAGATCCCATCTGGGGCACATTCTGGTGCCCTGCTGGAGGGGGGATTCGGATACGGATGGCTTCTTCATCAACACCATGACCTCTCCGATGATGCGTGAGTAGTTCACCATAGACCTACGGGTCCATAGCTAGTAACTAGATGGCTTCTTCTCTCTCTTGGATCTTCAATACAAAGTTCTCCATGATCTTCATGGAGATCTATCCGATGTAATCTTCTTTTGCGGTGTGTTTGTCGTGATCCGATGAATTGTGGATTTATGATCAGATTATCTATGAATCTTATTTGAGTTTCTTCAGATCTCTCTTATGCATGATTTCACATCCTTGTAATTCTCTTCGAGTTGTGGGTTTTGTTTGACCAACTAGATCTATGATTCTTGCAATGGGAGAAGTGCTTGGTTTTGGGTTCATACTACGCGGTGACCTCACCCAGTGACAGAAGGGGTAGCGAGGCACGCATCGCGTTGTTGCCATCAAGGATAAAAAGATGGGGTTTTCATCATTGGTTTGAGATTATCCCTCTACATCATGTCATCTTGCTTAAGACGTTACTCTGTTCGTCATGAACTCAATACACTAGATGCATGCTGGATAGCGGTCAATGTGTGGAGTAATAGTAGTATATGCAGAAAGTATTGGTCTACTTGTCTCGGACATGATGCCTATATGTATGATCATTGCCTTCGATATCGTCATGACTTTGCGCGGTTCTATCAATTGCTCGACAGTAATTTGTTCACCCACCGTGATATTTGCTATTTTGAGAGAAGCCTCTAGTGAACACTATGGCCCCCGGGTCTACTCCACACCATATTTTTAGCCTTACACTTTTTACTTCGTTGCACTTTCCGCCTTCAGATCTCACTTTGCAAACAATCTTGAAGGGATTAACAACCCCTTTAAAGCGTTGGGTGCAAGCTCGTTTGTGTTTGCGCAGGTACTCTGGACTTGACGAGACCCTCCTACTCGATCGATACCTTGGTTCTTAAACTGAGGGTAATACTTACTGCTCCTTTGCTGCATCACCCTTTCCTCTTCAAGGGAAAAACCAATGCAAGCAAATCTCCGTCAACGTGTCAATTTTTGGCGCTGATGTTTGAGAAGTAGCAAGAAGAATTTCTGGCGCCGTTGACGGGGAGAATCAAGTCAAGAACTCATCCAAGTAAGTGTCGCAAACTCATCTCTTGCATTTACTTTGTTTGCCAGTTGCCGCTCGTTTTCCTATCCCCCACTTCACCAATTTTCCTTTTTTGTTTGTCTTTCCTTTGCTTGTGTGCTATGTGCCTTCAATATGCTTGCATCTTCGCTTGCTGAAAATCTAGTTATTTAGATCCACATCCACTTGCTAATATCTTTAAGTGATCCAATTATGTTGAGCCATTTGCTAGTGAGTTGAGTGCACTTGACTTTCTCTATGGAGTTTTGCTTGAGATGCGTGAATCTGAAAATCGTGATGAAGAAATTTTTGAAATGATTCACGAGGGCTCCTTGAATGAAAAGCATGATTGCAATGGTTTCACTATAAATTCTATTAGTGACAATCATGCTAAAAATGTGCAAAACCCTAAGCTTGGGGATGCTAGTTTTGCTATGACCACTACTTATTGCAATAATCATGATTGGGGTGATGATCTTTCTTATGATCTTGAAAATTTGTTTAAACCTCATGATGAATATGATATTTGCAATAATATTGAAACTGGGTTTGGAGAAGTCATGACTTTAGTTGATGATAATCCCACTATTTTTGAAGAGCGTCAACTTTGCATGCATGTGGATCATGAAAAGAATATCCTATGGGATAGCCATATTGTTGAATTTGAATATGATCCCACATGTAATTGTTATGAGAAAGGAAAATATTGTGGTAGAAACTTTCATGTTACCAAAGTACCTCTCGTTATGTTGAGATTGCTCTTGTGTCTTTCTTCTTCCTTGCATTTGGCAGTTATTGGTTGTCTTGACAATCTGTTTTCCTATAAAATGCCTATGCATAGGAAGTATGTTAGACTTAGATGTGATTTTCACATGCCTTATGATGTTCTCGTTGTGCTTCCATTGCTACCTTTTATGTGAGCATCATTGAATTATCAATGCCTAGCTAAGGGCGTTAAACAATAGCGCTTGTTGGGAGGCAACCCAATGAATTTATCTTTTTCTTTCTGTTTTGTTGTGTCCACACCATCATAATTCTGTTGTGATTTTGTTTTTTGTGCTTCTTTTTGTGTTTGAGCCAAGCAAAACCTTTATGACTAGTCTTGGTGATGGTTGTTTGATCCTACTGGAAAAAGATAGAAACTTTTTGCTTACGAGATGATTTTTCATTTTTATTAAGAAAGAGATTTTGAGTTGACTCTTTTTGCTGCTGCTTGATATGCCTTTTGCCCAGGCAGTCGTAATTTTTCAGATTTTGTCAGGTAACAGAAGTATACAAAGTATATAGATTGCTACAGACTGGTCTGTTTTTGACAGATTTTGTTTTTGTTGAGTTGGTTGCTTGTTTTGATGAAACTATGGTTAGTATCGGGTGGTACTAGCCATGGAAAAGTGAGAAGACAGTAACCCAACACAAATATAGATAGAATTTAAGTTTGCTTCAGTACCAAAAGAGGTGGTAGTTTGTTTTCTTGTGCTAATGTTATCACGAGTTTCTGTTTAAGTTTTGTGTTGTGAAGTTTTCAAGTTTTGGGTGATGTTCTCATGGACAAAGAGATAAGGAGTGGAAAAGCTCAAGCTTGGGGATGCCCAAGGCATCCGAAGCCAAATTCAAGGACACCAAAAAGCCTAAGCTTGGGGATGCCCCGGGAAGGCATCCCCTCTTTCTTCTTCAATCCATCGGTAACATTACTTGGAGCTATATTTTTATTCACCACATGATATGTGTTTTCCTTGGAGCGTCTTGTATCGTAGGAGTCTTTTCTTTTTGTTGTGTCACAATCATCCTTGCTGCACACCTTTTTGAGAGAGAGAAACATGCACTCATCGTGATTTTGCTAGAATGCTCATAGTGCTTCACTTATATCTTTTGAGCTAGATACTTTTGCTCTATGTGCTTCACTTATATCTTTTAGAGCACGACGGTGCGTGACTTGGTAGTTGTGTTATGCTATGAAAGTAGTCCCAAAGGTGATAGGTACCCAAAGAGGATACAAAAAACCTCCATCTTCATGTGCATTGAGTAGAAAGAGAAGTCTTGATTCCTCTCAATTAGTTTTGAGACCTGGATTTGGTAATATTAAGAGCTATGTTAGTTGGGTGTTGTGAATCTAGAAATACTTGCGTTGAAGTTAGTGATTCCCGTAGCATGCACGTATGGTGAACCGCTATGTTAGGAAGTCGGAGCATAATTGATCTATTGATTGTCATCCTTTGTGTTGAGGTCGGGATCGCGCGATAGTTAACACCTACCAACCCTTCCCCTCGGAGTATGCGTTTAGCACTTTGTTTCGATTACTAATAAAAACTTTCGCAACAAGTATGTGAGTTCTTCATGACTAATGTGAGTCCATGGTATAGATGCACTTTCACCTTCCACCTTTGCTAGCCTCTTTAGTAGCGCGCAATTCTCGCCGGTGCACAAACCCACCATATGCCTTCCTCAAAACAGCCACCATACCTACCTACTATGGCATTTTCATAGCCATTCCGAGATATATTGCCATACAACTCCCACCGTTCCGTCTCATGACTTGTGCCGTCACTCTCATATTTCCATTGCATGATCGTAAGATAGCTAGCGATATGTTTCCAACGTCATACGCCATGCTAGACCGTTGCACATCCCGGTACACTTCCGGAGGCATTCCCTATAGAGTCATAATTGTTCTAAGCTTTGAGTTGTGAGTAAATAAAAGTTTGATGATCATCATTATTAGAGCATTGTCCCATGTGAGGAAATAAAAAAAGAGGCCAAAGAGCCCCCCCCCCAAAAAAAAGAGGCCAAGAGCCCAAAAAAAAGAGAAAAAGAGAGAAGGGACAATGCTACTATCTTTTTCCACACTTGTGCTTCATGATAGCACCATGTTCTTCATGATTGAGAGCCTTTTGCTTTGTCACTACCATATGCTAGTGGGAATCTTCATTATATAACTTGGCTTGTATATTCCAATGATGGGCTTCCTCAAAATTGCCCTAGGTCTTCGTGAGCAAGCATGTTGGATGTACACCCACTAGTTCTCGTTTCAAGCTTTCACCTACTTATAGCTCTAGTGTATCTCTTTTATGGTAATCCCTACTGATTCACATTGATATCTATTAATGGGCATCTCCATAGCCCTTTGATATGCCTAGTCAATGTGACCATCTTCTCCTTTTTGTCTCACAACCACCACCACACTCTATTCCAGTTATAGTGCTATATCGATGGCTCACGCTCTTGTATTGCGTGATAATTATAAAAAGTTTGAGAAAGTAAGAGTGTGAAAACAATTACTTGGCCAATACGGGGGTTGTGCATGATTTACATTTGTTGTGTGAGGATGATGGAGC
This sequence comes from Hordeum vulgare subsp. vulgare, assembly GCF_904849725.1. Lineage (NCBI taxonomy): Eukaryota > Viridiplantae > Streptophyta > Magnoliopsida > Poales > Poaceae > Hordeum > Hordeum vulgare. The sequence continues at coordinate 403,170,248 of NC_058523.1, read as the reverse complement.
ATAGCCAGACTATATGACTTTGTAGGGATAACTTTCTTTGGCCTTGTTATTTTGAAAGTTCATGATTACTTTGCTAGTTTTCTTGAAGTATTATTGTTTTCATGTCAATAGCAAACTATTGTTTCGAATCTTACGGCTTTGAACATTCATGTCACGTGAAAGAAGTTAGAAAGGACAACTATGCTAGGTAGCATTCCACATTAGAAATTCATTCTTTATCACTTCCCTACTCGAGGACGAGCAGGAGTTAAGTTTGGGGATGCTTGATACGTCTCCAACGTATCTATAATTTTTGATGGTTTCATGCTATTATCTTGTCAAACTTTGGATGTTTTGCATGCCTTTTATATTTGTTTTTTGGCACTTAACTTATTAACTCAGTGCCAAGTGCCAGTTCCTGTTTTTTCCATGTTTTTGACCCCTTTCAGAGGAGGATTTTGAATGGAGTCCAAACGGAATGAAACTGCAAAAAATATTTTTTTTCCCGAACAGAAAAAGATCGGAGAGCTAGAGAATCAAGGCAATGGGCCTCCAGGGACCCCACAAGCCCTCATGGCGTGGCCAGGGGAGCCGCGGCTCCCTGGCTTGTGGGCTCCCTGAGGCCCCTTTGCCCTAGGTTTTGCGCCTATATATCCCCAAAAATTACACAAAAAATCAGGAGATCATCGAAAGTACTTTTCCGCCGCCGCAAGCTTCTGTCTCCGCAAGATCCCATCTGGGGCACATTCTGGTGCCGTGCCGGAGGGGGGATTCAGATATGGAGGGCTTCTTCATCAACACCATGACCTCTCCGATGATGCGTGAGTAGTTCACCATAGACCTACGGGTCCATAGCTAGTAACTAGATGGCTTCTTCTCTCTCTTGGATCTTCAATACAAAGTTCTCCATGATCTTCTTGAAGACCTATCCGATGTAATTTTCTTTTGCGGTGTGTTTGTCGAGATCCAATGAATTGTCGATTTATGATCAGATTATCTATGAATCTTATTTGAGTTTCTTCAGATCTCTCTTATGCATGATTTCATATCCTTGTAATTCTCTTCGAGTTGTGGGTTTTGTTTGGCCAACTAGATCTATGATTCTTGCAATGGGAGAAGTACTTGGTTTTGGGTTCATACCGTGCAGTGACCTCACCCAGTGACAGAAGGGGTTGCAAGGCACGCATCATGTTGTTGCCATCAAGGGTAAAAAGATGGGGTTTTCATCATTGGTTTGAGATTATCCCTCTACATCATGTCATCTTGCTTAAGACGTTACTCTGTTCGTCATGAACTCAATATACTAGATGCATGCTGGATAGCGGTCGATGTGTGGAGTAATAGTAGTAGATGCAGAAAGTATCGGTCTACTTGTCTCGGACGTGATGCCTATATGTTTGATCATTGGCTTAGATATCGTCATGACTTTGCGCGGTTCTATCAATTTCTCGATAGTAATTTGTTCACCCACCGTGATATTTGCTATTTTGAGAGAAGCCTCTAGTGAACACTATGGCCCCCGGGTCTACTCCACACCATATTTTCAGCCTTACACTTTTTACTTCGTTGCACTTTCCGCCTTCAGATCTCACTTTGCAAACAATCTTGAAGGGATTGACAACCGCTTTGAAGCGTTGGGTGCAAGATCGTTTGTGTTTGCGCAGGTACTCTGGACTTGACAAGACCCTCCTACTCGATCGATACCTTGGTTCTTAAACTGAGGGAAATACTTACTGCTCCTTTGTTGCATCACCCTTTCCTCTTCCAGGGAAAAACCAACGCAAGCAAGTCTCTGTCAACGTGTCAATTTCTGGCGCTGATGTTTGAGAAGTAGCAGATAGCGAGAGCTCTTGCACCTTTATGTTCTTACCTTGCTAATTTCAATACTAGATATAGACTCCTGCTTGTTATTGTCTTGACTTGAACTGCATATATTACTTGCTTTACTTTGAAGTTCTTATATGTGTGTTCGCATGTCACCACAGAAATTATTGTGTTATCATTTACCTACTCGAGGACGAGCAGGAATTAAGCTTGGGGATGTTGATACGTCCCAAACGTATCTATAAATTCTGCTTGTTCCATGATCTTTTGGGTGACATTGTTATATGTTTTGCTACACTTTTATATATTTTTACACATATTTGGACTAACCTAATAACTCAGTGCACCCAGTGCCTATTTCTGTGTGCTGATGTCTTTTTTGCAGGGGCAGCCCCAAGAATCCCGAGAAAAATATATAAAAGTCAACGTAATGGAAGCTTCGAGATCACCGAAGATGGGCCAAAGGGGAGCCAGGGGCTGCCCAGGCGGCCACCCGGCGCGGCCTGGCCCCTAGCCGCGCCCACAGGTTGCCTGGGTGGGCTCCACCTTCTCTCACGCCCACCTTTGGCCTATATTTACCCCTCCGATCGGAAACCCTTCCATCATATCCAGAATCGCGAATTTTTGCATCGTTCCACCGCCGCAGCGCTTCTGAGATCGGGAGCGTCAGGAGACCTATTCCCGGCACCCTACTGGAGGGAAGATTGACCTCCGGGAGCTTCTCCACCGCATGGACACTTTCCGGACGTGCCATGAGTAGTCCTCATTGGACCATGAGTCCATGACCAGTAGCTATGTGATGTCTTCTCTCCAATCTTGTGCTTCCATGATTAGCCCATGTGAGCTTCCCTACATGATCAAGGCATCTATGTAATTTTCCTGCTATTGCTATGCTCGGTTTGTTGGGATCCGATGGATTATGAGATTATGTTCAGATTGCGATGAGTTATATATATTTGATTATCCTTTTATATTATTTTCTTTAGTGATTCATGCTTGTTCTTCGTTGCTCTTTATTGCTTTGGCCGAGTAGTAGATTGTAACTCCAAGAGGGAGTGTTATGCATGATTGTTGGTTCATGCCCCCTGATGTCTAGCTTGAGTGACAGAAACATGAAACTAGGGGATGTGCTGTTGCCACCAGGGATAAAACAACGGTGCTTGTGACCACGGTTGCAAGGATTGTTTACCTTACGCACAGTTCGTTAATGCACTTATCTGTTGTTTTGAGTTTACACTTTGGGTGGGGCTCGCAACTTAATACCAGCAAGATGTTCTGGATAGATATCTCAAGGTGGATTATTAGTAAGTAGATGCTGATGAATATACGATCTACTTGTCTTGGCGTACTACTCATTACTATTGAGCATCTAACTTTCAATTAGCATAATTAGCATTGCGGTGCGTTTATAATTCTGTCAATTGCCCAGCTGTAATTTGTTTACCGAAGCATAGTTGTTTATCGTCTTTTGGGAGAGAGACATCACTAGTGAACATCATGTGACTCAGGTCCATATCACCACCATTGCTTACACCTCCACCATTTACTGCTTACATTTACTATTCCGTTGCAATCACTATCACTATTCCCGCTTGTGTTTTGATCCTTTGCAAACTACAAGGCCGGAGAGATTGACAACCTCTGTGTACTCGTTGGGAGCAAAGTTATTTGTTGTGTGTGCAGGTCCATGTCTTCTGCTAGCGCCAGGGCAGCGGACACCTACTTGTTGTTGCTCGGAGTCCTCCTAGTTCGATAAACCTTATAGTCTCCGTGTAAGGGAAACTTGCTTCTTACTACATCTCCACCTTCTACTTGGGGTAACCAACGAGGGGCGAGAAGTATATTCATCAACTCGTCATCACCGATCACTTTTCAAAGTGTGCCGCAAAGAAGCTTCTTGTGGAACCAGGGTTTTTTGTCCTTCGCCTCACTCAACTGTCCGTATCCCCTTCGACAATGACCAGAAAAACAAGAAAACTCAACTTTGGCAAGCATTTCCCAGCAGAGTTCCCTCAAGCGCCCGATGGAGAAGTTGCCGGAGGTGGTTCCATTTTGCCTCGTGAGCCGCTCCCTCCCACGGGACCCGAGGTTCTTGCGGTAGAGACAAGCGCTCCCACGAACAGGGAGATGCCTTTAGTCCTTGCCGTCGAGCCACATGCTCCGGCTTGGGCGCAACACATCATCCAATTCCTGCAGACAGGAGAACTTCTCGAAGAGAAGAAGAGGCCAAAAGAGTAACTCGCCGGTCTAGTATGTACTAGTTTGTCGACGACACTCTATACAGAAGGAGACGCAATGGTGTGAAATTAAGGTGCATCTGCCGGGAAGAAGGACGAAAGTTGTTGGCATAGATTCACGGAGGCATGTGTCGGTCGCACATAGGATCAAGGGTGCTTGGCGGGAAGGTTTTTCGGCAGGTTTTCTATTGCCCCACAGCCCTCCAAGATGCGACTAACCTAGGCACCAAGTGTGAAGCTTGCCAGTTCCATTCCAAGAACATCCATTAGCCATCGCAAACCCTCCACATGATCCCTTTATCATGGCCATTCTCTACACGAGGGATAGATATCTTGGGCCCCTTCCCCCGCACTTCTGGGGGTTTTGAGTTCTTGTACATAGCAATCGTCAACTTCATGAAATGGCCTCAGGTGGAGCCAGTGAGAAAGGTGACCGCACAGTTAGCTATCAATTTCATGAAGGGACTGGTGTGCCGCTTTGGAGTACCCAACAGGGTAATCACTGACAACGGTACCTAGTTCACAAGCCGCATATTCATCTTGTACGTTTAAAGACTTGGAAGCAAGGTCTCCTTTGCCTGTGTTGCACACCCAAGGAGCAACGGGCAAGTCGAGAGGATGAACGCTGAAGTATTGCGAGGACTCAGGACAAGAGCTTTTGATATACTGTGAAGATGCGGCAAGCGCTAGATTAATGAGCTGCTGGTGGTCCTTTGGTCCCTCAGAAAGACACCAAATCGAGCCACCGGCCAAACACCTTTCTCCCTAGTATATGGGGCACAAGCAGTTATCCCCACGGAACTCATATATGTGTCATCTTGAGTGCTTGCCTACGATGAAGTGGAGCAGCAACAGCTGTGGCATGACGATGCCACGTTCCTTGAGGAAGATCGTCTCCGGGGTGTGCTTCCTCTTGAGCTTGCGTTGGTTTTTCCCTTGAAGAGGAAAGGGTGATGCAGCACAGTAGCAGTAAGTATTTCCCTCAGTTTGAGAACCAAGGTATCAATCCAATTGGAGAATCAAGCCAAGTCTCCAAAGTACCTGCGCAAAAACAGCAAACTTGCACCCAATGCTACAAAAAGGTTGTCAATGAGATATGAAGGTGAAAAGTGCAACAAAGTAAAAGTGTAAGGCTGAAAATATGATGTGAAGTAGAACCGGGGCCATAGTGTTCACTAGAGGCTTCTCTCATGATAGCAAATATTACGGTGGGTGAACGAATTACTGTCGAGTAATTGATAGAACCGCACAAAGTCATGACGATATCTAAGGCAATGATCATACATATAGGCATCACGTCCGAGACAAGTAAACCGATAATTTCAGCATCTACTACTATTATCCACACATCGACCGTTATCCAGCATGCACCTAGTGTATTAACTTCATGACAAATGGAGTAACGCCTTAAGCAAGATGACATGATGTAGAGGGATAAATTCATGCAATAGATATAAACCCCATCTTTTTACCCTTGATGGCAACAACACGATGCGTGCCTCGCTACCCCTTCTATCACTGGGTGAGGTCACCGCATGGTATGAACCCAAAACCAAGCACTTCTCCCATTGCAAGAACTGTAGATCAAGTTGGCCAAACAAAACACACAACTCTAAGAGAATCACAAGGATATGAAATCATGCATATAAGAGATCAGAAGAAACTCAAATAAGATTCATAGATAATCTGATCATAAATCCATTATTCATCAGATCTCGACAAGCACACCACAAAAGAGGATTACATCGGATAGATCTCCATGAAGATCATGGAGAACTTTGTATTGAAGATCCAAGAGAGATAAGAAGCCTTCTAGATACTAGCTATGGACCCGAAGGTCTATGGTGAACTACTCACGCATCATCGGAGAGGCAATGGTGTTGATCAAGAAGCCCTCCGTATCCGAATCCCCCCTCCGGCAGGGCACCAGAACGTGCCCCATATGGGATCTTGCGGAGACAGAACCTTGCGGCGGCGGAAAAGTATTTTCATGGCTCTCTCTCGTGGTTTCAGATTTTTCGGGGATTTATAAGCGGAAGAAGTAGGGCAAAGGAGCCATAGGGGGCCCACAAGCCCGCTAGGCGCACCCCCAGGCCGCGGCTAGCGGGCTTGTGGCCTCCCCTAGTGCCCTTTTCCTGGGTTCTCAAGCTTCCTGCGTATCTTCTGTTCCGCAAAAAATCTTTTCGAAGGTTTTATTCCGTTTGGACTCTGTTTGATATTCTCCTGTGAAAAAGGTCAAAAACACGGAAAACACAGGAACTGGCAGTTGGCACTGAGTTAATAAGTTAGTCTCAAAAAAGATAAAAAATGCATACAAAACATCCAAAGTTTGACAAGATAATAACATGGAACCATCAAAAATTATAGATACGTTGGAGACGTATCAAGCAACCCCAAGCCAAACTCCTGCTCGTCCTCGAGTAGGGAAGTGATAAAGACTGAATTTTTCATGTGGAATGGTACCTAGCATATTTGTCCTTTGTAACTTCTTTCATGTGACATGAATGTTCAGATCCGTATCAAAACAATAGTTTGCTATTGACATGAAAACAGTAATACTTCAAATAAACTAGCAAGGTAATCATGAACTTTCGAAATAACAAGGCCAAAGAAAGTTATCCCTACAAAATCATATAGTCTAGATATGCTCCATCTTCCCCCACACAACGAATTTAAATCATGCACAACCCCGGTATTGGCCAAGTAATTGTTTTCGCACTCTTACTTTCTCAAACCTTTGCAACTCTCACGCAATACATGAGCGTGAGCCATGGATATAGCACTATAGGTGGAATAGAGTGTGGTGGAGGTTGTGAGGCAAAAAGGAGGAGATGGCCACATCGACTCGGCGTATCAAAGGGCTATGGAGATGCCCATCAATAGATATCAATGTGAATGAGTAGGGATTACCATGCAACGGATGCACAAGAGCTATAAGTGTGTGAAAGCTCAAAAGGAGAACTAGTGGGTGTGCATCCAATTTGCTTGCTCACGAATACCCACGGCAATTTTGAGGAAGCCCATCATTGGAATATACGACCCAAGTTATCTAATGAAGATTCCCACTAGTATATGGTGGCAAAAAAACAAGAGACTCTCAATCATGAAGAACATGGTGCTATTGTGAAGCACAAGTGTGGAAAAAGATAGTAGCATTGTCCCTTCTCTCTTTTTCTCTCATTTTTTTTGTTTGGGCTCTTTGGCTTCTTTCCATTCTTTTTTTGTGGGCAACTTTGGCCTCCTCTTTTTTTATTTCCTCAAATGGAACAATGCTCTAATAATGATGATCATCACACTCTTATTTACTCACAGCTCAATGCTTAGAACAATGATGACTCTTATATGAAATGCCTCCAGCAGTGTACCGGGATGTGCAATGATCTAGCTTAGTGCTACCTCTTGAGCTTGTGTTGGTTTTTCCCTTGAAGAGGAAAGGGTGATGCAGCATAGTAGCAGTACGTATTTCCCTCAGTTTGAGAACCAGGGTATCAATCCAGTAGGAGAATCAAGCGAAGTGTCCAGAGTACCTACGCAAACACAAACAAGCTTGCACCCAACGCTACAAAGGGGTTGTCAATCCCTTCACGATTGATTGCAAGGTGAGATCTGAAGGTGGAAAGTGCAACAAAGTAAAAGTGTAAGGCTGAAAATATGATGTGAAGTAGACCCGAGGGGCCATAGTGTTCACTAGAGGCTTCTCCCATGATAGCAAATATTATGATGGGTGAACGAATTACTGTCGAGCAATTGATAGAACCTCGCAAAGTCATGACGATATCTAACGCAATGATCATACATATAGGAATCACGTCCGAGACAAGTAGCCGATACATTCTGCATCTACTACAATTACTCCACACATCTGCCGCTATCCAGCATGCATCTAGTGTATTGAGTTCGTGACAAACGGAGTAACGCCTTAAGCAAGATGACATGATGTAGCAGGATAAGTTCATGCAATAGTATAAACCCCATATTTTTACCCTTCATGGCAACAACATGATGTGTGCCTCGCTACCCCTTCTGTCACTGGGTGAGGTCACCACACGATATGAACCCAAAACCAAGCACTTCTCCCATTGCAAGAATTGTAGATCAAGTTGGCCAAACAAAACCCACAACTCTAAGAGAATTACAAGGATATGAAATCATGCATATAAGAGATCAGAAGAAACTCAAATAAGATTCATAGATAATCTGATCATAAATCCACAATTCATCGGATCTCGACAAACACACCGCAAAAGAGGATTACATCAGATAGATCTCGATGTAGATCATGGAGAACTTTGTATTGAAGATCCAAGAGAGAGAAGAAGCCATCTAGCTACTAGTTATAGACCCGAAGGTCTGTGGTGAACTACTCACACATCATCGGAGAGGCAATGGTGTTGATGAAGAAGCCCTCTGTATTCGAATCCCCCCTCCGGCAGGGCACCAAAACGTGCTCCAGATGGGATCTTGCGGAGACAGAAGCTTGCAACCGCGGAAAAGTATTTTCGTGGCTCTCTCTCGTGGTTTCAGATTTTTCACGGATTTATAAGCGGAAGAAGTAGGGCAAAGGAGCCACAGTGGGGCCACAAGCCTGCTAGGTGCGCCCCCCTAGGCCGCGGCTAGGGGGCTTGTGGCCTCCCCTGGTGGCCTCTGCCTTGGTTCTCACGCCCCCTGCGTATCTTCTGTTCCGAAAAAATCTTTTTGGAGGTTTTATTCCATATGGACTCTGTTTAATATTCTCCTCTGAAAAAGGTGCAAAACACGGAAAAAACGGGAACTAGCACTTGGCACTGAGTTAATAAGTTAGTCCCAAAAAAGATATAAAATGCATACAAAACTTCCAAAGTTTGACAGATAATAGCATGGAACCATAAAAAATTATAGATACGTTGGAGACGTATCAGGGTGCTACGCGTGCTGCACGCTACCAGCAGGCCCTGTGCTACTACCATAGCTGCATGGTCCATGCGTGAAGATTTGAGGAAGCCGACCTTGTCCTTATGCGCGTTCAGTCTACCAAGGGTTCCAATAAGTTGAAGCTGAAGTGGGAAGGCCCTTACCGGGTAGTACAAGTCACCAGACTTGGCGCTGTCTGTCTCGAGACCGAAGATGGCATCAAAGTGCTTAACTCATGGAATATTGAGCATCTTCTTAAGTTCTACCAGTAAGGCGCGGTTGCCGGTGTTGGGGAACGTCGCATGGGAAACAAAAAATTTCCTACGCACATGAAGACCTATCATGGTGATGTCCATCTACGAGAGGGGATGTGTGATCTACGTACCCTTGCAAACCGTACAGCAGAAGCGTTAGTGAATGCGGTTGATGTAGTGGAACGTCCTCACGTCCCTCGAACCGCCCCGCGAACCGTCCCGCGATCAGTCCCACGATCTAGTGCCGAACGGACGGCACCTCCGCGTTCAGCACACGTCCAGCTCGACGATGATCTCGGCCTTCTTGATCCATCAAGAGAGACGGAGAGGTAGAAGAGTTCTGCGGCAGCGTGACGGCGCTCCGGACGTTGGTGATGATCTTGTCTCAGCAGGGCTCCGCCCGAGCTCCGCAGAAACGCGATCTAGAGGAAAAACCGTGGAGGTATGTGGTCAGGCTGCCGTGGAAAAGTCGTCTCAAATCAGCCCTAAAACCTCCGTATATATAGGGGGAAGAGGGGAAGCCTTGCCTTGGGGCTCAAGGAGCCCCAAGGGGGTCGGCCGAGCCAAGGGGGGAAGGTCTCCCCCGCCAAACCGAGTCCAACTCGGTTTGGTGGGTGGAGTCCTTCTTCCCTTTCCCACCTCCTCCTTTTTTTTCTTTTCTCTTTGATTTTCTTCTTATGGCGCATAGGGCCTTCTTGGGCTGTCCCACCAGCCCACTAAGGGCTGGTGTGCCACCCCCAAGGCCTATGGGCTTCCCCGGGGTGGGTTGCCCCCCCCCCCCCCCCCGGTGAACTCCCGGAACCCATTCGTCATTCCCGGTACATTCCCGGTAACTCCGAAAACCTTCTGGTAATCAAATGAGGTCATCCTATATATCAATCTTCGTTTTTGGACCATTCCGGAAACCCTCGTGACGTCTGTGATCTCATCCGGGACTCCGAACAACATTCGTTAACCAACCATATAACTCAAATACGCATAAAACAACGTCGAACCTTAAGTGTGCAGACCCTGCGGGTTCGAGAACTATGTAGACATGACCCGAGAGACTCCTCGGTCAATATCCAATAGCGGGACCTGGATGCCGATATTGGATCCTACATATTCTACGAAGATCTTATCGTTTGAACCTCAGTGCCAAGGATTCATATAATCCCGTATGTCATTCCCTTTGTCCTTCGGTATGTTACTTGCCTGAGATTCGATCGTCAGTATCCGCATACCTATTTCAATCTCGTTTACCGGCAAGTATCTTTACTCGTTCCGTATTACAAGATCCCGCAACTTACACTAAGTCACATTGCTTGCAAGGCTTGTGTGTGATGTTATATTACCGAGTGGGCCCCGAGATACCTCTCCGTCACATGGAGTGATAAATCCCAGTCTTGATCCATACTAACTCAATGAACACCTTTGGAGATACCAGTAGAGCATCTTTATAGTCACCCAGTTACGTCGCGACGTTTGATACACAGAAAGTATTCCTCCGGTGTTAGTGAGTTATATGATCTCATGGTCATAGGAACAAATACTTGACACACAGAAAAACAGTAGCAACAAAATGACACGATCAACATGCTACGTCTATTAGTTTGGGTCTAGTCGATCACGTGATACTCCTAATGACGTGATCCAGTTATCAAGCAACAACACCTTGTTCATAATCAGAAGACACTGACTATCTTCGATCAACTGGCTAGCCAACTAGAGGGTTGCTAGGGACAGTGTTTTGTCTATGTATCCACACATGTAAATGAGTCTTCATTCAATACAATTATAGCATGGATAATAAACGATTATCTTGATACAGGAATTATAATAATAACTATATTTATTATTGCCTCTAGGGCATAATTCCAACAGTCTCCCACTTGCACTAGAGTCAATAATCTAGCCCTCACATCATCATGCGAATTACATTGTAATAAATCTAACACCCATACAGTTCTGGTGTTAATCATGCTTTGCCCGTGGAAGAGGTTTAGTCAGCGGGTCTGCTATATTCAGACCCGTGTGCACTTTGCATATATTTACGTCCTCCCCTTCGACGTAGTCGCGTATGAGGTTGAAGCGTCGTTTGATGTGTCTGGACTTCTTGTGAAACCGTGGTTCCTTTGCTAAGGAAATGGCACCCGTGTTGTCACAGAACAAGGTTATTGGATTCAGTGCGCTTGGCACCACTCCAAGATCCGTCATGAACTGCTTCATCCAGACACCCTCCTTAGCCGCCTCCGAGGCAGCCATGTACTCCGCTTCACATGTAGAATCTACTACGACGCTTTGCTTGGAACTGCACCAGCTTACCGCACCCCCATTAAGAATAAATCCGTATCCGGTCTGCGACTTAGAGTCGTCCGGATCTGTGTCAAAGCTTGCATCGACGTAACCTTTTACGGCGAGCTCTTCGTCACCTCCATACACGAGAAACATCTCCTTAGTCCTTTTCAGGTACTTCAGGATATTCTTGACCGCCGTCCAGTGATCCACTCCTGGATTACTCTGGAAGCTACCTGCCATACTTATGGCCAGGCTAACGTCCGGTCTAGTGCACAACATTGCATACATGATAGAAGCTATGGCTGAAGCATAGGGGACGGTGCGCATATGCTCTCTATCCTCATCAGTTGCTGGGCACTGAGTCTTACTCAATCTCGTACCTTGTAAAACTGGCAAGAACCCTTTCTTGGACTGTTCCATTTTGAACCTCTTCAAAATTTATCAAGGTATGTGCTTTGTGAAAGTCCTATCAGGTTTTTTGATCTATCCCTGTAGATCTTAATGCCTAGAATGTAAGCAGCTTCTCCTAGGTCCTACATAGAGAAACTTTTATTCAAGTAATCCTTTAGGCTCTCCAAAAATTCTACGTTGTTTCCAATCAAGAATATGTCATCCACATATAAAATTAGAAACGCCACAGAGCTCCCACTCACTTTCTTGTAAATACAAGATTCTCCAACCACTTGTATAAACCCAAATCTTTGATCACCTCATCAAAGCGTTTGTTCCAACTCCGAGATGCTTGCACCAGTCCATAAATGGATCGCTCGAGCTTGCACACCTTGTTAGCATTCTTAGGATCGACAAAACCTTCGGGTTGCATCATATACAATTCTTCCTTAAGGAAACCGTTAAGGAACGCCGTTTTGACATCCATCTGCCAGATTTCATAATTGAAAAATGCAGCTATTGCTAACATGATTCTGACGGACTTAAGCATCGCTACGGGTGAGAATGTCTCATCATAGTCAACTCCTTGAACTTGTGAAAAACCCTTTGCCACAAGTCGAGCTTTATAAACGGTCACATTGCCGTCAGCGTCCGTCTTCCTCTTAAAGATCCATTTGTTCTGAATAGCCTTGCGGCCCTCAGGCAGTACTTCCAAACTCCACACTTTGTTCTCCTACATGGATCCTATCTTGGATTTCATGGCTTCTAGCCATTTGTTGGAATCTGGGCCCACCATTGCTTCTTCATAATTTACAGGTTCATTGTTGTCCAACAACATGATTGATAAGACGGGATTACCGTACCACTCTGGAGCAGCACGTGGTCTCGTCGACCTGTGTGGTTCGACAGAAACTTGAACCGGAGTTTCATGATCATTATCATTAACTTCCTCCTCAACCGGCGTCGCAACGACAGAGGTTTCCCCTTGCCCTGCGCCACCATCCAGAGGGATGAGAGGTTCGACAACCTCGTCAAGTTCTATCTTCCTCCCTCTCAATTCTCTCGAGAGAAACTCCTTCTCGAGAAAAGCTCCGTTTTTAGCAACAAACACTTTGCCCTCGGATTTGAGATAGAAGGTGTAACCAACTGTCTCTTTTGGGTAACCTATGAAGATGCACTTTTCTGCTTTGGGTTCCAGCTTTTCAGGCTGAAGCTTTTTGACATAAGTATCACATCCCCAAACCTTAAGAAACGACAACTTTGGCCTTTTGCCATACCACAGTTCGTATGGTGTCATCTCAACGGATTTTGATGGTGCCCTATTTAAAGTGAATGCAGCTATTTCTAATGCATAACCCCAAAACGATAACGGCAAATCGGTAAGAGACATCATAGATCGCACCATCTCTAATAAAGTACGATTACGACGTTCGGACACACCATTACGCTGTGGTGTTCCAGGCGGTGTCAACTGTGAAACAATTCCACATTGTCTTAAGTGAGCACCAAACTCGAAACTCAGATATTCACCCCCACGATCAGACCGTAGGAACTTGATCTTCTTGTTACGATGATTTTCATCTTCACTCTGAAATTGCTTGAACTTTTCAAATGTTTCAGACTTGTGCTTCATTAAGTAGACATAACCATATCTACTCAAATCGTCAGTGAAGGTGAGAAAATAATGATATCCGCCGCGTGCCTCTACGCTCATCGGACCACACACATCGGTATGATTGATTTCCAACAAGTCACTTGCACGCTCCACTGTTCCGGAGAACGGAGTTTTAGTCATCTTGCCCATGAGGCATGGTTCGCACGTGTCAAGTGAATCAAAGTCAAGTGACTCCAAAAGTCCATCGGCATGGAGTTTCTTCATGCGCTTTACACCAATATGACCTAAGCGGTAGTGCCACAAAAATATGGTGCTATCATTGTTAACTCTAACTCTTTTGGTCTCAATGTTTATGTATGTGTGTATCGCTATCAAGATTCAATATGAACAATCCTCTCACATTGGGTGCATGACCATAAAAGATGTTACTCATAGAAATAGAACAACCATTATTCTCTGACTTAAAAGAGTAATCGTCTCGCAATAAATAAGATCCAGATATAATGTTCATGCTCAACGCAGGCACTAAATAACAATGATTCAAGTTCATAACTAATCCTGATGGTAACTGAAGTGAAACTGTGCCGACGGCGATTGCATCAACATTGGAACCATTTCCTACGCGCATCGTCACTTCATCTTTCGCCAGCCTTCGTCTATTCCGCAGTTCCTGTTTCGAGTTGCAAATATGAGCAACAGAACCGGTATCGAATACCCAGGCACTACTACGAGAGCCGGTTAAGTACACATCAATAACATGTATATCAAATATACCTGATTTTTCTTTGGCCGCCTTCTTATCTGCTAGATACTTGGGGCAATTGCGCTTGCAGTGACCCATACCCTTGCAATAGTAACACTCTGTTTCAGGCTTAGGTCCAGCTTTGGGTTTCTTCGTCGGATTGGCAACAGGCTTGCCGCTCTTCTTTGAATTAGCCTTCTTGCCTTTGCCGTTTCTCTTGAAACTAGTGGTCTTATTCACCATCAACACTTGATGCTCTTTACGGACTTCAGACTCTGCGACTTTCAGCATCGCAAACAACTCGCCGGGAGACTTGTTCATCCCTTGCATGTTGTAGTTCAACACAAAGCCTTCATAGCTTGGCGGCAGTGATTGAAGGATTCTGTCAGTGATAGCCTCTTGCGGGAGTTCAATCCCCAGCTCAGCTAGACGGTTTGAGTACCCAGACATTTTGAGCACATGTTCACTGACAGAGGAGTTCTCCTGCATCTTGCAAGCATAGAATTTATCGGAGGTCTCATACCTCTCGATCCGGGCGTTCTTCTGAAAGATAAACTTCAACTCCTGGAACATCTCAAATGCTCCATGATGCTCAAAGCGACGTTGAAGTCCCGGTTCTAGGCCATACAAGACTGCACATTGAACTACTGAGTAGTCATCCTTACGTGCTAACCAAGCGTTCTTAACATCCTGATCAGCCGTAGCGGGTGGTTCATCTCCTAGCGCAGCATTAAGGACATAATCCTTCTTCCCAGCTTGTAAGATTAGCATAAGATTACGAGCCCAGTCTACAAAGTTGCTTCCATCATCTTTCAACTTATCTTTCTCTAGGAACGTATTAAAATTCAGGGTGACTGTCGCGTGAGCCATGATCTACAACACAAATATATTCAAAGTCGACTCAGACTATGTTCAAGATAATTAGAGTTTAACTTAATCAAATTATTCGCTAAACTCCCACTCAAAAAGTACATCTCTCTAGTCATTTGAGTGGTTCATGATCCACTTACACTAGCTCAAGTCCGATCATCACGTGAGTTGAGCATAGTTTCAGTGGTAAGCATCCCTATGCTAATCATATCATCTATATGATTCATGATCGACCTTTCGGTCTCATGTGTTCCGAGGCCATGTCTGCACATGCTAGGCTCGTCAAGCTTAACCCGAGTGTTCCGCGTGCGCAACTGTTTTGCACCCGTTGTATGTGAACGTTGAGTCTATCACACCCGATCATCACGTGGTGTCTCGAAACGACGAACTGTAGCAACGGTGCACAGTCGGGGAGAACACAATTTCGTCTTGAAATTTTAGTGAGAGATCACCTCATAATGCTAACGTCGTTCTAAGAAAAATAAGGTGCATAAACGGATTAACATCACATGCAATGCATAAGTGACATGATATGGACATCATCACGTGCTCCTTGATCTCCATCACCAAAGCACCGGCACGATCTTCTTGTCACCGGCGCCGCACCATGATCTCCATCAACGTGTCGCCATCGGGGTTGTCGTGCTACTCATGCTATTACTACTAAAGTTACATCCTAGCAAAATAGTAAACGCATCTGCAAACACAAACGTTAGTATAAAGACAACCCTATGGCTCCTGTCGGTTGCCGTACCATCGACGTGCAAGTCGATATTATCTATTACAACATGATCATCTCATACATACAATATATCACATCACATCGTTGGCCATATCACATCACAAGCAACCCTGCAAAAACAAGTTGGACGTCCTCTAATTTTGTTGTTGCATGTTTTACGTGGTGACCATGGGTATCTAGTAGGATCGCATCTTACTTACGCAAACATCACAACGGAGATATATGAGTTTCTATTTAACCTCATCCAAGGACCTCCTCGGTCAAATCCGATTCAACTAAAGTTGGAGAAACTGACACTTGCCAGTCATCTTTGAGCAACGGGGTTACTCGTAGCGATGAAACCAGTCTCTCGTAAGCGTACGAGTAATGTCGGTCCAAGCCGCTTCAATCCAAAATACCGCGGAATCAAGAAAAGACTAAGGAGGGCAGAAAAATGCACATCACCACCCACAAAAACTTTTGTGTTCTACTCGAGAAGACATCTACGCATGAACCTAGCTATGATACCACTGTTGGGGAACGTCGCATGGGAAACAAAAAATTTCATACGCGCACGAAGACCTATCATGGTGATGTCCATCTACGAGAGGGGATGTGTGATCTACGTACCCTTGTAGACCGTACAGCAGAAGCGTTAGTGAACGCGGTTGATGTAGTGGAACGTCCTCACGTCCCTCGAACCGCCTCGCGAACCGTTCCGCGATCAGTCCCACGATCTAGTGCCGAACGGACGGCACCTCCGCGTTCAGCACACGTACAGCTTGACGATGATCTCGGCCTTCTTGATCCAGCAAGAGAGACGGAGAGGTAGAAGAGTTCTCTGGCAGCATGACAGCGCTCCGGAGGTTCATGATGATCTTGTCTCAGCAGGGCTCCGCCCGAGCTCCGCAGAAACGCGATCTAGAGGAAAAACCGTGGAGGTATGTGGTCGGGCTGCCATGGAAAAGTCGTCTCAAATCAGCCCTAAAACCTCCGTATATATAGGGGGAAGAGGGGAAGCCTTGCCTTGGGGCTCAAGGAGCCCCAAGGGGGTCGGCCGAGCCAAGGGGGGTAGGTCTCCCCCCCAAACCGAGTCCAACTCGGTTTGGTGGGTGGAGTCCTTCTTCCCTTTCACACCTCCTCCTTTTTTTTCTCTTTGATTTTCTTCTTATGGCACATAGTGTTGGAAATATGCCCTAGAGGCAATAATAAATTAGTTATTATTATATTTCTTAGTTCATGATAATCGTTTATTATCCATGCTATAATTGTTTTGATTGGAAACACAATACTTGTGTGGATACATAGACAAAACACTGTCCCTAGTAAGCCTCTAGTTGACTAGCTCGTTGATCAAAGATGGTCAAGGTTTCCTGGCCATAGGCAAGTGTTGTCACGTGATAACGGGATCACATCATTAGGAGAATCATGTGATGGACTAGACCCAAACTAATAGACGTAGCATGTTGATCGTGTCATTTTGTTGCTACTGTTTTCTGCGTGTCAAGTATTTGTTCCTATGACCATGAGATCATATAACTCACGGACACCGGAGGAATGCTTTGTGTGTATCAAACGTCGCAACGTAACTGGGTGACTATAAAGATGCTCTACAGGTATCTCCGAAGGTGTTCGTTGAGTTAGTATGGATCGAGACTGGGATTTGTCACTCCGTGTGACGGAGAGGTATCTCGGGGCCCACTCGGTAATACAACATCACACACAAGCCTTGCAAGCAATGTAACTTAATGTAAGTTGCGGGATCTTGTATTACAGAACGAGTAAAGAGACTTGCCGGTAAACGAGATTGAAATAGGTATGCGGATGCTAACGATCGAATCTCGGGCAAGTAACATACCGAAGGACAAAGGGAATGACATACGGGATTATATGAATCCTTGGCACTGAGGTTCAAACGATAAGACTTCGTAGAATATGTAGGATCCAATATGGGCATCCAGGTCCCGCTATTGGATATTGACCGAGGAGTCTCTCGGGTCATGTCTACATAGTTCTCGAACCCGCAGGGTCTGCACACTTAAGGTTCGACGTTGTTTTATGCGTATTTGAGTTATATGGTTGGTTACCGAATGTTGTTCGGAGTCCCGGATGAGATCACGGACGTCACGAGGGTTTCCGGAATGGTCCGGAAATGAAGATTGATATATAGGATGACCTCATTTGGTTACCGGAAGGTTTTCGTGCATTACCGGAAAAGTTTCGGGGTCATCGGTAGTGTACCGGGAGTGCCGGGAGGGGTGCCGGGGACCATCGGGAGGGGTGTCACGCCCCAAGGGGTCTCATGGGCTATGGGAAGAGATAAACCAGCCCCTAGTGGGCTGGAATAAGTTCCCACTAAGGCCCATAAGGTTTGAGAAGGAAAAAACACAAGGCGGAAAGAGTTTCCAAGTGGGAAGGTGGAATCCTACTCCAAGTAGGATTGGAGTAGGACTCCTCCACCTCCAATTTCGGCCAAACCTTTAGGTTTTGAGGCTGCCTCCTCCCCTCCCTCCCACCTATATATACGGAGGTTTTAGGGCTGATTTGAGACGACTTTTCCACGGCAGCCCGACCACATACCTCCACGGTTTTTCCTCTAGATCGCGTTTCTGCGGAGCTCGGGCGGAGCCCTGCTGAGACAAGGTCATCACCAACCTCCGGAGCGCCGTCACGCTGCCGGAGAACTCTTCTACCTCTCCGTCTCTCTTGCTGGATCAAGAAGGCCGAGATCATCGTCGAGCTGTACGTGTGCTGAACGCGGAGGAGCCGTCCGTTCGGTACTAGATCGTGGGACTGATCGCGGGATTGTTCGCGGGGCGGATCGAGGGACGTGAGGACGTTCCACTACATCAACCGCGTTCACTAACGCTTCTGCTGTACGATCTACAAGGGTACATAGATCACTTATCCCCTCTCGTAGATGGACATCACCATGATAGGTCTTCGTGCGCGTAGGAAAATTTTTGTTTCCCATGCGACGTTCCCCAACAATGGCATCATGAGCTAGGTTGATGCGTAGATGTCTTCTCGAGTAGAACACAAAAGTTTTTGTGGGTGGTGATGTGCGTTTTGCTTCCCTCCTTAGTCTTTTCTTGATTCCGCGGTATTGTTGGATTGAAGCGGCTTGGACCGATATTACTCGTACGCTTACGAGAGACTGGTTTCATCGCTACGAGTAACCCCGTTGCTCAAAGATGACTGGCAAGTGTCGGTTTCTCCAACTTTAGTTGAATCGGATTTGACCGAGGAGGTCCTTGGATGAGGTTAAATAGCAACTCATATATCTCCGTTGTGGTGTTTGCGTAAGTAAGATGCGATCCTACTAGATACCCTTGGTCACCACGTAAAACATGCAACAACAAAATTAGAGGACGTCTAACTTGTTTTTGCAGGGTATGCTTGTGATGTGATATGGCCAACGATGTGATGTGATATATTGGATGTATGAGATGATCATGTTGTAATAGATAATATCGACTTGCACGTCTATGGTACGGCAACCGGCAGGAGCCATAGGGTTGTCTTTATACTAACGTTTGTGCTTGCAGATGCGTTTACTATTTTGCTAGGATGTAGCTTTAGTAGTAATAGCATGAGTAGCACGACAACCCCGATGGCAACACGTTGATGGATGATCATGGTGTGGCGCCGGTGACAAGAAGATCGTGCCGGTGCTTTGGTGATGGAGATCAAGAAGCACGTGATGATGGCCATATCATGTCACTTATGAATTGCATGTGATGTTAATCCTTTTATGCACCTTATTTTTCTTAGAACGACGGTAGCATTATGAGGTGATCTCTCACTAAAATTTCAAGACGAAATTGTGTTCTCCCCGACTGTGCACCGTTGCTACAGTTCGTCGTTTCGAGACACCACGTGATGATCGGGTGTGATAGACTCAACGTTCACATACAACGGGTGCAAAACAGTTGCGCACGCGGAACACTCGGGTTAAGCTTGACGAGCCTAGCATGTGCAGACATGGCCTCGGAACACATGAGACCGAAAGGTCGAGCATGAATTGTATAGTTGATATGATTAGCATAGAGATGCTTACCACTAAAACTATTCTCGACTCACGTGATGATCGGACTTGAGATAGTGGATTTGGATCATGTACCACTCAAATGACTAGAGAGATGTACTTTTTGAGTGGGAGTTCTTAAGTAATATGATTAATTGAACTAATTGTCATGAACATAGTCTAATGGTCTTTGCGAATTACGATGTAGCTTGCGCTATAGCTCTACTGTTTTTATATGTTCCTAGAGAAAATTTAGTTGAAAGTTGATAGTAGCAAACTTTGCAGACTAAGTCTGTAAAACGGAGGATTGTCCTCGTTGCTACGCAGAAGGCTTATGTCCTTAATGCACCACTCGGTGTGCTGCACCTCGAGCGTCGTCTGTGGATGCTATGAACATCCGACATACACGTTTCTGATGACTACACGATAGTTCAGTGCAAAATACTTAATGGCTTAGAAGCAAGGCGCCGAAAACGTTGTAAAACGTCACGGAACATAAGTGATGTTCTAAAGAGATGAAATTGTGATTTCATGCTTGTGCCCTTGTTAAGAGGTACGAGACCTCCGACAAGATTCTTTGTCCACAAAGTAAAGGAGAAAGGCTCAATTGTTGAGCATGTGCTCGGATTGTCTGAGTACAACAATCACTTGAATCAAGTGGGAGTTAATCTTCCAGATGAGATAGTGATAGTTCTCCAAAGTCACTGCCACCAAGCTGTGAGAGCTTCGTGATGAACTATAACATATCAAGGATAGATACAATGATCCTTGAGCGATTCGTGATGTTTGACACTGCGAAAGTAGAAATCAAGAAGGAGCATCAATAGTTGATGGTTTGTAAAACCACTGAGTTTCAAGAAAGGCAAGGTCTAGAAGGGATACTTTGTGAAAACGGCAAAACAGTTGCTGCACTAATGAAGAGACCCAAGATTAAACCCAAACCCGAGACTAAGTGCTTCCGTAATGAGGGGAACAGTCACTGAGGCGGAGCAACTCTAGATACTTGGTAGATAAGAAGGCTGGCAAAAGTCAAGAGAAATATGTTAGATATGCATGATGTTGATGTGTACTTTACTAGTACTCCTAGTAGCATAAGGGTATTGGATACCGGTTCGGTTGCTAAGTGATTAGTAACACGAAATGAAAGCTACGGCATAAACGGAGACTAGCTAAAGGCGAGGTGACGATACGTGTTGGAAGTGTTTCCAAGGTTGATATGATCAAACGTCGCACGCTCCCTCTACCATCGGGATTGGTGTTAAACCTAAATAATTGTTATTTGGTGCTTGCGTTAAGCATGAACATGATTGGATCGTGTTTATTGCAATACGATTATTCATTTAAAGAGAATAATGGTTACTCCATTTTCTTGAATATTCACCTTCAATGGTTTATTGAATCTCGATCATAGTGTTACACACGTTCATAATATTGGTGCCAAAAGATACGAGTTAATGATGATAGTACCACTTACTTGTGGCACTGCCGCTTGAGTCATGTTAGTATAAATTGCATGAAGAGGCTCCATGCTGATGGATCTTTGTACTCACCTGATTTTGAATCACTAGTGACATGCAAATCATACCACATGAGCAAGGACTAGTTTTCATTGAGATGAAACAAGATAGTAACTTGTTGGAAGTGATACATTTTGATGTATGCAGTCCAATGGGTGCTGAGGCACGCAGTGGATATCATTATGTTCTTACTTCAATGACGATTTAAGTAGATGCAAGAGTATTTACTTAATGAATCACAAGTCTGAAATATTGAAAAGTTCAATTCTGTTTCAGAGTGAAGTTCGTCGTAACAAAAGGATAAACTGTCTAGGATATGATCATAGAAATGAATATCTGAGTTACGAGTTTTGGTACGCAGTTAAGACAATGTGGAAATTGTTTCGCAGTTCATGCCACCTGGAACATCATAGTGTGATGATGTGTCTGAACGTCATAGCCACGCACTATTTGGTATGGTGCATACTATGATGTCTCTTATCGAATTACCACTATCGTTTATGGGTTATGCATTAGAGACAACCGCACTCACTTTAAATAGGGCACCGCGTATTTCCGTTGAGATGACACAGTATAGACTGAGGTTTAGAGAAATCTAAACTGTCGTTTCTTGAAAGTTTGGGGCTTCGACACTTATGTGAAAAAGTTTCAGTCTGATAAGCTCGAACCCAAAGCGGATAAATGCATCTTCATAGGATATCCAAAACAATTGGGTACATCTCCTATCTCAGATCCAAAAGCAAAGTGTTTGTTTCTAGAAACGGATCCTTTCTCGAGGAAAGGTTTCTCTCGAAAGAATTGAGTGGGAGAGTGGTAGAACTTGATGAGGTTATTGAACCATCACTTCAACCAGTGTGTAGCAGGGCGCAGGAAGTTGTTCCTGTGGCGCCTACACCAATTGAAGTGGAAGCTGATGATGGTGATCATCGAGCATCAGATCAAGTTACTACAAGCCTCGTAGGTTGACAAGGTCGCGTACTACTACAGAGTGGTACGATAACCCTGTCTTGGAAGTCATGTTGTTGAGCAACAGTGAACCTACAAGTTATGGAGAAAGCGATGGTGGGCCCAGATTCCGACAAATGGCTGGAAGCCATGAAATCCGAGAGAGGATCCATGTATGAAAACAAAGTGTAGACTTTGGTAGAACTACTTGATGGTCATAGGACTATTGAAAAAAATGGATCTTTAAAGGAAGACACACGATGATGGTGATAAGTCACTATTAAGAAAAGCTCGACTTGTCGCTAAGATGTTTTCGACAAGATCAAACAAGTTGACTATGATGAGACTTTCTCACTCGTAGCGATGCTAAAGGTCTGTTAGAATTATGTTAGTTGTTGATGCATTATTTATGAAATATTGCATGTAGGATGACAAAACATTGTTTTCTCAACGGTTTCCTTGAGCAAACATTGTATGTGATACAACCAGAAGGTTTTGTCGATCCTAAAGATACTAGCAAGTATGCAAGCTCCAGTGATCCTTCAATGGACTGGTGCAAGCATCTCGGAGTTGGAATATACACTTTGATGAGATGATCAAAGATTTTGGGTTTGTACAAGGTTTATGAGAAACTTGTATTTCCAAAGAAGTGAGTGGGAGCACTGTAGAATTTCTGATAAGTGTATGTGGTAGACATATTGTTGATCAGAAGTAATGTAGAATTTCTGTAAAGCATATAAGGTTGTTTGAAAGGAGTTTTCAAAGCAATACCTGGATTGAGCTACTTGAACGTTGAGCATCAAAGATCTATGGAGATATATCGAAAGTGCTTAATGGAAGTTTCGACAAGATATATGCCTTGACAAGTTTTTGAAGGAGTTCAAAATAGATCAGCAAAGAAGGAGTTCTTGGTTGCGTTGTGAGGTGTGAATTTGAGTAAGACTCAAAATGGCAGAATAAAGAGAATAGACGAAGGTCGTCTTCTATGCCTTAGCCGTAGAATCTAAAGTATGCCATGCTGTGTACCGCACCTGATGTGTGCCTTGACTCAAAGTATGTTGAGAGGTACAGAGAGTGATCCATGATTGAATCACTAGCAGTGGTCAAAATTTATCCTTAGTAACTAATGGACTAAGGAATTTTTCTCGATTATGGAGGTGGTTAAAGAGTTCGTCATAAAAGGTTACGTCGATGCAAGCTTTGACACTAATCCGATTAACTATTGAGTAGTGAAACGGATTCATATAGTAGAGTAGATATTTGGAGCATTTCCGAATAGCACGTAGTAGCAGCATCTATAAGATGACATAAAGATTTGTAAAGAACGCACGGATCTGAAAGTTTCAGAACCGTTGACTAAAACCTCTCTCACGAGCAAGACGTGACCAGACTCCAGAACTATATGGGTGTTGGATTCGTTGGAATCACATGGTGATGTGAACTAGATTATTGACTCTAGTGCAAGTGGGAGACTGTTGGAAATATGCCCTAGAGGCAATAATAAATTAGTTATTATTATATTTCTTAGTTCATGATAATCGTTTATTATCCATGCTATAATTGTTTTGATTGGAAACACAATACTTGTGTGGATACATAGACAAAACACTGTCCCTAGTAAGCCTCTAGTTGACTAGCTCGTTGATCAAAGATGGTCAAGGTTTCCTGGCCATAGGCAAGTGTTGTCACGTGATAACGGGATCACATCATTAGGAGAATCATGTGATGGACTAGACCCAAACTAATAGACGTAGCATGTTGATCGTGTCATTTTGTTGCTACTGTTTTCTGCGTGTCAAGTATTTGTTCCTATGACCATGAGATCATATAACTCACGGACACCGGAGGAATGCTTTGTGTGTATCAAACGTCGCAACGTAACTGGGTGACTGTAAAGATGCTCTACAGGTATCTCCGAAGGTGTTCGTTGAGTTAGTATGGATCGAGACTGGGATTTGTCACTCCGTGTGACGGAGAGGTATCTCGGGGCCCACTCGGTAATACAACATCACACACAAGCCTTGCAAGCAATGTAACTTAATGTAAGTTGCGGGATCTTGTATTACGGAACGAGTAAAGAGACTTGCCGGTAAACGAGATTGAAATAGGTATGCGGATGCTAACGATCGAATCTCGGGCAAGTAACATACCGAAGGACAAAGGGAATGACATACGGGATTATATGAATCCTTGGCACTGAGGTTCAAACGATAAGACTTCGTAGAATATGTAGGATCCAATATGGGCATCCAGGTCCCGCTATTGGATATTGACCGAGGAGTCTCTCGGGTCATGTCTACATAGTTCTCGAACCCGCAGGGTCTGCACACTTAAGGTTCGACGTTGTTTTATGCGTATTTGAGTTATATGGTTGGTTACCGAATGTTGTTCGGAGTCCCGGATGAGATCACGGACGTCACGATGGTCTCCAGAATGGTCCGGAAATGAAGATTGATATATAGGATGACCTCATTTGGTTACCGGAAGGTTTTCGTGCATTACCGGAAAAGTTTCGGGGTCATCGGTAGTGTACCGGGAGTGCCGGGAGGGGTGCCGGGGACCATCGGGAGGGGTGTCACGCCCCAAGGGGTCTCATGGGCTATGGGAAGAGATAAACCAGCCCCTAGTGGGCTGGAATAAGTTCCCACTAAGGCCCATAAGGTTTGAGAAGGAAAAAAACACAAGGTGGAAAGAGTTTCCAAGTGGGAAGGTGGAATCCTACTCCAAGTAGGATTGGAGTAGGACTCCTCCACCTCCAATTTCGGCCAAACCTTTAGGTTTTGAGGCTGCCTCCTCCCCTCCCTCCCACCTATATATACGGAGGTTTTAGGGCTGATTTGAGACGACTTTTCCACGGCAGCCCGACCACATACCTCCACGGTTTTTCCTCTAGATCGCGTTTCTGCGGAGCTCGGGCGGAGCCCTGCTGAGACAAGGTCATCACCAACCTCCGGAGCGCCGTCACGCTGCCGGAGAACTCTTCTACCTCTCCGTCTCTCTTGCTGGATCAAGAAGGCCGAGATCATCGTCGAGCTGTACGTGTGCTGAACGCGGAGGTGCCGTCCGTTCGGTACTAGATCGTGGGACTGATCGCGGGATTGTTCGCGGGGCGGATCGAGGGACGTGAGGACGTTCCACTACATCAACCGCGTTCACTAACGCTTCTGCTGTACGATCTACAAGGGTACGTAGATCACTTATCCCCTCTCGTAGATGGACATCACCATGATAGGTCTTCGTGCGCGTAGGAAAATTTTTGTTTCCCATGCGACGTTCCCCAACACATAGGGCCTTCTTGGGCTGTCCCACCAGCCCACTAAGGTCTGGTGTTCCACCCCCAAGGCCTATGGGCTTCCCCGGGGTGGGTTGCCCCCCCGGTGAACTCCCGGAACCCATTCGTCATTACCGGTACATTCCCGGTAACTCCGAAAACCTTCTGGTAATCAAATGAGGTCATCCTATATATCAATCTTCATTTCCGGACCATTCCGGAAACCCTCGTGACGTCTGTGATCTCATCCGGGACTCCGAACAACATTCGGTAACCAACCATATAACTCAAATACGCATAAAACAACGTCGAACCTTAAGTGTGCAGACCCTGCGGGTTCGAGAACTATGTAGACATGACCCGAGAGACTCCTCGGTCAATATCCAATAGCGGGACCTGGATGCCCATATTGGGTCCTACATATTCTACGAAGATCTTATCGTTTGAACCTCAGTGCCAAGGATTCATATAATCCCGTATGTCATTCCCTTTGTCCTTCGGTATGTTACTTGCCCGAGATTCGATCGTCAGTATCCGCATACCTATTTCAATATCGTTTACCGGCAAGTCTCTTTACTCGTTTCGTAATACAAGATCCCGCAACTTACACTAAGTCACATTGCTTGCAAGGCTTGTGTGTGATGTTGTATTACCGAGTGGGCCCCGAGATACCTCTCCGTCACATGGAGTGACAAATCCCGGTCTTGATCCATACTAACTCAACGAACACCTTTGGAGATACCTGTAGAGCATCTTTATAGTCACCCAGTTATGTTGCGACATTTGTTACACACAAAGTATTCCTCCAGTGTTAGTGAGTTATATGATCTCATGGTCATAGGAACAAATACTTGACACGCAGAAAAACAGTAGCAACAAAATGACACGATCAACATGCTACGTCTATTAGTTTGGGTCTAGTCCATCACGTGCTCCTCCTAATGACGTGATCCAGTTATCAAGCAACAACACCTTGTTCATAATCAGAAGACACTTACTATCTTTGATCAACTGGCTAGCCAACTAGAGGCTTTCTAGGGACATTGTTTTGTCTATGTATCCACACATGTAAATGAGTCTTCATTCAATACAATTATAGCATGGATAATAAACGATTATCTTGATACAGGAATTATAATAATGACTATATTTATTATTGCCTCTAGGGCATAATTCCAACAGCCGGGCCCAGTCCCCGGCAACCACCTTTTGTACAAGCTTTGCAGAAGTTTCATCTAACCCTTTGTACAAAGCCAGGAGCAAACCTTGTGCATAAATAAAGCTAGGCATTGCATCATATCATCATTTTCATATGCATCACGCATTACACATTTATTTGTGTTATGATGTCACTATTGCCCTAGTTTACCAATTATTAAGAGTCCTTGATGGACTTGTGATCCTTGTTATCGTGTCTCCTCTCTCTTCAAGAGGACGGTGCGTGATAACCCACAAGTGTAGGGGATCACAACAGTTTTCAAGGGTAGAGTATTCAACCCAAATTTATTGATTCACTCACAAGGGGAAGCGAAAGAATGTTCTCAAGTATTAGCAGCTGAGTTTGTCAGAGTCAAGCACTCTTGGAAGATTAGTGTCTGCAAGCAAAGTATCAGTAGCAAAGTGGTATGATAGCAACGGTGCCAGAAATAGATCTGTTGACGGCAGACTATTCCTAATTGTTGTATCAATGGCGCCAGTAGGTTGCACATGGTCGGGGAACTATTCTTCCTCGCCAACGGTGATGAAAAAGGATCTTGCAACAAGTAACAGCGAAGTAGCAAGGAACAACAGTAGCAGCAGCAGCAGAGTAACAGTAGTAGCAAGGGTAGTAGCAGCAAAGTGGCCCCAATCCCTTTTGTAGCAAGGGACAAGCCTAGACAAAGTAATGTAGCAAGGACCAGTAGTAAAAGACTCGTAGGCAGTGGATCGGTGATTGATGACTATGACGGATGTGATTCATCATGTAACAACTATAACACGAAGAGATAAGTGACTAGCTCCCGTTCGTCAATCTAATGTAGGCATGCATTCCGTATGTAGTCATACGTGCTTAGGGAAAAGAACTTGCATGACATCTATTGTCCATCCCTCCCGTGGCAGCGGGGTCCTAATGGAAACTACGGGATATAAAGGTTCTCCTTTTAATAAAGAACGGACCAACGCATTAACACGCGGTGAATACATGAACTCCTCATACTATGGTCATCTCCGGGAGTGGTTCCGGCTATTGTCACTCTGGGGTTGCTGGGTCATAACACATAGTAGGTGAATACAACTTGCAAGATAGGATGTAAAACAAACATATATTGGCGACGACATAATAGGTTCAGATCTGAAATCATGGCACTCGGGCCCTAGTGACAAGCATTAAGCATGGCAAAGTAGTAGCAACATCAATCTAGAACATCGTGGATACTAGGGATCAATCCTCATCAAAACTAACTCGATTACATGATAGATCTCATCCAACTCATCACCGTCCAACAAGCCTATGATGAGATTACTCACGAACAACGAAGAGCATCATGGAATTGGCGATGGGGGAAGGTTGATGATGACGATGGCGATGATTTCCCCTCTCCAGAGCCCAAGATGGACTCGAGATCTGCCCTCCAGATGAAGAACAGGGGGTGGCGGCGCCTCCGTATCGTAAAACACGATGAAACCTTCTCTCCGATTTTTTTCCGGGCGAGACGGAAGATATAGAGCTGAGTTTGGGGGCGGTGGTGCCACGAGGGCCTCACAAGCCCTCACGACGCGACCTAGGGGGGTGGCCGCGGCCTAGGGGCTTGTGGCCCACTAGCACGCCCCCTCCGGTGGATCTTTGCGCAGTTATTTTTCTTTTATTCCAAAAAAATTCTCCATAAATTTTCAGGACATTCCGAGAACTTTTATTTCTGCACAAAAACAACACCATGGCAATTCTGCTGAAAACAGCGTCAATCCGGGTTAGTTCCATTCAAATCATGTAAGTTAGAATCCAAAACAAGGGGAAAAGAGTTCGGAAAAGTAGATACGACGGAGACGTATTAGTGCCTCTCTTTTGCTCTGTATGGTTTGCCTCTAGGTGAACGGGAGACATCCCAAAGGCAAGTAAAAGGAACCATCGCAGCTTCAAGGGGGCTTCCCCCCAAAGAGATAAGTTTAAACTACCTTAATTTAAGTGTGGTTCTGTCGATGAAAGGATCAACACCTATGTGGGCCTCAACGTCCCCCTTTTACTGGTTTGACGGGGAGAGGGTTCGCGGCAAGAGCAGAACCAACAGTCACGGCCCGACAAGGTCGTTTTTACCCAGGTTCGGGTCGCGTTTTGCGTAAAACCCTACTCCTGCATGTGTTTAGTTATTCGTTTTTGTTTACTGTAGATCTCTCTTTTTTACAGCCTTTCGATTAGTAAAAATCCAAAAGTCCCTTCTACTGAGCCTCGGGCCTCCTTTTATAGGCGAATGGGTCACCACAGCGGCTCAGTGGGTGAACGGTGGTTCACGAGTGGAACAGCGCCGACCGACCGCCACAGTGTTACTGCGGTGCATTAAATGCTTCGACAGACTTCCCTGAGTTCGTCAGGATGGGGTGGGGTGGACACATACCCACACATGGCAACTTCGGGGTGTTGCTTTGGCATGTGGGTGGACGCGTGGTCCATGCATCGGCGGTGGCGTGTTCATCGGTGGAGGCGTTCAGAGGATGCGAAGGCCCACGCCTCTCTTCGGGCTTCTCTTCTTCCTTCTCGACAAGGGTTACCTTGCCGGGGCTCTTCTTGTTCCTCTCGGCAGGGAGGCGATGGCCTGCCGAGGCCTTGTGAATCTTCCCGGCAAGGATGGCTTGCCGGGGCTCAGTCCTCCTTCCTTGGTGGGAGGGTCTCGCCTTGGTATTGTCCAACCCCCGGCAGGGGGCTCCTGCTGGGGTCTCTTCTTCAATCCTAGCAAGCGAGTGCTTGTCGGGGGCTTGCAATCTATATTTGGCGGGCTTCCGAGTCTTGCTTTTGCCCAAGGCTCCAGCGACGTGCCTTGCCACGGCAAAGGGGCTGCCGGTGTTCGCGCACTAGTCCGGGGCACTGGAGACTCCAGTCTTTAGTGCCCCGACAGGAGCCCCCGGGCCTGGGCCACACACGCATGCGAGGCGTTTTTGGTCCAGGCCCAAAGTGGTGCGCGGACTCGCAGGCGTCGGGTTTATCAGAATTGAGCCATTACAGGCTTGCTTTCCCCACATCGTGCATTGAACGCGCGAAATGGGAGGGTGCGCAGCGTGCGCGTAGTGATGGCCCCTTTATTCCCTGAAAACACCTCTGCCACGTGTAGGACATGTGCAGCGGCGGTCGGGAAAATGGCGATCATGGCCTCAAAAGCCACGGGCGTTGATGGACCCGTCCCTGCATGCATTGGCGCATCAGGGCGGTTCCATGTTTCGCTCGTGACTTCAGGGCGATTGGACGAGAGGGGCAGTGGCTTCTGGAGCGAGGAGGGTGGCCTCCGAGCTTTGCCCTATAAATTAGGGTGTTTGCCTGGAGGTTTTGCCCACCCATCTCACTCTCGAAGCCTTCCGCGCATATCACTTTGTCTTCTCTTGCTTCTTTTAGCTTTGCCGGTGGCACCCGACCCTAACCATGGTTAGGGGACGGGGTCGGCCACCGCTGGCCGCCAGGGCGGCAAGGGGATCCCGCTCGGATCATGCCACAACTTTAGGGGCCACAGCCAGCGGCAGCCCCGTCAACCGTGGCGGGAGAGGCGTGAGGGGCCGAGGACGCCGAGGACGTGGCCTGGGGAGGCGGAGTGCTGCTCCAACATCTCCGCCTTCTCCTACGCTTGTCCAACAGGAACTCACGTCAAAAGGACCCCATTGGAGATCCTTGTCGAATTGCGAGGATGCATCAGGAACCGGCTAAAGCTTCCCCACGCCTTTGCCAGGGCAATGGAGGAAGAGAAGCCCCCGGTGCTATGTCTACGGGTACACGGCTGCGGCAATGGTGCCGTACCAGTGGCCGTAGAGCATCTGGGGCCCCGGCTCCTGTTCCTTGGCCGTGGTTGGAAGAGCTTCGCTCGTGCCCACAATCTCTCGGATGGACACGTTCTCCGCTTCAAGATGACGGCGGACAACCTGCTCTCCGTCAAGCTGTATGGGAGATGAGGTGCGCGACTCGGCTGCTACAAAGAGAGCTCGAGCGGGACTGACAGCCCTTCCTCGTCTGGCGGTGACGAGGAAGGGTCGGATGGTAGCGACAACGGGAACGGGTCAGACCCTCAGCAGGTTAAGCCCGCGTATGAGGATCTGACCTCGGACTGACCGTCGGTCACACCATCACCGTCAGCCCGCGGCTCACTTCGTCCTGACCCGAGACCCGCGCGCCAAAAAAGCCGACGCTGCCTCATCTTCTTGGCAGCTTTCGAAGTTCGGCTCCGTCTTCCCTCCTGGCCCCGTTCTTCTCTGTGCAATGCTGGTCCAAGAGGAACCAGCCTAGGTTGCTCAGAGGGTCTTGCCACCTTTTTTCCTTCTTGAGCTTCACACCCTTCGCATAGGTTGTCCCTCGTCAAAAGACAAAGTGTTTAGGTTAGGACAACAACGCTTTGTAAGTGGAATCAAAGTGTATCCAGACAAATGAATGAATAGATGCATCCTTTATTCCACTCTCATTTTGTATGATTATTCCTTTGCATTTTGCGGATGCTTGCCGGCTTGACTTATCCTGCCGCGAGTGCTTAGAGGAGCG
Organism: Hordeum vulgare subsp. vulgare; assembly: GCF_904849725.1. Taxonomy (NCBI): domain Eukaryota; kingdom Viridiplantae; phylum Streptophyta; class Magnoliopsida; order Poales; family Poaceae; genus Hordeum; species Hordeum vulgare. Next base: position 403,138,982 of record NC_058523.1, on the reverse strand, counting down.
GATCCTCAGAAAACTCAACAGAGGAGGTCATCACCGGCAAGACTCCTTGCCGCATTCAGTGCAACCATGTATGTCGTTGAGTGCGTCTCGAGGCGAAATACAGTTCTACGTAGCCGTCCGAAATATTGAACGAGTTCAAAACGAGATGAGGGTGCTGTGTGGCCGCTCAAGTCGTTGAACAGGTTCGAAACGAAGTCGGAGTGCACTGATCCTAGCAATGTCCATCTGCACGTGAGATTTTCATACAAAATTCGATGCTTCAAAAGGATACAACTAGTCTACCAAGAGTCTGGCAAGAAGTTTGCCTCTGTACTTATCTTGCACGTCGCGTCATTCTTAGCCGCAACGTCTGAAGGTGCTGCCGGGGAGGAATATCCGTACCCCCGACAAGATGATGTTGCCTCCATCGGCCTCCTTTCCGACGAGGTTCTCGTCGGTGGCCTTTGGCCACTCTGAAGGAAAGAGGCACGCCGGGGCGCATCGCTTTCTCATGTCTTTTACAAGAGATTTGTTGGCTGAGCCCCGAGCGCATCTTTCTGCTGTCACAACACTCCAAGGAGAAATGCGAGCCGGAGGGTGCGTGAAGGGGCGGTTCGGGGCCTCGGACGCATCCTCGACGACCATGGAGTACTCCGGATATGTGCGACGGTCGAAGTAAGCGTCGACGGCCGAAGCCCCCTGTCACGCCCTCGACAGCAGCGCGGGCGTTCCAAGGAGGTGTGTTGGCCGGGAGACGCAGAGCTCGGGGCTTCCACTCCTTCCACCCGCGCTCGCATAGCACCTATGGAGGCACTATGATCTCTCGTGCGCGGGTAGAGCAGACATTGCCTCCTCCCACTTCGAGAAGATGCTGCGGTGAACTGAGATCCGTGGAGCCGTGGAACGGCTCGTCGAATCGGGGCGGCGCTGACGCCGTCCTGCTTCCGGTGATCCCCCCTACCTAGCGCGCCAAAGATGTCGGTGAAAGGATCGACACCTATGGGGGCCTCAACGGTCCCCTTTTACTGGTTTGACGGGGAGAGGGGTCGCAACAAGAGCAGAACCAACAGTCAGGGCCCGACAAGGTCGTTTTTACCCAGGTTCGGGCCGCGTTGTGCGTAAAACCCTACTCATGCATGTGTTTAGTTATTCGTTTTAGTTTACTATAGATCTGTCCCTTTTACAACCTTTCGATTAGTCAAAAAGCCAAAAGTCCCTTCTACCGAGCCTCGGGCCTCCTTTTATAGCAAAGGGGTCACCATAGTGGCTCAGTGGGTGAACGGTGGTTCATGAGTGGAACAGCGCCGACCGAGCGCCACAGTGTTACTGCGGTGTGATGACCCACAAGTGTAGGGGATCTATCGTAGTCCTTTCGATAAGTAAGAGTGTCGAACCCAACAAGGAGTAGAAGGAACTGACAAGTGGTTTTCAGCAAGGTATTCTCTACAAGCACTGAAACTATTGGTAACAGATATTTGTGTGATAAGGTAATTCGTAGCGAGTAGCAAGTAACAATAGTAACAAAGGTGCAGCAAGAAGTCCCAATCCCTTTTGTAGCAAGGGACAAGCCTGAACAAACTCTTATATGAGGTAAAGCGCTCCCGAGGACACATGGGAATTTCTGTCAAGCTAGTTTTCATCATGTTCGTATGATTCGCGTTCGCTACTTTGATAGTTTGATATGTGGGTGGACCGGTGCTTGGGTGCTGCCCTTACTTGGACAAACATCCCACTTATTATTAACCCTCTCACAAGCATCCGCAACTACGAAAGAAGAATTAAGACTAAGTCTAACCATAGCATTAAACTAGTGGATCCAAATCAGCCCCTTACGAAGCAACACATAAACTAGGGTTTAAGCTTCTGTCACTCTAGCAACCCATCATCTGCTTATTACTTCCCAATGCCTTCCTCTAGGCCCAAATAATGGTGAAGTGTTATGTAGTCGACGTTCACATAACACCACTAGAGGAAAGACAACATACAACGCATCAAAATATCGAACGAATACCAAATTCACATGACTACTTATAGCAAGACTTATCCCATGTCCTCAGGAACAAAAGTGACTACTCGCAAAGCATATTTATGTTCATGACCATAGAGGTATTGAATAGCATTAAGGATCTGAACATATGATCTTATGCTGAGTAATCCAACTAGCATCAACTACAAAGAGTAATTAACACTACTAGCAACCTTACAAGTACCAATCGGAGTCGCGAGACGGATATTGGTTACAAGAGATGAACTCGGGTTTGGAGATGAGATGGTCCTAATGAAGATGTTGATGGAGATGAGTCCCCTCCAATGAGAGGAGTGTTGGTGATGACGATGGCGATGATTTCCCCCTCCGGGAGGGAAGTTTCCCCGACAAGACGGCCCTGCCGGAGCTCTAGATTGGTTTTGCTCAAGTTCCGCCTCGTGGTGGCGGCGTCTCCTCCTGAAAGCCTCCTCTTGATTTTTTCTGGGAAGAAACCCTCCTTATAGCAGAAGATGGGAGCCGGAGGGGCAACAGGGGGCCCACAAGCCACCCAGGCGCAGCAAGGGGGGTAGGCCGCGCCTGGCAGGCTTGTGGCCTCCTGGTGGCTCCCCTCCGATAATTCTTCTGCCCAGTATTTTTTATAAAATCCAAAATAATTCCTCGTTGATTTTCACGGCTTTTGGATTTGCGCAGAATAGGTATGTCAAACTTGCTCCTTTTTCAGGCCAGAATTCTAGCTGCCGGCATTCTCCCTCTTCAAGTAAACCTTACAAAATAAGAGTGAAAAGGCATAAGTATTGTACCGTAAAGTGTAATAACAGCCCATAAAGCGATAAATATCAACATAAAAGCATGATGCAAAATGGACGTATCATGGTGCATTAAATGCTTTGACACACTTCCCTGACTTCGTCAATGGGGGGGACACGTACCCACACGTGGCAACTTCTGGGTGTTGCGCCGGCGTGTGGGTGGACGTGTGGTCCATGCATCGGCGGTGGCGTGTTCGTCGGTGGAGGCGTTCACAGGACGCGAAGGCACCCAGGGCCCGCGCCTCTCTTCGGGCCTTCTCTTCTTCTTCCCCGACAAGGGTTACCTCGCCGGGGCTCTTCTTGTTCCTCTCGGCACGGTGGCTATAGTCTGCCGAGGCCTTGTCAATCTTCCTGGCAAGGATGGCTTGCCGGGGCTCAGGTCTCCTTCCTTGGCGGGAGGGTCTCGCCTTGGTATTGTCCATCTCCCCCTTGCAGGGGGCTCCTGTCGGGGTCTCTTCTTCATTCCCAGCAAACGAGTGCTTGCCGGGGGCTTGAATTCTGTACTTGGCGGGCTTCTGAATCTTGCTTCTGCCATTGGCTCCAGCGACGCGCCTTGTCGCTGCAAAGGGTCTGTCGGTGTCCGTGCACTAGTCCGGGGCACTGGAGACCCCAATCTTTAGTGCACCAACAGGTTCCATTCTTTTCTTCGAGGAAATCGTTGCCGCTCCTTTTCGATTGTGTGCAATGGAACTCTTTGCATGATAGGTACCCTTGTCGAGACGAGCCGTCCTTCGTCTCTTGTCGCTTAATAGCCTCGGGGGAAGGACCGCGCCGATATCGACAAGGGGCCTTGCCAGGGGACGATGATCGTGGGTCACCAGGGGGCTTGCTCCTCGTTCAACACTTGTGCTTTGTTCCAACCCGGCAAGGAGTCTGGTGCGGCAAGAACATACAACACAATGCGTATAGAAAGGCGAAGCGATAGTACTCGAGAAAGATGAACAACGCTTATTTTATTCATTCTTCTGTACAAAATGGATAAAATAGATTACATTTCCACTAGTAAAAATTTAGTGCAAGACTAAGACCTTTTGCTTTATAAAAAGATAAGTGCCCCATAATGCCCTTCTTGTCAATCTCCCCTTAGGGATTGGATGGATGAGAAGAAGAGGGCATGGAGAGGCCCGAACAGAAGCCCAGCCTGACCCCACCAGGACCAGATGGACGAGGCTTGGAGCGCCCTCCGGTGGTGAAGACAAAGTCGAAGTCCATGAGGCCTGCCGAAGCCCAGCTGGAAGATGAGGCAGCGTCCGGGCCAAGGAGCCCCGGCAAGACCATCTTGCCGGGTGGGGAGGGGCGTCAGCTGACTGTGATGGTGTGATTGATGGACAGTCAGTCGGCTGGAGCCCGGGCTGTCGTACTCTGACTTGACGGTCGGGGATTCGTTATCTCCATCCTCCCGAGCGCTATCCTCCTCATCACTATCGCTCGAGAAAAAACTTTCGGCATGACTTGAGCTCTCTTCGTAGCAGCCAAAACGAGCTCCTGAGTGCCCATAGATCTTGACGGAGGGCATGTCGGCCTCCACCAGCTTGAAGCGGAGAACATGCCCCGCCATGAAGTTGTGGGCACGCGCGAAGGTCCTCCACCTATGCCTCAAGAACATGCCCCGGGGCATTGGATATTCAGCTTCGACATACATGGCGCCATTGCTACAACGATGTATGCGGAGCCGAGTGTGGCTTGTCAACCTCCATCACCCTATAAAAAGGGTGGGGGAGGCGTAGACGGCCGCGCCGAGGACCATGCAGCCTGACGATGAACTCCAGCGCTATACCTTCGGTGTGTCTTGACAATGGAGGCGCCAGCTTCATCGGTTATAACACCCCGCCCCCTTCGACCAAGAGCTCCTCGGCAGCCCCGGGCCCATCCAGCGCCCCCGCCTCGAGCACTGGTGCCGCCCTCCGTCACAATGACTGAAGCAGTTGCATGGTCCGAACAGGAAGCTCTTGCTACCCCACAGAAGATGGGGGACACCCACACTTCCCCACCATGGCTAAGAACAGAAGCCACCTCAAAGGACGAGAGGAGAAGAGCAAGTCGAGCAACCCTAGGGTGGAGAAGAGGAGAAGAATGGATGAGCATTGTCTACCGCACCCCTCCCGCTTTTAGAGGTAGAGTGCGGGGGGCTGGCTCTCCTACTCTCCAAGGGTTGCCGCCCATCTCCACCTATGCCATTGCCCTCCATCAAGGATGAATAGGTGACCTCCCAATCAATCCAATCCACGACATTGCGGCTTCTGCCATGACCAAGACTTTAAGCCACACGCACCCACCGCGAGATTCATGCTATGCATATGGCGCACGTGGCGGAAACGACCTAAAGTGGTGGGACAGTGCGGAGTAGTGGGTTGGCGGTTACCTGTTTGCGAATTTAATGCCCGCGCACGAACTTTAGGCCTGACCTAACATCGCTAGGCGGGCACCTATGGGCCAGGCCCGGGTGCTCCTAGCGGTACACTAGTAATGGGGTACCTAGTGCGCCTGACTTGTGCACATGTGTTGAGAGCATAACCACTCAAGAGCAACTACCAACCCAAGCGAAGAGTCGGAACCAGATGTCAGCAAGACCTACACCAACAACCAAAGACGTGCCAAGAACCCCCGATGCCTGCGAGGGGCGAAGTCACAAGCATCCTCACCAAGACCCGACAAGGCGCCTCCCTAGCAAGTACGGGCCATCCTGCCATAGCTCCACCTCATCACTACTCTAGTCACTTGTCGATGAGGTGTCAAGCTCCCAGATGGCTACGTGGCTCTCACCAAGACTAGGCGACGCAACGGAAGACATATTGGGACCTGTTGACACCTGTCCAGAGGCGTGTCAAGACCCCAAGCCACGACCAGCTCATAGGTGGCAGAAGCCCTCCGGGAACGCACCCCTGGTCGCCACGTAGGCCGCATTTATGGCACTTTGTCTTAAGTGCGAGAGTTAGGTATGATAGCACTGTTAGCTATGTGATCATGACTGTTTGCCACTGTGGACGCCCCTTGATCTATAAAAGGAGGCCCGAGGCGACCTAGCAAAGGATTCGTACACTTGGAGATTCGACACTTGGTAGATTAGGTCCCCACGATATTAGAACCAAGTGTAAGTGTACATACGTGATACCTCTCCTCGGCAATCCATGCCGGGGCGGAGCTCCGTGGATTCTTCGTCTTCCCCAATCAATCCATGAAAGCAGGAGTAGGGTTTTGCGCTTCACAGCGGCCTGAACATGGGTAAAAACCCCGAGTCTCATCGTTGTGTTGCCTCGTAGTGTGTGTTCTTTGTTCCATACGACCTCCCCGCCGAACCACAAAGGGGCCAAAGTTTCCATAGGTGATTGTGTGCACACCTGCACCATCATTGTTGTTTGTAAAAACAACCCATGGTTTCCCTACTTGGCATGACCCCGTATCGAGAGAGCGACTCGACTCTTTCACCACTAGTAATGCGGGCCCTCTATTAGCATCGACCAAGGTAATCAACAAAGCCCCGTCCCATAAAGGGGTATCATGGTTGCACAACTAAGGTTAGGACGGTTTATTGGGGAAGGTTGCGTTGGAAACAAAAAATTTCCTACGCACACGAAGACCTATCATGGTGATGATCATCTATGAGAGGGAGATCGGATCTACATACCATTGTAGATTGCTAAGCGGGAAGCGTTAAGAAATGCGGTTGATGTAGTGGAACGTCTTCGCGATCCAAATCGCCGCCGTCCCACGATCTGTCCCGATGTAGCACCGAATAGACGACACCTCCGCATTCAGAACACGTACAGCTCGATGACGATCGCCACCTTCTTGATCCAGCAAGAGAGACAGGGAAGTAGATGAGTTCTCCAGCAGCGTGACGGTGCACCGGTGATGGTGGTGATCTATTCCTGCAGGGCTTCGCCTAAGCACCGTAGAAATCCGATCTAGAGGACGAACTACAAACTAGAGGAGAGGGTTGCACGTGGCTGAAATTGTGTCTCAAAAACCCTAAAACCTCTAGTATATATAGGAGGAAGGAGGGGCTAGCCTTGAGCACCAAGGAGAACTTCCTTGGGCTCGGCCAAAGCTAGAGAGGAGGAGTCCTCCTCCAATCCTACTTGGAGTAGGACTCCTCCCCAAGTTGTCCACCTCTTTTGGTTTTTTCCACTATTACCCCATGGGCTTTCTTTGGTTGACTAGTCAGCCTACAAAGAGCTATTGCGCCACCATCAAGTACATGTGGCCCTCTTGGGGAGTGGTGGGCCCACCTGGTGGGCCCCCACACACATTCGTCACTCCCGGTACACTGCGGTCAATGTCGAAATTCTTACGGATTCCAAATATCAACTTTGTATATATCAGTCTTCGTTTCTGGACCATTCCGGAACTCCTCGTGATGTCCATGATCTCATCCGGGACTCCGAACAAAAGTTGGTCACCAGCACCTATAACTCAACTATACCAAAACGTCACCGAACCTTAAGTGTGCAGACCCTGCGGGTTCGAGAACTATGCAGTCATGACCTGAGACACTCTCCGGTCAATATCCAATAGCGGGGCCTGGATGTCAAGGGTACATATAATCCCATAAACAATTCCCTTTGTCCTTCGCTATGTTACTTGCCCGAGATTCGATCGTCGGTATCTCCATACCAATTTCAATCTCGTTACCAGCAAGTCTCTTTACCTATTCCATAATACAAGATCCCGTGATTAACTCTTTAGCCACTTTGCATGCAAGGCTTATATGTGATGTTGTATTACCGAGTGGGCCCCGAGATACCTCTCCGTCACATGGAGTGACAAATCCCAGTCTTGATCCATGCTAACTTAACGGACACCTTTGGAGATGCCTCTAGAGCACCTTTATAGTCACCCAGTAACGTTGCGACATTTGATACACACAAGGCATTCCTCGGTGTCATTGAGTTACATGATCTCATGGTCATACGAATGAATACTTGACATGCAGAAAACAATAGCAACAATATGACACGATCATATGCTACGTTCATAGTTTGGGTCTTGTCCATCAAATCATTCTCCTAATGATGTGATCCCGTCATCAAGTGACAATACTTTGTCTATGGCGAGGAAACCTTAACCATCCTTGATCAACGGGCTAGTCAACTAGAGACTCACTAGGGACACAATTTTGTCTATATATCCACACATGCATTTATGTTTCCATTCAATACAATTATAACATGGATAATAAATGATTATCTTCAAACAAGAAATATAATAATAACTATTTTATCATTGCCTCTAGGGCATATTTCCAACATTCTCCCACTTGCACTAGAGTCAATAATCTAGTCTCACATCTTTATGTGATTTACAATGTAATGAATCTAACGCCCATACAGTTCTGGTGTTGTTCATGCTCTGCTCGTGGTAGAGGTTTAGTCAACGGATCTGCAACATTCAGATCCGTGTGCACTTTGCAAATATTTATGTCTTCGTCCTTGATGTAATCGCGAATGGCGTTGAAGCATCGCTTTATGTGTCTCGTCCTCTTGTGAAACCTTGGTTCCTTGCCTAGAGCAATGGCACGAGTGTTGTCACAGAACAGATTGATTGGATCCAGTGCACTTGGCACTACTCCAAGATCTGACATGAACTGCTTCATCAAGACACCCTCCTTGGCCGACTCTAAGGCACCTATGTACTCCGCTTCACATGTAGAATCAGCTACGACGCTTTGCTTGTTACTGCACCAGCTTACCGCACCCGCGTTAAGAACAAATACGTATCCAGTTTGCGACTTAGAGTCATCCGGATCGGTGTCAAAGCTTGCGTCGACGTAACCCTTTACGACGAGCTCTTCGTCACCCCCATAAACGAGAAACATTTCGTTAGTCCTTTTCAGGTACTTCAAAATAATCTTGACCACCGCCCAGTGTTCCAATCGTGAATCACTTTGAAACCTGCCTGCCATACTTATGGCCACGCTGACATCCGGTCTTGTGCACCGCATTGCATACATGATAGACCCTATGGCTGAAGCATATGGGACGACACTCATCTTTTCTCTATCTTGTGCAGTTACTCGACATTGATTCTTGCTCAACTTTATACCTTGTAACACATGCAAGAACCCCTTCTTGGATTGTTCCATTTTGAAGTTCTTCAAAACTTTATCAAGGTATGTGCTTTGTGAAAGAGCTATCAAGTGCCTCGGCCTATCTCTATAGATCTTTATGACCAATATGTAAGCAGCTTCTCCTAGGTCTTTCCTTGAAAAACTTTTATTCAAGTAATCTTTTACACTTTCCAAAAACTCCACATTGTTTCCAATCAACACTATGTCATCCACATATGATATTAGAAACACTATAGAGCTCCCACTCACTTTCTTGTAAATACAAGCTTCTCCAAAAACTTGTATAAACCCAACGCCTTGATCACCTCATCGAAGCGCTGATTCCAAGTCCGAGATGGTTGCACGAGTCCATAAATGGATCGCTGGAGCTTGCACACCTTGTCAGCATTGTCTGGATCGACAAAACCTTCGGGTTGTATCGTATACAACTCTTCCTTAAGAAACCCATTAAGGAATGCCGTTTTGACATCCATCTGCCAGATTTCATAATCCAAAAATGCAGCTATTGCTAACATGATTCAAACGGACTTAAGCATCGCTACGGGTGAGAAAATCTCATCGTAGTCAACTCCTTGAACTTGTGAAAAACCCTTTGCCACAAGTCGAGCTTTATAAACGGTCACATTACCGTCCGCGTCCGTCTTCTTCTTAAAGATCCATTTGTTCTGAATAGCCTTGCGACCTTGAGGTAATACTTCCAAAGTACACACTTTGTTTTCATACATAGATCTTATCTCGGATTTCATGGCTTCTAACCATTTTTTGGAATCTAGGCCCACCATCGCTTCTCCATAACTCGCAGGCTCATTGTTGTCTAACAACATCATAGACAAGATAGGATTCCCGTACCACTCGGGAGCAGTACTTGCTCTTGTCGACCTACGAGGTCCGACAATAACTTGATTTGAAGCTTCATGATCATCATCATTAGCTTCCTATTCAACTAGTGTTGCCTCGACAGAAAAAAAATATCTGCCCTGCGCCACCATCTCGTTGAAGCAGAGGTTGTGTAACCTCATCAAGTTCTATCTTCCTCCCACTAAATTCTTTCGAGAGAAACTCTTTATCAGAAAAAGCTCCATTCTCAATGACAAACACTTTTCCCTCGGATATGAGAGAGAAGGTATACCCAACTGTCTCTTTTGGGTAACCTATGAAGACGCACTTTTCCGCTTTGGGTTCCAGCTTTTCAGGCTGAAGCTTTTTGACATAAGCACCGTGATGTCAGCTGTGCCACTTCAACAAAAGACCTTCCAATGGCGCCAGAAATAGGTGTGTCGACAGCAACATGAATCCTTCTGCTACGGCTACGCCTTAAGGGACTTCCTAGGAAATATGCAAAGGATTTCCCTCGTGGCCTTGGAGCCTTGCATTGGTGTTCCCTCGAAGCGGAAAGAGTCATGTAGCGCAGCGATGGTCAGTATTTCCCTCAGTTTGAGAACCAAGGTATCGATCCAGTGAAGGAGTATCACAAGAGCCTGCACAAACACAAAGAGCCTGCTCCCAACGCTATGAAGGGGTTATCAATCCCTTATAGATTGTTTGCCAAGTGAGAACTGAAAGCAACAAAGTAACAAAGCAAAGCAAAAGCGGAGGTGTAAACGATAGATGTGAATAGACCCGGGGGCCATAGTGTTTACTAGTGGCTTCTCTCATGAAAGCAAGTAGACGGTGGGTGAACAAATTACTGTCGAGCAATTGATAGAACCGCGCAAAGTCATGACGATATCTATGGCAATGATTATATCTATAGGCATCACGTCCAAAACAAGTAGGTCGATACTGTCTGCATCTACTACTATTACTCCACACGTCGACCGCTATCCAGCATGCATCTAGTGTATTAAGTCCAAAAGAACAGAGTAACGCCTTAAGCAAGATGACATGATGTAGATGGACAATCTCATATCAACGACAGAGCCCACCTTGTTACCCTTGATGGCAACTACTTAATGTGTGCCTTACTACCCCTACAGTCACTGGGAAAGGTCACCACATGGTAAGAACCCAAAACCAAGCACTTCTCCCATTGCAAGAATCATAGATCTAGTTGGCCAAACAAAACCCAAGACTCGGAGAGACTTACAAGGATATCAAATCATGCATATAAGAAATCACCAAAGACTCAAATATATATCATAGATAATCTGATCACAAATCCACAATTCATCGGATCTCGACAAACACACCGCCAAAGAAGATTACATCGGATAGATCTCCATGAAGATCATGGAGAACTTTGTATTGAAGATCCAAGAGAGAGAAGAAGCCATCTAGCTACTAACTACGGACCCGTAGGTCTGAAGTGAACTACTCACGAGTCATTGGAGGGGCGATGATGATGATGAAGAAGCCCTCCAACTCCAAAGTCCCCTCCGGCAGGGTGTCGGGAAGGGTCTCCAGATGAGATCTCGCGGAAACGGAAGCTTGCGGCGGCGGAAAAGTATTTTCGTGGCTCCCCTGATTTTTTGCTGTATTTTAGGGAATATATAGGCCAAAGATCTAGGTTAGGGGGCGCTCAGGGAGGCCACAAGCCCTGCCACCGCCGCCTCCCCCTGGTGGCGTTGTGGGGGCTTGTGGGCTCCCTGGAGCCCTCCTGGCTTGGCCCACAGGCCCCGTGATCTTCTTCCGTTCGGGAAAAAATCATTTCGGCGATTTTATTCCGTTTGGACTCCGTTCCAAAATCAGATCTGAAAAGAGCCAGAAACACAGAAAAAAACAGGAACTGGCACTTGGCATTGAACTAATAAGTTAGTCCCAAAAAATATATAAAAGGTGCATAAAACATCCAAAGATGACAAGATAACAGCGTGAAACCATCAAAAATTATGTATACGTTTGAGACGTATCACATCGCATCCCCAAACTTTAAGAAATGACAGCTTTGGCTTCTTGCCATACCATAGCTCATATGGTGTCGTCTCAACGGATTTTGATGGTGCCCTATTTAAATTGAATGCAACTGTCTCTAATGCAGATCCCCAAAACGATAATGGCAAATCGGTAAGAGACATCATAGATCGCACCATATCTAACAAAGTACGATTACGACGTTCGGACACACCATTACGCTGTGGTGTTCCACGTGGTGTCAACTGTGAAACAATTCCACATTGTCTTAAGTGAGCACCAAACGCATAACTCAGATACTCTCCTCCTCGATCAGATCGTAGGAACTTGATCTTCTTGCTACGATGATTTTCAACATCACTCTGAAATTTCTTAAACTTTTAAAACGTTTGGGACTTGTGCTTCATCAAGTAGATATAGCCATACCTACTCAAATCATCACTGAAGGTGAGAAAAAAAACGATATCCACCGCGCGCCTCTATGCTCATTGCTCCGCACACATCAGTATGTATAATCTCCAATAAGTCACTTGCACGCTGTCGGGGGGATAACCCCGGGGTAGGCTCATCGAGCCTAATCCTTTGCCTTTGACCAAGAAGGAACAACAAGGACCATTCTGTAAAGACCAAGTCCCCCTGGCCGGCTAGGAAGCACCTGCCGACTAGGGACGAGGCGGGCAACTCTTTCGCCAACCAGGAAGCACGTGTCGGCTAGTGGCCAGACGGCTACCTCCCCCTGGCCGCCTAGGCCAAGCCAGCCGGCTAGGGGTGAGGCGGCCGTGCCCACGACGAATATTCAAGCAGACCAGCCGGCCAAGGACGACAAGTCACATCAGATCATAGGTCATGACGAGACCCTATGGTTAAAGGTGGCTACGCGTCAGCAAAGGTACTGGATCGGGGTGCATCGCAGGTACAAGCGTTGGAGGCCACACCGCTGACCTCCTCCGTCTCCGATCCATCACCATGCATAGTGTCGGCCCGTCAAACTCCCACTCCATTACTGCACTCAGCGTGGGAATAGTGGAGACGGCCGTACTGCCTGCCCATGACCATCCTCGCTGGACGACGCCGGACGTACCACACATGTCCTGCGTCAACCTTATGCAAGAGCCTTATTGGCTAGCCGGCGGGTCACACGGCCACACGGGACCTCGCAGCCGGCGGGCCCCTCCAGCGACAAGACAAGACCCCATGGGCCCCCCTGGCCAGCCGGCGAGGCTGCCAGCCGAGTCCCACTCTTGTACCTTCGTCTATAAAACCCCCCGCCCCCTCCATGCAGAGGGTCGGTCAACTCAGCACACACACCAACCACATAGGAGAGGCAGACGCGAGCCGGCAGCTCCCTCTTCCTCTTTCGCAATAGACCTCCAGGAGCACTTTGTAGTCCCATTCATACATCATACACTTTGGCAGGATTAGGGGTGTTATCTCTACGGAGAGCCCTGAACCTAGGTAGATCGTGTGTTCCATGCTTGTACCAAACTCGTTCCAGCGTCCTCCGGTGCCACTTCGGTTTCCACCATCTTTAGCCTACCCATGGCTTATGTTCTGAGTAAACACCAACATTTGGCGCCCCCCCGTGGGGCAGTCCGCGGCATCGGCTGGCTTCACGCGCTGGGTGGGGCCCTGCTCTTACACCACCGGATGCATCACGTCCGGACTGATCTGCATGCCCGTGGAGCCTGCCTTCGATGAGGCTTCACCGATGATGATCGACGTCCCAGTCCATCATGAGAATTCAGACGGGGATTCCCACGACGAGTCACTCCCCAGCGTCGTCGTCGCTGCTATGGAGAACCTCATCGTTCTGTTTAGTGATCTGCGTCTCGGCGATGGTCCTCGCTATCCTGGTGAGGACTTTGATGTCAAGGCGTTATGCGCCAGCTTCAGTAGGCTCTCTATCGCTAAGACGCCTACGTTCGACGTGTACCCCAACAACGTACTCGTCTTTGACGGTCCTCCGTCGTCTGTGGGGCTCTTTACCCCGTATCATGTCGCCACCATCTCCAACGTCGTGGAGGTGATGGTCATCGGTGCTGGCACTAGCACGACTCATGGCAAGGCGTCAGCAGACGCTGGTGCGCCTGCTGATGTCACCGCTGACACTCTTCAGGCCGCGCTTACCGGATTGAAGACGCCCATCTCTGCCTCCACAACCTCAACAGACGCAGGGGCCTCGTTAGAGGAGGCTCCAAGGCAGATCTTGGAGGAGGGCATTGCCATCACCGCGGCTAAGCGCCGGATGGAGGCCACGCAATGCGAGTACAACTCCCCCTACGGCCTCACTCCGGTCTCCGAGGCCCCTAGCCGGCTTGGCTCAGTCCGCGGCCGCGGCTGGGTCATCGCCTAGATTCTAGGCGGCAAGCAGCCCATCTACGAGACTCCTGCCGCCAACTTATGGGCGGCCCAGGCGGCCATGGCAGAGATGCCAAGCTTGGAGGGTGATTAGAGCGCCTTCCAGGAGAAGTGGGTCAAGGATCTCCTTGACGCCGCCAACGAGCAGCAGACACGGCTCGACCCCGGTCAAGCTCAATCAGTGTCTTCGGGACCCAATCCCGGAGCGCTGTAACCCCAGCGGTCTTCAGCAAGCCGAAGGATCTTCCTCGCATCGCACTTTCGACCGGAAGGGCGAGGGCAGCCACGACAGGTGTTCTCAGCGCCAGGGCGAGCATAGTTTGAGCCAGCGTCGCGGGGATGATGAGAGTGATTCCGTACATGAGGTTCCTCGTTCGGGGAGAACCCATGCTACCGGCTCACAAGGTTCCCCTCCGATCGTGGCTCGGATCGGCCCTCGTGTCCCCCAGGGCGATCACGACGCCCGCAAGCGTCTCAACGCCCTGGCACAATCAGCTCTTCTAGATGAGGACGGTCCCATCGGTCCGGCGTGCTTCGGCCCCCGGATCCGACGGGAGCCGTTTCCCCGAGGCTTCACACTGCCTCGGGACACTCCAAAGTACAACGGCACCGCCAAGCCAGAGGACTGGCTGATCGACTACACCACCGCCGCTGGCATTGCCAGGGGCAACAAGCGCGTAGCCGTCCACTACGTGCCACTCATGCTGGCCAGCTCCACTCGGACATGGCTTAATAGCCTTCCAGCCGGCAGCGTCAACTCATGGGTTGATTTCGAGGAGGCGTTTGTCCGCAACTTCACTCGCACCTACAAACGCCCTGGCCGGCCTCGCAAGCTGGCCATGTGCGTCCAGAGGCCCGACGAACCCCTTCGCGACTACGTCACGCGCTGGACGGAGCTCCGCAACTCTTGCGAGGGAGTGCATGAGGTACAGGCTATCCAGTACTTCATCGACGGTTGCCGAGACGACACTCTCCTCAAGCACAAGCTCATGTGCTCTAAGCCCACCTCCCTGGTAGTGCTCATGGCCAAGGCGGATAAGTACGCCAAGGCCGACTCCGCAATGTAGGTCAAGGTGACCGCCTCGGACAAGGTTGTCCCCACGCCGACTACTCCCAAGCCGGGTGGCAACAATCGAGGCGGCCAGAACAAGAACAAGTGCAAGGCGGATCAACTTGATTCGTGCTCCAACAACAAGCTGGTAGCCAACATGGAGGGAGAGGCACCGGCAACTGAGGCCGGCTCCCAACGGAGGCGGACCAACAAGAACCACTGGCAGCCCAAGCAGTCCTTCGAGCAGATGCTTGACGCGCCCTGCAAGATGCATTCTGGTGCAAAGCCCTCTACACATACCCTTTGACAGTGCAGCTTTGCACGACGACTGTCGCAAGGGGAGGGCCTGCCGGCAGCCCCAGGTGCACATGCAGTGCCTCATGCTCCAGCTCTCGGTCTAGCTCCGGCTCCACCACCGCCGCCTCACGACGACGGCCGTCTCCACGACGACTACCCCCATCAAGATGGAGCATTTGTCGTCTTCACCAGTGAAGGCGACGACAAACACAGCCAGCGCCAGCGCCGGTGCGAGGTGAATTCCATGGTCCCCCCGGTTCCCCAATACATGCACTGGTCTGAAACACCCATCACATGGAGCCGGGTTGACCATCCTGCGGTGATGCCAAACCCTGGCTCATAAGCGCTCGTCCTCGACCCCACTTTCGCCTCCCACAGGCTCAATTGTCGGTTCTCCCAGGTGTTGGTCGACGGCGGCAGCAGTATCAACATCCTCTACCTCGACACCCTCCTCAAGCTTGGGCTCAAGGAGAAGGATGTCCTGCCGACCGGCACTGTCTTCCACGGCATCGTGCCGGGACAGTCCTTCTCGCCGATCGGCAAAATCCAGTTGGACATCCTTTTCGGTGACAAGGCTCACTTCCGCAGTGAGTCCATATGGTTCGAGGTGGTGGATCTCAGGAGCCCGTATCACGCGTTGCTCGGCAGACCGGCTCTGGCCAAATTCATGGCTATCCCCCACTACGCCTACCTGAAGATGAAGATGGCGGGTCCAAAGGGCATCATCACCATTGTTGGCGCCTACAAGAAGTCGCTCGAGTGTGCACAGAACAGCAGCCGCCTGGCCGACTCCATGGTGATTACTGAGGAGAAAAGGAAGATTGATCGGCTCGTGGCTCAGGCTACCGAGCAGCCACGATCCCTACTACTTCATCCTAGTCCGCCGGCGAAGGCTCCTTCAAGCCGCTTAAAAAAACCAAGCAGGTACCACTCTACCCTGCGAACCCCAAGAAGTGCGTCACAATCGGGGCTAACCTTAGCCCCAAATAGGAAGGCGAGCTCGTCGACTTCCTCCGTGAGAATCGGGACATCTTTGCATGGTCCCCCTAAGACATGCCGGGTGTTTCGAGGAAGTACGCCGAGCACAAACTTCATGTGCGACCGGATGCAAAGCCGGTGAAACAACCTTTGCGCCGCTTCGCCGAGGGGAAGCGACGCACAATTCGAGAAGAGATTGCCCGGCTCCTTGCAGCCGGCTTCATCATGGAGGTTTTCCACCCGGACTGGTTAGCCAATCCAGTCCTGGTGCTCAAGAAGAACAACACCTAGCGAATGTGTATCGACTACACAAGCCTGAATAACGTATTCCCGAAAGACCCTTTCGCCTTGCCCCGGATAGATTAAGTAATCGACTTCGCAACCGGCTGCGAACTGCTATCATTTTTGGATGCTTATTCAGGCTACCATCAAATCAAGCTGAATCCAGTTGATCGCCTGAAGACCTCCTTCATCATGCCCTTCGGGGCCTACTGCTACACCACCATGACGTTCAGTTTGAAGAACGCTGGTGCGACATTCCAACGCTGCATGCAGCAGTGCCTACTGCCACACATTGGCAGAAACATCCACGTCTATGTGGATGACATCGTCGTCAAGACCAAGCAGCACTTCAGCCTCCTCGACGACTTGCGGGAGACATTCGCCAACCTGCGCGAATACAAGATCTGGCTCAACCCGGAGAAGTGCGTCTTTGGGGTTCCAGGTGGCAAGCTCTTGGGGTTCTTTGTGTTCGCTGGCAGCATCGAAGCAAACCCTGAAAAAATCGGCACCATCGAGCGGATGGTGAAGCCGGCTCGAATCCTAGACGTCCAGAAGTTCGTCAGCTGCCTGGCGTCCCTTAGCCGGTTCGTCAGCCAGCTCGGCGAGAAGGCCCTTCCACTCTATCAGCTCATGAAGAAGACAACCAAGTTCAAGTGGAACGACCAGGCGAACGAAGCCTTCCGCGACCTAAAGCGGGTCATTTCAAGCCTGCCAATCTTGCCAGCACCGGCTGAAAGGGAACCCATTCTCATATACATTGCAGCGACCACTCGCGTGGTTAGTGTAGTGCTGGTAGTTGAGCGCAAGGAGGAGGGCAAGGTACTATTAGTGCAACGCCCTATTTACTACCTCAGCAAGGTCTTGTCCACCTCCAAGCAAAACTACCCCCACTACCAGAAAATGTGTTATGGTGTTTACCTTGCCGCAAAGAAGTTGAAGCAATACTTGCAAGAGCATGCATCACTATGGTGGCCATTGCTCCGCTTTCAAAAATCATGGGCAACCGTGACGCGACTAGACGGATCGCCAAGTGGTCCATCTCCATGGCAGACAACCACATCCGCTACGATCCTCGCACCGCCATCAAGTCTCAGGTGGCTGCCAACTTCCTTGTCGACTGGGATGAAACCCAGTTTCAGCCGCCGCCTCCAGATTCCACTCATTGGCGGATGCACTTCGACGACTCAAAGATGCAAACTGGTCTGGGAGCCGACATTGTCTTGACGACTCCAAAAGGAGACCAGCTCAAATATGCTCTCCAGATTCACATCGCGCCTCCAACAATGTTGCAGAGTACAAAGCGCTCGCTCACGGCCTCCGGCTTACCAAGGAGATTGGCATCCGGCGGCTCCTTTGCTTCGACGACTCGGACCTTGTGGTGCAGCAAGTCTCTGGCGAATGGGACGCCAAGGACGCCAACATGGCGAGCTACCGCTTCCTCATCCAGCAGCTCAGTGGCCCTTTAGAGGGTTGCGAGTTTCACCACGTTCACAGGGCGAACAACGAGGCGGCTGATACATTGGCCAAGATTGACTCTACAAGACAAGCAATTCCAGCCAGCGTCTCCCTCAAACAGCTGCAGAAGCCGTCCATCAAGCCGTCTCCAGAGTCGGCATCAATTTTTGTGTCGGCTGATCCCTCGGTGCAAGCGCCGTCGGCTACTCCAGCTGCGCCGGTGTCACGCCCAAGATGCGACCCTATCCTCAATTTGGCACGAAGGCCTCGTCAGGGAGAGAAGTGCATCTCGTGGTGTCGCAAGAATGGATATCGTTACAAGTACATGTACTGAAAAGAAGAGATATGTAATAGAATTGGCTTACACTCGCCACAAGCTACATCAGAGTCACATCAGTACATTTCATAATCATCAAGAGTAAGAGCAGGGTCCGACTACGGACGAAAACAAACGACAAAAGAAGAACGACGTCCATCCTTGCTATCCCAGGCTGCCAGCCTGGAACCCATCCTAAATCGATGATGAAGAAGAAGAAGAAGCAACTCCAAATGAACAATCAACGCGCTCGCGTCAAGTAACCTTTACCTGTACCTGCAACTGGTGTTGTAGTAATCTGTAAGCCACAGGGGACTCAGCAATCTCATTACCAAAGGTATCAAGACTAGCAAGCTTAATGGGTGAGGCATGGATAAGTGGTGAGGTTGCAGCAGCGGCTAAGCATATATTTGGTGGCTAAACTTACGAGTACAAGAAATAAGAGGGGGGAAGATCTATGCATAGCGGACGTGAACTACTGTTGATCAAATGAATGATCCTGAACACCTAACTACGTCAGACATAACCCCGCCGTGTCCTGGATCGGAGTAAGAACTCGCGAAAGAGACAGTCACGGTTACGCACACAGTTGGCATATTTTAATTAAGTTAACTTCAAGTTATCTAGAACCAGTGTTAAACAAAGTTTCCACGTTGCCACATAACCGCGGGCACGGCTTTCCGAAAAGATTTAACCGTATAGGGGTGCTCCAACTAGTCCATCATAAATTACCACAAGCCGCATAGAAATCCTCAATCACGAAGCTCGCGATCTCGTCGGATTCCCTAGTGGAAAACCTCAACTCTGAGATTACCCAAAACATCACCGAAATCCCGATGCACAAGATATCTCGTCAAAGGTAAAACTAATCCAATAAGGCCGCCCGGCGTGTCGACGATCCCGATAGGAGTCGCGTATCTCGTTCTTAGGACACGACGGATAAGCTACGCGTACGAGTGCCAAACCTCGAGTTTCCTCGCGGTGGCCCTGCACAGTGCTCTGTTTTGGACCAGCACCATCAGCACTGGCCCTCCCTGTATTATGTAGAATTACTCCTCGGCTTCATGACGCCCTATGCTTTCAGTATTAACAAAATTATTATGTTGGGCAAATGTAGTACCAATGTTGGGCCTTGCCAGACCGGCGTTAATCTAAAACGAATTATCAAGGGGGTCCCCATAACAACCCCGATCGTGTTAGGAGCGCTCATTTATGGAACATAACACCGGTAGCCGAAACTAAGGGGGCAAAGGTGGAACAAAACACCAGGCTAGAAAGGCCGAGCCTTCCACCTTTTACCTTTGGCCTCTTTTTTTTATTTCCTCACATGGGAAAATGCTCTAATAATGATGATCATCACACTTTTATTTACTCACAGCTCAAAGCTTAGAACGATGATGACTCTATAGGAAATGCCTCCAGCAGTGTACTGGGATGTGCAACCATCTAGCTTGGTGTATGACGTTGAAACATCTCGCTAGCTATCTTACGATCATGCAATGGCAATATGAGAGTGACGGCACAAGTCATGAGACGGAACGGTGGGAGTTGCATGGCAATATATCTCGGAATAGCTATGAAAATGCCATAGTAGGTAGGTATGGTGGCTGTTTTGAGGAAGGCATATGGTGGGTTTGTGCACCGGCAAAAATTGCGCGGTACTAGAGAGGCTAGCAATGGTGGAAGGTGAAAGTGCATCTATACCATGGACTCACATTATTCATGAAGAACTCACATACTTATTGCGAAAGTTTTTGTTAGTAATCGAAACAAAGTGCTAAACGCATACTCCTAGGGGAAGGGTTGGTAGGTGTTAACCATCACGCGATCCCGACCGCAACACAAAGGATGACAATCAATAGACCAATTATGCTCTGAATTCCTAACATAGCGTGCATGTTACGGGAATCACTAACTTGAACACAAGTATTTCTAGATTCATACCCTACTAACATAACTCTTAATTTTACCAAATCCATGTCTCAAAACTAATTGAGAGGAATCAAACTTATCTTTCTACTCAATGCACATGAAGATCGAGGTTTCATTGTATCCTCTTTGGGTACCTATCACCTTTGGAACTACTTTCATAGCACAAGCCAACTACCAAGTTACGCACCACCGTGCTCTAAATGATCTAAGTGAAGCACATAGAGCAACATTGCCTAGCTCAAAAGATATAAGTGAAGCACAATGAGCATTCTAGCAAATTCACGATGAGTGCGTGTCTCTCTCAAAAGGTGTGCAGCAAGGATGATTGTGACACAACAAAAATAAAAGACTCCTACGATACAAGACGCTCCAAGCAAAACACATATCATGTGGTGAATAAAAATATAGCTCCATGTAATGTTACCGATGGATTGAAGACGAAAGGGGGATGCCTTCCCGGGGCATTCCCAAGCTTAGGATTTTTGGTGTCCTTAAATTTGGCTTGGGATGCCTTGGGAATCCCCAAGCTTGAGCTCTTTCCACTCTTTATCCCTTTGTCTATGAGAACATCACCCAAAACTTGAAAACTTCACAACACAAAACTTAAACAGAAACTCGTGATATCATTAGCACAAGAAAACAAACTACCACCTCTTTAGGTACTGTAGAAATCTTGATTTCTATTTATATTCGTGTTAGATTACTGTATTATCACTTTTCCATGGCTATTACCCCCGATACTATCAATAGTTTTATCAAAAGAAGCAACCAACACAACAAAAACAGAATTTGTCAAAAACAGACCAGTATGTAGCAATATGTATACTTCGTATAGTTCTGGTAGCTCAAAAATTCTGAAAAATTACGACAACCTGGGCAAAAGGCATATCAACCAGCAGCAAAAAGAATCAACTCAAAAGCTCTTTCTAGATAAAAATGTAAAATAATTTCGTGAGGTAAAAGTTTCTGTCTTTTTCCAGCAGGATCGAACAACCATCACCAAACTAGTCATAAAGGTTTTACTTGGCTCAAAAACAAGAAGAAACACAAAAGGCACAATCATAACAGAATTATGATGGTGTGGACGCAACAAAACAGAAAGCAAAAAGCAAAGATAAATTCATTGGGTTGCCTCCCAACAAGCGCTATTGTTTAACGCCCTTAGCTAGGCATTGATAATTCAATGATGCTCACATAAAAGATAGCAATTGGGCACGAAGAGAGCATCATGAAACATGTGACAAACATGTCTAAGTCTAACATACTTCCTATGCATAAGCATTTTATAGGAAAAAAAATTGGCAAGACAACCAAAAGTTACCAAATGCAAGGAAGAAGAAAGAGACAATAGCAATCTCAACATAACGAGAGGTAATTTGGTAGCATGAAAGTTTCTACCACAATATTTTCCTCTCTCATAGCAATTACATGTGAGATCATATTCAAATTCAACAATATAGATATCACATAGGATATTCTTTTCATGATCCACATGCATGCAAAGTTAACGCTCTTCAAAAATAGTGGGATCATCAACTAAAGTCATGACTTCTCCAAACCCACTTTCAATATTATTGCAAATATCATATTCATCATGAGGCTTAAACAAATTTTCAAGATCATCAGAAAAATCATTACCCCAATCATGATCATTGCAACAAGTAGTGGTCATAGCAAAACTAGCATCCCCAAGCTTAGGGTTTTGCATATTTTTAGCATGATTGTCATTAATAGAATTTATAATGAAACCATTGCAATCATGCTTTACATCCAAGGAGACCTCGTGAATCACTTCGTAAATTTCTTCCTCACGATTTTCAGAGTCAGGCATCTCAAGCAAAACTCCATAAAGATAGTCAAGTGCACTCAACTAACTAGCAATTGGATCAACATAATTGGATCTCTTAAAGAGATTAGCAAGTGGATGAGGATCCATATCACTAGATTTTCAGCAAGCGAAGATGCAAGCATATTGAAGGCACATAGCACACAAGCAAACAGAAAGCAAGCGAAATAAAAGGGCGGATGAAAAAGGAAAACGGAAAGGGCAAATATTTTTTTAAATTTTTGTTTTTCAGAAGTGGGGGAGAGGAAAACGAGAGGCACAAAAGGTAAATGCAAGAGATGAGTTTGCGACACTTACTTGGATGAGTTCTGACTTGATCCTCCCCGGCAACGGCGCTAGAAATCTTTCTGCTACGGTGCCGGAAATTGGCACGTTGACGGGAGACCATTCTTGACTTGATACTCCCCGGCAACGACGCCAAAAATCCCCAACGGCCTCTTGAGCTTGCGTTGGTTTTTTCGTTGAAGAGGAAAGGGTGATGCAGCACGGGAGCAGTAAGTATTTCCCTTAGTTGAGGAACCAAGGTATCAATCCAGTAGGAAAATCAAGCCAAGTGTCCAGAGTACCTATGCAAACACAAACGAGCTTGCACCCAACGCTATAAAGGGGTTGTCAATCCCTTCAAGACTGATTGCAAAGTGAGATCTGAAGGCGGAAAGTGCAACTAAGTAAAAGTGTAAGGCTGAAAATATGAAGTGAAGTAGACCCGGGGGCCATAGTGTTCACCCTCTCAAAATAGAAAATATTACGGTGGGTGAACAAATTACTGTCGAGCAATTGATAGAACCGCGCAAAGTCATGACGATATCTAAGGCAATGATCATACGTATAGGCATCACGTCCGAGACAAGTAGACCGATACTTTCTGCGTCTACTACTATTACTCCACACATCGACCGCTATCCAGCATGCATCTAGTGTATTGAGTTCATGACGAACAGAGTAACGCTTTAAGCAACATGACATGATGTAGAGGGATAAACTCAAACCAATGATGTAAACCCCATCTTTTTACCCTTGATGGCAACAACATGATGCGTGCCTTGCTACCCCTTCTGTCACTGGGTGAGGTCACCGCACGGTATGAACCCAAAACCAAGCACTTCTCCCATTGCAAGAATCATAGATCAAGTTGGCCAAACAAAACCCACAACTTGAAGAGAATTACAAGGATATGAAATCATGCATAAGAGAAATCAGAAGAAACTCAAATAAGATTCATAGATAATCTGATCATAAATCCACAATTCATCGGATCTCGACAAACACACCGCAAAAGAACATTACATCGGATAGATCTCCATGAAGATCATGGAGAACTTTATATTGAAGATCCAAGAGAGAGAAGAAGCCATCTAGCTACTAGCTATGGACCCGAAGGTCTATGGTGAACTACTCATGCATCATCGGAGAGGTCATGGTGTTGATGAAGAAGCCCTCCGTATCCGAATCCCCCCTCCGGCAGGGCACCAGAACCTGCCCCAGATGGGATCTTGTGGAGAGAGAATCTTGCGGCGGTGGAAAAGTATTTTCGTGGATCTCTCCCGTGGTTTCAGATTTTTAGGGAATTTATAGGTGGAAGAAGTAGGGCAGGGGAGCCACGGGGAGCTCACAAGCCTGCTAGGCCCCCCCTAGGCCGGGCCTGGTGGGCTTGTGACCTCCTCCGAGGTCCCCTGACTTCGTTCTCAAGTCTCCTGCATGTCTGTTTTTATGGAAAAAATCATTCCACATGTTTTATTCCTTTTGGACTCTGTTCAAAATTCTCCTCTGAAAAAGGTCTAAAACATGAACTGGCACTGGGCACGGAGTTAGTAAGTTAGTCCCAAAAAAGATATAAAAGGCATACAAAACATCCAAAGTTTGACAAGATAATAGCATGGAACCATAAAAATAATAGATACGTTGGAGACGTATCATACGCCGGGTCGAACCCTGGTCGTCTCGTAACAGCTACAGACCGGCTCCTGGCTGTCCGGCTAGCGAGGCGGTGCCAGGTATGGCCTGCTGCACGAAAAGTTCAAACTACAAAAAGGGTTGCCGACTCGGGTTGGTTCGATCCTTTTTAGCGATCTTATTCTAGCCGGCCTCTGCTGGTTTGTGTTTGAGTCTTTAAGTCTTGATGGCTTCAAAAAATCTAAGACCAATATTCCCAAAGGCAGAAGCCTCGACCCAGTCACAGACCGGCTCCCGGCTGTCGGGCTGGTGGGGTAGATGCTAGAGGGAGTAAAGGGGTTGGAGAAAAAGAAGTCAAGCAGGAATCAAAATATGAAAACATAAAGCAGCACGCATGGCATTACGAATTTAATGCGGAATTCATACATTCAAAAGCATTGGCCCACGGCCGAAGTTCATTACACACACCCAGTGGGTGGAACTGTTGGACTGACAATATATTGCACACAACTAAAAAAAACATGACCGGCTAAGGGGCGGCGGCCTCGTCTGTTGCCCCGGATGCTACTCCTGAAGTGGTGGCTTCACCATCATCTGCTGCTCCCGAGGCGGTGGCGCCGTCTCCTCCAGGAGAGCTTCCGGCTCCGTCCTTGGCGGAGTTGGCATACGCCTCGCTGCTAGAGGCGGAATCTTCCTCCTCATGGGCTGCCTCGTCGGAGCTGCCATTGGCGTCATAAGTCTGAATACGGTGCAGGTCCTCAGGGACCACGTTGCCGTTTTCATCCTGCTCCAAGTTGAGCTCGTCCCAGGCGGCATACAAGGCGATGTCGCTGGCCCTCACACGCAGCTGCTCCTCCTCGGCCTGTAGCTCCCCCTCCGAGCCGTCACGATGTGTGACGACCTTGCCCAAGTGCAGGTTCCGGTACGAGGACTTGGCCAAGCGCAGGGCCATGTAGGCACCAGCACACGCAACCGAGGCGCGCCACGCGTCTAGGCCATCGTCACTAGCTGCAAGCCAATGGGAGAGCCGGCTCATCGACACCGGCTCCACGACGTCGGGCCACAGAGCCGTTATCATCGATGAGCCTCCACTCTGAAGAAGCTCCACGGATTCAGCCAGGGCACGCAGGTGGGCTCTGAGGCCCATGCGAATCTCCTCCACGCTCCAGCCGGCAGTGGCATCCACCTCCTGCCCGGCAACGTGATGCTCCTCGCAGCTGACCTCGACAGCCGTTTCAGCCGCTTCCCGTGTCTCAGGGAAGAGTCATGGGATAGGGGAAGGGGTGCGAAGAAGAATAAGAGGAGAGGGCAGCAAAGAAGAAAAATTCAAGATAAGGTAAAAGAAGGCTTACGGTCGAAATGGGTGTCGGTCTCGTGGGCGTCCTCCAGGCCTCGAGCTCCCGCACCTTGCTCGCGTGGGCTACGCGGGAGATCTCTTCCTCAAGGGACGTGGCCGTCTCCAACGCCTTGGCCAACTGCGCCTCCTTCTGGATCAGGGATTCCTCCTTCTCCTTCAGGGCAGCATCCTTAAGCTTCATCTCTTCGAGATGAGTCATCCTGAGGCGCTCCACGTCGGCAGCATGGGAGGCGTCCTTCTCCTGCAGAGTGGCGCGCAGCTGCTCCTACTCAGCATGGCGGGCGGCCTTCTGATCCTTCTTCTCCATCTGGAGAAGAGTCAGCTTCTGCTGGAGCCGCTCGCCCACCTCGCGCAAGAGGTCTCACTCTAAGACGGCCATGCCCAGCCGGCCCTGAAGATCAGCAAACTGGCCATTAGCCGCCTGGATTTGAGCCCGCAGCATGTGTACGCCTGCACTTGGTCGTCATGAAGATCCTATAGGCAAAAGCAAAAAGGAATAAGATTCGGCTCGCCTAAATTCATAGCCTACCCGACTCTCGGGGGCTACACCCAGTGGGTGCACTAGCGCGCCCCCACTAAAAAAGCAAAGACAAGGCATAGCTCGAAGAGATTTGGCCCAGCCAAGGCTTGGTCGGCCCGATTCTCGGGGGCTACACCTAGTGGGTGTGCTGGCGTGCCCCCACTGATTCAAGAGAATAAAAATTCAAAACCAAGACGAGGAAAATGCAAAGGAGGAAGCACTCACCCTGGTGCGCTCCTCCAGGAGCTCCAGATCGCTGCGGGCCACCCTGGCGGCTTGCTGCACCTTGTCCCGACTGCTGGCAAACATCGCTACTAGCTCCGGGACACTGCTGAGCACGACGCCTGGGGCCAACGTCAGACGCTCAGCGTTGGCCACGCGCCAAGTCTTCATGGGCCGACTCCCAGAGCTAGAGCCGGCTCCTCGAGTAGACGGACCACGACTGGTCACGATGACGGCGCCATCTTCAGGCGGCTGGTTGGTGGCCGGCTCCATTGACGCCCCAGCCTGTGTTGTCTCCATAGCAGGGGGTGGATCAGCTGCGTCTGGCGCGTCCATGGCCACCTCCGGCGCCTCTAGGTTCAGCTCCGGCGCGTCGGCCGCCGCCTCGGCCTCGGGCATGTCGGGGATCACCTTGGGGTCCACAAGCGCGGAGGCGTCTGACTCGGACGGCTTGGCCACCTCGGCCCTCTAAGTACGCCTCGGGGCCGCCTCGCTAGCTGGCTCCTCCATGCGAGCACGCGCGGAGGGGTTATGTCTAGCCTTTGTACGCCTCTCCTTGGGCTTCTCAGCCCGGCTGGGCTGAGATTGGCCCACGGCCATCTTCTTCGCCGCCTCCTCCCAGCAACGAGTGGACCGATCGTCAAGGGCCTTCTGGGCAGCCTCAGCGGCTGCCTAGCCGACCCGTTCGGCGTCGGAGGCAGTTTCTTCCTCCACGTCTTGTGCCTCCCTGCAAGGCATGATTTTAGGTGCCCCTCCTCATTCAATAAAACTAAAAGAGGGCAGCAAAGGATCCTTACCCCACCACGATGGGCACGTGCTTCCTAAGGGCGCCGGCTCAACGCTTCTTGGCGCCGCCTGCTCGCTCTCCGGCTGGAGTCCCAGGCGCGACACATTTGGAGGCCGGCTTGGAAGCTGTGGCACCCTTGCCCTTGTTCCTGGCTGCCTTGCCAGGCGTGGACGTCTCACCGGCATGACGGTGGCCTCGGGTCATCGGAGGGCTGGTGACTTCCTCCAGCTCTTCGGCACCCTCCCCAAAGGCTGCATCACACGAAGATGGTGGTGTCTCGTCATCATCCGTCCAATCAACAATGGGAGGCCTCAGGTGCTCACCAGACGGCTCGGAGCCTTCCAACTCCAGCGCCTCCTCCGATACGGCGTCCCGAGTCTCGATCATCCCCTCGTCTTCAATCTCCGAGGGGTTCGACGTCTCCATGTCTGGAGCTGGCGGGATGAGCTCTTGTAGCTTCCCAAACAGCTGGTTCAACAACAGTTGGCAACCGACTCAAATAAGAAGAAACAACAGTTTCAAAACACAAAACCAAACACCAGATCCAGAGGACACTTACCATTGGGTGAGGTTGGTTCCAATCATAGGGGACCAACCCCCACTCCTAGTCTCCTCCTTCATCCATATTGGCGGAGGAGATCTGGTTCACGTTCTTCGCCACCGCCCCTAGGCGGAAATTCTTGGTGAAGAGCCGACAAGGATCATGGTGGCCGCTCATCTGACATATCAGATGAGGCCGTCTCTGCAGAGGCAGGATCCGGCGCGTCATCATGGTGGTAAGCAGGTCGCGCCCCACGAGGCCGCAGTTCTTCAAGCTGTCGAGGTAGGCGCCTATCTGCGCCACCTCGGGAACCAGCTTGGGGAACTTGGCTTGCCAGTTCTTCTTCGCCATCGGAGGCTCGATGGCGAAGGGGGCGTGTTTAGGGAGTCACGGGTGGGGCTGGCATTCTTCACATAGAAGAAGCTCCTCTGCCACTTCTTGATGGAGTCCTGGAGCGGCATTTGGGGGAAGCCACACTTCGTCTGGTGATGTACCAGTGCCGCGCCGCACGGGGTCATCGGGCGGGGGCCGTCGAGCTTCTCCAACTTGGCCTTGTCCATCTTCTTGGACTTCTGCTTGAAGAAGAACAAGCTCTGCCAGAGGTCGAGGCAGGGCTCGATCCCCAGGAACCCCTCGCACAGGACGACGAACGAGGCGAGCTGGAGGACGGCGTTCGACGCCAGATGATGCGGCTGTAAGCCGAAGAAGGTGAGGAAGTTGTTGAAGAAGGCGCTCGCCGAAAGCCCGAAGCCTTGGTAGAAGTGTTTGTCGAACACGACTACCTCTCCCTCCTGTGGCTTCGGAGCAGTCTCGGCTCCGGGGATCCACACGGTCACAAGGGAGCCCGGAGGCAGCATTCGGGGATGGCGGAGCGCATCGATGTGCTCGGCGCAGATGTCACTGCCAATCCAAGCATCGTTGTGCTGCCCCTTCTTGGAAGAGCTCCTCGACATGGCGGCGAGCAGCAAGAACTCGAAAGGGACGGCGACGGTTTGCGCGGAGGCGTAGACGAAGAAAAAGATGAAGTCTCTCTCTATGGGCTCAGGGAGGGAGGAAGTGCAAGTGCGGGGCGAGAAGGGGGCGAGTAGCCTCCTCGGTACCCCCGCATCCCATTTAAACCCCATGAAGGGTCGTGGGGAGGGGATCCGGTGTGCACCGGTCCCATTATCTCCGATTATTACGGAGGCCTTTACGATTCCCCAAACCCAACCATCGCGGGGTAAATCCGCAAAGGATCCCCCGTGCGGTGGCCGAGGGGGCGTCGTGGTGGGACCCAGGGTGCAGGCCCCGTCCCGTCAAACTGAACAAAACCATCATCATATCAGGATGGGCCTGGCACATGGCGCGATCTGCGCACCCTACGACAAAGCCGAGGTGTCGCTTGGAAGCCAGCCCGCGTCCCCTGTCGTAGGCGGCGGCAGGAATTCGACAAACAACTTAAGCCGGTGAGGCCGCCCGCTCCAAGATGGCGGGCTAACCCTAGGGTAGGCTCATCGAACCTACTCCTTTGCCTTCGACCAAGAAGGAACAATAAGGACCATTCTGTAAAGACCAAGTCCCCCTGGCCGGCTGTGAATCACCTGCGGGCTAGGGGCGAGGCGACCAACTCTCTGGCCGGCCTGGAAGCACCTGTCGGCTAGTGGCCAGACGGCTACATCCCCCTGGCCGCCTAGGCCAAGCCAGCCGGCTAGGGCTGAGGCGGCCGTGCCAAGGACGGCTAGTCAAGCAGACTAGCCGACCAGGGATCACAAGTCACATCAGATCGTAAGTCATGACGAAACCCTACGGTTAAAGGTGGATACGTGTTAGCAAAGGTACTGGATCGGGGTGCACAATAGGTACAAGCATCGGCGGCCACGCCGCTGACCTCCTCCGGCTCCGATCCATCACCCTGCACAGTGTCGGCCCGTCAAACTCCCACTCCATTACTGCACTCGGCGTGGGAATAGTGGAGATGGCCGTACTGCGTGCCCATGACGATCCTCGCTGGATGACGGTGCACGTACCTTACGTGTCCTGTGTCAACCTTACGCAAGAGTCTTATTGCCTAGCCGGCTGGTCCCACGACCAGATGGGACCTTGCAGCCGGCGGGCCCCTCCAGCGAGAAGACAAGACCCCGTGGGCCCCCTGGCCAGCCAGCGAGGCTGCCAGCCGGTTCCACCTCTTGTACCTTTTATCCATATTGCAGGTCGGTGGGTTCGTCTATAAAACCCCTTGTCCCCCCTCCATGGTGAGGGTCGGTCAACTCAGCACATACACCAACCACATAGGAGAGGCAGACGCGAGGTAGCAACTCCCTCTTCCTCTTCCGCGATACAGCTCTAGGAGCACTTTGTAGTCCCATTCATACATCATACACTCCGGCAGGATTAGGGGTGTTATCTCTACGGAGAGCCGTGAACCTAGGTACATCATGCGTTCCATGCTTGTACCAACCTCGTTCCCAGCGTCCTCCGGTGCCACTTTGGTTCCCACCATCTTTAGCCTACCCATGGCTTATGTTGTGAGTAAACATTGACACACGCTCCATTGTTCGAGAGAACGGAGTCTTAGTCATCTTTCCCATGAGGCATGGTTCGCATGTGTCAAGTGATTCAAAATGAAGTGACTCCAAAAGTCAATCGACATAGGGTTTCTTCATGCGCTTAACACCAATATGACCTAAGCGGTAGTGCCACAAGAAAGTGGCGTTATCATTTTTAACTTTACATATTTTGGTCTCAATGTTATGGATGTGAGTAACATCATAATCGAGATTTAATATGAACAAACCCCTCAAATTGGTTGCATGACAATAAATGATATTACTCATATAAATAGAACAACCATTATTCTTAGACTTAAATGAGTAATTGTCTCACAATAAACAAGATCCAGATATAATGTTCATGCTTAATGCAGGCACTAAATAACAATTATTTAAGTTCATAACTAATCCCGATGGTAAGTGATGTGAGACCGGGCCGATGGCGATCGCATCAACCTTGGAACCATTTCCCACGCACATCATCACTTCATCCTTTGGCAGCCTTCGCTTATTCCGCAGTTCCTGCTTCAGGTTGCAAATGTGAGCAACAGAACCGGTATAAAATACCCAGGCACTACTACAAGAGTTTGTGTGGTACACATCAATAACAAGTATATCATATATACCTTGTTTGGCGTTGGCCGCCTTCTTATCGGCTAGATACTTGGGGCAGTTGCCCTTCCAGAGACCAATCCCTTTGCAATAATAGCCCTCAGTTTCCGGCTTAGGCCCAGCCATAGGTTTGTTCATCGGAGGGGCAACAGTTTTGCCACTCTTCTTGGAGTTACCCTTCTTGCCTTTTCCCTTCTTCTTGAAACTAGTGGTCTCATTGACCATCAACACTTGATGTTCTTTCCGGATATCTGACTCGGCGACTTTCAGCATCGCAAATAACTCGCTGGGTGACTTATTCATCCCTTGCATGTTATAGTTCAACACAAAGCTCTTGTAGCTAGGTGGTAGTGATGGATCAATATTGTCAGTGATAGCTTCTTGCGGGAGATCGATCCCCAGCTCAGCTAGACGGTTTGAGTACCCAGACATTTTGAGCACATGTTCACTGACAAATGAATTCTCCTCCATTTTGCAAGCATAGAATTTATCGGAGGTCTCATACCACTCAATTCGGGCATTCTTCTCAAAGATAAACTTGAACTCCTGGAACATCTCATATGCTCTATGACGTTCAAAGTGTCGTTGAAGCCCCGGTTCTAAGCCATACAAAACTGCACATTGAACTAGTGAGTAGTCATCCTTACGAGCTTGCCAAGCATTTAAAACATCTTGTTCATCCGTAGCGGGTGGTTCATGTCCTAGCGCTGCATCAAGGACATAATTCTTTTGCCCAGCTTGAAGGATAAGCCTCAGATTTCAAGCCCAGTCTACAAAGTTGCTACCATCATTTTTCAGCTTAGCTTTCTCTAGGAACGCATTGAAATTCAGGGTTGCTACTGCGCAAGCCATTGATCTACAACAGAAAATTTTGCAAAGATTACTTAGACTATGTTCAAGACAATTGAGTTTAGCTAATCATATTACTTATAAACTCCCACTCAAATAGACATCCCTCTAGTTATTCGAGTGTCGCATGATCCAAATTCACTAACTCAAGTCTGATCATCACGTGAGTTGAATATAGTTTCAGTGGTGAACATCTCCATGCAGATCATATCTACTATATAATTCATGCTCGACCTTTAGGTCTCTTGTGTTCCGAGGCCATGTCCGTACATGCTAGGCTCGTCAAGTTTAACCCGAGTGTTCCGCGTGTGCAACTGTTTTGCACCCGTTGTATGTGAATGTTGAGTCTATCACACCCGATCATCACGTGGTGTCTCGAAACGACGAACTGTCGCAACGGTGCACAGTCGGGGAGAACAAAATTTTATCTCAAAATTTTAGTGAGGGGTCACCTTATAATGCTACTGTCGTTCTAATCAAAATAAGGAGCATAAAAGGATTAACATCACATGCAATTCATAAGTGATATGATATGGCCATGATCTTGTGCTTCTTGATCTCCATCACCAAAGCACGGGCATGATCTTCATCGTCATCGGCGCCACACCATGATCTCCATCATTGTGCCGCCATCGAAGTTTTCATGCTATCTATGCTATCACTACTAAAGCTACTACATAGCTATAGTAAACGCATCTGCAAGCACAAACGTTAGTTTAAAGACAACCCTATGGCTCCTGCCGGTTGCCGTAGCATCGACGTGCAAGTCGATATTTAACTATTACAACATGATCATCTCATACATCCAATATATCACATCATGTCTTTGGTCATATCACATCACATGCATACCCAGCAAAAACAAGTTAGACGTCCTCTAATTTGGTGTTTCATGTTTTACGTGGCTGCTATGGGTATCTAGTATGATCGCATCTTACTTACGCAAAGTCACAACGGTGATATGAAAAATTGCTATTTAAACTTCTCCAAGGATTGTATCGGTCAAATCCGATTCAACTAAAGTTGAAGAAACAAACACCCGCCAGTCATCTTTATGCAACAAGTTGCATGTCAGTCGATGAAACTGGTCTCTCATAAGCGTACAAGTAAGGTTGGTCCGGGCCGCTTCAATCCAACAATACCGCCGAATCGAGAAAAGACTAAGGAGGCCAGCAAATCGAACATCAACGCCCATAAATCCTTTTGTGTTCTATTCAAGATTTCATCTATGCATGAACCTAGCGCATGATGCCACTATTGGGGAACGTTGCATGGGAAACAAAAAATTTCCTACGCACACGAAGACCAGTCATGGTGATGATCATCTACGAGAGGGACATCAGATCTACATACCCTTGTAGATTGCTAAGCGGGAAGCGTTAAGAAACGCGGTTGATGTAGTGGAATGTCTTCGCGATCCAAATCATCGTCGTCCCACAATCCGTCCCGATCTAGCACCGAATGGACGGCACCTCCGCGTTCAGCACACGTACATCTTGATGACAATCTCCGCCTTCTTGATCTAGCAAGAGAGACGGGGAAGTAGATGAGTTCCGCGGCAGTGTGACGGCGCGCCGGTGATGGTGGTGATCTATTCTTGCAGGGCTTCGCCTAAGCACCGCAGAAATCCGAACTAGAGGAACTTCAAACTAGAGGAGAGGGTTGCACGTGGCTGCAATTGTGTCTCAAAACCCCTAAAACCTCTAGTATATATAGGAGGAAGGAGGGGCTAGCCTTGAGAACCAAGGAGAACCTCCTTGGGCTTGGCCGAAGCTAGAGAGGAGGAGTCCTCCTCCAATCCTAATTGGAGTAGGACTCCTCCCCAAGTTGTCCACCTCTTTTAGTTTTTTCCACTTTTACCTCATGGGCTTTATTTGGTTGACTAGTCAGCCCACTAAGAGCTATTGCGCCACGATCAAGTACATGTGGCCCTCTTGGGGAGGGGTGGGCCCCCGGCACCCATTCGTCACTCCCGGTACACTGCCGGCAATGCCCGAAATTCTTACGGAATCCAAATATCAACTTCCTATATATCAATCTTCGTTTCTGGACCATTCTGGAACTCCTCGTGATGTCCGGGATCTCATCTAGGACTTCGACCAAAACTTTGGTCACCAGAACCTATAACTCAACTATACCAAATCGTCACCGAACCTTAAGTGTGCAAACCCTGCGGGTTCGAGAACTATGCAGTCATGACCCGAGACACTCTTCGGTCAATATCCAATAACAGGACCTGGATGTCCATATTGGATCCTACATATTCTACGAAGATCTTATCGGTTGAACCTCTATGTGAAGGATTCATATAATCCCGTATACCATTCCCTTTGTCCTTCGGTATGTTACTTGCCCGAGGTTCGATCGTCGGTATCTCCATACCTATTTCAATCTCGTTACCGGCAAGTCTATTTACTCGTTCCGTAATACAAGATCCTGTGACTAACTCTTTAGCCACAGTGCTTGCAAGGCTTATATGTGATGTTGTATTACCGAGTGGGCCCCGAGATACCTCTCCGTCACACGGAGTGACAAATCCCAGTCTTGATCCATGCTAACTCAATGGACACCTTCGGAGATGCCTGTAGAGCACCTTTATAGTCACCTAGTAACGTTGTGACGTTTGATACACACAAGGCATTCCTCCGGTGTCAGTGAGTTACATGATCTCATGGTCATAGGAATGAATACTTGACATAAAGAAAACAATAGCAACAAAATGACACGATCATATGCTACGTTCATAGTTTGGGTCTTGTCCATCACATCATTCTCCTAATGATGTGATCCTGTCATCAAGTGACAACACTTCGTCTATGGCCAGGAAACCTTAACCATCCCTGGTCAACAGGGTAGTCAACTAGAGACTCACTAGGGACACAGTTTTTCTATATATCCACACATGCATTTATGTCTCCATTCAATACAGTTATAGCATGGATAATAAACGATTATCTTGAAACAAGAAATATAATAATAACTATTTTTTCATTGCCTCTAGGGCATATTTTCAACACGGTTAACACATCTTAAATCTCTCTATTTAAAAAAACACATATTGCCTTGGTACACCACTTCTTTCTCAATTGGTTACCCAACTGATCACCATCTCCCACTACTTTAGTGGCACCCGACGGGTTTATTGAGAAGTCCTTGAAATCATATATTTTCTGTCACCTTGCATATTCCCACCCCATTTGCAAAACAACAACATAGCATCCTATCTACTTCCCACCCACACAACCCTCATAAGGAGGCGGGGTCATGCTCAGCACAAGTATCAACGAGGAAAGTAACCACGACAACCAACCACGGTGGTCACCGATTCATCATGATTCAATGAAGCGGAATGAAGTGCTATATGCCATGCATAAATTGGTTTCATAGTCCTGGTCAAAGGGCTGCTTGCCTGGCCGTCCAAAGTCTTCGAGGTATTCACAAGCTTCTGGTCCAACTCCAACCACTACGTCTACTTTGTCAAATATCGTTGGAAACACCCAAAATAAACAACACAACAAGTGGAGAAATAAAATTGCTCTATAAATAGGAATTTTATTTTTCTTGGACATCTATGGTCATAAGAAAAATACCTAAAGTTTCTCTAATGGATTGGATCACCAGAGATATTTGAATAGTGGAAAAGGAGGAACTGAAGATCCTATAAGAAGTCTACATAAACATTTTTATAAAAATTAGTGATTGCACCTATTAAATAGGAATTATTTTATAAGTATCTAGGAATTGGTTTCCCTAGATTTGGAGTTGGGATGAATTTCTTATGATTTTCCTAAGATGGATAAAATGGAAAAGGGGGCCATTTATTTGGTCCAACCAAAAATATAGCATGGGAAAAA
Source organism: Hordeum vulgare subsp. vulgare (assembly GCF_904849725.1). NCBI lineage: Eukaryota > Viridiplantae > Streptophyta > Magnoliopsida > Poales > Poaceae > Hordeum > Hordeum vulgare. Next base: position 403,103,612 of record NC_058523.1, on the reverse strand, counting down.
TGTTGAACCTCCTAGATAAATAGGAAAAGACTTTTAGAGCATCTAGAAACTGGAATCACTCCATTTGGAGTTCAATTGGGTGCTCTAGGGATTTTACAAAGTGGGATTTCTATAGTTAAAATTTGAATTTGCATGTAAACTGTACATAAGTTAGTGGTGGAAAAATACGAAGGATACATAGTTACATAGGTTGGGATTGTAGGAGAATATAGGAATTTTGTTTACTGCCTTTGGACATGTATTTTGGCTTGTGGATATTTTTGTAAATTCTCTGAAAAAGAAAAAGAAAAAGCCTACTTTTTTAGTGGGCCAGAACTGCGCTAGCAGAACCGGCCCAAAGAAGAACAGGCCCACGCAAGTTGGCGCATGCGCCGTTCGGGGTTTAAACCCGATAGGCCGGCCCCAGCAGCCAATGAGACAGAGAGAGGTGGGAGATAAGGGAGAGGATTACAAGTAGGGACCGCTTGTCATCTTCTTCCTCGCGATAGAGGAGACCGAGGGGCTCAACATGGGTATCTCCAGCGATGGATCAACGTTGGGATGGCTCCGTTGTGTTGAGGGCGCCGTCGCCCATCGAACGGTGATGGAGAGGGATGTCAGAGAGCTTCGGTTGGCCGGCAACGGGAGAGCACGGTAGAGGGGGGTTCGGGAGAGGTTCATCCAAGTTATTCCTAGCTACAATCAACAAGGAGGAGGGAAATCACACCAGGGTGGCCACAGGAATCCATTGGAAGAAGAAAGCGGACCAGGGAGGGCCCGTACAGCGAGATCGATGGCCGTTCGCAGTGGCGGAGCTCGGGTCCGATCTGAGTGCATGGGCTCATGTAGCTTGTTTGGGTGTAGAGAGAGCTCAATTGGGGGACAGGGGAGGCGATCATAGTGGAGAGAGAGCTGCGGAGTGGCTTTTATAGCCGGTGGACGGTGCACCATGAGCGGTGGGCATGGGCGTCCGTGGCAATGGCTGGAGTGGCTAAGGGAGGGGGTCGGGGCTGCTCTGCGGTGATCGTGGTGCTCGTCCACAATGCAGGAAGTGAGAGAGAGAGCTGGGCAAGGCCAGGGGCATCGCGCGTGTGAGATCGCTCATTGGCCGAGCCGGCGGCGCTCGGGCACATGCGTGAGGGGGGAGAGAGGAAGAGAGGGGAGGGGGAAAGGGCCGTGGCATGTCCGAGACATCGAGGGACATCGAGTGGCGTCATGCGAAGGCTCGAGGTCACCAGGGCATGGGCCGACCGGGTGGCTGCGTGCTCCAGAGCGCGACTTTGGCCAGCATGGCGTGTCTTCTGCATGCTCTGGTGCATCCACTAGTGCCTAGACGATGTAGATGGAGTAAACAATGTGGGGTGAGGCATTGGCTGCCGTCCGTGCTCGCTAGGAGAGAGGGGGAGCTGAGAGAAAGAGGAAACCTTGTTTTCCACAGGGTGCAAGTGGGGGTTTCACCCCCTCAATCATATAGCCAGCCATTGGGAAGCTTAGTGGAGATGGCTCGTGACGAGGATGGGCTTTTTAAAATTTGGGCTCAACGAGAGCACTTCTAGTCTCCAATCATTGAACAAAAACAATGGGCGGAAGGTGTTTGATGGGTTCCTGGGATAGCTAGAGGATTCCCCTTGCTATGAAACTTAACATGATCAAATAATTGCGACAGATAAGCTCGGTCACCAATTTTGGATTATTTAGCGAAAGTTTCCAATGTAGACATGGTAAACCCTAGAAATCAACAGAAATGGTCTTCTCTAGATCTATTCATGCAAATTCATTCCCCCTAATGCACCACTTTGTGTAGTGGCATTATTTGATGACTAGAGAATGCCCAAAAATTTTGGGACCGAATAGTAAAATTTGACAATGTGATAATTCCCAGTTCTAAAAATCAACGCAAGAGGTTTTGGGGGGATTTGAACAAGTGGATTTGTTCTCCTCGATGCACCACTTGATGTGGATGCATTATTAGGGTATTAGAACATGTCCACAAAGTTTGGGAGCAATCGAGATATTTTGCAATGTAAAGTTGCTCAAGTCTGGGTTTGGACATAGAGGGTTTTGGAATATTTTGGTGAATAAAAACAATCAGGATTGAGGTAAAACTTGGAAAGATCATCACATATATGATGTGTGACATGCTAGAAGTTTACTGGAATTATTTGAGAATATTTCTTATAGAAATATTTCAAATACTTGAAATACATAGAAAAGGTTTTGAAGGGTTTTGTCCAATATTTTGAACATGACCAGTTGTAACTCTTATATATGGAAAATATATGTCCATTGAGTTTCTCTATATTTTCTCATATATATTGGAAGCATAAAAATATTTTCCCCTATAAAATATCATTTCTGGCTTAAGAAAAAGGTATTTAAATAAAATAGGAAAATAACTCATAAAATAATATTTTTGTGGTTTTGGGAAGACTTTCTCATAACAGGATCCAAATAAAATATTTAGCGCAAAACTTCCTCCCTAATCTGAGGACTTGTAGTACAAACCTCAATTTAGGATTTTTTGAAAGCTTAAATTTAATATATGCTTTTTGCTCAAAATAATATTTATTTAAAATAGTTTTAAGTCCTATACATGTGGCATGATCATCTGGCAAAGGTTTGGCTCAAGGAGGTGAGTCTTGAGAGAAGGAGAATTTTTTTGATTTAAAATCCACACAAGCAAACAAGCAAACAACAATCAATTCAAGCACGAGAAGCGCACCCAAAGTTTTAGTTGGTCCTAATTTTTTTGCTATGTTCACTTAGTGATAAGATGCAACCCACAGGGTGTGACAGAAGGTGTGTGACTGGCCAAGTGTGCATGGCGAGGATGTGGGACAATCTGTCCCGGTGTTTGCGATCGCCGGTGCATAGCTCGTCATCGTAGATGAGGTCTAGGGGGTGGAGTGCCAGAGATGGCACCACCGCCGGGAGAGGATGGTGGTCCAAAGGAGATATTTGATTGGGATGTGGGACATGATGGTTACCAACAACTTTTTGGGAGGCTGCTCACGAAGTCCACGCTCATAGGAGGCTCTTGCTGTCCTTCCTTGACCCGCCCCCGGTTGTTGGCCGTCTTGTCCTCCTTCAAAAAAGGAGCCGATCCTTGGCGACGGACCTTGTTGATAAGAACAGAATATAAGGAGGGGCATTGATGGAGACTTGGGAGAAAGGCGGGCAGTGGGTGTAGATCAAAGGGCTTAATTCCCGGTGATCCAATTGCGGTTGCACGACGTACTGCTCGCACGCGTCCCACTAAGCCTGCGTGGACGACTCCTCGCACGTGTTCCGTATAATCAAACCTGCACCCACAACACCTCCTAGCCAGTAAAATATGGGGAACACATGGCAACACGTAAATGGCAAGTGCAACGCAAATGTTTTTTTATTATTATTAATATTCGCGTTCGGGAACTTACCATTTCTTCCTCCTCTCTCCTGTCTTGTCACCACATTGCCGCTCGACGAATCCAGTGCATACTTCGGCACCGCACATGCATTTCTTTTGGCCACGTACCCATCAACAACCACGCATGTTCTCGCACAAGCTTCTCGATTGGTTTCCCACCACATGTGAATGAGCATAAGAGCCAGCGCGCGACACACAGGGGTGCACACCTAGTGCAGCCTATCCCATTTACCAAGCATGCCAACCTGACCAAGCATCGCCTCTGCCATCAACCTCCTTGACGAAAAAAATGACCGATGAAGGTGCAATGAACCGTCCAGGCCGATGGCATGCTAGAGATGCATCAGACAACATTGTGGTGCATGTCATCGCCAGGGTTGAGAAGACCCTTGGCACAGGGTGCGCCAGCATCACCGAGCAACACAGCCGCCTCACCACTGAGAAGCTGCAGTGCGCCACACAAGAAGATCATCGGTGGTGCTCCGTAGAGCAAAACATGTGTGTCCGTGCTGATGGAGGGCCGTAGGGAAAGAGACACGGCCCATGGCATAGCAAGCGCGATTCCATCCCCCCTTTCTTGTTGTCCCACTCGATATGACATTGTAGTAGTGTCCATGAAATGTTAGTAGCCTGATTTCTCGCCACGAATGGGCAGCGACCGTCTGCATCATACTTGCACCAGAGCCCAGCCGCACCATACTTGTACCGACCGCCGGCGATGCCATTCACATGGGTTTTGCCGTTCGCCTTGTCCACGGCCCCTCGATGCCAACTGGATGGTCAGTAGGCTTGACCGCCTCCTTGGCCCATGTGTCTGATACGTCTCCAATGTATCTATAATTTTTTATTGTTCCATGCTGATATTTTATAATGCTAGGATACGTATTGGGTCCTAATTTACCAATTTATATTATCTTTTGAGCACTAACCTATTGACCGAGTGCTTAGTGCCCAGTGCAAATTGATGTTTTGTGTGTGCTTTTTACTTTTTAGGTTTATCGTACCAAACAAAGTTCAATTGCCCCTAAAAAAATTTATGGTTTTTTTGGACCAAAAGAACACTTGGAAGCTTAGGAAGGAGGCTCCAAGCCACACGAGGGAGGCACAAGCTAACAGGTGGCGACCCCCCTCCCCCGGGGGGGGGGGGGGTCGACATGCCTTGGCTGCCTATCCCTCCATGGCGGCCCCACTTCTTCCAAGATGTGGCCTACAAATTCACATATATTCCAAAACCCCTAAATATCACAGAGAAAACTATTTCCGCACCACAAGTCTGTGTTCCACGATGTTCCCATCTGGAACTCCGTTCCGGCACCCTGTGGAAGGGGGATCGATCACGGAGGGCCTCTTCAACAACCTTGCTGCCCTCGTGATGATGTGTGAGTAGTTCACCACAGACCTATGGGTTCGTAGTTAGTATCTAGATGGCTATCTCTCTTGATGTTGACCTTTAATACGATGATCATATCATCTTCGCTTTGATCTATCTGATGTAATCCTTTTATGTTGTGTATGTTGGGATCCGATGAATTGTGGGTTTATGTTGAGATTATTCATGAAAAGTATTAGAGTCTTATCTGAAATTATTATGATTCTTCTTTCTAGGATCATCATAGCTTCGTAATTCTCTCCGATCTATTGAATTGCTTTGGCCAAGTAGTTTGGTATTTCTTAAGTGAGAGGGGTGCATTGTAGTGGGTTCAACCTAACGAGCTTCTATATCCTAGTGGCAGAAGGGGAAAAATTTCATCTTTGTGTTGCTCCACTAAGGATAAGACGATGGGGTTTATTCATATTGGTTGAGTTTACTTTCTCTACAACATGTCATTGTTGTCCAAGCATTACTCTATTTGTCATGAACTTAATACATAGAGAGGCAAGCATAGAAGCACTCTTGAAGTGGAATAATAGTAGTAGGTGCAGGCAGGAGGCGACCTATTTGTTTATGGACGTGATGCCTATATACACCTGATTATTGTCGTGAAAATCACATAACTATCCGCTTTTCTATCAATTGCCCAACAGTAATTTGTTTACCTATCATATGTTGCTTTCGTGAGAGATGCCACTAGAGAACACTATGGCCCCCGAGTCTATTCACTTATATATTCAGAAAACTTATAATTTCCTCACTGTTCTTGTTTGTCTTTTATTTTACTTTGCAATTTACAATTATCTACACATCTCATTGCTTGCAATTAAGGAGATCAAGGGGATTAACAACCCTCTTGCCTGTGTTGGGTGCAAGTTGTTTGCTTTTTGTTTGCAGCCTGTGAAGACGGATGATGATTGATATTCCTATTGGTTCGATAAACCTTGGTTTCTTAACTGAGTGGAATACTTACCCGTATTTTGTTGCAATTACCTGTTCCTGTTAACGGAAAACACAACGCAGATCACCACTATCAGGAATGATTTCTAGGCCCGTTTCCGGGGAATATCATCACCAACTATCAAGTAACTTCGGACAAATTATAATTCACTTGTTCTTATTTTTATTTGCTGTTATATTTTTCTTTCTTCAAAAAATCAAAAATACAAAAATATATAACTTTCCTTGTCACTAGTTTGCTTCTTTGCTCTCTAGTTTACTTGTCCTGCTTGTTACTTTGCTTGCTCGATCACCATGTCCCAAGATAGATTCCAAAATATCTCTTATTAACAATGAATGTTGGAAATAGGAAGCTCTATGAAAACCTTCATTACTTCACAATATGTGCATAATGAATTATTTGCTAATGACATTAGAGAACATTCAACTTTGCTCGACGCTATTAGAATCTACTTGACAAAGTCCTCCAATCACAATTTGCTAAAACCGAAGAGTTGTTAGGAAAGATCTATGACAAGCAAACCACTCTAGTAAATAGGATGGCTGCCAAACTGGAATCTCTCGCTATTAATAACCATGATGAAGATCTTAAAATGATTGGCACTTATACTATTGAATCCTTATTTACTTCTATGAATATAAATGATAAAGGGACTAGAGATGAGTCAACTTTAGTTAGAGAGCGTCCCATTTGCTTGGAGGGTGATTATTCCAATGCTGAAACTGAAAAAGTGGGTTTGGAGAGGTCAAAACTTTAACTAGTGATGTGCCCACTATCTTGGATTACAAGGACTTTAATTATGAAAGTTTATCTTTAGTAGAATTTATTAACTTGTTAGACAAACCTTTATTAGCTCACCCAATGCTTATGAACAAACCAAGGCTTTCAATAATCATATAGTGGAAGTAATGATAAAATCTTAGGATGAGAAACTTGAACTTGAAGTTTTTATTCCTAGAAAATTGCATGATGAATGGTAACCTAGTATCAAAATAAAGATAAATAAACATGAATACAATTCTTTGTGTGACCTTGGTGCTAGTGTTTCAACAATACCTAAATCCCTTTGTGATGTGCTTGGTCTCGCTATTATTCAAGATTGTTCCCTAAACTTGCATCTTGCGGATTATACCATTAAGAAACCCTTAGGTAGAATTGATGATGTTCTCATTATTGCAAATAAAAATTATGTGTGTGTAGATTTCATTGTGCTTGATATTTATTGCAATCCTACTTGTCCAACAATACTTGGAAGACCTTTCCTGCGAACTATAGGTGCAATTATCGATATGAAAGAGGAAAACATAAGGTTCCAATTTCCATTAAAGAAAGGGATGGAACACTTCCCTAGAAAGAGAACCAAACCACCTTATTAATCCATCATGAGGGATACTTATAGTTTGAGTGTCAAGGATGACAACACTTGATCATATCATTATGCCTATCTAGGGGCATAATACAATAGCGCGTGTTGCAAGGCAACCCAATAGTTATCTTAATTTTTGCTTTTTTACTTTCTGTTTTTGGGCAATGACATGATTATTGACTCTATAATGATTGTGGTTTTATGTTTAAATTATCATTTGTGCCAAGTGAAGCCTTTCAGATGACTTGTATGATAAGTATAATTGACATGGTGCAAAAATAGAAACTTTAACGTCGAATGAAGAATTTGTCAGATTTTACTGGAATATCTTTGTAAGCTGAATTTTTTTACGTAGTATTACTGTAAAAATTCCTCAAGGTATTCTAACTTCTCATAATGTCTGAAATTACAAAAGTACAACTTAATTACAAATCACTATAGATTGTGTTGTTTTAGGCAGATTCTATTTTAGCTTGCAGAGTTCCTTGTTTTGATGATGCTATGGATTGTATCAGGGGGTATAAGGCATGGAGAAGTTAGAATATAGTATCTATTATGAAAAAATGAAATATGAATCAATTTACAACATTACCTAAGTATTTGATATGTTGCTTATACTAACGGATATCACGAAGTTTTGTTGAGTTTTGTGTGATTGTAGGTTTCAAGTTTTGGATGTTATCGCGGTGGACAAAGAAATAAGGAGCGGCAAGAGCCTAATCTTGGGGATTCCCAAGGCACCCCAAGGTAATATTATATGAAGAGCCAAGCGTCTAAGCTTGGGGACGCCCGGAAAGGCATCCCCTTTTTCGTCTCAATCCATGAGTATGTCACTTGGAGCTACATTTTTAGTCATCCCATGATATAAACTTTGCTTGGAGCGTCATTTACTTTAGTTTGCTTTTTTATTTTTAGTTCGCCACAACCATAATTTTCTAGATACACCGACTTGAAAAAGACACGCCTTTATCATGATTTCTTAGAATAATCTATGTGCTTCACTTATATCTTTTGAGCTTAGCAGTTGCTCTAGTACTTCACTTATATCTTTTTGAGCACGTAGGCGTTTAGATTTTATAGAAATATTTGCACTCTCCTTCTTCACTTATATTTTCTTGAGAGTTAATGAACAGTAATGGTAATTTTTGTGGGTCATAAAGCTAGTCCAAAAATAATAGTTACTCAATGAATGATAATAAAAACCATCATGTAGCACATAAAGTGAAATTGCGGGTTAATGATATTGATGTGGGAATGTGAAAAAGGTGTGAGTGCATCATTGTTGATAAGATAGAAGTACTGGTAATAGAAGATGTTAATTTCTTGTTTGTATAAATATTGAATAGGGATGGCGGGGATGTGTGAGTATTTCTATTCCTTGTTTAAATCCTAGTCTTGTTTTGGGTCAGAGTCAATCGATGGTTAACTCCTCCCAATCCTCTCCCTCATAGCAAGCGAGTAGTGCGTTATTTTGTGCTAAAACTAATAAAACTTTGCAATAAGTATATGAGTTCTTCATGGCTAATGTGAAACCATGGACATACGCCATCTCACCTCCTCACATTTTGCTAGCCTGTCCAGTACCGTGCATTGCCCATTCTCACCTCGAGGATCGGTGCAAACTTCACCGGTGCATCCAAACCCCATGGCATGATCACATATAAGCCTTATTGTATCTTCCTCAAAACAGCCACCATACCTACCTATCACGACATTTTGATAGCCATCCCGAGATATATTGCCATGTAAATTCTACCGTTACATCATCTGACCAGTTCATTCATCCTCATATTGCTTTGCATGATCATATAGAGCTGACATAACATTTGTGGCAAAGCCATCATTCATCATATTGCTGAAACATGTCACGCTAGATCATTTCACATCCTGGAACACAGCTAGAGGAATTCATATTGAGTCATATTCCTTCATAGTTCTTCATGTCGAGCTGTCATTAGTTGTAAGTAAATAGAAGTGTGATGATCATCATTATTAGAGCATTTCCCAATAAGAAAATAAAAATGAGGGAGGCGAAATGATCCCACCATAACAAAAAATGAAAAAAATGAATGAGAGAAAAAGAGAGAAGGGACTTTGCTACTATCCATTACCACACTTGTGGCTCAAAGTGGCACCTTGTTATTCATATAGAGAGTCTCATGATATGTCATTTTCATATGCTAGTGGGAATCAAATTTTCATTATATAAACTTGGCTTGCATATCCCAATGACGGACTTCCTCAAATGCTCCAGGTCTTCACGAGCAAGCAAGTTGGATGCACACCCCACATAGCTTCATTTGATCTTTCATACACTTATAGCTCTAGTGCATCATTTGCATGACAATCCCTACTCCTTGCATTGACATAAAATGATGGACATCTCCATAGCCCGTTGGTACACCTAGTTGATGTAAGACTATCTTCCGCACTTTTTACCCCTTTGATATCTATCACCATATTCTATTCCATCCTTATGCTATGTACATTGTTCATGCTCATGTATTGCGTGAAGAATAAAAAGTTGACTCACATTGAAAAGTACGATCCAATTGCCTAACTTGGACACTGTGGTGCTTGACATTTGTATTAATGTGGTGAAGATGGAACCATGCCTTTCTAATATGAAAGATGAATGGGGGTAAATATTCTTTGAGGACCGTATACTTTGAAAGATTGATGATTTTGTTTCTTATACTTATAATTATTACTATGTTGATGTTTGTTAATTCATCTCTTCTTAATGAGCATACATGCAAAATATTGCATATTGGGTAGCATGTCACATCAAAAATTCTATTTTTTATCATTTACCTACTCGAGGACGAGGAGGAATTAAGCTTCGGGATGCTTGATATGTCTCCAATGTATATTTTTTTATTGTTCCATGCTGATATATTATCATACGAGGATACTTCTTGGGTCATAGTTTACCAATTTATATTATTTTTGAGCAGTAACCTAATGACCCAGTACACAGTGTGAGCTACTGTTTTCTGTGTGTTTTTTACTTTTTAGGTTTGATCGCATGATGTAGACAAAGAGAACTCACTACAAAGAGAACTCGGTCAATATGAATTACCCCCATTGTTTTATCCTTAGTGAGAACAATAAAAAGATGTACCTTGTCCCCTTTTATCACTGGGATATAGAAACCCGTCATATTGAACCCACTACAATGCACCCCTCTCACTGCAGAAATATTAGTCTAGTTGGACAAAGTATTTTAACAGACCGGGGAGATTTACGAACCTATGATAATCATGAAAATAAGAATCATAATTAGAATTCAGAGAAGACTCGTATCTTTATCGTGAATAATTTGAACATAAACCCACAATTCATCGGATCCCAACAAGCACACTGCACAACAAGATTACATCGGATAGATCAAAGTGAAGATGCAATGATCATTGTATTGAAGATCAATAGAGAGAGATTTTAATTTAGGTACTAGCTACAGACCCATAGTTCTTTGGTAAACTACTCACACATCACCATGGGAGCAACAAGGTTGATGCAGACGTCCTCCATGATCGCCCCCCCCCCACCCTATGATAGGGCACCGAAAAAGGGCTCCTGACGGTCACATGCCGAACAAAGACTCGTGGCGGCGGAAAAGTGTTTTGGGATACTCTTTAGGATTTTGGGATATTTGTGAATTTATAGGATGACGAGGTAGCTAGGAGACCCTATAGGAGGCAAACACAAAACAAAGCATGGCCACCCCCTGGGCTTGCCCTGATGTGTGCTGCCTCCCTCGTGAAGCCTGTGGTCTCTTCCCGAAGCTTCCACGTCTTCTTGTGGCCTAGGAAAAATCATAAAAAAAAGTTTCTCGGCACTTGGACTTTGTTTGGTACGGTAACCTAAAAAGCCAAAAAATGCAGAAAACGGCAACTGACACTCGATATACTAATTGGTATATAAACACCCAGAAAGCATCCTAGAATGATCATATTATAACACGGAACAATCAAAACTTATATATACGCTCGAGAGGTATCAACATCCCAAAGCTTAATTCATGCTCGTCCTTGCGTAGGTAAATGATAAAAACATAATTTTTGATGTGAAATGTTACCCAACATGTAATCTATTGAAGGTTTAATCATTTAGAAATTATGAATCATTAATCATTAAGTTAGTAATATTCATAAACATAAGCAACGCAATCGTCAAGTTTCAAAATATAGGATCCTTAAAGAATGTTCACCCCTATTCACTTTATCATATAAGTATAGCATGGCTCCGTCTTCACCACATAAATACAAATGTTAAGAACCATAGAGTCAAGTCATGCAGCTGGATCATACTCTTTAACGTGCTTCAACTTTCAATTATTCACTCAATATATGAGCGTGAACCATGGATATAGCATAAAGGTGGATTAGAATGTAGTGGTAGGTTCCAAAGGGGTGAAAGTGGAGTAGTAAGTCTCACATCAACTAAGCTTATCAACAGGCTATGGAGATGACCATCAATAGATATCAATGCAAGGAGTAGGGATTGCCATGCAACGGATGCACTAGAGCAATAAGTGTATGAATGCTCAACTGAAGCTAAGTGGGTGTGTATCCAACTTACTTGCTCATGAAGACCTGAGGCATTTGAGGAAGCCCGTCATCGAAATATACAAGCCAAGTTTTATAATGAAAAATTCTCACTAGCATATGGAAGTGACAAAACATGAGACTGTCTATATGAAGAACATGGTGCCACTTCGAGGCACAAGTGTGGAAAATGAGGTAGTAGCACTGTCCCTTCTCTCTTTTCTCTCATTTATTTCTTTTTCTTTTTTTTCTTTTTTCCTTTTTGCTTTTCCTTTTTTTCTTTTTTTGTCTTTTCCTTTTTTCTGTCTGGAGTCTCATCCCGACTTGTGAGGGAATGATTGTCCCCATCATCCTTTTCCTCAATGAGACAATGCCCTAATAATGATGATCATCACAATTTTATCTAGTTACAACTCAAGATGAGAAACTGTAGTATTACTCTATATGAATGCCTCTAGAAGTCTACCAGGATGTGCAATGATCAAGCATAACATGTATAAAAATGATGAATGGTGGTTTTGCCGCAAATACTATGTCAACTTAGATAATCATGCAAAGCAATATGACAATGGATGTACAAGTCATATGATGTGACAGTGGAAGTTGCATGTCAATAAATCAAGGAATGGCTATGGAAATGCCATGATCGGTAGGCATGTGGCTGTTTTGAGGAAGATATAATGTGTTTTACATGCAATAGAGCGTATCATGTCACGGTTTTTAGACGCACTGACGAAGGTTGCATCGATCCTCGAGGTGAGAATGGGCAATGCACGGTACTGAAGATGCTAGCAAATATGTGGAGGTGAGAGTACTTATATCCATGGATTCACATTAGTTATGATGAACTCACATACTTATTGCAAGATTTTATTTGCTCTCTCAAAGCAAAGCACTACTCGCATACCACTAGGGAGGAGGTTGGTAGGAGTTAACTATCGCCCCCCCCCCCCCCCCGACTTAAACAACACTAGGATTTCAACGAGGAATAACTATCTCACACATCATTACCATACCTTAAAAATATTTGGATGAACAACAAGTTCACACCTATAATTCACGAAAATTATATTAACGAGTGATCATGCACTCATGCTTTTTCACATTATCACATTAATATCATTAACCACTATTTATGTTTTATGTGCTACATGTTGTTTTGATTATGCACTCATTGAATACCTTTTTTTAAATAATATTATAACCCATCCAAATTAAAGTCTCTATTTATTAACACTCAAACAAATATAAGTGAAGAATGTGAGTGCAATTACTTATGTAAAATCTATACGCCAACATGCTCTAAAGGATATAAGTGAAGCACTAGAGCAACTACTAAGCTCAAAAGATATAAGTGAAACACACAGAGTATTCTAATTAATCATGGTGATCTCGTGTCCCTCTAAAGTGGATGTATTCAAAGAAAAATGATTGTGTACAATTAAAACAAAAAGAAAACTAAGGCAAATGATGCTCCGAGCAAAATTCATATCATGTGATGAATAAAAATATAGCTCTAAGGGACATACCGATAGATTGAGACGAAAGAGGGGCTGTCTTCCGGGGTAACCCCAAGTTTAGATATTTGAGTCTTCCTATAATATTACATTGGGGTGCCTTGAGAATCCCCAAGCTGAGGTCCTTGCCGCTCCTTATTCCTTAATCCGTCGCGATAACACCAAAAACTTGAAAATTCGGCACACAAAAGTCAACAGAAACTTTGTGAGATCCGTTAGTATAATAATCATATCAAATACTTTAGCTACTATTATAAATTGATTCATATTTTATTATTGTGGAAGGTACTATATTCTAACTTCTCCATAACTTATACCCCCGATATAATCTATCTCATCATCAAAACAAGCAAACTGTACAACCAAAAATGGAATCTATCTAAAACAAAATAGTTTGTATTGATATAATTAAATACCATACTTATGTAACTACAAATATTCTGAAATATTAGGACGTCCTTAGAATTTGTATAAAAATACTGTGTAAAAATTTCACATCAAAAAACGTTCAAGTAAAATCATAGAAATTCTGCACTAGACACTAAAGTTTTTGTTTTTGCGCCGCAGCAATTCTACTATCATTCAAATCATCTCAAAGGCTTCACTTGGCACAAACAGTAATTTGAACAGAAAAAACACAATAATTATAGAGGCAACAATCATGTTGAATAAAAATAATGGAAGGTATTGGGTTGTCTCTCGACAAGCTCTTTCTTTATAGCCATTAATTTAGGCTTGTGATGGTAATGATGCTCACAAGAAAGATAATAATCGAAACATAAAGAGAGCATCATGTAGCATTGATGTGGCAACAAAAGTCCTTCCTTGGCGCTAGGAATTCTTCTTGTTACTTCTATGGTTTGCGTCGGTTTTTCCCTTGAAGAGGAAATGGTGATGCGGCATAGGAGCAGTAAGTATTTCCCTCAGTTTGAGAACCAAGGTATCGATCCATAAGGAGGGTCTCGTCATGTCCAGAGTACATGCGCAAACACAAACAAGCTTGCACCCAACGCTTCAAAGGGGTTGTCAATCCCTTCAAGATTGTTTGCAAAGTGAGATCTGAAGGCGGAAAGTGCAACGAAGTAAAAAGTGTAAGGCTGAAAATATAGTGTGGAGTAGACCGGGGGGCCATAGTGTTCACTAGAGGCTTCTCTCATAATAGCAAATCTCAAGGTGAGTAGAACCGCGCAAAGTCATGACGATATCTAAGGCAATGATCATACATATAGGCATCACGTCCGAGACAAGTAGACCGATACTTTCTGCATCTACTGCTATTACTCCACACATCGACCGCTATCCAGCATGCATCTAGTGTATTGAGTTCGTGACGAACAGAGTAACGCCTTAAGCAAGATGACATGATGTAGAGGGATAATCTCAAACCAATGATGAAAACCCCATCTTTTTACCCTTGGTGACAACAACACGATGCGTGCCTCGCTACCCCTTCTGTCACTGGGTGAGGTCACCGCACGGTATGAACCCAAAACCAAGCACTTCTCCCATTGCAAGAATCATAGATCTAGTTGGCCAGACAAAACCCACAACTCGAAGAGAATTACAAGGATATGAAATCATTCATAAGAGAGATCAGAAGAAACTCAAATAAGATTCATAGATAATCTGATCATAAATCCACAATTCATCGGATCTCGACAAACACACCACAAAAGAAGATTACATCAGATAGATCTCCATGAAGATCATGGAGAACTTTGTATTGAAGATCCAAGAGAGAGAAGAAGCCATCCAGTTACTAGCTATGGACCCGTAGGTCTATGGTGAACTACTCAGGCATCATCGGAGTGGTCATGGTGTTGATGAAGAAGCCCTCCATGTCCGAATCCCCCCTCCGACAGGGCAGCAGAACATGCCCCAGATGGGATCTTGCGGAGACAGAAGCTTGCGGCGGCGGAAAAGTACTTTCGATGATCTCCTGATTTTTTGGGATTTTTAGGGAATTTATAGGCGCAACCCCTAGGTGAGGGGGCGCTCAGGGGGCCCACAAGCCTGTGGGCTGCGGCCTCCCCCCGTGGCCGCGGGGTGGGGTCTTGTGGGGCCCCTGAGGCTCCCCTGCCTTGGCTCTCAAGCTTCCCGATCTTCTTCCGTTCCGGAAAAAATATTTTTAGGGATTTTCTTCCGTTTGGACTCCGTTTCAAAATCTCCTCTGAAAGGGGTCAAAAACATGGAAAAAACAGGAACTGGCACTTGGCACTGAGTTAATAAGTTAGTCCCAAAATATATATAAAAGGCATGCATAACATCCAAAGTTTGACAAGATAATAGCATGAAACCATCAAAAACTATAGATGCGTTGGGGACGTATCAAGCATGTGAAAAACACATTTAAGTCTAACATACTTCCTATGCATAGGCATTTTATAAGTAAAAAAATTATCAAGGCAAGAAGTGTCCCAAAAAATATATAAAAGGCATGCATAACATCCAAAGTTTGACATGATAATAGCATGAAACCATCAAAAATTATAGATACGTTGGAGACGTATCAAGCATGTGAAAAACACATTTAAGTCTAACATACTTCCTATGCATAGGCATTTTATAAGTAAAAAATTATCAAGGCAAGAAGTATCTAGCACATGCATGTAGGAAGAATGACGCATTAATAATTTTAACACAAAGACAGGTAAGTGAGTAACATGAAAATTCGTATAACCATATTTTCCTCTCTCATAATAATGGCATGTTAGATCGTATACAAATTCAACAATATAGCTATCATATAAAATATTCTCTCCATGATCCACATGCACAAAAGTTCTTCAATCTTCCAAGGTAGTGGGATCACCATTAACTAAAGTCATGACCTCACCAAACTCACTTTTATCAATAAAATCATAAGATTGAACACTATCTGAATATGTGGGATTCTTATCTAAAATTGACACTCTTACAAATCCACTTTCAATATTATTGTAAAGATTACTATCCATAGCACAATCATCATGAGGCTTAAATAAATTTTCAAGATCAAAAGAAATATCATCACCCCAATCATGAAGTAGTGGAGATACCAAAATCATCATCCCCAAGCTTGTAGTTTTGCATATCAGTAGTGTTGGGGAACGTGCATGGGAAACAAAAAATTTCCTACGCGCACGAAGACCTATCATGGTGATGTCCATCTACGAGAGGGGATCTCCGATCTACGTACCATTGTAGATCGCACAGCAGAAGCGTTAAGAAACGCGGTTGATGTAGTGGAACGTCCTCACGTCCCTCGATCCGCCCCGCGAACCGTCCCACGAACCGTCCCGCGATCCGTCCCACGATCCGCTCCGATCTAGTGCCAAACGGACGGCACCTCCGCGTCCAGCACACGTACAACTCGACGATGATCTCGGCCTTCTTGATCCAGCAAGAGAGACGGGGAGTTAGATGAGTTCTCCGGCAGCGTGATGGCAATCCGGAGGTTGGTGGTGATCTAATCTCAGCAGGGCTCCGACCGAGCTCCGCAGAAACGCGATCAAGAGGTAAAACCGTGGAGGTATGTGGTCGGGCTGTCGTGGCAAAGTTGTCTCAAATCAGCCCTAATAGCTCCATATATATAGGAGGAGGGGAGGGGAGGCTTGCCTTGAGTCTCAAGTAGCCCCAAGGGCTGCGCCACCAAGGGAGGAGGAGTCCTCCTCCAATCCTAGTCCAACTAGGATTGGAAGGTGGAGTCCTTCTCTCCTTTCCCACCTCCTTTTTTTTCTTTTCTCTTTGATTTTCTATCTATGGCGCATAGGGCCTTCTTGGGCTGTTCCACCAGCCCACCAAGGGCTGGTGCGCCACCCCCAAGGCCTATGGGCTTCCCCGGGGTGGGCTCCCCCCCCCCCCCGGGGTGAACACCCGGAACCCATTCGTCATTCCCGGTACATTCCCGGTAACTCCGAAAACCTTCCGGTAATCAAATGAGGTCATCCTATATATCAATCTTTGTTTCCGGACCATTACGGAAACCCTCGTGACGTCTGTGATCTCATCCGGGACTCCGAACAACATTCGGTAACCAACCATATAACTCAAATACGCATAAAACAACGTCGAACCTTAAGTGTGCAGACCCTGCGGGTTCGAGAACTATGTAGACATGACCTGAGTGACTCCTCGGTCAATATCCAATAGCGGGACCTGGATGCCCATATTGGATCCTACATATTCTACGAGTATCTTATCGTTTGAACCTCATTGCCAAGGATTCATATAATCCCGTATGTCATTCCCTTTGTCCTTCGGTATGTTACTTGCCTGAGATTCGATCGTCAGTATCCGCATACCTATTTCAATCTCGTTTACCGGCAAGTCACTTTACTTGTTCCGTAATACAGGATCCTGCAACTTACACTAAGTCACATTGCTTGCAAGGCTTGTGTGTGATGTTGTATTACCGAGTGGGCCCCGAGATACCTCTCCGTCACACGGAGTGACAAATCCCAGTCTCGATCCTTACTAACTCAACGAACACCTTCGGAGATACCTGTAGAGCATCTTTATAGTCACCCAGTTACGTTGCGACGTTTGATACACACAAAGCATTCCTCCGGTGTCAGTGATTTATATGATCTCATGGTCATAGGAACAAATACTTGACACGCAGAAAACAGTAGCAACAAAATGACACGATCAACTTGCTACGTCTATTAGTTTGGGTCTAGTCCATCACATGATTCTCCTAATGATGTGATCCCGTTATCAAGTGACAACACTTGCCTATGGTCAGGAAACCTTGACCATATTTGATCAACGAGCTAGTCAACTAGAGGCTTACTAGGGACAGTGTTTTTGTCTATGTATCCACACATGCATTGTGTTTCCAATCAATATAATTATAGCATGGATAATAAACAATTATCATGAACAAAGAAATATAATAACAACTAATTATTATTGCCTCTAGGGCATATTTCCAACAGTCTCCCACTTGCACTAGAGTCAATAATCTAGTTCACATCACCATGTGATTTCAACGAATCCAACACCCATATAGTTCTGGGGTCTGATCACGTCTTGCTCGTGAGAGAGGTTTTAGTCAACGGTTCTGAAACTTTCCGATCCGTGTGTTCTTTACAAATCTTTATGTCATCTTATAGATGCTGCTACTATGTGCTATTCGGAAGTACTCCAAACATCTACTCTACTATACGAATCCGTTTCACTACTCATAGTTATTCGGATTAGTGTCAAAGCTTGCATCGACGTAACCCTTTACGACGAACTCTTTAACCACCTCCATAATCGAGAAAAATTCCTTAGTCTATCAGTTACTAAGGATAAATTTTGACCGCTGCTAGTGATTCAATCATGGATCACTTTCTGTACCTCTCAACAGACTTTGAGTCAAGGTACACATCAGGTGCGGTACCCAGCATGGCATACTTCAGATTCTATGGCCAAGGCATAGAATACGACCTTCGTCTATTCTCTTTATTCTGCCGGGGTCGGGTTTTGAGTCTTACTCAAATTCACACCTTACAACGCAACCAATAACTCCTTCTTTGCTGATCTATTTTGAACTCCTTCAAAAACTTGTCAAGGCATGCACCTTGTTGAAACTTCTATTAAGCGCTTTCGATCTATCTCCATAGATCTTTGATGCTCAACGTTCAAGTAGCACAATCCAGGTATTCCTTTGAAAACTCCTTTCAAACAACCTTGTATGCTTTATAGAAATTCTACATTACTTCTGATCCACAATATGTCAACCACATATACTTATCAGAAATTCTATGTGCTCCCACTCACTTCTTTGGAAATACAAGTTTCTCATAAACCTTGTACAAACCCAAAATCTTTGATCATCTCATCAAAGTGTATATTCCAACTCCGAGATGCTTGCACCAGTCCATTGAAGGATCGCTGGAGCTTGCATACTTGCTAGTATCTTTAGGATCGACAAAACCTCCTGGTTGTATCACATACAATGTTTGCTCAAGGAAACCGTCGAGGAAACAATGTTTTGACATCCTATGTGCAATATTTCATAAATAGTGCACCAACTACTAACATAATTCTAACAGACTTTTAGCATCGCTACGAGTGAGAAAGTCTCATCATAGTCAACTGTTTGATCTTGTCGGAAACATCTTTGCGACAAGTCGAGCTTTTCTTAATAGTGACTTATCACCATCATCGTCTGTCTTCCTTTTAAAGATCCATCTTTACTCAATAGTCCTATGACCATCAAGTAGTTCTTTGACTTTAGTCTTTAGTATCTGCCAGTTCCGGGTATGTTGAATCTCCAGCCCAAAGTCTACACTTTGTTTTTGTACATGGATCCTCTCTCGGATTTCATGGCTTCCAGCCATTTGACGGAATCCAGTCCCACCATTGCTTTCTCCATAACTCGTAGGTTCACTGTTGCTCAACAACATGACCTCCAAGACAGGGTTACCATACCACTCTGCAGTAGTACGCGACCTTGTCAACCTGCGAGGCTTGTGGTAACTTGATCCGATGCTCGATGATCACCATCATCAGCTTTCACTTCAATTGGTGTAGGCGCCACAGGAACAACTTCCTGCGCCCTGCTACACACTTGTTGAAGTGATGGTTCAATAACCTCATCAAGTTCTACCACCCTCCCACTCAATTCTTTCGAGAGAAACCTTTCCTCGAGAAAGGATCCGTTTCTAGAAACAAACACTTTGCTTTCGGATCTGAGATAGGAGATGTACCCAACTGTTTTGGATATCCTATGAAGATGCATTTATCCGCTTTGGGTTCGAGCTTATCAGACTAAAACTTTTTCACATAAGTGTCAAAGCCCCAAACTTTCAAGAAACGACAGTTTAGATTTCTCTAAACCTCAGTCTATACTGTGTCATCTCAACGGAAATACGCTGTGCCCTATTTAAAGTGAATGCGGTTGTCTCTAATGCATAACCCATAAGCGATAGTGGTAATTCGATAAGAGACATCATAGCATGCACCATACCAAATAGTGCGTGGCTATGACGTTCAGACAAATCATCACACTATGATGTTCCAGGTGGCATGAACTGCAAAACAATTTCCTCATTGTCTTAACTGCGTACCAAAACTCGTAACTCAGATATTCATTTCTATGATCATATCGTAGACAGTTTATCCTCTTGTTACGACGAACTTCACTCCGAAACAGAATTGAACTTTTCAATATTTCAGACTTGTGATTCATCAAGTAAATACTCCTGTATCTACTCAAATCGTCAGTGAAGTAAGAACATAATGATATCCACTGCGTGCCTTAGCACTTATTGGACTGCACACATCAAAAAATGCATTACTCCCAACAAGTTCTATCTTGTTTCATCTGAATGAAAACAAGGCTTTGCTCATGTGGTATGATTTGCATGTCACTAGTGATTCAAAATCAAGTGAGTATAAAGATCCATCAGCATGGAGCCTCTTCATGCAATTTATACCAACATGACTCAAGCGGCAGTGCCACAACTAAGTGGTACTATCATTATTACTTTTTATCTTTTGGCACTAATATTATGAACATGTGTAACACTAAGATTGAGATTCAATAAACTATTTAGGGTAATTATTCAAGAAAATAGAATAACTATTATTCTTTTAAATGAATAATGGTATTGCAACAAACACGATCCAATCATGTTCATGCTCAACGCAAACACCAAATAACAATTATTTGGGTTTCACCACCAATCTCGATGATAGAGGGACCGTGCGACGTTTGATCATATCAACCTTGGAAACACTTCCAACACGTATCGTCACCTCGCCTTTAGCTAGTCTATGTTTATTCCGTAGCTTTCATTTCGTGTTACCAATCACTTAGCAACTGAACCGGTATCCAATACCCTCGCGCTACTAGGAGTACTAGTAAAGCACACATCAACATCATGTATATCAAATATACTACTTTCGACTTTGCCAGCCTACTTATCTACCAAGCATCTAGGGTTGCTCCGCCTCAGTGACTGTTCCCCTCATAACAGAAGCACTTTGTCCCGGGCTTGGGTTTAATCTGGGGTCTCTTCATTAGTGCAACAACTGCTTTGTCGTTTCACGAAGTATCCCTTCTAACCCTTGCCTTTCTCGAAACTTAGTGGTTTTACTAACCATCAACTATTGATGCTCCTTCTTGACTTCTACTTTCGCAGTGTCAAACATCGCGAATCGCTCAAGGATCATTGTATCTATCCTTGATATGTTATAATTCATCACGAAGCTCTCACAGCTTGGTGGCAGTGACTTTGGAGAACCATCACTATCTTATCTGGAAGATCAACTCCCACTTGATTCAAGCGATTGTCGTACTCAGATAATCTGAGCACACGCTCAACGATTGAGCTTTTCTCCTTTACTTCGTGGACAAAGAATCTTGTCGGAGGTCTCATACCTCTTAACAAGGGCACAAGCATGAAATCACAATTTCATCTCTTTAGAACATCTCTTATGTTCCGTGACATTTCAAAACGTCTTCGGCGCCTTGCTTCTAAGCCATTAAGTATTTTGTACTGAACTATCATGTAGTCATCAGAAACGTGTATGTCGGATGTTCAAAACATCTACAGACAACGCTCGAGGTGCCGCACACCGAGTGGTGCATTAATGACATAAGCCTTCTGCGCAGCAACGAGGACAATCCTCGGTTTTACAGACTCAGTCTGCAAAGTTTGCTACTATCAACTTTCAACTAAATTTTCTCTAGGAACATATAAAAAACAGTAGAGCTATAGCGCAAGCTACATCGTAATTCGCAAAGACCATTAGACTATGTTCATGACAATTAGTTCAATTAATCATATTACTTAAGAACTCCCACTCAAAAAGTACATCTCTCTAGTCATTTGAGTGGTACATGATCCAAATCCACTATCTCCAGTCCGATCATCACGTGAGTCGAGAATAGTTTCAGTGGTAAGCATCTCTATGCTAATCATATCAACTATACGATTCATGCTCTACCTTTAGGTCTCATGTGTTCCGAGGCCATGTCTGCACATGCTAGGCTCGTCAAGCTTAACCCGAGTGTTCAGCGTGTGCAACTGTTTTGCACCCGTTGTATGTGAACATTGAGTCTATCACACCCGATCATCATGTGGTGTCTCGAAACGAAGAACTGTCGCAATGGTGCACAGTCGGGGAGAACACAATTTCTTCTTGAAATTTTAGTGAGAGATCACCTCGTAATGCTACCGTCGTTCTAAGCAAGATAAGGTGCATAAAGGATTAACATCACATGCAATTCATAAGTGACATGATATGGCCATCATCATGTGCTTCTTGATCTTCATCACCAAAGCACCGGCACTATCTTCTTGTCACCGGCGTCACACCATGATCTTCATCATCATGATCTCCATAAACATGTCGCCATCGTGGTTGTCGTGCTACTCATGCTATTACTACTAAAGCTACGTCCTAGCAATATAGTAAACGCATCTGCAAGCACAAACGTTGGTTTGAAGACAACCCTATGGCTCCTGCCGGTTGCCGTACCATCGACGTGCAAGTCGATATTAACTATTACAACAAGATCATCTCATACATCCAATATATCACATCACATCGTTGGCCATATCACATCACAAGCATACCCTGCAAAAACAAGTTAGACGTTCTCTAACTGTTGTTGCATGTTTTACGTAGTGACCATGGGTATCTAGTAGGATCGCATCTTACTTACGCAAACACCACAACGGAGATATATGAATTGCTATTTAACCTCATCCAAGGACCTCCTCGGTCAAATCCGATTCCACTAAAGTTGGAGAAACCGACACTCGCCGGTCATCTTTGAGCAACGGAGTTACTCGTAGCGATAAAACAAGTCTCTCGTAAGCGTATGAGTAATGTCGGTCTGAGCCGCTTCGATCCAACAATACCGCGGAATCAAGAAAAGACTAAGGAGGGCAGCAAAATGCACATCACCACCCACAAAAACTTTTGTGTTCTACTCGAGAAGACATCTACGCATGAACCTAGCTCATGATGCCACTGTTGGGGAACGTCGCATGGGAAACAAAAATTTTCCTACGCGCACAAATACCTATCATGGTGATGTCCATCTACGAGAGGCGATTTCCAATCTACGTACCCTTGTAGATCGCACAGCAGAAGCATTAAGAAACGCGGTTGATGTAGTGGAACGTCCTCACGTCCGTCGATCCGCCCCGCGAACCGTCCCACGAACCGTCCCGCGATCCGTCCCATGATCCGCTCCGATCTAGTGCCAAACGGACGGCACCTCCGCGTTCAGCACACGTACAGCTCGACGATGATCTCGGCCTTCTTGATCCAGCAAGAGAGACGGAGAGGTAGATGAGTTCTCCGGCAGCGTGGCGGCGCTCCGGAGGTTGGTGGTGATCTAATCTCAGCAGGGCTCCGCCCGAGCTCCGCAGAAATGCGATCTAGAGGTAAAACCGTGGAGGTATGTGGTCGGGCTGCCGTGGCAAAGTTGTCTCAAATCAGCCCTAATAGCTCCATATATATAGGAGGAGGGGATGGGAGGCTTGCCTTGAGGCTCAAGGAGCCCCAAGGGCTGTGCCACCAAGGGAGGAGGAGTCCTCCTCCAATCCTAGTCCAACTAGTATTGGAAGGTGGAGTCCTTCTCTCCTTTCCCACAACCTTTTTTTTCTTTTCTCCTTGATTTTCTATCTATGGCGCATAGGGCCTTCTTGGGCTGTCCCACCAGCCCACCAAGGGCTGGTGCGCCACCCCCAAGGCCTATGGGCTTCCCCGGGATGGGCTGCCCCCCCCCCCCCCGGAGAACACCCGAAACCCATTCGTCATTCCCGGTACATTCCCGGTAACTCCGAAAACCTTCCGGTAATCAAATGAGGTCATCCTATATATCAATCTTCATTTACGGACCATTCCGTAAACCCTCGTGACGTCCATGATCTCATCCGAGACTCCGAACAACATTCGGTAACCAACCATATAACTCAAAAACGCATAAAACAACATCGAACCTTAAGTGTGCAGACCCTGCGGGTTCGAGAACTATGTAGACATGACCCGATTGACTCCTCGGTCAATATCCAATAGCAGGACCTGGATGCCCATATTGGATCCTACATATTCTACGAAGATCTTATCATTTGAACCTTAGTGCCAAGGATTCATATAATCCCGTATGTCATTCCCTTTGTCCTTCGGTATGTTACTTGCCCGAGATTCGATCGTCAGTATCCGCATACCTATTTCAATCTCGTTTACCGGCAAGTCTCTTTACTCGTTCCGTAATACAAGATCCTGAAACTTACACTAAGTCACATTGCTTGCAAGGCTTGTGTGTGATGTTGTATTACCGAGTGGGCCCCGAGATACCTCTCCGTCACACGGAGTGACAAATCCCAGTCTCGATCCATACTAACTCAACGAACACCTTCGGAGATACTTGTAGAGCATCTTTATAGTCACCCAGTTACGTTGCGACGTTTGATACACACAAAGCATTCCTCCGGTGTCAGTGAGTTATATGATCTCATGGTCATAGGAACAAATACTTGACACGCAGAAAACAGTAGCAACAAAATGACACGATCAACATGCTACGTCTATTAGTTTGGGTCTAGTCCATCACATGATTCTCCTAATGATGTGATCCCGTTATCAAGTGACAACACTTGCCTATGGTCAGGAAACCTTGACCATATTTGATCAACGAGCTAGTCAACTAGAGGCTTACTAGGGACAGTGTTTTTGTCTATGTATCCACACATGCACTGTGTTTCCAATCAATACAATTATAGCATGGATAATAAACGATTATCATGAACAAAGAAATATAATAACAACTAATTATTATTGCCTCTAGGGCATATTTCCAACAAGTAGTACAACTGACATGAATAGAATTTATAATGACATCATTGCAAGCATTCTTTTGGGGTGCAATACCAACAATTTTATTTTCAACATAGGGAACTATAGCAAGTTCATCTGTATAAGCATCACTTATTGGCACCATGGCCATAAGGATATCAAGCATCACGCTCATCAGTAGGGGATGTTTCACTCGAGTCAATGGGATCATAATTTTCTTCCAAAGCAGCGAACTTTATCTCAATAAATTCTTTGAGGTAGGCATTAGGAGCATAGTTTTCGTAACAATATTTAAGTACGACAAAAAATTCATATTTGTAGAGAGTAGCATCGTACTTTTCAATCAAATTAGAAATTACATGAGCAGCTTAAAAAGCAACAAATTCCTCAATTTATTCGATATCATAGTAAATATAAACACCCTTAGCATAAGAAGATAAAATTTCATTATCATTAAACTCACATGGTAGAGAAGGTGTTTTTAGGATTCTCAGAGCGACAAGTAAAATCATAAATTTCACACACATTCCAAGCATAACATAGTGAACAATTTATTTGACGCCATAAGAGTTTCTCCTTTTGAGATAACCGATGACACATAAAATGAGCCTGCTCGTATAATGATTTTCCCTCAACTAAGCTAGTTGGGGATTCAACATGAGAACGAATGGATCGAAGATGATCCAAGTAGGAAACTTTATATGGATCCATAAGTACTTACCTTCTATTTTTGTGTGATAACATGGTGTCAGTGCAGGTGTGCACTCGATCACCTATGGGACCTTTGGACCCTTTGTGGTTCAGTGGGGAGGTCGTGTGGCACAAAGAGCAGAAACTACGAGCAACACGATGATTTGACTCTGGGCGTTTACCCAGGTTCGGGCTGCTGTGAAGCGTAAAACCCTACTCATGCTTTGGTGTATTGATTGCGGAAGATGAAGTTCGCACGGAGTTCTGCCCCAACAAGGGTTGCAGCTGAGAGCTATCATGCACGTACAACTATTCTTGGTTCTAATCCCCTGGGGTTCGAATCTACCAAGTGTCGAATCCTTTGCTAGGTTGCCTTGGGACTCCTTTATAGCTCAAGGGGCGTCCACAGTAGCAAACAAGCATGATTAGATAGCTAACAGTGATATCATACCTAACTCTGTCACATAAGTGATACGTCTCAAACATATCTATAATTTCTGCTTGTTCCATGATCTTTTGGGTGCATTGTTATATGTTTTGCTACACTTTTATATCATTTTACACATATCTGGACTAACCTACTAACTCATTGCACCCAGTGCCAATTTCTGTCTGTTGATGTCTATTTTGCAGGGGCTTTTACCCAATTTTTCGAAGCCCGAAAAATTCCAGAAAAAATGTATAAAAAATCAGAGAAACAGAAGCTTCCGGATCACCGAAGATGGGCCAGAGGGGGGCCAAGGGCGCACCAGACGACTTGCTGGCGCGGTGAGGCCCTAGGCCGTGCCAAGAGGCCACCTGGGTGGGTCCCGCCTCCTCTGGTGCCCTCCTTTGGCCTATATTTAGATTCCCAAGAGGAAACCCTTCCACACCTTCCAGAATCACGAATTTCTCCATCGTTCCGCCGCCGCAGCGCTTCCGAGATCGGGAGCGTCAGGAGACCTCTTCCCGGCACCCTGCCGGAGGGAGGATTGACCTCCGGGAGTTTCTCCACCGCCATGGACGCCTCCCGGACGTGTCGTGAGTAGTCCTCCTTGGAGCATGAGTCCATGACCAGTAGTTATGTGATGTCTTCTCTTCAATCTTGTGCTTCAATGGTTAGTCCTTGTGAGCTGCCCTACATGATTAAGGCATCTATGTAATTCTCTTGCTATTGCTATGCTCGGTTTGTTGGGATCCGATGGATTATGAGATCATGTTCAGATTGTTATGAGTTATATATTTGGTTATCCTTTTATATTATGTTCCTTAGTGATTCATGCATGTTCTCCGTTGCTATTTATTGCTTTGGCCGAGTAGTAGATTGTAACTCCAAGAGGGAGCGTTATGCATGATTGTGGGTTCATGCCCCTCGATGTCTAGCTTGAGTGATAGAAACATGAGACTAGGGGATGTGCATGTTGCCACCAGGGAGAAAACAACGGTGCTTGTGACCACGGTTCCAACGATTGTTTACCTTACGCATAGTTCGTTAATGTTGTTGTCCCTTGCTTTGAGTTTACACTTTGGGTGGGGCTCGCAACTTAATACCGATGAGATGTTCTGGATAGATATCTCCAGGTGGATGATTAGTAAGTAGATGCTGATGAATAAACGGTCTAATTGTCTTAACATACTGTCCATTACTATTGAACCTCTAACAATCAAGTAGCATAATTAGCATTGCGGTGTGATCATAATTCTATCAATTGCTCAACTGTGATTTGTTTACCCAAGCATAGTTGTTTATCGTCTTTTGGGAGAGAGACATCACTAGTGAACATCATGTGACTCAGGTCCATAGCACCGTCATTGTTTACACCTCCATCATTTACCTCTTTCATTTACTTTTCCGTTGCAATCACAATTACTTTCCTGCTTGTGTTTTGATCCTTTGTAAACTACAAGGCCGGAAAGATTGACAACCTCTGTGTACTCATTGGAAGCAAAGTTATTTGTTGTGTGTGCAGGTCCACACCTTCTGCTAGCGCAAGGGTGGAAGACACCTACTTGTTGAGCCTAGGAGTCCTATTGGTTCGATAAACCTTACAGTTCTGTGTGAGAGAAAACTTGTTGCTGACTACATCTCAACCTTCCACTTGGGGTAACCAATAGGGTGCGAGAAGTATATATATCATCTCATCATCAAGCAAAGGTTTTCTGGCACCGTTGTCGGGGACTCCGGTCTTCAAGATAGGGGAGTTGCACACTATCTTTTACCTTTGCTTTTTAGTCTTGTTAGTTTGCTTTTCATGATTTGCATGACTAGTTAGGCTTATCGACAACTCTGCTCTTGGTTTGTCGCTTGTGGGGAACCGCTCCATCGCTATTGTTGTGGAGAAACCTCTCCCACCTACGAAAATTGTGCCCTTTAAAATACCAACTGGTATTATTGATTATGTCTTGGCTAATCGATATGCAAGAGATAGACATCCAGGCGAAGACTTGTTATATCTTTCACAACTATGCTCCTTATTTAAGCTTGCAGGTATATCGATGGATTTTTTTAAGAGAAATCTATTCTCTCTATCATTAAAAGATAAGGCTTTGGATTGGTATAGGATTCTGGATAACTCTCATTTGCTAAATTGGCAAGATCTTATGCCTCTTTTTATGCAAATTTTTATCCTCTTCATGAAATACATGGAGACAGGAACTATATTTATAACTTTTGGTCTTGTGACGGAGAAAGCATAGCTCAAGCTTGGGGGAGACCGAAAACTTTAATGCTAAAATGTCCTAACCATGGGCTCCCCAAAGATTATTCTTATGTGGAGAGTAAGAGTACCTTTTTGTATGTGGATCATGGTAACAATACTTTATGTGATACTTATATTGTTGAGTTTATTCATGATCCCACTGAAAATTATTATGAGAAGAGAACATATGCTTATATATATTTCAATAACATCAAGTTCCCTCTCTTTATGTCGAAGGTTTTGAAGTTGCACTTGTTTTGCCTTACTATGCTTATTGCTTTGTGCTTCAATGAAATATTCTATTGCAATATTCCTATGCATAGGAAGCATGTTAGACTTAAATGTGTTTGGTATTTGCTTCTTCATGCTCTCTTTTGTTCTACAACTCTTATTCCTACGAGAGCATCATTAAAATCTAAAGCCTATCTTTATGGCTATAAATAAAGAGCTCTAGGGAGACAACACTTGTTATCTTTACTTTGAGTTTTTACTTTATGTTTTAGTGGTCTTGATGCTTCTTACTACTGTAGCAACATCATTGTATCTTTAGTTTCAAGCTTTGTGCCAAGTTTTAGCCTCCGATTGTAAGAAAGTTCAAAAGTTGTGACATGTTGTCCAGAAACAGATTATGTGTGCTTGACGGAACAATTCGCCCAAAATCACCAGATCATCTTTTTGATCTATTTTTTTTGATAGCATACTCTATATAATTGTATTTCTGGCATCTGTTCTGAGTTTTTTGATTTGAGTTGCACAAGTACCCCGAAAAAATTATTTACTACCTGTTGTTCTATTAATCACAGATTATGCCTTGTTTTGAGTTTTCATCATTTTGCAAATCTTAAGCTTGCTTTTCCTTTGCAAAAACCTTTTGGAAATCATGAGAAACAGTAGATTTCATGAAAATCATTATTTCCAGTAGGTAATGAATTATTTAATCATGGGTACTAACCACTCTAATCAGCTTATGATGACTTTCGTATGAAGGGAGTTTTCAAGTATACGATTGAAGATGATGAAAGAAGATCTAGGAGTGTCAAGCGCTCAAGCTTGGGGATGCCCCCATGCACCCCCAATAAATATTCAAGAAGACTCAAGCGTCTAAGCTTGGGGATGCCCCCGAGCATCCCCTTCTCTATCAACAATCATCAGTTCGTCCATCTCCATGCTATATTTTTATCACTTCATATGATATGTGCTATGCTTGGAGCATCTCGCTCTTTACTTTTTAGTTTATTTTAGTTTTTCTTTCTGTTCGTAACAAGTCGGAACCTAGCCTACCTTGTTTGGGAGAGAGACACGTTCATTCCACTCTAGAACACAATGTAGGATTTCATGCTTATCCGTTTTATGTGTTCTTCATCTTTTCATAGCTATTGTCATGCTTAACTCTTAGTTTTCATGCTTATCTTTTTACGAGCTATTATTTAAGTTGCTTCTGGAACTCTCTTGAGTTATCATGCTTATCTTGTTTAGAGAGTTGGCTCGTTGCACTGAGTTGTGTGTCTTGCATGAGTAGGTAAATGAGGTTGCTATTTAAGTATAGTAGTAACTTGCAATAGTTTTGAGGTATTGATTTGAGTAATGTTTGGACTATTGGTGCCAAGAGCTTGAGCCTATTAGCGATAGGTGTCGTATTTTTGGAAATCCGTGTGTATTTCGAAAAACTAAAATTAGTTGAGAACTCTGGCAACTAAACTGATCGCTAACCTCTCGAGGGGTTGGAATATATAGAGTACGCTCACGTTACCATAAGTCAAGGATGCGCAAGGATAACCAAACCCCCAAACACTCCGCCTCGGGGTACTTGTCTATTTGTGAATTTCCTAACAAGATAGAGAGTTACCGATAATAAGTGTATGAGTTCTTCGGACTAATGTGAGTTTTCGATTGTTGGCACTTCCACCATCCATATTTTCCTAGCCTCTTCGGCACTGTGCATTGCCCTTTCTCACATAGAGAGTTTGTGAAAACTCCGCCAGTGCATTCAAACCCATGACATGATACGCTCTGTCATACATAAGCCTCATTATATCTTTCCTCAAAACAGCCACCATACCTACCTATTAAGGCATTTCCATAGCCGTTCTGAGATACATTGCCATGCAACATCCACCATCACATGACTTGATCTTCATGTCATATATGCTTTTGCTTTATCGTAGAGTCGCATGGTAGTTGGGCCTTGCCCTTATTACTACTAAAAGACGTGCTAGTATCATTGCATATCCTGCTACACTGGCAGAGGCATACATTTGCATACATAATGATAGTTTTCACTTGTCTTTATGTTGAGTACTCCTTATAAGTGTGATGATTTTTCTTTTTATTCTTGTAAAACATATAGTGTTGCCCTTAATAGAGGAAAAGATCCCAAAGAGGACAAAACAAAAGGTCCTAAAGAGGACAAATGAGAGATAAAAAGAAAGAGCCAAAGAGGCCACAAAAAAAGAAATAAAAAGAGGGAACGGGCCAACACTACTATTACTTTTGAAAGATCCACACTGGTACTCCATTGCTATATTTTTACTACATAGAGATTATCATTCATGCATAGCTATGTGGGGACCCTTACACTATAGAACTTGATTTGCATATTCCAATGATGAGCCTCCTCAAATGAGCTCTAGGTCTTCATGAGCAAACAAGTTGGATGCACCCCCACTAGTTCCATTGGAGATCTTACCTTAGCTCATATGTGGATCCATTACATGGCAAACCCTACACCTCACATCATATCTATCATTTGGATTTCTCTCGCCTATGCTTGTCCTCATTGATGTGAGCCTTTCACACCTTTTTGTCTTCCTTCCCCATCATTATTCTATTTCCCATCCTAAGTGCCAACATATCTTGCTTACGCTCATCCATTGCATGAGTGCTCAAAATCGAAAGGGGGAGGATCATTTTGACTTGTCCCTAACTAGTGGTCTGGGGATGAGTCAAAATAAGATTCCGAAGAAGACCAAGTGTGAAATTTAAGTAGATTGGGTTCTCAATTAAAAAAATATTTTATGAACTTAACCCATCTCCCACTTCTTGCACGCAAACACCATTTGGAGACATTCAAGTCACAGACAGCGAGAGCTCTTGCACCTTTATGTTCTTACTTTGCTAAACACAATACTAGATATAGACTCTTGCTTGTTATTGTCTTGACTTGAATTGCATATATCACTTGCTTTACTTAGAAGTTGTTATATGTGTGTTAGAATGTCATGAGCAGAAATTAAGCTTGGGGATGTTGATACGTCCCAAACGTATCTATAATTTCTGCTTGTTCCATGATCTTTTGGGTGACGTTGTTATATGTTTTGCTACACTTTCATATCATTTTACACATATTTGGACTAACCTACTAACTGAGTGCACCCATTGCCAGTTTCTATCTACTAATGTCCATTTTGCACGGGCTTTTACCCAATTTTCCAAAGCCCGAAAAATTCCAGAAAAAATATATACAAAATCAGCGAAATAGAAGCTTTCGGATCACCAAAGATGGGCCTAAGGGGGGCAGAGGCCTCCCACGCGACCTGTTGGCGCAGCCATGCCCTAGGCCGCACCAGGAGGCCGCCTGGGTGGGTCCCACCTCCTCCGGTGCCCTCCTTTGGCCTATATTTAGAGTCCCGAGAGGAAACCCTTCCACAACTTCCAGAATCGCGAATTCCTCCATCGGTCCGCCGCCGCAGTGCTTCCGAGATCGGGAGCGTCAGGAGACCTCGTCCCGGCACCCTGTCGAAGGGAGTATTGACCTCCGGGAGCTTCTCCACCGCCATGGACGCCTCCTGTACATGCCGTGAGTAGTCCTCCTTGGACCATGAGTCCATGACCAGTAGCTATGTGATGTCTTCTCTCCAATGTTGTGCTTCAATGGTTAGTCCTTGTGAGCTGCCCTACATGATCAACGCATCTGTGTAATTCTCTTGTTATTGCTATGCCCGGTTTGTTGGGATCCGATGGATTATGAGATTATGTTCAGATTGATATGAGTTATATATTTGATTATCCTTTTATATTATGTTCCTTAGTGATTCATGCATGTTCTCCATTGCTATTTATTACTTTGGCCGAGTAGTAGATTGTAACTCCAACAGGGAGCGTTATGCATGATTGTGGGTTCATGCCCCTCAATGTCTAGCTTGAGTGAGAGAAACATGAGACTAGGGGATATGCTTGTTGCCACTAGGGAGAAAACAACGGTGCTTGTGAACACGGTTGCAAGGATTGTTTACCTTACGCATAGTTTGTTAATGCAGTTGTCCGTTGCTTTCAGTTTACACTTTGGGTGGGGCTCGCAACTTAATACCGGCGAGATGTTCTGGATAGATATCTCAAGGTGGATGATTAGTAAGTAGATGCTGGTGAATAAACGGTCT
Source organism: Hordeum vulgare subsp. vulgare (assembly GCF_904849725.1). Taxonomy (NCBI): domain Eukaryota; kingdom Viridiplantae; phylum Streptophyta; class Magnoliopsida; order Poales; family Poaceae; genus Hordeum; species Hordeum vulgare. The sequence continues at coordinate 403,070,924 of NC_058523.1, read as the reverse complement.
ACTTGTCTTGTACTGCCCATTTATATTGAACCTCTAACTATCAAGTAGCATATTAGCATTGCGGTGCGATCATAATTCTGTCAATTTTCCAACTATGATTTGTTTACCCAAGCATAGTCATTTATCGTCTTTTGGGAGAGAAACATCGCTAGTGAACATCATGTGACTCAGGTCCATATCACCATCACTGTTTACACCTCCATCATTTACCGCTTTCATTTACTTTTCTGTTGCAATCACTATTACTTTCCCGCTTGTGTTTTGATCCTTTGCAAACTACAAGGCCGGAGAGATTGACAACCTCTCTGTACTCGTTGGAAGCAAAGTTATTTGTTGTGTGTGCAGGTCCATGTCTTCTGCTAGTGCCAGGGTGGAAGACACCTACTTGTTGAGCCTAGGTGTCCTCTTGGTTTGATAAACCTTACAGTTCTGTGTGAGGGAAAACTTCTTGCTGACTACATCTCAACCTTCCACTTGGGGTAACCAACGGGGTGCGAGAAGTATATACATCATCTCTTCATCAATAAGACAAAGCGTCATAAATGCAGCCTTAGGTGGCGAGCGGGGGTGTGTTCCCAGGAAGCTCCTGACACCTATTAGCTGGACATGGCTTGGTGTCTTGACACGCCTGTGGACGGGTGTCAACTGGTCGTAATCTGTCTTCCGGCGTGCCGCCACGTATCTAGCGAGAGCCACTCAGCCATCGGGGGCTCGACACCTCATCGATAAGTGACTGGTGTAGCGATGAGGTGGAGCGGTGGCAGATTGGCTCGCTCTTGCCGAGGAGGCATATCGTCGTGGTTTATCGAGGATGCATGTGCCTTCACCCCCGGTGTGTCTTGGGCTGCTTGTGTAGGTCTTGCCAGCGTCGTTGGCCATCGGGGGACGCATGTGTCGTAGTCTTCGTCTTCTTGATGCGATCCTTGACCTCTCATAGAGCGGCTTCTTCGGCCTGGGCCAGGCTTTGATGGAGTGGTAGCATTCCCCAGCAACCTTAGGTCATCGGATCGATGGCTTATCATCCGTGCACAAGCCTCGATGTTTAAAAAGGTGTTACCAATTGTGTTGCTATAGTTATAATATAGTATGTTACCACCAATGTTCTACATCTATGTTAGTATGTTACTACTGGTGTTACTACAACTACAATAAAATGTTACCAGTGAACTTAGTAACACATACTATGCATGTTACTACAACGTAATTGTAACACAATTTTGAAACAATAGTAACAATTATTATGTGTGACAGTGGATAGTACGTAGTTACACGGGCTAATGGAACACATTTCAAAATGTGTTACTACATGACCTAGTAACACCTTTTTGGGCCTATAGTAACATATCACCGTGTTACCAAAGCTCTGTTCTGTTGTAGTGACCCCTGTTTGTATACCCCGACAGAAGCCCCCGAGCCTAAGCCATACTTGTCGCTGGGCATGTTGGGCTAGGCTCCCTCAATTCAAGGACACACGTCGACAAACTATTGTTCCCCCCATGACCCACGTCCAATCTGCGCATTTACCGCAGGTCGTGGGGCCGTCGAACAGTAGTTGTTGTGGACTAAAAAGGGGAACCGCTAGTAAATAAACGGCAGTTCCTTGTACCGACAGAGAAGAGCCAGCCCCCAATGTGTTCCCCCCATACATAAGGAAGGGATCCCACAAAGGGGGCGCTGCTCATTCACATCCACCCCTCCGCCTTTCACCCCCCCCCCTCTTCGAGCCAAGAAACTGCCTCCATCACTGCCGTTGCTTCAACGAGCATTGCCGAATCTCCTGCTTCTCAAGAGATATGGGGAAGAAAACGACCGCCGTGAAGGGAAAACAGGCAACTGAGGCGAAGGAGCAGGTTGATGAGAGGGAGAGGAGAACAGAGGAAGCGGAGAAGCGACGACGGAAAGATGTGGTTTTCTTCCCGTCGAATCTAGATAGGAACACCTTGAACGATAGGTATGCCTATATGTGGGGGAGAGAGACAAAGGGGCACGTGTTGGAAATATGCCCTAGAGGCAATATTAAAATAGTTATTATTATATTTCCTTTTTCGAGATAATCGTTTATAATCCATGCCAGAATTGTATTGAATGGAAACTCAGATACATGTGTGGATACATAGACAACACACTGTCCCTAGTGAGCCTCTAGTAGACTAGCTCGTTGATGGTTAAAGTTTCCTAGCCATAGACAAAGGTTGTCGCTTGATAACGGTATCACATCATTAGGAGAATGATGTGATGGACAAGACCCAAACTATGAACGTAGCATGTGATCGTGCTGATTTATTGCCACTATTTTTATGCATGTCAAGTATATGTTCCTATGACCATGATATCATGTAACTCACTTACACCGGAAGAATACCTTGTGTGTATCAAATGTCGCAACGTAACTTGGTGACTATAAAGGTGCTCTACAGGTATATCTGAAGGTGTCTATTGAGTTAGCATGGATCAAGACTGGGATTTGTCTCTCCGTGTGACGGAGAGGTATCCCGGGGCCCACTCGATAATACAACATACAACAAGCCTTGCAAGCAATGTGACTAAAGATTTAGCCATGGGATTTTGTATTATGGAACGAGTAAAGAGACTTGCCGGTAACGAGATTCAAATAGGTATAGAGATACCGACGATCAAATCTCGGGCAAGTAACATACAGGAGGACAAAGGGAATGTTATACGGGATTAATTGGATCCTTGACATAGAGGTTCAACCGTTAAAGATCTTCGTAGAATATGTAGAATCCAATATGGACATCTAGGTCCCGCTATTGGTTATTGACCGAAGAGTGTCTCGGTAAGGTCCACATAGTTCTTGAACCCGCAGGGTCTGAACAGTTAAGGTTCGGTGACGTTTCGGTATAGTTGAATTATGTATGTTAGTGACCGAATGTTGTCCAGAGTCCCGGATGAGATCCCGGACATAAAGAGGAGTCCCGGAATTGTCCGGAGACGAAGATCGATATATAGGAAAGGTGCTGGTAAAGTACCAGGAGTAACGAATGGGTTCTGAGGTTCCACCGGGAGGGCCCACCCACTCGGAGGGGGACCAAACATGCCTAAGGGTGATGCACCAGCCCCTGATGGGCTGGGCGGACAGACCAAGTGGGCCTACTCGGTTGAAGTGCAAAAAGGGAAGGATACCACCAAGAAGGAGAATCCACCTCCACCAATCTGAATTGGAGCAGGAGTCCTCCTCCTCCTTGGTGCGCCGACCGAACCCTAGTGGTTTTCCCTAGGGCGCCACCCCTCCCTCCCTCCTATATATAGTGGAGGATAGAGAGGATAGCTGCCCATGGAACAGCTCAATCTCATCCACGAGCTCGTTTGCTAGTGCATGGTCCCCGCCAGCCAACCGCCACGTCGCCCCCTGCACCATTTGTCGGAATTACCCATTTCCTCCAGGAACCGACGTAGCCTGAGTATTTAGGCCCCTCCAAGCTTGCAGGACCGCACAAGTACTCCCCCGACCCTGTAGAGCCCCCATTGCAGCCAATCGACAGGGGATGATCATCTTCCTCACCTTCGGTCGAGCTTCGGCCGCCACCCCTCTAATCTAAATTTGCAGTCAACTATCCTTCTCCGGCGCCATTCTTCCTCAGAATGGAACAACACGAGCATTGCAAGCCTTCTCCCCCTCTATTTTGAGCTCAAGATGAACCATGGACAAAACCCCGTTGCTGGTCCATGCCGCCGTCCGCCGTCCTAGTAGCCATCGGAGCTCCCAAGCTCCCTGATGACCAAGTCACCCCTCCCCGGGATTGCCTCGGGACCCTGAGCACGCTCGTTCTCTCAAAGTCATGAATGTTGGCCCCAGCCGCCGGCCAGCGTCGTCGGAGCCCTCTCCTCCCCTCGATCGGAGGAGGGAGATGACTGATTTGACCAGAGTCAAACCTGACAGCGGGCCCCCATAGTCAGCAACACAACCAAGTCGCAGCCCACTTAAGTGGAGGTGTATTCAGGCAGATTACATAATCCCTTTTGTGAAAGTGTATGTTTTTCTCAAACGTTTTCATTTCTGATTTTCTTTAAAATAAATCTTTGAGCCATTTTCATTGGTTGTATTTATTTGAAAATTTTCCAAACAACTTTTGAGTGTTGTTTATATTGAATGTTGATTTGAGCTTTTTCTTTAAATAGGAATTTGAAGGAAGATCAGAACCTTCAAGAGGTTTTGATGTGCACCTAACCTACCTACATATTGAAGGCAAGCATTCTAAACTTGGACTTATATTGTTGTGGGTTTTGATGTGATGAATAAAACTACTATTATGTTTAATAAGTTTGATGGTATTTAATGTGGTGGTATAACCATGCACATGGGTACATGGTGAGAAAATATACCTGTTGCATCTGTGATGCTTGTGACGGTAGCCACTCTCTTCTACCACACATGCCTTTCCGGATGGGATCCGAGAAGAGTCGGTGTCTCAGGAAGACAGGACAGATATCGGACCTATCTCTAAAAGTCCATACAGGATGCCCGCTAATGATCTAGCAGAAGTCACGAAGTAGATTGAAGAGTTGCTGGAGAAAGGTTATATTCGCCCGAGTTCATCACCTTGGAGAGGCCGGTACTCTTACTGGAGAAGAAGGATGGCACCTTGAGGATGTGTGTTGACTACCGTTCTTTGAACGAGGTGACCATCAAAAACAAGTATCCGCTTCCGATGATCAATGGTTTGTTTGACCAGCTAGAGGGAGCTAGTGTTTTCTCCAAGATCGACCTTTGATCGGGTTATCACCAGTTGAAGATCCATGAGAAGGATATACCCAAGACAGCTTTTACCACGAGGTATGGGATTTATGAGTACATGGTCATGTTTTTTGGTTTGACTAATGCCCCTACCAATTTTATGAGCATGATGAACAAGATATTCATGGAATTCTTGGATAAGTTTGTTGTGGTATTCATTGATGATATATTGGTATAGTCTAAGAATGAAGAGGAGCACAAGGAACATTCGCGCTTGGTTTTGGAGAAGCTCAGGGAACATCAATTGTATGCCTAGTTCAGCAAGTGCGAGCTTTGGCTGAAGGAAGTCGGATTCCTCAGACATGTTGTGTGTGGAAAAGGAATAGCCGTGGATCCTTCCAAGGTAGAAGCAGTCACAGAATGGAGTCACCATCGTGATCAAAGTGTTTGTTGGGAAACATTGCATGGGAAACAAAAAAAAAACCTACGCTCTCCAAGATCAATCTATGGAGATCAACATCTACGAGAGGGCGGAGTGCATCTACATACCCTTGTAGATCGCTAAGCGGAAGCGTATATGTAAGGACCAGTTTTCTTGGTATTTTAGTTTCCCTTCAAAATGGCCCTTGTGCATACCAGGCCCAGGAATACTGTTAGCTGGTACACAATTCATTGATACAAATGTCCAAGCAAACTACAAATTTGAGGTACAAGACCAAGGTGGTCTATGGAGTACACAAAAAAGGTTCTACTGGTTGATGGCGGAAGCGGCTCGAGGATCTCCAGCATCTATGGTTATCCATTTCCCACAGGAACGGCTGACCTGGATAATTCCTATATCACGTGGCTGCTATCTTCGGTGCCTAGGTTCCACGGTTTTCATCGGGATCCTCCTCTGCAAGCACGCAATCTGGCCAAAGACAATAGTGAGAAACAAGTCAGTGAGTACTTTGAATGTACACACAAACATCATGAAAGCAGACATAAAATAGCAGGTGGTTAATATGCACTTGCAATAATCCAACGATATTCCATCAATCATAACTTAAATTTTCATGTACTGATAACTGTGTAATTTAACCATACTAAGAATTTAATAAGCAATCAAAGAGAGGAAAAATTGACGGATAAGATATATGACATGCCGCAATCGTGCATGTGAGCGACAACACAAAAAGGGCTTATAAGAAATAGTAACAAGCATGCCACAGTCGGGCGTCTGGGCGACACCACATATCCCTTCTGTTATGGAAAAAATCATCCTGAAGGTTTTATTCCGTTTGGAAACTGGCACTAGGCACTGAGTTAATAGGTTAGTCCCAAAAATGATATAAAATAGCATATAAAACATCCCAAGTTGATAATATAATAGCATGGAACAATCAAAAATTATAGATACGTTGAAGACGTATCACGAGGTTGCATGTCAATCGATGAAACCAGTCTTTCGTAAGCGTATGAATAATGTCGATCCGGGCCGCTTCAATCCAACAATACGCCGAAACGAGAAAAGAGTAAGGAGGGCAGTGAATTGAACATCACCGTCCATAAAACCCTTTGCGTTCTACTCGAGATAACAGCTACGCATGAACCTAGCTCATGATGCCACTGTTGGGGAATGTTGCATGGGAAACAAAAAAATTCCTACGTACACGAAGACCTACCATGGTGATGTCCATCTACGAGAGGAGATTTGGATCTACATACCCTTGTAAATCGCACAGCAGGAAGCGTTAAGAAATGCGGTTGATGTAGTGGAACGTCTTCACGTCCCTCGATCATCCCCACGAACCGTCCTGTGTTCCATCCCACGATCCGTTCCGATCTAGTGCCGAACGGACGGCACCTCCGCGTTCAACACACGTATAGCTCGACGATGATCTCGGCCTTCTTGATCCAGCAAGCAAGACGGAGAAGTAGATAAGTTCTCCGGCAGTGTGATGACGCTCCGGTGGTGGTGATGATCTACTACTGCAGGGCTCCGCCCGAGCTCCACAGAAAAACGATCTAGAGGTAAAACTATGGTGTCTAGATCTGAGTTGCACGTGGCAAAAGTTGTGTCTCAAAATCCCTAAACCTCTAGCATATATAGGAGGAGGAGAGAGGCAGCCCTAGGCAGCCTTGGCGCACCAAGGAGTCCTCCTTGGGTCGGCCAAAGTGGTAGAGAGGGAGGAGTCCTTCTCCAATCCCGCTAGGATTAGGACTCCTTCCTTATTTTCCCACCTCTTTTGATTTTCCACTTTTTCCTCATGGGCTTTACTTGGATGACTTTGTCAGCCCATTATACCTTATTGTACATCCAATAAATATAATTCAACTATACTAAAACACCATCGAATCTTAAGTGTGCAGACCCTGCGGGTTCGAGAACTATGTAGACATGACCCGAGACACTCCTCGGTCAATATCCAATAGTGGGACCTGGATACCCATATTGGATCCTACATATTCTACGAAGATCTTATCGGTTGAACCTTTGTACCAAGGATTCATATAGTCCCGTATAACATTCCCTTTGTCCTTCTGTATGTTACTTGCCCGAGATTTGATCATCGGCATCCCTATACCTATTTCAATCTCGTTACCGGCAAGTCTCTTTACTCGTTCCGTAATACAAGATCCCCGTGACTCACACTTGAGTCACATTGCTTGCAATGCTTATATGTGATGTTGTATTACCGAGTGGGCCCCGAGATACCTCTCCGTCACACGGAGTGACAAATCCCAGTCTTGATCCATGCTAACTCAACGGACACCTTCAGAGATACCTGTAGAGCACCTTTATAGTCACCCAGTTACGTTGCGACGTTTGATACACACAAGGTATTCCTCTGGTGCCAGTAAGTTACATGATCTCATGGTCATAGGAATGAATATTTGACACGCGGAGAACAATAGGAACAAAATAACACGATCACATGCTACGTTTATAATTTGGGTCTTGTCCATCACATGATTCTCCTAATGATGTGATCCCCTCATCAAGTGACAACACTTGCCTATGGCCAGGAAACATTGACCATCTTTGATGAACGAACTAGTCAGCTAGAGGATTACTAGGGACAGTGTGTTGTCTATGTATCCACACATGTATTTGAGTTTCCAATAAATACAATTCTAGCATGGATAATAAACGATTATTATGAACAAGGAAATATAATAATAACTAATTTATTATTGCCTCTAGGGCATATTTCCAACAGATCATCACCATGATAGGTCTTCGTGTGCATAGGAAATTTTTTGTTTCCCATGCGACGTTCCCCAACATGGTGAAGCTAAAGGTTGTCGGAAACATAATTAAGACAGCTAGCACAGGATCGAAATTGCCTTTCAAAACAACCAATATGATGTGGAAAGCTCGATGTGAGCTTAACGCATAGTTGGGAATGTGTTCTAGAGATGGAGGACATAGCTAGCATGATCAAGATCCGTCATGACAATTATTATGTAGCTTAACAACTTGGAATGACATGATCGAGTACAAACTCGTAAGCAAAGAAGATTACTAAGAGTTGTTGGATCGCAATGCGTACTCGATTCAGTTAACGATCCTTGAGTGTCCAATGACTCAAAACACGAGGAAAACTGGAATCAATGAAAATATCATAGTTGATGAGGAGCTCATAAGAAGTTATACAGCTCCGTGATATTTTCGAGATAACAAGGATAATACTCAGAGGTAGATCAACATTAAGGCTTGGACCGATGTATTGATCTGAAGAAGACAAGTACTTTAACTCGTCTGAGAATGAAATCAAGGTAGCAGAACATGGTCGGAATCATGATTGCAAAGGACAAGATCACATATACCAGATTAAACCACAGAATGAATGATTATTGATACGAGAAGCTTCTGTGGTAAGATCAATGTCGTTTCCATGGGCATGAACACAAAGTTCAAGATCGACTTCCACTTCATCAATGCATCACCTGCCATTTACTCCTCGGCTTTGATGATGTTGTATCTTGGAAAGATTATCTCCCAATACACGAGAAGAGCAAGACTCGTGAAAACTCTTCGGGTCATATTGATTTAGGAAGGCATAGGTTCAACCCATCGGGGCATCTTAGGAACATATACCGCAAACTTCAAGAGTAATTACACATGCTCGAAGAGCATGGCTGACAAGGGCATAGGATACAACTCTATCAGAGGGAGAAGACACAATTTACCAATGGCATTATGTATCAAGAACAATATCACAAGAAAATTTTGAATGTAAAGGATGATGTCGGATAATAACCCAGCGATGGGTCTAACTATCCACGAAGGACCTCATGTGAGTATCCATACTCAATCAGAGGGAGATAGAATGCAAGGCATCGGATTATAGAACATGTGAAAAATATCGATACTTAATTACCAAAGGAATTAGGATTTCTGGGTTGGTGTATCATAATCAAATGTGCCGATCAAATACAAGTAAGTTGAATGGACTTAGACGGACAACCAACCAAAGTTGACTTGTCAAGAACCAGCTCTGTCTGGAAGGGCGTCCGAGCCGGAGAGATAATTTATGAGTATCAACAGATGATTGTGTGCATTCACACAAAGGTAGAATCAATAAGATCACATGAAAATCAAAAAGGATTTTAATGAATGTGGCTAGACATATGGATTTAGCCATAATGCAAGCACGTGAGCAAGGTCAAGAGCAATAGGCTATTGGGGATTCCGAAAGATCGAATAGCAATTCGAATAACTTTTGAATCCCATGACAACTGATGATGGACGGATCCCCGATAAGATAATTCGTTGCATCTCGTAAAACAATAGCAACTTAAAAGAAAAATATGAATGACATTTCTGTGTAGTCATCCATAGTGGTTGACGGAGGAAGGGAAATCGCAAAAGCGATGAGCACAAGTTCTCGAGAGAACATCGGAGAGTATCTTCGGAGTCTTCTGATGAATAAAGCCATCATCTGAAATGAGGGGCTCTCCGGGAGGAATTAGTTATGAGAACCTAGTGTTATAGTTAGTAAAATCTTTTACCCGAAAGAGAAGAGAGAGTAGAACCCGGAGTATAGAAAAGGAGTAAAAGATACTAAGACCACCCAATTGAGATGTGGGCCCGTAAGCCATAGCATCAGTGTTAGTAAAGTTTTCCAAACACTAGATTCAACTTTGGCCAAGGAGTTGGAAAGGGGGCTACCTACAGGCAGTTAGCTCTGATACCAACTTGTGACACCCTCGATTTAATCGTACGCTAATCATACATGCAAATGCGTATGATCAAACTCAAGGACTCACGAGAAGATATCACAACACAACTCTAGACACACATAAAACATACAAGCTTCATATTACAAGCCATGGGCCTCGAGGGCTAGAATACAGAAGCTCGATAAACACACGAGTTAGCGGAAGCAACAAATATCTGAGTATAGACATTAAACATGGGGTGCCTTAGAGAAGGCTAGCACAAAAGTTACAACGATCGAACAAGGTGAGGCCTCCTGCCTGGGAACCTCCTATCTACTCCTAGTCTTTCCCTGGTCTCTGGCTACTACTGGTCAGACGGAAAACGATGGAAAAGTTTCACATTTGCTATGCTAGGGACGCATGGCAGACGAGCGGATAGTGTATCAGGGTTCGTCTCGTTCTACTAATCAACTTTCATGTTGAAAATATTTTCATCTGAGCTAAGATTTATTATATATTAATTTTCAAAGATTTATTAATATTCTGGAATTGAAAAAGATTTAATTAATTCAATTAAATGCAATTATGATATCGGCATGATGTCATGCTGACATGAGTAGTCCACATAGTTTGTCTGGTCAAACTAACCAGTGGGTCCCATGTGTCATACGCATAATTTAAATGTTTAGATTAATTATTAATTTATCATATTAATTAGTGGGGTACCCACGTGTCATATTCTGTTAGGGTAATTATTTATCTATATTAACAGATTACTAATTTATCTATTTACTCTTAATCACATATTAACTAATAAATTCATTCATTCATTAATTAATTCACTAATTTATTAATTAATTAAATAAACTATTTATTGAATATTATTTATATATATATATATTATCAGTTTATAGGGGGGTTCCTAGGCCCCCCTGTCATTGTCACACACAAAAAAGGGTTAGTGGGGGAGGTTAATCCCCCCCACTAACCAGCTCAGTTGGGGGTGTCCAGAACCAGGGGCGTGCCGGGCATACGGTGCCGGCGGCCAGGGCTGGCGATGGCCAGGGAAGCCGGGGGGCAAGGCCCCGGTGGCCAGGGCGAACAAGGCGCACTGGTGCGGGCCGAGGCGAGACCAGAGGCATGGTGGTGCACGATCAGGGGGTCGCGGCGGCTATGGCATAGCAATCGTGTGCACACGGGTAAAGGAGAGGACGCTGAAGCCTCACTGGCGTTGTAGGGGGGCGGGGTCGGCGAGGCTCTATGGAGCCATCGAGGACGAGGTGAGGAAGCCGGCGAGGAGGCGGTCGACGGGGAGCTCTGATGGTGGTGATGCGGCGCCGGGCGGTCCTGTGATGGAGGGCGTCGGGGTCGGTGCAGGGGCGCCAGGAGGTGGATCCGGCGAGGGTTCTGGTGCGGGGCTAGCGGGGGAGAGCTCCTGTGGTGGCAAAGGAGAGGGCTCGGGGCGCCGGGGAATGATGGGGGTCGAGGGAGGCCCGAGGAGGAGGAGAAGGGAGCCGGGATGGATTTGGCGCCAGCCGGTGGAGGCGGCCAGAGGGAGCGGAGGGTGAGCGAGGCAGGGCTCGCGGGAAGATGGGGTGGACGAGGGAGCCTGGGGGAGAGAGAGGGAGAGGCGCCAGGGAGAAGGGCGACGTGGGGAGGAACCACGAGGGGTTGGGGGCTCGATGGGATTGAGCCAGGGGAGCGTCGTGGGGTGAGGGGTGACGAGGGGAGGCAACCAGGGACGGTTCCCTCGTGGCTGGGAGGAAGTGGCGGCGGGGTGGGAGGAGCGTAGCGCTAGGTTTTCCCGAGGTGGGCTATATACCGTGTGGTGTAAATGGGCTATGGGGTTATCGGCTGGTTTGGGTAGAGTGTTTTTTTCTGTTTTAGTTTTATTATCTTTTACTTAATTGTTTCTGTTTTAGTTATTTAGAGGCTTTAGTATAATTCCAAAAATTCCCGATTCAACTTTATAAATTATTAGGGAACATTTGTAACTCATCCGACATTTTTATTTTTGCATTCGAAAACTTTCCTTGTTTGACTTATTTTTAAATTTTGAATTTGACTCGGTTTTGAACTAACACGAGATTAGCAATAGTAATCAGGGTGACATGGCATCATTAGCGTGGGATCAATGTAGCTAAATTACATACAACACTACAGCAAAAGCTAAGGATGTCATAAATAGACACACATGTGACCATTTTGTAGATGCATCTATGGGTACTATGAAATACCTAAAAGGTCCCGATAGTGGTTGAATTGGACCACATATATATCCTTGAATGCGTTCAAGAAAATTTAGTGACTCATTTTTTACTTTAAGATAAGATGGTCTTATAATTAATTTCCCAGTTGCACATGCGGTGCACACAAAATCTGATGATTTTGGAAAAAAAATTAGTTGGAATGTTGTGACCAATAGAATTGTCAATAATTTTTCTCATCATCCATATGCTAGGATGACCTAGGCGATCATGCCAAGTCTTGAATTTATCAAGGTCTTGAAAAATTATTTTATACACAACATGTGGTACCGTTTTATATAACTATAATATAATCGAGATGAAAGTGAGAGGAATTTCTCAAGAATTTGTTTCTCAGACCCATTACTCTTTGTTAAAAGCAAATATTCAGAATTATTTTTTAGAAATTGTTTGCAGATGGAAATTATTTGATATGAGGTCTTTGAAACTTAGAAGGGTGCGTGTAGATTTAGGATACAAGAGTGCATCCTCAATTAGAATTGTAGTACCCATAGGTAGAACGAGTGTGGCTCGTCCTGAACCAATAATCGACGCATCGCGACGGGCGAGGGTCATAATATTCACTTTTCTCTTAGTTAGAGTTTGGAAATATTTTATTTTCCTTAATATTATGTTAGTGGTACAAGTGTCCCCCAAACATAATTCTTCTTCCATTGGATTATTTTCCCATAAAATCTATATAGAGTAAGAGACTATTTTTGGATGAAACTTTATTCATATTACTCACATATTAATATATATATATATATATACAAAGTATTCGTATTACAGTTACAAATATAAATATGACATTATGTTTGAATTACATAATATGATTGGTCCGTAGGACTATATTCTACTTAGAGTTATACAAATTATAACAACCATTATTACAATAAAATAGCTGATAACATCAAATGAGTGACGTGGAGATTATATGAGATCTCCATATGCGTCTTGGGTGTATTCCACCATCATGTTGTCAACATCAAGAAGATCTTCATCCGTGTGCCTTGTTTCCTTACGAGCGCTTTGAGAAGTGCTAGCTTCAAAGTTTTCTTCTTGTTGTAAGGCGTTGAAGTGAGCTTCGGCTTTTCCATGAACTTGTTTGACTTTCCCAGTGGATTTGAGGTATAAATCTGCTAGATGCTTGGGAGTTCGACATTTGCTAGTACGATGGTTACTACATCCACACCTTTGACAAATCTCGGAGTTGGTGCTTCAGTCATTTTTCTTGAAGTTACCTTTACCTTTAGATTGACCAAAGTTTTTCTGCTTGTTGTTCCTTTTCCACTTTCCATTGAATTTCTTGAAATTCTTTTTTTGTCCTCATACTTTTTAATAAACTGAGTGTTAAGATGTGCTTCCGGGAGTGGCATTGAGCCCGTTGGGCGTGTCTGTTGATTCTTCATGAGAAGTTCATCGTGTTTTTCAGCTTGAAGTAAAGTGTATATGAGCTCAAAATACTTTTGTATTTTTGTTGCCGGTACTGCTATTGTAGCACTCTCATCGAGGGTGGGAAGTGCACAAGGTCTTCTCAATAAGGTCTTCTTCGGAAATTGCTTGATTGCAAAACCTTAGTTTTGAATTAACCTTGTGAACTGCAGAGTTATATGCTGCCACAGATTTGAAATCTTGGAACCTTGTGAGGGACCATTCTCTTTGTGCTTCTGGCAACATAACTCCTCTTTGTTGGTCATATCTCTCCTTGAGAGAGTTCTACAAAGCTAGTGGATCTTCTTCCATCAAATATTCCAACTTTAAGTCCGGATGGAGAAGGTGCCTTAAGAAACTTAAAGCTGTATATTTGGCTGCCGTTGGGATTTCTCCCGCGCCTTCAATGGGTGTGATGATGGTGGAACCGAGTTTACAACTTTCAAGGGCTATCTTTGCATCCATAGACCATGGTAAATAGTTGCTACCATCTAGTTCAAGTTCATGAAATTCTCTGTTCATGACGCCAACCATTTCCTGCATGGTATTATCATGCATAATTTTAGTTTTACTACGAGAGAAATATAAGTACAACAAATGCTTTGAGGAAGCAAAATTTTCACGTACGACTGATGCTTTATACGTCCATTACCTTGTGTGTAGACCTCACTTTATATATATGACACTTTGAAGATAGTCACTGTTGGGGTGTAGATCTCACAGTAATGGAGAACATAGTCTAGTTTTGAGTAGTAGATCTTTATACGTCCATTACCTTGTGCCATACTATATTTTACAAAAACACTTTGAAGGTAGTCATCTTTTCAAAAGACTAGATGTAGACCTCACAGCAAGAGTTGATACTCTGCAAATTATGCAGTACATCACATAATTACCTTGTGATACGTAAAAAATTGATGTAGTCACATCAATTCACATATTCGGGAGAGCACTCGAAGATAGTCATTTTGCCAAAAGAAGGAGGCAAAATGTAGATCTTTCAGCGATGAGGATAATTTGCAAAGTGCAGTAGATGCCTCATCTACCTTGTGATCCCAAAATTTGAATTGTAAAAAAATGTTGTACTTAAGAATTACATATTCTGGAAAAATAAAAATGTTGAGGCAATCATATGGAATATGTAGAGTCTGAGATTTTATTTTAAATGATATATAGTTTAAATATTCAAACTTACAATACAGTAGTGATAGAATATAAACTGAGCTTCAAATACAATAATATATATGCACACTGAACTAAATTAAATAGGCTGTTTTGCAATATATAGATTATGTGGGCGGTTTTCTGATGAAAATAGCAACACTAACAACCACTTTATTTAAGTACGTTATAGCAGTAAATTATTAAATTTTGGCATGTAGGCTGTTTGGTGAGGCACGTGGCTTGTGTTGAATGATACACCGAATGAAGAGATGGATAACGGAGAGCAAGCCGAGGGAGCCTAAATTGACAAAATTGACCTCTCGAGTGAAATAACTCACGAAGTGAACCCGAACAGAAAAAATTCACCCGGCTGACCCTTTCGTGTGGCGCCCGACACCTAGGTGTCACACTACACTGTGTGACGCCTAAGACGTCGGCGCCACACGCCTGGCCACGCTGGTGCAGCTAGCCCCACCCACAGGCAGTGCGGCACCTAAGCCTCAGGCGTTGCACCCTCTATAGTGTGGCGTCGAAGGCTTAGGCGCCACAATGTGACTTATCCAGCCACGGGCCAGCCCCCTCCCCCACCCCCTCCTCATTCCCCTCCCTTCCTGTTTTAAAACTGGCGGCTGCCTCTTCTCCTCATCTGAATCCCCTCTTCTAAATGCTTTAGATCTGGTGATTTCTTCCGTGGATTGATCCCCCAAACTTGTGTACGAAGTAATCTCTTCCGTTTCCCATCTATCTATCCAAATAGCATTGTGCATTTTTCAGATTTGGGTTAGTTAGGTTAAGAGCCATATTTTGATTGGATTTGAGGAGTTAGTCCTATGTAGATGAGGAGTTAGTCCTATGTAGATTCATAAGTAGATGATGAGTTAGTTCTATGTAGATGAGGAGTTAGTTGCATGTACTATTTTTTTGAAGTGTACTTTTTTGTGATATGTGATAACCCACAAGTATAGGGGATCGCAACAGTTTTCGAGGTTAGAGTATTCAACCCAAATTTATTGATTTGACACAAGGGGAAGCCAAAGAATATTCTCAAGTATTAGCAGTTGAGTTGTCAATTCAACCACACCAAAAAGATTTAGTACCTGCAGCAGAGTATCAGTAGCAAGGTTGTGTGATAGCAATAGTAGCAACGGTAACCAGTAGCAATAGTGACAGCAGTAGCAGCAGAGTAACAGTTGCAGCAGCGTCAACAATAGTGAGAGAGTAACAGTAGCAGCAGCGACAGCAGTAGCGGCAAAGTAACAAAGCAAGGACCTGTAGGAAAAACTCGTAGGCATTGGATCGGTGGTGGATGATTATGCCAGATGTTATTCATCATGCAACAGTTATAACACGGAGAGATATGTAACTAGCTCCAGTTCGTCAATGTAATGTAGGCATGTATTCCGTATATAGTCATACGTGCTTAGGGAAAAGAACTTGCATGACATCTATTGACCATCCCTCCCGTGGTAGCGGGGTCCTAATGGAAACTACGGGATATTAAGGTTCTCCTTTTAATAAAGAACCGGACCAACGCATTAACACTTAGTGAATACATGAACTCCTCATACTATGGTCATCTCTGGGAGTGGTTCCGGCTATTGTCACTCCGGGGTTGTCTAGTCATAACACATAGTATGTGACTACAACTTGCAAGATAGGATCAAGAACACACATATATTGGCGACAACATAATAGGTTCAGATCTGAAATCATGGCACTCGGGCCCTAGTGACAAGCATTAAGCATGGCAAAGTAGTAGCAACATCAATCTCAGAACATAGTGGATACTAGGGATCAATCCCCGTCAAAACTAACTCGATTACATGATAGATCTCATCCAACCCATCACCGTCTAGCAAGCCTACGATGAGATTACTCACGAACGGTGAAGAGCATCATGGAATTGGCGATGAAGGAAGGTTGGTGATGACGATGGCGACGATCTCCCCTCTCCGGAGCCCAAAACGGACTCCAGATCTACCCTCCAAAGGAAGAACAGGAGGTGGCAGCGCCTCCATATCGTAAAACGCGATGAACTCTTCTCCTTGATTTTTTTTCCGGATGAAAGGGACTAAATAGAGCTGGAATTGGAGGCGGTGGAGCAACGTGGGCCCCACAAACCTGCCAGGCGCGGCCAGGGGGGTCGTGCCTGGTGGGCTTGTGGGCTCCACGCTCCACTTCTTCGGTTGATTCTTGTGCAAGTATTTTTTATATATTCCACAAAAATTCCCCGCAAATTTCTAGGTCATTCCGAGAACTTTTATTTCTACGCAGAAACAACACCATGGCAATTCTGCTCAAAACAGCGTTAGTCCGGGTTAGTTCCATTCAAATCATGCAAATTAGAGTCCAAAACAAGGGAAAAAGAGTTTGGAAAAGTAGATACGATGGAGACGTATCAACTCCCCCAAGCTTAAAACCTTGCTTGTCCTCAAGGAATTCAGTTGACAAACTGAAAGAGACAAAAGAAAAACTTTTACAAACTCTGTTTGATCTTGTTGTTGCAACTATGTCTAACTCATATCCATAATTTCAGCAAGATCATAAGCTAACCACATAAGCAAATGACATCTAGGTCTCACGGTAAACTCATATCAATGGCATAATCAACTAGCGAGCAATAATAATAAGTTTCAAACGTCAACACTTCAATCAAAACAATCATGAAGCAGTGTGAATAGATGGTATCTCGCTAGCTATTTCTGAGACCGCAAAACATAAACGCAAAGCACCTTCAAAGACCAAGGGCTGACTAAACATTGTAATTCATGGCAAAAAAGATCCAGTCATACTCAATATCAATTAAAAGCAAAGCATAAAAATGACAAAGGTGCTCTCTAATTGGTGCTTTTATAAGAAGAGGATGACTCAACAGAAACATAAATAGATAGGCCCTTCGCAGAGGGAAGCATTGATTTGCAGAGGTGCCAGAGCTCAAGCTTTGAAAACAGAGATAAATAATTTTGGGTGGCATGCTTTCATTGTCAATGCAATGACCAAGAGTTTTCACCATCTTCCATGCTACACATGCTATAGGCGGTTCCCAAATAGAAAAGTAAAGTTCTGACTCACCCACCACCGATCAATCACACTTCACGACTAGCCGAATACTCAGGTGTCGTCCATACCAACATCAATCCAGGGGGAGTTTTGTTTGCAATTATCTTTTCGATTTGAGCATGGAACTGGGAATTCCAATTACCGCCCCTTTCTCGTGAGTGATAGTGAATAAACACATATCGAGGATAACACGCCTAGCATGGAAGATACTGATAGCCCCCTGTCACCACATGAGCGGTTCGGGCATGCAAAACAGATTATTTCTTGAAGGTTTAAAGAGTGGCACATGCAAATTTACTTGGAACGACAGGTAGATACCGCATATAGGTAGGTATGGTGGACTCATATGAACAACTTTGGGTTTATGGAAGTGGATGCACCAGCAGTATCCCCGCTTAGTACAAGTGAAGGCTTGCAAAAGACTGGGAAGCGACCAACTAGAGAGCGACAACAGTCATCAAAATGCATTGAGATTAACCAACAATGAGTGCAAGCATGAGTAGGACATAAATCACCATGAACATGAATATCATAGAGGCTATGTTGATTTTGTTTCAACTACATGCGTGAACATGTGCCAAGTCAAGCCACTTGAAACATTCAAAGGAGGATACCATCCTATCATACTACATCATAATCATCTCAAAATTCATGTTGGCATCCAAGAAAAACCATTATAAGCTCCTAGCTAATTAAGCATGGCATTAGAAACTATGATCTCTAAGTTTTCATTGCAAACATGTCTCTCTCACAACAAAGCTGAATCAGGAACGATGAGCTAGTCATATTTACAAAAGCAAAATAGATCGAGTTCATACCAACTTTTCCAGGCTCGGTCACTTCATCATATATCGTCATTATTGCCTTTCACTTGCACGACCGAATGATGTGAACAATAATAAGAGTGCTCGTGCATTGGACTAAGCTGGAATCTGCAAGCAAACACAAAGGAGAAAACGAAGTAATATGGCTCTTTGACAGATAAACAGATATGCATGCGAGAGCCACTAAACATTGTAACCACGGTCTTCTACCTTGACCCAAAGAAAAAGAAAATTATTTACACGGGAAAACTCCCAACAAGCAAAAGAAGAAAAGGAAATCTTTTGGGATTTTCTCAAACTAGACAAACACACGAGAAGAAAGCGAGAAAAAGAAATAAACTAGCATGGATGATACAGTGGCAAAGTGTGAACACCGACTAACAAAGTGAAAGCGTAAGCAAGAATATAAAGTCGGTGAGAAACACGTACTCCCCCAAGCTTAGGCTTTTGGCCTAAGTTGGTCTACTCCCATGGATGGTTCGGGCGATACCCAAAATCATAATGGGGGTTGTACGGGAGCGCTGCAGCTACTGCCTGAATAGCTTCCTCACGGAGGCGAGCAGCCTTTGCCTCCCTCTCATACTCCTCTTCCTCTCCTCTGGTTATGTAATATCTCCGTTTTACCTGAAAGTCAAAGAAGGCAGGAGCATGAAGGGTAATATGGAAAACACGTTGTCGGTTAAATATTAACCGGTATAGGAGGGATTCATTATCCCTCTCAAGGAACTGATAGCGTGTCATAGCGGCGCGATCAAGGAAAGTTGTATGAAGCGGGGGATATCCTTCGCGGATGGGTACTCCAAGAAAATTTGCTATGCGAGTGGCATAGATCCCACCAAAGAAATCCCCTTCATTAGTATTATTATTCAACCTCCTTGCTATTATAGCTCCCATATTGAAACTTCTATCACCCGTTAATGCGCTCTTAAGAATGCTAAGGTCAGGTGCGCAGAGGTGACAATGCTCAATCTTGCCGTTAATGCATCTACCTATGAAAAGGGCAAAGTAATGCAAGGCAGGAAAATGAATGCTCCCCATGGTAGCCTCCGTAATATCTATAGTTTCTCCAACACTTATACTAGAGAAAAAACTCTAACCAAAGATTTAGGAGGATCATTGAGACTACCCCAATCAGGTATTTTGCAAATTCTATTGAAATCCTCTAAATCCATGGTATATGATTTGTCATAGAGATCAAACAGTACAAATGCGTCTTGGCCAGCTAAAAATTTGAACCTACGAACAAAAGAGGTAGTGAGAGTAACATATTATTCACATTTATCAGAGATGAATTCTTTGAGTCTGACGTTGTGAACAAGTGTATCAAACTCGTCTTTGAAACCTACCTCAATCATGAATTCATCAGAAGGCTATTCACATGGTTGTACCTGTGCGTTCCTCTGTTGGTAAGGATCGAGCTCCCGAATCGCGAGACGGGGACTCCTCTTGCTTGAGGAACCACCATGATAGTTTCTCCTAAACATATTCCTTTTCTGAAATTTTTAGTGAATCAAAGGAAAAGTGAACAAGGCTCAACTAAACTCATGGCAACTACTCCTTCAAGTCTCTAAAGGCCATATCACGCATCAAAACTACTTGGGACCAGCTAAAATTAGCATGCAAAGCTCAAGAACAGGGTCACCAAGGCAGCAAAAAATACGCAACGGATAAGGCACTAAAGCAAAAACTAATTGGACCAATGGAGGAGTCACATACCAAGGAGCAATTTCCCCAAAACAGTTTGGTGAATGGGGCTTTGCACAAGGAGATCGAAAATCGCAGCAAGAAGAGCAAGAAGACGGGTTTGAGCTGCGAAACGATTTTTTGGAGGTAGGAGAAGCAGATGGGAGCTAGAATGAGTGGAGGGGGTACACGTGGGCCCCACAAGCCTGGTAGGCGTGGCCAGGGGGTGCCCGCGCCTCCAGGGCTTGTGGCCCACTAGTGCAGCCCCCTGACTAGCTCTCCATCTCAGAATTTTTCAAAAATTCCAGAAAAAATCATACTTGATTTTCACCGCATTCGGAGAACTTTTATTTTCGGGGTACTTTTCTACGGGGCGCTAAAACAGAAAACAGGGAAAACTAAACTAAATCTACCATTTTTCTCCTAAGAAACCGAAGGTGAAAGCTTGGAACAGAGGTCTGTGACTCCTCGATTCATCCATCTCGTGATCATTGAAAGAAATCCGTCAATGAGGTTGATCAAGTCTCCTTGACAAACTTTTTCGAATCGCATAAAAAAGAACGGAGAATTTTCAAATAGTCACTAGGTTACCTCAATGGGGATGTGCATATCCCCAACAAGCAAATCATACTTCATCTTAACAGTAGGTATAGGGCATTCGAAGCTCCCAATAAGAATTGATGAAGTTTTTTCGATAGCATTGATGCAATGTACTCGATATTGTTTCTTCGGAAAGTGCACCGTATGCTCATTACCATTGACATGGAAAGTGGCATTCCTTTGTTGCAATCAATAACAGCCCCTGAAGTGTTTAAAAAGGGTCTTCCAAGGATGACCGCCATGGCATCGTCCTCGGGAATATCCAGAATAACAAAGTATGTTAAAATAGTAACATTCGCAACCACAACAGGTACATCCTCGCAAATGCCGATAGGGAAAGCAGATGATTTGTCGGCCATTTGCACAGAGATTTCAGTGGGTGTCAACTTGTCCAATTCAAGTCTACGATAAAGAGAGAGAGGCATAACACTAACACCGGCTCCAAGGTCACATAAAGCAGTTCTAACGTAGTTGCCTTTAATGGAGCAAGGTATAGTGGGCACTCCGAGATCACCTAGTTTCTTAGGAGTTCCACCCTTGAAGGTGTAGTTGGCAAGCATGGTGGAAATCTCAACCTCAGGTATCCTCCTCTTATTAGTCACAATATCCTTCATGTAATTAGCATACGGAGACATTTTAGCATATCTGTCAAACACATTTGCAGAAAGACAGGTCTAATCATTTCAACAAATCGCTCAAAATCCTCATCATCCTTTTTCTTGGATGGTTTGGGAGGAAAGGGCATGGGTTTCTGAACCCATTGTTCCCTTTCTTTACCATGCTTCCTAGTAATGAAGTCATTCTTATCATATCTCCTATTCTTAGGTTGTGGGTTATCAAGATCAACAGATTCAATCTCCACATCCTTATCATTGCTAGGTTGAGCATCAACGTGAACATTACTATCGATATTATCATTAGACTCATGTTCATCACCAGATTGTGTTTCAGCATGAGAAACAGAGACATCGTTTGGACTCTCGGGTGTAACAGCAACAGGGTTGCTAGCGTGCAAGCTCTTATCGTCTTTCTTTTCCTTTCTAGGATGACTAGGTGCATCAGTGCTAACTCTCTGAGGATCTTGTTCAATTCTCTTAGGATGACCCTCAGGATACAAAGGTTCCTGGGTCATTCTACCGCCTCTAGTGATGACTCTAACAGAATTTTCATTCAACTCATTGAGCAAGTCATTTTGAGCCTTAAGTACTTGTTATACCTGAGTAGTAACCATAGAGGCATGTTTACTCAAAAGCTTAAGATCATTGACATTTCTGTCCACACAAGCACTTAAATGACTAAGCATACGAGCATTCTGTTCCAATTGTCTGCTAACGTAATCATTGAAACTTTGTTGTTTGGCAACAAAGTTATCAAATTCATCTAGCCATAAGCTAGCAGGTTTATCAAAAGGAATGTCACTCTCATTGAATCTACAAAGAGAATTTACCTCTACTACCTATATCGGGTTATCAAGACCATGGATCTCTTCGATAGGTGGTAGATTTTTGACATCTTCAGATTTAATGCCTTTCTCTTTCATAGACTTCTTAGCTTCTTGCATATCTTCGGGACTGAGGAATAGGATACCTCTTTTCTTAGGAGTTGGCTTTGGAGGTGGGTCGGGAATAGTCCAAGCATTCTCATTGCACAAGATATTATTCAATAGGATCTCGGCTTGTTCTACAGTTCGTTCCCTAAAAACACAACCGGCACAACTATCTAGGTGGTCTCTAGAAGCATCGGTTAGTCCATTGTCACATCCCTGGAACCCTAATCAAGTATAGCATTGTGCTCATATCTTCTTTGCATTGCATCCAAGAAAATTGCAACAAGATCAAAGCAAGTGGTGAAGCAAAACTCAAAAACCCTAGCCACTTCTCAAATTCAAAGAAATTCTAAACTTGTTCAAATCAATGAACCCAAAATGGCCTCAAGAAAAGTTCAACTTTTCTAATAATTCATGGAAGCAAATAAGCAGTGAAGAAAACTATTTTCATAACACCTTTGGCATTTTATTTAAATGCAAAAAAGCTATTGTATTCAAGTTTAAATTTGAATTCAAAAACTTTAAGTTTTCAAAAATGTTGAAAACTTCAGGAATGGTTGGACATATTCCAACAAATATTCTGGTGTGTTCAAAATATTTTTATAAACTATTTTGGAGCTGAAATAAATAACAAGTCAAAATAGTTAGGAAAACAGAAAAAAAAACAGAAAAAAAAGTGAAGAAAGACTTACCTGACGCTCACCTGGCC
Source organism: Hordeum vulgare subsp. vulgare (assembly GCF_904849725.1). Lineage (NCBI taxonomy): Eukaryota > Viridiplantae > Streptophyta > Magnoliopsida > Poales > Poaceae > Hordeum > Hordeum vulgare. The sequence continues at coordinate 403,047,814 of NC_058523.1, read as the reverse complement.
CAAGCCCAGCCCTTGTGTCGTCTTCCTCCTCGCCAGTAGGAGCAAGAGGTGGCCGCCGCGACGCCCGGCGCCTCCACGCAGCTCCCTGCCTGCCTGGCCGCCGCTTTACGCTGGCACGCGCGGGGATAACCTCCCCGAGCACGGCCCTATCCATTCCCGTGATCCATTCCTCCCCTCTCCTCTCGGTTGCCATGTTCCCCTCTACCGCCATTGATAGGAGCTCGAGCTCGAGCTGCCCGTGCCCCTAGCCACAGGATCTCCCTCCCGAGTGCTCCATTCGCTCCGCCTCGACGAGTTGGTCGTCCCTGCAAAAACCGAAGACCCCCCGAGCCCTGCAACGCCCACGGCACCGTCATCTTCAAGCTTCGGCCGCCGGCGATCTTCAATCGATTCGTCCCCCACAGCGCCTCCCCGAGCCGTCTAAGCCCTCCACTGCACTCCCCGTGAGCCTAGCAAGATTTCCCCCAGGCTTCCCCCTTCGATCTCTTCCTCTAGGCCTAGTTCCATCGGAGCCCAATGAGGACCGTCGTTGCAGCTCGTCGCCGGTAGCTCTCCGGTGAATGGTTGGTCCTTCTAAGGCCACCACCAGCTTCAGGCCGTCGCATAGATGCTTTAGGTGCCCAGCCCCGCGCGTTTTGACCCTGTTTCCGATGACCTCGACGATGGCCGAGCTTCGTTCGCCGCCGAGCTCGTCGCCGGCGTCGATTCTGGCCACCCCAGCCCCTGGGGTTTGCTCCATCGTGCGCGCCATCGAGTGGCCGTTCTCCCTGTGGTCTCCGCCGTGCGTTTGGTCGTCGGAGACGAGTTTCCGATGCCCTCCGCCATCTCTGGTGTCGCCGGAGGCTCACCGCCGGCAAGGACGACCTCGTCGCCGGTGGATCTCAGCTGGCGTGAGCCACTAACGCGTGGGGCCAACCTGTGGATGATTTTGGTTAACAAAAATAAAATTAATTAATCTAATAAGTCACTGACATGTGGGTCCAGTGCTGTTAATTAGCTAATTAAGTTTAAAACTAATCTAAAATTGACCAAAGTCACTGACCAGTGGGTCCCACTGGTCAGGTTTGACTTTCAACGGCCAGTTGGACCTGCTAATGTCATGCTGATGCAGTAAAGATTTTGTGATTTAAAAGAATTCCAAAAAATGCCCAAAACTTCTAAAAATCATAGAAATTAATCTCTAACTCCAATGAAAATAATTTATATATGAAAAAGTATCAGAAAAATCCAAGGAATCTGAATATGTAATTTTCAAACATGTTTGAAAATGTTACTGGACCAAACATGTAGAACAATGAATAGGTTAAACTAAATAAATGCTTTGGAGTTGGAATTTGAAAATCATTTGAATTACACTTCAAATGCTATGATCAAACATTGTCCAATCACAACCAGCAACTTAAGATATCATTCCCATGCATGTTAAGAACAAGTTGATCTGAGCATCAGGTCAAATCAATTAAAATGGTATTCGAGAATACCTCGTTTGAAGTGATATTGAATCTGATTCAAATCAACTTCAAACCTAATAAATGATAGCTACATTAGCATACCACCTTGCATCCTCATGCCATGCTCATGCATCATTTTGTTGCATATGATTGTTATTGATTGTTGTCATTACTTCGGTAGGCTCCGCTCCTTCGGATTCCACTGAATATCCGACTGACGGATATTGTCCCTCCTCTGAGCAACAAGGCAAGCAACCATTTTGATCATCCCGATAAATCCCATGTTCTCGCTCCTGCACTTACTTATTGCATTAGGATCAAATGCTTCAAATGCTTTCGCCACGTTAGTTGAACCCACTTCCTTTGCATGACCTGTCGTTGTCACAGTAAATAGCTGAACCTTGCAACCTAGCATACCTGGTAGCTGCTTGAGCCATGAAGTGCCTTATCCTACTATGCATGCTATGCTTAGAGTTGTGTATGGTCTGTCATCTGGGAGATGAACAGAATTGTGAGAATTGTTCAGTAGGTAAAGGTTGTGTGTTGAACCTGATTTGGTAAAGGTACCGGTGAAAGGCTATGTAGGAGCACATGGCGGGTTGTTTCATTGGAACCGTCCTTAGGAACTAAGTTCCGTGTATGTAATCCAAGACGAGATACTACCACATGCTGGGCCCTGAAATATGACCCCGCTCGACTTATTAATAGCCTAGTACTCGGTCCAGGAGTTGCAAGTAGTTTCTGGTGTTTATAGTCCTGCTGGAGGTCGTGCATAGTGCTGACCTGAGAGGTGGGCTGTGATGCGGTAGGCAGTGGCACGGTGTACCAAGTGGCACCCGGATGGTGGGCTTGGGAACCCTGCGCACATCGTTTGGGTCCGTGGCGGAAACCTCGGCCGGACTTGCGTGCGGGTTACCCTCAGATAGGCAATAGACCTCGACTAAGTATTAGCGTGGTTAACGATCGTGGACGACTCCCTCGCTGGGCTTCCGCTTGAAGGTTGACGAGGTGCATGACGTGCACATGGCGATAAGTGGCGAGAGCATGTGTGACGAAGTACACCCCTGCAGGGTTATGATCTATTCGAATAGCCGCGTCCGCGGATATGGACTACTTCGAGACATATGTTGTTCATAGATAATTTTAATGGCTACTCATAAAATTGTCAAGATAAGCGTGAGTGTCGTGGATGGCATTTCCGTATGGAGACGGAATGATTCCACGATGGAGTATTGTTGTGGTGTTAGTGGACTCGTGTGCGAGAAATCAAGTTGTCAAAATTATTTAAAAATGCAAGTTGTCTAGCCACGAGTCAAATGATGGCTTCCCGCATGAAACCCCACAATTCCTTATTGATACATTGCATGAGTAGATAGTTATCCTAAAGTCTTGCTGAGTACCTCCATACTCATGTTTGCTTAATATTTGTTGCAGAGGTTGTTAACGACCCTAATGGAGGGTTCTTCCTAGACATCGACAATGACAAGTAGCTGGTATCCCAGCTACGATATGGCCCTAGGGTGGGTCTGTAGTATAGTCAGGCCATGTGCCTTCTAGTTTCATCTGTCTGTACTCAGACTGTTTATCTAGTTCCGCTGGCTTGTAACTTGAATGACTGCTATGATGGGTCGTGAGACCCCTACTGTGTAATATTATGTGTGTGGCTCTTCCGAGCCTTTTAAATAAAGCTTGTATGCTTATGGTTATGTTGTGATGCCATCGATGTATCTATACATATCGATATGTCATGCGTACGTGTGTCGTACTGATATGTATGGGGTTCGATTCCCTAGTCGCAGGCTTTAGTAGCATTCCTTATAGGGAAATGCCCCTTTGTGATCCAACGAGCCATGGTAGTTCGCTACTGCTCCGGACACATTGGTTGACCGGCATGTGTCCTTCTAGCTGCTCTGTCTGTCCCCGATGGGGAAATGTCACGCGATGTAATGGAGTCCTTGTAGCTTGCTATGACTCGTCTACATTCGCTGGTGACCGATACCTGCTTTGTTGGGTCATGTATGCCTGTCCCTGTGCGGAACTGCCACTTTGGTTTATGACTAGACATGTCGATCCAGGTTCTTGTCATTGGATTGATAGCAACACAATTGCATACGCGAGTCAAAAGGCGCAAACGGTCCCGGCTAAGGTAAGGCTGCATCCGTGGGGATAACCGTGCGTGAGACTGCAAAGAGATGCGATGTGTTATAGGCTGGATTCCTATGGCTTAGGATTGGGGTCCCGACAGCGTTGGTATCCGAGCCTGACTGACTGTAGGACTACTAAGCCAAACTGGTCGAAGCTGAGTCTAGAATTGCTTTAGTTATATATAAGGGAATTGTTTGTGGAAGGGAACGTAAGACTCTTGTTCTCTTCTCAAGTTATTCTATTCTGGTCATCCTCTTCTTTTCTGCGGGAATTAAGGACTAGGTTACTCATCTTCTACTAGGCTCGTGTTTCCGATTGGTAGATTATAAGACTGCGGGTCGAGAGTTATTTTGGGTTTCTTTTATCCCTAGGAAAAGAAAGTAAGTTTGATGATCAGAGAACTGAAATTGATAGTTGAGTGGTTACGCTATTCTATTTTTGGGTTGTCTCAAAATTATTTTTGACCATTTACAGCCGTTATGCTGCCCAATTTTGCATTCACAGCTCTAATGCTTTTTAATTACTCTCTATTTTCAGATGCCTGGCCGTCCTTCTCGTCAGGTGGTTCGTCTGACCAGGTGCATTGACGTGCCGGGTCATACGTCCATGTTGGTCAGGGTGATGTCGGTGTGCGTTTACCGCTGGTACCCAGAGTACACAGTGGAGGAACAGTATCGAGACTTCAACCAGAGCCAGTATATCTGCACTATTAGGGTATTTCCAGACTACCCTGGAGCTGAGGAGCCAATCCATTGGTCCTACGGATTGGGCGTCACTGTTGACATGGCAGTACAAGATGCTGCCTATTCAATGCTGACCATTATGAGGGCGAGACATGCACTGCTGCAGAATTCAGAGTTCTGCTATGTTCCTGCCTCTCAGCCAGGTGAAGAAGGATACCTCAGCGGGGTCTATTTTGATTCCTCTATGGAGGATCCGCTACTACAGTCCACTGTTGAGATGCTAGAGAACAGAGACAGGGATGCTCATGCTCTCCGCATGGAGCTTTATGCTACACGTGCCCGTCTGTGGAAGACTTTGACGTAGCTGGCACCGGTAGTCCAGACAGGGTACGGAGATATGGAGATGTTGAACCCTGTTAGAACCCATCTTCCGGCCCATGTTGACTGGCCCGCTATAGGAGGAGTCACCCCTCTTCGGGGACCCCTACTACCACCAGTCAGGGGACCAAAGGCACATCCGTGTCCTTATGGATCCCAGGGATCTCAGGCTAGAGTATTTCCTGATCCACAGGTTGAGCTTCCATGCCATGGAGGCAATCTTTATGAGATGTTCTATGCAGATGCCTGAACCGTGAGTGGAAGGATGATATGGTAGTAGTTGTACGTTAACAGTCCTGTGTGACTTGTGAAGTATGCTTGTGATGTGGAATGAATTCCGGAGGCCTAGATAAATAATGTATAGGAAGCTTGTAAGCCTCTGATGAGTAGTTTCATAATTTCAGTAGTTTGCTCTTCGGTTAAGGTTGTACTGAACTATGTAAGGGTGTGTATGAACCATGGTGTATATATAGCAGTTGCTTGTTACCATGTTGTTCGGATATTCATTTCCGCATTCCATGTGTTCAGTGCATTCTTAATTCATAGCTAGCATTGATGATGATATTGGTCTAAGTTGTGAGTTCGTTTGTCAGGATGGTGTTCACCAGGTTGAACCGTGCCCCTGCTCATGAGCAAGGCGAGGGTAGTCAAGCGTCGCAGGAAGACCTGCCTCACCCTCCCTCTCTGGCGGAAGTTATGCTTGAGGCAAAGAGAAACAAAAGGGAGACCAACCGACTGTTAGAGCGTATTGAGAAAAATACGGCTCGTCAGCCTAGGAATGTCGCAGTGTCCCTCAATGACTTTGTGAAGCTGAATCCTCCAAAGTTCCATCACTCCGTCGATCCCCTCGACGCTGATGATTGGTTGTGCAGTATTTCACGTAAGATTTGCTCTGCGAATGTTTCTGAGGCCTACAAGGTGACCTTTGCTGCGTATTTTCTGGAAGGACCCGCCAATCTGTGGTGGGAGAACTTTGAAGCTATGCGTCCTGCTGAACCAGCAGCCACATGGGCAGACTTTATTGCAGACGGTATTCCAGAGGGCCTGATGGACAGAAAGAGAGAGGAGTTCTGTGCATTCACCGAGGGCAAGTTGACCGTGGTTGCCTATAGCCGCGAGTTCGGTAACCTCGCCCGCTATGCAAAAGAGGAGGTGTCTACTGATGCCAAGAAGCAAGCAAGATTCCGTAAGGGTCTGAGCCCTGAGCTTCATCGTGATTTGCGCCTCCACGAGTGTGCAAGCTTCCAAGCCCTGGTCAACAAGGCGATCAGTGCCGAGACTGGTCATACCAACTTTGAAGCCACAAAGAAGCACTCCCGTGATTTTGGCTCATCATCTGGTTCCGCGTTTCCAAAACGCAGGTTGTGGGTTCCAAACAGTTCTCTGCCGCCAAGATACACTCCGAGGCCATCCTATGTGGCGCCTCAGACGAATCAGACCAACCCTCCAGCAAAAACCTATGTTGGTCCAGCTAGCAATGCTGCACCACGTGCCAACCAAGTGATATGTTACAAGTGTGGAGAACCAGGGCACTATTCCCATGAGTGTCCTCAGAATGTGGGTGCCAAGCAACCCGGAAAGTCCGTTGGGCAAGGCAAGTCGGTCAAAGCTTACTATGTGAAGCCAACTCCTGCACGTGGCCGTGTGAACTATGTTTCAGCAGAAGAAGCTGCACAGGATCCCGACGTCATACTGGGTACGCTTCTTGTTAATCATCACCCAGCGTCTGTTCTTTTTGACACTAGTACTTCTCATTCCTTCATTTCAGAAAGTTATGCACAGTTGCATAACATGTCTTTCTGTGATATGCCAATTCCTTTGCTTGTCCAAACTCCTGGTAGTAAGTGGCAAACCTCTAGGATAACCTATGACAATGAAATTCTAGTAGACAGGCTAGTTTTTCTAGCCCCATTGATAGCCCTGAAATCTTCGGATATTAATATCATCTTGGGTATGGACTGGATGTCAGCTCACTATGCCAAGATTGATACTCATTCTAGAAATGTTCAGCTTACCCATCCCTCGGGTGAGATAGTCAATGTCTCTACTCGAGTTGACAAATACCAACTCTATTCCCTCAATGCCAACCCTCTTCCGGAACTTGAAGACATTCCGGTAGTGCGTGACTTCCCAGATGTTTTTCCAAAGGAACTGCCAGGAATTCCACCTGACAGAGATGTAGAGTTCGTAATAGATCTTGTTCCGGGAACTGTTCCAATAGCCAGAAGACCATATAAGATGGCACCCCTGGAGCTAGCCGAACTTAAGAAGCAACTAGATGAGGCCTTGAATAAAGGTTTCATTCGTCCTAGCTCTTCTCCTTGGGCTTGCCCGTCCTCTTCGTCAAGAAGGATGGAACGGATCGGATGGTTGTAGATTATCGACTAGTGAATCTGGTCACCATAAAGAACAAGTATCCTCTCCCCAGGATCAACGACCTGTATGATCAGCTCGCTGGATCCTCAGTCTTCTCCAAAATGGATTTGAGGTTGGGATACCATCAAATCAAGATCAAGAACGGGGACATTCCAAAAACAGCTTTTGTTACTCGTTATGGCCAATACGAGTACACCGTCATGTCCTTCGGTTTAACCAATGCCCCAGCCACCTTCTCACGCTTGATGAATTTAATCTTCATGGAGTATTTGGATAAATTCGTCGTGGTATACCTCGATGATATTCTCATCTACTCGAAGAACGAACAAGAACATGCCGAGCATCTAAGGCTGGTATTGATGAAACTTCGAGAGCATCGCCTTTATGCCAAGTTTTCAAAATGTGAATTTTGGTTACCAGAAGTGACCTATATAGGTCACTACTCTCTGGTAAGGGTATCGCTGTCAATCCCGAGAGAGTTCAAGCTGTCCTTGATTGGACTCAACCTGAATCGGTTAAGCAAGTTAGGAGTTTTCTTGGTCTAGCGAGCTATTGTCGCCGCTTTGTCGAGAATTTCTCCAAGGTTGCAAAGCCTCTAACAGAACTCCTCAAGAAGGATAAAAAGTTCGAGTGGACACCATAGTGTGAGCAAAGTTTTCAGGAACTGAAAAGACACCTGACTTCCGCACATGTGTTGTTACCACCAGATTTTTCTAAGGACTTTGTTATCTATTGCGACGCCTCGCGACAAGGATTAGGTTGCATTCTCATGCAAGATCGTCATGTGATTTCATACGCATCTCTACAGTTGCATCCACATGAGGATAATTATCCCACACATGATCTTGAGCTTGCAGCTGTAGTCCATGCACTAAAATCCTGGCGACATTACCTTCTCGGTAATCGTTGCGAAATATTAACTGATCACCAAAGTCTGAAATATATCTTCACCCATCCGGATTTGAGTCTCAGGCAAAGATGGTGGGTTGAGTTGATCTCGGATTACGACTTAGGGATAACTTACACCCCGAGGAACGCCAATGTTATGGCTGATGCACTAAGTCGTAAATCTTATTGTAACAATCTGATGCTACAACAAGGTCGACCACATCTCTATGAAGAATTTCGGAAGTTAAATCTCCATATTGTTCCTCAAGGATTCCTTTCTACCCTGGTGGCGAAGCCTACCCTTAAGGATCAAATTATAGTTGTCCAGAAGTGTGATAAGGGTATATCACGGATCAAGGAGAATATTATTAGCGGAAACGCTAACGAATTCTCCATGAATGATCAAGGTGTGGTGCTCTTCCAGAATCGTCTAGTGGTTCCTAAGAATCCACATCGAAGGCAGTTGATCCTTAAGGAAGCTCATGATTCTCCTCTCACCATTTATCCTGGTAGTACTAAGATGTATCAGGACCTACGGCAGAGGTTCTGGTGGACTAGGATGAAGAGAGAAATTGCTAAGTTCGTTGCTAACTGTGATGTTTGTCGTCGAGTTAAGGCAGAACATCAAAGGCCTGCTGGCACCCTTCAACCTTTAGCTATTCCTGAATGGGAATGGGATAAAGTTAGTACGGATTTCATTACCGGATTTCCCAAGACCAAGAAAGGAAATAATGCTATTTTTGTGGTCATTGACCGTCTCTCCAAAGTAGCTCATTTTCTTCCAGTTCGTGAGAGTATAACAGCTAGCCAGCTAGCAGAGTTATATATCTCTCGAATAGTGTCTCTTCATGGTGTTCCTCTGGAGATTAACTCAGACTGTGGGAGTATCTTTACTTCTCGCTTCTGGGAAACTTTTCAGAATGCTATGGGGACTCACTTATCTTTTAGCACTGCTTTCCATCCTCAATCAAGTGGTCAAGTAGAAAGAGTGAATCAAATCCTAGAAGATATGCTCCGAGCTTGTGTTATATCGTTCGGTATGAATTGGGAGAAGTGCCTTCCATTCGCCGAATTTGCTTATAACAATAGTTATCAATCAAGATTGGGCAAAGCCCCTTTTGAAGTTCTCTATGGACGAAGATGTCGAACACCTCTTAATTGGTCAGAAACCGGAGAGAGGCAACTCTTTGGCCCGGATATGATCCAGGATGCAGAATAGCAGGTTCGCATTATTCGTGAAAAGTTGAAAACAGCCCAGTCTCGTCAAAAGAGCCAATATGATTGTCATCATAAGGCTGTGATCTTTGAAGTTGATGAGAAGGGTTACCTTCGGGTTACACCTTTGAAGGGTACCCATCGATTCGGTATCAAGGGCAAGTTGGCTCCTCGTTACATTGGTCCTTTTCGCATTCTTGCCAAACGAGGAGAAGTTGCCTACCAGTTGGAACTTCCTCCGCATCTTTCCAAGGTTCATGATGTCTTCCACGTCTCGCAACTCAGGCATTGCTTTCCGGATCCTATCCGTGAAGTGGACCACGAAACACTTGATCTCCAAGATAACCTTTCATACCGAGAATACCATGTGCGTATTCTTGATCAAGCTGAGCGTACCACTCGACGTCGAAACCTCAAGTTTCTTAAAGTTCAATGGTCAAATCATTCTGAGAAGGAGGCAACATGGGAAAGAGAGGATCGTCTCCGACTTGAGTGTCCCGCGTTATTCCCGACGACTTCTAAATCTCGAGACGAGATTCTTTTGAGTGGGGGTGAGTTGTCACATCCCTGGAACCCTAAACAAGTATAGCATTGTGCTCATATCTTCTTTGCATTGCATCCAAGAAAATTGCAACAATATCAAAGCAAGCGGTGAAGCAAAACTCAAAAACCCTAGCCACTTCTCAAATTCAAAGAAATTCTAAACTTGTTCAAATCAATGAACCCAAAATGGCCTCAAGAAAAGTTCAACTTTTCAGATAATTCATGAAAGCAAATAAGCAGTGAAGAAAACTATTTTCATAACACCTTTGGCATTTTATTTAAATGCAAAAAGCTACTGGATTCAAGTTTAAATTTGAATTCAAAATCTTTAAGTTTTCAAAAATGTTGAAAACTTCAGGAATGGTTGGATATATTCCAACAAATATTTTGGTGTTTTCAAAATATTTTTATAAACTATTTTGGAGCTGAAATAAATAGCAAGTCAAAATAGTTAGCAACACAGAAACAAAACAGAAAAAAAGTGAAGAAAGACTTACCTGACGCTCACCTAGCCCAGGCCGAGCCCCTGTGTCGTCTTCCTCCTCGCCAGTAGGAGCAGGAGGTGGCCGCCGCGACGCCCGGCGCCTCCACGCAGCTCCATGTCTTCCTGGCCGCAGCTTCGCGCTGGCACGCGCGGGGATAACCTCCCCGAGCACGGCCCTATCCATTCCCGTGATCCATTCCTCCCCTCTCCTCTCGGTTGCCCTGTTCCCCTCTGCCGCCATTGACAGGAGCTTGAGCTCGAGCTTCCCGTGCCCCTAGCCATAGGATGTCCCTCCCGAGTGCTCCATTCGCTCTGCCTCGACGAGTTGGTCATCCCTGCAGAAGCCGAAGACCCCCCCCCCCCGAGCCGTGCAACACCCACGGCACCGTCGTCTTCAAGCTTCGGCCGCAGGCGAGCTTCGATCGATTCGTCGCCCACAGCGCCTCCCCGAGCCGTCTTAGCCCTTCACTGCACTCCCCATGAGCCTAGCAAGCTTTCCCCCAAGCTTCCCCCTTCGATCTCTTCCTCTAGGCCTAGTTCCACCGGAGCCCGACGAGGACCGCCGTTGCAGCTCGTCGCTGGTAGCTCTCCGGTGAACGGTTGGTCCTTCTGAGGCCACCAGCAGCTTCATGTCGTCGCATAGATGCTTTAGGTGCCCAGCCCGGCGTGTTTTGACCCTTTTTCCGATGACCTCGACGATGGCCGAGCTTCGGTCGCCGCCGAGCTCGTCGCCGGCGTAGATTACGGCCACCCCAGCCCCTGGGTATGCTCCATCGTGTGCGTCGTCGAGTGGTCGTTCTCCCTATGGTCTCCGTCGTGCGTTTGGTCGTCGGAGACGAGTTTCCGATGCCCTCCGCTGTCTCTGGTGTCGCCGGAGGCTCACCGCCGGCAAGGACGACCTCGCCGCCGGTCGATCTCAGCTGGCCAAAGCCACTAACGCGTGGGGCCAGCCTCTGGATAATTTTGGTTAACAAAAATAAAATTAATTAATCTAATAAGTCACTAACATGTGAGTCCAGTGCTATTAATTAGCTAATTAAGTTTAAAACTAATCTAAAACTGACCAGAGTCACTGACCAGTGGGTCCCACTGGTCAGGTTTGACTTTCAACGGCCAGTTGGACCTGCTGATGTCATGTTGATGCAGTAAAGATTTTCTGATTTAAAAGAATTCCAGAAAATGCCCAAAACTTCTAAAACTCATAGAAATTAATCTCTAACTCCAATGAAAATAATTTATATATGAAAAAGTATCAGAAAAATCCAAGGAATCTGAATATGTCATTTTCAAACATGTTTGAAAATGTTACTGGACCAAACATGTAGAACAATGAATAGGTTAAACTAAATAAATGCTTTGGAGTTGGAATTTGAAAATCATTTGAATTACACTTCAAATGTTATGATCAAACATTGTCCAATCACAAACAGCAACTTAACATATCATTCCCATGCATGTTAAGAACAAGTTGATCTGAGCATCAGGTCGAATCAATTAAAATGGTATTCGAGAATACCTCGTTTGAAGTGATATTGAATCTGATTCAAATCAACTTCAAACCTAATAAATGAGAGCTACATTAGCATACCACCTTGCATCCTCATGCCATGCTCATGCATCATTTTGTTTCATATGATTGTTATTGATTGTTGTCATTTCTTTGGTAGGCTCCGCACCTCCGGATTCCACTGAATATCCGACTGACGGATATTGTCCCTCCTCTCACCAACAAGGCAGGCAACCATTTTGATCATCCCGATAAATCCCATGTTCTCGCTCCTGCACTTACTTATTGCATTAGGATCAAATGCTTCAAATGATTTTTCCACGTTAGTTGAACCCACTTCCTTTGCATGATCTGTCGTTGTCACAGTAAATAGCTGAACCGTGCAACCTAGCATACCTGGTAGATGCTTGAGCCATGAAGTGCCTTATCCTGCTATGCATGCTATGCTTAGAGTTGTGTATGGTCTGTCATCTGGGAGATGAACAGAATTGTGAGAATGTGTTCAGTAGGTAAAGGTTGTGTGTTGAACCTGATTTGGTAATGGTACTGGTGAAAGGCTATGTAGGAGTACATGGCGGGTTGTTTCATTGGAACCGTCCTTAGGAACTGAGTTCCGTGTATGTAATCCAAGACGAGATACTACCGCATGTTGGGCCCTGAAATATGACCCCGCTCGACTTATTAATCGCCTAGTACTCGGTCCAGGAGTTGCAAGTAGTTTCTGGTGTTTATAGTCATGCGGGAGGTCGTGCATAGCGCTGACCTGAGAGGTGGGCTGTGATGCGGTAGGCAGTGGCACGGTGTACCAAGTGGCACCCGGATGGTGGGCTTGGGAACCCTGTGGACATCGTTTGGGGCCATGGCGGAAACCTCGGCCGGACTTCCGTGCGGGTTACCCTCAGATAGGCGATAGACCTGGACTAAGTATTAGCGTGGTTAACGGTCGTGGCCGACTCCCTCGCTGGGCTTCCGCTTGAAGGTTGCCGAGGTGCATGACGTGCACATGGCGAGAAGTGGCGAGAGCGTGTGTGACGAAGTACACCCCTACAGGGTTATGATATATTCGAATAGCCGCGTCCGCGGATATGGACTACTTCGAGACATATGTTGTTCATAGATAATTTTAATGGCTACTCATAAAATTGTCAAGATAAGCGTGAGTGTCGTGGACGGCATTTCCATATGGAGACGGAATGATTCCACGATGGAGTATTGTTGTGGTGTTAGTGGACTCGTGTGCGAGAAATCAAGTTGTCAAAATTATTTAAAAATGCAAGTTGTCTAGCCACGAGTCAAATGTTGGCTTCCCGCATGAAACCCCACAATTACTTATTGATACATTGCATGAGTAGATAGTTATCCTAAAGTCTTGCTGAGTACCTCCGTACTCATGTTTGCTTAATATTTGTTGGAGAGGTTGTTAACGACCCTAATGGAGGGTTCTTCCTAGATATCGACGACGACGAGTAGCTGGTATCCCAGCTACGATCTGGCCCTAGGGTGGGTCTGTAGTATAGTCAGGCCATGTTCCTTCTAGTTTCATCTATTTGTACTCAGACAGTTTATCTACTTCCGCTGGCTTGTAACTTGAATGACTTCTATGATGGGTCGTGAGACCCCTACTGTGTAATATTATGTGTGTGGCTCTTGCGAGCCTTTTCAATAAAGCTTGTATGTTTATGGTTATGTTGTGATGCCATCGATGTATCTATACATATCGATATGCCATCGTACGTGTGTCGTACTGATATGTATGGGGTTCGATTCCCTAGTCCCAGGCTTTAGTAGCATTCCTTATAGGGAAATGCCCCTTTGTGATCCAACGAGCCATGGTAGTTCGCTACTGCTCCGGACACATTGGTTGACCGGCATGTGTCCTTCTAGCTGCTGTGTCTGTCCCCGATGGGGAAATGTCACGCGATGTAATGGAGTCCTTGTAGCTTGCTATGACTCGCCTACATTCGCTGGTGACTCACACCTGCTATGTTGGGTCATGTATGCCTGTCCCTGTGCGGAACTGCCACTTTGGTTTATGACTAGACATGTCGATCCGGGTTCTTGTCAGTGGATTGCTAGCAACACAATTGCATACGCGAGTCAAAAGGCGCAAATGGTCTCGGCTAAGGTAAGGCTGCAGCCGTGGGGATAACCATGTGTGAGACCGCAAAGAGATGCGATGTGTTACAGGCTGGATTCCTATGGCTTAGGATCGGGGTCCCGACATCCATTATAGAAGATATCAAGTATTTAATTCTTCTCAAGAGGGTGATCACGCAAAGCATTCAGCAGCTAGACGAGCCTCCCCCAAGCTTGTGGGATACTCTCTTCTTCAACTTGCGCAAAGTTGTATATTTCCTGCAAGGCAACTTGCTTCTTATGGGAAGGGAAATATTTTTCAGAGAAGTAGTAGATCATATACTGGGGACTACGCACACAACCAAGAGCAAGAGAAGTGAACCAAGTCTTAGCATCATCCTTTAGCGAGAAAGGAAACAGCTTAAGGATATAGTAGTGGCGGTTCTTTTCCTCACTCGTGAATAGGGTGGCTATATGGTGCAGTTTGGTAAGATGTGCTACAACCATTTCAGACTCATAACCGTGAAAAGGATCAGATTCAACCAGAGAGATTAACTCAGGGTCGATAGAGAATTCATAATCCTTATCGGTCACAAAGATAGGCGAAGTAGCAAACTTCGGGTCGTATTTCATCTTAGCGTTCAAAGATTTTTCTTTCCACTTGCGCAGTAATTTCTCAACATCATAGCTATCCTTACAAGCAAGAAAGTCCTCAACTATCTCTCCCTCCATAACATAACCCTCATGCATATCAGGCAATTCATATCTAGGAGAGCTAGTTCTAACAGGCGAAATAGTAGGTTCTACTTCAATAATCTCAGCAGTTTTAGAAGTATCATCACATCTAGCAGCAACTCTAGCAATTTGTGCATCACTGAATGCACCTAGTGGCAAAGCAGTATCAAGCAAAGCATCATCATAAGCATCATGGACAACAGAAGTAGCATCATCAAGCACAGGCGACACATCAAAATTTCTAGCAGGAGGTGGTGTCGCAAACTTACTCATAACTGAAGGTGAATCAAGTGTAGAGCTAGATGGAAGTTCCTTACCTGTCCTCGTAGTTGAGGGCAAGACTTTAGTTCTTAGATCTTTCGGATTCCTCATAGTGATCAGCAGACGTAAATCCCAAGTGACTCGGAGAATATAGTTATGCCTCCCCGGCAACGGCGCCAGAAAATAGTCTTGATAACCCACAAGTATAGGGGATCGCAACAGTTTTCGAGGGTAGAGTATTCAACCCAAATTTATTGATTCGACACAAGGGGAAGCCAAAGAATATTCTCAAGTATTAGCAGTTGAGTTTTCAATTCAACCATACCTGAAAGATTTAGTATCTGCAACAGAGTATCAGTAGCAAGGTAGTGTGATAGCAACAGTAGCAACGGTAACCAGAAGCAATAGTGACAGCAGTAGCAACAGTAGCTGCAGCGACAACAATAGTGACAGAGTAACATTAGCAGCAGTGACAGCAGTAGCTAGCGGCAAAGTAACAAAGCAAGGACCAGTAGGAAAAACTCGTAGGCATTGGATCGGTGATGGATGATTATGCCGGATGTTATTCATCATGCAACAGTTATAACATGGAGAGATATGTAACAAGCTCCAGTTCGTCAATGTAATGTAAGCATGTATTCCGTATATAGTCATACGTGCTTAGGGAAAAGAACTTGCATGACATCTATTGTCCATCCCTCCCGTGGCAGCGGGGTCCTAATGGAAACTACGGGATATTAAGGTTCCCCTTTTAATAAAGAACCGGACCAACGCATTAACACTTAGTGAATACATGAACTCCTCATACTATGGTCATCTCCGGGAGTGGTTCCGGCTATTGTCACTCCGGGGTTGCCGGGTCATAACACATAGTAGGTGACTACAACTTGCAAGATAGGATCAAGAACACACATATATTGGCGACAACATAATAGGTTCAGATCTGAAATCATGGCACTCGGGCCCTAGTGACAAGCATTAAACATGGCAAAGCAGTAGCAACATCAATCTCAGAACATAGTGGATACTAGGGATCAATCCCCGTCAAAACTAACTCAATTACATGATAGATCTCATCCAACCCATCACCGTCTAGCAAGCCTACGATGAGATTACTCACGAACGGTGAAGAGCATCATGGAATTGGCGATGAAGGAAGGTTGGTGATGACGATGGCGACGATCTCCCCTCTCCGGAGCCCAAAACGGACTCCAGATCTGCCCTCCAGAGGAAGAATAGGAGGTGGCGGCACCTCCGTATCGTAAAATGCGATGAACTCTTCTCCTTGATTTTTTTCCGGACGAAAGGGACTAAATAGAGCTGGAATTGGAGGTGGTGGAGCAACGTGGGCCCCACAAGCCTGCCAGGCGCGGCCAGGGGGGCCATGCCTGGTGGGCTTGTGGGCTCCACGCTCCACTTCTCCGGTTGATTCTTGCGCCAGTATTTTTTATATATTCCACAAAAATTCCCCATAAATTTCCAGGTCATTCCGAGAACTTTTATTTCTGCGCAAAAACAACACCATGGCAATTCTGCTGAAAATAGTGTTAGTCCGGGTTAGTTCCATTCAAATCATGCAAATTAGAGTCGAGAACAAGGGCAAAAGAGTTTGGAAAAGTAGATACGATGGAGACGTATCAATATGTAGGATTCATAAGATGAATGATGCCTTTTGGATGGTGTGGTGTGGCTTTTGTGATATGTAGGATTCATAAGTTTAATGATATGTAGGATTCATAAGTAGATTCATAAGTGTATTTTTTCGTGATATGTAGGATGGTGTGGCTTTTGAATGATGCCTATGACGTTGAACACTAGGCCTATTTGACGTCGGAGAAGGAAATGGTAAGTAGATCTTATGTTAAAAAATCATGTATTTATTTAATAAAATGAAACTGTAATCATATCACTCCTATCTGTTTGAGAAGCTTATGCCCTTGAAGATTCGGTCTCACGGGGCATCGATTGTAATGCAGTACGATGAGCGGTACACACCATATATCGAGATGGCAGGACTCCTTCCATTCATTCAGCTTGTGAGTCGGTCAACGCCCAACCTGAACGCTGCGGCAATCACTGCACTTATTGATCGGTGGAGGCCGGAGACCCATAGTTTTCACCTCCGGACCGGAGAGATGAAAGTGACTCTTCAAGATGTTTCCATGATCACCGCACTTTCGATCGAGGGGAAGCCTCTTTGTATTAGCACTGATTCTGAGGGATGGCGGCACCAAATGGATGCTCTTATTGGTATGTCACCTCTAGAGCCGGAGGTAGAAGATGGAGGGAAGAAAGATAGCGTCCCGGTTGGCACTTCTTTCACTTGGATTGCCGCCAACTTTGCTCATTGTCCTGAGGACGCAAATGACGAGGTGATCCGGACTTATGCTCGCGTGTACATGTGGTATGTGATCTCTAGGGCTATATTCGCTGACGGCACTGGCAAGAATGCTCCATGGATGTGGCTGAAGGCATTGACTGTTTTCGACAACAAGTTCAGTTGGGGCTCAGCCGCACTGGCCTACTTGTACCGTAGGTAATAAATTGTTAATAGTAAGTTCACTTTTATACTTTTCTGCTAAACTGATCCATGTTTGTTGTTACTTCTAGTTGGACGATGCTTGTCGCAGTTCCACAAAGGACGGTGGAATTGGTGGTTGTATGCTCCTACTTTTGGTATGGAGCTGGGAACGCCTTCCTATTAGATGCCCTAAAGCCACAACGTGGAAGACCTAGGATGACCACGGCAACTCTGTACGGCTTCCTACCTGGGCTTACAAGTGGGACGTGGTATCAGAGGTGGCGAGCGATGTGAATCTATTGTACAAGCAATACACCAACGAGATGGATTCGCTTACCGCCGAGTAGGTAAACATCTCAGAGTTGACTCCCAGCTTTTGTTGTGAGGAAAATGAATTGTTCCTTTTATGTTGTGTTGTAGGTGGAATGGCAACCATATGGTGTCGGGCCAAGCTTTGGTGATGCACACACGTTCCAGCTCAATCCAATATGCCTGCAGGAAAACCATATTTGGCTAATGCGTTGTCCACTTATATGCAATTGGGCGGTTGAGTTTCATCTCCAGCATCGTGTGATGCATCAATTTGGATTGTTTTCGCCACACCCGCCGGAGTGGGTGGACACCGACACACAACTTCAGAGGTAACAAAGCATGCACAATAAAGAAGTATGTTTGAATTAAGTGTTGAGGGAGCTAATAATGAGTTTTGTAAAAAGCAGGTTGGATAGGAGGAGGCAGCGAAAGATCAAGGATTGGCACAAGCATCATAAGAACTATGTCATCATGTTCGAGAAAAGTATGCAGGCAGCTACGAGTACGCAAGGAACCCAGCCCCGCGAGCATTGTCCGCTTGCGTTCAACAACTACGTAAGATGGTTTGAGGAGAGTACTCGCGCCGAGATTAGTTTGTCGGCTTACGAGGAGGACATATTGCTACTGCGACAACAGACCTTCCCTGGTACGGCGCCAGGAATCCTGCTGCTGCGGCTATGACTTTAGGGACTTCCTGGGAAAATATAAAAAGGATTTCCCCGAGGCCTTGGAGCCTTGCGTTGGTGTTCCCTCGAAGCGGAAAGGGTAATGTAGCACAGCGGCGGTAAGTATTTCCCTCAGTTTTGAGAACCAAGGTATCGATCCAGTGAAGGAGTATCACAAGTGCCTGCACAAACACAAAGAGCTTGCTCCCAACACTATGAAGGGGTTGTCAATCCCTTATAGATTGTTTGCCAAGTGAGAACTGAAAGCAACAAAGTAACGAAGCAAAGTAAAAGCGGAGGTGTAAGCAATAGGTGTGAATAGACCCGGGGGCCGTAGTATTCACTAATGGCTTCTCTCATGAAAGAAAGTAGACGGTGGGTGAACAAATTACTGTCGAGCAATTGATAGAACCGCGCAAAGTCGTGACGATATCTATGGCAATGATTATATCTATAGGCATCACGTCCAAAACAAGTAGACCGATACTTTCTGCATCTACTACTATTACTCCACACGTCGACCGCTATCCAGCATGCATCTAGTGTATTAACTCCAAAAGAACAGAGTAATGCCTTAAGCAAAATGACATGATGTAGAAGGACAATCTCATATCTACGACAGAGCCCACCTTGTTACCCTTGATGGCAGCTACACGATGTGTGCCTTGTTGCCCCTATTGTCACTGGGAAAGGTCACCACACGGTAAGAACCCAAAACCAAGCACTTCTCGATTGCAAGAATCATAGATCTAGTTGGCCAAACAAAACCCAAGACTCGGAGAGACTTACAAGGATATCAAATCATGCATATAAGAAATCAGCAAAGACTCAAATATATATCATAGATAATCTGATCACAAATCCACAATTCATCGGATCTCGACAAACACACCGCCAAAGAAGATTACATCAGATAGATCTCCCTGAAGATCATGGAGAACTTTGTATTGAATATCCAAGAGAGAGAAGAAGCCATCTCGCTACTAACTACGGACCCGTAGGTTTAAAGTGAACTACTCACGAGTCATTGGAGGGGCGATAATGATGATGAAGAAGCCCTCCAACTCCAAAGTCCCCTCCGGCAGGGCACTGGGAAGGGTCTCCAGATGAGATCTCGCGGAAACGGAAGCTTGCGGCGGGGGAAAAGTGTTTTCGTGGATGCCCTCATTTTTTCTGGATTTTTAGGGAATATATAGGCCAAAGACCTAGGGCAGGGGGCGCCAGGGAGGCCACAAGCTTGGTTGCCGCGGCATCCCCCCTGACCGAGGCAACAGGGCTTGTGGGCTCCCCGTGGGCCCACTTGCTTGGCCCTCAAGCCTCCTGATCTTCTTCCATTCTGGAAAAAATCATTTTGGGGATTTTATTCCGTTTGGACTCCGTTCCAAAATCATATCTGAAAAGAGTCAAAAACAGAGAAAAACAGGAACTCGCACTTGGCACTGAGTTAATAAGTTAGTCCCAAAAAAGATATAAAATGTAAACAAAACATCCAAAGTTGACAAGATAACAGCGTGAAACCATCAAAAATTATAGATTCGTTTGATACGTATTAAGCATCCCCAAGCTTAACTCCTCCTCGTCCTCGAGTAGGGAAGTGATAAAGAATGAATTTTTGATGCTTTCATGCTACCTAGCATAGATGTCCTTTGTAACTCCTCTTATGTGACGTGAATGTTTAGATCCATTAGATTCAAAACAATAGTTTGCTATTGACGTGGAAACAATAATACTTCAAGCAAACTAGCAAGGTAATCATGAACTTTCGAAACAACAAGGCCAAAAGAAAGTTATCCCTACAAAATCATATAGTCTGGCTATGCTCTATCATCATTGCACAACGAATTTAAATCATGCACAACCCCGATATTGGCCAAGTAATTGTTTTCACACCTTTACTTTCCCAAACTTTTTTCAACTGTCACGCAATACATGAGCGTGAGCCATGGTTTTAGCACTATAAGTGGTGTGAAGTGTGGTGGAGGTTGCAAGACAAACAAGGAGAAGACGATCACATTAACTAGGCATATCAATAAGCTGTGGAGATGCTCATCAATAGATATCAATGCGAATGAGTAGGGATTGCCATACAAATGATGCACTAGAGCTAAGAGTATGTGAAAGCTCTTAAAGAAAACTCGTGGGTGTGCATCCAACTTGCTTGCTCATGAAGACCTAAGGCAATTTTGAGGAATCCTATCATTGGAATATACAAGCCAAGTTATATAATAAAAATTTCCCACTAGCTATATGGTGGTGACAAAACGAGAGACTCTCTATCATGAAGATCATGGTGCCTAATATGCACAAGTGTGGAAAAGTGGTAGCATTGTCCCTTCTCTCTTTTTCTCTCATTTTTTGGATGGGCTCTTTGGCCTCTTTTTTTATTTTATTTTTATTTTTATTTTGGTGGGCATCTTTGGCCTCTTTTATTTCCTCACATGGGACAATGCTCCATCAATGATGATCATCACACTTTCAACTCAAAACTTAGAGCAACGATGACTCTATATGGAATGCCTTCGGTAGTGTACCGTGACAATGATCTAGCATGGCATAGACATAAATGGAAACATCATGCTAGCTATCTTACGATCATGCAATGGAAATGTAGAAGTGGTGGCACATGTCATGGTGGTACTTGCATGGCAATATATCTCGGAATGACTTTGAAAAAGCCATAGTAGGTAGGTATGGTGGTTGTTTTGAGGGAGGCTAATGGTGGGTTTTGTGCACCGGTGAAAGTTGCACGGCACTAAAGAAGATAGTGATGGTGGAAGGTGAAAGTGCATCTAAATCATGGACTCAACATTAGTCATGAAGAACTCATATACTTGTTGCAAAAGTTTCATTAGTAATCAAAACAAAGCATTCAACGCATACTCCTAGGGGAAGGGTTGGTAGGTATAAACCATCGCGCGATCCCGACCGCCACACAAAGGATGACAATCAATAGACTAATCATGCTCAGACTTCATCACATAGCGGTTCACCATACGTGCATGCTACGGGAATCACTAACTTCAACACAAGTATTTCTAGATCCACAACACCTTACTAGCATAACTTCAATATTACCATAACCACAACTCAAAACTAGTTGAGATGAATCAAACTTCTCTAACTATTCAATGCACATGAAGGTGGAAGTTTTCGTATCCCTTTGGATAACTACGCCTTTTGAGACTACTTCCAAAGCATAGATCAACTACCAAGCCACGCACCGCCGTGCTCTAAAAGATATAAGTGAAGCACATAGAGAAAAATCAACTAGCTCAAAAGATATAAGTGAAGCACATGTGAGCTGAATTGTCTAACCAAAGGATATAAGTGAAGCTCGAAAAAATCACGGTGAGTGCATGCCTCTCTCTAGGTGTACAGCAAGGATGATTGTGACACAACAAAAATAAAAGACTCCTACGATACAAGACGCTCCAAACAAAACACATAACATGTGGTGAATAAAAATATAGCCCCAAGTAACGTTACCGATGGATTGAAGACGAAAGAGGGGATGCCTTCCCGGGGCATCCCCAAGCTTAGGCTTTTACAGCATCCTTGAATCTCTTGGGGTGCCTTGGTAATCCCCAAGCTTGAGCTCTTGCCACTCTTTATCTTTTTGTCCATAAGAACTTCACCCAAAACTTGAAAACTTCACAACACGAAACTTAAACAGAAACTCGTGATAACATTAGTATAAGAAAGCAAACCACCACTTCCTTAGATACAGTAGCAAACTTGAATTCTACTTATGTTGATGTTGGGTTACTTTATTTTCAATATTCCATGGCTAATACCCCCCGATACTATCCATAGTTTCATCAAAATAAGCAACCAACACAACAAAAACAGAATTTGTTAACAGCAGACCAGTCTGTAGCAATCTGTATACTTTGTATACTTATGGTACTTAAAAACTTCTGAACAATTACGATAGTCTGAAGAATTTTTGTAGCAATCAGTAGAAAAAAGAATCAACTCAAAATCTCTTACAGAAAAAAATGAAAATTCTTTTCGTGAGTAGAAAGTTTCTGTCTTTTCCAGCATGACCAAACGATCATCCCCAAGACTAATCATAACGGTTTTGCTTGGCACAAACGCAAAAAGAAACACAAAAAACACAATCGTAACAGAATTATGAAAGTGTGAAAAACACAAAACAGAAATAAAAAGGATAGATTCGTCGGGTTGCCTCCCAACAAGCGCTATTGTTTAACGCCCTTAGCTAGGCATAAGGTGATGGAATCACGTATAGTCATCTTTGGTGCTCAAACCATAAGTAGCCCTCATCATAGATTCATAAGGCAATCTTATTTTCTTTCTTGGAAAGTGCTCCATGCCCTTCTTTAAGGGAAATTGAAATCTAATATTCCCTTCCTTCATATCGATGATAGCACTAATAGTCCTTAGGAAAGGTCTACCAAGAATAATAGGACATGAAGGATTGCACTCTATGTCAAGTACAATGAAATCCACGGGTACATAGTTCTTATTTGCAACAATAAGAACATCATCGATCCTTCCCATGGGTTTCTTGACAGTAGAATCCGCAAGATGCAAATTAAGAGAACACTCTTCAATCTCATGAAAACCAATAATATCACATAAAGATTTTGGAATCGCGGAAACACTAGCACCCAAATCACACAAAGCATTGCACTCATAGTTTTTGATCTTGATTTTGATAGTAGGTTCCCACTCATCATGAAGTTTTCTAAGTATAGAGACTTCTAGTTCGAGCTTCTCTTGAAGAGATTTCATCATAGCATCTACGATATGCGCGGTAAAGGCTTTGCTTTGGCTATAAGCATGTGGAGAGTTTGCAATAAATTGCATCAAAGAGATGCATTCAAACAAGGAGCAATTATCATAATTGAATTCCTTGAAATCCAAAGTGGGAGTTTCATTACTACCCAAAATTTTGATTTCTTCTACTCCACTCTCCACACCTTTATCATCAAGATAAGTGGACTCCGAATCATTGGGGCGTTTTTCAACCAAAGTAGATTCATATCCAGCCCCTTCATCAATAGGTTTGACATGCGAAAACAAAGATTGAAGAGGAGACACAACAAGCACTTTAAGATATTCGTGATTTGCATCACTAGAATGCACCATTTTAAACCATTCATGCCTAGCGCGAATTTGGGCGGTTCTTTCTTTGCTCTCATTCATGGAGACATGCATAGCTTTCAAAGTTTCATCCAAGTTGACCTTGGGAGGAGCCCATCTAACTTTCACAGCATCAATATCACAAGACATCCTATCAACGCTCTTAGCCAAATCGTCAATTTTGAGTAGTTTTTCCTCTATGGACGCATTGAAAATCTTTTGAGAGTTGATGAACTCTTTGATATTACTCCCTAAATCAGAGGGTAATTTGTTGTGATTTCCATAAGTGTTGTTGTAGGAATTGCCATAATTGTTAGAGGAGTTACTAGGGAAAGGCCTAGGAACATAGTTTCCTCTAAAAGCATTGTTGTTGCCAAAATTGTTCCTACCAACAAAATTAACGTCCAAACTAGCGTTGCTACTCTCAATCAAGGAAGATAGTGGCATGTCATTAGGATCTAAAGGAGCGTTTCTACTAGCAACCAAATTCATCAACTCGTCCATCTTAGCACTAAGCGAGTTAATTTCCTCTATAGCGTGTACCTTTTTGCTAGCAGGTGACCTTTCAGTGTGCCACTGAGAGTAGTTGGTCATGATATTGTCTAGGAGTTTTGTAGCGTCTCCTAACGTGATTTCCATGAATGTTCCACCTGAGGCGGAGTCCAAGATATTGCGAGAAGCAAAATTCAAGCCAGCGTAAAAGATTTGTATAATCATCCACAAACTCAAGCCATGAGCGGGACAATTTCTAATCATAAGCTTCATCCTCTCCCAAGATTGTGCAATGTGTTCATGATCAAGTTGCTTGAAATTCATGATATCGTTACGTAAGGAGATGATCTTAGCCGGCGGAAAATACTTGGATATGTAAGCATCTTTGCACTTATCCCAAGAATCGATACTATTTTTGGGCAAAGAAGACAACCAAGTTTTTGCGCGATCTCGCAACGAGAAAGGAAAAAGCTTCAACTTAATCATGTCATTATCCACATCTCTTTTCTTTTGCATATCGCAAAGCTCAATGAAGGTATTGAGATGGGATGTGGCATCTTCACTAGGAAGGCCAGAGAATTGTCTTTCATAACAAGATTTAGCAAAGCTGCGTTGATTTCATACGATTCCGCACTAGTGGCGGGAGCAATCGGAGTACTAATAAAATCATTATTATTAGTGCTCGAGAAGTCGCAAAGTTTGGTGTTTTCAACCATGATGACTTCAACAAACAAACAAGCACACAAGCAAGCAAGAAAACCGGCAAAGGAAAACGGCAAAGGCAAAAGAAAATGGCAAAGGAGGAAGGCAAATGAAAACGGCAAATGTGAAGTGGGGGAGAGGAAAACGAGAGGCAACTGGCAAAAAAGGTAAATGCGAGAGATGAGTTTGTGAGACCTACTTGGATAGATCTCTCCCTCCCCGGCAACGGCGCCAGAAATTTTTCTTGCTACTGCGACAAAAGACCTTCCCTGCTACGGCGCCAGGAATCCTGCTGCTGCGGCTACGCCTTTAGGGACTTCCTAGGCAAATATGCAAAGGATTTACCCATGGCCTTGGAGCCTTGCGTTGGTGCCTAGATCGAACCTTAAGTGTGTAGACCCTACGAGTTCGGGAGACAGGCAGACATGACCGAGACACCTCTCTGGCCAATAACCATCAACGTGGTCTGGATACCCATGGTGGCTCCCACTTGCTCCACGATGATCTCATCGGATGAACCACGATGTCAAGGATTCAATCAATCCCGTATACGATTCCCTTTGTCTGTCGGTATAGGACTTGCCCGAGATTCGATCGTCCGTATACCAATACCTTGTTCAATCTCGTTACCGGTAAGTCTCTTTACTCATTCCGTAGCACGTCATCGTGTGACTAACTTCTTAGTCACATTGAGCTCATTATGATGTTCTACCGAGTGGTCCCGGAGATACCTCTCCGTCACACGGAGTGACAAATCCCGATCTCGATTCATACCAACCCAACAGACACTTTCAGAGGTACCCGTAGTGCACCTTTATAGTCACCCAGTTACGTTGTGACGTTTGATACACCCAAAGCACTCCTACGGTATCCGGGAGTTGCACAATCTCATGGTCGAAGGAAAAGATACTTGACATTAGAAAAGCTTTAGCATACGAACAATACGATCTAGTGCTATGCTTAGGATTGGGTCTTGTCCATCACATCATTCTCCCAATGATGTGATCCCGTTATCAATGACATCTAATGCCCATGATCAGGAAACCATGATCATCTATTGACTAACGAGCTAGCCAACTAGAGGCTTGCTAGGGACACATTGTGATCTATTTATTCACACATGTATTACTGTTTCCTGTTAACACAATTATAGCATGAACAATAGACAATTATCATGAACAAGGAAATATGATAATAACCATTTATTATTGCCTCTAGGGCATATTTCCAACATATGGTACCTTATATATCTCATTTATCTTTCAATCTAACAGAAACAGGGTAAGAAGTTGCGGCGCCTATCCAACATTTTAGGTTGTCGTGACCATAAAAATGTTTCACCTTCGAGATCCAGTTCATCCCAAAGAAATACTCTAGACGATTCAACTTCTTCGGGAGCTCATATGGACGATGGTGATATAACCTCGAGAGCTCATTTAGAGGATGATGTTGACACTCCAGAGGTATGACATAGCCATCATACATTGTGGACTTTCAACCTTCATATGTATGACGATATCGTTTTGGCATAATAGGTTGAGGATGAAATAACGTTGAAGGCTTTCCAATGCTCTGCTTACATGTTGAAGCCTAGGAAGGAATTTAAGCGGTACTCACCGAATGATTATGCGCACAAAGGAAAGAACCCGGTCGTCGGGGGCTCTCGTCTGTCAAGGATGAGAAGTATGGACGATGAGGATGACGATGACGATGACGATGAGTTGGATGAACCGGAGCCTCTTGTGAGAAGAAAGAAGCTAGCTTCTAAGAGGGGACGATGCCCCAAGTAGTTGGGTGAACCATTTGTACCATTTGCGATATTTGTGAACCATTTGCACTATTTGTGAACCATTTGGCTAGTAGTTGTGGCCATTTGCACTATTTGTGAACTATTTGCATTTGTGGGTGTTTTAATGCTATGAATTGTGTCTATGAAATTGCTCTGAAATTGCTGTGAATCAAATTTTAACACTTAGTCAGTTTTGAACATGTCTGGATAAACTTCTACTGGCATTTTTATTGCCAGCAGCAAATTCACATGTGTGGCGCCTAAGCCTTAGGCGCCACACATGTGAAAATGCGGGAAGTAAAAATGCCAGTAGGTCGAACATGTGTGGCGCCTAAGCCTTAGGCGCCACACATGTGAAAATGCTAGCAGTAAAAATGCCAATAGGTTGAACATGTGTGGCGCCCAAGGCTTAGGCGCCACACATGTGAATTCTACTGGCATCTGAAGTGTGGACTCTCTGTTACTCTTTGTTTCACATGTGTGGCGTCTAAGCCTTAGGCGCCACACAGGTGAAAATGTTGGCAGTAAAAATGCTAGTAGGTTGAACATGTGTGGCGCCTAAGCCTTGGGCGCCACACATGTTCAACCTACTCGCATTTTTACTGCCAGCATTTTCACATGTGTGGCGCCTAAGGCTTAGGCGCCACACATGTGAATTCTACTGGCATCTAAAGTGTGGACTCTCTCTTACTCTCTCTTTCACAGGTGTGACGCCTAGGTCTCACGCGCCACACCTTCTGGCATGCTCAAAACTGCAGCACGTAGTAGTGGAGTTCAAACATACATCACATACTAGTGGAGTTCAAACATACAACACAATATAGTGGAGTTCAAACATATAACATACATAATACGTCCAAAGATACATAATAGGTTCTTAAAGTACATAATAGTGGAGTTTCATAGTAAGAAAGCGCGCAAGCGAACAAGGTTCAACAACACATAGGGTTCAAAGATGAAAGCGCGCATGAGAATAGAAGCCTCCGACTTTATTGTGTCGAGCAAGGCCCCTTTCCCTTCTTCTTCTTCCTCTCTTCTTCCTCTTTATCTTCCCTTTTGCGCGTTTTTGAAGCCTCTTCCATCACCCTCTTCGTGAAGCGTTGATGCTCCAGCTCTCTCTTTGCTGTGCTCTCTGCAAGCATCTTGTTAAAGCTAGCTGCAAATTCTTTTTGACGTTTCTCCATCATCTTCTTGTGCTGATCCTTCATCCTTTTCTCATATCTCCAGTGGACAAGGTGTATTTTCAGCTCATCCTTCATCCTTGCGTCATACTCCTCTTCCTTCTTCTTCTGCGCTTCGGCTGTGTCCTCCTCTCTCAACTTCTTTGCAACCCACTCCCTCAACCCCTAGTCCTCACCGGTTGCATCCTTCTCCTCCCCCACTCCGTTGTTGCCTTGTTTGGTTGAGACGCCGCCATACCTGCATAAAAACATCAAGGCTCAGAGTTAGTACAATAACATACAAAGGATCATGAAAACAACATGATAAAGATAAGTCAAATATGTGACATACGGAAATGGTCCTCGTAGGTATCCACGCATACCAATCCTACTAAGTCCACGACCTACCCCACCCCTGCCTCTAGCACCACCACCACCTATCCCACCCCTGCCTCTAGCACCACCACCACCATGTCCTCTAGTAAGCCCAAGTCGGCTAGGAACATGTTGAGTAGGAACTTGTTGGCTTGTACTTGCTTGACTAGGACCTTGTTGGCTTGTACTTGATTGGCTATGACCATGTTGGCTAGGACTTGGTTGGCTTGACCTTGAATCATTGTTTTTGGACTTCTTCTTTGGCTTCATACACCTTCTTGTGTTGTGCCCTGTTACACCACACTCTCCACAATGTGATCTCTCAGTAGGCTCTTGGAATTGGTTGTTCCCCATTTCTCTGCCACCACCATGGCCCCATCCATCCATGTCTCCTCTAAAACGCTTTGTCTTTCGTCTTCCCCGTTTCACAACATTCCACTCCGGGTCGGGCCATAGTCGTACTCCATGATACTCCGGCCATTGTGATTGGTCAAAGTATGGTTCAAATCTAGGAGCCCGTGTATGCTTTGTGGTCATGATCGAGAACTCAGACTCCCTCACGGTTAGTGGATGGTTGACGTCCACATTCCTAGTGTGAGATGTTGTGTACAAATGCGAGCATGCGAGATGAAGCAACCTTGGCCTCCCACAAGAGCAATCACACAACGATAAAGATACCTTGAACACCCTGTTTCTGTGTTGCTGGCCATCGTTTGTCGTTCCTCCGAGCTCATTCACTTGGTATGTCCAATCCTCGTTGTTGTACAACGTAGCCGTTTGGGAGTCAGCCTTCCGTGATTGAAATACCATCCATTTGTCAACCTTTGGTGGGAACTGGTATTTGTACTTTTTCTTGTTCTCTCCCGCAATCTGATCATCTGTTTCTTGTGAGTACTTTAGAAAGTATGCTCTCAACTTGTCGAATGTGTATTGAACTATTGCTGTCACCGGCAATGCACGGACACCCTTCAGCACCCGGTTGAAGCATTCTCCCATGTTACTTACCATTTGACCATATCTTCGGCCATCTTCGTCATAAGATCATGCCCACTTGGGCCGAAGTTGAATGTGGCTGTTGAGAAACTCAAGCCCACCTGCATCAAGTTTTTTGTTTGCAACCAAAGCGTTGTACAATCTTGCAAATCGTTTGTCCGAAAATGCTTGACAACAATCTTGAAGGTCATCCGCCAACTCCTTGCTACCACATGCCCGGTAGAAGTTTACACAGAAATGCCTCATGCACCATCGATGATGCAAAGGAGCATGGCCGGGAATGACAATGTCAACCGCGTTAAGTATGCCTTGATGGCGATCCGATATGACACAGATTTCCCTTTCAAACGGTAATACTTTGGTTCTCAAAATATGCAAGAACCATTCCCAGTTAACATTGTTCTCTGCCTCAACCAAAGCAAAAGCCAAAGGCATCAACCGGTTATTGGCATCACTTGCTGTTGCAACCAACAAAGTGGCCTTGAATTGTCCAGTCAAAAACGTGCCATCGATGGAGATGACCGGCCAACAGTGCTGAAAAGCCCTCACACATTGCTCAAATGCCCAAAATGCACGACCAAATACGCGGACCCTCTTTCCATTGGGAATCCTTATTTTCTCCCCATATGGCTCGACCACATGAACCATGCTCGGGTTAGTGGCGGCAATAGCTCCCAACAACCTAGGTAGTCGGTTGTATGCTTGCTCCCAATCACCATACAACATCTTGAATGCGGCTTGCTTCGCTTTCCATGCCTTCCCGTATTACACCTTGTAGTGAAAGAGGGCTTCCACAAGGTCGTGTACGCTTTGTATGCTCATTGTAGGAAGAGAGGAGATGGAGTCGGAAAGCCTATAAGCGATGAACTCGGAGGTGAGTTGTCTATGGTTTTGCGATGAAAGCTTGCCATCAACCCTCTTGCCTCGACACGTGTGAGGCATACAACTGACAATGTTCCATCCTGGCCCTCCTTTCCATGGTCTTGCACAGACAATCCAAGGACACCCTGAATCCTCACATGCAACTGTGTTACGCAGCTTCATGTTTGAATGAACAACTTTGTGTGGCCTATAATGCGTAACAGAATATTCATCCAACCACATCTTCAGTTCAAGGAATGTTTGGAACTTTGACCCCGGCAAAATAATATTCTTCCCATGTTTGTCCCGGTGAGAAGGTGGCCTAACTCCAAACAATATGCCTTCGCCTCCGTCAACCACAGCCTCATCCGCAAGGCTAAGATCCTCGAACAATGGTGTTCGGTGATCCCGCCCTAATACCTTCGTGAAAGCTTCAGTCTCCTTTGCTGTGAACCCTTCCTCATCAACTTCTTCATCGGGACCCTCATCGTCCGACTCGGATGCATAGCCACGTGAGTACGGATTAGAATGGTCCATTGTCTCTTGCAAATTATATTTGTCCAAATCACCAAGGTTGTTGTCATGAAGAACAGTACCATCATTCTCATCATCATCGTGCTCACCATTATCCTCTAGCAATTGTTCATGTTGGATACAAGATTGTTGTGCTGAAAGAGGTTCAATGTTGGCCTCTTCGTTGATGCGTGGAGGACTAGCTTCACCAATCGGAGAGGCAACCCGGTTCAAATCCAACTGCAAGTTAGGAACATTTGTTTTGATGGCAAATAACTCTAGAGCCTTGTCTAGTGATTCGGCCACCGTATCCTTGTATGCAAGCCAACGTTGCTCGGAGTTGACAAGCATGGTCTTCCAACGAATGTGCATTCCGAATCCCACATTATTCCTACCATCAAACTCAACTACATCACTAGGGGGCATCCAATTCAAATCATTTCGGACTTGTTCCAACAATTCAGCATAGCTAGGATAGAAATCGAACACCATGTCAAGCTCATTCGGGTCCGGATCAATATTGCCTTTTAAAAAGGCATCCTTGTCCACGTCATGAACATAAACACATGTTCTTCGCATCCATAAACAACACAACATACAATATTTTTTATAAGAAATCATCCAAATACTACAATATCTACTTAGTAAAAATAAACCTAATTCCTAACTTCCAAACATCCATAACCCTAACCCTAACCCTAGCCTAACCCTAACACAACCATAATGCAAACATCCAAACAACCCTAATCCTAACCCTAGCCTAACCCAAAAACAACCATAATGCAAACATCCAAACAACCTAATCCTAACCCCATCATACCCCTTATCCTAACATACAAACAAATACAACAATATCATATACATTCCACATTTCATGAAAAACCAGGGTTTCCTCAAATTTGCAACAAAGTGACCAAAAGAGATTTTTGTTTGGATAAGGAGGGGATCGGGGGGATTACCTTAGGAGAGGGATTGGATAAGAAATGTTCGGTCCAAACCTTCAGATCTGCTGATTTGGAGAGGGATTTGAGGAAGGGGAAGACTTGAACACAAGCTGTGAAGTGAAGTGAAGGAGGGGAATGAGGAGGGGGTGGGGGAGGGGCTGGCCCGTGGCTGGATAAGTCACAGTGTGGCGCCTAAGCCTTCCGCGCCACACTGCAGAGGGTGTGACGCCTGAAGCTTAGGGGTCGCACTGCCTGTGGGTGGGGCCAGCTGCGCTAGTGTGGCCAGGCGTGTGGCGCCGATGTATTAGGCGTCACACAGTGTAGTGTGGCGCCTAGGTGTCGGGCGCCACACGAAAGGGTCAGCCGGGTGAATTTTTTCCATTCGGGTTCACTTCGTGAGTTCTTTCGCTCCAGAGGTCAATTTTGTCAATTTTGCCGCCGAGGGATTCCCACACAGCCATTTCTTCCCCCGTTCCCCATTTTCTTCTCCCTTTCACCACAGAGCTCAAGCACCTCACCACACGAGCGCTCCCGTTCCCATGGCGTCGTCTTTAAGGGAGGCGGGGAGGTCCCTGCGCCGTCGCACGGTCGCCACCGCTGTTGCCCGACCCAGGGGTGCCGGTGAGGCCAAGGGCCGCAGGCGACCACGCGCCCCGGATGGCTGCGCGGTTTTGCGCCATGGCCACGGTGAACTGCCGCAGGATGCGGCGAGCTTCCAGTGAAGGCGTGGGAGGAAGGGGTGGTGCCGCCGGTGTTGGTGGAGGCGACGGCGTCGACGACGAGCCGTGGCCCTCTATCTCCTCTTCTTCCACCTTGATGACAAGATTCAGATCGGGAATGCCGGGGTAACTGCCGGTTTCCGCTGCTCGCGGCGTTGGGGACGGCAGATCCGGAACGGGGCCGTATCCAGGAGGGAAGAAGTAGTCCGGCAATTCATCCGATGGCGTCGATGACGACAGCCGCGGTGGTGCGCCCGTATGTGCTGGGCATGGACCGAACTCGTGCTGCTAGCAGTAGGGGGCAGAGGCGGCGGTGCGAGTTCACAAGGGAACATCTCCCCTTCTCCGAACGGCGCCGATGGACCTGCAAGGAGCCAATCCATTGGAGGGATGGTGAAGGCAGATGGCGGCGGAGCGGCCGGTACGATGCAGTCGTCGGCAACAGCCGGAGCCGAAGGTCCAGCATGATGCATTACAGGTACGCCATGGCTTGCAGTGGTGGCCGGAGCCGAGGGTCTAGCCTGGTGCACCGTTGGTGCTCGCCCATGGAGTGTGGATGGTTGCCTTGGCGTGCGTACCCACGACAACGGTTCTGACGGTGGTTCCTAGCGAAAAAGCGACGACGAGGGCCGCTTCTTGCACCAAGTCCCAGACGACGACATGCAGTGCGGTGGCGATGGGAGTGTGGAAAGCGACGTCTCTTGCTTTGGATGTAGCGTGCAAAAGTGAAGGCTAGCGATGATATATCTCTTCCTCCATGACTCTTACCTTTTTCTTCCCGTGATGGCTTTGTGTCTCTTGCGGCAGAGCAAGCGCTGATAACGTGTAAAAGTAAAAGTGATTGAACAAATGATCTCTTGCTCTCATTGATTTGAGAATCACATATTTATACAAAGATTTAGGACGCATCTGTACGGATGGATGCGTCCCTACGACGCTTCGACACTAATAACCGACTAATGACATGCTAATGACGATCCGCTAACGACCGTTCATATTTGTCGGTTGGTAAGAGTCTCCTCACCAGACCCGTCCCCATCCGCCGCCGCTCTCCTATCCCGTCCTATGGTGGCACCGGCAACCGGCGGCTATCAGAGACTAACAAGACGGCATCGCGCCCCTGGGACTTCCCTTCCTCGCCCTCTAACCCTCTAACCTCCCTCTACCAACGCTTTTGGGGCCCGTTTGCTCGACCTCAAAGCGCCGCCGGCGACGACCAAGGATGCTTGTGCATCCCGATCAACCATCTCCTCAGGGTGAATCTTCTCCAATGAGTACCCCTCTCCTCTTTATTAATCCACTATTTCCTCTGCTTTTTTTTTCTGTCACTCATTCGGCAACCCTAGCACGGCATGGTGCTACAGGTCTGCTCCCCAGTCCCCGACGCCACGGGATCCGGCAGCACAAGCTGCATGGGCAATCCTACCGCTCCATGCAATTGTGATCGTAGGCCATGGACACTGCTGATGGGATTTCGTGTTTGACAGAGTCAATCATCGTGGAAAAGCAAAGTGACAGGGGTGGAAGATGGACCACTTAGCTATTTTTAATTCTTCTTGCCTCTAGTCTGTGTAAACACCTACAAGATGTTTAACGAAATGACTCTATAGGCTCAAGTTAAGAATAGATATGAAAATTTGCTTTTGGACTAGGTTAGGAGAGATGTCATGTTTGAGTTACTCCAATCAAATTTAAAAAGAAACGGTTGCTGGCAGTTCCCAAGTATCTAACTAAATTTTGAGCTTGACTTTCTCACTAATTATAGAGTGCTGTAGTGGGCTAAGCTTGCCATTAGTCTTTTCTACATAATAGTTTATCTTAAAATAAATTCCTCCATATTTTTATATTGCAGGCATTAGCCACACATCGTTAGGATACATATCCATTCAGCAGTTTGGCTACTGAATCGTTTTATTTTTACTTAATTCTAAGACTGAATGATAAACATGTTTGCAAGCTTGTCTGATCCATATTTCCTTTACGTGTGCACTCATCATATCAAGGACCATTTTTGCATATCTATGAGAACGATTTGGTATTAAAGGGGAGTTGGTGATGCAACATCATTATTTTTGGTATGTCTTCTCTTCACTCGAGTCGACATCCTCATGACTCATGTGACTTATCGACAACTTCTCATCCAAGAGAATATTTGTTCTTGTTTGCATTTCTGGATCCTTGCAGCAATGCTATGTTGTACTCCGTCAAAACAAAATGGTGTGCATCAGAGACCAGAGACCAGAGACCAGAGACCAGAGACCAGAGACCCTGCATTCTGTGCTGCCGGGAACCAGAGACTCTTGATCATCTTCTGGTTGGTTGCGTCTTTGCTCGGACAATATGGTATGAGGTGCTATCCTGGTGCCGTCTCACTGCTCACCCCCCGGATGGCACCCTGGGCTTCTTCGAGTGGCTCACAACCCAAATCCACCCATCCCCTTCGGCCCTGCGCAAGGGCTTCACATTGCTGGCAATTCTCACCGCTTGGTCCATCTGGAAGCACCGCAACGCTGGTATCTTTGACGGCCTTCAACCATCGACCGCACGTCTCCTGACCACCATTCAGGATGAAGCGCGCGATTGGGCCGCTGCCGGCGTGAAGGGACCGCAGGCGATCATTCCTGTAACCTGATCTCGTGCTCTCGGGGTTAGGCAACCCCCTTCTCTTCTGCCTCACTTGTATCCCTCTACGCCTTCTTGTGTACGTAGTCGGATGCATGCCTTGTAACTCTCTGTAACACTCTTTCTCTATCAATGCAATGATACGCACGCGAGCATATTCCGGAAAAAAACAAAATGGTGGCTTTCACAATCCCATACTTATGTGGTGTCCCATTGGGAATTTTGAAGGAATCATCGATGGATAAGTCAATTTGAACCATCCATTTGTTTTTTAATTTCCCTGCTGCTCAAAGGTAATATCTCTTCTTCTGTTCTTATTATTGTTTTGGAGATAGTAGAAAGATATGCATGGCCCCCATTTGACTCTAGATTGCATCTACTGATTTCCTATCCCCTATAAGGATCTAATGTTAGCATGGCACCGAGAACAAGAGAGAGTTGGGCTATTGATTGTAGCTACAGATGTTCAGAAATCAGTGTGCTTAGTAGCTTGCATCATGCTATGTAGGCAGGTTTAGCGTTTCATTGTACAGATTTTGGTGTATTTGTTGGCCTTCTCTCCCTCTCTTTGTATAAATGTGTTGTAGTTCCCTTTCTCCCTTTTCTTTCTAGATTGACAAGTGAATTTGTAGATTTGTTTAGTTGACTCAATGCTAACACTTCATGGTATTTCCAGGAGTTGGACCAAGTCATTCGGGTGGTGCTTTATCTGGAGAAGTCAAATAATCAACTTTCTAGAATAGTATTTTTTGACGGTGTAATTGAGTTGACTGTCTTTATCTTCAGGAGTGGCTCGTCTTTAGTGACATGCTAGCTCACGTGGTGATGCACAACTTCTTGCGTCATGTACAACGAGGTCAGCAGGGGCACTCATGTTATATATATTATGAAGTTGCTACCTATTTGTTTGATTAGTTACAATGTGACAACACTTCTTTCTTTAGATTTTCAAATTATTATGCGAGAAATTTATCACCATACTAACCTTCCAGATAGTATTCCAGGGGGACTAATTTTGAAATAAGAGCAATAAGGAAATTTCCTTGGTTATACTGCAGTTAAACTACACTTGTCTATATGATTGGAGTAATGACTAATGAAGTAATGAGGTAACTTATCTCAAGCCTTGGTTGTAGATAGCTCGATTTCTTAGAAGACCATCAACTAGCTTAGTTTGGAGGTGTAGCCTATTAGTGTATCACTTCGTTCTTCTAGGAGTTAAGCAGCAGTATCTAGCTTGGTTTTAACTACAATTTCCTTGATATCTTTTTTGGTTCTTCTACTCCTCATTCAGACAAGCGAGAGAACAATGGCATGCATACTTGAAGGCTATTTCCAATATTGCTTGATCTGGAGTTTGTTCCGAGGTGCAAACTTTACCAAAATGAACCACAATAAAAATGGTTTAGTCCCTTATTATTTCCTTGGAGCCATCGTACATTTACTTTTGCAATTGGGAAGTGAAATATAAAGTTCAGTTTTAGTTTATTTCCTACAAACTTGAAATAATGGCATACATATAGTATTGTCTTACAGAAAAACTACATGCTGCTGCTTTCAGTGAGTTGATCACATATCTATCTTGCTCGATTTGATGTTGTTCCGTGTGTTACTCTATATGGCTCTTGCCTGAAATCAAACACAATAAGGTATGCGACTAGCACTTGCACTGCATCCACGTAGGCAATACAACGAGACAAAAGGATTAGCCAGGCAAGAGAGAGAGACGCAAACGAGCCCTCGCCCCTTTTCCTTTCCTCTCCCAACACGCAACCTATCCTTTCTCTTCTTTCCCGTTCTTCCATCGGGAGGAGGGGCGAAGGAGAAAGAGAAGGAGGTGGGGCAGAGGAGAAGGAGGAGGGGACCTGCGAGCACGCCACCGGCCGTGCGCCTTGAGGGAGGATTGGGTGAGAGGAGAAGGCGGCGGCGGTAGTTTCGATTTGTGACCTGCCACCGGCGCCGCCACAAGGACGGATGACAGGATCTGAGGTGAGACTGATCCCTCCCCTCTTCTCGTGTCCCGTGGAGGACGATGACAGTGCAAGCAATGATGGCCTCATATCGGTGGCGAAGCAGGAGACATGTTCCTCGAGGCGTCGATGAGCTCTGGCAAGCTCCAGATTGAGGGCTCCCTCAGCTTCAAGAGGTTGAGGTGGTGGAGACCACCGTTCCATGGTGTCATTGATGAGGAAGTCCAGCCGTCTTCGTGATGGTTTCACCTGCATCGATCCCCTTGTATCGCTAAAAGTCCTCCTCCCACGTCCTTCCACAGATTTTTTTTCAACCCTCCGAAAACCAAACGGTTCCATAAAAAAACCGCTTCGACCTCCACTCTGACGATCGACGAGATGAGGCAGACAGGCACGCGGCCTGCGATCCCTCCTTCCCGCACCCGCTCGTGGTAAAACCGCACCTCCCCCTCCCCATCATGATCTATCTCTGGCGGATGAGAACCGCTGTCCCCCAGTCCCATCACATCGTACGTGCCAATTGAATTCCCTCCCTTCGTTCTTTCACATGTCACATGTTTTTCAGAGCGAGGATCCTGTCCTCGCTCTCACCCGCGCCACCACAGATCGTGACCCGGCGATCTGTTCGTAAACAAGCTCGGCGGCGCAACATGAAGTGCTCGTAAGCAGCGTGTGTCCGGCTGCTATGCTGCTGGTCGGACTGAGATCTTGGCGCAGCTGCGTAGCAAGCTGGTGTGTAGCAGCGGGGAGGAAGAGCTCGGCCGTCGTCGACAGCGTGGCCGGCTGATCTGTGGGGCGTGGAAGTTGAGGTGGAAAGAAGCACGATGGACTG
The DNA here is from genome assembly GCF_904849725.1 of Hordeum vulgare subsp. vulgare. Lineage (NCBI taxonomy): Eukaryota > Viridiplantae > Streptophyta > Magnoliopsida > Poales > Poaceae > Hordeum > Hordeum vulgare. The sequence continues at coordinate 403,010,493 of NC_058523.1, read as the reverse complement.
CTCTATAGTGGGTCAGAGGTAGCGCTTTATAAGACTCTAATAGAGGGAGGAACCGAGGAAGGGAGTTCTACTGGCTCTTGCATGGCATCCATGGCATCATGCCCATGTAAAGGTAAGCTTATTTTTGCACTTTGTCTTTTGCTTTCAGAGCCTGAAAACGAGTTTGTCTTGATTGGTGATCTTGATGAATTGGCGTGAATTGTTGGTGTGTCCACCTGCTTTATCCAGCTACTGGTGGTAATGAGTAGAAATACGTTCTTTTCCGTCCTACACTTTTACCATGCAATAGTGCCAAAAGATTTGATGCTATTGAAAAAGAAATTGTTGTGTGCCTTCCTCATTCGTAGTACAAGTACTATAAACTTCCCTGTATGAGGTATCCTTGTTTTAGCTAATCACCTGTTATTTTCCTTTCCTGAACTAATGCGTTTTGTTTATGCAGGGTCTGCTAACATGCATTGTGGTTCTTATCAAGGTATACTAGACTCTTGACTAGAGTTGCTTGAGATTGTGTCTTGCATTATCGTTCTCCAACAACACATTTTTTGTTTAATACCGGTCTCTAACTAATTGAAAAGAATGGAATGTTTCGGATGGCTTACATCCGCTGTGGGGAATCTGTTTGAAAGTGCAGTTCTTTGAAGCAATTTGTTGAAATAGGCTTTCGCACCGCTTTGTAAATAAAACCACGTGGCAGAAATTACACTGATAGTTACACTAATTAAGACCGTACCATAGCAGTGTCCCCGTTTTGTATTATGTTTTTTTTCTTTGTGCAAGATATTCTTAGAGCGCAACTATCTATAGTGTCCAATGTCTTTCATTATAAGCGCCATATTAAGTGATAGTTACTGTTCCCAAAATTGTCGGGTACCTAATCTCAGGACAATATAATTGTTGTTCTGCTTTAAAATTTGATTTTAGCATTGTGTTCAGATTTGGTACGATTCCCTTTAAAACTTTTTCAGTATATGTTTGCTTTCTTTATGGCCATGAACCGGCCGGTTCAGTTCTTCTTAGTTGTGCATTCTGGTATTCCATTGGTGGTATTCATCTCCAACAGTCTGTTTCATGAGAGTGATGAGGCCGGTACTTGTTATGGATGGGCTATGAATATTATTCGGTCGCTTTGTATCTGGTCTTCCTATTTATGTTGCCCTTATTGTCACAGGTTGCACGTGGTCGTAACACTAACGAAAATTATGTGTCCATGCTGCGAAAATTGCATATATGTTCGATTCATATGCAGATACAATATCATTGGCTTTGAGCCCTTGACTAGATCATTCTTCCCCGGCTGGTAATTTTGCATTTACTTTGAGGTTAGTTTACCAAAGTGTTTAGCCGTTTAGTCATTCTTTCATGTGATGAAGAGCGTTTTTTACAACAATTGTTTTACTATGCTGTGGTGTGTATTATTTATGTAGTTAGCAAGCTCATCATCCAGTTTCAACACCTTTAATAGTAGAGATTCATTGTGTTACAGGTATGATTGGGACACCAAGAGCTTGTGATCTGGTTATTTTTTGTGGTTAGCATTGGCCTATAAGTTTGATCCACGATGCACCTCTGCCCAGGCAAAAGAGAAACCATAACGTTTTGGTTATAAGTTTTGGTTAGGGTAGTAGTAGGGCTTTTTTCATCGTCAGAGGTGGACTTGGCTGAGTGGCCGTGGAGAGAATGGGAGTAGTGTGTGAGGTGTCCAGCGATGGGACATGCTAGGTTTGTACCAATCAGGTGCTACTCTTAAATGTGTGCTTCGAGAAAAGTTCAAGAAATAGGGACAATGGAGATTTTAGTTAATCAAATCTCTTTATTAGTTTGAAGTCTTATCTTTGTAGAGGTTGAAAAATTAAGATGAGACAAGCATTGCATTGCGTACATCTTCCATTAGTTAGAAGTACGAGATTGAGAATGAAGGTGGTATGGAAGGAGGGAACGACGATTGGGGGGGGGGGGAGGGGTGAATCTGTTTATTACTGTATGGATAGAATGGATAGAAACCACATGCCATCATGTTAACATTTCAGAGCTGGAATAATTATTTGATCGGTTATGTTTTTATATTCCGTGGCAACACATGGGCATAAAACTAGTTGGTGTAAATGGAATTCACCATCTTTGGTTTAGAGCAGAATAAGATAATCATTCTTCGAAGACTTTGCAGGCAGAGCAAACGGTCCATTGTTAAACTGATCTAAGCAAACGGTCCATTGTTAAACTGTTTACCTGTATAAGCTCTCCATGTTCTGGCTTGTCAACAGAGACTTGAAACCACATAATGTCTTCTTGGATTGTAATATGATCCCAAAGATTGCTGATTTTGGATCAGCTATTGCACTGCATTGCGATGTAGCAGAAGAACGCACCAGTAGGGTCGTCAGAATCTGGTATTAGCTACGTAATATATCAATCATCACATATTCGCACCATTTTTGTCTTCATTTGTTATAATCTTATAGTTTTGATATCTTTTGTTTCACTTTTCAGTGGTTACAAAGCTCTGAAGTATGCATCTTGAGGAGTTTACTCGATGAAGACAGAAGTGTTCAGCTTTGGCGTTTAGGTTCTCGTGATTATTAGTGGCCGAAAGAATACCGTGCTCGACAAGCAAGGGGATATTGTTGGTGATCTTGTACGAGATGTGAGAGAACAAAACATATATTTCAAGTTCACATTCACGAGATGTTTACCTTCGTTGCGAGATTATTTTCCTTCTTTTACGCTGCAGTTCTCTCATGTTGAATAACTATTTCAGGCCTGGCATATGTTGAAGGAGCAAAGGTTGCATGAGCTTGCAGATCCATTGTTAGCGGACGGATATGAAATCACTGAGATAACCAAAGAGGGAAATAGTTCATCTTTTGATCATTTCGTGAAACACAGGGTATTTTAATAAGCCGTAAGTTACTAATTGTTTTCCTATGTAGAGAAGTATGAAGATGGGGCTTCAAAATTTCAGCAGTACTGTCATTATCTTGGATCATATGATGTTGGTTGCTGTTATTCTGCATACCCTATTATGGTGCCCGAGGGACGCAACTATGGTGGCTCTTTGGATTGTGAATGTCAAAGCCCGCAATATCGATAGGCTTGGACAGATTATTCCGAAAGAGACAACGATTGCTATGGGCTGTACATTCAAAAGGAAATATTTCTGTTCAAGGGGGTGAGGTATGTCCCATGTTTACTCATACACACAACCTGTCTTGAACTTCATGGTGGCAATACATTATTTGATGTTATCTCTGCTTATTAATATCCTGATTGCTGTATTGGTTCTGGTTGTTTCTATTATTAGAAAGTACATATAGCAGCGGAAAGTCAATTTCGTTCCCGGGAGCATATAGCAGTGCCTTTTGGCTGTAGCAAGCAGTAAAATGAAATAACATACCTCTACTGCCTGTATATGATAATAGCAAGTTTAAACTGTAATCGCTGCATTCGTTACTTTGTTTATTAAATCCTTTTCAGATTAGTGAGCTGTGATCATGCAGTTCTGTCATGAGAATGCTTTTTCCCTTGGACAAATTTGTCGCAAATAATCATTAGTTAACATAGGTTGCTCTTCTGACAAATAGGTAAGAAAGAAAACCCATCTTTCCCACGGCTAGTGAGAGACGAACAATAAGATGAGCTGAAGAAAGTAACATGTGACGGGAACACAATTTCAGAGTTAATATAATAATCTGTATTAGAAGAAAGATGATGCATCAATCAAACCATAAAAAGCACGCCGCTGAACCCTACTGGTTTGTTGGCGGTGGCATTGTTTTGGTTTTAGAAATGGAACAAGTGTACCACTTATTTGATCATCTCCTTCAGCCAATGTGAAATGTTGTGAATTTTTGGTTCTAGACCATCCAAGTTGTCTTTGAAAAATATATTATATGTCTTGTCTCTCAAGTGCTTGCAAGCATTTTGACGTTCAGGGCTTTCGTCCCCTTTTTAGATATGTGATAAGGCAACCCATGCAAAAAAAAAATCACTGGGAAAAACTACAGTCTCCTAACAAAGTTACAGATGCTTCGTTTAACTTGATGATCCATAAACAAGATATAGATCTGCAGCTCATTAGAATTCAACCTTTTTTTCCTGCTGCTTATCGTCCATCACATCTTTATGGTTGCATTTGCATGTTCACAATTGGTTTGACCATCTCCTATATGAATGTATGCCGTATGCGTGTACTTGCTGTGCCAGTTAAAAGATGCAAATGGTAAACGACAGGACAAAACATCCATATGTTCCCAAGTCTATATTAGTTATTTTAGATCTTTATAAGATACTTTAGAGACAAGAAATCACATGCATGATAGTATAACACAAATCCATCTGAACTAAGACTGGATGTATCCAGGGCTGGGGTGACTGGGTTAGGGTATAAATAAATATGTTTCTTTGTGCTGATTTTTCCTTATCATCTTGCTACGTTCGTCCAGCTAGGGAATCATGAGGTTTTTCATGTCCAACTTTAAATACATGTTACTTCACGCACTGGGTTTCAGATCGAGGTTGCTTTATTCATGTATTGGGTTGCCAGTTTCGAGGCACTTAATTTACGGATTGCGATTGCTGTCACTATTGTTTAATACCCTATTGTTTAATACCAAATATATTATCCGAATGCTAGATTCTTATTTGTGTTTGTTTCCAGGCCACCTTCAGTTCGTGCTTTGAGGACATCTACCACAAATACATCTTCTAGATCAGGTATGTATCATATGGCTGCTTGTCTCTCTGGCACACATGAACTATAGCCTTAGTCTGTGCAGTGGACCTTTAATGTCCCATTTGGACACTGCCGATGTCTCGCACCGTCGCGCGCGGCGTCGGAGACAAGGATGAGGTCGAGCAGTCCGTGCTTACGTGTTCTTTTCTTGGCGTGTGGAGCCGAGGATATGGACGAGGAGGCGAAGCAATCTGTGGCATCTTCATCGGCGTCGGAGACACGGACGAGGTCGAGCAGTCCGTGCTTTCGTGCTCTTTCCTTGGCGTGTGGAGCCGAGGATACGGACGAGGAGGCCAAGCAATCTGTGGCATCTTGATCGGCGTCCTCTCGATGCACAACTCTGGAGAGATGGACAAGGAGGCTGAGAGGAAGTGCGGCTATATCTGTAGTGCTCTGTTTGATGGGGAACTATATTTGTATGCCAGTATACGCTGTAGTGGTTTGTATTGATAATTCCATGTTAAATTTCTACTCAATAGCAAATGAATAAATTGTCGTCGCACTAAGCTGATTTCACGTATGTTAGACTTAGTATATAGTGCATATACGTGTTGTAACATGACTCTGTAAACTGTACGTTCCGTTCTATAAATATATGACAGCCGTACCCGTTTTAGGGTATTGAGCATTGTTTCAACCATACCTTGTTCAACATGGTATCAGATGACGCGTTCGATCCGTGCCGCGCTTCCGCTTCCGCCGCCGCGTCAGCCTCCACCGCCGCGTCGCCTCCTTCCACCCTTGCAATGGAGTTGCCCTTCATGGCATTTGTTCCGCTCGCCTGGGCTCGGCTGCTCTCCTTAGGGTCGCATCTGCCTGCGCATCACCAAGCGTGTGCGATGCCCTTGCCGATCTCCTCGGCCGCCCCTGCCTTGGCTACGTCCCATAGTGCACCCGCGGGGTCGATCTCCTATGGTGCCTCTGCACAGGTGCCCTACAGCGGGCCGTATCCTGCGTCGTACGTCACGCCGTCTTCGGCGTCTTATGCGCCCACCTCAGTGGCGTCCTACGAGGCACCGTATGGTGCACCTTACGTCGCGCCGCCGCCGCTGCCCTATGGTCATCCTCAACACTATCGTGCACCTCCCTCGGCTAACGCGTTGGTGTCGTACAGTGCCCTGTCGCCGTATGACTCGCAACCCTCCACACCGGTGGCTGATCCAGGGCCATTCCACTTTGCCCATCTGGTCTCCGTGAAGCTATCTGCCGACAACTATCTCTTGTGGCGCGCTCAGGTGTTGCCGCTGATGCGCAGTCACTACCTTGAGGGGTATGTTGACGGGACGCTCCCGTGTCCTCCGGCCGAGGTTCCAATGCCCTCGGTTCATGGTGGCTCTGTTATGGTGCCTAACCCGGCTCACCGACGGTGGATCGCTCATGATCAGGCTATTCTAGGCGTCATACAGTCCTCGCTCACTCCTTCCATGCCCGACATGGTGGTCTTTGCGCAACGTCGAAGGATGTCTGGACCATGCTTGACTCCAGCTTCTCCTCGCAGTCCCTGGCACGTGCATCCGCCATTCGTAACCAACTGGGCGAGACCAAGAAGCATGATCTCTCTGTCACCGCCTTCTTCAACAAGGTCAAGAATCTGGCTGATACACTGTCATCCATCGGGAAGCCTCTCAGTGATGAGGAATTCACCTCATTCTTTCTCAATGGTCTTGATGAGGATTATGACTCCCTGGTGGAAAGCGTTAATGGACGTGACACGCCTTTGCCGCCCCGTGATCTCTATGCACGCCTCCTTAGAACCAAACAACGCCTCTCTGCTCGTCGCTTTGTTGGGGTCTATACAGATGCCCCCTCCGCCAATGCTGCCCACTGTGGGGGGTCTCGTGGTGCCAAGCAGTCTCCGTCGCCATCACCGACTCATTAGCCCCGTCCGTCTGCTCTCCCTCCTCCCACTGTTGGGTGGTACGTCCATTTTGCATCATGTTTTCATGTTGATATTTATCGCTTTTTGGGTTGTTATTTCACATCACGGTACAATTCTTATGCCTTTTTTCTCTTGTTTTGCAAGGTTTAGATGAAGAGGGAGAATGCCGGCAGCTGGAATTCTGGCCTGAAAGTGGAGCAAGTTTGAGATACCTATTCTGCGCAACTCCAAACGCCGTAAAAATCAATGAGGATTTTTTCCGGATTTATAAAAAATACTGGGCCGAAGAAGCGCCAGAGGGGCGCTAGGGGTTGGCCACAAGCCTGCACGGCGCGGCCACCCCCAGGCCGCGCCATGAGGGCTTGTGGGCAACCTGCTGGCCCACTGCCCCCCTCTTGTGCTATATGAAGGGTTTCGTCCAGGAAAAAATCAGGGAGGAGCTTTTTTGTGGATTTGCCGCCGCCACGAGGCGGAACTTGAGCAGAACCAATCTAGAGCTCCGGCAGGACGATCCTGCCGGGGAAACTTCCCTCCCGGAGGGGGAAATCATCGTCATCGTCATCACCAACACTCCTCTCATCGGAGGGGACTCATCAACATCTTCATCAGCACCATCTCATCTCCAAACCCTAGTTCATCACTTGTAACCACTCTTCGTCTCGCGACTCCGATTGGTACTTGTAAGGTTGCTAGTAGTGTTGATTACTCTTTGTAGTTGATGCTAGTTGGATTATTTGGTGGAAGAGTTTATGTTCAAATCCTTGATGCTACTCATTACCTCTCTGGTCATGAATATGATTATGCTTTGTGAGTAGTTACTTTTGTTCCTGAGGACATGGGATAAGTCATGCTAATAGTAGTCATGTGAATCTAGTATTCGTTCGGTAATTTGATGTGTTGTATGTTGTTTTTCCTCTAGTGGTGTTATGTGAACGTCGACTACATAACATTTCACCATTATTTGGGCCTAGAGGAAGGCACTGGGAAGTAGTAAGTAGATGATGGGTTGCTAGAGTGCCAGAAGCTTAAACCCTAGTTTATGCGTTGCTTCGTAAGGGGCTGATTTGGATCCACTAGTTTAATGTTATGGTTAAACTTTGTCTTAATTCTTCTTTCGTAGTTGAGGATGCTTTCGAGAGGGGTTAATCATAAGTGGGATGCTTGTCCAAGTAAGGGCAGTACCCAAGCGCCGGTCCACCCACATATCAAACTATCAAAGTAACGAACGCGAATCATATGAACACGATGAAAACTAGCATGACAGAAATTCCCGTGTGTCCTCGGGAGCGTTTTTCCTCCTATAAGACTTTTTCCAGGCTTGTCCCTTGCTACAAAAGGGATCGGGCCACTTTGCTGCACCGTTGCTACTTTTGTTACTTGTTGCTTGCTACGAGTCATCTCACCACACAATCACTTGTTCCGACAATTTCAGTGCCTGCAGATTTTACCTTGCTGAAAACCACTTGTCAGATCCTTCTGCTCCTCGTTGGGTTCGACACTCTTACTTATCGAAAGGACTATGATTGATCCCCTATACTTGTGGGTCATCAAGGCTCTTTTCTGGCGCTGTTGCCGGGGAGTGAAGCGCCTTTGGTAAGTGGAACTTGGTAAGGAAACATTCATATAGTGTGCTGAAATTTATTGTCACTTGTCACTATGGATACTAATCCTTTGAGGGCTTGTTCGGGGTATATTCACCTCGAACGGAAGCACAAAGAGTTGCTCCTCAACCTGCTGCACCTACTGAAAATATTTGCTTTGAATTCCCTTTGGGTATGCTTGAGAAACTGCTGGCTAATCCTTTTACAAGAGATGGAACATCACATCCAGACTTGCATCTAATCTATGTAGATGAAGTTTGTGGTTTATTTAAGCTTGTAGGTTTGCCCAAGGATGAGGCCAAGAAGAAGGTCTTTACTTTATCTTTGAAGGATAAGGCGTTGACATGGTATAGGCTATGTGATGATACTGGATCATGGGACTACAATCGGTTGAAATTGGAATTTCATCAAAAGTTTTATCCTATGCATTTAGTACATCGTGATCGGAATTATATTTACAATTTTTGGCCCCGTGACAGAGAAAGCATCGCTCAAGCTTGGGGGAAGCTTAAATCAATGTTATATTCATGCCCCAATCATGAGCTCTCGAGAGAAATTATCATTCAGAACTTCTATGCTCGGCTTTCTCATGATGATCGCACCATGCTTGACACTTCTTGTGCCGGTTCTTCTATGAAGAGAGATATTGACTTGAAATGGAATTTATTGGAGAGAATTAAACGCAACTCTGAAGATTGGGATCTTGAATAAGGTAAGGAGTCAGGTATGAATTTCACGTTTGATTGCGTTAAATCCTTTGTTGAGACAAATACCTTTAGTGATTTTAGCGCTAAGTATGGACTTGACTCTGAGATAGTACTTCATTGTGTGAATCTTTTGCTGCTCATATTGATCTCCCCAAAGAGAAGTTGTTTAAATACCATCCTCCTTTAGAAGTCAATGTAGTTAAACCCAATCCAGTTGAAGAGAAAGTCATTGCCTATAATGATTCTATTGTTCCTAGTGCTTACATTGAGAAACAACCTTTCCCTGTTAGGATAAAGGATCATTCTAAAGCTTCAACTGTGATACGTAGAGGCTACATTAGAACACCTACACCTCCCGAGAAAATTAGAGTTGAACCTAGCATTGCTATTATCAAAGATCTTCTATCCGACGATGTTGAGGGACATAATATTCACTTTTGTGAAGATGTTGCTAGAATTGCTAAACCTCACGCTAGAGACAAACATATGCCTGTTGTTGGCACGCCTGTTGTTTCTGTTAAGATAGGAGATCATTGTTATCATGGTTTATGTGACGTGGGTGCTAGTGTTAGTGCAATACCTCAATCCTTATATGATGAAATCAAAGACGAGATTGCACCTGCTGAGATATAACCTATTGATGTCACTATTCAGCTTGCTAATAGAGATACTATCTGCCCTGTGGGAATTGTTAGGGATGTTGGAGTCTTGTGTGGTAAAACGAAGTATCCTGCTGATTTCCTCGTCCTTGCTATACCGCACAAGATAGCTTTTGTCCCATCATATTTGGCAGACCTTTTCTCAATACCGTCAATGCTCATATTGACTGTGAGAAGCAAACTGTCACTATTGGCTTTGAAGGTGTGTGACATGAGTTCAATTTCTCTAAGTTTGGTAGACAACCTCATGAAAAGGAGTTGCCTAGTAAGGATGAAACTATTGCCTTAGCTTCTATTGTTGTGCCTCCTACTGATCCCTTAGAGCAATACTTGCTTGAGCATGAAAATGATATGTGATACGTCTCCATCGTATCTACTTTTCCAAACTCTTTTGCCCTTGTTTTGGACTCTAATTTGCATGATTTGAATGGAACTAACCTGGACTGACAATGTTTTCAGCGGAATTGCCATGGTGTTCTTTTTGTGCAGAAATGAAAGTTCTCGGAACGTCCTGAAAATTTACGGAGAATATTTCTGGAAAATATGAAAAATACCTGCGCAAAGATCCACCGGAGGGGACGGGCCAGTGGGCCACAAGCCCTGTCACCGCGGCCCCCCTGGTCGCGGCAACCAAGCTTGTGGGGCCCACGTGGCTCTACCGCCCCCAACTCCAGCTCTATTTATTCCCTTTCGTCCCGAAAAAAATGAAGAGAGAAGATTTCATCGCGTTTGCGATACAAAGGCGCCGCCACATCCTGTTCTTCATCTGGAGGGCAGATTTGGAGTCCGTTTTGGGCTCCGGAGAGGGGAAATCGTCGCCATCGTCATCATCAACCTTCTTCCCTCTCCAATTCCATGAAGCTCTTCATCGTTCGTGAGTAATCTATTCGTAGGCTCGCTGGACGGTGATGAGTAGGATGAGATCTATCATGTAATCGAGTTAGTTTTGACGGGGATTGATCCCTAGTATCCACTATGCTCTGAGATTGATGTTGCTACTACTTTGCCATGCTTAATGCTTGTCACTAGGGCCCGAGTGCCATGATTTCAGATCTGAAATTATTATGTTGTCATCAATATATGTGTGTTTTAGATCCGATCTTGCAAGTTGTAGTTACCTACTATGTGTTATGACACAGCAACCCCGGAGTGAGAATAACCGGAACCACTCCCGGTGATGACCATAGTTTGAGGAGTTCATGTGTTCACCAAGTGCTAATGCGTTGGTCCGGTTCTTTATTAAAAGGAGAACCTTAATATCTCGTAGTTTCCATTTGGACCCCGCTGCCACGGGAGGGATGGACAATAGATGCCATGCAAGTTCTTTTCCCTAAGCACGTATGACTACACATGGAATGCATGCCTACATCACATCGACGAACGGGAGCTAGCCACATATCTCTCCGTGTTATAACTGTTGCATGATGAATGTCATCCAACGAATCGCCGATCCATTGCCTACGAGTTTGTCCCACTGCTGCTGTTACTTGCTTGTCCTGCTGCTACTTGCTACTACTGTTACTTGCTACTGTTGTTACTCGCTACTGCTGCTACTTGCTACTGCTGTCACTACTGCTGTTCCTTGCCACTGTTGTTACTCGTTACACTGCTGCTACCTGCTAAAATACTTTTTCTAGCACCGTTGCCGGGAAAAGACTATTTCCCGTCCTCGGGCAACTTACTGGCGCCATTGATACAACAGTTAGGAATAGTTTGCCGTCAACACATCGTTTCTGGCACCGTTGTTATCATACTACTTTGTTGTTGACACTTTGCTTGCAGATACTAATCTTTCAGGTGTGGTTGAATCTGACACATTTAGCTGCTAATACTTGAGAGTATTCTTTCACTTCCCATTGTGTGAACCAACAAATTTGGGTTGAATACTCTATCCTCGAAAACTGCCGCGATCCAACGCACTGGTGGGCTATTGCAAGACAATTTCTAATTGTTGAGCAACTGGAAGCAGCTCTTTTCTGGCTTCGTTGCCATGAAGGCATCAAGTCAGGAATAGTTGCACGTCAGCAGCATTTTTCTGGCATCGTTGCCGGGGAAGGATAACTATATTCTCAGAGTCACTTGGGATTTATATCTGCTGATCACTATGAAGAATATGAAAGATCCAAAAACCAAAGTCTTGCCCTCAACTATGAGGGGAGGTAAGGAACTGCCATCTAGCTCTGCACTTGATTCACCTTCAGTTATGAGTAAGTTTGCGACACCACCTCCTGCTAGAAATCTTGATATGTCTCCTGTGCTTGATGATGCTTATGATGCTACTATGTCTGATACTGCTAGAGACGCTATGCCTGATACTGCTAGAGATACTATGCCTGATACTGCTAGAGATGCTATGCTTGATACTGCTTTGCCTGATGATGCTAGAGATGCTATTTTGCCTGATGATGCTATGCTTGATACTGCTAGAGATACTACTTTGCATGATATGCCACTAGGGGTATTCCTTGATGCTCATATTGCTAGAGTTACTGCCAATGCTCGTGATGCTTCTGAAACTGCCGATACTATTGAGATAGAACCTGCTTTTGCTCCTGCTAGATCTAGCTCTCCTAGATATGAATTGCCTCATATACCTGAGGGTTATGTTATGGAGGGAGAGATAGCTGAGGATTTTCTTGTGTGTAAGGATGCCTATGACGCTGAGAAATTACTTCTCAAGTGGAAGGAAAAATCTGTGAAAGCTAGGATGAAATACGACCCGAAGTTTGCCACTTCACCTATCTTTATCACCGACGAGGATTATGAATTCTCTGTCGACCCTGAGATAATCTCTCTAGTCGAATCTGATCCTTTCCACGGTTATGAGTCTGAGACGGTTGTAGCCCATCTTACCAAACTACACGATATAGCCACCCTTTTCACTAGTGAGGAGAAGATTCGCTACTACTATATCCTTAAGTTATTTCCTTTCTCTAAAGGATGACGCTAAAGCCTGGTTCACTTCTCTTGCTCCTGGATGTGTGAGTAGTCCCCAGGATATGGTCTATTACTTCTTTGAGAAATATTTCCCTGCCCATAAGAAGCAAGCTGCCTTGCAGGAAATATACAACTTTGCTCAACTCAGAGAAGAGAGTCTCCCACAAGCTTGGGGGAGGCTCATCCAGCTACAGAATGCTTTGCCTGATCACCCTCTTAAGAAGAACGAGATACTTGATATCTTCTATAATGGACTTACCGATGCTTCTAGAGACCACTTAGATAGTTGTGTCAGTTGTGTTTTTAGGGAAGGAATTGTAGAACAAGCTGAGATCCTACTGAATAACATCTTGATCAACGATAATGCTTGAACTATTCCCGAACCACCTCCTAAGCCAACTCCTAAGAAAAGAGGTATTCTATTCCTCAGTCCCGAAGATATGCAAGAAGCCAAGAAATCTATGCAAGAGAAAGGCATTAGATCTGAAGATGTCAAAAATCTACCACCTATCAAAGAGATCCATGGTCTCGATAACCCGATACAAGTAGTAGAAGTGAATTCTCTGCGTAGGTTTGATGAGAGTGATATTCCTTTTGACAAACCTGCTAGCCTATGCTTTGATGAATTTGACAACTTTGTTGCCAAACAACAGAGTTTCAATGATTATGTTAGCAGACAATTGGAACAAAGCACTCGTATGCTTAGTCATTTAAGTGCTTGTGTAGACAGAAATGTCAATGATCTGAAGCTTCTGAGTAAACATGCCTCTATGATTACTACTCGGGTAGAACAAGTACTTAAAGCTCAGAATAACTTGCTCGATGAATTAAATGACAACTCTGTCGGAGTCATTACTAGAGGAGGCAAAATGACTCAGGAACCTTTGTATCATGAAGGCCATCCTAAGAGAATTGATTAAGATTCTCAAGGAATTAATGTTGATACACCCAGTCATCCTAAGAAGAAGAAGGATGATAGAAACCTACATGTCAGTTCACCAAATAATGTCACACCTGAAGAACCAAATGATATTTCTGCGGCTGATGCAGAAACACAATCTGGTGATGAACATGAACCTGGTGACAATATGGACAGCGATGTTCATAATAATGCTCAACCTAGCAATGATGAGGATGTGAAGATTGAACCTACAGTTAATCTTGATAACCCACAACCTAAGAGATACAATAAGAATGACTTCACTGCTAGGAAGCATGGAAAAGAAAGGGAGCCATGGGTTCAGAGACCTATGCCCTTTCCTCCTAAGCCATCCAAGAAAAAGGATGATGAGGATTTTGAGCGCTTTATTGAAATGATAAGACCCGTCTTTCTGCGGATGCGGTTAATTGATATGCTCAAAATGTCTCCATATGCCAAGTACATGAAAGATATTATGACTAATAAACGGAAGATACCAGATCTTGAGATCTCCACGATGCTTGCCAATTACACTTTCAAAGGTGGAACTCCTAAGAAACTTGGTGATCCCGGAGTGCCCACTATACCTTGCTCCATTAAAGGAAACTATGTAAGAACTGCCTTATGTGACCTTGGAGCCGGTGTTAGTGTTATGCCTCCCTCTCTCTTTATCGTAGAATTGAACTGGATAAGTTGACACCCACTAAAATTTCTCTGCAAATGGCCGACAAATCAACTGCTTTCCGTGTCGGCATTTGCGAGGATGTGCCTGTTGTGGTTGCTAACACCACTATCTTAACAGACTTTATTATCTTGGATATTCCCGAGGACGATGCCATGGCTATCATCCTCGGAAGACCCTTTTTAAACACTGCAGGAGCTGTTATAGATTGCAACAAAGGCAATGTCACTTTTCATGTCAACGGTAATGAGCATACAGTGCACTTTCCGAAGAAACGATATCAAGTACATTGCATCAATGCTATCAAAGAAACTTCATCGATTCTTATTGGGAGCTTTGAATGCCATATTCCTCGTGTTAAGATGAAGTATGATTTGCTTGTTGGGGAGATTCACATCCCCATTGAGGTGACTTAGTGGCTATTCGAAAATTCTCCGTTCTCTTTTGTGATTCGGAAAAGTTTTGTCATGAGGATTTGATCAACCCCATTGACGGTTTTCTTTCGATGACCATGAAATGGATGAATCAAAGAGTCACATGCCTCTCTTTTAAGCTTCCACTTTCGGTTTCTTAGAAGAAAAATGATAGATTTAGTTTAATTTTCCTTGTTTCCTGTTTTAGCGTCCCGGAGAAAAGTATCCCGAAAATAAAAGTTCTCCGATGGTCCTGAAAATCTAGTATGATTTTTTCTGGAATATTTGAAAAATACTGGGGCTGAAAGCTGGCCTGGGGGCCACACCAGTGGGCCACAAGCCCTGTCACAGCGGCCTCCCCCCTGGCCACGGGGACCAAGCTTGTGGGGCCCACAGGGACCCCTCCACTCATTCCAGCTCCCATCCTCTTCTTCTACCTCCAGAAAAAATCGTTTCGCACCTCAAACCCGTGTTCTTGCTCATTTGGTTGTGATTTTTGATCTCCTTGCTCAAAGCACCATTCTCCGAACCATTTTGGGGAAATTACTCCTTGCAAAAAGAAATTATGTTTAGAAGGAATTTTCATGGTGGTTCCTCAAGTAAGAAGGGTCCCCGTCTTTCTATTCGGGAGCCCGATCCTTATCAACTAAGGGACGCACCTGTACAACCATGTGAATGGCCTTCTGATGAGTTCATGATCGAAGAAGGCTTCAAGGATGAGTTTGATACACTTGTTCGCAATGCCGGGTTAGAAGAATTCCTCTCAGATAAATGTGAACAGTATGCTTTGCTCACTGCCTCTTTCGTGCGTAGATTTAAATTTTCAGTTGGCCGTGAATCATCATACTGTTTGATCTGTATGATAAATCCTACGCCATGGATTTGGAGGATTTCAATAGGATTTGCAAGATACTCGATGGGGGTAATCTTAAAGATCCTGCTAAGTCTTCGGTTAGAGATTTTGTTTCTAGTATAACTGTTGGAGAAACTAGAGACATCACGCAAGCTACCATAGGAAGCATTCATTTCCCTGCCTTGCACTACTTTGCCCTCTTCATAGGTTGATGCATTAACGGCAAGGTTGAACATTGTCACCTATGCGCATACGACCTTAGTATCCTTAAGAGCGCAGTGACGGGTGACAAAAGCTTCAACATGGGAGCTATTATAGCAAGGAGTCTGAATAAGAATGCTACTGATGGGGATTTCTTTGGCGGCATCTATGTCACTCGCATAGAAAAATTTCTTGGAGTACCCATCCGCGTAGGAGATCCCCTGCTCCATACAGCTTTCCTTGACCGTGTCGCTATGACACGCTACCAGTTCCTTGAGAGGGATGATGAATCCCTCCTATACCGATTGATATTTAACCGGCAGCGTGTTTTCCATATTACCCTTCCTGCTCCTGCTTTCTTTGACTTTCAAGTAAAACGGAGATACTACATAACCATAGGAGAGGCAGAGGAGTATGAGAGGGAGGCGACGGCTGCTCATCTCCATGAGGCAGCTATTCAGGCAGTTGCTGCAGCGCTCCCGTATAACCCTGATTATGATTTTGGGTTTCGCCAGGACCGTCCTTAGGAGTAGACCAAGCTAGGCCAAAAGCCTAAGCTTGGGGGAGTACGTGTTCTCACCGACTTTACATTCATGCTTATGCTTTCACTTTATTAGTTGGTGTTTACACTTTGCCACTGTATTATCCATGCTAGTTTATTTTCGTTTTCTTGTTTTCTTGTTTTGTGTCCTTTTAAGAAAACCCAAAAATATTTTCCTTTCTTCTTTTGCTTGTTGGGAGCTTTCCCGTGTAAATAGTTTTCTTTTTTTCTTTGGGTCAAGGTAGAAGATATTGGTTACAATGTTTAGTGGCTCTTGCATTCATACCTGTTCATTTGTTAAAGAGCCATATTACTCTGTCTTCTCCTTTGTGTTTGCCTGCAGATTCAGCTTAGTCCAATGCATGAGCACTCTTATTATTGTTCACATCGTTCGATCATGCAAGTGAAAGGAAATAATGATGATATATGATGAAGTGACTGAGACTGGAAAAGCTGGTATGAACTCTACCTATTTTGTTATTGTAAATATGACTATCTTGTCGTTCCAGATTCAGCTTTGTTGTGAGAGAACCATGTTTGCAATGACAGCTTAGAGATCATAGTTTCTGATGCCATGCTTAATTAGCTAGGAGCTTATAATGGTTTGTCTTGAATGCTAACATAGATTTTGAGATGACTATGATGTAGTATGATAGGATGGTATTCTCCTTTGAATGATTCAAGTGGCTTGACTTGACGCATGTTCATGCATGTAGTTGAAACAAAATCAACATAGCCTCTATGATGTTCGTGTTCATGGTGATTTATATCCTGTTCATGCTTGCACTCAATGTTAGTCAAACTCATTGCATCTTGATGACTGTTGCCGCTCTCTAGTTGGTCGCTTCCGAGTCTTTTGCTAGCCTTCACTTGTACTAAGCGGGAATACTGCTTGTGCATCCACTTCCATAAACCCAAAACTTTTTCCATGAGAGTCCACCATACCTACCTATTTGCGGTATCTACCTGCCGTTCCAAGTAAATTTGCATGTGCCATTCTCTAAATATTCAAGAAATAATCTGTTTTGCATGCCCAAACTGCTCATGTGGTGACAGGGGGCTATTGGTACATTTCATGTTAGGCGTGTTATCCTCGACATGTGTTTATTCACTGTCATTCACGAGAAAGGGGCCGGTAATTGGAATGCCCAGTTCCACGCTTAAATCGAAAACATAACTATAAAACAAGACTCCCCCCGGATTGATGTTAGTATGGACGGTACCCGAGGATTCGGCTAGCCGTGGAGTGTGATTGATTGGTGGTGGGGGAGTTAAAACTTCACTTTTCTGTTTGGGAACCGCCTATAGCATGAATAGCGTGGAAGATATTGAGAACTCTTAGTCATTACGTTGACAATGAAAGCATGCCACCCAAAATTATTATCTATGTTTTCAAAGCTTGAGCTCTGGCACCTCTGCAAATCAATGCTTCCCTCTACGAAGGGCTTGTCTATTTATTTTCCTGTTGAGTCATCCTCTTCTTATAAAAGCACCAATTAGAGAGCACCTTTGTCATTTTTATGCTTTGCTTTTAATTGATATTGAGTATGACTATCACTGGATCTTCGTTGCTATGAATTACAATGTTTAGTCAGCCCTTGATCTTTGAAAGTGCTCTGCATTTATGTTTTGCGGTCTCAGAAAGAGCTAGCGAGATACCACCTATTCATATTGCTTCATGCTTGTTTTGATTGAATTGTTGGTATCTGAAACTCATTATTATTTGCTCGCTAGCTGATTACGCCATTGATATTAGTTTACCGTGAGACCTATGTGTCACTTGCTTATGTGGTTAACTTGTGATCTTGCTGAAATTCTGGTTATGAGTTAGACATAGTTGCAACAACAAGATCAAACAGAGTTTGTCAAAGTTTTTCTTTCTCTTTCAGTTTGTCAACTGAGTTGCTTGAGGACAAGCAAGGTTTTAAGCTTGGGGGAGTTGATACGTCTCCATCGTATCTACTTTTGCAAACTCTTTTGCCCTTGTTTTGGACTCTAATTTGCATGATTTGAATGGAACTAACCTGGACTGATGCTGTTTTTAGCAGAATTGCCATCGTGTTGTTTTTGTGCAGAAATGAAAGTTCTCGGAACGTCCTGAAAATTTACGAAGAATATTTCTGGAAAATATGAAAAATACCTGCGCAAAGATCCACCGGAGGGGACGGGCCAGTGGGCCACAAGCCCTGTCGCCGCGCCCCCCTAGCCGCGGCAACGAAGCTTGTGGGGCCCACGTGGCTCTGCCGCCCCCAACTCCAGCTCTATTTATTCCCTTTCGTCCCGAAAAAAATGAAGAGAGAAGATTTCATCGCTTTTGCAATACGGAGGCGCCGCCACATCCTGTTCTTCATCTGGAGGGTAGATCTGGAGTCCGTTTTGGGCTCCGGAGAGGGGAAATCGTCGCCATCGTCATCATCAACCTTCTTCCCTCTCCAATTACATGAAGCTCTTCATCGTTCGTGAGTAATCTATTCGTAGGATCGCTGGACGGTGATGAGTAGGATGAGATCTATCATGTAATCGAGTTAGTTTTGACGGGGATTGATCCCTAGTATCCACTATGTTCTGAGATTGATGTCGCTACTACTTTGCCATGCTTAATGCTTGTCACTAGGGCCCGAGTGCCATGATTTCAGATCTTAAATTATTATGTTTTCACCAACATATGTGTCTTTAGATCCGATCTTGCAAGTTGTAGTTACCTACTATGTGTTATGATCCAGCAACCCCGGAGTGACAATAACCGGAACCACTCCCGGTGATGACCATAGTTTGAGGAGTTCATGTGTTCACCAAGTGCTAATGCGTTGGTCCGGTTCTTTATTAAAAGGAGAACCTTAATATCCCGTAGTTTCCATTTGGACCCCGCTTCCACAGGAGGGATGGACAATAGATGTCATGAAAGTTCTTTTCCCTAAGCACGTATGGCTACACACGGAATGCATGCCTACATCACATCGACAAACGGGAGCTAGCCACATATCTCTCCGTGTTATAACTGTTGCATGATGAATGTCATCCAACGAATCGTCGATCCATTGCCTACGAGTTTGTCCCACTGCTGCTGTTACTTGCTTTGCTCTGCTGCTGTTACTTGCTTGTCCTGCTACTACTGTTACTTGCTACTGCTGTTACTCGCTACTGCTGCTACTTGCTACTGTTGTCACTACTGTTGTTCCTTGCCACTGTTCTTACTCGTTACACTGCTGCTACCTGCTACAATACTTTCTCTAGCACCGTTGCCGGGAAAAGACTATTTCCCGTCCATGGGCAACTTACTCGCGCCATTGATACAACAATTAGGAATAGTCTGCCGTCAAGAGATCGTTTCTGGCACCGTTGTTATCATACTACTTTGTTGTTGACACTTTGCTTGCAGATACTAATCTTTCAGGTGTGGTTGAATCTGACACATTCAGCTGCTAATACTTGAGAGTATTCTTTCACTTCCCGTCGTGCGAACCAACAAATTTGGGTTGAATACTCTACCCTCGAAAACTGCCGCGATCCCATGCGTTGGTGGGCTATTGCAAGACAATTTCTAATTGTTGAGCAACTGGAAGCAGCTCTTTTCTGGCTCCGTTGCCGTGAAGGCATCAAGTCAGGAATAGTTGCACGTCAGCAATATGCATATGGATGAAAGGGATGAGATAGATAGAGTTGTCTTAGATCAATATCCTATTCTTAAGAATAATCTTCCTGTTGAACTGCTTGGGGATCCACCCCCACCAAAGGGTGATCCTGTGTTTGAACTTAAACAGTTGCCTGATACTCTTAAGTATGCCTACCTTGATGAAAAAAGATATATCATGTTATTATTAGTGCTAGCCTCTGAGAGCATGAAGAAAAGAAGTTACTAAAAACTCTGAGGAAACACCGTGCTGCTATTGGATATACTCTTGATGATCTTAAGGCCATTAGTCCCACTCTATGCCAGCACAAGATTAAAACCGATCATGATTTCAAACTAGTTGCTGATCATCAAAGGAGATTAAATCCTAAGATGAAAGAAGTAGTGAGAAAAGAAATACTAAAGCTCCTCGAAGCGGGTATCATCTATCATGTTGCTCATAGTGATTGGGTGAGTCTGACGTATTGCGTCCCTAAGGAGGGAGGCATTACCGTTGTCCCTAATGATAAGGATGAATTGATCCCACAGAGGATTATTACTGGCTATAGGATGGTGATCGATTTTAGGAAATTGAATAAAGCCACTAGGAAAGATCATTACCCTCTGCCTTTTATCGACCAAATGCTAGAAAGACTGTCTAAACACACACACTTCTGCTTTCTAGACGGTTATTCTGGTTTCTCCCAAATACCAGTTGCACAATCTGATCAGGAGAAAACCACTTTCACCTGCCCTTTCGGTACCTTTGCTTATAGACGTATGTCTTTTGGCTTATGTAATGCACATGCCACCTTTCAAAGATGTATGATGGCTATATTCTCTGACTTTTGTGAAAAGATTGTTGAGGTTTTCATGGATTACTTCTCCGTTTATGGGTCCTCCTTTGATGATTGCCTCAGCAACCTTGATCGAGTCTTGCAGAGATGTAAAGACATCAATCTTGTCTTGAATTGGGAGAAGTGCCACTTTATGGTTAATGACGACATCGTCTTAGGACATAAAATCTCTGAAAGAGGTATTGAAGTCGATAAGGCTAAGGATGATGCAATCGAGAAAATGCCATACCCCACAGATATCAAGGGTATAAGAAGTTTCCTTGGTCATGCTGGTTTCTATAGAAGGTTCATTAAAGACTTCTCTAAGATTTCTAGGCCTCTTACCAATCTCTTGCAAAAGGATATTCCTTTTGTCTTTGACGATGATTGTGAGGAAGCCTTCGAAATACTTAAGAGGGCTTTGATAACCGCACCTATTATTCAACCACCTGATTGGAACTTACCTTTTGAAATCATGTGTGATGTCAGTGATTATGCTGTTGGTGTTGTCCTAGGGCAAAGAGTTGATAAGATGTTGAATGTTATTCACTATGCTAGTAAAACTCTAGACAGTGCCCAAGGAAACTATGCTACTATGGAAAAGGAGTTTTTAGCAGTCGTGTTTGCTTGTGAAAAGTTCAGGTCTTACATAGTTGATTCCAAAGTCACTATTCACACTGATCACACTGCTATTAAGTACCTCATGGAGAAGAAGGACGCTAAACCTAGACTTATCAGATGGGTTCTCTTGCTACAGGAATTTGATTTGCACGTTATCGACAGGAAGAGTGTTGATAACCCAGTAGCAGATAATTTGTCTAGGTTAGAGAACGTTCTTGATGACCCATGCTACTGCGACAACAGATCTTCCCTCGCAACGGCACTAGGAATCCTGCTGCTACGGCTACGCCTATAGGGACTTCCTTGGCAAATATGCAAAGGATTTCCCCGTGGCCTTGGAGCCTTGCGTTGGTGTTCCCTTGAATAGGAAACGGTGATGTAGCACAGCGGCGGTAAGTATTTCCCTCAGTTTGAGAACCAAGGTATCAATCCAGTAGGAGGAGCATTCAAGTCACAAGTACCTGCACAAACACAAAGAGCTTGCACCCAACGCTATGAAGGGGTTGTAAATCCCTTATAGATTGTTTGCAAAGTGAGAACTGAAAGCAAAGAGTAAACAAAGCAAAGTAAAAGCGAAAGTGGAAACGATAGTTGTGAATAGACCCGGGGGCCGTAGTGTTCACTAGTGGCTTCTCTCATGAAAGCAAGTAGATGGTGGGTGAACGAATTATTGTCGAGCAACTGATAAAACCGCGCAAAGTCGTGACGTTATCTAAGGCAATGACTATATCCATAGGCATCACGTCCAAAACAAGTAGACCGATACTTTCTGCATCTACTACTATTACTCCACACGTCGACCGCTATCCAGCATGCATCTAGTGTATTAAGTCCAAAAGAGCATAGTAACGTCTTAAGCAAGATGACATGATGTAGATGGACAATCTCATATCTATGATAAAAGCCCATCTTGTTACCCTTGATGGCAACAACATGATGCGTGCCTTGCTGCCCCTTGTGTCACTGGGAAAGGTCACCACACGGTATGAACCCAAAACCAAGCACTTCTTCCATTGCAAGAATCATAGATCTAGTTGGCCAAACAAAACCCAAGACTCGGAGAGACTTACAAGGATATCAAATCATGCATATAAGAAATCAGCAAAGACTCAAATATAATTCATAGATAATCTGATCACAAATCCACAATTCATCGGATCTCGACAAACACACCGCCAAAGAGGATTACATCGGATAGATCTCCATGAAGATCATGGAGAACTTTGTATTGAAGATCCAAGAGAGAGAAGAAGCCATCTAGCTACTAACTACGGACCCGTAGGTCTGAAGTGGACAACTCACGAGTCATTGGAGAGGTGATGATGTTGATGTAGAAGCCCTCCAACTCCAAAGTCCCCTCCGGCAAGGCACCGGGAAGGGTCTCCAGATGAGATCTCGTGGAAACGGAAGCTTGCGGCGGCGGAAAAGTGTTTTCGTGGATGCCCTGAATTTTTCTGGATTTTTAGGGAATTTATGGGGCAAAGAGCTAGGGCAGGGGAGCTCCAGGGAGGCCACAAGCCTGGTTGCCGCGGGGCCCCCTGGCCGCGGCAACAGGGCTTGTGGGCTCCCTGTGGGCCCCCTGCCTTGGCCCTCAAGCCTCCCGATCTTCTTCCGTTCTGGAAAAAATTATGTCGGGGATTTTATTCCGTTTGGACTCCGTTCCAAAATCAAATCTGAAAAGAGTCAAAAACACAGAAAAAACAGGAACTGGCACTGGATTAATAAGTTAGTCCCAAAAAAGATATAAAAGGTAAACAAAACATCCAAAGTTGACAAGATAACAGCGTGAAACCATCAAAATTTATAGATACGTTTGAGACGTATCAACCCACAACCTATTGATGATAGCTTTCCCGATGAGCAATTGAATGTCATCAATGCTTCACCTGGTGCACCGTGGTATGCTGATTATGCAAACTATATCATTGCCAAATACATACCACCTAGTTTCACATACGAGCAAATGAAGAAATTCTTCTTTGACTTGAGACATTACTTTTGGGATGATCCTCACCTTTATAAGGAAGGAGTAGATGGTGTTATTAGACGTTGTGTACCTGAACATTAACAGGGACATATCCTACAGAAGTGTCACTCCAAGGCCTACGGAGGACACCATGCGGGAGATAGAAATGCACACAAGGTATTGCAATCAGGTTTCTATTGGCCCACTCTCTTCAAGGATGCCCGTAAGTTTGTCTTGTCTTGTGATTAATGTCAAAGAGTAGGTAATATTGGTAAACGTCAGGAAATGCCTATGAACTATTCACTTGTCATTGAACCATTTGATGTCTGGGGCTTTGATTATATGGGACCTTTTCCAAAATCCAACGGGTATACTCATATCCTAGTTGCTGTTGATTACGTCACTAAGTGGGTAGAAGTTATCCCCACTAGTAGTGTTGATCACAACACCTCTATCAGGATGCTTAAAGAAGTTATTTTCCCTAGATTTGGAGTCCCTAGATATCTAATGACCGACGGTGGTTCACATTTCATTCATGGTGCTTTCCGTAAAACTCTAGCTAAGTACGATGTCAACCATAGAATTGCGTCTCCCTATCACCCTCAGTCCAGTGGTCAAGTAGAGCTAAGAAATAGAGAGATTAAACTAATTCTGCAAAAGATTGTCAACAGGTCTAGAAAGAATTGGTCTGAGAAGCTTGATGATGCACTGTGGGCTTATAGAAATGCCTATAAGAATCCCATGGGCATGTCTTCGTACAAAATGGTGTACGGTAAAGCATGTAATTTACCTCTTGAGCTAGAGCATAAACTTATTGGGCAATCAAAGAGCTCAACTTTGACTTCAAACTTGCTGGTGTGAAGAGGTTATTTGACATTAGCTCGCTTGATGAATGGAGAACTAAGGCATATGAGAATGCCAAGTTGTCCAAAGAGAAGGTTAAGAGGTGGCATGATAAGAGGATACAAAAGCGTGAGTTCAATGTAGGTGATTATGTCTTGCTATATGTCACATCCCTAACCCTTAAGCAAGATAGCATTGTGCTCATGTCTTCTTTGCATTTGCATCTAAGAAGTTTCAACAAAAGCAACAAAGTGGCAAAGGAAAAACTCAAAACCCTAGCCACCATTTCAATTAAAGGAAATCCCGAACTAGTTCAAAATCAATGAACCCAAAATGGCCTCAAGAAATGTTCAAACTTTCTGGTAAATCATGAAAGTAAATGAGAATTGGAGAAAACTATTTTCTTGACACCTTAAGCTTTTTGAATAAATGAAAAAGGCTACTGGTTTCAAATTTTAAATTTGAAATCAGAAACTATAAATTTCCAAAAATGTTGAAAAGCTTGGAAATGGTTGGGGATATTATAACAAATATTTCAGGAGGTCTAAAATAGTTTTTACTTTTTGTTTTGGAGCTGAATTAATTAGCAAAACAATAATTAGCAAAACAGAAAAAAACAAAAACAGAAAAAAATGGAAAAACCTTACCTGTCGCCTAAGCCTGGCCCGGCCCATCCCTGGCTCGTCCCCTCCCTCGCGCCAGTAGGCAGCAGGAGGTGGCCGCCGCCCCCTCCGGCGCGGCCACGCACCTGCGTGCCTGCCTGGCCGCCGCCTCGCGCTGGCGACGACGGGGATAAGCTCCCCAGAGCCTCCCCTATCCATTCCCCTCCTCGGTTCTCTTCCTCCTCCCGGGTCTCCTCCTCCTCCTTGCTGCCGCCATTAGAGCCGAGCTCGAGCTCGAGCTGCCCGTGCCCCTGGCCATAGGATTCCCTCCCAGAGCACGCCATTAGCTCCGCCTCGTCGCCCTGGTCATCTCTGCAGAAGCCGAAGCTTCCTCGAGCCCTGCAACGCCCGCAACGCCGTTGTCTTCCACCTCCGGCCGCTGGAACTCTCCCGTCGATTCGCTTCCTCCGGCGCATCCCCGAGCCCCTCTCCAGCGCCATCGGAACCGCCGTGAGCTCGTCGTCGTTTTCCCTCTCGCCCTAGTTCATCGTATCCTAGTTCCCCACCAAGGCCGAGAGCTTCTCGCCGCCGTCCATGTCGCTGCCGTCGCCGTGATGACCGATCCACGCGCCCGAGCTAGGATTCGAGCTCCTAGAGCCTCCAGGAGCGTGTCGAGCCCTCCAGCTGCCCTCCCCGTGCCCTAGAGCCGCCCCTCATAGAAGGCCGAGCTTCGGCCGCTGCTCCGGCTCGTCGCCGACGCCTCTTCCGGCGACCCTAGCCTCCCCAGATGGTCCTGCCAGATCGGCCACTTCGCGAGCATGCTGTAGCTGCCGTCTAGGTCGCCTCCGGCGAGCCCTCCGCCGCGGGCCTAGTCGCCGGCGACCAACCTCCGGTGGGGGATGACGTGGCAAGCTAACCCAGCAGCTTAGTGACCTAATCACTCGCTGACAAGTGGGCCCAAGGCCAAGTCAAACCTCAGTTAGGGCTGGTCAGCGCGGGATTAGTCGCAGAGAGGCTGACCAGTGGGGCCCCCCTGTCAGGTTTGACCTGAACAGGTCGGCTGACCTGCTGACGTCAGTCTGATGCAATAATTAGAATTTCCAGTATAAAACTAATTCAGGAAATTGCTAAAAACTGTAAAAATCATAGAAATTAATCTGTAACTCCAATGAAAATAATTTATATATGAAGAAGTATCAGAAAAATTCAAGGATTCTGATTATGCTATTTTCAACTATGTTTGAAAAAGTTACAGAACCCTAAATTGTGGAATAAGGAATAATTCAACTCTTATAATTACTTTTTAAATGGAATTTGGAAAATATTCAAATTTCATTATGAATTCCATGGTCACACACTGTCCTAATTACAAATCAGTACCATAACATGACATTTCATGCATGCTAACATCAAGTTGATCTGAGCATCAGGTCGAATCAATTAAAACGGTATCCGAGAATACCCCGTTTGAATTGCTATTCGAATGTGATCCAAATCAACTCTAAACCTAATACATGTTGAAAATAATAACTTATCACCTTGCATTCTCATGCCATTCTCATGCATCATTTTGAGTGCATATGATTGTTATTGAATGTTGCCATTCATTTCGGTAGGCTCCGCACCCCCGGATTCCACCGAATATCCGTCTGACGGATATCGTTCCTCCTCTGAGCAACAAGGCAAGCAACCCTTTTGATCATCCCGATAAATCCCATGTTCTTGCTCCTGCACCTATTTATTGCATTTAAGATCAAATGCTTCAACTGCTTTTGCCACGATAGTTGAACCCATTTCCTTTGCATGACTTAACCTTGTCACAGTAAGTAGCCGAACCTTGCAACCTAGCATACCTGGTAGTTGCTTGAACTATGATGTGCCTTATCCTGCTATGCATGCTATGCTTAGAGTTGTGTATGGTCTGTCATCTGGGAGATGAACAGAAATGTGGAATGTGTTTGGTGAGCAAAGGTTGTGTGTTGAACTTGATTTGGTAAAGGTACCGGTGAAAGGCTTTGTAGGAGTACATGGCGGGTTGTTTCATTGGAACCGTCCTTAGGAACTGAGTTCCGTGTATGTATTCCACGACTAGATACTACCACATGCTGGGCCCTGAAATATGACCCCGCTCGGCCTATTAATCGCGTAGTACCCGGTCCAGGAGTTGCAAGTAGTTTCTGGTGTTTATAGTAATGCTGGAGGCCGTGCATGGTGCTGACCTGAGAGGTGGGCCGTGATGCGGTAGGCAGTGGCACGGTGTACCAAGTGGCACCCGGATGGTGGGCTTGGGAACCCTGCGCACATCGTTTGAGGCCGTGGCGGAAACCTCGGCCGGACTTCCGTACGGGTTACTCTCAGATAGGCGATAAACCTGGACTAGGTACTACTGTGGTTAACGGTCGTGGCCGACTCCCTCGCTGGGCTTCCGCTTGAAGGTTGCCGAGGTGCATGACGTGCACATAGCGATAAGTGGCGAGAGTGTGTGTGACGAAGTACACCCCTGCAGGGTTATGATCTATTCGAATAGCCGCGTCCGCGGATATGGACTACTTGGAGACATATGTTGTTCATAGATAACTTCAATGGCTACTCATAAAATTTCCAAGATAAGCGTGAGTGTCGTGGACGGCATTTCCATACGGAGACGGAATGATTCCACGATAGTGTATTGTTGTGGTGTTAGTGGACTCGTGTGCGAGAAATCAAGTTGTCAAAATTATTTAAAAATGCAAGCTGTCTAGCCACGAGTCAAATGCTGGCTTTCCGCAGGAAACCCCACAATACCTTTTGATACCTTGCATGAGTAGTTAGTTCTCCTAAAGTCTTGCTGAGTACCTTCGTCATGTTTGCTTAATAAATGTTGCAGAGGTTGCTAATGACCCTAATGGAGGGTTCTTCGTAGACATCGACGACGACGAGTAGCTGGTGTCCCAGCTACGATCTGGCCCTACGTCGGCTCTGTAGTATAGTCAGGCCATGTGCCTTCTAGTTGCACTGCCTGTTCCCAGACAGTTTATAACTCTTCCGCTGGCTTGTATTGTATGACTGCTATTATGGGTCGAGAGACCTTAATGTGTAATATTATGTGTGTGGCTCTTCCGAGCCTCTTAAATAAAGCTTGTATGTTTATGGTTATGTTGTGATGCCATCGATGTATCTATGCATATTGGTATGCCATGCGTACGTGTGTCATGCTAGATATGTATGGGGTTCGATTACCTAGTCGTGATCTTTAGTAGCACTCCTTACAAGGAAATGCCCCTTTGTGATCCAACGAGCCTTGGTAGTTCGCTACTGCTCCGGACGCATTGGTTGACCGGCATGTGTCCTTCTTAGCTGTTGTGTCTGTCCCCTTTGGGGAAATGTCACGCGATGTAATGGAGTCCTTGTAGCTTGCTACGACTCGTCTACATTCGCTGATGACCGACACCTGCTTTGTTGGGTCATGTATGCCTGTCCTTGTGTGGTACTGCCACTTTGGTTTATGACTAGACATGTCGATTCGGGTTCTTTGACATTGGATTGCTAGCGACACTATCGCATACGTGAGTCAAAAGACGCAAATGGTCCCGGCTAAGGTAAGGCTGCAGCCGTGGAGTTAACCGTGCGTGAGACCACAAAGGGATGCGATGTGTTACAGGCTGGATTCCTATGGCTTAGGATCGGGGTCCCGACACTATATAATTCTCGTTTAAGATTTTTTGCAGGCAAGCTTCTCTCTAAATGGGAAGGTCCCTGTATTGTTGAGGAAGTGTATCGTTCCGGTGCTATCAAGATCAACAACATGGAAGGTAATTGTCCAAGAGTTGTAAATGGGCAGAGAATCAAGCATTATATCTGAGGTACTCCCATAAATGTTGAAAGCAATATCATCAATACCATAACTCCGGAGGAATACCTAAGGGATGTTTATCAGCCTGTTTCAGACTCCGAAAACGAAGAGGTATGTGATTCGGTAAGAAAACAGATTCCAAAACTTTTCCAACAGGAATTTTTCTCATTTTTGGAATATCTGAAAAAATAGAAAAATTGGAAGTAGTCCGGAAAGTGCACGAGGAGGCGACAAGCCTGCCAGGCGCGGGCCCACCCCCTGGCCGCGCGTGGGGGGCTTGTGGCCACCTCGTGTGCCTCCCAGACTCTGTTTTCGTGCGGAGTACTCCTTCTAGTCTGGAAAAATCATTATATATTCTCCCGAAAGTCCTGACCCTTGTATCATGCAGATTTCCTCTGTTTTCGTTTCGAGCCTGTTTCTATTGGAGATCTAGATTGCTATGACGTCCCCAAAAGCTCCAAAGGACAAGATCTTCGAGAAGGTCATCAATCCCTACCTCACGGGGGTGTTGCAACACCCTCAATCTATCGAGATGCGTGAGGGGATGTTGCACATCCGTGATGTTGAGGGGCCTAAGAAGACCGGGAGCGTGGAGGTGAGGCTCGAAGCAATGGAGCAACAGGTCTTCAAGTGCCAAGGGATGGTGGAGCGTGGACTCAACGCCAACCACATGATGATCACAGAGTTCACCAGCAAGCACATGATCGATGCCAATGACATTGGGAAGCACCTCTCCGGGCTCTATGACAGGATTGATCACCTCCAGGCCCAGATCTATGACATGCAGAACCAAAACTATGAGTATGAGTATAGATTTAAATCAATACAGTTGGCTGCAGATTTGAGGATTTCGGAGACTCGTTCATCTTTCCATGACGGAGCACCTATGCCTTGGAACACGGAGGATCAAACCCATGTTGCAACAACTCCACCACCATCACCTCCAAAGGAAGACAACTAAGCACGGGTATGGGCAATCCCCTTGGCTTGTGCCAAGCTTGGGGAGTTGCCCCGGTATCATATCACCATCACATCTTTCTCCTTTACCTTTGTTTTAGTTTGTTCCTTTTTAGTTTTCTTTTTCTCTAGTAGAATAAAAGTCTTAGCGTTTTAGTCTTGAGTTTTGCTTTGTGTCACCCCCGTTGTATTCGAGCTCGTGAGCCATATAATAAAGAGTGTCTTAGTTGAAGGGCTTTTCCTCTTGCCATGATCAGAAGAGTGAGAAAAGAACAAAAGCATAAAAGATCATGTAATGATCTTATAGGAAGTGATGGATTCACATATAAAAAGGATGATGATTGAAACTTGTTGAGGGTAGACGAACGTAGACCTTGGTCATTGTTGCAATTAATAGGAAGTGATAAGGAAGGAGAGGTTCACATATAAATATATCATCGTTGACACCATCTATGATTTTGAACACTCACTAAACTATTGCATGCCTAGAAGTAGATGTTGGACAAGGAAGACAACATAATGAATTGTGTTTGCTTGGTTCCAAACAATGTTATATGATTAGAGATCCCTTAGCATGTGACGATTGCTTCCACCTCATATTAGCCAAAACTCCCGCACCAAGTAGAGATACTACTTGTGCATCCATAAACCTTCAACCTAGTTTTGCCATGAGAGTCCACCATACCTACCTATGGATTGAATAAGATCCCTGAAGTAAGTTGTCATCGGTGCAAGCAATAAAAATTGCTCTCTAATATGTATGATCTATTAGTGTGTGGAAAATAAACTTTGTACGAACCCGTGATGAGGAAGACATAAAAGCAACAGACTACATAATAAAGTTCTTTATCACACGAGGCAATATAAAGTGACGTTCCT
This sequence comes from Hordeum vulgare subsp. vulgare, assembly GCF_904849725.1. NCBI lineage: Eukaryota > Viridiplantae > Streptophyta > Magnoliopsida > Poales > Poaceae > Hordeum > Hordeum vulgare. The sequence continues at coordinate 402,980,223 of NC_058523.1, read as the reverse complement.
CCGCACTAAGAGGACACGCATCCAAACCTCAAAAGCGCATGACAACCTCTGCTTTCCTATGCGAAGGGCTGATGTCAGCTGTGCCACTGCAACAAAAGACCTTCCAATGGCACCAGAAATAGGTGTGTCGACGGCACCATGAATCCTTCCGCTACGGCTATGCCTTAAGGCCTCGTTTGGTTTCAGGGAATTGGGGAGGATTTGGGAGGGAGGGATTTCAGGGGATTGGGTGAATCCCTTCCTTCCACCCAATCCTCTCAAATCCCCTCGAATCCCCTCAAATCCTCTCAAATCCTTTCTATTTGGTACAAAGGGATTCATATACAGGAATACACTATAATTAAAAATGTAATTTTTAAAACTTCAGATCAAAAGAGAACATATCACATGATAAAATCACCATATATGTGTACGCGTACAGAGTACTGCCAATGAACGATTGTTTTTTAGATGTATGCAGGTATGACAGGATGCGTTCGCAGTTCGCAGTTATTTTGCAGATGTATGGAATCTGAATGCCCATTTCTGGCTTAGCATATTGAACAATAGCAGAATCACAAGGAAGATGAACATGTCCAGGTTTGGCAGCCATCCAAATGGCCTTCTCGATCAAGGTCGTCCAGTGCACTTCGGCCCTCACCACCTCTTGTCTCCTGCTAATCTGCTTTTATGACGCGTGCGGAGGGCTGCTGCTGCTTCCGCTGTCTCTCACCTCGACACCCAACAACCACGCCGCCACCAACAACCACGCCGACGGCTCCTGCACCAAGAACCAGCCCGCCAGCCCCACTGCCAAGAACAGCCCCAGACGCAGATCGGATGAGGGGGAGAAGGGGAGGGGCACTTACAATCGGGGAGAAATCCAGTGAGGATTTCTGGCAGGAGGAGTCGAGGAGGAGTTCTGGCAGGAGGAGGGGCGACGGATCCACGAGGAGGGGCGGCGGCGGCGGCTGGCAGGAGGAGGGGCGGCGGTGGCGGCTGGCAGGAGGAGGGGCGGCGGATCCACGAGGGTGCCCTCGAGGGTTCTGAGACCCGTGGAAAGCGAGGACGGGGATTATTTCGGAGGGGTTAGACGGGGATTGGGCCAAGGAAACCCCGCGTGCCAAACGGGCCCTCGGGGTTTTGCGAGGTTTCTGGCCCACAGGAGGAAAATCCTCCCAAATCCTCCCCAATCCCCTGAAACCAAACGAGGCCTAAGGGACTTCCTGGGAAAATATGCAAAGGATTTCCCCCATGGCCTTGGATCCTTGCGTTGGTGTTCCCTCGAAGCGGAAAGGGTGATGTAGCGCAGCGATGGTAAGTATTTCCCTCAGTTTGAGAACCAAGGTATCGATCCAGTGAAGGAGTATCACAAGAGCCTGCACAAACACAAAGAACCTGCTCCCAACGCTATGAAGGGGTTGTCAATCCCTTATAGATTGTTCGCCAAGTGAGAACTGAAAGCAACAAAGTAACAAAGCAAAGTAAAAGCAGAGGTGTAAACGATAGATGCGAATCGACCCGGGGGCCATAGTGTTTACTAGTGGCTTCTCTCATGAAAGCAAGTAGACGGTGGGTGAACAAATTACTGTCGAGCAATTGATAGAACCGCGCAAAGTCGTGACGATATCTATGGCAATGATTATATCTATAGGCATCACGTCCAAAACAAGTAGACCGATACTTTCTGCATCTACTACTATTACTCCACACACCGACCGCTATCCAGCATGCATCTAGTGTATTAAGTCCAAAAGAACAGAGTAATGCCTTAAGCAAGAAGACATGATATAGATGGACAATCTCATATCAACGACAGAGCCCATCTTGTTACCCTTGATGGCAACTACTCAATGTGTGCCTTGCTGCCCCTACTGTCACTGGGAAAGGTCACCACATGGTAAGAACCCAAAACCAAGCACTTCTCCCATTGCAAGAATCATAGATCTAGTTGGCCAAAAAAAACCAGGACTCGGAGAGACTTACAAGGATATCAAATCATGCATAAAAGAAATTAGCAAAGACTCAAATATATATCATAGATAATCTGATCACAAATCCACAATTCATCGGATCTCGACAAACACACCGCCAAAGAAGATTACATCGGATAGATCTCCATGAAGATCATGGAGAACTTTGTATTGAAGATCCAAGAGAGAGAAGAAGCCATCTAGCTACTAACTACGGACCCGTAGGTCTGAAGTGAACTACTCACGAGTCATTGGAGGGGCGATGATGATGATGAAGAAGCCCTCCAACTCCAAAGTCCCCTCCGGCAGGGCGCCGGGAAGGGTCTCCAGATGAGATCTCGCAGAAACGGAACCTTGCGGTGGCGGAAAAGTATTTTCGTGGCTCCCCTAATTTTTTGTTGTATTTTAGGGAATATATAGGCCAAAGATCTAGGTCAGGGGGCGCTCAAGGAGGCCACAAGCCCTGCCACCGCCGCCTCCCCCTGGTGGCGGAGTGGGGCTTGTGGGCTCCCTGGAGCCCTCCTGGCTTGGCCCACAGACCCCCTAATCTTCTTCCGTTCGGGAAAAATCATTTCAGGGATTTTATTCCGTTTGGACTCCGTTCCAAAATCAGATCTGAAAAGAGCCAAAAACACAGAAAAAAATAGGAACTGGCACTTGGCACTGAATTAATAAGTTAGTCCCAAAAAAGATATAAAAGGTGCATAAAACATCCAAAGATGACAAGATAACAGCGTGAAACCATCAAAAATTATAGATACATTTGAGATGTGTCAAGCATCCCCAAGCTTAACTCCTGCTCATCCTCGAGTAGGGAAGTGATAAAGAATGAATTTTTGATGCTTTCATGCTACCTAGCATAGATGTCCTTTGTAACTCCTCTTATGTGACGTGAATGTTCAGATCCATTAGATTCAAAACAATAGTTTGCTATTGACGTGGAAATAATAATAATTCAAGCAAACTGGCAAGGTAATCATAAACTTTCAAAATAACAAGGCCAAAAGAAATTTATCCCTACAAAAGCATATAGTGTGGCTATGTTCTATCATCATTGCACAACGAATTTAAATCATGCACAACCCCGGTATTGGCCAAGTAATTGTTTCACACCTTCACTTTCTCAAACCTTTTCAACTCTCACGCAATACACGAGCGTGAGCCATGGTTATAGCACTATAGATCGTGTGGAGTGTGGTGGAGGTTGCAAGACAAAAAAGGAGAAGATAGTCACATTAACTAGGCATATCAATGAGCTATGGAGATGCTCATCAATAGATATCAATGTGATTGAGTAGGGATTGCCATACAAATGATGCACTAGAGCTACGAGTATGTGAAAGCTCTTAAAGAAAACTAGTGGGTGTGCATCCAACTTGCTTGCTCACGAAGACCTAAGGCAATTTTGAGGAAGCCTGTCATTGGAATATACAAGCCAAGTTATATAACGAAAATTTCTCACTAGCTATATGGTGGTGACAAAACGGGAGACTCTCAATCATGAAGATCATGGTGCTTAATATGCACAAGTGTGGAAAAAGTGGTAGCATTGTCCCTTCTCTCTTTTTCTCTCATATTTTTTTTGGTGGGCTTCTTTGGCCTATTTTATTTCCTCACATGGGACAATGCTCCATTAATGATGATAATCACACTTTCAACTCAAAACTTAGAGCAACAATGACTCTATATGGAATGCCTTCGGTAGTGTACCGTGACAATGATCTAGCATGGCATAGACATTAATGGAAACATCATGCTAGCTATCTTACGATCATGCAATGGCAATGTAGATGTGGTGGCACATGTCATGGTGGTAGTTTCATGGCAATATATCTCGTAATGACTTTGAAAAAGCCATAGTAGGTAGGTATGGTGGCTGTTTTGAGGGAGGTTAATGGTGGGTTTTGTGCACCGGCGAAAGTTGCACGGCACTAAGAAGATAATGATGGTGGAAGGTGAAAGTGCATCTAAACCATGGACTCAACATTAGTCCTGAAGAACTCATATACTTGTTGGAAAAGTTTTATTAGTAATCAAAACAAAGCATTCAACGCATACACCTAGGGGAAGGGTTGGTAGGTATAAACCATCGCGCGATCCCGAACGCCACGCAAAGGATGACAATCAATAGACTAATCATGCTCAAATTTCATCACATAGTTGTTCACCATACGTGCATGCTACGGGAATCACTAACTTCAACACAAGTATTTCTAGACCCACAACACCTTACTAGCATGACTTCAATATTACCATAACCACAACTCAAAACTAATTGAGATGAATCAAACTTCTCTAACTATTCAATGCACATGAAGGTGGAAGTTTCGTATCCCTTTGGATAACTACCCCTTTTGAGACTACTTTCAAAGCATAGATAAACTACCAAGCCACGCACCGCTGTGCTCTAAAAGATATAAGTGAAGCACATAGAGCAAAAGTATCTAGCTCAAAAGATATAAGTCAAGCACATGTGAGCTGAATTGTCTACCAAAAGATATAAGTGAAGCTCGACAAAATCACGGTGAGTGCATGTCTCTCTCTCTAGGTGTGCAGCAAGGATGATTGTGACACAAAAAAAATAAAAGACTCCTATGATACAAGACGCTCCAAGCAAAAACACATAACATGTGGTGAATAAAAATATAGCCCCAAGTAACGTTACCGATGGATTGATGACGAGAGAGGTGATGCCTTCCCAGGGCATCCCCAAGCTTAGGCTTTTACGGCATCCTTGAATATCTTGGGGTGCCTTGGGAATCCCCAAGCTTGAGCTCTTGCCACTCTTTATCTCTTTTTCCATAAGAACTTCACCCAAAACTTGAAACCTTCACAAAACGAAACTTAAACAGAAACTCGTGATAACATTAGTATGAGAAAGCAAACCACCACTTCCTTAGGTACTGTAGCAAACTTAAATTCTACTTGTGCTGATGTTGGGTTACTGTATTTTCAATCTTCCATGGCTAATACCCCCCAATACTATCCGTAGTTTCATCAAAATAAGCAACCAACACAACAAAAACAGAATCTGTTAACAGAAGACCTGTCTGTAGCAATCTGTATATTTCGTATACCTTTGGTACTTCAAAAATTCTGAACAATTACGACAGTCTGAAGAATTTTTGTAGAAATCAGCAGCAAAAAGAATCAACTCAAAAGCTCTTACAGAAAAAAAATCTTTTTGTGAGAAGAAAGTTTCTGTCTTTTCCAGCATGACCAAACGATCATCCCCAAGACTAATCATAACGGTTTTGCTTGGCACAAACGCAAAAAGAAACACAAAAAATACAATCATAACAGAATTATGAAAGTGCGGAAAACACAAAACAGAAAGAAAAAGGATAGATTCATTGGGTTTCCTCCCAACAAGCGCTTTTGTTTAACGCCCTTAGCTAGGCAAAAAGTGATGGAATCATGTATAGTCATCTTTGGTGCTCAAACCATAAGTAGCCCTCATCATAGATTCATAAGGCAATCTTATTTTATTTCTAGGAAAGTGCTCCATGCCCTTCTTCAAAGGAAATTGAAATCTAATATTCCCTTCCTTCATATCGATGATAGCACCAATAGTCCTTAGGAAAGGTCTACCAAGAATAATGCGACATGAAGGATTGCAATCTATGTCAAGTACAATGAAATCCACGGGTACATATGTCTTATTTGCAACAATAAGAACATCATCGATCCTTCCCATGGGTTTCTTGATAGTAGAATCCGCAAGATGAAAATTAAGAGAACACTCTTCAATCTCATGAACACCAAGAATATCACGTAAAGACTTTGGAATCTCGAAAACACTAGCACCCAAATCACACAAAGCATTGCACTCATAGTTTTTGATCTTGATTTTGATAGTAGGTTCCCACTCATCATGAAGTTTTCTAGGTATAGAGACTTCTAGTTCGAGCTTCTCTTGAAGAGATTTCATCATAGCATCTACGATATGCGCGGTAAAGGCTTTGCTTTGGCTATAAGCATGTGGAGAGTTTGCAATGGATTGCATCAAAGAAATGCATTCAAACAAGGAGCAATTATCAGAATTGAATTCCTTGAAATCCAAAGTGGGAGTTTCATTACTACCCAAAATTTTGAATTCTTCTACTCCACTCTCCACGCCTTTATCATCAAGATAGGTGGACTCCGAATCATTGGGCCGTTTTTCAACCAAAGTGGATTCATATCCAGCCCCTCCATAAATAGGTTTGACAAGCGAAAACAAAGATTCAAGAGGAGACACACCAAGCACTTTCAGATCCTCGTGATTTGCATCACTAGAACGCACCCTTTTAAACCATTCATGTCTAGCGCGAATTTGGGCGGTTCTTTCTTTGCTCTCATTCATGGAGATACGCATAGCTTTCAAAGTTTCATCCAAGTTGACCTTGGGAGGAGCGCATCTACCTTTCAAAGCATCAATATCACAAGACATCCTATCAACGCTCTTAGCAAAATCGTCTATTTTGAGTAGTTTTTCCTCTATGGTCGCACTGAAAATCTTTTGAGAGTTAATGAACTCTTTGGTATTACTCTCTAAATCAGAGGGTAATTTGTTGTGATTTCCATAACTGTTGTTGTAGGAATTTCCATAATTGTTAGAGGAGTTACTAGGAAAAGGCCTAGGAACATAGTTTCCTCTAAAAGCATTGTTGTTGCCAAAATTGTTCCTACCAACAAAATTCACGTCCAAACTAGCGTTGCTACCCTCAATCAAAGAATATAGTGGCATGTCATTAGGATCTACGGTAGCGTTTCTAATAGCAACCAAATTCATCAACTCGTCCATCTTAGCACTAAGCGAGTTAATTTCTTCTATAGCGTGCACCTTTTTGCTAGCAGGCGACCTTTCAGTGTGCCACTGAGAGTAGTTGGTCATGATATTGTCTAGGAGTTTTGTAGCGTCTCCTAACGTGATTTCCATGAACGTTCCACCTGAGGCGGAGTCCAAGATATTGTGAGAAGCGAAATTCAAGCCAGCGTAAAAGATTTGTATAATCATCCACAAACTCAAGCCATGAGCGAGACAATTTCTAATCATAAGCTTCATCCTCTCCCGAGATTGTGCAACGTGTTCATGATCAAGTTGCTTGAAATTCATGATATCGTTACGTAAGGAGATGATCTTAGCCGGCAGAAAATACTTGGATATGTAAGCATCTTTGCACTTATCCCAAGAATCGATACTATTTTTAGGCAAAGAAGAAAACCAAGTTTTTGCGCGATCTCGCAACGAGAAAGGAAAAAGTTTCAACTTAATCACGTCATTATCCACATCTCTTTTCTTTTGCATATCACAAAGCTCAATGAAGGTATTGAGATGGGATGCGGCATCTTCACTAGGAAGGCCAGCGAATTGCTCTTTCATAACAAGATTCAGCAAAGCTGCGTTGATTTCATACGATTCCGCACTAGTGGCGGGAGCAATCGGAGTACTAATAAAATCATTATTATTAGTGCTCGAGAAGTCACAAAGGTTGGTGTTTTCAGCCATGATGACTTCAACAAACAAACAAGCACGCAAGCAAGCAAGAGAACCGGCAAAGGAAAACGGCCAAGGCAAAAGAAAACGGCAAAGGAGAAAGGCAAATGAAAACGGCAAATGTGAAGTGGGGGAAAGGAAAATGAGAGGCAACTGGCAAAAAAGTAAATGCAGGAGATGAGTTTGTGAGACCTACTTGGATAGATCTTGATCTCTCCTCCCCGGCAACGGTGCCAGAAATACTTCTGATGTTAGCTGTGCCACTGCAACAAAAGACCTTCCAATGGCGCCAGAAATAGGTGTGTCGATGGCACCAGGAATCCTTCTGCTACGGCTGCGCCTTAAGGGACTTCCTAGGAAAATATGCAAAGGATTTCCCCCGTGGCCTTGGAGCCTTGCGTTGGTGTTCCCTCGAAGCGGAAAAGGTGATGTAGCGCAACGATGGTAAGTATTTCCCTCAGTTTGAGAACCAAGGTATCGATCCAGTGAAGGAGTATCACAAGAGCCTGCACAAACACAAAGAACCTGCTCCCAACGCTATGAAGGGGTTGTCAATCCCTTATAGATTGTTCGCCAAGTGAGAACTAAAAGCAACAAAGTAACAAAGCAAAGCAAAAGCAGAGGTGTAAACGATAGATGTGAATAGACCCGGGGGCCGTAGTGTTTACTAGTGGCTTCTCTCATGAAAGCAAGTAGACGGTGGGTGAACAAATTACTATCGAGCAATTGATAGAACCGCGCAAAGTCGTGACGATATCTATGGCAATGATTATATCTATAGGCATCACGTCCAAGACAAGTAGACTGATACTTTCTGCATCTACTACTATTACTCCACACGTCGACCGCTATAAGCAATATGACATGATGTAGATGGACAATCTCATATCAACGACAGAGCCCATCTTGTTACCCTTGATGGAAACTACTCAATGTGTGCCTTCCTGACCCTACTGACAGTGGGAAAGGTCACCACATGGTAAGAACCCAAAACCAAGCACTTCTCCCATTGCAAGAATCATAGATCTAGTTGGCCAAACAAAACCCAAGACTCGGACAGACTTACAAGGATATCAAATCATGCATAAAATAAATCAGCAAAGACTCTAATACATATCATAGATAATCTGATCACAAATCCACAATTCATCGGATCTCGACAAACACACCGCCAAAGAAGATTATATCGGATAGATCTCCATGAAGATCATGGAGAACTTTGTATTGAAGATCCAAGAGAGAGAAGAAGCCATCTAGCTACTAACTACGGACCAGTAGGTCTGAAGTGAACTACTCACGAGTCATTGGAGGGGCGATGATGATGATGATGAAGCCCTCCAACTCCAAAGTCCCCTCCGACAGGGCGCCGGGAAGGGTCTCCAGATGAGATCTCGCGGAAACGGAAGCTTGCGGCGGCGGAAAAGTATTTTCGTGGCTCCCCTGATTTTTTGTTGTATTTTAAGGAATATATAGGCTAAAGATCTAGGTCAGGGGGCGCTCAGGGAGGCCACAAGCCCTGCCACCGCCGCCTCCCCCTAGTGGCGGAGTGGGGGCTTGTGGGCTCCCTGGAGCCCTCGTGGCTTGGCCCACAGGCCCCCTGATCTTCTTCCGTTCGGGAAAAATCATTTCGGGGATTTTATTCCGTTTGGACTCCGTTCCAAAATCAGATCTGAAAAGAGAAAAAAAATACAGAAAAAACAAGAACTGGCACTTGGCACTGAATTAATAAGTTAGTCCCAAAAAAGATATAAAAGGTGCATAAAACATCCAAAGATGACAAGATAACAGCGTGAAACCATCAAAAATTATAGATACGTTTGAGATGTATCAAGGGCCTATCTTGTACCTTTACTTTTTGCCCTTGAAAGAGTCATGGTGATCTTCACCAATTCCCTATTTCGCCTTTGTCTTGGCTAACGTCATATGCTTGGGAAAGATCTATATTCATATGTCAACTTGGAGGTAAGTATTCATGAATTATTATTGTTGACATTACCCTTGAGGTAAGCAGTTGGGAGGCAAAACTGTAAGCCCCTATTTTTCTCTGTGTCCAGCTGAAACTTTGATCTCATGAGTACCACGTGAGTTGTCGAAATTGTAGAGAACGAAAGAATGATTGAGTATGTGGATTTGCTTTACAAGCTCTTATTTGACTCTTTCTGATGTTGTGATAAATTGCAATTGCTTCAATGACTAAAGGCTATCGGTTGTTACTTCTCGGTAAGGTTCTTGATCCATGCTTTACTTTGTGAAGGAATTATCACTTTAGCATGAGAGATTATATGTTGGTATTGTTGTTCTGATCATGATCATGATGCATGCATGTTCGTATCTTGCTTTGTCGACACCTCTCTCCCTAAACATGTGGACATATTTATTGAGCTAGGCTTTCGCTTGAGGACAAGGGAGGTCTAAGCTTGGGGGAGTTGATTCGTCCATTTTGCATCATGTTTTCATGTTGATATTTATTGCTTCTTGGGCTGTTATTTCACTTCATGGTACAATTCTTATGCCTTTTCTCTCTTGTTTTCCAAGGTTTACATGAAGAGGGAGAATGCCGGCAGCTAGAATTCTGGCCTAAAAGTGGAGCAAATTTGAGATACCTATTCTGTGCAACTCCAAACACCGTAAAAATCAACGAGGATTTTTTCTGGATTTATAAAAAATATTGGGCCGAAGAAGCGCCAGAGGGGCGCCAGGGGTTGGCCACAATCCTGCACGGTGCGGCCACCCCCCTAGGCCGCGCCATGAGGGCTTGTGGGCAACCTGCTGGCCCACTGGCCCCCCTCTTCTGCTATATGAAGGGTTTCGTCCAGGAAAAAAATCAGGGAGGAGCTTTTTCGTGGATTCGCCGCCGCCACGAGGCGGAACTTGAGCAGAACCAATCTAGAGCTCCGGTAGGACGATCCTGTCGGGGAAACTTCCCTCCCGGAGGGGGAAATCATCGTCATCGTCATCACCAACACTCCTCTCATCGGAGGGGACTCATCACCATCAACATCTTCATCAGCACCATCTCATCTCCAAACCCTAGTTCATCACTTGTAACCAATCTCCGTCTTGCGACTCCGACTGGTACTTGTAAGGTTGCTAGTAGTGTTGATTACTCTTTGTAGTTGATGCTAGTTGGATTACTTGGTGGAAGAGTTTATGTTCAGATCCTTGATGCTACTCATTACCTCTCTGGTCATGAATATGATTATGCTTTCTGAGTAATTACTTTTGTTCCTGAGGACATGAGATAAGTCATGCTAATAGTAGTCATGTGAATCTGGTATTCGTTCGGTAATTTCATGTGTTGTATGTTGTTTTACCTCTAGTGGTGTTATGTGAACGTCGACTACCTAACACTTCACCATTATTTGGGCCTAGAGGAAGGCATTGGGAAGTAGTAAGTAGATGATGGGTTGCTAGAGTGACAGAAGCTTAAACCCTAGTTTATGTGTTGCTTCATAAGGGGCTGATTTGGATCCACTAGTTTAATGATATGGTTAGACTTTGTCTTAATTCTTCCGTAGTTGCGGATGCTTGCGAGAGGGGTTAATCATAAGTGGGATGCTTGTCCAAGTAAGGGCAGTACCCAAGCGCCGATCCACCCACATATCAAACTATCAAAGTAACGAACGTGAATCATATGAACATGATGAAAACTAGCATGACAGAAATTCCCGTGTGTCCTCGGGAGCGTTTTTCCTCCTATAAGACTTTGTCCAGGCTTGTACCTTGCTACAAAAGGGATTGGGCCACTTTGTTGCACCGTTGCTACTTTTATTACTTGTTGCTTGCTACGAATCATCTCACCACACAATCACTTGTTACCGAAAATTTCAGTGCTTGCAGATTTTACCTTGCTGAAAACCACTTGTCAGATCCTTCTGCTCCTCATTGGATTCGACACTCTTACTTATTGAAAGGACTACGATTGATCCCCTATACTTGTGGGTCATCACTGGGCGCAAGCGGCTGCACTGCCATGCTTGTGGTGGCGGGATTGAGTGCCAGCTCTGCGGCATCGAGGGGCATCTGGCGTCTCGATGCCATCATCGCTTCAAATGTGACTTCCTTGGAATTTGAAACAATGGGAAAGGCAATGAGAAACAAGCTACTCTAGTTACATAGAATCCGGTGTTCACTCCATCTTATCCCGTGGATCCTGCCTCGTACATGGACACAGGCGCCATAGATCACCTGACGAGCCAGCTGGACAAGCTGGCTACTCGCTAGCCCTACACTGGATAGGACCGAGTCCACACCACCAATGGATCAGGTATGCACATCTCACATGTTGGTCAGGCATCTCTACTCTCTCATACCACTAAAACCTTGTGTCTCCTTAATATTATTCGTGTTCTGTCAGTTACACGTAGTTTGCTCTGAGTTCCTAAATTAACTCTTGACAACAATGTGTTGGTTGAGTTTCATCCTTTTCGCTTTTTTGTTAAGGACCTGGTCATGAGGGACGTTCTTCTTAGTTGCCGACTTCGCGATGGCCTCTATGCTCTTGGTGTGCCATCTGCCTCTCACGTCTTCAGTGGTGTCCGGGTGTCATCGTCATAGTGGCACTCCCGCCTCGGTCATCATGCCACTCCCATTGTGCGACATCTTCTCCGTCGCCATAATCTTCCTGTTGAGTCGAAGAATAAGGAGTTTCTAGTGTGTGATGCCTGTCAACAAGGCAAGAGTCATGAGTTACCTTTCTCTGTATCGAGTCATGTTGTTAAGGCCCCTCTTGAACTTGTGTTTTCGGATGTGTGGGGTCATGCCCAGACTTATGTTAGTGGGCACAACTACTATGTTAGTTTCATTGATGCTTTCAGTCGCTTTACGTGGATTTATCTTATTAAGCGCAAATCTGATGTGTTTCATGTGTTTATGCAATTTCAAGCACATGTTGAGAGATTTCTCAAGCACAAAATTGTTCATGTTCAATCTGATTGGGGGGTGAGTATCGCAATCTCAACACCTTCTTTCACAAGCTTGGCATCTCGCATCATGTCTCCTGCCCTCATACACATCAGCAGAACGGTGCAGCCGAGCGGAAGCACTGTCGCATAGCTGAAACTGGCTTAACACTACTTGCACATGCATGTGTCCCATTTCGGTTCTCGAGTGATGCCTTTGTTACTGCTTGTTTTGATGGGGAATGTTGCATGAGAAACAAAAAATTTCCTACGCACACGAAGACCTATCATGGTGATGTCCATCTACGAGTGGAGATTTGGATCTATGTACCCTTGTAGATTGCACATCGGGAAGCATTAAGAAATGCGATTGATGTAGTGGAACGTCTTCACGTCCCTCGAACCGTCCCACGAACCGTCCCGCGATCCATCCCACGATCCGTTCCGATCTAGCGCCGAACGGACGGCACCTCCGAGTTCAGCACACGTACAGCTCGATGACGATCTCGGCCTTCTTGATCCAGCCAGAGAGACGGAGAAGTATATGAGTTCTCCGACAGTGTGAAGGCGATCCGGTGGTGGTGATGATCTACTCCTGCAGGGCTCCGCATGAGCTCCGCAGAAATCCAATCTAGAGGTGAAACCGTGTGGTTTAGGCTAGAGTTGCACGTGGCAAAGTTGTGTCTCAAAAAGCCCTAAACCACCACTATATATAGGAGGGAGGGGGACTAGCCTTGAGGCACAAGGCCTCAAGGGTGCGCCGTCCGCCAGGGAGGAGGAGGACTCCTCCTCCAATTCGGTTTGGGAAGGAGGAGTCCTCCTCTTCCTTCCCACCTCCCTCTTTCCTTTTTCTTTTTCTTTTCTTTTGGTATTTTCTTTATGTGGCGCCGTGGGCTCCTTGGGCCGACTCCACCAGCCCACTAAGGACTTGTGGCACCACCTAGGGCCTTGGGCTCACTCCCGGGTGGGTGGGCCCCTCCCGGTGAACTCCCGGGCCCATTCGTCACTCCCGGTACACTGTCGGAATTGCCCGAAACTTTTCGGTGACCAAATGAAACCATCGTGTATATCAATCTTCGTTTTTGGATCATTCCAGGAACCCTCGTGATGCCCATGATCTCATCTGGGACTCCGAACAACATTCGGTAACCACACATATAACTCAACTATACTAAAACATCATCGAACCTTAAGTGTGCAGACCCTGCGGGTTCAAGAACTATGTAGACATGACCCGAGGCGCTCCTCGGTAAATATCCAATAGCGGGACCTGGATGCCCATATTAGATCCTACATATTCTCCTAAGATCTTATTAGTCGAACCTCAGTGCCAAGGATTCATACAATCCCGTATGTCATTCCTTTGTCCTTCGGTATGTTACTTGCCCGAGATTCGATCGTCGGTATCCGCATACCTATTTCAATCTCGTTACCGGCAAGTCTCTTTACTCGTTCCGTAATACAAGATCTCGTGACTTACACTTAGTCACATTGCTTGCAAGGCTTGTGTGTAATGTTGTATTACCGAGTGGGCCCGGAGATACCTCTCTGTCACACGGAGTGACAAATCCCATTCTTGATCCATACTAACTCAACGGACACCTTCGGAGATACCTGTAGAACACCTTTATAGTCACCCAGTTACGTTGTGACGTTTGATGCACACAAGGTATTCCTCCGGTGCCAGTGAGTTATATGATCTCATGGTCATAGGAATAAATACTTGACACGCAGAAAACAATAGCAATAAAACGACACGTTCAATATGCTACGTTCATAGTTTGGGTCTAGTCCATCACATGATTCTCCTAATGATGTGATCCAGTTATCAAGCAACAACACTTGCACATAGTCAGAAAACCTTGACTATCCTTGATCAACTGGCTAGCCAACTAGAGGCTTGATAGGGACATTGTTTTGTCTATGTATCCACACATGTATCTATGTTTTTATTCAATACAATTATAGCATGGATAATAAATGATTATATTTAAACAGGAAATATAATAATAACTATTTATCATTGCCTTTAGGGCATATTTCCAACAGTCTCCCACTTTCACTAGAGTCAATAATCTAGTCCTCACATTGCCATGTGATTTACATTGTAATAAATCTAACACCCATACAGTTCTGGTGTTGATCATATTTTGTCCGTGGAAGTGGTTTAGTCAGCGGGTTTGCTACATTCAGATCCATGTGCCCTTTGAAAATATTCACGTCCTCTCCTTCGACGTAGTCGCGGATGAGGTTGAAGCGTTGTTTGATGTGTCTGGTCTTCTTGTGAAACCTTGGTTCCTTTGCTAGAGCAATGGCACAAGTCTTGTCACAGAACATAGTTATTGGATTTAGTGCGCTCGGCACAACTCCAAGATCCGTCATGAACTGCTTCCTCTAGACACCCTCCTTTGCCACCTGTGAGGCAGCCATGTACTCCGCTTTGTTGGGGAACGTTGCATGGGAAACAAAAAAATTCCTACGCACACGAAAACTTATCATGGTGATGTCCATGTACGAGAGGAGATTTGGATCTACGTACCCTTGTAGATCGCACAGCAGGAAGCATTAAGAAACGCGGTTGATGTAGTGGAACGTCTTCACGTCCCTCGAACCTTCCCACATACCGTCCCGCGATCCGTCTCACGATCCGTTCCGATCTAGTGCCGAACGGACGGACCTCCGCGTTCAGCACACGTACAAATCGATGATGATCTCAGCCTTCTTGATCCGGCAAGAAAGACGGAGAAGTAGATGAGTTCTCCGGCAGCGTGACGGCGCTCCGGTGGTGGTGATGATCTACTCCTGCAGGGCTCCGCCCGAGCTTCGCAGAAATCCGATCTAGAGGTAGAACTATGTGGTCTAGGGTTGAGTTGCACGTGGCAAAAGTTGTCTCAAATCAGCCCTAAAACACCAATATATATAGGAGGGAGGGGGAGGAGCTTGCCCTGAGGGCCAAGCCCTCAAGGGGTGCACCGGCGCTAGGGAGGAGGAGGACTCCTCCTCCAAATCGGTTTGGGGAAGGAGGAGTCCTCCTCTTCCTTCCCACCTCCCTCTTTCCCTTTTTCTTTTTCTTTTCTTTTGGTATTTCTTTAAGTGGTGCCATGGGCCCCTTGGGCTGACTCCACCAGCCCACTAGGGACTTGTGGCGCCACCCTAGTGCCTTGGGCTCAGTCCCGGTGGGTGGGCCCCTCCGGTGAACTCCCGGAACCCATTCGTCACTCCTCGTACACTGCCGGAATTGCCCGAAACTTTCCGGTGACCAAATGAAACCATCCTATATATCAATCTTCATTTCCGGACCATTACGGAAACCCTCGTGACTTCCGTGATCTCATCCGGGACTCCGAACAACATTCTATAACCATACATATAACTCAACTATACTAAAGCATCATCAAACCTTAAGTGTGCAGACCCTGTGGGTTCGAGAACTATGTACACATGCCCCGAGGCACTCCTTGGTCAATATCCAATAGCGGGGCCTGGATGCCCATATTGGATCCTACACATTCTCCGAAGATCTTATCGGTTGAACCTCAGTGTCAAGGATTCATATAATCCCGTATGTCATTCCCTTTGTCCTTCGGTATGTTACTTGCCCGAGATTCGATCGTCGGTATCCGCATACCTATTTCAATCTCGTTACCGGCAAGTCTCTTTACTCGTTTTGTAATACAAGATCCCATGACTTACACTTAGTCACATTGCTTGCAAGGCTTGTGAGTGATGTTGTATTACCGAGTAGGCCCCGAGTTACCTCTCCGTCACACAGAGTGACAAATCCCAGTCTTGATCCATACTAATGTGACAGCCCGAGACCGACGTTCCAGAAGATTCCCCCCTTTATTCCGTTTTCTTGTGTGTCTATTTTCTTTTGTCGCATCATCATCGCATCATGCGCATCATCAGCATTGCATTGGCATCTCCGTTGCTGCTAGTTTTCAAAACTTGCATCCGTTGTTAGTTGCTGGTTCACGTCGTTGTCCGTTCTGAGCCCGACCGCACACGCTCGCGCTCGCGGCATCGTCAAAACCCTGTTTTAAAAGTGTGTTGAAAACTCTCATTGATCGGGGTGAAACTTGGCATGCGGTCGTGTTTAGTTATAGCTAGGCCGCCTGTCGAATTTCGTCGCGATCGGAGACCGTTTGGTACCTGAACGGTCGACCCTAGCGGCACCGTATTCGGTCTACCGTAGGACGTTTGTCGGTGTTTTAAAATGCGTTGCCGCGACGCCCGTTCTCCCTCTCGTCTCCGGATATCCCCTCTACACGGCCTCGTAACTATTCCCGCATGCGGAATTGTCCAAATCCGGCCGCACGGTTGGATCCGGAACGGAATTCCGCTAAACCTAGCCCCCCATTTGTCTATATATAGTCCCTTGTGCATTTTTAGGCACCCAAACCCCTGTGCCTCGGGATCCGCGCGCCTACCCCCGAAACCCTAGCCTCTTCCACTCTCTCTCTAGCCTCAGCCGCTGCGGGCCCGCCGAGCCCAAATCGGGCCCGGGCAGGCCCATCCGCCGCCGCCGCCTTGCCCGAGGCCTCCCCTCGCACCTCCCCTGGCTCCCTTCGCGCTGCCGCCAGCCACCGCGAGTGCCTCACCGCGCCATCGCCCTACGCGCAACCCGTGCCCTCGCCGGAGCCAGCACCGCCCGGAGCCCCACCGGAGTTTGCCCCTCGCCTCCGGCCAGCAGCCGCGCGCCATGGCCTCCAAGCTCCCATGCTCGCCGCCCAGTGCCCTTCGATGCCCGGATCCGGTGGATCCCGGCCGGATCCGGCCTCCCGTGCACTCGTCGTCGGGTTCGGTGGCCGCCGCCGTAGCTCCTCGACCTCCCTCGCCCCACCGGAGGTCGGCCTCCCCCAAGCTCTATCGGCGGCAGGCTGCCTGCGCGCAGCTCCTGCGGGAGGAGCCCCACGCTTGTGCCTGGCCAGCTAGCTGGGCCGCCGCCTCGCATGGGCCGGCCAGCGCGAGGCCTGCCCGCGTGGCCAGCACCAGCGCCAGCCCAGATCGGTGGCCCGCCTCCAGGCCACCTCCTCCGCCCCAACCGCTAGAGCCCATCTCCCAACCAGCCCGAGGCCACTTAGGTGAGCTTATCCCCCGCGCAGCACAGTTTTTGCTATATTGCGCCACTGTTAGGCCCGTTAGGTATTTAGGTTTTTTCGGTATTTAATTAATTCCAGAAAAATAAACGTATATATATATGCCCGTAACTTTTATTCCGTAAGTCGAGTCACGATGAGTTGTATATGATTTCGGTGTAGAATTTCGCGTAGAATCCGATTATAAAACTTGCATATTTGTTTGATTTTGTTTAGCGTGTCTAATGCCTAGTTTGCGTGCTGTCTCGATAGGTTTAATGCCCGTAACTATTTTCCGCGCGTGTCCGGGTTGCTCGTATGCCATTGATAAAATGCCCATGTTTTAGGAACCATTTTTCCATGTATTTTAGAGCAGTCATTTGTATTTTTGCGTGTATGGAATTGCGCTAGTTTATTTTTCCGTGTCTAGGTTATTATCTTGCATTTTCGTGTGGCATTATTTTTGTTGTGCAACCCCACATATTTTATATGTTTCCCGGGTAGAAAAATCCATAGGATTTTTCTGTGCAATAAGTTTTAGCTTTTGACGAAGTTAGTTCGCGCGATATTTTGCCATGTTGCCCTCTTGTCTTTTTCGTAGGATTTATTTCGTGCTTCATTTGGACGAGTTGTCAACTAGGGAGTTGTTCTTGGGTGTTTAGTCTAGCCCCTGGTATTTTTGGTTGCAATAGAAATGAATGTTTAGGTGTGATTTGCTTGCTCTCAAGTTGCTAGAAATAGTGCTGATTTGGAGGTGCTGAAATATTTCTAAGTCTGGAATCTATTATATTTTGTTGCTGTCATATCTTGCTTGTATCTTTTGATCTGTAGCTCTTTTGAGGTTGGTCCAATGGAGTTAGTTGTAGCCCTTGTGTTTCTCTAGCATGACGTGAATTTCCATGCCATTTGGAGCCTTGTAGCTATAGGTTTTTCTGCTGTCAATATGGCTTCAGATCGAAAACTGCACTTTCATGAGGTGTAATTTTCACTAAGTCCGAAATTGTGTGTGAGAAGCCATTTTGTGACTTCTTTTCCTAGTGTTCCTTGCTGCCATGCTAGTTTTTGTTAGTTGTTTGTTGTAGTGCTTCTTGCCCTCTTTCGTGCCATGCCTTGGTTGATTATATTGGAGTTGAGTAGCTCGTAGTTGTGGGGCGTAGAAAATGCTATGTGGCTGATTTTGGCAGATTGTAGTGATTTCTTGTTTTGCTCGTAGCTTTTGATCCGTAGCTCCGTTTTGATCGTGTCCTACATGAAACTTGCTTAGAATCTCGTGTAGTTTCATTCTATCTTGCTGGTTGTATGTTTTGAAGTGATCATGACCGTCATTGCACACATATTGCATTCATGCCATCATATCTTGCGGTGCTTGTATCTTTTGAACCGTAGCTCCGTTGGAGATGTTCTCTATGTGTAGTTTGCTTGAAATGACGCGTAGAATCACGTGAACCTATTTGTTCTGCTGTTTAACAACTAATTAAATGTGTTAGTTCAGATCTGGACAGAATTGTAAATTAACATGTGAGGTCGTCTCGGAGGTGCTATATGTCATTTCCGACCTCATTTAAAATGCCTAGATAGGTAGTTTAATTATGCTTCACCTCTTGCCATGTGTAACCGCATTTAATATTGCCGTGTATCTAATCGGGATAGAACTAAATAATTGACGTGGAGTTTCGTCAATATGCAACTCGTTGCATATTGAACTTCACTTAATGTGTAGTGTTTGATTGTGTGAATTGTCATGTCGTGACTTACATGTATTCAGCTGCTCATGCATCATTTGTGTTGTGCATCGTGTGGTGAATTCCGTGTAATGATTTGTGATTCCGATTTGCTTCGTCTCGATAGAGTTCCGCTGCGTGCCGGATTGTGAGGACCCGTTCGACTACGTCGGTTCGTCTGCTTCACGGAGGCATTCTTCTTCCAAGCGGGATCTCAGGCAAGATGACCATTTCCCTAGATACCATTACTATCATTACCATGCTAGTTATTTCGATGCTATGGATTATGTCTCGTTGCCTACCACATGTTAAATATCAGCCTCTCAACAATGCCATGATAACCTTCAACCTGTTCGACCTAGCAAACCACTAATTGGCTATGTTACTGCTTGCTTAACCATGTTGTTAGCGTTGCTAGTTGCAGGTGCTTTGCTTCCATGTGAAAGCATGGGTCCCTTGTCATATCACCATATTAAATGCTATTTAATTTAATGCACCTATATACTTGGTAAAAGGTGGAAGGCTCGGCCTTTCCAGCCCGGTGTTTTGTTCCACCATTGCCCCCTTAGTTTTCGGCTACTGGTGTTATGTTCCATAAATGAGTGCTCCTAACACAATCGGGGTTGTTATGGGGACCCCCTTGATAATTCGTTTTAGATTAAAGCTGGTCTGGCAAGGCCCAACATGTTGGGGAACGTCGCATGGGAAACAAAAAAAATTCTTACGCGCACGAAGACCTATCATGGTGATGTCCATCTACGAGAGGGGATGTGTGATCTATGTACCCTTGTAGACCATACAGCAGAAGCGTTAGTGAATGCGGTTGATGTAGTGGAACGTCCTCACGTCCCTTGATCCGCCCCGCGAACCGTCCCGCGATCAGTCCCACGATCTAGTGCCGAACGGACGGCACCTCCGCGTTCAGCACACGTACAGCTCGACGATGATCTCGGCCTTCTTGATCCAGCAAGAGAGACGGAGAGGTAGAAGAGTTCTCCGGCAGCGTGACGGCGCTCCGGAGGTTGGTGATGATCTTATCTCAGCAGGGCTCCGCCCGAGCTCCGCAGAAACGCGATCTAGAGGAAAAATCGTGGAGGTATGTGGTCTGGCTGCCATGGAAAAGTCGTCTCAAATCAGCCCTAAAACCTCCGTATATATAGGTGGGAGAGGGAGGGCCTTGCCTTGGGGCTCAAGGAGCCCCAAGGGGGTCGGCCGAACCAAAGGGGGGAAGGTCTCCCCCCCCCCCCCAAACCGAGTCCTACTTGGTTTGGTGGGTGGAGTCCTTCTTTCCTTTCCCACCTCCTCCTTTTCTTTCTCTTTGATTTTCTTCCTATGACGCATAGGGCCTTCTTGGGCTGTCCCACCAGCCCACTAAGGGCTGGTGCGCCACCCCCAAGGCCTATGGGCTTCCCCGGGGTGGGTTGCCCCCCCCCCCCCGGTGAACTCCCGGAACCCATTCGTCATTCCCGGTACATTCCCAGTAGCTCTGAAAACCTTACGTTAATCAAATGAGGTCATCCTATATATCAATCTTCGTTTCCGGACCATTCCGGAAACCCTCGTGACATCTGTGATCTCATCCGGGACTCCGAACAACATTCGGTAACCAACCATATAACTCAAATACGCATAAAACAACGTCGAACCTTAAGTGTGCAGACCCTGCGGGTTCGAGAACTATGTAGACATGACCCGAGAGACTCCTCGGTCAATATCCAATAGCGGGACCTGGATGCCCATATTGGATCCTACATATTCTATGAAGATCTTATCGTTTGAACCTCAGTGCCAAGGATTCATATAATCCCGTATGTCATTCCCTTTGTCCTTCGGTATGTTACTTGCCCGAGATTCAATCGTCAGTATCCGCATACCTATTTCAATCTCGTTTACCGGCAAGTCTCTTTACTCGTTCCGTAATACAAGATCCAGCAACTTACACTAAGTCACATTTCTTGCAAGGCTTGTGTGTGATTTTGTATTACCGAGTGGGCCCCGAGATACCTCTCCGTCACACGGAGTGACAAATCCCAGTCTCGATCCATACTAACTCAACTAACACCTTCGGAAATACCTGTAGAGCATCTTTATAGTCACCCAGTTACGTTGCGACGTTTGATACACACAAAGCATTCCTTCGGTGTCAGTGAGTTATATGGTCTCATGGTCATAGGAACAAAACTTGACACGCAGAAAACAGTAGCAACAAAATGACACGATCAACATGTTACGTCTATTAGTTTGGGTCTAGTCCATCACATGATTCTCCTAATGATGTGATCCCGTTATCAAGTAACAACACTTGCCTATGGCTAGGAAACCTTGGCCATCTTTGATCACGAGCTAGTCAACTAGAGGCTTACTAGGGACAGTGTTTTGTCTATGTATCCACACAAGTATTGTGTTTCCAATCAATACAATTATAGCATGGATAATAAACGATTATCATGTACCAAGAAATATAATAATAACTAATTTATTATTGCCTCTAGGGCATATTTCCAACAGTCTCCCACTTTCACTAGAGTCAATAATCTAGTTCACATCTCCTTGTGATTCCAACGAATCCAACACCCATATAGTTATGGGGTCTGATCACGTCTTGCTCGTGAGAGAGGTTTTAGTCAACGGTTCTGAAACTTTCAGATCCGTGCGTTCTTTACAAATCTTTATGTCATCTTATAGATGCTGCTACTACGTGCTATTCGGAAATGCTTCCAAATATCTACTCTACTATACGAATCCGTTTCACTACTCATAGTTATTCGGATTAGTGTCAAAGCTTGCATCAACGTAACCCTTTACAACGAACTCTTTAACCACCTCCATAATCGAGAAAAATTCCTTAGTCTATTTAGTTACTAAGGATAACTTTGACCGCTGATCAGTGATTCAATCTTGGATCACTCTGTGTACCTCTTTAACTGACTTGCCGCAAGGCACACATCAGGTGCGGTACTCAGCATGGCATACTTTAGAGTCTACGGATAAGGCATAGAAAACGACCTTCGTCTATTCTCTTTATTCTGCCGGGGTCGGGTTTTGAGTCTTACTCAAATTCACACCTCACAACGCAACCAAGAACTCCTTCTTTGCTGATCTATTTTGAACTCCTTCAAAAACTTGTCAAGGCATGCATCTTGTTGAAACTTCCATTAAGAGCTTTCTATCTATCCCCATAGATCTTTGATGCTCAACGTTCAAGTAGCGCAATCCAGGCACTCCTTTGAAAACTCCTTTCAAACAACCTTGTATGCTTTACAGAAATTCTACATTACTTCTGATCCACAATATGTCAACCACATATACTTATCAGAAATTCTATAGTGCTCCCACTCACTTCTTTGGAAATACAAGTTTCTCATAAACCTTGCACAAACCCAAAATCTTTGATCATCTCATCAAAGTGTATATTCCAACTCCGAGATGCTTGCACCAGTCCAATGAAGGATCGCTGGAGTTTGCATACTTGCTAGTATCTTTAGGATCGACAAAACCTCCTGGTTGTATCACATACAATGTTTGCTCAAGGAAACCGTCGAGGAAACAATGTTTTGACATCCTATGTGCAACATTTCATAAATAATGCAACAACTACTAACATAATTCTAACATACTTTTAGCATCGCTACGAGTGAGAAAGTCTCATCATAGTCAACTTGTTTGATCTTGTTAGAAACATCTTTGCGACAAGTCGAGCTTTTAATAATAGTGACTTATCACTATCATCGTCTGTCTTCCTTTTAAAGATCCATCTTTACTCAACAGTCTTATGACCATCAAGTAGTTCTTCCAAAGTCTACACTTTGTTTTCATACATGGATCCTCTCTTGGATTTCATGGCCTCCAGCCATTTGTCGGAATCCGGGCCCACCATTGCTTTCTCCATAACTCGTAGGTTCACTGTTGCTCAACAACATGACCTCCAAGACAGGGTTACCGTACCACTCTGTAGTAGTACGCGACCTTGTCAACCTACGATGTTTGTAGTAACTTGATCCGATGCTCAATGATCACCATCATCAGCTTCCACTTCAATTGGTGTAGGGGCCACAGGAACAACTTCCTGCGCCCTGCTACACACTGGTTGAAGTGATGGTTTGATAACCTCATCAAGTTCTACCACCCTCCCACTCAATTCTTTCGAGAGAAACTTTTCCTCGAGAAAGGATCCATTTCTAGAAACAAACACTTTGCTTTCGGATCTGAGATAGGAGATGTACCCAACTGTTTTGGATATCCTATGAATATGCATTTATCCGCTTTGGGTTCGAGCTTATCAGACTGAAACTTTTCACATAAGTGTCGAAGCCCCAAACTTTCAAGAAATGACAGTTTAGATTTCTCTAAACCTCAGTCTATACTGTGTCATCTCAACGGAAGTACGCGGTGCCCTATTTAAAGTGAATGCGGTTATCTCTAATACATAACCCATAAACGACAGTGGTAATTCGATAAGAGACATCATAGCATGCACCATACCAAATAGTGCATGGCTATAATGTTCAGACACATCATCACACTATGATGTTCCAGGTGGCATGAACTGCGAAACAATTTCCACATTATCTTAACTGCGCGCCAAAACTCGTAACTCAGATATTCATTTCTATGATCATATTGTAGACAGTTTATCCTCTTGTTATGACGAACTTCACTCTGAAACAGAATTGAACTTTTCAATATTTCAGACTTGTGATTCATTAAGTAAATACTCCTGTATCTACTCAAATCATCGGTGAAGTAAGAACATAATGATATCCAGTGCGTGCCTCAGCACCCATTGGACTGCATACATCAAAATGTATCACTTCCAACAAGTTACTATCTTATTTCATCTCAATGAAAACAAGGCCTTGCTCATGTGGTATGATTTGCATGTCACTAGTGATTCAAAATCAAGTGAGTATAAAGATCCATCAGCATGGAGCCTATTCATGCAATTTATACCAACATGACTCAGGCGGCAGTGCCACAAGTAAGTGGTACTATCATCATTACCTCGTATCTTTTGGCACCAATATCATGAACATGTGTAACACTACGATCGAGATTCAATAAACCATTGAAGGTGATTATTCAAGAAAATAGAGTAACCATTATTCTCTTTAAATGAATAATCGTATTGCAATAAACACGATCCAATCATGTTCATGCTTAACGCAAGCACCAAATAACAATTATTTAGGTTTAACACCAATCCCGATGGTAGAGGGAGCGTGCGACGTTTGATCATATCAACCTTGGAAACACTTCCAACACGTATCGTCACCTCGCCTTTAGCTAGTCTCTGTTTATGTCGTAGCTTTCATTTCGTGTTACTAATCACTTAGCAACCAAACCGGTATCCAATACCCTCATGCTACTAGGAGTACTAGTAAAGTACACATCAACATCATGTATATCAAATATACTTTTTTTGACTTTTGCCAGCCTTCTTATCTACCAAGTATCTAGAGTTGCTCTGCCTCAGTGACTGTTCCCCTCATTACAGAAGCACTTAGTCTCGGGTTTGGGTTTAATCTTGGGTCTCTACATTAGTGCAACAACTGTTTTGCCGTTTCACGAAGTATCCCTTCTAGCCCTTGCCTTTCTTGAAACTTAGTGGTTTTACAAACCATCAACTATTGATGCTCCTTCTTGATTTCTACTTTCGCAGTGTCAAACATCGTGAATCGCTCAAGGATCATTGTATCTATCCTTGATATGTTATAGTTCATCACGAAGCTCTCACAGCTTGGTGGCAGTGACTTTGGAGAACCATCACTATCTCATCTGGAAGATTAACTCCCACTTGATTCAAGTGATTGTCGTACTCAGACAATCTGAGCACACGCTCAACGATTGAGCTTTTCTCCTTTACTTTGTGGACAAAGAATCTCGTCGGAGGTCTCATACCTCTCAACAAGGGCACGAGCATGAAATCACAATTTCATCTCTTTAGAACATCACTTATGTTCCGTGACGTTTCAAAATGTCTTCGGTGCCTTGCTTCTAAGCCATTAAGTATTTTGCACTGAACTATCGTGTAGTCATCAGGAACGTGTATGTCGGATGTTCACAGCATCCACAAATGACGCTCGAGGTGCAGCACACCGAGTGGTGCATTAAGGACATAAGCCTTTTGCGCAGCAACGAGGACAATCCTCGGTTTTACAGACTCAGTCTGCAAAGTTTGCTAATATCAACTTTCAACTAAATTTTCTCTAGGAGCATATAAAAAACAGTAGAGCTATAGGGCAAGCTACATTGTAATTCGCAAAGACCATTAGACTATGTTCATGACAATTAGTTCAATTAATCATATTACTTAAGAACTCCCACTCAAAAAGTACATCTCTCTAGTCATTTGAGTGGTACATGATCCAAATCCACTATCTCAAGTCCGATCATCACGTGAGTCGAGAATAGTTTCAGTGGTAAGCATCTCTATGCTAATCATATCAACTATACGATTCATGCTCGACCTTTCGGTCTCATGTGTTCCGAGGCCATGTCTGCACATGCTAGGCTCGTCAAGCTTAACCCGAGTGTTCCGCGTGTGCAACTGTTTTGCACCAGTTGTATGTGAACGTTGAGTCTATCACACCCGATCATCACGTGGTGTCTCGAAACGAAGAACTGTCGCAATGGTGCACAGTCGGGGAGAACACAATTTCGTCTTGAAATTTTAGTGAGAGATCACCTCATAATGCTACCGTCGTTCTAAGCAAGATAAGGTGCATAAAGGATTAACATCACATGCAATTCATAAGTGACATGATATGGACATCATCATGCGCTTCTTGATCTCCATCACCAAAGCACCGGCACGATCTTCTTGTCACCGGCGTCACACCATGATCTCCATCATCATGATCTCCATCATCATGATCTCCATCATCATGATCTCCATCAATGTGTCGCCATCGGGGTTGTCGTGCTACTCATGCTATTACTACTAAAACTACATCCTAGCAAAATAGTAAACGCATCTGCAAGCACAAACGTTAGTATAAAGACAACCCTATGGCTCCTGCCGGTTGCCGTACCATCGATGTGCAAGTCGATATTATCTATTACAACATGATCATCTCATACATCCAATATATCACATCACATCGTTGGCCATATCACATCACAAGCATACCATGCAAAAACAAGTTAGACGTCCTCTAATTTTGTTGTTGCATGTTTTACATGGTGACCATGGGTATCTAGTAGGATCGCATCTTACTTACGCAAACACCACAACGGAGATATATGAGTTGCTATTTAACCTCATCCAAGGACCTCCTCGGTCAAATCCGATTCAACTAAAGTTGGAGAAACTGACACTTGCCAGTCATCTTTGAGCAACGGGGTTACTCGTAGCGATGAAACCAGTCTCTCGTAAGCGTACGAGTAATGTCGGTCCAAGCCGCTTCAATCCAACAATACCGCGGAATCAAGAAAAGACTAAGGAGGGCAGCAAAACACACATCACCGCCCACAAAAACTTTTGTGTTCTACTCGAGAAGACATCTACGCATGAACCTAGCTCATGATGCCACTGTTGGCGAATGTCGCATGGGAAACAAAAAAAATTCTTACGTGCACGAAGACCTATCATGGTGATGTCCATCTACGAGAGGGGATGTGTGATCTACGTACCCTTGTAGACTGTACAGCAGAAGCGTTAGTGAACGCGGTTGATGTAGTGGAACGTCCTCACGTCCCTCGATCCGCCCCGCGAACCGTCCCGCAATCAGTCCCATGATCTAGTGCCGAACAGACAGCACCTCCGCGTTCAGCACACGTACAGCTCGACGATGATCTCGGCCTTCTTGATCCATCAAGAGAGACAGAAAGGTAGAAGAGTTCTCCGGCAGCATGATGGCGCTCCAGAGGTTGGTGATGATCTTATCTCACCAGGGCTCCGCCCGAGCTCCGCAGAAACGCGATCTAGAGGAAAAACCGTGGAGGTATGTGGTCGGGCTGCCGTGGAAAAGTCGTCTCAAATCAGCCCTAAAACCTCCGTATATATAGGTGGGAGACGGGGGCCTTGCCTTGGGGCTCAAGGAGCCCCAAGGGGGTCGGCCGAACCAAAGGGGGGAAGGTCTCGCCCCCAAACCGAGTCCTACTTGGTTTGGTGGTTGGAGTCCTTCTTTCCTTTCCCACCTCCTCCTTTTTTTTCTCTTTGATTTTCTTCCTATGGCGTATAGGGCCTTCTTGGGCTGTCCCACCAGCCCACTAAGGGCTGGTGCGCCACCCCCAAGGCCTATGGGCTTCCCCGGGGTGGGTTGCCCCCCCCCCCCCCCCCGTGAACTCCCGGAACCCATTCGTCATTCCCGGTACATTTCCGGTAACTCCGAAAACCTTCCGATAATCAAATGAGGTCATCCTATATATCAATCTTCGTTTCCGGACCATTCCGGAAACCCTCGTGACGTCCGTGATCTCATCCAGGACTCCGAACAACATTCGGTAACCAACCATATAACTCAAATACGCATAAAACAACGTCGAACCTTAAGTGTGCAGACCCTGCGGGTTCGAGAACTATGTAGACATGACCCGAGAGACTCCTCGGTCAATATCCAATAGCGGGACCTGGATGCCCATATTGGATCCTACATATTCTACGAAGATCTTATCGTTTGAACCTCAGTGCCAAGGATTCATATAATCCCGTATGTCATTCCCTTTGTCCTTCAATATGTTACTTGCCCGAGATTCAATCGTCAGTATCCGCATACCTATTTCAATCTCGTTTACCGGCAAGTCTCTTTACTCGTTCCGTAATACAAGATCCCGCAACTTACACTAAGTCACATTTCTTGCAAGGCTTGTGTGTGATTTTGTATTACCGAGTGGGCCCCGAGATACCTCTCCGTCACACGGAGTGACAAATCCCAGTCTCGATCCATACTAACTCAACTAACACCTTCGGGAATACCTGTAGAGCATCTTTATAGTCACCCAGTTACGTTGCGACGTTTGATATACACAAAGCATTTCTTCGGTGTCAGTGAGTTATATGATCTCATGGTCATAGGAACAAATACTTGACACGCAGAAAAAAGTAGCAACAAAATGACACGATCAACATGTTACGTCTATTAGTTTGGGTCTAGTCCATCACATGATTCTCCTAATGATGTGTTCCCGTTATCAAGTAACAGCACTTGCCTATGGCTAGGAAACCTTGGCCATCTTTGATCAACGAGCTAGTCAACTAGAGGCTTACTAGGGATAGTGTTTTGTCTATGTATCCACACAAGTATTGTGTTTCCAATCAATACAATTATAGCATGGATAATAAACGATTATCATGTACCAAGAAATATAATAATAACTAATTTATTATTGCCTCTAGGGCATATTTCCAACACAACATTGGTACTACATTTGCCTAATAACCTAATAAAATTGCATAGGGACTTTCCGGACCCCGAGGATAATTTAATCAACCCCCCGGGCCAGTGCTCCGCATGAGTGTTGGTCCACCCACCTAGCAGTCGGCGGTGCCACCTCGGGGCAACAAGAGGTTTGGCTACCGTCCACTATGCATAGACGGTGTGTCCTGAGAACGAGATACGCGGCTCCTATCGGGTTCGTCGACACACCGGGTGGCCTTGCTGGATTAGTTTTACCTTTGACGAGATATCTTGTGCATCGGGATTCGGGTGATGCTTTGAGTAATCTCACAGTTGAGGTTTTCCACTAGGGAATCTGACGAGATTGCGAGCTTCGTGATTGAGGATTTCTATGCGGCTTGTGGTAATTTGTGATGGACTAGTTGGAGCACCCCTGCAGCGTTAAATCTTTTCGGAAAGCCGTGCCCGCGGTTTTGTGGCAACGTGGAAACTTTGTTTAACACTGGTTCTAGATAACTTGAAGTTAACTTAATTAAAACTTGCCAACTGTGTGTGTAACCGTGACTTTCTCTTTCGTGAGTTCCTTCTCCGATCAAGGACACGGTGGGGTTATGTCTGACGTAGGAAGGTGTTCAGGATCACTCATTTGATCATCAGTAGTTCATGTCCGTTATGCGTAGATCTCCCCCCCTCTTATTTCTGGTACTCGTAAGTTTAGCCACCAAATATATGCTTAGCCGCTGCTGCAACCTCACCACCTAAGCATACCTCACCCGTAAAGCTTTGCTAGTCTTGATACCTTTGGAAATGAGATTGCTGAGTCCCATGTGGCTCACAGATTACTACAACACCAGTTGCAGGTACAGGTAAAGGTTACTTGACGCGAGCGCGTTGATTGTTCATTTGGAGTTGCTTCTTCTTCTTCTTCTTCATCGTTCTAGGATGGGTTCCAGGCCGGCAGCCTGGGATAGCAAGGATGGACGTCGTTCTTCTTTTCTCGTTTGTTTTCGTCTGTAGCCGGACCCTGCTCTTCTTCATGATGATTAAGTATTGTACTGCTGTGACTCTGATGTAGCTTGTGGCGAGTGTAAGCTAATTCTATATATATATTTCTTCTTTTCAGTACATGTACTTGTGACGATATCCATTCTTGCGACACGACGAGATGCGCTTCTATCCCTGATGAGGCCCTTGTGTCAAATTGAGGATAGGGTCGCATCTTGGGCGTGACAAGTTGGTATCAGAGCAGTACCGACCTAGGAGCCCCCTTGATTGATCGAACTTGGCCGAGTCGAGTCTAGTGAAAAACTGCTTTGAATCTAGTTATATATCGGAGAGTAGGATTCTTTTTCTCCTCTTCTATGCTCTGGTGAGGAATCTTGATGTAATATTTTAATTCTACTCCTCTTCTCACTCAAAAAAAATTTAGGATCACGCGGATATTTTTGAGATCTATATGATGCCGATGTGACGGAGTTCTGTCCTAGTGCCTCCTATCCGCTTTGAGTTTCAGGGGAGTTGAGCTCCAGGGGATTCTCGAGCACATTGTTATCATTCAGATTTCTTAGTATCTCAGGACGAAGGATGTTCGTAATTGCTTCAATACTAGTAGTGGCGAGATAATCCCGATGTCCCCAGTACTGGTGCAGATTGTTCGGGAGTACGGCCATACTTTGTATCGTTGTGATCACGAGGGTCTGTTGTAGATGAAGGTCCGAGATTCTGGTTGTGTGTTGACGGATGTGATACAGGTGACGGGTTAGTATAGGAGTTGTGTGATATTACTCCTTGTATCCATGTACCAGATTGCATGACCAGATATTTCGGGAATTCTTAGGTGGGAATTCAAGTAGTTACTTATAGAACGATCTTCCAACAAATTTGTGTTACTTCATTATCAAGTGGTGATTTCAGACCATTCCAAGAGGTGTTCTCATATTTTTATGAGAGTATTAATTATTTTGCTCTATCAATTGTCTTATCAATTCCTTTCAACTGGAGTAATCGTATCAATTCCATTCAACCGGTGTGCTTCTCTTCAACTGAATTCAATCTTATCTAATTTTGCAAGATCATTCTCTCTTTTATGCCGGAGTTCATCTCATATGTTCCAAGTCGTCTTTGTTTTTTCCCGCCCTCCCACCCTTTTCTTCAGTGATTGGATTTTCATCCAAGAGTTTTCTTTTCATGGTGCTTCCGCTGTCTGTTCTTTTCTCTCTTACCCGGTGATTCATTGCGAAGATTCTCAGGAGCTTCATGTTCATCCTTATTCAGTCTTGTTATTTTTTCGATGAATTTAATTTAGTTGTCCGTGTCATCTTATCCATTCATCCTTGTAATTCTTTCCTATGTTGGGAATTCTTATGAGCCTATCTCGTTATTTATTCCTCTCTTTTCAATCCGGAGCGTTGAAGCTATCTTAGAAGTTTTTGTTTCCAATCTTTTCAATTATTTCGAGGTTCTCAACCTCATCTAGTCCTCTTCATACCGGTGCAATATCTCTCGTTCTAGCAATCTTTTCTAACGGTGGTTTCTTTGAGTGGGCCCATAACCCAGAGGTTTTTCCCAGGATCTTATATAGCTGTGTAATTTTTCCCGGAGTTCATTAATTCTTTTCAACCATGACGTAAGTATGAATTTCATCAGTCATATCCCTTCTTCAAGATCTATTTGAATTAATTCTCTTATTTGGTTCAACCTTTCATTCTTCATTATTCCGGAGTGTCTCAGTAATTCTTGGTGTTGTTCTCGTCTTCATTCTCAGCTTGCAATTCGAAGGAGTGTTTCTCTCAAATCTTGGTTCATTGTTTTGAAGATTCATCATTTCAGCTTTGTGTCGTCATCTTAATTGTTGTCAGTCATGAGTATCCCTTTCTTGCTATCTGGTGCATTTCTGAGTTGTTTTTATTTCTCGTTCCTTCAAAGGCCATCATTTCAGAAGACTTCTTCGTTCTCAGCTTCCAGCTTTCATCCTCAATTCTTCTCAATTGTTGCCTCTTCGTCGTCTCTCGTTTATCTGGTGCCTTGTTCTAGTGTTCTCTCAGGAGGTTTATGATCTCTCATTTGCGTGCATCTCCATTAATTCGTGGTGTTCCCATTCAATTGTGATTCTTACCGGTGCTTCCTTCAATTATACTTCAAGTGGTGCTTATCTCTCTATCTCTTCAAGGTTCTGTCAAGAAGAATAAGTGCTATGCTAAATCCGTTGCTTGTCATCAATTAAACTTGATGAAGGATAAGCATAACATAAATCTTATTCTTGTTCATAGTAATCTGAATTCTTCTTCCGGAGGGCTCATGATATCAATTCCTTTTTCTCAAGTGTTCTTACCTTTTCTTTTCCGGAGTTCCAAGTTTTATCAAGTATCTCTTGTGAGGATCCATCTAAGTCTTCGCAAGGTCATAATCTTATTCTTTCATCCTTCATATCTTTGCATCATTCATTTGTATACGGAGGTCCTTCTTGGTGGTTCTTCAAGTATGTGATCCATTCTCAAGTGTTCTTCAAGATTCTTGTTGAAGAACCTAAAGTATCCTTTCTCTTGCATTTATATGTGCAATTGTTCTTCCTTTATCCTTTGAGGTGGTGTTATAGCATTCTTGTTAGTGTAGGAGTCTCGAAGAGTTTTACTTTCAAGAATGAGATAATTAAACCCACCAATTCTATGATCATGAGATATTTTCAACCCATGATTTCTTCATTGAGCTATCTTGGCTTAGTTTTCACCTAAAGCTTTTCCTATGGTTTGTTGCGATCATGGTGCTTGACATTAATCCAAGTTCTCAATGTATCCTCTTGGTGTAAGAAATTGTTCATATCTTGTTTCTCCCAAACAATCCTTGTTCTGTTAGTGGCTGGTTGTCACTTCATTAGTTTCAAAAGGTTTCCATAAGCCCACAACTATCTTGTTCTTTTCATTGTTGTTTTTCCAACAACTCCGTTCAATTCTTCTTGCAAGGGTGCTTGTCAAGTTCATTGGAGTTAGTAGTTACATTCTTTTCTTCTTTCTCTTCTTTCGTATGAGCTAGTTCCTATTTTATTGTTCCGGAGGCATTGTGTTGTTGCTCTTTTGGGTCAATCTTGTTGTTATATCAAGATCATGGTGTTCCCTTGCTCTATTTAGTTGTTTGTTATGAATATTGTCTTATTCTCCTACATTTTCGAATTTTTTGTCCCATTTTCCTACCGAAGTGCTGCTGAAATTTTCCGTGAATTCTTGCTTCTTTCTCATATAATTCCTCGTCTCTTTGCAACCTTCAAGGATTGTGATTTCACTCGTTTGTCAAAGAAGCGACTAAGTTTTTACCTCTTGCCTTCTCATCCTCTCCCCCTTTCATTCTTGGATCTCGGGGCGAGATCCTCTTGTAGTGTAGGAGAGTTGTGACAGCCCGAGACCAACGTTCCAGAAGATTCCCCCCTTTATTCCGTTTTCGTCGTGTGTCTATTTTCTTTTGTCGCATCATCATCGCATCATGCGCATCGCCAGCATTGCATCGGCATCTCCGTTGCCGCCAGTTTTCAAAACTTGCATCCGTTGTTAGTTGTCGGTTCACGTTGTTGTCCGTTCTGAGCCCGACCGCACACGGACGCGCCCGCGGCATCGTCAAAACCCTGTTTTTAAAGTGTGTTGAAAACTCTCTGTGATTGGGGTGAAACTTGGCATGCGGTCGTGTTTAGTTATAGCTAGGCCGCCTGTCGAATTTCGTCGCGATCGGAGACCGTCTGGTACCTGAACGGTCGACCGTAGCGGCACCATATTCGGTCTACCGTAGGACGTTTGTCGGTGTTTTAAAATGCGTTGCCGCGACGCCCGTTCTCCCTCTCGTCTCCGGATATCCCCTCTACACGGCCTCGTAACCGTTCCCGCATGCGGAATCGTCCGAATCCGGCCGCACGGTTGGATCCGGAACGGAATTTCGCTAAACCTAGCCCCCCCCCCATTTGTCTATATATAGTCCATTGTGCATTTTTAGGCACCCAAACCCCTCTGCCTCGGGATCCGTGCGCCTACCCCCGAAACCCTAGCCTCTTCCACTCTCTCTCCAGCCCCACCCGCTACGGGGCCGCCGAGCCCAGATCGGGCCCGGGCAGGCCCATTCGCCGCCGCCGCCTTGCCCGAGGCCTCCCCTCGCGCCTCCCCTGGCTCCCCTTGCGCCGCCGCGAGCGCCTCACCGCGCCGTCGCCCTGCGCGCAACCCGTGCCCTCACCGGAGCCACCACCGGCCGGAGCCCCACCGGAGTTTCCCCTCGCCTCCGGCCAGCAACCGCGCACCATGGCCTCCAAGCTCCCGTGCTCGCCGCCTAGTGCCCTCCGACGCCTGGATCCGGCCTCCCGTGCACTCGCCGTCGGGTTCGGTGGCCGCCGCCGCAGCTCCTCGACCTCCCTCGCCCCGCCAGAGGTCGGCCTCCCCCAAGCTCTATCGGCGGCAGGCTGCCTGCGCGCAGCTCCTGTGAGAGGAGCCCGACGCTTGCGCCTGGCCAGCTAGCTGGGCCTCCGCCTCGCATGGGCTAACCAGCGCGAGGCCTGCCCGCGTGGCCAGCGCCAGCCCAGATCGGTGGCCCACCTCCACGCCACCTCCTCCGCCCCAACCGCTAGAGCCCATCTTCCAACCGGCCCGAGGCCACTTAGGTGAGCTTATCCCCCGCCCAGCACAGTTTTTGCTATATTGCGCCACTGTTAGGCCCGTTAGGTATTTAGGTTTTTTCGGAATTTAATTAATTCAAGAAAAATAAACGTATATATATGCCCGTAACTTTTATTCCGTAAGTCGAGTCGCGATGAGTTGTACATGCTTTCGGTGTAGAATTTCTCGTAGAATCCGATTATAAAACTTGCATATTTGTTTGATTTAGTTTAGCGTGCCTAATGCCTAGTTTTGCGTGCTGTCTCGATAGGTTTAATGCCCGTAGCTATTTTTCGCGCGTGTCCGGGTTGCTCGTATGCCGTAGATAAAATGTCCATGTTTTAGGAACCATTTTTCCATGTATTTTAGAGCAGTCATTTGTATTTTTTCGTGTATGGATTTGCGCTAGTTTATTTTTCCGTGTCTAGGTTATTATCTCGCATTTTCGTGTGGCATTATTTTTGTTGTGCAACCCCACATATTTTATATGTTTCCGGGGTAAGAAAATCTGTTGCCCTCTTGTTAGGCCCATTAGGTATTTTCGTCTAGGTTATTTATGTTTATGTGCAATTATTTTTAGCTTTTCAGCAAGTTAGTTCGCGCGATATTTTGCCATGTTGCCCTCTTGTCTTTTTCGTAGGATTTATTCCGTGCTTCGTTTGGACGAGTTGTCAACTAGGGAGTTGTTCTTGGGTGTTTAGTCTAGCCCCTGTTATTTTTGGTTGCAATAGAAATGAATGTTTAGGTGTGGTTTGCTTGCTCTCAAGTTGCTAGAAATAGTGCTGATTTGGAGGTGCTGAAATATTTCTAAGTCTGGAATCTGTTATATTTTGTTGTTGTCTTGTCTTGCTTGTATCTTTTGATCTGTAGCTCTTTTGAGGTTGGTCCAATGGAGTTAGTTGTAGCCCTTATGTTTCTCTAGCATGATGTGAATTTTAATGCCATTTGGAGCCATGTAGCTATAGGTTTTTCTGCTGTCAATATGGCTTCAGATCGAAAACTGCACTTTCATGAGGTGTAATTTTCACCAAGTCTGAAATTGTGTGTGAGAAGCCATTTTGTGACTTCTTTTCCTAGTGTTCCTTGTTGCCATGCTAGTTGTTGTTACTTGTTTGTTGTAGTGCTTCTTGCCCTCTTTCATGCCATGCCTTGGTTGATTATATTGGAGTTGAGTAGCTCGTAGTTGTGGGGCGTAGAAAATGCTATGTGGCTGATTTTGGCAGATTGTAGTGATTTCTTGTTTTGCTCGTAGCTTTTGATCCGTAGCTCCGTTTTGATTGTGTCCTACATGAAACTTGCTTAGAATCTCGTGTAGTTTCATTTTATCTTGCTGGTTGTATGTTTTGAAGTGCTCATGACCATCATTGCACACATATTGCATTCATGCCATCAAATCTTGCGGTGCTTGTATCTTTTGAACCATAGCTCCATTGGAGATGTTCTTTATGTGTAGTTTTCTTGAAATGACGCGTAGAATCACGTGAACCTATTTGTTTTGTTGTTTAACAACTAATTAAATGTGTTAGTTAAGATCTGGACAGAATTGTAAATTAACATGTGAGGTCGTCTCGGAGGTGTTATATGTCATTTCCGACCTCATTTAAAATGCCTAGATATGTAGTTTAATTACACTTCACCACTTGCCATGTGTAACCACATTTAATATTGTCGTGTATCTAATCGGGATAGAACTAAATAATTGATGTGGAGTTTCTTCAATATGCAACTCGTTGCATATTGAACTTCACTTAATGTGTAGTGTTTGATTGTGTGAATTGTCATGCCGTGACTTGCATGTATTCAGCTGCTCATGCATCATTTGTGTTGTGCATCATGTGGTGAATTCCGTGTGATGATTTGTGTTTCCGGTTTGCTTCGTCTCGATAGATTTTGCAGCGTGTCGGATTGTGAGGACCCGTTCGACTACGTCGGTTCGTCTGCTTCACGGAGGCATTCTTCTTCCAAGCGGGATCTCCGGCAAGATGACCATTTCCCTAGATACCATTACTATCATTGACATGCTAGTTAATTCGATGCTATCGATTATGTCTCGTTGCCTACCACATGTTAAATATCAGCCTCTCAACAATGCCATGATAACCTTCAACCTGTTCGACCTAGCAAACCACTGATTGGCTATGTTACTGCTTGCTTAACCATGTTGTTAGCGTTGCTAGTTGAAGGTGCTTTGCTTCCATGTGAAAGCATGGGTCCCTTGTCATATCACCATATTAAATGCTATTTAATTTAATGCACCTATATACTTGGTAAAAGGTGGAAGGCTCGGCCTTTCTAGCCTGGTGTTTTGTTCCACCTTTGCCCCCTTAGTTTTCGGCTACCGGTGTTATGTTCCATAAATGAGCGCTCCTAACACGATCGGGGTTGTTATGGGGACCCCCTTGATAATTCGTTTTAGATTAAAGCTCGTCTGGCAAGGCCCAACATTGGTACTACATTTGCCTAATAACCTAATAAAATTGCATAGGGACTTTCCGGACCCCGAGGATAATTTAGTCAACCCCCGGGGCCAGTGCTCCGCATGAGTGTTGGTCCACCCACCTAGCAGTCGGCGGTGCCACCTCGGGGCAACTCGAGGTTTGGCTACCGTCCACTATGCATAGACGGTGTGTCCTGAGAACGAGATACGCGGCTCCTATCGGGTTCGTCGACACACCGGGTGGCCTTGCTGGATTAGTTTTACCTTTGACGAGATATCTTGTGCATCGGGATTCCGGTGATGCTTTGAGTAATCTCGGAGTTGAGGTTTTCCACTAGGTAATCCGACGAGATCGCGAGCTTCGTGATTGAGGATTTCTATGCGGCTTGTGGTAATTTGTGATGGACTAGTTGGAGCACCCCTCCAGGGTTAAATCTTTTTGGAAAGTCGTGCTCGCGGTTATGTGGCAACGTGGAAACTTAGTTTAACACCTTTTCTACATAACTTGTAGTTAACTTAACTAAAACTTGCCAACTATGTGCGTAACCGTGATTGTCGCTTTCATGAGTTCCTTCTCCGATCGAGGACACGGTGGGGTTATGTCTGACGTAGGAAGGTGTTCAGGATCACGCACTTGATCATCAGTAGTTCACATATTTATGCGTAGATCTTCCCCCCTCTTATTTCTGGTACTCATAAGTTTAACCAAATATATGCTTAGCCGCTTCTGCAACCTCACCACTTAACCATACCTCACCCGTAAAGCTTTGCTAGTCTTGATACCTTTGGAAATGAGATTGCTGAGTCCCCTGTGACTCACAGATTACTACAACACCAGTTGCAGGTACATGTAAAGGTTACTTGACGCGAGCGCGTTGATTTTTCATTTGGAGTTGCTTCTTCTTCTTCTTCATCGATCTAGGATGGGTTCCAGGCCGGCAGCCTGGGATAGCAAGGATGGACGTCGTTCTTCTTTTCTCGTTTGTTTTCGTCCATAGCCGGACCCTGTTCTTCTTCATGATGATTATGTATTGTACTGTTGTGACTCTGGTGTAGCTTGTGGCGAGTGTAAGCCAATTCTATATATATATATCTCTTCTTTTCAGTACGTGTACTTGTGACGATATCCATTCTTGCGACACGACGAGATGCGCTTCTATCCCTGACGAGGCCCTCGTGTCAAATTGAGGATAGGGTCGCATCTTGGGCGTGACAACTAACTCAACGGACACCTTCGGAGATACCTGTAGAACACCTTTATAGTCACCCAGTTACGTTGTGACGTTTGATGCACACAAGGTATTCCTCCGGTGCGAGTGAGTTATATGATCTCATGGTCATAGGAACAAATATTTGACACGCAGAAAACAATAGCAATAAAATGACACGATCAATATGCTACATTCATAGTTTGGGTCTAGTCCATCACATGATTCTCCTAATGATGTGATCTAGTTATCAAGTGACAACACTTGCACATAGCCTGAAAACCTTGACTATCATTGATCAACTGGCTAGCCAACTAGAGGCTTGCTAGGGACATTGTTTTTGTTCTATGTATCCACACATGTATCTATGTTTTCATTAAATACAATTATAGCATGGATAATAAACGATTATCTTTAAACAGGAAATATAATAATAACTATTTACCATTGCCTCTAGGGCATATTTCCAACAGTCTCCCACTTGCACTAGAGTCAATAATCTAGTTCTCACATCGCCATGCGATTTACATTGTAATAAGTCGAACACCCATACAGTTCTGGTGTTGATCATGTTTTGCCCGTGGAAGAGGTTTAGTCAGCGGGTCTGCTACATTCAGATCCGTGTGCACTTCGCAAATATTCACGTCCTCTCCTTCGACGTAGTCGCGGATGAGGTTGAAGCGTCATTTGATGTGGCTGGTCTTCTTGTGAAACCTTGGTTCCTTTGTTAAGGCAATGGCACCAGTGTTGTCACATAATAGAGTTATTGATTTAGTGCGCTCGGCACAACTACAAGATCTGTCATGAACTGCTTCATCCAGACACCCTCCTTTGTTGCCTCCGAGGCAACCATGTACTCCGCTTCACATGTAGAATCTGCTACGACGCTTTGCTTGAAACTGCAACAGCTTATAACACCCCCATTAAGAATAAATACGTATCCGGTTTGCGACTTAGAGTCATCCGAATCGATGTCAAAACTTGTGTCGACGTAACCTTTTACGAGGAGCTCTTTGTCACCTCCATAAATGAGAAACATTTCCTTAGTCCTTTTCAGGTACTTCAGAATATTCTTGACCGTCGTCCAGTGATCCACTCGTGGATTACTCTGAAACCTGCCTGCCATACTTATGGCCAAGCTGACGTGTGGTCTAGTGCACATCATTGCATACATGATAGAACCTACGGCTGAAGCGTAGGGGACAGAACCCGTTTGTTCTCTATCTTTCGCAGTTGCTGGGCACCGAGTCTTACTCAATTTTATACCTTGTAATACTGGCAAGAACCCTTTTCTTGGACTGATCCATTTTGAACTTCTTCAAAACTTTATCAAGGTATGTGCTTTGTGAAAGTCCTATCATGCGTCTCGATCTATCCCTATAGATCTTAATGCCTAGAATGTAAGCAGCTTCTCCTAGGTCCTTCATAGAGAAATTTTATTCAAGTAATCCTTTATGCTCTCCAAAAGCTCCACGTTGTTTCCAATTAGCAATATGTCATCCACATATAATATTAGAAACTCCACAGAGCTCCCACTCACTTTCTTATAAATACAAGATTCTCCAACCACTTGTATAAACCCAAATGCTTTGATCACCTCATCAAAGCACTTATTCCAACTCTAAGATGCTTGCACCAGTCCATAAATGGATCGCTGGAGCTTGCACACTTTGTTAGCATTCTTTGGATCGACAAAACCTTCGGGTTGCATCATATACAACTCTTCCTTAAGAAAACCGTTAAGGAAGGCCGTTTTGACATCCATCTGCCATATTTCATAGTCGAAAAATGCAGCTATTGCTAACATGATTCGGACGGACTTAAGCATTGCTACCGGTGAGAACGTCTCATCATAGTCAACTCCTTGAACTTGTGAAAAACCCTTTGCCACAAGTCGAGCTTTATAAACGGTCACATTACCGTCCGCGTCCGTCTTCTTCTTAAAGAACCATTTGTTCTGAATAGCCTTGCGGCCTTCAGGTAGTACTTCCAAAGTCCACACTTTGTTCTCGTACATGGATCCTATCTCAGACTTCATGGCCTCCAGCCATTTGTTGGAATCTGGGCCCACCATTGCTTATTCATAATTTGCAGGTTCATTGTTATCTAACAACATAATTGATAAGACAGGAATACCGTACCCCTGAGGAGCAGTACATGATCTTGTCGACCTGCAAGGTCCGATAGGAACTTGATCTGAAGTTTCATGATCATCATCGTCAACTTCCTCCTCAACCGGCGTCGCAACGACAGGGGTTTCCCCTTGCCCTGCGCCACCATCCAGAGGGATTAGAGGTTCGACAACCTCATCAAGTTCTATCTTCCTCCCACTCAATTCTACCGAGAGAAACTCTTTCTCAAGAAAAGCTCCGTTTTTAGCAACAAACAATTTGCCCTCGGATTTGAGATAGAAGGTATACCCAACTGTCTCTTTTGGGTAACCTATGAAGACGCACCTTTCCGCTTTGGGTTCCAGCTTTTCAAGCTGAAGCTTTTTGACATAAGCATCACATCCCCAAACTTTAAGAAACGATAATTTTGGTCTTTTGCCATACCACAGTTTGTATGGCATCGTTTCAACGGATTTTGATGGTGCCCTATTTAAAGTGAATGCAGTTGTCTCTAATGCATAACCCAAAACGATAACGGCAAATCGGTAAGAGACATCATAGATCGCACCATCTCTAATAAAGTATGATTACGTGGTTCGGACACACCATTACGCTATGGTGTTCCAGGCGGTGTCAATTGTGAAACAATTCCACATTCTCTTAAGTGAGCACCAAACTCGAAACTCAGATATTCACCCCCACGATCAGACCGTAGGAACTTGATCTTCTTATTACAATGATTTTCAACCTCACTCTAAAACTGCTTGAACTTCTCAAACGTTTCAAACTTGTGCTTCATTAAGTAGACATAACCATATCTACCTAAATCGTCAGTGAAGGTGAGAAAATAACGATATCAGCCGCGCGTCTCCACACTCATGGACCACACACATCGGTGTGCATGATTTCCAATAAGTCACTTGCACGCTCCATTGTTCCGGAGAACAGAGTCTTAGTCATCTTGCCCATGAGGCATGGTTCACACGTGTCAAGTGAATCAAAGTCAAGTAACTCCAAAAGTCCATCGAAATGGAGTTTCTTCATGCGCTTTACACCAACATGACCTAAGCGGCAGTTCCACAAAAACATGGCGCTATCATTGTTAACTCTAACTATTTTGGTCTCAGTGTTATGTATATGTGTATCATCGCTATCAACATTCAATATGAACAATCCTCTCACATTGGGTGCATGACCATAAAAGATATTACTCATAGAAATAGAACAACCATTATTCTCTGACTTAAACGAGTAACCGTCTCGCAATAAACAAGATCCAGATATAATGTTCATGCTTAACGCAGGCACTAAATAACAATTATTTAAGTTTATAACTAATCCTGATTGTAACTGAAGTGAAACTGTGCCGACGGCGATTGCATCAGCCTTGGAACCATTTCCCACGCGCATCGTCACTTCATCCTTCGCCAGCCTTCGCTTATTCCGCAGTTCGTGTTTCGAGTTGCAAATATGAGCAACAGAACCGATATCGAATACCCAGGCACTACTAGGAGAGCTGGTTAAGTACACATTAATAACATGTATATCGAATATACCTAATTTTTCATTGGTCGCCTTCTTATC
This sequence comes from Hordeum vulgare subsp. vulgare, assembly GCF_904849725.1. Lineage (NCBI taxonomy): Eukaryota > Viridiplantae > Streptophyta > Magnoliopsida > Poales > Poaceae > Hordeum > Hordeum vulgare. Next base: position 402,938,790 of record NC_058523.1, on the reverse strand, counting down.
ATCCAAATACTTGGGGCAGTTGCGCTTCCAGTGACCCAGTCCCTTGCAATAATAACACTCTGTTTTCAGTCTTAGGTCCAGCCTTTGGTTTCTTCGTCGGATTGGCAACAGGTTTGCCACTCTTCTTGGAGTTACCCTTCTTGCCTTTGCCGTTTCTCTTGAATCTATGGTCTTATTCACCATCAACACTTGATGCTCTTTACGGAGTTCTGACTCTGCGACTTTCAGCATCGCAAGTAACTCGCCGGGTGACTTGTTCATCCCTTGCATGTTATAGTTCAACACAAAGCTCTTGTAGCTTGGTGGCAGTGATTTAAGAATTTTGTCAGTGATAGCCTCTTGCGGGAGTTCAATCCCTAGCTCAGCTAGACGGTTTGAGTACCCAGACATTTTGAGCACATGTTCACTGACAGACGAATTCTCCTCAATCTTGCAAGCATATAATTTATCGAAGGTCTCATACCTCTCGATCCGGGCGTTCTTCTGAAAGATAAACTTCAACTCCTGGAACATCTCAAATGCTCCATGACGCTCAAAGCAACGTTGAAGCCCCGGCTCTAATCCATACAAGACTGCACATTGAACTACTGAGTAGTCCTCCTTACGTGTTAACCAAGCGTTCTTAACATCTTGGTCAGCCATAGCGGGTGGTTCATCTCCTAGCGCAGCATTAAGGACATAATCCTTCTTCCCAGCTTGCAGGAGCAACTTAAGATTACGAGCCCAGACTACAAAGTTGCTTCCATCATCTTTCAACATACCTTTCTCTAGGAACGTATTAAAATTCAGGGTGACTGTTGCGTGAGCCATTGATCTACAACACAAATATTTCAAAGTGGACTTAGACTATGTTCAAGATAATTAGAGTTTAACTAATCAAATTACTGGCTAAACTCCCACTCAAAAAGTACATATCTCTAGTCATTTGAGTGGTACACGATCCAAATTCACTAACTCAAGTCCGATCATCACATGAGTTGAGAGTAGTTTCAGTGGTAAGCATCTCTATGCTAATCATATCAATTATACGATTCATGCTTGATGTTTTGGTCTCATGTGTTCCGAGGCCATGTCTGCACATGCTAGGCTCGTCAAGATTAAACCGAGTGTTCCGCATGTGCAACTGTTTTGCACCCGTTGTATGTGAACGTGGAGTCTATCACACCCGATCATCACGTGGTGTCTCGAAACGACGAACTGTAGCAACAATGCACAGTCGGGGAGAGCACAGTTTCGTCTTGAAATTTTAGTGAGAGATCACCTTATAATGATACCGTCGTTCTAAGAAAAATAAGGTGCATAAAAGGATTAACATCACATGCAATTCACAAGTGACATGATATGGCCATCATCTTGTGCTTCTTGAACTCCATTACTCAAGCACCAGCATGATCTTCTTGTCACCGGCGCCACACCATGATCTCCATCATCATGAGCTCCATCAATGTGTCGCCATCGAGGTTGTCGTGCTATCTATGTTATTATTACTAAAGCTACGACCTAGCAATATAGTAAATGCATCTGCAAATACAAACGTTAGTTTAAAGACAACCCTATGGCTCCTGCCGGTTAATAGCATCGACGTGCAAGTCGATATTAACTATTACAACATGATCATCTTATACATCCAATATATCACATCACGTCATTGTCCATATCATATCACAAGCATACCCTACAAAAAAAATTTAGATGTCCTCTAATTTGTTGTTCCATGTTTTATGTGGCTGCTATGGGTATCTAGTATGATCGCATCTTACTTACGCAAAAACCAAAACGGAGATGTGCAAATTTCTATTTAACCTCTCGAAGGACTGCCTCGGTCAAAACCAATTCAACTAAAGATGAAGAAACATGCACCCGCCAGTCATATTTATGCAATGAGGTTGCATGTCAATCAATGAAACCAGCCTCTCGTAAGCGTACGAGTTATGTCGGTCCAGGCCGCTTGAATCCAACAATACCGCTGAATCGAGAAAAGACTAAGGAGGGAAGCAAATTGAACATCACCGTCCATAAAACCTTTTGTGTTCTACTCGATATAATATCTACGCATGAACCTAGCTCATGATGCCACTGATGGGGAATGTTGCATGGGAAACAAAAAATTTCCTAAGCACACGAAGACCTATCATGGTGATGTCCATCTACGAGTGGAGATTTGGATCTACGTACCCTTGTAGATCGCACAGCAGGAAGCGTTAAGAAACGTGATTGATGTAGTGGAACGTCTTCACATCCCTCGAACCGTCCCACGAACCGTCCCGCGGTCCGTCCCACGATCCGTTCCGATCTAGCGCCGAACGGACGACACCTTCGCGTTCAACACACGTACAACTCGATGATGATCTCGGCCTTCTTGACCCAGCAAGAGAGATGGAGAAGTAGATGAGTTCTCCGGTATCGTGACGGTGCTCCGATGGTGGTGATGATCTACTCCTGTAGGGCTCCGCCCGAGCTCTGCAGAAATCCGATCTAGAGGTGAAACTGTGTGGTTTAGGCTAGAGTTGCATGTGGCAAAGTTGTGTCTCAAAAAGCCCTAAACCACCACTATATATAGGAGGGAGGGGGAGGGGCTAGCCTTGAGTCACAAGGCCTCAAGGGTGCATCGGCCGCCAGGGAGGAGGAGGAGGACTCCTCCAATTCGGTTTGGGAAGGAGGAGTCCTCCTCTTCCTTCCCACCTCCCTCTTTCCTTTTTCTTTTTCTTTTCTTTTGGTATTTTCTTTATGTGGTGCCATGGGCTCCTTGGGCTGAATCCACCAGCCCACTAAGGACTTGTGGCACCACCATAGGGCCTTGGGCTCACTCCCAGGTGGGTGGGCCCCTCCCGGTGAACTCCCGGAACTCATTCATCACTCCCGGTACATTGCAGGAATTGCCCGAAACTTTCTGGTGACCAAATGAAACCATCCTATATATCAATCTTCCTTTTCGGATCATTCCAACAACCCTCGTGACGTTCGTGATCTCATCCGGGACTCCGAACAACATTGGGTAACCACACATACAACTTAACTATACTAAAACATCATCGAACCTTAAGTGTGCAGACCCTGCGGGTTCGAGAACTATGTAGACATGACCCGAGGCACTCCTCGATCAATATCCAATAGCAGGACCTGGGTGTATTCTCCGAAGATCTTATCGGTTGAACCTCGGTGTCAAGGATTTATATAATCCCGTATGTCATTCCCTTTGTCCTTCTGTATGTTACTTGCCCGAGATTCGATTGTCGATATCCGCATACCTATTTCAATCTTGTTATCGGCAAGTCTCTTTACTCGTTCCGTAATACAAGATCCCGCGACTTACACTTAGTCACATTGCTTGCAAGGCTTGTGTGTGATGTTGTATTACCGAGTGGGCCCCGAGATACCTCTCCGTCACATGGAGTGACAAATCCCAGTCTTGATCCATACTAACTCAACGGACACCTTCGGAGATACCTGTAGAACACCTTTATAGTCACCCAGTTACATTGTGACGTTTGATGCACACAAGGTATTCCTCCGGTGCCAGTGAGTTATATGATCTCATGGTCATAGGAATAAATACTTCACACGCAGAAAACAATAGCAATAAAATGACAAGATCAATATGCTACGTTCGTAGTTTGGGTCTAGTCCATCACATGATTCTCCTAATGATGTGATCCAGTTATCAAGCAACAACACTTGCACATAGTCAGAAAACCTTGACTATCCTTGATCAACTCGCTAGCCAACTAGAGGCTTGCTAGGGACATTGTTTTGTCTATGTATCCACACATGTATCTATGTTTTCATTCAATGCAATTATAGCATGGATAATAAACGATTATCTTTTAACAGAAAATATAATAATAACTATTTATCATTGCCTCTAGGGCATATTTCCAACATGTTTTTTGATAAACAGTTTCCCTACACGACTCCTTCACATGAAATCTCCCCTAGAAGTACTACTTCATGAAACTCGAGATTACTCTCTTCTCAAAGTATTTGGTTGCGCGTGTTGCCACATGTCCGACCATACAATAATCATAAACTTGCTTATCGATCTACAAAGTGTGTGCTTCTCGGGTATAGTCCCCTTAACAAAGGTTATAAATGTATCCACTGATGGGGTTATAGTCCTAGGGTAGGGTCATAGGCCTGCCCCGTGGGTCCTACCCAAGGACTACCCCCCATAAGGGACAAGGCCCTTGGTCAGTTCTGACTGAACTAAGGAATTCCTTTCATCCAGTCGGTAACAGATCCTCGACCATCCAGTCGGAGGCTAGCATTCGGAGCGTATCGAACTAACCGACTGGATTCCACTCTGTGCATCGTAATCCCCGTGGAGGGAAACGGTCATACGTTTCCATGTGCCTTTATTAGCATTTAAGGCGTACGTTACCTGTAACGTAGGCATTTATTCGCCATTATTCCACCCCTGTGCACCAACCGTTGTGGAGGGCAGCACACTCTATATAAGCCACCCTCCCCCACTGGTGCAAGGGTTAGCAACTCATTGTATTCCATATTCCACTCGACAACAACCTCCCAGAGCACTGAGACGTAGGGCTATTACCTCCACCGCAGAGGGGCCTGAACTCATACAACCTCGTCGTAGCTAAGGCTCTGCCCATCCTTTCGTACCCTACACATCTACTGTCAGACTTATACCCACGACAGTTGGCGCCCATCGTGGGGCAGGCGTCTAAGCGACTTCCGGTGAGTTTGCGACTACATCATTTCGTCATGTCGTCCGGTGGAGATTCGAGCATGGGTCACCAGATCTTCTTCGGCGCTCTCTCCTTCATCGTCGATGATTCGGCGTGGCTTCGGGACGCCCCTCTCGATGTCGAGGCGCTTCCCCGCCGTGGGGCTACGCACTTCCGTGCCGGCGCCCGCGGCGTTCTTCTTCTCCAGCAATCGGCTCCGGTGTCGACCTACACCGCCGTCGCGCGCCGCAACAAGCGGTCCCGCCGTCCGCGGCTCCAGCGTTGGGTGCAACATGCCCAGGCGCGCCAGAACGCGTCTTCACAAGTGGCGGTTCTAGAGTCGGTTGTGGTTGCCCCGCCGTCCCAGCGCTCGGACTCGGTTCCGACTGAGTTTCCTTCCGAGTACGCGGGTCGCGGGCCTGCAGCAGAAGTACACATGGCCAACTCCCATTAAGATCCCCGTCAAGCTGGCCAGAACGAGCACGAGGTCGGCGAAACGTCCGGCGCGCGTCGTCCACCTCGCCGTTCTGCCAGTCGGCACACTCGGCGGAGCAACATGGAGTTGTTCCGCACACCCCTCCTCAACTTGGCTGCGGGTGCCAAGATAGTCGATTCCCTTCAGCCGACTCATTCAGAGGCTGGCAGGGGGATCGAGCAGATCCGCGCCCTGTTGCACACGGCGCAGCAGCAAAATTCGGCTGTCTCCCAGTCGCACAACACGATCCACAATAGTTATGTTCATGCGAATATGCATCGGTCAGTTCACAGCCCTGGTTCTCATTAGCGGCACAGGGGAGGCAGCCATTCCATAAATCCTGAAGATCGTCGCCGTTCACGCACCCCTCCGCGGGGTGGGCCCTACGGGCCCCGACATCATGATGATTGGCGTTCAGTCGGTGACACATACGACCCAAGGCCCGACGCGAGAGGGCATATCGCCCAGCGGAGGGTCGACAGGGGCCGAGCCCACCGCGATGGTTACGATATTGACCGTCCGAGTGGAAGCAGGACCATCATTTCTGGTCCCGAGTGTTTCAGTCGAGCCATCCGTTTGGCTGACATCCCTCCCAACTTCCGATTGGCGACGGGAATTAGCAAGTTTACAGGAGAGTCCAAGCCAGAAACGTGGCTGGATGATTACCGAGTGGCAGTCCAGATCGGAGGAGGAGACGACCATGTCGCCATGAAGCACCTCCCTCTGATGCTCGACGGCTCGGCGCGAGCGTGGCTGAATCAGCTGGCCCCCTCAAGCATCTACAGCTGGGCAGATCTGGCCCGAGTGTTCATCAGGACCTTCGAAGGGACGTGCAAACGCCCTGCTGGCCTCGTGGAGCTCCAGCATTGCGTCCAGAAGAAGAATGAGCCCCTGCGTGACTTGATTCAGCGTTGGACAACCATCTACCACACGGTGGAGAACATCACTGAGCATCAAGCTGTCTCCGCCTTCAAGGCAGGCGTGCGGTACAGGGATCTGTACCTGAAGTTCGGTCGAACAGGCGACATCTCCATGAGCAAGATGATGGAGATAGTTGCGCGCTATGCAAATGGCGAAGAAGAGGACCGCATCCGAAGCGGCAAGCACAAAACAGTCGCCGATGGAGAAGGGAGTAACACTCGGAAACAGAAGCAGAAAGCTACTTCCACTCCGCAGGCAGAAGCCGCAGCTGTAACCAATGCCAAGTTCAAGGGCAAAGGGAAGGCTCAATTCACCCCCAAGAAGAAGCAGTTCAATAATCCCTATCCTGGACCAGCCATGTCCGATTCATACGAAGATGGATGAAGAGGGCAACCCCATATATCCGAAGCATACCACTCGATAGTGTCGCCTCCTGATCCAGGGGTTCGGCGAAGGGCAACCGAGTGAAAAGGAAAATGAACAGGATGAGGAGGATAAGGAGGATCCGTTCCCCCAAGTCCATGCAACACTGATGATTTTTGCTGACGTTGAGAGCAAGAGTCGACTGAAGCTGGTGAACAGGGAGGTGAACATGGCCACCCCTACCAACCCCAAGTTCCTCAAATGGTCTCAGACTGCGATCACCTTTGACCAGTCGGATCATCCAGCACATGTACCCACCCCAGGGAGACAGGCTCTGGTCGTCGACCCGGTGGTGGAGGGAGTCCGACTGCGCAAAGTCCTCATAGACGGCGGTAGTGGTTTGAACATCATGTACGCCGACACTCTCAAAGGGATGGGCATTCCGATGTCCAAACTCAACGAGAGCAGCATGCAGTTCCATGGAGTCATCCCAGGACGAAAGGCCAAGTCACTCGGCCAGATCGCGTTGGACGTCGTTTTCGGCTCCGACAAGAACTTCCGCAAGGAAAATCTGACGTTCGAGGTGGTAGACTTCCAGAGCGCTTACCATGCAATTCTGGGCCACCCGACGTATGCACGTTTCATGGCCCGTCCATGTTACGTATACCTGAAGCTGAAGATGCCAGGCCCGAAAGGTGTGATCACCATCACTGGCAATCGGCAGCGAGCTGAAGAGTGTCTGCAGCAGGGATCAAGAATCGCCGACCAGCAGATGGCCGTCCTCGAGCTTGACGAGTACAAGAAGACAGTCGACCCCACTGATTTGATGCGTTCGAAGAAGCCAGCTTCGGAGTTTGCATTTCAGTCGGCGGGAGAGACGAAGAAGGTCAGCATCCACCCGACAGACGACACTGCTGCCCCGACGAACATCTCCACCACCCTCGATCCTAAATAGGAAGCCGAGCTCACCCAATTCGTCCGTGAGAACTGGGACATCTTCGCATGGAAACCCTCTGACATGCCGGTTGTACCCAGGGAGTTGGCTGAGCACCGACTGCATGTGGATCCCACCGCTCGGCCCGTCCGAGAGAGCCTGCGCCGGTCCGCCGCGCACAAGAGGAAGGCAATCGGGGAAGAGGTGGCCAAGTTGTTGGCATCCAACTTCATTCACGAGGTTCACCACTCCGAGTGGCTCGCCAATGTTGTCATGGTGCCCAAGAAGGACAAGTCACTCCGAATGTGCATCGACTTCAAGCATCTCAATAAGGCCTGCCCGAAAGACCACTTTCCACTCCCCCGCATCGATCAAATTGTCGATTCGACTACGGGTTGCGAGCGTTTGTCATTTCTTGATGCCTACTCGGGCTATCATCAAATCCGTCTGTATGGCCCCGATGAATTAAAAACAGCCTTCATCACCCCATTCGGGTGCTTCTGCTACATCACTATGCCATTCGGTTTGAAGAATGCATGAGCTACCTTTATGCGCATGATCCAAAAATGCCTCCTCGACCAGATCGGTCGGAATGTGGAGGCATATATGGATGATATCGTAGTCAAGTCACGCAAAGGTTCCGACCTGCTGACTGACTTGGCAGAAACATTCGCCAACCTTCGTAGGTACGATATCAAGCTCAACCCCGCCAAGTGTTCATTCGGCGTTCCCAGCGAAAAGTTACTCAGTTTCTTCGTTTCCGAACGAGGGATCGATGTCAACCCCGAAAAGATCGGGACCATCATCCGAATGGAGAGGCCGGTCAGAATACACGATGTTCAACGGCTCACAGGTTGCCTAGCGGCTTTGAGCAGATTTATCAGTCGACTCGGCGAGAAGGCACTTCCTCTGTACCGACTCATGAAGAAATCAGATACTTTCGAGTGGACAGATGAAGCCCAAGTCGCATTCGACGACCTCAAAGTCCTACTTTCCACCCAGCCGGTTCTTACTGCTCCGCTCAGTAAAGAGCCCCTTCTTCTGTATATCGCGGCTACAAATCAAGTCGTCAGCACTGTTCTTACAGTCGAACGAGAAGAAGAAGGCAAAGCATACAAAGTTCAGCGGCCAGTGTATTACGCCTCCGAAGTCCTGACTCCTTCGAAGCAGAGGTATCCCCACTATCAAAAACTTATCTACGGGATTTACATGACTGCGAAGAAGGTGTCCCATTATTTCCAAGACCACTCGGTGTCTGTCGTTTCTGATGCTCCGTTGTCGGAAATCCTCCACAATCGAGACGCATCAGGCCGAGTGGCGAAGTGGGCAATGGAGATGTTGTACTACGATATCAAATTCGAGGCCAAGAAAGCTATAAAGTCTCAAGCCCTGGCTGACTTCATAGCAGAATGGGTAGAACAACAGCAACCCACCCACATCTACTCGGCTCATTGGACAATGTTCTTCGATGGGTCCAAGATGTTGAATGGATCCGGCGCTGGCGTTGTGATCATATCGCCAAAGGGAGACAAACTCAAGTATGTGATGCAGATACACTTTGATTCCTCCAACAATGAGGCAGAGTAAGAAGCTCTCCTTTATGGGTTGCGCATGGCCATCGCACTCGGCGTCCGTCGCCTGATGGTCTATGGCGATTCGGATTTGGTGGTTAATCAAGTGATGAAAGAATGGGACGTCAGGAACCCCACCATGACCACATACTGTAATGCAGTGAGGAAGCTCGAGAAGAAGTTTGAAGGTCTGGAGCTCCACCACGTTCCGCGACTGAAGAAACAAGCAGCTGATGAGTTGGCAAAACTTGGATCCACTCGAAGACCAATCCCGAGTGACGTCTGCCTCGAGCACCTCCACCTTCCTTCAGTCAAAGAAGATCCTTTCACAGAGGAGCCAGTACAACCAAAGAGCTCAACAGATCCGACTGAAGTCGACGTACCTGCTGTGGTTGATCTGGTCATGGAGATTATTGCCGTCACCCCCGATTGGACTGTGCCGATCATTGCATATATCCTGAGGCAGGAATTACCAGAAGACGAAGTCCAAGCCAGACAGATAGTCCGCAGGTCGAAGTCGTTCACCGTCATTGATGGTCAGTTATACAAAGAAAGCGTTTCAGGCGTTCTTCAACGATGCATCTCCCCAGAGGAGGGACAGTTAATCCTGGAAGAAATTCACTCGGGAACCTGCGGTCATCACGCCTCTTCGAGAGCAATCGTCACCAAAGCATTCAGAGCTGGCTTCTTCTGGCTACAGGCGAACGAAATGGCCAAAGATATGGTCGACAGATGTGAAGGCTATCAGTTCTACTCCAACAAATCTCACAAGCCAACATCTGCGTTGAAGACAATCCCTCTTGTGTGGCCATTTGCAGTATGGGGATTAGATACAGTTGGTGCATTCAGGACAAGCCAAGGAGGATACACACATCTGTTGGTGGCAGTCGACAAGTTCACAAAATAGATTGAAGCCAAGCCCATCAAGAAACTCGACGCCCTAACAGCCATCAAGTTTGTCAGAGACATCATCTCCAGATTTGGGGTACCTCACAGCATAATCACGGACAACAGAACAAACTTTGACTCGGACAGATTCAAAGGTTTCTGTGCAAGCCAAGGTATCCGAGTAGATTTTGCTTCCGTAGCACATCCTCAATCAAATGGACAAGGAGAGCGGGCAAACAGACTTATTCTGCAAGGTTTGAAGCCCCGACTCCTGCGAGAGGTGGGACATGCCGCTGGCGCATGGGTCACCGAGCTGCCTTCAGTGCTTTGGGGTCTCCGCACAACCCCGAACAGATCTACAGGGCGATCACCGTTCTTCCTCGTTTAGGGAGCAGAAGCAGTCCTTCTGGGTGACTTGCTCCATAATGCTCCACGAGTCGAACTCTTCTCCGAAGCCGAAGCAGAACAGGCAAGGCAAGACGGAGTGGACCTTCTAGAGGAGAGCGCGAGATGGCACTGACTCGCTCAACCATTTATCAACAAGATTTGCGGCGTTTTCATGCGCGACACGTCAGGAGTCGCACGTTCCAAGTAGGCGACCTGGTGCTCCGAGTGGATCAGCAAAGACCTCACAAGTTGGCTCCTGCCTGGGAAGGACCCTTCATCATCTCCAAGGTGCTGAACAACGGAGCATACAGACTCTACAACATCGATAGGGAGACAGACGAGCCGCGAGCATGGAACGGAGATCTCCTGAAGCACTTCTACACGTGACCGTCGACTGAAGCAATGTAAAGAACAAGTATTGGTGAAATAATATAAAGCAGTTTGAGCTTTTGCAGATTCAAAATTCTTCCGCGGTCGCAGACTCCGGTCTCAAAAAAAAACTTAGCTGCGATCCAGAATCGCCTAAGTACTAACTTTCTCCGAGTGTGCACTAAACGTCGCACTCGGGGACTTAGCTGCGATCCAAAATCGCCTAAGTACTAACTTTCTCCGAGTGTGCACTAAATGTCGCACTCGGGGACTTAGCTGCGATCACGAATCGCCTAAGTACTAACTTTCTCCGAGTGTGCACTAAACGTCGCACTCGGGGACTTAGCTGCGATCCAGAATCGCCTAAGTACTAACTTTCTCCGAGTGTGCACTAAACGTCGCACTCGGGGACTTAGCTGCGATAACGAATCGCCTAAGTACTAACTTTCTCCGAGTGTGCACTAAACGTCGCACTCGGGGACTTAGCTGCGATCACGAATCGCCTAAGTACTAACTTTCTCCGAGTGTGCACTAAACGTCGCACTCGGGGACTTAGCTGCGATCCAGAATCGCCTAAGTACTAACTTTCTCCCAGTGTGCACTAAACGTCGCACTCGGGGACTTAGGTGCGATCCAGAATCGCCTAAGTACTAACTTTCTCCGAGTGTGCACTAAACGTCGCACTCGGGGACTTAGCTGCGATCATGAATCGCCTAAGTACTAACTTTCTCCGAGTATGCACTAAACGTCGCACTCGGGGACTTAGCTGTGATCACGAATCGCCTAAGTACTAACTTTCTTCGAGTGTGCACTAAACGTCGCACTCGGGGACTTAGCTGTGATCCAGAATCGCCTAAGTACTAACTTTCTCCGAGTGTGCACTAAACGTCGCACTCGGGGACTTAGGTGCGATCCAGAATCGCCTAATTACTAACTTTCTCCAAGTGTGCACTAAACGTCGCACTCGGGGACTTAGCTGCGACCACGAATCGCCTAAGTACTAACTTTCTTCGAGTGTGCACTAAACATCGCACTCGGGGACTTAGCTGCGATCAAGAATCGTCTAAGTAATAACTTTCTCCGAGTGTGCACTAAACGTAGCACTCGAGGACCGAGCCGCGATCAAGAATCGCCTCAGTACAAATTTCCTCCGAGCGTGCACTACTCGTCACACTCGAAGACCTAACTGCGATCAAGAATCGCTTTAATGGGAAAGCTTCCTGTGACTGTATCCTACAGATATGCTCGGGGACTCAGCAGACCCTCATTGAGGCTCATGTAGATGTCAAGACCACTGACAATTACATGAGTAGCAGACCCTCATTGAGGCTCATGTGGATGTCAAGACCACTGACAATTACATGAGTACCAACTCGCTCCGAGTGAGGCCTGTCCGATGCACTCGACGACTTAGTCGCGCTCATGAATCGCCTAAGTACTCTATTGCCTTTGAGTGTACCCTACCGAACCACTCGGAGACTCAGCAGACCCTCATTGAGGCTCATGTGGATGTCAAGACCACTGACAATTACATGAGTACCAACTCGATTCGAGTGAGGCATGTCCGACGCACTCGACGACTTAGCCGCGCTCATGAATCGCCTAAGTACTCTATTGCCTTCGAGTGTACCCTACCGATCCACTCGAAGATTCAGCAGACCCTCACTGAGGCTCATGTGGATGTCAAGACCACTGACAATTACATGAGTACCAACTCGCTCCGAGTGAAGCCTGTCCGACGCACTCGACGACTTAGCCGCGATCATGAATCGCCTAAGTACTCTATTGCCTTCGAGTGTACCCTACAGATCCACTCGGAGACTCCGCAAGACCTTCAGAGAGGCTCATGCAGATGTCAAGGCAACTGACACTTACATGCTCCTCATGTTTGCCATTGGCTTCACCAAGAAACGCCAAACAAAAACTCGAGCCAAAATTGCAACAGAAGAGCAAACAATTTGATTCAAATACGAAGTTCACCTAAAGATAGTTCACTCGGTGCGGATCAAGCTTACCCGCACCGAACCAAGAATGTGGCGGCCAACAGAAGTGGCCAAGGTTTCTTACAACCAACACTCGGCATACCGAGGTAAAAGTTTTCTTAAGCGTCGTCCGGATTGACGCCAGGACTGGAGGGTTCCACGAATGTGTCCAAGTCGATAACGTCGGCGATGCGGGTGGCACTCTCAAGGAAGGTTTCCATGAAGTCTTCGAATCGAAGTTTCTTCGTGTTGGCGACCTTCAACGCTTTCAGCTTCTCTTCACGCACCTCCTTGCAATGCACTCGGACCAGGGACAGGGCAACGTCTGCACCACAGCGAGCCGCAGACTTCTTCCATGACTGCACTCGGTTTGGGACCTCCTCCAGTCGAGTAATCAAGCTTTCCATCTCATGCCGCGACTCATCTTCAGGCCAAAGCTCCTTGTCGATCTGGCCGACGACTTCTCTCAGTCGACCGATGAAAGGACCAACTTTGCCCACGCGAATGTGCACTCCGAGCAGATCTCGATTGGCGTCCTCGCCGAGTGGAATGTTCTCGCGAATCGACCGCTCCACGTCAGCTGCTTCAGCTTCAGCGTCCATGCAAAAATCTGCAAACACAGGACAAGCAAACAATAAGCGCCGAGTGTAACGCACATACCACAAGCACTCGGAAAAACAGGACTTACCACCCAGACGCGTTATCATTTGCCGGGCCCAGTCACTGACGTATTTTTCCTGCGCTATACACCGCTTGTTCAGCACATTCATTTGCCCCATCAGCTCAGACCTATGCGCCTTCATCTTCTCAACTTCAGTAGTCAGTGCCTTGTTTGGTTCATGGGCCTCCTCCAACGACTTCTCTCGTTCCGCCAGAACGTCCTTCATACCAGCCATTGCAACCAGTGCCGCATCCCGCTCACCAGCAAACTGAACCTTTTCGGCCCTAAGAGTCTCGTATGCTATCCCCATCTCACAAGTTTTCTGCCAGCCAACGCCAAGAGACGATCAGACAAATCCAACAATAAAAAGTCTAAGTTCTTCAGACCCCTGCCGACGCACGCAGTCGACAGCGGTCTCGGGGACTACTCCCAATGGGTTCACTGAGAGTGACCCCACTGGCATGAAACTCAAACAGGTCCGCCCTATTGAGATACATGACAACACCTATGCCTACGAGGCTAATACTACCCGACCTGAGTAAAATTACTCTCGGGGACTCGTACAGTAGGTGCACTCCGAGTGCCCCAACTGTTAGCAGTCGACCAGATTATTTACGGAACTGACCAAGTCAAAGACAATATGCATAAAGACAATTGCCGGTGCAAGCACTCGACAGAAGTCTCGGGGACTACACCCACTGGGTTCACTCAGAGTGAACCCATTGCAAACATCATACAGTATCCGAGCACACCCAATGGGTTACAAGAGAAAAGTAAATACTTACTAACCCACTTACTCGGATATCATCCCGCAGCTCCAAGCTTCGATGGTACAGGGATGCGATGGAGTCGTATGCTTTCTTGGCTTCTCCCACCATCAGCTCCGCCTGCACCATGGCCCCCTTGGCCACTCCCACCTGATCCTCCGGGAGGCGCTGGACGTTGAACTCGACATTTGACGGGCCTGGCATCGTTGGAAGCTCCTTGGGCATCCCAAGGTCCGCTCCAGTCGGTTCAGCAGCAACCAGCGCCGTTTCAGTCGGCGGCACGTCCGCGGCGAGAGCAGTAGCTGGCGGAACAGCCTCAAGGACAGGCACCGCAGCTTGCTCGGATCTCCCCTGGTTGCCCTCATCCACATAAATCACCCCTGAGGAAAGCCAGATTGAACGGCGTGAGATCTCAGAAAAAGAAAGAGGCAAGACCGAAGACAGAATTCGCGACGCAATATTGTAAACTCTCGAGGTCACTACGACGCACCTGGCTGGGACGGGACGACGTTGTCCATGTCCATGAGATCATCCCCCTGGCGTGCCGGAGAGGTGGCAGAGGTAGCAACCCTGTCGAGTAAAATTCATTCGACTAATAAAACAGAAGTTCAATCGAATATCAGCAGAAAGTAGAAGAACAGTGCACTTACGTCGAGGTAACGGGGACAATGACCCTCATCCGCGACAAAGCCTTCCGAGGCTTACATCCGCTCGGTTTGGCCGCCTTGGAAGGCTGACCCACAGGCTCAGCAGCAGCATCCCTGGTCCTCTTGGTGCTCCGAGCACTCGGAACCACGGGAACAGTTGACGGGGCACTCGGAACCGTAGGAGCGGTTGGCGGAGCACTCGAAGATGCTGGAGGAGTTGCAGGTTCATGTCGGCGCTTGGTTCGATGCTCTGGCGGCGGGGGTGGTGAGTCCTGCGCTTCGTCTTCCTCCTCTTCTTCACTGCACTGCTCCTCCGTCTCCCCACTGTCGGGGACGTACTCGACGCTCTCCACGCTGCCTTCCTGGCTGCCCTCCTCCTCCTCCTCCTCGGCCGGGTTCCCGTTCGAGACAGGGAGAACCAGTTGGTCCACTTCTGCATAAAATACAGTCGGCGACATCAGACGTCACACAGAGATTCAAGCAAGCGATAAAACCAAGACAGTTACACGCACTCGGCAAAGTGTACTCACCTTGTTCGGAGGAGGGTTGTCTGCGCTGAAAGCCCTCACTCGTCGGGACCCTCTGGGATTCTCGCAGGTGCCTGTGATCTGAAGCACCCACGACGCCACCTTCTCCTCGGTCACGCCCAAGACGATAGTCCGAGTGGAGTCCTCGGGCCCCGTGTAGTGCCACATGGCGTGGTCGCGAGCATGCAGCGGTTGGATGCGCCGACCGAGGAAAACCTCCAGCAAATCTATGCCGGTGACCCCCCTTCTGACGACATCTATGAGTGCGCCGACCAGAGGCTGGATATCGGTCTTCTCCGCCTTCGTGAGCGCAAGTTGCTTAGGCGGAGCAGGTCGATCTAAGCTAAAGGGAGGCAACCCTGTCGTGACATTCGGGCAAGCAACGTCCTGGCAGTAGAACCATGTCGACTGCCAGTTCCTAACCGACTCACTCAGCTGAAGAGCAGGATAACTACTTCTACTCTTCTTCTGGAAGCCTAAGCCCCCGCGGAGCTGGAGAAGGTGTGTCTTATCATCCGACTGGTGAAGTCGTTTGATAGTTTGGGATCTAGCAGAAAAGATATGTTTGAAAAGCCCCCAATGGGGAGGACAGCCGATGAAGCACTCGCACAGGACTATGAAAGCAGAGAGATGAGCTATAGCATTCGGGGGAAAGTGGTGAAGCTGTGCCCCGAAGTGGTTCATTATACCCTTGAAGAAAGGGTGTGGGGGCAGGGAAAAACCTCGATATACGTGGTTGAGCAGCAGGACGCGCTCCCCCTCCCGGGGCGCCGGCTCGATCTCATTCTCCGCCGGCAATCTCCACGACTTGTGCACGATCATCCCGTGCTCCACCAGCTCTAGCATATCCCCCTCCGTCACCGTGGAGGGGAGGAAGTCCCCTTGGATCCACCCCGCCGGTAACGCTCGCTGCCGCCGCTGAGCAGGAGCCGCCGCCTTCCCCTTCTTCTTCCTCGCATCCATCTTGCTGGTCTGACCCTTGGTCATGGCGGAAGCTGCGGATCCGCGGAGGGAAAGGAGGTGGAAGGAGTTGGGATGCGCAGGAGGTGGCGAGAGGGACGGAGCAAGCAAAGGCAAAAGATCCGGCGAGCGTAACGAAAAAACCCTCGCCGCTGGGATTTAAGTAAGGTTCCGACTGGGTCGCTGGCAAGTGGCCCCGAAATCTTATCCACCGACCGACCGCGGCGATATCAGTGGAGAAGATGAAGGCGCGGGATTCGAGGCGTCAGGCGCTACTCGAGCGCGATGTCGTCATCCCCGCTGAGCGCGCGGTAACCGAAATTTGAGGATCCCGGAAAATCCGCTACTGTCAGTTGACTGGTCACGTCAGAAGATACCACGGAAGCACTCGGTTCCCGACAGTTTGTTCCACAAGTACTTCCACTCGGATCGTTGGTCAGAAAAGATAAAATAGATCGAGGCAAGCAACGCCAAAGTCATATCTGTTTCAGTCGGATCCAAACTTCAAGCATCGCTTCGTCGTTCCAACCCCAGTCCATTCGGGGACTAATGATGGGGTTATAGTCCTAGGGTAGGGTCATAGGCCTGCCCCGTGGGTCCTACCCAAGGACTACCCCCCATAAGGGACAAGGCCCTTGGTCAGTTCCGACTGAACTAAGGAATTCCTTTCATCCAGTCGGTAACAGATCCTCGACCATCCAATCGGAGGCTAGCATTCGGAGCGTATTGAACTAACCGACTGGATTCCACTCTGTGCATCGTAACCCCCTGGAGGGAAACGGTCATACGTTTCTATGTGCCTTTATTAGCATTTAAGGCGTACGTTACCTGTAACGTAGGCATTTATTCGCCATTATTCCACCCCTGTGTACCAACCGTTGTGGAGGGCAGCGCACTCTATATAAGCCACCCTCCCCCACTGGTGCAAGGGTTAGCAACTCATTGTATTCCATATTCCACTCGACAACAAGCTCCCAGAGCACTGAGACGTAGGGCTATTACCTCCACCGCAGAGGGGCCTGAACTCATACAACCTCGCCGTAGCTAAGGCTCTGCCCATCCTTTCGTACCCTACACATCTACTGTCAGACTTATACCCACGACATCCACATTCCGATGAATCGTGTTTACATATCTCGTGATGTTGTGTTTGATGAGACTGTTTTCCCGTTTTCCACACTTCCCTCGCCACCTATCGACACCGCCACAGCTTCATTACACTCTTTTCCGGTTTTGCCTGATCAATTTGAAGATGTTGCATATTCTACTCTATTGTTGCCTAACCATGGTGCAGGGATTGGAAGGGGTGCTCGACTTGAGCTCCTCGACGATGTTGGGGCTATGACTGCACCAGCTGCAGCTGCTACACCAGACTTGCCCAGCCCAACCGAAGGTGTCGCTGCTACGCCATCCTCGCCTAGCCCAGCTCCAGCTGCAGCGACTTCTGACAACAAGCATGTGTGCATGTCCCATGCACGTACAGTGGCTGAGTTGTCGGCTTCGTCTACCCCAGATGATCGCGCAGCACCGTCGCGTGGGTCGGCTGCCTCTCCGGTCTCCACTTCACCTCGGTCAGGCCGGTCTCCTAGGCGATGTTTTCGCCGCAGGTAGAGCTGCATGTAGCCACCGGCTCGTCTCTAGAAGCAGTTGTCGACGTTGTTTCTCCATCATCTGCGCCTGTTGTCCTGCGCCCTCACACGCGTGCTACCGCAACAAAAGTCCTTCCCCGGCAATGGTGCCAGAGATCCTTTTGTCGTCTCTTGAGTTTGCGTTGGTTTTTCCCTTGAAGAGGAAAGGGTGATGCAGCACAGCCGCAGTAAGTATTTCCCTCAGTTTGAGAACCAAGGTATCAATCCAGTAGGAGAATCTCGTCAAGTCCAGAGTACCTGCGCAAACACAAAAGAGCTTGCACCCAACGCTTTAAAGGGGTTGTCAATCCCTTCAAGATTGATTGCAAAGTGAGATCTGAAGGCGGAAAGTGCAACGAAGTAAAAGAGTGTAAGGCTGAAAATATGGTGTGGAGTAGACCCGGGGGCCATAGTGTTAAGTAGAGGCTTCTCTCAAAATAGAAAATATCACGGTAGGTGAACAAATTAGTGTCGAGCAATTGATAGAACCGCGCAAAGTCATGACGATATCTAAGGCAATGATCATACATATAGGCATCACGTCCGACACAAGTAGACCGATACTTTCTGCATCTACTACTATTACTCCACACATCGACCGCTATCCAGCATGCATCTAGTGTATTGAGTTCATGACGAACAGAGTAACACCTTAAGCAAGATGACATGATGTAGAGGGATAAACTCAAACCAATGATGAAAACCCCATCTTTTTACCCTTGATGGCAACAACATGATGCGTGCCTGCTACCCCTTCTGTCACTGGGTGAGGTCACCGCACGGTATGAACCCAAAACCAAGCACTTATCCCATTGCAAGAATCATAGATCTAGTTGGCCAAACAAAACCCACAACTCGAAGAGAATTACAAGGATATGAAATCATGCATAATAGAAATCAGAAGAAACTCAAATAAGATTCATAGATAATCTGATCATAAATCCACAATTCATCGGATCTCGACAAACACACCGCAAAAGAAGATTACATCGGATAGATCTCCATGAAGATCATGGAGAACTTTGTGTTGAAGATCCAAGAGAGAGAAGAAGCCATCTAGTTACTAGCAATGGACCCGTAGGTCTATGGTGAACTACTCACGCATCATCGGAGAGGTCATGGTGTTGATGAAGAAGCCCTCCATATCCGAATCCCCCCTCCGGCAGGGCACCAGAACGTGCCCCAGATGGGATCTTGCGGAGACACAAGCTTGCGGCGGCGGAAAAGTACTTTCGATGATCTCCTGATTTTTTATGGAATTTTTGAGAATATATAGGCGCAAAACCTAGGGCAAAGGAGCCTCAGGGAGACCACAAGCAAGGGGGCCACGGGCCCCCCTAGCTGCGCCATGAGGGCTTGTGGGGTTCCTGGTGGCCCCCTGCCGTGATTCTTCGGCTCCCTGATCTTTTTCTATTCCGGAAAAAATCTTTTTGGCAGTTTCATTCCGTTTGGACTCCGTTCAAAATCCTCCTCTGAAAGGGGTCAAAAACATGGAAAAAACAGGAGCTGGCACTTGGCACTGAGTTAATAAGTTAGTCCCAAAAAATATATATATAAGGCATGCAAAACATCCAAAGTTTGACAAGATAATAGCATGAAACCATCAAAAATTATAGATACGTTGGAGACGTATCAAGCATCCCCAAGCTTAACTCCTGCTCGTCCTCGAGTAGGGAAGTGATAAAAAATGGATTTTTGATGTGGAATGCTACCTAGCATAGTTGTCCTTTGCAACTTCTTTCACGTGACATGAATGTCCAGATCCGTAAGATTCGAAACAATAGTTTGCTATTGACATGAAAACAATAATACTTCGAGCAAACTAACAAGGTAATCATGAACTTCCAAAATAACAAGGCCAAGGAAAGTTATCCCTACAAAATCATATAGTCTGGCTATGCTCCATCATCCTCACACAACTAATGTAAATCATTAACAACCCTGGTATTGGCCAAGTAATTGTTTTCGCACTCTTACTTTCTCAAACTTTTTATAACCATCACGCAATACATGAGCGTGAGCCATGGATATAGCACTATAGGTGGAATAGAGTGTGGTGGTGGTAGTGAGACAAAAAAGGAGGAGATGGTCACATTGACTCGGCGTATCAAAGGGCTATGGAGATGCCCATTAATAGATATCAATGTGAATGAGTAGGGATTGCCATACAAGGGATGCACTAGAGCTATAAGTATGTGAAAGCTCAAAAGGAAAACTAGTGGGTGTGCATCCAACTTGCTTGCTCACGAAGACCTAGGGCAATTTTGAGGAAGCCCATCATTGGAATATACAAGCCAAGTTATATAATGAAGATTCCCACTATCATATGGTAGTGACAAAGCAAGAAGATCTCAATCATGAAGAACATGGTGCTATTATGAAGCACAAGTGTGGAAAAAAGATAGTAGCTGTTGGGGCATAGTTTATGCCTAAGTAATTTTGGTGATTGATGACAGTACCGTACAGGACTAACCGTGTGTGTCAAGGTTTCAGGTAACACTCGTCAACGGCACAAGACGACACGTCTCCTCTCTTCTGGAACGGAAGCACGGCGTTCTCTACGATTCTCTTTATTTGAGTCATAGGAAAGCCGTACTATTAAGAGGGGATCCGTAGTGGAAAGGTTTGGGTGGAATCTATCTTTACACACGCACACTTCACATTCTCCCTTTCCTTATCTTTTGGAGCGGCCCTCGCCTATTCGTCTTGAGTATCTGTGCAAAATGGTCCCCAGCGGTAGTACCGCTAGCCAGTGGTAGTACCGCCCCTGGTCAGCGGTAGTACCGCTCCAGGTGCTTTGTTCCACCTACCTAGCGGTAGTTCGTGGACGGACCCTTTTGCGAAGACTTTCCCGGCGGTAGTAGTGCTTGTGCACTACCAAGGGGCCAGCGGTAGTACCGCTGCAGCCAGCGGTAGTATCGCCAGGCAGCGGTAGTACCGCTCCTGCACAGTGGTAGTACCGCTGGTACTCGGGCAGAGAGTGGGAAAACGGTCTGATTTTTCCCCCCACTATATAAAGGGTTCTTCTAGCTGAGGAACCCTATCTCTTACCTCTCTAAGCTCCATTGTTGCTCCACAAGCTCAAAAGTGCCCGATCTCTCTCCCTAGCCAATCAAACTTGTTGATTCTTTAGGGATTGGTTGAGAAGGCCTAGATCCACACTTCCACCAAGAGAAAAGTTGATTCCCCCACCAATCCCTTGCGGATCTTGTTACTCTTGGGTGTTTGAGCATCCTAGACGGTTGAGGTCACCTCGAAGCCATATTCCATTGTGGTGAAGCTTCGTGGTTTAGTTGGGAGCCTCCAAGCTTTGTGTGGAGTTGCCCCAACCTTGTTTGTAAAGGTTCGGTCGCCGCCTTCAAGGGCACCTATAGTGGAATCACGGTACCTTGCATCGTGCGAGGGCGTGAGGAGAA
This sequence comes from Hordeum vulgare subsp. vulgare, assembly GCF_904849725.1. Lineage (NCBI taxonomy): Eukaryota > Viridiplantae > Streptophyta > Magnoliopsida > Poales > Poaceae > Hordeum > Hordeum vulgare. The sequence continues at coordinate 402,917,609 of NC_058523.1, read as the reverse complement.
TACGGTGGCCTTAGTGGCTTTTTGGGGAGCATTGTGCCTCCACACCGCTCCAACAGAGACGTACTTCCTGTCAAAGGGAAGGAACTTCGGTAACACATCCTCGTCTCCATCGGTTCCACTTGTGGTTATCTCTACCCTTTACTTTGTATTTGCTTATGCTTGTGACTATATCTTACTTGTCTTAATAGCTCTCGTTGTTAGCTTCTATAGGGTTCACCTCATTGTCATATTATTTGTGAACCCGTATAGTGTTTACCTTAACTTGTTAAGATTAATTAAAAAGTGGTCGTTGTCTATTCACCCCCCCCCCTCTAGCCAACCATATCGATCCTTTCAATTGGTATCAGAGCCACATCTCTTTATTAAGGGTTTAACCACCCGAAGAGTATGGAAGGCAGAGAGGAAGTTAACCGTGGGCAACCCGAGGACATGGACTTGACTTCGGTCACAAGGGACGACTTGAATATGGCTATGGCAGCCCTCAAGACGTCCTTGACGAGCGAAGTCAAAACCATGCTTAAAGAATTAATTGATGGTCTTAAGAGTTCACCCGAACCAGCTTTAGTGGTTAAACCCACCATTTCCGATTCGGAGGCCAACTCCTCTAAGGAAGCGGCTAAAGGTATGCGACCTGCTTCACCTCACGAAAAGGATGGGACTGGAACATATGCTTCTGTTCCACCTCCCATGACATATGGAGGACCCGTTCTCGCACCTCGTCTTAATCCTGTTGGTCCTCCTCCTAAACTTGTGAAAGGTGACTTTGCTAACTGGGTATTTTCTATTAAGTCTCATTTGAATCACAGCTCAACAAACTTGTGGAGAATTATCGAGCAAGGATATTATCCCCATGACCCAAGCAACCTCACTCCAAGAGAAGATGCAGACAATCAATATAATGACTCTGCGTTGTTTATTCTCCAGTCTGCTGTGCCACCTGAAGATCTTCCCCACTTACGTCCCTTCACATTGGCCAAGGATTGTTGGGAGCATATTATGGTGTTGTATAAGGGAAGCTCAAGTATTCAACGATCCAACTATGAAGTGATACTTGATAAGGCCGATGAGTTTGTGATGAAAGAAGAAGAGGACCCTCGTGATCTCTATCGGAGGGTGACTGCTATTGCTGTGGCACTAAAGGACCATGGGAGTAAGGATGTGGATGACACATGGGTCAAGCGCAAGTTTCTCAAAGCCATCATGCCTTTCAATAAAGCCATGTCATGTGTCATTCGTCAGTGGCCAGACTTCCACTCCTTGTCTTCCAGTGAAGTGTTGGATGAGTTCATTGCAATGTCAATCATGAATGAAACAGCCGACAATGCACTTGCTCGTGTTCGATCAAAGACAACTTAACCGAACCTTGCATTGAAAGCAAGAGCAATGCTTGAAGAAGAAGAAGAAGAAGATGAGGAAGAGGAGAGTTGCCCTGAAGACACAAAGTATGCCTATCATGAGCACATGGCTCTTGCATCAAGGCAATTCTTGGGAAATAAAAGGAACTGAAGACCCACCTTCAACAAGAACAACTCGAGTGGATTCAAACCCAAACAATGAGTAAGGACATGTTATAACTGTGGCAATGTGAGTCACTTCGTGGCAGAATGTCCCTATGAGAAAAGGGAAGACAACGGAGGCAAGCTCATTCGCAAAGACAAAACCAAATCATTTCCTATCAAGAACAACTTTGTGAAGAAACCTCACCCAAAAGGGATGGTGGCCCTGCAGGAGTATCCTTTCGATGATGATGATGATGATGATACAGTGGCAACGGCGACTGTTGCTATTGCCACTACCTCTTCCCAGAAGGTGTCTCTCTTCAACGCCCCCAACGAGAACCACATCACCAAGTGTCTCATGGCAAAAGGTACCAATCAGGTAACTCCCATCATTAAGACCAACATTGCTTCTGCTCCTTCATTGTTAAATTGTGTTGAAGATAGTGATGTTGGAGAACTTAATGAGCATGATCTTGATAAGTTTCTGTGCACTATTAAGGGAGAACCCAAGAAGCACTTTGTTGCTCTCTTGGAACAACTGGGTGAGGCCACTGACCTCATTGAGTCTCATGAGGAGACCATCTCCGAGCTTCAGGGACATAGTCGTGACTATGCCGATGAAATTGCCGAATTATCTAGTGCTCTAGAAGAAGAGCGCACTCTTCGTGTGGCTCTTGAGGAGTCATATAACGATGACTCCGCTAAAATGCAAAAGAAACTAGATCATGATGTTGTTCTTACTCGCATGCTTAAATCTGAAAAGTATGCTCTTGAGGTTGGCCGTGACAGACTCAAAGAAGAAGTTGACATACTTGACAAGGCTCACAAAGCCTTGAAAGGTGTTCATTTCTCTCTAAAAGAGTCTCATGATCAACTCCAGGCAAAGCTTACCAAGGAGATCTCTACTTGTCCTCCCTTTGTGTTAATTGATAATACTTGTGCAACTAACCCCTGTTGTGAGCATGTTCATCTTGTGGAGGAAAATGCCAAGTTAAAGGAGAAACTTGAGAAGGGCCTTGTGGCATGCAGACAAGGTGAGAAGAGTCTGAACGATCTCTTGAGCACTCAAAAGGGTGTTGTAGGAAAGGAAGGACTTGGACTTACCTCCAAGTCAAAAGGTAAAAGGAAGAACAAGAACAAACGATCTCTCACCCTCATGGACATCTTTGTCAGAGAGGGTGAGGGGACTCAGAAGGTGAACAGGAACAAGGTGGACCATGGGAACCCCAAGAAGGGCAGAACCGCTCCTACTAACACAGCCGGCAAACTCAACTCTTCTTATGTTTTATGTTGTGCTAGTGATGGGCATGTTTATGCCAGATTTGTTGGTTCCTACGATGAAGATATTGAATGGGCTATCTGGGTTCCTAAGACCCTTGTCTCTAACATGAAAGGACCCATTAAAAAATGGGTACCTAAAACCAAGCCTTGATCTATTGCAGGAGTTTGCTTCCGGTGGGGTGTCATGGTTGCTCGATAGTGGAGCAACAAATCATATGACCGGAAGCAAGGACTTAGTGGTGGATGTGCATCCTTCTCCATCTATGCCCACCCATGTCCAATTCGCCGATGCATCCTCGTCAAAGGTATTGGGATTTGGTAAGGTGGTCGTCTCTCAAGAGTTATCTATTGAGAAGGTCATGCTTGTTGAGTCACTTGCCTACAATTTACTTTCGGTTCGTCAACTTGCAATCATGCGTTTTTCCACATTCTTTAATATTGACACTGTGGTCCTCCTAAGGAGCAAGACTCTTAAAGTAGCCTATGTTGGACATGTCGAAAATGGTCTCTATGTGGTGAACTTCTCAAAGCGACCCACTAAGACTGCGACATGTTTAATGGCTAAAGTTGACGTGGGCTGGCTTTGGCATCGCCGATTAGCTCATGTCAATATGAGATCTTTGCAAAGTCTTCTGACAGGGGACCATGTTCATGGACTAACAAATGTGAGCTTTGCTAAAGATCGTGTTTGCAGTGCTTGCATTGAGGAAAGATTCATGAAACTGCTCATCGCCCAACGACTCTTATCTACACTAAGAGGCCATTGGAACTTCTCCATATGGATCTGTTTGGTCCTCCAACATTTGATAGTCTTGGAGGCAGAAAATATTGCTTAGTGATTGTTGACGAATACTCAAGATATACCTGGGTATATTTCTTTAAAAAGAAGAGTGAAACTCAACAAACGGTCATCAACTTTGCTAATGAAGCGCAACGTCAACATGAAGCAAAGATCTTGATGATTAGGAGTGACAACGGCACCGAGTTCAAGAACTACACCCTAGATGAGTTTCTAGGTGATGAGGGGATAAAGCACCAATATTCTGCACCATACACCCCTCAGCAAAACGGCGTGGCAGAAAGGAAGAACCGGACCTTGATAGACGCGGCAAGAACAATGATGGCAGAATTCAAATCTCCATACAACTTCTGGGCAGAAGCCATCAACACAGCATGTCATGCGTCCAATCGGCTCTACATCCGTAAAGGCTTGAACAAGACTCCGTATGAGATTCTAACTGGAAACAAACCCAATCTCAAGTACTTCCGGGTATTCGGTTGTAAGTGTTTCATTCTCAAAAAGGGAGCTCGGTTAGCTAAATTTGATTCTAGAGCACATGAGGGTATCTTTGTTGGTTATGCTACAAACTCTCATGCTTACCGTGTCCTCAAAAGGTCCACCGGACTAATTGAGGAGACGTGTAACGTAGAGTTTGACGAAAATAATGGCTCCCAAGTGGAGCAAAGTGGTCCTTGTGATATAGGTGATGAAATTCCTCCCGAAGCCATAAGAAGAATGGGGATTGGTCAAATACTCCCCATTGAGGAACCCCTTGTGGCCTAAGGAGAAGGACAATGCTCTACTCAAGTGGAGCCATCACCCCCACAAGCCCCAGACGCTTCCGATGAACAAAGAGAAGACTCTCAACAAGTTGATCAAGCTCTCGGTCAAGATCACTTGCCTAACAATGGTGATGTGCCCCATGATATTCAAGCACTACCCCAAGACCTCGAACCTACTCATGATCAAGATCAAGTGCAACCCCGAGATCCAGAACAAGTTGAAGCACAAGATCAAGATCAAGAGCAACCACTAATACAAGATCAAACTAGTGAACCTGCTCAAGTCGAAGGACAAGATGATCAGGAGACTATCTCACAATTCTCGTCTGGAGCTCCAACAACCGGCTCAAGACGCAAGGGAAAACAGAAGCAACAAGTCGATGCTCCCCCGTTATCTAATGAAGAACTCTTGGAGCATCGAGCAGCCAAGAATGTGAACAAGCTGAGAGTCAAGTCACATCTTATGAAGAATGTCCTTGGCAGCTTAAAAAGGGGAGTATCCACTCGTCAACAGCTTTGGAATTATTGTGAGCATCACGCGTTTGTCTCGTATTGTGAACCTCAACAGGTACAGGAAGCGCTCGATGATGAGGATTGGCTTATGGCCATGCACGAAGAACTTAACAACTTCGAGCGCAACCAAGTCTGGGATTTAGTGCCTCGGCCAACGGAGGAACATAATGTCATCGGGACCAAATGGATATTCAAGAACAAGCAAGATGCAAATGGAATTGTGATTCGAAACAAGGCAAGATTGGTGGCTCAAGGCTACTCCCAAGTCGAGGGTATCGACTACAGTGAAACCTTTGCCCCTGTTGCTCATCTAGAATCTATTCGCATGTTACTTGCATTTGCTTCTCATCATAACTTCAAATTACAGCAAATGGATGTGAAAAGTGCATTTCTTAATGGTCCTTTGAATGAGTTAGTATATGTCAAACAACCCCCGGGATTCGAACATCCCAAGCTCCCCAATCATGTGTACAAACTCAATAAGGCACTCTATGGCCTTAAACAAGCCCCACGCGCGTGGTATGAGTACCTTACTGAGTTGTTACAAGATCGTGGGTTTGAAATTGGGAAGATTGATCCCACTCTTTTTACTAAGAGGGTTAAAGGGGATTTGTTCATATGCCAACTATATGTTGATGATATTATCTTTGGCTCTCCTAACATTTCATTCAATGAAGAATTTGCTGCACTAATGACTGAGAAGTTTGAGATGTCCATGATGGGAGAGTTGAAGTTCTTCCTCAGGTTCGAGATTAAACAAGGTCTAGAAGGGACATTCATCAAACAAGCCAATTACACTCAAGACATGCTCAAACGATTCGAGCTCGAAGATGTCAAACCGGTCAAGTTCCCCATGCCAACCAGATGCAAGCTTGACAGTGATCCCAATGGTAAAGCAGTGGATCAAAAGGTATACCGCTCCATGATTGGATCCCTCCTTTACCTCTGTGCATCTAGACCGGATATTATGTTGAGTGTAGGGATATGTGCACGGTTTCAATCCGCACCAAAAGAAAGTCATTACATGGCTGTCAAACGAATCTTTCGATATTTGGCTCATACCCCAAACTTTGGCCTCTGGTATCCCAAAGGAGCAAACTTCAATCTAGTTGGCTATTCTGACTCAGATTGGGCTGGAGATTGTGTGGAGAGGCAGTCAACGTCTGGAGGATGCCAATTCCTTGGTCGCTCTTTGGTAAGTTGGTCTTCAAAGAAGCAGAACTGCGTCTCCTTATCATCCACCGAGGTTGAGTATGTGGCGGCTGCAAGTTGTTGTGCACAATTGCTATGGATGAGGCAAACTTAAAAGGATTATGGTGTCACTTGTGACAAAGTGCCTCTTCTATGTGACAATCAAAGCGCCATCAAGATTTCCCTCAACCCAGTGCAACATAGCAAAACCAAACATATTGATATTCGTCATCACTTCATTCGTGAACATATCAAGCTAGGTGATATTGAGGTTCACTTCATCCACACTGAAGAGCAACTTGCAGATATTTTCACCAAGCCACTAGATGAAGCAAGGTTCCGGGAGTTAAGGCATGAGCTAAATATCATTGATTCAAGTAATGTGGATTGAAACTAGGCATGTTGCACCTCACTTTACATTTCATCTTGGTCTAGATGTAGGCATGGACATAGGGGGAGTGTTGTTCTCTCAATGAACTCTCCCTCCCCCCATTATGCGTAAATCAATCTAGTCTTTCACTTTAGCCATTGTCAAATGGCACTTGTGCTTCAAAGACGAGCATTGGTCATGAACCCAAGGATAATGCTTCGCGGTGTCATACCATTGTCTCAAACATAGGTGGCCTCGGCCACCGCCCCTCCATCCTCTCTTGCGTATAAAGGAGAGGATATACAATGACGAGCCAGTACATTTTCTTGGATGCCATCTCCTTTTACTCACTTGTCATGTGCCCAAGTTTCCCCTTTTTCCTTAGCCGTGTTGAAACATGTACAGCGGTACTACCGCCAGGACCCCAGCGGTACTACCGCCAGGGGTAGCGGTACTATCGCCAGGATTCAAAATCTAACATGACCGGCTAGAATATTTCTAGGGTTTCAAGGGGGAGCGGTACTACCGCCAGGGGGAGCGGTACTACCGCCAGGACTCCAGCGGTACTACCGCTGCACCCTAGCGGTACTACCGCCAGGTCAGCGGTACTACCGCTAGGGCCACAGCGGTACTACCGCTGGCCCGTACCCCTTGGACTATATAAAGGGAGGGGGAGCCCGATTTTCTCATCTGTTTCTTCTTCCTCGCGGCTCCTCCCTCCCTAGCCCGAAAACCCCCTGCTTGGATCTCTCTTCGTGGAGCTCCTTCCCCCCGTTGGTGTGGAAGGGTTGCTTCATCTCTTCTTCCTCCTCCAAAACCATGAATCCCGGTAAAAAGGCTCCTCCCTTCTTCTATTTTGTTGTTGTTCATGTTCTAGGGTTAGGAGCATTGGGGATTGGATTCATATTTTTGATCCTATGGCTAGTTCTTGGATGGCATGAAGGAAATATTTGAGGGGAGTATAGGTCCGATGATTTGTTATTGAATTTGCTGCCATGTTCTAGGATTTACTCGTCATAGATCGAACACTTGAACTTTTGGATTAGATCTAAAACGTGCCATCTCTTGCCTAGGCATGTATGTATCTCTTGTTGCTAAGTGTTCCTCATGACAGTAGGGCTGGGGTGTACGTCTTAGTGTTCATATTCAGCCCATGCCCTCGAAAACGAGTCTTATATGTCAGATCTGAAAGTCAAACCCCCAGCGGTACTACCGCCAGGGGTAGCGGTACTACCGCTAGGTCCCCAGCGGTACTACCACCAGGGGTAGCGGTACTACCGCTATGACCCCCAGCGGTACTAGCGCCAAGGCTAGCGGTACTACCGCCAGGGGTGGCGGTACTACCGCCGTGAGCGTTCACTGTGTACTTTTTCTGCTTGTTTTTGCTTAGCAATGCGTGTTTACTTGTTTTGCGTTCTCAAGTTTCATTGCCTTGACTTCTCTTGTCGCCTCTTTTTCGCTATATGGTCTGTGTCACAGGTAGCTCTGCTCGCCGTTCGAACCCCCCACGGGACACGGCGTCCAAACAGTTTCGCAACACAGAGGCGCCCGAGGGGTCTGCCACGTCTGGTCTGCCTCCCAAGAAGAAGTCCTTCAAGAAGGTCGCTCACAAGGACAAGAGGGTCAATATCCGTACAATGTCCCCCAAGGACTTTCTGCAATTTCGCACCAAGAACCTCTATCTCAAGGAGAGGGAAGTGATCGATGGTGTTGAAAATGTCTGGGCAAGGGACCAGTGCAGGATCTATCGGGATGTTGTTGCTCACTTCAAGAAGAACTATGTCTCTGTTCAGTGGATTGATCTGGCACATCTTCAGCGGAACGTGGACTACTTTGGTGATGCCCTCTCTCTGGTTGACAAACTGGGCATCAAAGACATCATCACCTTCAAGACGGACTTTGATCCCACTGCAGTTGCTCAGTTTTATGTCACAGTCCATTTCTCTCCAGATGCACAGCGTTCCATGATATGGATAACTGGGTCACAGAAGATGACCGGTTCCTGGACTGAGTTCATGCAGTTCCTTCACATTGACTTTCAGGGTGGTGACACTCCTCTTGGGTTGCGTCCTCATGCTCCAGCCCCCACCGATAGGGCCTCCGCAAAGGACAGACTGCAGTCATTGTATCTGAGGAAGGGGGTGCTTCCCAAGCACCTGGACATCATGCATCGGATCTTTCGCAACACCCTCTTCCCTCGGAGTGGTAACTTCGATGAGGTCCATGGCTACTTGGCTGAGATGATGTTACTTTGTGAGGAGGCTATGTCTCAGGAGTCTGCTAAGCTGGATGTTTCAGATGTGATGTTCACAGAGCTCTGGAACTGCATCATCAATCGTAAGGTTCCTATCTACGGGCCTTACCTGTTCGCATACATTAGCCATAAGTGGCAACAGGCTTTTCCGGATGAGCTGCTCTACGCACAGTCTGATTACATAGTGCATGACCCAATCAGGCTTCGCGTCAAGGACAAGTGGGCCAACCCATCTACATCCTCTCAGCACATGGATACTGATACAGAGACCGCTGCTGACAGAGGAACTGCCTCTCAGTCCCGCTCGTCTGCCATGCCATCTTGGGCTATCAAACTGCAGGACAAGATGAAGACACTTTTCTGTATGCAGGCCAAGGGTCAGTACCAGACACACGTGGCTCAGAAGCAGAGCCGCCAGAGGCATAAGCGTGTTCTCCGGACCTTGGATGTGGACATCTCCAGCGGCTCAGAGGACGACATCACTCCTGAGGCCACTTGGATGCAGGCTCAGGGGTACCAGTGGTCTGGTGATGAGGCGGAAGAGGAAGAGGAGGAGCAGACCGACCAGGAGGGGACAGACGAGTCTGGTGATCCTGAAGACGAGGAGTAGTTACCTGTGGCATTAGGTGTGCCCCTTTTTGGTGTCTTGTGCCAAAGGGGGAGAGAGTCTAGGATTTGCTTTCATTTCGAACTTTGCATTGCTTTGCTTTATTTCGTATGGTTTGCTTCGAACTTGGTTTGATTCTCGTTTGCTATCTTTTGTGAGACATGATCATATTTCCATCATATGCTGTGAGTCATATGTCCCGTATTGTCATATATCTCTATGTTTTTGTTCTCATATTATTCTCTGTGCAAATCCGGTATTGTCATCAATCGACCAAAAAGGGGGAGATTGTTGGGGCATAGTTTATGCCTAAGTAATTTTGGTGATTGATGACAGTACCGTACAGGACTAACCGTGTGTGTCTAGGTTTCAGGTAACACTCGTCAACGGCACAAGATGACACGTCTCCTCTCTTCTGGAACGGAAGCACGGCGCTCTCTACGATTCTCTTTATTTGAGTCATAGGAAAGCCGTACTATTAAGAGGGGATCCGTAATGGAAAGGTTTGGGTGGAATCTATCTTTACACACGCACACTTCACATTCTCTCTTTCCTTATCTTTTGGAGCGGCCCTCGCCTATTCGTCTTGAGTATCTCTGCAAAATGGTCCCCAGCGGTAGTACCGCTAGCCAGCGGTAGTACCGCCCCTGGTCAGCGGTAGTACCGCTCCAGGTGCTTTGTTCCACCTACCTAGCAGTAGTTCGTGGACGGACCCTTTTGCGAAGACTTTCCCGGCGGTAGTAGTGCTTGTGCACTACCAAGGGGCCAGCGGTAGTACCGCTGGAGGCCCAGCGGTAGTACCGCTGCAGCCAGCGGTAGTACCGCCAGGCAGCGGTAGTACCGCTCCTGCACAGCGGTAGTACTGCTGGTACTCGGGCAGAGAGTGGGAAAACGGTCTGATTTTTCCCCCACTATATAAAGGGTTCTTCTAGCTGAGGAACCCTATCTCTTACCTCTCTAAGCTCCATTGTTGCTCCACAAGCTCAAAAGTGCCCGATCTCTCTCCCTAGCCAATCAAACTTGTTGATTCTTTAGGGATTGGTTGAGAAGGCCTAGATCCACACTTCCACCAAGATAAAAGTTGATTCCCCCACCAATCCCTTGCGGATCTTGTTACTCTTGGGTGTTTGAGCATCCTAGACGGTTGAGGTCACCTCGAAGCCATATTCCATTGTGGTGAAGCTTCGTGGTTTAGTTGGGAGCCTCCAAGCTTTGTGTGGAGTTGCCCCAACCTTGTTTGTAAAGGTTCAGTCGCCGCCTTCAAGGGCACCTATAGTGGAATCACGGTACCTTGCATCGTGGGAGGGCGTGAGGAGAATACGGTGGCCTTAGTGGCTTTTTGGGGAGCATTGTGCCTCCACACCGCTCCAACGGAGACGTACTTCCTGTCAAAGGGAAGGAACTTCGGTAACACATCCTCGTCTCCATCGGTTCCACTTGTGGTTATGTCTACCCTTTACTTTGTATTTGCTTATGCTTGTGACTATATCTTACTTGTCTTAATAGCTCTCGTTGTTAGCTTCTATAGGGTTCACCTCATTGTCATATTATTTGTGAACCCGTATAGTGTTTACCTTAACTTGTTAAGATTAATTAAAAAGTGGTCGTTGTCTATTCACCCCCCCCCTCTAGCCAACCATATCGATCCTTTCAGTAGCATTGTCCCTTCTCTCTTTTTATCTCTTTTTTTATTTGGGCTCTTAGGCCTCTTCTCTCTTTTTTTTCTTTTCTATTTTCTCCCTTTTTTGGGGGCTCTTTGGCCTCTTTTTTTATTTCCTCACATGAGACAATGCTCTAATAATGATGATCATCACACTTTTATTTACTCAGAGCTCAAAGCTCAAAATGATGATGACTCTATAGGAAATGCCTCCGGCAGTGTACCGGGATGTGCAACGATCTAGCATGGCGTATGACGTTGAAAACATCTCCCTAGGTATCTTACGATCATGCAATGGCAATATGAGAGTGACGACACAAGTCATGAGACGGAACGGTGGGAATTGCATGGAAATATATCTCGGAATGGCTATGAAAATGCCATAGTAGGTAGGTATGGTGGCTGTTTTGAGGAAGGCATATGGTGGTTTGTGTACCGGCGAAAATTGCCCGGCACTAGAGAGGCTAGCAATGGTGGAAGGTGAAAGTGCATCTATACCATGGACTCACATTAGTCATGAAGAACTCACATACTTGTTCCGAAAGTTTGTATTAGTAATCGAAACAAAGTGTTAAATGCATACTCCTAGGGGAAGGCTTGGTAGGTGGTAACCATCGCGCGATCCCGACCTCAACACAAAGGATGATTGGCTCAACATAAACAAGACTAGTCATAAAGGTTTTGCTTGGCTCAAACACAAAAATAAACACAAAAGACACTATCATAATGGAATTATAATGGCGTGGGCGCAACAAAATAGAAATAAAAAGATAAATTCATTGGGTTGCCTCCCAACAAGCGCTATTGTTTAACGCCCTTAGCTAGGCATTGATAATTCAATGATGCTCACATAAAAGACAAGAATTGAAGCACAACGAGAGCATCATAAAGCATGTGAAAATCACATCTAAGTCTAACATACTTCCTATGCATAGGCATTTTATAGGAAAACAGATTGTCGAGACAACCAATAGTTGACATATGCAAGAAAGAAGAAAGAGACAATAGCAATCTCCACATAATGAGAGGTAATTTGGTAACATGAAAGTTTATACCACAATATTTTCCTCTCTCATAGCAATTACATGTGGGATCATAATCAAATTGAACAAAATAGCTACCACAAAGGATATTCTTTTCATGATCCACATGCATGCAAAGTTGACGCTCTTCAAAAATGGTGGGATTATCATCAACTAAAGTCATGACTTCTCCAAACCCACTTTCAATATTATTGCAAATATCATTGCAACAAGTAGTGGACATGGCAAAACTAGCATCCCCAAGCTTAGGGTTTTGCATATTTTTAGCATGATTGTCATTAATAGAATTTATACTCCCTCTATCACAGTTTGTAGGGCGCATCTTGTTCAGCTCTAGGCCCAAGGTGCATCCTGATAGGCAGGAAATAAGGAGGCTCCCTCGCTGCGAAAGTAAAGAAGAGGCGCCTAATGATGCGTTAAACCAGCGCTTAGTAACCTCCTCCTCCAATAAAGGAAGGAACCGATTGCATGCATTGGTGGAGCGAAATTGTAGCCAGTTTCCTTCTTCCTCCCGCGACCTCCTTTCTCCCCGCGCACTTTCCTTTCTCCCCGCGCTCTTTCCTTTCTGTCCCGCTCGGTTTCCATCTAAATCTCCCCGTGCTCTTTCCTTTCTCTCCCGCTCGGTTTCCATACAAAGCTCCCGCCGATTTCGGAGTATAAGTAGCCGCGGCGATGGAGGGACACGAACAGATGGCTCCATCTTCTCTCCTCTCTCCTCTCTCCAATGGCGTCGTCGTAGCAAGGTGCAGAGGATCGCCGGCCTCCTCCTCTTGGCCTCCGTGGGCTTTCTAGGGTCGCTTTCCAGCCGAGAGCACCGCCGCCCGGAGGTCTTCCTCCTCTTGGTCTCATCGGACGCTCGGGTGCTCCTTCCTTCTCCATCGGCACGGCTGGTTTCGAGCGCCTTCCTCCTCCGACTACTTTGCCTCGACGGCGCGTCGGCCTCGCACGCCCATCTTGTGCTCCGGCACCTAACGAGGCCGGTTCCTCGAACTGGAGTGCCTTCGTCGGCGAGGCGGGTACAGGCAGTGGAGGGATCGGCAGTTCTACATTCGTGGGCTTTAACCTCATCAATGGCAGCGGCGGTATCTCGTTTGGCGGTGGCGGTGGCGGTGGCGGCGTGATCTCTTTTGGCGGCGGCGGCAGCGAGTCCCTGGGCTTCACGTTCAGTACCGGCGCCGGTGGCAATCGGAGAGAAGGATCCTCCCATGATGGAAGCACAGAAGGTAAACAGATCATGCGTGTATAGCGAGTCCCTGGGCTTCACGTTAAGTCCGTAAATCATGCAATTTTTTTTGACGTAGATCATGCATGTATAGAAGCTGTGATGGAGGGAGTATGCACAGCTTTGACGTAGATCACAACTTTGACGTAGATCATGCATGTATAGAAGGCGTAGTGTCGTGGGTATAAGTCTCACAGTAGATGTATGGGGTACGAAAGGATGGGCAGGGCCTTAGCTACGGCGAGGTTGTATGAGTTCAGGTCGCTCTACGGTGGAGGTAAAATCCCTACGTCTCAGTGCTCTTGGAGCTTGTTGTCGAGTGGAATATGGATTACAGTGAATTGCTAACCCCTGCACCAGTGGGGAAGGGCGGCTTATATAGAGTGCGCTGCCCTTCACAACTGTTCGGTGCACAGGGGTGGAGTAGTGGCGAATAAATGCATACGTTACAGGTAATGTATGTCTTAAATGCTAGTAAAGGTACATGGAAACGTATGACCGTTGCCCTCCAGGGGGGTTACGATGTACAGAGTGGAATCCAGTCGGTAAGTTTGATACGCTCTGAATGCTCATCTCCGACTGGATGATGGAGGAATCGTCGCCGACTGGATGATGGGAAGTCCTTAATTCAGTCGGAACTGACTAAGGGCCTTATCCCTTATGAAGGGTAGTCCTTGGGTAGGACCCGTAGGGCAGGCCTATGACCCTACCCTAGGACTACAACCCCATCATTAGTCCCCGAATGGATCGGGGTTGGAACGACGAAGTGATGCTTGGAGTACGGATCCGACTGGTATGGATGCGACTTTGGCGTTGTTTGCCTCGATCCATTTTATCCTCTTGACCAGTGATCTGAGTGGATGTATATGTGAAACGAACCATCAGGGACCGAGTGCTTCCGTGGAATCTTTTGACGTGACCAGTCAACTGATAGCGGCGGATTTTCTGGGATCCTCAAATTTCGGTTGCCGCGCGCTCAGCGGGGATGTCGACATCGTCATCGAGTAGTATCTGCCGCCTCGATTTCCGCGCCTTCATCTCCTCCACTAATATTTCAGCAACCGGTCGGGGGATAAGATTTCGGGGCCACCTGCTAGTGACCCAGTCGGAACCTTATTTAAACCTCTCCAGCGAGGGTTTTTCGTTGCACTCGCCTGATAACTCGCACTCGTCCCGCTTCTCCCGTGACTTCTTGCGCATCCCAAGCTTCTTCCTTCCTCTCCTCCCCCGCGGATCTGCAGCCTCCACCATGACGAAGGGGCAGACGAGCAAGCTCGAGGTGTGGAATAAGAAGAAGGCGGCGGCTCCTGATCAGTGGCGGCAGCGAGCGCTGCCGGCGAGTTGGATCCAGGGGGATTTCCTCCCCTCGACGGTGACGGTGGCGGACATGCTGGATCTGGTGGAGCAAGGCATGATCGAGAACGAGACGTGGAGGCTGCCGGCGGAGGGTGAGACGGAGCCGGCGCCCCAGGAGGGGGAGCGCGTCTTGCTGCTCAGCCACGTGTACCGAGGCTTCTCTCTGCCTCCTCATCCCTTCTTCAGAGGTATAATGAACCACTCCGGGGGGCAGCTCCACCATTTTCCTCCCAACGCAATAGCTCATCTCTCTGCCTTCGTCGTGCTATGCGAGTGTTTTATCGGTTGTCCTCCCCATTAGGGGCTCTTCAAGCACATCTTCTCCGCTAGATCCCAAACCATCAAAAGACTTAGCCAGTCGGACGACAAAACTCATCTCCTCCAGCTCTGCGGAGGCTTAGGCTTCCATAAGAAAAGTAAAAGTAGCTATCTCGCTCTTCAGTTGTCCGAATCCGTTAGGAACTGGCAGTCGACTTGGTTCTACTGCTAGGACGTTGCTTGCCCGAATGCCGCAACTGGACTGCCACCTTTTAGCATAGACCGACCGGCTCCACCTAGGCAGCTTGCGCTCACGAAGATGGAAAAGATCCAGATCCAGCCTCTGGTCGATGCGCTGGTAGAGGTCGTCCGAAAGGGAGTCACTGGCATAGATTTGCTGGAGATTTTTCTGGGTTGGCGTATCCAGCCTTTGCAAGCTCGACACCACGCCATGTGGCACTACACGGGGCCTGAGGACTCCACTCGGACTCACCCCGAGTGCGTGACCGGGGAGGTTGTGACGGCGTGGGTCCGCAACATCATAGGCGCCTGCGATAACCCCAGAGGAGCCCGGCGAGTGAAGCCCTTCCGCGAGGACAACCCTCCTCCGAATGAGGTGAGTATAACTTGTCGAGTGCACACAATTGTCTTAGATTTATCGCTTTTTCTTGTATCACTGTCTGACGTCTGATGTTGTCGACTGTATCTCGTGCAGGCGTGGACCAACTGGTTTTCTCCTGTCTCGAACAGGAATCCGACTGAGGAGGAGGAAGGCAGCTAGGAGGGCAGCGTGGAGAGCGTCGAGTACGTCTCCGGCAGTGGGGAGACGGAGGAGGAGTCCGAAGAAGAAGAGGGGGAAGATGAAGAACAGAACTCGCCACCCCCACCACCAGAGCCTCGAACTAAACGTCGTCACGAACCCGTGGCTCCGTCGGCTCCCCCAGCGGCCTCGAGTGCCCCGCCAGCTCCTCCTGTGGTTCCGAGTGCCTTGCCAGCTACTCCCGTGGTTCCGAGTGCCCGGAGCACAAAGAGGACCAGGGACTCTGCTGCTGAGCCCGCGGGCCAGCCCTCTAAGGTGGCCAAACCGAGCGGATCCAAGCCTCGGAAAGCTTTGTCGCGGATGCGGATCGCCGTTCCCGTCGCCTCAGCGTAAGTGTATTGTTCTCCTATCTTCTTCCAGTATTTGATTGAACTCATGCTTATTGGTCGAGTGAATTTTACTCGACAGAGCTGCCACCTCTGCCACTTCTCTGCCACGCCAGGAAGACGATCCCATGGATACGGACAATGTTGTCACATCCCAGCAAGGTATGTCGTGGCGACTCCGAGAGCTTACATTATTGTTTCACGAATTCTGTCTTTGGTCTTGCCTTTTTTCCTGTGGTCTCACGTCGTTCGGTCGGGCTTCCTTCAGAGGTGATTCATGTGGAGGAGAACGACCAGAAGAGGTCCGAGTAAGCTGCGGTGCCTGTCCTTGAGGCTGTTCCATCTGTTACTACTCCCGCCATGGACGCGCCGCCAACCGAGACGATGTCGTCGACTGAAACGACGCTCATCGCTGCTGAACCGACTCGAGCAGGACTTGGGATGCCCAAGGAGTCTCTTGTGGTGCCAGGTCCGTCGGCCGTCCAGTACGACGCCCAGCGCCTCCCGGAAGATCAGGTGGGAGCTGCCAAGGGGGCCATGGTGCAGGCGGAGTTGATGGCGGGTGATGCCAAGAGAGCGTACGACTCCATCGCGTCTGTGTACAAGCGAAGCTTGGAACTCCGGGATGATATCCGAGTAAGTGGGCTAGTAAGTATTTACTTTCCCCTTGTAACCCAGTGGTTGTTTAAGCAATATACTCGGATACAGTATGATTATTTTGTAGTGGGTTCACTCTTAGTGAACCCAGTGGGTGTAGTCCCCGAGACTTCCGTCGAGTGCTTGCACCGACAGTTGTCTTTATATACATTTTCTTTAACTTGATCAGGTCAAAACTAATCTGTTCGAATGTTACCAATGGGGGCACTCCGAGTGCACCTACTGGATTAGTCCCCGGGAGTAATTATACTCAGGTCGGGTAGTAGTAACCTCATAGGCTTGTTTTTGTTATGTATCTCAATAGGGCGAACCTATTTGAGCTTCATTCGAGTGGGGTCACTCTTAATGAACCCACTGGGTGTAGTCCCCGAGACCGCTGTCGACTGCTTGCGTCGGCAGGGGTCTGAAGAACTTCGAGTTTTTATTGTTTTCCTTGTTGAATTTGTCTGATCTTCCCTTCGCGCTGATTTGCAGAAGACTTGCGAGATGGGATCAGCGTACAACACTCTCAAGGCTGAACAGATTCAGCTTGCTGCGGAACTGGAGGCAGCAGTGCATGACTTGACTGGTGTGAAGGGCGCTCTGGCTGAACGAGAGAAGTCCTTGGAGGAGTCTCGTGAGGCAAACAAGGCATTGGTGGCCGAAATGGAGAAAATGGGGAAACAAAGAACCGAGCTGATGGGACAGATGAAGGTGATGAATAGGCGGTGCATATCACAAGAGAAGTACGTCAGTGACTGGGCAAGGAAGATGATTCCGCTTCTCGGTGGTAAGTTATGTTTTTCCGAATGCTTCTTGACTGTGTATTTCATTCTGCGCTTACTTTCTGCTCGTCTTGTCTTTGCAGATTTTTGTATGGACGCTGAGGCTGAAGCAGCTGACGTTGAGCGGTCGGTTATTCCGAACGTTCCACTCGGCGAGGACGCCAATCGAGACATGCTCCAAGCACACATTCGCCTAGGCAAAGTGGGACCTTTCATCGGTAGACTGAGAGAGGTCGTCGGCCAAATCGACAAGGAGCTGTGGCCCGAAGACGAGTCCCGGCAAGAGATGGAAGGGTTGATGACTCGGCTGGAGGACGTCCCGAACCGAGTGCAAGCGTGGAAGAAGTCTGCTGCTCGCTGTGGTGCGGACGTGGCGCTGTCGCTGGTCCGAGTGCACTGCAAGGAGGTTGGCGAAGAGAAGTTGAAGGCGTTGCGGGTCGCCAACACCAAGAAGCTTTGATTCGAAGATTTCATGGAGACCTTCCTTGAGAGCGCCATTCGCATCGCAGACGGGATCGACCTCGACACTTTCGTGGAGCCTACCAGTCCCAGTGCAAGTCCTGACGACGCTTGAGAAAACTTTTACCTTGGTATGCCGAGTGTTTACTTGTATCAAACTTTGGCCACTGCTGTTGGCCGTCACATTCATGGTTCGGTGTGGATAAGCTTGATCTACACCGAACCGACTATCTTTAAACCAACTTTGAATTGGAACCGACTATTTTGCTCTTCCTTTGCCAAAGAATTGTTGACACGATTTTGGCTCGTGGTTTTTGTTTGGCGTTTCTTGGTGAAGCCAATGGAAAACATGCGGAGCATGTAATTGTCAGTTGTCTTGACATTTGCATGAGCCTCAATGAGGGTCTGCTAAGCCTCCGAGTGGATCTGTAGGATACACTCGAAGGGAGTTCTTTACTTAGGCGATTCGTTATCGCAGCTAAGTCTTAAAGCGCGACCGTAAGGTCGCACTCGGAGCGAGTTGGTACTCATGTAATTGTTAGTTGTCTTGACATCTACATGAGTCTCAATGAGGGTCTGCTACTCATGTAATTGTTAGTTGTCTTGACATCTACATGAGCCTCAATGAGGGTCTGCTAAGCCTCCGAGTGGATCTATAAGATACACTCGAAGGAAGCTTTTACTTAGGTGATTCTTGGTCGCAGACAAGTCTCCGAGTGGGACATTTAGAGCACACTCGGAGAAAGTTGTTGCTTAGGCGATTCTGGATCGCAGCTAAGTCCCCGAGTGCGACGTTTAGTGCACACTCAGAGAAAGTTTGTACTTAGGCGATTCTTGATTGCAGCTAAGTCCCCGAGTGCGACGTTTAGTGCACACTCGGAGAAAGTTAGTACTTAGGCGATTCTGGATCGCAGCTAAGTCCCCGAGTGCGACGTTTAGTGCACACTCGGAGAAAGTTAGTACTTAGGCGATTCTGGATCGCAACTAAGTCCCCGAGTGCGACGTTTAGTGCACACTCGGAGAAAGTTTGTACTTAGGCGATTCTTGATCGCAGCTAAGTCCCCGAGTGCGACGTTTAGTGCACACTCAGAGAAAGTTAGTACTTAGGCGATTATGGATCGCAGCTAAGTCCCCGAGTGCGACGTTTAGTGCACACTCGGAGAAAGTTTGTACTTAGGCGATTCTTGATCGCAGCTAAGTCTTTCTTTTTCTTTTTCTTTTTTGAGACCGGAGTCTGCGAACGCGGAAGAATTTTGAATCTGCAAAAACTCAATCTGCTTTGTATTACTTCAGCGATACTTGTTCTTTACATAGCTTCAGTCGATGGTCACGTGTAGAAGCGCTTCAGGAGATCTCCGTTCCATGCTTGCGGCTGGTCCGTTTCCCTGTCGAGGTTGTAGAGTCGATATGCTCCGTTGTTCAGCACCTTGGAGATGATGAAGGGTCCTTCCCAGGCGGGAGCCAATTTGTGAGGCGTGTGCTGATCCACTCGGAGCACCCGGTCGCCTGCTTGGAATGTACGGCTCCTGACGTGTCGCGCGTGAAAGCGCCGCAGATCTTGTTGATAAATGGTTGAGCGAGTCCGTGCCATCTCGCGCTCCTCCTCTAGTAGATCCACTCCGTCTTGCCTTGCTTGCTCTGCTTCAGCTTCGGAGAAGAGTTCAACTCGTGGAGCGTTGTGAAGCAAATCACTCAGAAGGACTGCCTCTGCTCCGTAAACGAGGAAGAACGGGGATCGCCCTGTAGATCTATTTGGGGTTGTGCGGAGGCCTCACAGCACCGAAGGCAGTTCAGTGACCCATACGCCGGCAGCATGTCCCACTTCTCGCAGGAGTCGAGGCTTCAAACCTTGCAGAATAAGTCCATTCGCCCGCTCTGCTTGCCCGTTTGTTTGGGGATGCGCCACAGATGCAAAATCCACTCGGATACCTTGGCCTGTACAGAAACCTTTGAATCTGTCCGAGTCAAAGTTTGTGCCATTGTCAGTGATTATGTTGTGCGGTACCCCGAATCTGGAGATGATGTCCCTGACAAACTTGATGGCCGTAAGGGCGTCGAGCTTCTTGATGGGCTTGGCTTCAATCCACTTTGTGAACTTGTCGACTGCCACCAACAGATGTGTGAATCCCCCTTGGCCTGTCCTGAATGGACCGACTGTATCTAATCCCCACACTGCAAACAGCCAAACAAGAGGGATTGTCTTCAACGCAGATGTTGGCTTGTGGGACTTGTTAGAGTAGAACTGACAGCCTTCGCATCGGTCGACCATATCCTTCGCCATTTCATTCGCCTGCAGCCAAAAGAAGCCAACTCTGAATGCTTTGGCGACGATTGCCCTTGAGGAGGCGTGATGACCGCAGGTTCCTGAGTGAATTTCTTCCAGGATTAACTGTCCCTCCTCAGGGGAGATGCATCGTTGAAGGACGCCTGAAACGCTTTCCTTGTACAACTGGCCATCAATGACACCGAACGACTTTGACCTGCGGACGATCTGTCTGGCTTGGACTTCGTCTTCTGGTAATTCTTGCCTCAGGATGTATGCAATGAACGGCATAGTCCAATCGGGGATGATAGCAAGAATCTCCATGATCAAATCAACCACAGCAGGGACTTTGACTTCAGTCGGATCTGTCGAGCTCTTTGGTTGTACTGGTTCCTCTGTGAAAGGATCTTCTTTAACTGAGGGAAGGTGAAGGTGCTCGAGGCAGACGTCACTCGGGACTGGTCTCCGAGTGGATCCAAGTTTCACCAATTCATCAGCTGCTTGGTTTTTCAGTCGCGGAACATGGTGGAGTTCCAGACCTTCAAACTTTTTCTCGAGCTTCCTCACCGCATTGCAGTATGTGGTCATGGTGGGGTTCCTGACGTCCCACTCCTTCATCACTTGATTAACCACCAAATCCGAATCGCCATAGACCATCAGTTGACGGACGCCGAGTGCGATGGCCATGCGCAGTCCATAAAGGAGAGCTTCATACTCTGCCTCGTTGTTGGAGGAATCAAAGTGTATCTGCAACACATACTTGAGTTTGTCACCTTTTGGCGATATGATCACAACGCCGGCGCCGGAGCCATTCAACATCTTGGACCCATCGAAGAACATTGTCCAATGAGCCGAGTAGATGTGGGTCAGTTGCTGTTGTTCTACCCATTCTGCTATGAAGTCAGCCACAGCTTGAGACTTTATAGCTTTCTTGGCCTCGAACTTGATGTCGCAGTATAACATCTCCATTGCCCACTTCGCCACTCGGCCCGATGCGTCCCGATTGTGGAGGATTTCCGATAACGGAGCATCAGAAACGACAGACACCGAGTGGTCTTGGAAATAATGAGCCACCCTCTTCGCAGTCATGTAAATCCCGTAGATAAGTTTTTGATAGTGGGGATACCTCTGCTTGGAAGGAGTCAGGAATTCAGACACATAATACACTGGCCGCTGAACCTTGTATGCTTTGCCTTCTTCTTCCCATTCGACTGTGAGAACAGTGATGACGACTTGATTTGTAGCCGCGATGTACAGAAGAAGGGGTTCTTTACTGAGCGGAGCAGTAAGAACCGGCTGGATGGAAAGTAGGACTTTGAGGTCGTAGAATGCGATTTGGGCTTCGTCTGTCCACTCGAAAGTATTTGATTTCTTCATGATTCGGTACAGAGGAAGTGCCTTCTCGCCGAGTCGACTGATAAACCTGCTCAAAGCCACTAGGCAACCTGTGAGCCTTTGAACATCGTGTATTCTGACCGGCCGCTCCATTCGGACGATGGTCCCGATCTTTTCGGGGTTGACATCGATCCCTTGTTCGGAAACGAAGAAACCGAGTAACTTTCCGCTGGGAACACCGAATGAACACTTGGCTGGGTTGAGCTTGATATCGTACCTACGAAGGTTGGCGAATGTTTCTGCCAAGTCAGTCAGCAGGTCGGAACCTTTGCATGACTTGACTACGATATCATCCATATACGCCTCCACATTCCGACCGATCTGGTCAAGGAGGCATTTTTGGATCATGCGCATAAAGGTTGCTCCTGCATTCTTTAAACCAATTGGCATAGTGATATAGCAGAAGCACCCGAATGGGGTGATGAAGGCTGTTTTTAATTCATCGGGGCCATACAAACGGATCTGATGATAGCCCGAGTAGGCATCAAGGAATGACAAACGCTCGCAACCCGCAGTCGAATCGACAACTTGATGATGCGGGGGAGCGGGAAATGGTCTTTCGGGCAGACCTTATTGAGATGCTTGAAGTCGATGCACATTCGGAGAGACTTGTCCTTCTTGGGCACCATGACAACATTGCCGAGCCACTCGGAGTGGTGTACCTCGCGAATGAAGTTGGCTGCCAAAAGCTTAGCCACCTCTTCTCCGATTGCCTTCCTCTTGTGCGCGGCGGACCGACGCACGCGTTCTTGTACAGGCCGAGCGGCAGGGTCCACATGCAGTCGGTGCTCAGCCAACTCCCTGGGTACACCTGGCATGTCAGCGGGCTTCCATGCGAAGATGTCCCAGTTCTCACGGAGGAATTGGATGAGCTCGACTTCCTATTTAGGATCGAGGGTGGTGGAGATGTTCTTCGGGGCAGCGGTGTCATCCGTCGGGTGGATGCTGACCTTCTTCGTCTCTCCCGCCGACTGGAATGCGGACTCCGAAGCTGGCTTCTTCGAACGCATCAAGTCGGTGGGGTCGACTGTCTTCTTGTACTCGTCAAGCTCGAGGACAGCCATCTGCTGATCGGCGATCCTCGATCCCTGCTGCAGACACTCCCCGACCCGCTGCCGATTGCCTGTAATAGTGATCACACCTTTTGGGCCTCTCATCTTCAGCTTCAGGTACACGTAACATGGACGGGCCATGAAACGCGCATACGCCGGGCGGCCCAGAATTGCGTGGTATGCACTCTGGAAGTCCACCACCTCGAACGTCAGTTTTTCCTTGCGGCAGTTCTTGTCGGAACCGAAGACAACGTCCAACGCGATCTGGCCGAGTGACTTGGCCTTTCGTCCAGGGACGACTCCATGGAACTGCATGTTGCTCTTGCTAAGTTTGGACATCGGAATGCACATCCCCTTGAGAGTGTCAGCGTACATGATGTTCAAGCCGCTACCGCCGTCCATGAGGACTTTGCGCAGTCGGACTCCTTCCACCACCGGGTCGACGACCAGAGCCTGCCTCCCTGGGGTGGGTACGTGTGCTGGATGATCCAACTGGTCAAAGGTGATCGCAGTCTAAGACCATTTGAGGAACGTGGGGTTGGTCTGTGTGGCCATGTTCACCAGCTTTAGTCGACTCTTGCTTTCAACGTCAGGAAAAATCATCAGTGTTGCATGGACTTGGGGGAATGGATCCTCCTTGTCCTCCTCATCTTGTTCATTGTCCTTTTCACTCGGCTGCCCTTCGCCGAACCCCTGGATCAGGAGGCGACATTGCTGAGTGGTATGCTTCGGAAATATGGCGTGCCCTCTTCATCCATCTTCGTGTGAATTGGACATGGCTGGTCCAGGATGTGGTTTCCGAACCGCTTCTTCTTGGGGGTGAACTGAGCCTTCCCCTTGCCCTTGAACTTGGCATTGGTAACGGCTGCGGCCTTTGCCTGCGGAGTGGACGGAGCTTTCTGCTTGTGCTTCCGGGTGTTGTTCCCATCTCCATCGGCGACTGCTTTGTGCTTGCCACTACGAATGCGGTCCTCTTCTTCGCCATTTGCATAGCGTGCCTCTATCTCCATCATCTTACTCATGGAGATGTCGCCTGTTCGACCGAACTTCAGGAACAGATCTCTGTACCGCACGCCTGCCTTGAAGGCGCAGACTGCTTGGTGCTCTGTGACGTTCTCCACCATGTGGTAGAGGGTCGTCCAACGCTGAATGAAATCGTGCAGGGGCTCATTCTGCTTCTGGACACAGTGTTGGAGCTCCACGAGACCAGCAGGGCGTTTGCATGTCCCTTCGAAGGTCCTGATGAAGACTCGGGCCAGATCTGCCCAGCTGTAGATGCTTGAAGGAGCCAACTGGTTCAGCCACGCTCGTGTCGAGCCGTCGAGCATCAGGGGGAGGTGTTTCATGGCGACGTGGTCGTCCCCACCTCCGATCTGGACTGCCACTCGGTAGTCGTCCAGCCACGTTTCTGGCTTGGATTCTCCTGTAAACTTGCTGATCCCCGTCGCCAATCGGAAGTTGGGAGGGATGTCAGTCGAACGGATGGCTCGATTGCAACACTCGGGACCAGAGACGATGGTCCTGCTACCACTCGGACGGTCTATATCGTGACCATCGCGGTGGGCCCGGCCCCTGTCGACCCTCCTCTGGGCGATATATCCTCTTCCGTCGGGCCTTGGATCATAAGTGTCACCGACCGAACGTCGATCATCATGATGTCGGGGCCCCTAGGGCCCACCCCGCGGAGGGGTGCGTGAATGGCAACGATCTTCGGGATTCATGGAACGGCTGCCTCCCCTGTGTCACTGATGAGAACCGGGACTGTGAACTGACTGATGCGTGTTCGCGTGAACAGAACTATTGTGGATCCTGTTGTGCGACTGGGAGACCGCCGAATTTTGCTGTTGCGCCGTGTGCAGCAGGGCACGGATCTGCTCGATCCCTCTGCCAGCCTCTGAATCAGTCGGCTGGAGG
Organism: Hordeum vulgare subsp. vulgare; assembly: GCF_904849725.1. NCBI lineage: Eukaryota > Viridiplantae > Streptophyta > Magnoliopsida > Poales > Poaceae > Hordeum > Hordeum vulgare. The sequence goes on along the minus strand of NC_058523.1, from coordinate 402,893,142 downwards.
GAATCGGCTATTTTGGCGGCGGCAGCCACGTTGAGGACGGGTGTGCGGAACACCTCCACGTTGCTCCGACGAGTGTGCCGACTGGTAGAACGGCGGGGCTAACGGCGAGCGTCGGATGTTTCGCCGACCTCGTGCTCGTTCCGGCCGGTTTGGCGGGGACTTTCATGGGAGTTGGCCATGTGCACTTCGGCTGCAGGCCCGGGACCCAAGTACTCGGAAGGAAACTCAGTCGGAACTTAGTTCGAGCGCTGGGACGGCGGCGCAACCACAACCGACTCTAGGACCGCCACTTGTGAGGACGCGTTCTGGCGCGCCTGGGCGTGTTGCACCCAATGCTGGAGCCGCGGATGGCGGGACCGCTTGTTGCGGCGCGCGACGGCGGCGTAGGTCGACACCGGAGCCGACTGCTGGAGAAGAAGGATACCGCGGGCGCCGGCACGGAAGTGCGTAGCCCCGCGATTGGGTAGCGCCTCGATGTCGATAGGGGCATCCCGAAGCCATGCCGAATCATCGACGATGAAGGAGAGAGCACCGAAGAGGATCTCGTGACCCATGCTCAAATCTCCATTGGATGACATGATGAAAAGATGTAGTCGCAAACTCGTCGGAAGTCGCTTAGACGCCTGCCGCATGGTGGGCGCCAACTGTCGTGGGTATAAGTCTGACAGTAGATGTATCGGGTACGAAAGGATGGGCAGAGCCTTAGCTACGGCGAGGTTGTATGAGTTCAGGCCCCTCTACGGTGGAGATAAAAGCCCTACGTCTCAGTGCTCTTGGAGCTTGTTGTCGAGTGGAATATGGATTACAGTGAATTGCTAACCCCTGCCCCAGTGGGGAAGGGCGGCTTATATAGAGTGCGCTGCCCTTTACAACGGTTCGGTGCACAGGGGTGGAGTAGTGGCGAATAAATGCATACGTTACAGGTAACGTATGTCTTAAATGCTAGTAAAGGTACATGGAAACGTATGACCGTTGCCCTCCAGGGGGTTACGATGTACAGAGTGAAATCCAGTCGATAAGTTTGATACGCTCCGAATGCTCATCTCCGACTGGATGATGGAGGAATCGTCGCCGACTGGATGATGGGAAGTCCTTAATTGAGTCGGAACTGACTAAGGGCCTTATCCCTTATGAAGGGTAGTCCTTTGGTAGGACCCATAGGGCAGGCCTATGACCCTACCCTAGGACTACAACCCCATCACGTAGATCATGCAATTTTTTTGACGTAGATCATGCAAATTTTTTTGACGTAGATCATGCATGTATTTGAAGCTGTGATGAAGTCCATAGATCATGCATTACATCTAAATAGACTTGACTGATGAGAATGGAAGCTGGAGATTTCTTTCCACAACCCCACCATAATCTACGTACTCCACTGAACTTCATAGATCATGCGATTTTTCTGTTTTTGCTGTATAGACAGATCATTTTCATGCACATTATCAACAAAAATCACATGGTTAATATGCTTCACTTTCTGTTAGAACAAGGTATTGGTGGAAATGAGGGTACCATTGGCAACCGAGGGTCTGGATACAACCCAAATTTTTCCCATGCCGACGAATACCCTCCTAGTCAAGAGGTTGTTCGAACCCAAAGACAACCTATCGATTTGAGTAAGCTCATTTAGCACATTTTTGTCTTTCCCTAACATTCCATATTTTTTGTTTGTCTACTTATTTTTCCAATGCATCTAGATGTTTTGTCGAACAAGGAGACAAGAAGACAGTACCGTATCGATGACAGGCGTCACATATATAGTGAGATCATTGCCCGTAATGGTACGGGTAATAGGTTGAAGCATGGAGTTTCTAAAGCTGTTGCACTAGTTTGTAAATGTCCTAGGAGGATAGTGCAAAGGGTATGGCAGCAAGCTAAAAAAGGTGGCGGCATTACTGGGGTAAAAAACAATCGGAAGCTCAAATCAGGAAGGAAGAAGCTTAATTTTGACTTAGATGCATTGGAGGCCATCCCACCTGGAGAGTGAACAACATTAGAACAAGTTGCTGGACATATGAACGTGTCTACTTCTACTGTTTGGCGGAGGTGAGTGTTATACATTGATATATGTCAATTTTCTACATGTCAAATGTGTATGTCATTGATATATTGGTTGTTATATTTTATTGTAGGTTGAAGATGAAGGAAATTAGATGAATAACGAGTGAATTGAAGCCTGCCTTGACTGCTGCAAATGAAAGGGCTCGTGTGGAGTATGCTCTAAAGCATCTTGAGCCATGTAGCCTAACGTCCCTAGGCGGTATCAATCCCACATTTAGGGCTGATATGGATGTGGTTCATATAGATGAGAAATGGTTTTATCGCACGCGGAAGACCCAAAACATGTATTTGAGCCATAGAGAGATGCACCACACCGGGAATGTAAACATAAAAACCACATTCAAAAAATTATGTTCTTGTCCGCAATGGCTAGACCGAGGTATGATGCTCAAGGCAATTGTGTTTTTGATGGCAAGATTGGGGTTTGGGCTTACACAGAGTGGGTGCAAGCTAAAAAGAAGAGTCAAAACAGGTCCGCACTTGTTCTTGTTACTACTCCTACTTTGTTCTAAGTTTTTATGCGCACATTACTTAGAGTACTTTGTTTCTATATCCATAGATTGAGAGGGACATGGGAGCTGAAGCCTTGCCATACAGTGGACAGGGAGAAAAGTCGGGAATACTTAGTGAAATACGTACTGCCGGCTATAAAGGAAAAGTGGCCTCAGAGCGATAGATGGAACACCATCTATGTACAGCAGGACAATGCTAGGACTCATATAAAACCAGATGATGCACTTTTTTTACAGGAAGCTGCTAGGGGTGGTTGGGATATTAGGATGATATACCAACCTCCTAATTCTCCCGACACAAACATATTAGATCTTGGTTGGTTTGCCTCAATTCAAGCCATGTTCCATAAAAAGATGCCCAAGACCCTAGTCGAGATTGTCCAAAAGGTCTTGCAATGTTCCATTTCAGTATTTATATGTTCCATTTGCTTATGTACTGATTTGAGTTTTCTTGCTGTCATGTGTCATAGGTTAATCAATCCCTAGTTGAGTATCCCCATCAAAAGCTCAATAGGATCTGGTTGAGTCATCAAGCGTGCATGAGAGAGATCATCAAGCACAAGGGGTCTATCCACTACGCGGTTCCTCACTTGAAGAAAAAAGCATTAGAGAGACAAGGACTTCTCCCGGTTCGTTTGACGATTGATCTAGAATATGTTGAGTAGGCAATTGAGTTCTTGAACTCAACATAATTTGTACTACCTCATGTGATGGTGCTACTCCATATATTGTGATGGTGCTAATTGAGTACTATTCGAGTATTAGTTTCATTAACCTTATCAAAAAAAATTGTGGATTGTTTTCATATAAAATTACATGACAAGATCATATAAAACAGCTCTTCATATAAGATCATAAGATCATATAAAACCATATTCATACTCATTTTCTTACATAAGATCATGTAATGTTATAAACTTGAAGCATATATAACCATTACAACTCACTTTTTTTCATCATCCGGCGAATCTAAACTTGACTATCCGGCACATCATGCACTTTCTTTTCCTCCTCCAGATAGATAGATGGGTTGCGACGGCACCTTATGCATATCCCATCTTTGTTTATCGCCGCCGTAATCGCACAATCCTTGCACCAATAATTGTCACAGATGCAAGGATTTCCACACGAGGCGCAAGAACGCAGATCTTTTGGTACCGGTAGCCTACACCCCGGGCAAAGGAATATGGAAGCCTCACCACGGATGCCACACTTGAGGCACAAAGTCGGATGAATGCACACCTCACAAGTTGAGGTCGGGTTGGAGTAGGTTTTGCATACCATCTCTTGCTCTTGCACCATCTCCTTCACGGCATGAACTTCCACCACGCCTTGCACCTCCTCCATGGCAGCAACTTCCACCACGCCTTGCACCTCCTCCATGGCAGCAACCTCCACCACGCCTTGCACCTCCCCATGGCAATCTCCACCACGCCTTGCACCTCCTCCATGGCAATCTCCACCACAAGGGAGCCGAAGGAGAGAGCGAGGGAGAAACTGGAAGGGAGCAATCTCCACCACGCTTGGCACCAGTTTTATACCTCACATGGCAGCCGAAGGAGAGAGAGGATGCCTCACATGCACTCATGTTCACACTTGCATGCCTCACATTGCACTCATGTTCACACTTGCATGCGGAGGACAAAACAATTCCCACTAGCACTTGTGTTCACACTTGCATGCCTCACATGCACTCATGTTCACACTTGATGCGGGAGGACAAAACAAATCACGTCCTCACTAACCAGCGCTTGAAGGAGTAGTACTAATGCGCCCAATTAATGGGAGTAGTTAAGGAGGTGCGCCCTATTTCCATGGGATTGTGAAAAAAATCTGTTTTTCAAAAGGCGCCCAGCAAACTATGATGGAGGGAGTAATGAAATCATTGCAATCATGCTTTTCATTCAAGGAGCCCTCGTGAATCATTTCATAAATTTCTTCATCACGATTTTCAGATTCACGCATCTCAAGCAAAACTCCATAGAGAAAGTCAAATGCAATCAACTCACTAGCAATTGGTTCCACATAAGTGGATCTCTTAAAGATATTAGCAAGTGGGTGAGGATCCATATCACCAGATTTTCAGCAAGCGAAGATGCAAGCATATTGAAGGCACATAGAACACAAGCAAAGGAAAGGCAAACGAAAAAAAGGCAAATATTTTTGTATTTTTTTGTTTTTTCAGAAGTGGGGGAGAGGAAAACGAGAGGCAAAAAAGTAAATGCAAGAAATGAGTTTGCGACACTTACTTGGATGAGTTCTTGCCTTGATCCTCCCCGGCAGCGGCGCTAGAAATTCTTCAGCTACGGCAACAAAAGTCCTTCCCCGGCAATGGTGCCAGAGATCCTTTTGTCGTCTCTTGAGCTTGCGTTGGTTTTCCCTTGAAGAGGAAAGGGTGATGCAGCACAGAGCAGTAAGTATTTCCCTCAGTTTGAGAACCGAGGTATCAATCCAGTAGGAGAATCTCGTCAAGTCCAGAGTACCTGTGCAAAAACAAAAGAGCTTGCACCCAACGCTTTAAAGGGGTTGTAAATCCCTTCAAGATTGATTGCAAAGTGAGATCTGAAGGCGGAAAGTGCAACGAACTAAAAGAGTGTAAGGCTGAAAATATGGTGTGGAGTAGACCCGGGGGCCATAGTGTTCACTAGAGGCTTATCTCAAAATAGCAAATATCACGGTGGGTGAACAAATTACTGTCGAGCAACTGATAGAACCGCGCAAAGTCATGACGATATCTAAGGCAATGATCATACATATAGGCATCACGTCCGAGACAAGTAGACCGATACTTTCTGCATCTACTACTATTACTCCACACATCGACCGCTATCCAACATGCATCTAGTGTATTGAGTTCATGACGAACATAGTAATGCCTTAAGCAAGATGACATGATGTAGAGGGATAAACTCAAACCAATGATGAAAACCCCATCTTTTTATCCTTGATGGCAACAACACGATGCGTGCCTCGCTACCCCTTCTGTCACTGGGTGAGGTCACCGCACGGTATGAACCCAAAACCAAGCACTTCTCCCATTGCAAGAATCATAGATCTAGTTGGCCAAACAAAACCCACAACTCGAAGAGAATTACAAGGATATGAAATCATGCATAAGAGAGATCAGAAGAAACTCAAATAAGATTTATAGATAATCTGATCATAAATCCACAATTTATCGGATCTCGACAAACACACCGCAAAAGAAGATTACATCGGATAGATCTCCATGAAGATCATGGAGAACTTTGTATTGAAGATCCAAGAGAGAGAAGAAGCCATCTAGTTACTAGATATGGACCCGTAGATCTATGGTGAACTACTCACGCATCATCGGAGAGGTCATGGTGTTGATGAATAAGCCCTCCGTATCCGAATCCCCCCTCCGGCAGGGCACCAAAACGTGCCCCAGATGGGATCTTGCGGAGACAGAAGCTTACGGCGGCGGAGAAGTACTTTCGATGATCTCGTGATTTTTATGGAATTTTTGAGAATATATAGGTGCAAAACCTAGGGCAAAGGAGCCTCAGGGAGCCCACAAGCCAGGGGGCCTCAGCCCCCCTGGCCGCGCCATGAGGGCTTGTGGGGTCCCTGGTGGCCCCTGCCCTGATTCTCCGGCTCCCCGATCTTTTTCTATTCCGGAAAAAATCTTTTTGGCAGTTTCATTCCATTTGGACTCCGTTCAAAATCCTCCTCTAGAAGGGGTCAGAAACATGGAAAAACAGGAACTGGCACCGAGTTAATAAGTTAGTCCCAAAAATATATATAAAAGGCATGCAAAACATCCAAAGTTTGACAAGATAATAACATGAAACCATCAAAAATTATAGATACGTTGGAGACATATCAACGCGCAATAAGAGCGGCACCGTCAAGCCTCTTAAGCGCACTGATGGCACTGTTGCATGGCTAGCGGCCTGTGTTGGTCATAGTGAGGCTGATCCTACGGCTGAGCCAAGACATTTTCAAGCAACACTTGGCATTCCACACTCGCGTGCTGCTATGGTGCAGGAGATTCATGCTCTTCATAAGAATAATACGTGGCGTCTGGTTTTACCTCCGTGCGGTGTCAATATTATTGACTCTAAATGGGTGTTCAAAGTGAAGAAACATGATGATGGCTCTACGAAAAGGTACAAGGCACGATTGGTTGCTAAAGGTTCCAAACAAAGGCATGACCTCGATTATGAAGACATATTCAGTCCTGTTATTAAGCCTACAACGATTCGTGTTCTTCTTTCATTGGTTTTTACTCGTGGATGGTCGCTTCGTCAGCTAGATGTTTAGAATGCCTTCCTCCATGGAGTTTTGGAGGAAGGGGTATATATGCGTCAGCCACCAGGTTTTGTTGATCCTGCTCAGCCACATCATCTCTGTCGCCTTGTCAAAGCCATATATGGCCTGAAGCAAGCCCCTCGTGTGTGGCATGCACGACTTGGAGCTGCTCTTCGTGCACATGGTTTCATACCGTCTACAACTGACCCGTCCTTGTTTATTCTTCAACGACCTGAGGTGACTATGTACATTTTGGTCTAAGTTGATGACATCATACTTGTTAGCTCGTCCGTCCCTGCTGCAGATCGGCTTGTGTCTTCTCTGGGTGTTGATTTTGCTGTTAAGGATCTTGGGAGACTACACTACTTTCCGGGCCTTGAGGTTATTCATTTTGACACTGCTTGACTCTCACTCAGCAGAAATACTCTCAGGATCTCTTGCGTCGTGCGGGTATGTTGTGGTGCAAGACTGCTATGACTCCTATGTCAGCCACACACAAGCTATGAGCTCTTGACGGTGCTTTGCTCTCTTCTGACGATGCTACTGAGTACCGCAACATGGTTGGTGGTCTACAGTATCTGCTCATCACTCGACCACACATATCCTTTGCAGTTAATCGTGTGTGTCAATATCATCATGCACCGCGACATCCTCATTGGACAACTATTAAGCGCATCATGCGCTATGTTCGTCATACTGATTCGTATGGTCTCCATCTACAACCTGCGTCTTCTGGTATGATCTCAACCTTTTCTGATGCTGATTGGGATGGTTGTCCTCATGATCGGCGATCCACGGGGGGACATGATGTGTTTTTTGGTCCTAACTTGATCGCCTGGCAAGCTCGTAAGCAAGCTACAGTGTCTCGGAGTAGTAGTGAAGCTGAGTACAAGGCAGTTGCTAACGCCACAACTGAGATTACCTGGGTGCAGTCATTGCTTGGAGAGTTGAAGGTCTTTGAAGCTTATCTGCCTGTTCTTTGGTGTGACAATATCGGTGCTACCTATCTTTCATCAAATCCGGTATTTCATGCTCGAACGAAACACATCGAAGTTGACTATCATTTCGTTATGGAACGTGTTGCACATAAGCTACTTCAGATCAAGTTTGTTTCTTCTAAAGATCAACTTGCTGATATTTTTACTAAACCCTTCCCTTACCTTCCTTTGAAGGATGTCGACGCAATCTTAACCTTCTGAGTGTTTCAGGACATAGTTAAGATTGAGGAAGGGTGTTAGACTTAGTATATAGTGCATATACATGTTGTAACATGACTCTATAAACTATACGTTCCCTCCTATAAATATATGACAGCCGTACCCGTTTAGGGTATCGAGCATTGTTTCAACCCTACCTTGTTCAACAACGTAATCGTGTTACCCAAATTGGAAATAGATGCATACATTAGTCATAAAAGGTGGTGAAAACGACGCATCCTATCTCGTATCGTCCCAGCTTCAATTCAGGCGGAGCACCACGGATGCGCCCCGACCACTAGTGAATATGAAGGAGAGGCACTCCAAGAGATCATGCGTAAGGCCCCTTGCTTTGTAGACAACGTGGTATGGACTAAGTGGATGATCACTAAAGATGTAATGGCAACGACGTGCATCTTGGTGCTTGTTGAGCTCGAGGTTGGAAAAGTGATCATGATTTTTTTCAAGTGCAATCTTGCTGAAAAATCTTTCCATATACAGAACGAGACTGGTTTTTCAACTCTGGGGGTTCTAAGATAAATTATTTAATAGTGAATGGTATTATATTTATGCAAGCTGGATAGTATTATAATTTTCCTTATTTTCCTTCTTGAAATGAGTTGTGCTTTATAGTACTCCCTCCGTTTTAAAATTATTGTCTTATATTTGTTTAGATATAAATGTATTTAGTCACGTTTTAGTATTTTGATACATCCATTTCTAGATAAATCTAAGACAATAATTTTGGGACGGAGGGAGTAGTTGTTAGAGAACTATTGGAACATGGTGTGCACAATAGTTTCTTCTAATACATAAAAACTTTGTGTATGAGAGCATTCAAAGAAAAAACATAATTGAATTTATGTGCAGGCCTAAAGAAGGGCCATGAATGAAAATACAACACCACACACCTTTATTTGTGCATGTTTTTTCTTGAGTGGAAGCCCATTTTAGGTTTTCTTATGGTGTGGCGTGTTTTTAGTTAACTTAAATGTGTTACTTACATTATTTGCAAATAGACGACATAAAGCAATAGCTGATACAACAAATTTTGTTTTTATTTGCCTAACATATAGTAGGGTGTAAATATTGAGTTGTCTTTTCTAACTTTGTTGGATACGTTGGGCTGCATAATGGTTGAAGTTTGTGAGGTTGGTAGAGATGGTTTAGGGCAATGACGACGTGCATCCTGTTTGTTTGTAGCATCTTCTAAGGGCCAGTTCTTTTGAGCTCTCGTGTGGAAATAAGCTCCCGCTTAAATAAGCTCCTGTGAAAATAAGCTTCAGATAATAAGCTAGCCAGTTCTTTTCGGTGATTGTTTTTCCAGCTTATATATGATATGAGTAGTGAAAAGTCTATAATACCCTTGAAGTGGAGCTGGAATGGGTCGTCGATCGGAGTAGGGCGGGGGACGGGGGTCCTTCGCTGGAGTGGGTTGTCGACCGGAGCTGGACGCCGTCCGCCGGAGTGGCGTTGTTGTTGCTAGGTCGCGGAGAAGGGCGGAGTCGCGCTAGATGGAGGGAGGGGTCGCGTCCGAGGGAGGAGAGGAGTAGAGGCAGGAGGCCTACCTGCCGGCGGGAGGGAAGGATCGGGAGCGACGGCGGCGGAGGGAAGGACCGGGAGCGGCGACTATGAAGGGAATCAGGAGCGGCGACCAGGAGCGGCTCGATTCGGTTTTCTGCGGTGGGACGAGGGGTTGGGCTCAGTGGCAAACTCATTGTAATAAGTATAAAAACCAAGGGCAATGGGCTATACCCCTTCGCTTTTAAGTGAGCTTCTACGGGAAGCTGCTCACCCCCAGCTTTTTTCCATTGGAAAGGGGACTCCGGTGAAAATAAGTTAAGCTAGCTTATACAAATCGAGTTCTTTTCGGCTTCTAGCTCATTTTGACAATAAGCTGAAATAAGCTGAAAAAGGACTGACCCTAAGGCTTGAAAAGTGCCAGACAGGGAGGAGGAGGTGGTGAGGGAGGTGATGTGAACCATGAGAGGTATTGGTAGATTGTAGTATGGATTAGGTGTTTAATTTATCCTTAAATCTGGTCAGAGATTGTACCTTCTTGTCGAGTGATCGATGTAGATGACTAATGTTGCCGATGCTGTTCACTTGCCTTGTTTTTAAAGATCACGTGTCCAACACAATGATGCAAATGGAATTGGGGGGAGGCATATTTGTTGGGTTTGTGGACGGGTGAATATGTCATATTTTGTCGGGTTTGATGAACACATAAAAGTAGATAAGTAGATATTTAGTGGGGTGGAAACTAAAATGCATCGTTGGAGAAACATACTTAGACGAAGGCCAGAGATAGACAAAAACTATTTAACACAACAGTCCTAAGAATATGATGTACACACTACATATAATGATATTTTGACATATGTTCTACTAGATGGTTTGTTGTTTCGTGGCAACGCAACGACATCCAACCATATTTAGCTTCCTTGGATTCAAAATAGACCAGGAAGAAAGTGACATGGTCGGGTTGTTTTTGTACCATTCGAGACAACAAAACAACTCACATGGAAGCTGCATCAGAGTCACGGGGTAATATGTTAAGAGGATGAATGATGTATAGGCAGAGAAGGTGATGGACGACGAGTCACGAAGAGGATGAATGATGTATAGTCACAGAAGGTGATGGATGACAAGTCCAACGGGAAAGAACAGCTATAGGAGTGTGTGGTATTTGTAAAAATATAGAGAAAAATATGTTGGGGAACGTCGCATGGGAAACAAAAATTTTCCTACGCGCACGAAGACCTATCATGGTGATGTCCATCTACGAGAGGGGATGAGTGATCTACGTACCCTTGTAGATCGTACAGCAAAAGCGTTAGAGAACGCGGTTGATGTAGTGGAACGTCCTCACGGCCCTCGATCCGCCCCGCGAACAATTCCGCGATCAGTCCCACGATCTAGTACCGAACGGACGGCACCTCCGCGTTCAGCACACGTACAGCTCGACGATGATCTTGGCCTTCTTGATCCAGCAAGAGAGACGGAGAGGTAGAAGAGTTCTCCGGCAGCGTGACGGCGCTCCGGAGGTTGGTGATGATCTTGTCTCAGCAGGGCTCCGCCCGAGCTCCGCAGAAACACGATCTAGAGGAAAAACTATGGAGGTATGTGGTCGGGCAGCCGTGAGAAAGTCGTCTCAAATCTGCCCTAAAAGCCCCATATATATAGGAGGAGGGAGGGGGACCTTGCCTTGGGGTCCAAGGGATCCCCAAGGGGTCGGCCGAGCCAGGGGGGAGGACTCTCCTCCCCCCCAAACCGAGTCCTACTTGGTTTGGTGGGAGGGAGTCCTTCCCCCTTCCCACTTCTTCCTTTTTTTTCCTTTCCTTTGATTTTTTCTCCCTTGGCGCATAGGGGATTGGTGGGCTGTCCCACCAGCCCACTAAGGGCTAGTGTGACCCCCCCCAAATGCCTATGGGCTTCCCCGGAGTGGGTTGCCCCCCTCCGGTGAACCCCCGGAACCCATTCGTCATTCCCGGTACATTCCCGGTAACTCCGAAAACCTTCCGGTAATCAAATGAGGTCATCCTATATATCAATCTTTGTTTCCGGACTATTCCGGAAACCCTCGTGACGTCCGTGATCTCATCCGGGACTCCGAACAACATTCGGTAACCAACCATATAACTCAAATACGCATAAAACAACGTCGAACCTTAAGTGTGCAGACCCTGCGGGTTCGAGAACTATGTAGACATGACCCGAGAGACTCCTCGGTCAATATCCAATAGCGGGACCTGGATGCCCATATTGGATCCTACATATTCTACAAAGATCTTTATCGTTTGAACCTCAGTGCCAAGGATTCGTATAATCCCGTATGTCATTCCCTTTGTCCTTCGGTATGTTACTTGCCCGAGATTCGATCGTCAGTATCCGTATACCTATTTGAATCTCGTTTACCGGCAAGTCTCTTTACTCGTTCCGTAATACAAGATCCCGCAACTTACACTAAGTTACATTGCTTGCAAGGCTTGTGTGTGATGTTGTATTACCGAGTGGGCCCCGAGATACCTCTCCGTCACACGGAGTGACAAATCCCAGTCTTGATCCATACTAACTCAACGAACACCTTCGGAGATACCTGTAGAGCATCTTTATAGTCACCCAGTTACGTTGCGACGTTTGATACACACAAAGCATTCCTCCGGTGTCAGTGAGTTATATGATCTCATGGTCATAGGAATAAATACTTGACACGCAGAAAACAGTAGCAACAAAATGACACAATCAACATGCTACGTCTATTAGTTTGGGTCTAGTCCATCACGTGATTCTCCTAATGACGTGATCCAGTTATCAAGCAACAACACCTTATTCATAATCAGAAGACACTGACTATCATCGATCAACTGGCTAGCCAACTAGAGGCATGCTAGGGACGGTGTTTTGTCTATGTATCCACACATGTAAACGAGTCTTCATTCAATACAATTATAGCATGGATAATAAACTATTATCTTGATACAGGAATTATAATAATAACTATACATTTATTATTGCCTCTAGGGCATAATTCCAACAAAATATGCGTGCATTTGTGTTGTGGTTAAACATTGCGTGCAACATCGATGGTCTGTGGTGGAGGCTACATCGATGGTCGTCGATGGTGAAGTCGGAGTTGTCCTCGCATAGGCGTGATGACGATGACACCGGATTACAACCTCGACGGAGCTCTTCCCCTAGGCGGTGTGTGTGCGTTCTTGTGAAGGTTGTCAGGTCGCCCTGTGTGTCCTGTTGTGGCGGGCGCATTGTGACGGTTTTAGCCCGGTTTTCTGATTATTAACCGGGCAACTCCCTTCGATCTTTTTTAATAAGATCGGTACCTAAGGGGCCGTGTTTTAAAAAAACATTACGTACAACGTGCTCGTTCGCGGGGAAGGAATATGAGCATTGTTTATAAATTTATTTGTTATCCCGTGGCAACACACGGACAATCTAATAGTCAGAATAGGGAGGTCGTGCCCTTTCTCCCTCTTACGGTTCAAAGCAGGAGCATGGTTGGGGATTAATCCCCTAAATCGAGGCCGCATCCTACTGACGTGGTCGACCAATGCTGCCACCACTATGTCCTCATTGTCCGAAGACGAATCATCCGATGAACAATTGAAGTTGTGAAAGAAGTATTCATCTCCGTTATTCATTATACCTAGCGAGCAAAGCGTCGAACACCTTGCGCTCGTGATGGAGACGCGACCGCAAAGGGCACGTCGAGCCCCTTCGCACGCAACAACGTGGATGACTGCGGACGGAGGGCGAACCGACGACAGGGGAAGAAGAAAAGGGGTTGTTCCGCCGATAGAAAAAGAAGAATGGGCGACGGGCATGATGCCGGCTATGACGAGGGGCCGAGGACCGAGCAAGAAAAGGAGAAAAAGAAAGGAGAATGTGTCACCGACTGACGGAACATGGATGAACAAGACACATGTCGCACGCGTTGGCACATGTCCATTAACCGTAAGCGTGCCTCAAACTTAGAATTGTGCGTTGGAGTTGCCTTCCATTTAACCGCAAACGTGCATCAAACTTAGAATTGTGCGTTGGAGTTGCCTAAGGCATCAACTAATAGGAGAAGGGGATCACCGGATCACGACGCCGTGAGGACATACACCGGCTCGAACAAACCCGTGCATCGGTGCAAGCGTGACCACACAACCTTTCGTGCCCGTGCATCGGTGCAGCAGCGTTATTTTCGGCAAACCGTATACCTTGCAGTATATGTTTCGTACCACCATGCACCGCTTATTATTATTTCTTTTTTTATTTTGAGAAGAATTATTATTTCCTTGTGGCAAAGATATCGGGCACTATGTGTCTGTCACGTAGGAGTATTACTGTAGCGCGTAACAAAAAGTCCCCGCAGCAGCCGCGCCAGACTTGTTCGCTTTGACGTGACGCCTCAACAAACCGCCTCAAAGCGCGTCCATCCAAATTCAGGGGGTGTTTGTTTACACGGACTTTTTGGTGTAGGGACTAAAAAAAGTCCCTATGAGAGGGTCTTTTTAAGACTTTTTTGACACTTTTTTCAACAATGCCCCTACTTTTAGCATGTCATTTAATAACTACTACATTACTAAGGGTAATATGGTCTTTTTGTATGTCATTTAATGACCTCTAGTCTCTATTTAGTCCCTGGAAATAAACGGATAGGGACTAGGGACTTTTAAATTGGGACTAAAAAAAGTCCCGAGACTTCTCAAACAAACAAGGCCTCATTCCTTTATTACTGTATATGTATGTCAACAAGAAAAAAAAAAGGAAACCGTTGGATGCAACTTTTGGCCAATGACAGGAGAGTACGCGGATCGTGTGTTTGTTGCGAGGGACCGCGGACCGTGCGATCTCAGCCGACGGTGGTGATGGATGAGACCGTGTCAGAGCCCATAGATCCGTGCGCGTTACAACTTTCCGGGTACAAGGTTTCGCTGCCAGGCTCACGTGGGTACGGGCGTCGCCCAAACGGGCACAAGCCCGGCGCCCGCGCCAGTCCAACCCACAGGACGTGAATAAACAAAACCCGCTGTTTCTCTGGCGTGTGGGGTCGCGACAGGCTGACGTCGGTTAGGTGTGGCCACGTCGGTCAGTGAGCTCCAGTGCTACTAACCTGACCCCGCGCGGCTCAGCTCGATATATAACCTCAGCCTCAGCCTCCCCTCTTTTCTTTTGCGCATCTCCATCAATTAACCCTAGCGGCGGCTCCTCTTCTTCTCCCTTCTTCATCCACAACGCGAGCACCACCAAACCTGTGACCAGAGACTACTCCCATCCATTGCTTGGCTTGGATCCCACGGCCATGGCCAGGGTCTCTTGAGGTCCTCGTGACCTTTTGGACTTTGGCCATGGCCATGTGTTCATGGCATCTTGGGTGTGAGTTATAGATCTAGATGGCCTTGCGTTTTCGTGTAGTATACCACGAGTTCATTTGTTCTAGTTCGGTTTCGATTTGTATGCCAGGAGTATAATCTTTCTAGTTCGGTTTCGATTTGTATGCCATGAGTTCATGTTTTCAGTTCATTCTCGATTTGTATGCCACGAGTTCATTTTTTCAGTTCATTTTCGATTTTTAGCGTTCGCGTGTTCATGGATTTTCGTTGGAGAAGCAATATCGTATTTGGATCTACAAGGTTTTGGTGCCGATCTGCATGTTTTGGGATCGACATATGATTTTTTTTTTCTCAGCGGGCAGAATTGCAGCACCTGACGCGTCTGGTGCCATCTTTTTTTTTCTTTTGCATTCTTGGGCTTCTCCAGTCATTTGGCCTGGCCAATTTGCATCTGGTTCTCCGATGGGCTTTCACTTGTTCTTTTTTTTGATTTGCCTGGGCTGGCGGTGGTAACTCGGCCGACGGACGAATATGTTTTCGGATGGGCTCGGATTGATTGCTGTGCATTTCGGTTCGGCTTTTCGTTCGTGTTGTGAGTCGCACTCATCTGGGCCGGCCAGCTGCTCTTCATATAAACCCCATCCTATCAAAGCAGAAACCCTAGCTTTGAGGCGGCGGCGGCGGCGGCGGCGGCGTCCATCCATCGGCGGCGTGGTGTTTTTCGGCGGAAGCGGAGATCGCTGCCAAGCTTGCACTTGGTTCAGCCTTGAGGGGCGGCCGGTCAGCTCGGGATCATGCCTTGGGGCTAAGGTTTCGGATCTCATTGGTGACAGCAGCTCTGCAGTCAGCCCGTGTGGCAGGTGAGTTTCAGGACGAAATCTCCCGATTTGACCTGTTGACCCTGGTTGACTCTACTTTTATGCATTTCCAGGGCGACCGGGTCGGGGTGTAATGGATGCAATCTCATGCAGTATGTGGAGAAGGGTCTCTGTACTACTGGCTCCAGGTTACTGTGGTTTCTCGCATTCCGTGACGAAATTGCCGGATTTGCCCTCGTTGACATTTTATGCATTGCCAGGTTGTCCAGGGGTCTTCTTGTCAAGAGCTATTTCTGTTCTAACCCCAGCACCAACCTTTCTTCCTCTGGGGCACGATTCTTCTGCATGAAGAAGGAGGTATGATCCTCCACCTCCTTAAGATGGATGGACTGTCTTGGTAGAATAGGGTAACTTGGAATTCGATAATGGAATCTGTTATTGTTTTTGTTTGTTATTATAGTTGGGAATGTTCATTTGAAAATCGCCACTATCGTCACCGAGAAAATACCTTGCTTGATATTTACCTGCGTTGTTTTGTGCATTCTTGCCTGCAGAAATGGTCTAAATGACTTCCTTTGGCAGAGCATTGAGCACTACCTATCCTTCGTTTGTTGGATTTTTTCCATGCTCAAAATGCTTTATGGATATGAACAAAGGTTGTGGGTAATTGAATTTATGGATACTTTAATTATGCCTCATGTTAGTTAATTTGATTTATCCTTTGTGTTTGGTATGATAGAATTGGGTAACTTGGCAGGTATTCAACTTGGGAATCTTTTTGAATTGTCTGGTTATTGATTTTTTTCTGTTGCTATAGTGGGGAACGTTCATTTGAATCCCTCTCCTGAGAAGATTATGAAATGTTTTAATTATGCCTTGAGTTAGTTAATTAGATTTATCCTTTGTGTTTGTTATGCTGTTTTTTTATGCCTGTCCATTGTGTTGACCTTTTTACAATTATTCAGGTGCCCGATGAGCACATTGAAAAAGTGGACGCTTTTCTCAAGCAGTATCAGACCGATAGGGTTTTCATGTCCACAGGCCTTGAACTGATTGTCAAGGAAGTCTTACTGTTGAAAGAAGAAGTAGATCAGAGCGATTATGTTCAGAAGAGGCTGGACCAAAATAGCGAAGGACACATTTCTGCTCTCTGCTGGACAGATTGAATCCATTGGTCACACGTGGACTGTTGTGCCCTACTTCTTTGGTGCTTTTGCGTTGGTTTCTTTGCTTTTTAGCATAGTCAAGACTGTTCAGGAAAACGATGTGCCTTACACAGACTATATTCATCTACTGAATGCCATCCGTTCTCAAGCACTTCATCGTGGTATTTCTCAGTACAAGGCTGACAATGAGGAAAGGGAGGCTGCTGAGAAGCTGAAGTCAATGCAGTTGGCTGTTGCGAAGAAGGTGGTAGAAGAGGCTGCTGCATAAAGGAAAGCCAAGGAGACCGAGGTCGCTACCTTCTGCCGAGTTGGAGCTAGCCCGTTCAAAATTCAAGTGCAAGAAGTAGAGAGGTTCAAAATTCAAGTGCAAGAAGTAGAGAGGTTCAAGCTGGCTAACTGGAGGCAGGCAAATGCTGATAGGAAGGCGGTTGCTTTTGCAAGAAAGGCCAAGTGGGATTTGGCTGATGCTGAAATCAAGTCAAAGGCGAAAGCCGCTGCTGCCAAGAAGAGGACATAAGTTGATGAGCTGGCTGCCGCTGTGAGGGCCGCGGCAGCTGCGAGGAAGAACTGAGGCAAGTCATAACCATAGGCTGAGAGAAACAAATAATTTGGCAAACAACAAAATACTTCTAACCAAGTCAAGCACCAGCAACATACAAATACTGGTATGTCAGTTGTAATGCAAAGGGCAGATAAGTGATGACATGATATTACAAACACGCAAAAGGACCTTCTACTCTGGTGGGGCATCAGCTCGGTGGGGCATCATTAGACTTACAAACACGCAAAAGGGCCTTCTACTTTCGTGGGGCATCATCAGACTTCGCTGGGACATCAGCATACAGTGCCGTCGCGGTACTGTTTGCTGATGTCCCATCGAAGTCTAATGATGCCCCACGAGAAGAGCTCTACTCTGGTGGGGCATCATCAAACTTCGGTGGGACATCAGCAGACAGTGCCGTAGAAGATCCGTTTGTTTGCCCTTTGCATTGCAACTGACATACCAGTGTTTGTATGTTGCTGGTGCTTGAGAAGTATTTTGTTGTTTGTCAAATTATTTGTTTCTCTCAGCCTATGGTTATGACTTGCCTCAGTTCTTCCTTGCAGCTGCCGCCGCCCTCACAGCGGCAGCCAGCTCATCAACTTCTGGCCTTTTCTTGGCAGCAGCGGCTTTCGCTTTTGACTTGATTTCAGCATCAGCCAAATCCCACTTGGCCTTCCTTGCAAAAGCAACCGCCTTCCTCTTGACAGCTCGAACCTCTCTGTCTTTGGCCTGTCTTGCAGCAGCAGTCGCCAGGTACTTTTTGCACTTGAATTTTGAACGGGCTAGCTCCAACTCGGCCTTCCTCAAGGTAGGGTTGTCCGTTTCCAAGTCTGAAGAAATTGTGTTCACTTTTTGTTACTTTGCTGGGCTATGGTGCTTCAGTGTTGGAATTCGTCACTAGCTAGGCTACTATTAGTATATATTGTAGTTTGTCTGAAGCAGAGTTTTAACGAACAACTTGTGTACCCATGAAGGAGTAGAAACACCATGAGGGGTCGGTCACAAGTATTCAAATATCATTTCTGCTTCTGTTTCCTACTAGTTTTGGAAATTGATCATGATCTGTTAGTTTTGCATTTGTTGCTCCTGCTAGTTTTGGAAATTGATCATGATCTGGTTGTTTGGGAAATCAGGAAATAAATCAGGAAACTGATAATGATGGTCTGCTAGTTTTTGGAGACAATCAAACTGTCAATCAGTCAATTTTTGGAAACAATCAATATTTTTGTGCTGAATATTGGAAACAATCAAAAGATGTGGGAAACAATCAATTA
Source organism: Hordeum vulgare subsp. vulgare (assembly GCF_904849725.1). Classification (NCBI taxonomy): domain Eukaryota; kingdom Viridiplantae; phylum Streptophyta; class Magnoliopsida; order Poales; family Poaceae; genus Hordeum; species Hordeum vulgare. The sequence goes on along the minus strand of NC_058523.1, from coordinate 402,874,454 downwards.
CTCCAGATTTTTCAATGATATTGGAAACAATCAGAATTTGACAAAGCGAAAATCGATCCCTGGATATAATTATGGTGCAAACATCGCACATCAGTAAGATAAAAGTGGGTTTTAAACTTCTCGCCATGGGTATGGCTTGTAGTTGAATTCTTACACTGAATTTACAATATGCTTACAGTCAAATTTTAACCAGCAAAGTTTAGATAACTAGCGTGTAACAAGAGTATTGGCATTGCACTGCATTATCCAGTAGGCTAATCCAAGAAATATGGTCCATGTGGACCAATGCCGAGGAGGAGGGGCTATGACTTGATCATAACTCTAGTTCATAGTGCAGAGCTATGACTTGAAATGTCAAATGTCATAGCAGAATCTAAAAGCTTGCTTTCCATTATTTCTCCCATGTGTTAAATTGTTTTAACAGTGAATTTAGCCATGTTTTGACTCTAAATTTACAGTATGTTCTCTTCAAAACCTGCTCACTTTGATGGAATTATAGCTTGCCAAAATACCTACTCACTTTGATGGAATTGTAGCTTGCCACAATACCTGCTCACTTTTCAAATTAAGTACAAAGACCTTATTTTAGCAAGATTTAATTTACAACTGTTGGAACTTGAATTTTCTTCACAACTGTTGGAACCACAATCACAGTTTCAGAATTAACAAACGAGGTGGAGTAGCATTAACCAGAGAGGTGAGAGCAGGGCATGTGAGGAAGACGACGATGCTGGAAGTGGCGGCGCTCCTAGACGCGCTCGCCGACAGTCTTGCAGACCTGAGGACGTACTCCTGCGTCCGGCGTCCGTAGACCCGCTGCTTACGCGTCCCGCGTCTGGAGTACTCCATTTTAGTAGACCCAATACCTCTCTGGATGTTTGAAGAACAAAAGCCATTTTCAGTAGACCCAATTCAACATTTGATCTACACGACTTGTGTTGAGAACTTCAGATAACTTGGGGTAGCTAGCTTGTGACGATTATTTTGGTGAAAAACATATAGGGTACACAAGAATGGCTGTGATATAAATATTCCTATAGGAATAATTCTTTGCCAGGTCTACGAACCATATGCTTTTTACAAGGTCTATTCAATAAGACCCTTCATTCGACTTCCAAACTTACAAACATACTGTGTGCTTATTAATCATTATCTAATCAGCTTTGTTCTCGATTGCAAATGCCCCGGGCACTAACTTACTTTCAAGTCTGCAATTGTTCTAAGCATGCCATATCATTTTGCTTTGCTTTAATCTTTCTCAGTTTAGCTTTAAGCACTACAACTTCTTGCGTGACGACACAACTAAGTTCTAATCCTTATGTCCAGTTAACCACTAATTTACTGTAACAAATGTTCAGAGACAAACCAGACTTGACAGTAAAGATCAAAATTTCAGACTTGACAGTAATAGTGAAAATTTCAGATTATTTCAAAATTTCAGAGTAATTGGGCACGAGGCCGATGAGCACGAGGAGGATCTTGGGGAGGAGCCACGGTCGTCGGGATCCACTTCCGTAGCAGCACTCGCCGTCTTCGTCTTCCCCATGCAGTCATCATCGGGGAACATTGGAGTAAACTAAAAATGTTCATGGTACTTCAGTAAAATGAATCAATGTCAGTACTCACTTAGTTTAGTCGGAAACATAATTGTTTGCTAACTGAATTTCATCATTACTCCTCACTTGATAATTTGAGAGTAGTTCAATTGGCTTCAAATCAAATTCTCACAAATAGCAGTTGTAACGAATAAGAAATCCATTAGACTTTGTCTCTCTCGGGGGATAACCCCGGGGTAGGCTCATCGAGCCTACTCCTTTGCCTTCTACCATGAAGGAACAACATGAAACATTCTACAAAGCCCAAGTCCCCCTAGGCCTCTAGGAAGCACTTGCCGGCTGGGGGCGGGACGACCAACTCTGTGGCCGGTCAGGAAGCTCCTGCCGACTAGAGGCGAGACGGTTACCTTCCTCTGGCCGTCTAGGCCAAGCCGATCGGCTAGAGGCGAGGCGGCCGTGCCCATGTCGATTAGTTAAGCGACTAGCCGGCTAGGGAGATCAAGTCACATCAGACCGTGGGTCTTGACGAGACTTTACGGTTAAAGGTGGCTACGCGTCAGCCAAGGTACTCGATCGGGGTGCACGGAAGGTACATCGTCGGCGACCATGCCGCTGACCAACTCCGGCTTCGATCCATCATCTTGCGTAGTGTCGGCCCGTCAAACTCCCACTACATTACTGCACTCGGCGTGGGAACAGTGGAGACGGCCGTGCTAACGGCCCATGACGAATTTTGTCGGATGTACCACATGTGTCGTGCGTCAACCTTACGCGAGAGCCTCACTGGCTAGCCGACGGGTCCCACAGCCAGATGGGACCTCGCAACCGGCAGGCCCCTCCAGCGACAAGACAAGACCCCTGTGGGCCCCCTGGCCAGCCGACGAGGCTGTCAGCCGGGTCCCACTCTTGTACTTTTATCCTTATTGTAGGTCGGTGGGTTCGTCTATAACCCCCCCGGCTCCCCTCCATGCAGAGGGTCGGTCAATTCAGCACACACACACACACCATACATGAGAGGTAGATGCGAGCCGGATGCTCCTTCTTCCTCCTCCGCAGAACCGCTCCATGAGCACATTGTAGTTTCATTGATACATTATACACTCCGGCAGGATTAGGGGTGTTATCTCTACGAAGAGCCGTAAACCTGGGTACATTGTGTGTTCCATGCTTGTACCATCCTCGTTCCCACCGCCCACCGGTGCCACTTCGGTTCCCACCATCTTTAGCCTATCCATGGCTTATGTTGTGAGTAAACATCGACATTTGGCGCCCCCCGTGGGGCCATCCGCGATATCGGCTCGGTTTACGCGTTGGGCAGGGCCCTGCGCTTACACCGTCGGATGCATCACGTCCGGACCGATCATCATGCCCGTGGAGCCTGCTCTTGAGGAGGCTTCACCGATGTTGATCGACGTCCCAGTCCGTCATGCGAATTCTGATGGGTAGTCTGACGACGAGTCACTCCCCAGCGTCGTCATCGCTGCTGTTGGGAACCTCAGTGTTCTCTTTAGCGACTTGCGCCTCAAGATGGCCCTCGCTACCCTCGCGAGGACATCAACGTTGACGCGTTGTGCGCCAGCTTTAGTAGGCTCTCCCTCGCGGAGACGCCTACATTTGATGAGTATCCCAACAACGTGCTAGTCTTCGACGGTCCACCGTCGTCTACGGGATGCCTTACCCCGTATGACGTCGCCGTCGTCTCCAACGTTGTGGAGGTGATGGTCATCGGTGCCGGCACCAGCACGGCTCACGGCAAGGCGTCAGCTAACGCTGGTGATCCTGCTGCTGTATCCGTCGACACGCTTCATGTTGGGGAACGTCGCATGGGAAACAAAAATTTTCCTACGCGCACGAAGACCTATCATGGTGATGTCCATCTACGAGAGGGGATGAGTGATCTACGTACCCTTGTAGATCGTACAGCAGAAGCATTAGTGAACGCGGTTGATGTAGTGGAACGTCCTCACGTCCCTCGATCCGCCCCGCGAACAATCCCGCGATCAGTCCCACGATCTAGTACCGAACGGACGGCACCTCCGCGTTCAGCACACGTACAGCTCGACGATGATCTCGGCCTTCTTGATCCAGCAAGAGAGACGGAGAGGTAGAAGAGTTCTCCGGCAGCGTGACGACGCTCCGGAGGTTGGTGATGACCTTGTCTCATCAGGGCTCCGCCCGAGCTCCGCAGAAACGCGATCTAGAGGAAAAACCATGGAGGTATGTGTTGGAGAACGTCGCATGGGAAACAAAAATTTTCCTACGCGCACGAAGACCTATCATGGTGATGTCCATCTACGAGAGGGGATGAGTGATCTACGTACCCTTGTAGATCGTACAGCAGAAGCGTTAGAGAACGCGGTTGATGTAGTGGAACGTCCTCACGTCCCTCGATCCGCCCCGCGAACAATCCCGCGATCAGTCCCACGATCTAGTACCGAACGGACGGCACCTCCGCGTTCAGCACACGTACAGCTCGACGATGATCTCGGCCTTCTTGATCCAGCAAGAGAGACGGAGAGGTAGAAGAGTTCTCCGGCAGCGTGACGGCGCTTCGGAGGTTGGTGATGATCTCGTCTCAGCAGGGCTCCGCCCGAACTCCGCAGAAACGCGATCTAGAGGAAAAACTATGGAGGTATGTGGTCGGGCAGCCGTGAGAAAGTCGTCTCAAATCTGCCCTAAAAGCCCCATATATATAGGAGGAGGGAGGGGGACCTTGCCTTGGGGTCCAAGGGACTCCCAAGGGGTCGGCCGAGCCAAGGGGGGGAGGACTCCCCCCCCCAAACCGAGTTGGACTTGGTTTGGTGGGAGGAGTCCCCCTCCCTTCCCACTTCTTCCCTCTTTTTTTTTTCTTTTCCTTTGATTTTCTTCTCTTGGCGCATAGGCCCCCTTGGGGCTGTCCCACTAGCCCACTAAGGGCTGGTGTGTCTCCCCAAAGCCTATGGGTTTCCCCGGGGTGGGTTGCCCCCCCGGTGAACTCCCGGAACCCATTCGTCATTCCCGGTACATTCCCGGTAACTCCGAAAACCTTCCGGTAATCAAATGAGGTCATCCTATATATCAATCTTCGTTTCCGGACCATTCCGGAAACCCTCGTAACGTCCGTGATCTCATCCGGGACTCCGAACAACATTCGGTAACCAACCATATAACTCAAATACGCATAAAACAACGTCGAACCTTAAGTGTGCAGACCGTGCGGGTTCGAGAACTATGTAGACATGACCCGAGAGACTCCTCAGTCAATATCCAATAGCGGGACCTGGATGCCCATATTGGATCCTCCATATTCTACGAAGATCTTATCGTTTTAACCTCAGTGCCAAGGATTCGTATAATCCCGTATGTCATTCCCTTTGTCCTTCGGTATGTTACTTGCCCGAGATTCGATCGTCAGTATCCGCATACCTATTTCAATCTCGTTTACCGGCAAGTCTCTTTACTCGTTTCGTAATACAAGATCCCGCAACTTACACTAAGTTACATTGCTTGTAAGGCTTGTGTGTGATGTTGTATTACCGAGTGGGCCCCGAGATACCTCTCCGTCACACGGAGTGACAAATCCCAGTCTTGATCCATACTAACTCAACTAACACCTTCGGAGATACCTGTAGAGCATCTTTATAGTCACCCAGTTACGTTGCGATGTTTGATACACACAAAGCATTCTTCCGGTGTCAGTGAGTTATATGATCTCATGGTCATAGGAATAAATACTTGACACGCAGAAAACAGTAGCAACAAAATGACACGATCAACATGCTACGTCTATTAGTTTGGGTCCAGTCCATCACGTGATTCTCCCAATGACGTGATCCAGTTATCAAGCAACAACACCTTGTTCATAATCAGAAGACACTGACTATCATTGATCAACTGGCTAGCCAACTAGAGGCATGCTAGGGACAGTGTTTTGTCTATGTATCCACACATGTAAATGAGTCTTCATTCAATACAATTATAGCATGGATAATAAACTATTATCTTGATACAAGAATTATAATAATAACTATACATTTATTATTGCCTCTAGGGCATATAATTCCAACAGTCTCCCACTTGCACTAGAGTCAATAATCTAGCCCTCACATCACCATGTGAATTACATTGTAATAAATCTAACACCCATACAGTTCTGGTGTCGATCATGTTTTGGCCGTGGAAGAGGTTTAGTCAGCGGGTCTGCTACATTCAGATCCGTGTGCACTTTGCATATATTTACGTCCTCCTCCTCGACGTAGTCGCGGATGAGGTTGAAGCGTCGTTTGATGTGTCTGGTCTTCTTGTGAAACCTTGGTTCCTTTGCTAAGGCAATGGCACCAGTGTTGTCACAGAACAAGGTTATTGGATCCAGTGCACTTGGCACCACTCCAAGATCCGTCATGAACTGCTTCATCCAGACACCCTCCTTAGCCGCCTCTGAGGCAGCCATGTACTCCGCTTCACATGTAGAATCTGCTACGACGCTTTGCTTGGAACTGCACCAGCTTACTGCACCCCCATTAAGAATAAATACGTATCCGGTTTGCGACTTAGAGTCGTCCGGATTTGTGTCAAAGCTTGCATCGACGTAACCTTTTACGGCGAGCTCTTCGTCACCTCCATACACGAGAAACATCTCCTTAGTCCTTTTCAGGTACTTCAGGATATTCTTGACCGCCGTCCAGTGATCCACTCCTGGATTACTCTGGAACCTACCTGCCATACTTATGGCCAGGCTAACATCCGGTCTAGTGCACAGCATCGCATACATGATAGAACCTATGGCCGAAGCATAGGGGACGGAGCGCATATGCTCTCTATCTTCATCAGTTGCTGGGCACTGAGTCTTACTCAATCTCGTACCTTGTAACACTGGCAAGAACCCTTTCTTGGACTGTTCCATTTTGAACCTCTTCAAAACTTTATCAAGGTATGTGCTTTGTGAAAGTACTATCAGGCGCTTTGATCTATCCCTATAGATCTTAATGCCTAGAATGTAAGCAGCTTCTCCTAGGTCCTTCATAGAGAAACTTTTATTCAAGTAACCTTTTATGCTCTCCAAAAGCTCTACGTTGTTTCCAATCAGTAATATGTCATCCACATATAATATTAGAAACGCCACAGAGCTCCCACTCACTTTCTTGTAAATACAAGATTCTCCAACCACTTGTATAAACCCAAATGCTTTGATCACCTCATCAAAGCGTTTGTTCCAACTCCGAGATGCTTGCACCAGTCCATAAATGGATCGCTGGAGCTTGCACACCTTGTCAGCATTTTTAGGATCGACAAAACCTTCGGGTTGCATCATATACAGCTCTTCCTTAAGGAAACCGTTAAGGAACGCCGTTTTGACATCCATCTGCCAGATTTCATAATCGAAAAATGCAGCTATTGCTAACATGATCCTGACGGACTTAAGCATCGCTACGGGTGAGAAGGTCTCATCGTAGTCAACTCCTGGAACTTGTGAAAAACCCTTTGCCACAAGTCGAGCTTTATAAACGGTCACATTACCGTCAGCGTCCGTCTTCTTCTTAAAGATCCATTTGTTCTGAATAGCCTTGCGGCCCTCAGGTAGTATCTCCAAAGTCCACACTTTGTTCTCATACATGGATCCTATCTCGGATTTCATGGCTTCTAGCCATTTGTTGGAATCTGGGCCCGCCATTGCTTCTTCATAATTTGTAGGTTCATTGTTGTCTAACAACATGATTGATAAGACGGGATTACCGTACCACTCTGGAGTAGCGCATGATCTCGTCGACCTGCGTGGTTCAACAGAAACTTGAACTGGTGTTTCATGATCATCATCATTAACTTCCTCCTCAACCGGCGTCGCAATGACAGAGGTTTCCCCTTGGCCTGCGCCACCATCCAGAGGGATGAGAGGTTCGACAACCTCGTCAAGTTCTATCTTCCTCCCACTCAATTCTCTCGAGAGAAACTCCTTCTCGAGAAAAGTTCCGTTCTTAGCAACAAACACTTTGCCCTCGGATTTGAGATAGAAGGTGTACCCAACTGTCTCTTTTGGGTAACCTATGAAGACGCATTTTTCCGCTTTGGGTTCCAGCTTTTCAGGCTGAAGCTTTTTGACATAAGCATCACATCCCCAAACTTTAAGAAACGACAACTTTGGTCTTTTGCCATACCACAGTTCGTATGGTGTCGTCTCAACGGATTTTAATGGTGCCCTATTTAAAGTGAATGCAGCTGTTTCCAATGCATAACCCCAAAATGATAACGGCAAATCAGTAAGAGACATCATAGATCGCACCATCTCTAACAAAGTACGATTACGACGTTCGGACACACCATTACGCTGTGGTGTTCCAGGCGGTGTTAACTGCGAAACAATTCCACATTGTCTTAAGTGAGTACCAAACTCGAAACTCAGATACTCACCCCCACGATCAGACCGTAGGAACTTGATCTTCTTGTTACGATGATTTTCCACGTCACTCTGAAATTGTTTGAACTTTTCAAATGTTTCAGACTTGTGCTTCATCAAGTAGACATAACCATATCTACTTAAATCGTCAGTGAAGGTGAGAAAATAACGATATCCGCCGCGTGCCTCCACGCTCATTGGACCACACACATCGGTATGTATGATTTCCAACAAGTCACTTGCACGCTCCATTGCTCCGGAGAACGGAGTCTTAGTCATCTTGCCCATAAGGCATGGTTCGCACGTGTCAAGTGAATCGAAGTCAAGTGACTCCAAAAGTCCATCAGCATGGAGTTTCTTCATGCGCTTTACACCAATATGACCCAAGCGGCAGTGCCACAAAAATATGGCGCTATCATTGTTTACTCTAACTCTTTTGGTCTCAATGTTATGTATATGCGTATCGCTATCAAGATTCAATATGAACAATCCTCTCACATTCGGTGCATGACCATAAAAGATGTTACTCATAGAAATAGAACAACCATTATTCTCAGACTTAAAAGAGTAACCGTCTCGCAATAAACAAGATCCAGATATAATGTTCATGCTCAACGCAGGCACTAAATAACAATGATTTAAGTTCATCACTAATCCCGATGGTAGCTGAAGTGACACTGTGCCGACGGCGATTGCATCAACCTTGGAACCGTTTCCTACGCGCATCGTCACTTCGTCTTTCGCCAGCCTTCGTCTATTCCGCAGTTCCTGCTTCGAGTTGCAAATGTGAGCAACAGAACCGGTATCAAATACCCAGACACTACTACGAGAGCCGGTTAAGTACACATCAATAACATGTATAACAAATATACCTGATTTTTCTTTGCCCGCCTTCTTATCTGCCAGATACTTGGGGCAATTGCGCTTCCAGTGACCCATACCCTTGCAATAGAAGCACTCTGTTTCAGGCTTAGGTCCAGCTTTGGGCTTCTTCGGCGGATTGGCAACAGGCTTGCCGCTCTTCTTCGAATTGCCCTTCTTTCCTTTGTCGTTTCTCTTGAAACTAGTGGTCTTGCTCACCATCAACACTTGATGCTCTTTACGGAGTTCAGACTCTGCGACTTTCAGCATCGCAAACAACTCGCCGGGAGACTTGTTCATCCCTTGCACGTTGTAGTTCAACACAAAGCCTTTATAGCTTGGCGGCAGTGATTGAAGGATTCTGTCAGTGATAGCTTCTTGCGGGAGTTCAATCCCCAGTTCAGCTAGACGGTTTGAGTACCCAGACATTTTGAGCACATGTTCACTGACAGACGAGTTTTCCTCCATCTTGCAAGCATAGAATTTATCGGAGGTCTCATACCTCTCGATCCGGGCGTTCTTCTGAAAGATAAACTTCAACTCCTGGAACATCTCAAATGCTCCATGACGCTCAAAGCGACGTTGAAGTCCCGGTTCTAAGCCATACAAGACTGCACATTGAACTATTGAGTAGTCCTCCTTACGTGCTAACCAAGCGTTCTTAACATCTTGATCAGCCGTAGCGGGTGGTTCATCTCCTAGCGCAGCATTAAGGACATAATCCTTCTTTCCAGCTTGTAAGATTAGCTTAAGATTTCGAGCCCAGTCTACAAAGTTGCTTCCATCATCTTTCAACTTAGCTTTCTCTAGGAACGTACTAAAATTCAGGATGACACTTGCGTGAGCCATGATCTACAACACAAATATATTCAAAGTGGACTTAGACTATGTTCAAGATAATTAGAGTTCAACTTAATCAAATTATATGCTAAACTCCCACTCAAAAAGTACATCTCTCTAGTCATTTGAGTGGTTCATGATCCACTTACACTATCCCAAGTCCGATCATCACATGAGTTGAGTATAGTTTCAGTGGTAAGCATCCCTATGCTAATCATATCAGCTATATGATTCATGATCGACCTTTTGGTCTCATGTGTTCCGAGGCCATGTCTGCACATGCTAGGCTCGTCAAGCTTAACCCGAGTGTTCCGCGTGCGCAACTGTTTTGCACCCGTTGTATGTGAACGTTGAGTCTATCACACCCGATCATCACGTGGTGTCTCGAAACGACGAACTGTAGCAACGGTGCACAGTCGGGGAGAACACAATTTCGTCTTGAAATTTTAGTGAGAGATCACCTCATAATGCTACCGTCGTTCTAAGCAAAATAAGGTGCATAAAAGGATTAACATCACATGCAATTCATAAGTGACATGATATGGCCATCATCACGTGCTTCTTGATCTCCATCACCAAAGCACCGGCACGATCTTCTTGTCACCGGCGCCACACCATGATCATCCATCAACGTGTTGCCATCGTGGTTGTCGTGCTACTTATGCCATTACTACTAAAGCTACATCCTAGCAAAATAGTAAACGCATCTGCAAGCACATATGTTAGTATAAAGACAACCCTATGGCTCCTGCCGGTTGCCGTACCGTCGACGTGCAAATCAATATTTCTATTACAACATGATCATCTCATACATCCAATATATCACATCACATCATTGGCCATATCACATCACAATCATACCCTGCAAAAACAAGTTAGACGTCCTCTAATTTTGTTGTTGCATGTTTTACGTGGTGACCAAGGGTATCTAGTAGGATCGCATCTTACTTACGCAAACACCACAACGGAGATATATAAGTTGCTATTTAACCTCATCCAAGGACCTCCTCGGTCAAATCCGATTCAATTAAAGTTGGAGAAACCATCACTTGCCAGTCATCTTTGAGCAAAGGGGGTTACTCGTAACGATGAAACCAGTCTCTCGTAAGCGTACGAGTAATGTCGGTCCAAGCCGCTTCAATCCAACAATACCGCGGAATCAAGAAAAGACTAAGGAGGGCAGCAAAACGCACATCACCGCCCACAAAACCTTTTGTGTTCTACTCGAGAAGACTTCTACGCATGAACCTAGCTCATGATGCCACTGTTGGAGAACGTCGCATGGGAAACAAAAATTTTCCTATGCGCACGAAGACCTATCATGGTGATGTCCATCTACGAGAGGGGATGAGTGATCTACGTACCCTTGTAGATCGTACAGCAGAAGCGTTAGAGAACGCGGTTGATGTAGTGGAACGTCCTCACGTCCCTCGATCCGCCCCGCGAACAATCCCGCGATCAGTCCCACGATCTAGTACCGAACGGACGGCACCTCCGCGTTCAGCACACGTACAGCTCGACGATGATCTCGGCCTTCTTGATCCAGCAAGAGAGACGGAGAGGTAGAAGAGTTCTCCGGCAGCGTGACGGCGCTCCGGAGGTTGGTGATGATCTCGTCTCAGCAGGGCTCCGCCCGAGCTCCGCAGAAACGCGATCTAGAGGAAAAACTATGGAGGTATGTGGTAGGGCAGCCGTGAGAAAGTCGTCTCAAATCTGCCCTAAAAGCCCCATATATATAGGAGGAGGGAGGGGGACCTTGCCTTGGGGTCCAAGGGACTCCCAAGGGGTCGGCCGAGCCAAGGGGGGGAGGACTCCCCCCCCAAACCGAGTTGGACTTGGTTTGGTGGGAGGAGTCCCCCTCCCTTCCCACTTCTTCCCTCTTTTTTTTCTTTTCCTTTGATTTTCTTCTCTTGGCGCATAGGCCCCCTTGGGGCTGTCCCACCAGCCCACTAAGGGCTGGTGTGTCTCCCCAAAGCCTATGGGCTTCCCCGGTGTGGGTTGCCCCCCCGGTGAACTCCCGGAACCCATTCGTCATTCCCGGTACATTCCCGGTAACTCCGAAAACCTTCCGGTAATCAAATGAGGTCATCCTATATATCAATCTTCGTTTCCGGACCATTCCGGAAACCCTCGTAACATCCGTGATCTCATCCGGGACTCCGAACAACATTCGGTAACCAACCATATAACTCAAATACGCATAAAACAACGTCGAACCTTAAGTGTGCAGACCCTGCGGGTTCGAGAACTATGTAGACATGACCCGAGAGACTCCTCGGTCAATATCCAATAGCGGGACCTGGATGCCCATATTGGATCCTACATATTCTACGAAGATCTTATCGTTTGAACCTCAGTGCCAAGGATTCGTATAATCCCGTATATCATTCCTTTTGTCCTTCGGTATGTTACTTGCCCGAGATTCGATCGTCAGTATCCGCATACCTATTTCAATCTCGTTTACCGGCAAGTCTCTTTACTCGTTCCGTAATACAAGATCCCGCAACTTACACTAAGTTACATTGCTTGCAAGGCTTGTGTGTGATGTTGTATTACCGAGTGGGCCCCGAGATACCTCTCCATCACACGGAGTGACAAATCCCAGTCTTGATCCATACTAACTCAACTAACACCTTCGGAGATACCTGTAGAGCATCTTTATAGTCACCCAGTTACGTTGCGACGTTTGATACACATAAAGCATTCCTCCGGTGTCAGTGAGTTATATGATCTCATGGTCATAGGAATAAATACTTGACACGCAGAAAACAGTAGCAACAAAATGACACGATCAACATGCTACGTCTATTAGTTTGGGTCCAGTCCATCACGTGATTCTCCCAATGACGTGATCCAGTTATCAAGCAACAACACCTTGTTCATAATCAGAAGACACTGACTATCATTGATCAACTGGCTAGCCAACTAGAGGCATGCTAGGGACGGTGTTTTGTCTATGTATCCACACATGTAAATGAGTCTTCATTCAATACAATTATAGCATGGATAATAAACTATTATCTTGATACAGGAATTATAATAATAACTATACATTTATTATTGCCTCTAGGGCATAATTCCAACAGTATGTGGTCGGGCTGCCGTGGAAAAATCATCTCAAATCAGCCCCAATACCTCCGTATATATAGGTGGGAGGGAGGGGACCTTGCCTTGGGGCTCAAGGAGCCCCAAGGGGGTCGGTCGAGTCCAAGGGGGGAAGGCTCCCCCCCCAAACCGAGTTGGACTTGGTTTGGTGGGTGGGAGTCCTTCCCTTCCTTCCCACCTTCCCTTTTTTTTTCTTTCTCTTTGATTTTCCTTTGTATGGCGCATAGGGCCCTTTTGGGCTGTCCCACCAGCCCACTAAGGGCTGGTGCGCCACCCTTATGGCCTATGGGCTTCCCCGGGGTGGGTTGCCCCCCCGGTGAACTCCCGGAACCCATTCGTCATTCCCGGTACATTCCCGGTAACTCCGAAAACCTTCCGGTAATCAAATGAGGTCATCCTATATATCAATCTTCGTTTCCGGACCATTCCGGAAACCCTCGTGACGTCCGTGATCTCATCCGGGACTCCGAACAACATTCGCTAACCAACCATATAACTCAAATACACATAAAACAACGTCGAACCTTAAGTGTGCAGACCGTGCGGGTTCGAGAACTATGTAGACATGACCCGAGAGACTCCTCGGTCAATATCCAATAGCGGGACCTGGATTCCCATATTGGATCCTACATATTCTACGAAGATCTTATCGTTTGAACCTCAGTGCCAAGGATTCATATAATCCCGTATGTCATTCCCTTTGTCCTTCGGTATGTTACTTGCCCGAGATTCGATCGTCAGTATCCGCTTACCCATTTCAATCTCGTTACCGGCAAGTCTCTTTACTCGTTCCGTAATACAAGATCCCGCAACTTACACTAAGTCACATTGCTTGCAAGGCTTGTGTGTGATGTTGTATTACCGAGTGGGCCCCGAGATACCTCTTCGTCACACGGAGTGACAAATCCCAGTCTTGATCCATACTAACTCGACTAAAACCTTCGGAGATACCTGTAGAGCATCTTTATAGTCACCCAGTTACGTTGCGACGTTTGATACACACAAAGCATTCCTCCGGTGTCAGTGAGTTATATGATCTCATGGTCATAGGAATAAATACTTGACACGCAGAAAACAGTAGCAATAAAATGACACGATCAACATGCTACGTTCATAGTTTGGGTCTAGTCCATCACATGATTCTCCTAATTATGTGATCCAGTAATCAAGTGAGAACACTTGCATATAGTCAGAAAACCTTGACTATCATTGATCAACTGGCTAGCCAACTAGAGGCTTGCTAGGGGCATTGTTTTGTCTATATATCCACACATGTATCTATGTTTTCATTCAATACAATTATAGCATGGATAATAAACGATTAACTTTAAATAGGAAATATAATAATAACTATTTATCATTGCCTCTAGGGTATATTTCCAACAGGCTTCAGGTATTTAGCCTGCTAGTTCTTCTTCGCTGTCGGATGTTCGATGGCGAAGGGGGGCATGTTGATGGCGTCGTGGGAGGGGTTGGCATTCTTCATGTAGAAGAATCCCCTCTGCCACTGCTAGATGGAGTCCTGGAGCGGCATCTGGGGGAAGCCGCACTTCGTCCGATGTTGCACCAGTGCTGCGCCGCACGGGGTCATCGGGCGAGGGCCCGTAAGCTTCTCCGCCTCGGCCTTGTCCATTTTTATGGACCTTTGCTTGAAGAAGAAGAGACTTTGCCAAAGGTCGAGGCGGGGCTCGATCCCCAGAAAGCCCTCGCACAGGACGACGAAGGAGGTGAGCTAAAGAATGGCGTTCGACACCAGATGATGCGGCTACAAGCCGAAGAAAGTAAGAAAGTTGGCGAAGAAGTTGGTCGCCGGGATCCTGAAGCCTCTATAGAAGTTTTCATCGAACACGACTACTTCTCCCTCCCTCGGCGTCGGGGCGGTTTCGGCTCCGGGAATCCGCACAACCATAAGGGATGCCGGAGGCAGCATATGGCGATGGCGGAGCGCATCGATATGGCCGACGCAGATGTCGCTGCCGAGCCAGACAATGTTGAGCTGGCCCTTCTTGAAGGAGCCGCTCGACATGGCGGTGGGCGACGAGAGCTCGAAGGGGTTGGCGGCGATGGTCTGCGCGACGGTAAAGACGAAGGCGAATCTCTCTCTTTCTCTGGGCTCAGGGAAGGAGGGGCGCAAGTGCAGGGCGAGAAGGGGGCGAATGGCCTCCTCGGTACCCCCGCACCCCATTTAAACCCCACGATAGATCGTGGGGAGGGGATCCGGTGCGCACAGGACCCACCATCACTGATTATCACGGGGACATTACGACTCCCGAAACCCAACCGTCGCGGAGTAAATCCGCATAGGATCCTCCACGCGGGGGCCGAGGGGGCATCGTGGCGGGACCCAGGGCTCAGGACCAGTCCTGTCATCTGAGCAATCCATCATCACGTCAGGCTGGGGCCTGGCACGTGGCGCAATCTGCGCGACTTACGACAAAGCCGAGGCCTCTCTTGGAAGCCAGCCGACTTCCGAGCCGGCGTCTCCTGCCGCACGCGGCGGCAGGAATTCAAAAACAAACAACTCAAGCCGGCGAGGCCACCCGCTCCAAGGCGGCGGGCCTCCCCTGCTTCGGGGACTACTATCGGGGGGATAACCCCGGGGTAGGCTCATCGAGAATAGTCCTTTGCCTTCTACCATGAAGGAACAACCTGTAACATTCTACAAAGCCCAAGTCCCCCTGGACGGCTAGGAAGCACCTGCCGGCTGGGGGCGGGACGACCAACTCTCTGGCCGGCTAGGAAGCTCCTGCCGGCTAGAGGCGAGACGGTTACCTCCCTCTGGCCGTCTAAGCCAAGCCGGCCGGCTAGAGGCGAGGCGGCCATGCCCAGGTGCTACGGCAACAGACAACAGTGCCAGAGATTGACACATTGACGGAGACTGGGCTTGCGTTGGTTTTTCCCTTGAAGAGGAAAGGGTGGTGCAGCACAGGAGTAGTAAGTATTTCCCTCAGTTTGAGAACCAAGGTATCAATCCAGTAGGAGAATCTCGTCAAGTCCAAAGTACCTACGCAAACACAAAAGAGCTTGCACCCAACGCTATAAAGGGGTTGTCAATCCCTTCAAGATTGATTGCAAAGTGAGATCTGAAGGCGGAAAGTGCAACGAAGTAAAAGTGTAAGGCTGAAAATATAGTGTGGAGTAGACCCGGGGGCCATAGTATTCACTAGAGGCTTCTCTCAAAATAGCAAATATTACGGTGGATGAACAAATTACTGTCGAGCAATTGATAGAACCGCGCAAAGTCATAACGATATCCAAGGCGGCGGGCCTCCCCTGCTTCGGGGACTACTATCGGGGGGATAACCCCGGGGTAGGCTCATCGAGAATAGTCCTTTGCCTTCTACCATGAAGGAACAACATGTAACATTCTACAAAGCCCAAGTCCCCCTGGACGGCTAGGAAGCACCTGCCGGCTGGGGGCGGGACGACCAACTCTCTGGCCGGCTAGGAAGCTCCTGCCGGCTAGAGGCGAGACGGTTACCTCCCTCTGGCCGTCTAGGCCAAGCCGGCCGGCTAGAGGCGAGGTGGCCATGCCCAGGTGCTACGGCAACAGACAACAGTGCCAGAGATTGACACATTGACGGAGAATGGGCTTGCGTTGGTTTTTCCCTTGAAGAGGAAAGGGTGGTGCAGCACAGGAGTAGTAAGTATTTCCCTCAGTTTGAGAACCAAGGTATCAATCCAGTAGGAGAATCTCGTCAAGTCCAAAGTACCTACGCAAACACAAAAGAGCTTGCACCCAACGCTATAAAGGGGTTGTCAATCCCTTCAAGATTGATTGCAAAGTGAGATCTGAAGGCGGAAAGTGCAACGAAGTAAAAGTGTAAGGCTGAAAATATAGTGTGGAGTAGACCCGGGGGCCATAGTGTTCACTAGAGGCTTCTCTCAAAATAGCAAATATTACGGTGGGTGAACAAATTACTGTCGAGCAATTGATAGAACTGCGCAAAGTCATAACGATATTTTAGGCAATGATCATACATATAGGCATCACGTCCGAGACAAGTAGACCAATACTTTCTGCATCTACTACTATTACTCCACACATCGACCGCTATCCAGCATGCATCTAGTGTATTGAGTTCATGATGAACAGAGTAACGCCTTAAGCAAGATGACATGATGTAGAGGGATAATCTCAAACCAATGATAAAACCCCATCTTTTTACCCTTGATGGCAACAACACGATGCTAGTTGTTGCCAAAATTATTCCTACCAACAAAATTAACGTCCAAGCTAGCGTTGCTACTCTTAATCAAGGAAGACAAGGGCATATCATTAGGATCTAAAGGAGCACTTCTACTAGCGACCAAATTCATTAACTCATCCATCTTAGCACTCAACGAGTTAATTTCTTCTATAGCGTGTACCTTCTTACTAGTAGGTGACCTTTCAGTGTGCCACTGAGAATAGTTCGTCATGATATTGTCTAGGAGTTTTGTGGCTTCTCCTAACGTGATTTCCATGAACGTTCCACCTGAGGCGGAGTCGAAGATATTTCTAGAAGCGAAATTCAAGCCAGCGTAGAAGATTTGTATAATCATCCAAAGACTCAAGCCATGAGCGGGACAATTTCTAATCATCAATTTCATTCTCTCCCAAGATTGTGCAACATGTTCATGATCAAGTTGCTTAAAATTCATGATATCATTACGGAGAGAGATAATCTTAGCCGGCGGAAAATACTTGGATATATAAGCATCTTTGCACTTATCCCAAGAATCAATACTATTTTTGGGCAAAGACGAAAACCAAGTTTTTGCTCGATCTCGCAACGAGAAAGGAAAAAGCTTCAATTTAATCACATCATTATCCACATCTTTCTTATTTTGCATACCGCAAAGCTCAATGAAGGTATTAAGATGGGATGCGACATCTTCACTAGGAAGGCTGGAAAATTGCTCTTTCATAACAAGATTCAGAAAAGCGGCATTGATTTCGTATGATTCCGCACTAGTGGCGGGAGCAATCGGAGTACTAATAAAATCATTATTATTAGTATTCGAGAAGTCACAAAGTTTGGTGTTTTCAGTCATGGTGACTTGAGCAAGCAAGCAAGCACACAAGCGAACGAAGAGCAAGCGAGAGAAAAGGGCGAACGAAAAAGGCAAACGAGAAAAGGAAAACGAAGAAAAGGGAAAATCTTTTTGTAAATTTTGTTTTTCAGAAGTGGGGGAGAGGAAAACGAGAGGCAAAAAAAGTAAATGCAAGGGATGAGTTTGCGACACTTACTTGGATGAGTTCTTGACTTGATCCTCCCCGGCAACGGCGCCAGAAATTCTTGTGCTACGGCAACAAACAACAGTGCCAGAGATTGACACGTTGACGGAGACTGGGGTTGCGTTGGTTTTTCCCTTGAAGAGGAAAGGGTGGTGCAGCACAGGAGCAATAAGTATTTCCCTCAGTTTGAGAACCAAGGTATCAATCCAGTAGGAGAATCTCGTCAAGTCCAGAGTACCTGCGCAAACACAAAAGAGCTTGCACCCAACACTATAAAGGGGTTGTCAATCCCTTCAAGATTGATTGCAAAGTGAGATCTGAAGGTGGAAAGTGCAACGAAGTAAAAGTGTAAGGCTGAAAATATAGTGTGGAGTAGACCCGGGGGCCATAGTGTTCACCATAGGCTTCTCTCAAAATAGCAAATATTACGGTGGGTGAACAAATTACTGTCGGGCAATTGATAGAACCGCGCAAAGTCATGACGATATCTAAGGCAATGATCATACATATAGACATCACGTACGAGACAAGTAGACCGATACTTTCTGCATCTACTACTATTACTCCACACATCGACCGCTATCCAGCATGCATCTAGTGTATTGAGTTCATGACAAACAGAGTAAGGCCTTAAGCAAGATGACATGATGTAGAGGGATAATCTCAAACCAATGATAAAAACCCCATCTTTTTACCCTTGATGGCAACTACATGATGCGTGCCTAGCTACCCCTTCTGTCACTGGGTGAGGTCACCGCACGGTATGAACCCAAAACCAAGCACTTCTCCCATTGCAAGAATCATATATCAAGCTGGCCAAACAAAACCCACAACTCAAAGAGAATTACAAGGATATGAAATCATGCATAAGAGAGATGAGAAGAAACTCAAATAAGATTCATAGATAATCTGATCATAAATCCACAATTCATCGGATCTCGACAAACACACCGTAAAAGAAGATTACATCGGATAGATCTCCATGAAGATCATGGAGAACTTTGTATTGAAGATCCAAGAGAGAGAAGAAGCCATCTAGCTACTAGCTATGGACCCGTAGGTCTATGGTGAACTACTCATGCATCATCGGAAAAGTCATGGTGTTGATGAAGAAGCCCTCCGTATCCGAATCCCCCCTCCGGCAGGGCACCAGAACGTGCCCCAGATGGGATCTTGCGGAGACAGAAGCTTGCGGCGGCGGAAAAGTACTTTCGATGATCTCCTGATTTTTCTGGGATTTTAGGGATTATATAGGCGAAAGACCTAGGGCAGGGGAGCCACCGGGAGCTCACAAGCCTCCTAGGCCCGCTCCCCTAGGCCGGGCCTGGTGGGCTTGTGACCTCCTCCGAGGTCCCCTGACTTGGTTCTCAAGTCTCCCACGTGTCTTCTGTTATGGAAAAAATCATTCCGCATGTTTTATTCCGTTTGGACTTCGTGTAAAATCCTCCTCTGAAAAGGTCAAAAACACAGAAAAAACAGGAACTGACACTTGGCACCGAGTTAATAAGTTAGTCCCAAAAAGATATAAAAGACACACAAAATATCCAAAGTTTGACAAGATAATAACATGAAACCATAAAAAATTATAGATACGTTGGAGACGTATCACCAGGCCGGCTATTTTAGCAACTAGCCGGCTAGGGAGCTCAAGTCACACCACACCGTGGGTCTTGACGAGACCCTATGGTTAAAGGTGGCTACGCGTCAGCCAAGGTACTGGATTGGGGTGCACGACAGGTACAACATCGGCGGCCATGCCGCTGACCTACTCCGGCTCCGATCCATCATCCTGCACAGTGTCGGCCCGTCAAACTCCCACTCAATTACTGCACTCGGCGTGGGAACAGTGGAGACAGCCGTACTGACGACCCATGATGAATCTCGCCGGACGTACCACTCGTGTCCTGCGTCAACCTTACGCGAGAGCCTCACTGGCTAGCCGGCGGGTCCCACAACCAGACGGGATGTCGCAGCCGACGGGCCCCTCCAACGACAAGACAAGACCCCCGTGGGCCCCCCTGGCCAGCCGGCGAGGCTGCCAGCCGGGTCGCACTCCTGTACTTTTATCCTTATTGTAGGTCGGTGGGTTCGTCTATAAACCCCCCGGCTCCCCTCCATGCAGAGGGTCGGTCAATTCAGCACACACACACCATACAAGAGAGGTAGACGCGAGCCGGCTGCTCCTTCTTCCTACTCCACAGAACAGCTCCACGAGCACATTGTAGTCTCATTGATACATTATACACTCCAACAGGATTAGGGGTGTTATCTCTACGAAGAGCCTTGAACCTGGGTACATCGTGTGTTCCATGCTTGTACCATCCTCGTTTCCAGCGCCCTCCGGTGCCCCTCCGGTGATCTAACCTACTCGAAGTGGAGGTGTGCACCTTACACTGACAGGTCAGAGACTAGTTCATCGCGACGGTGGTTTCAGAAACTAGCTCCTCCTAGGCCTCCACAGTCTCAAAAATGCAGGTAAGGAGATGAAAGAATCAGGGAGCGAGGGGAAAGAACGGGCAGCGTATCAAGTGTTTTTTTGAAAAATCTACCCCGTGACAACCTTTTCCGGACGGAGGAAGTATCTGCCATGAACATCTCAACAACCAGACCCTTCTACGATATCACGAGCATGAGGCATCACTTTGTTTGGCATCCAACGCCAAGAACTCAGTCAGAGCTTCCAATGACCCAAGCATAGATGCTTGCACATAGACACCCTCGCCACTCTTGTCGATCCGGTTCCTAACCCATGTCATCTCTTCCATTACAGCATCCTTCAGGTCCTCTATATCCTGCATCAGGTCCCATCAATTGCATGTTTGAGACCAGAACACTCATTTATTCTCACAAGTGTGCTGATATTTACACTCTGAAATTGCCAGAAATCTACAAAACCCATCTGAGCTGATATTTTAATTCCTTGTGCAGCTCTGATCTTATTGCAAAGGAAAGCAATGAATCATTTTTAGCGAATTAGTCAACTAGAGCTTAAAAATAAACCCCGAAATTTTGTGTTTCAACTATAACTTAAAACACTAGGTAACCAAAGGCTCAAATCATCTTAGTGCAAAAGAAAGCAATGGATCATACTTCCTTCGTTCCTAAATATAAGTCTTTCCAGAGGTTCCGCTAACGAACCACACACGGATGTATATAGACATACTTTAGAATATAGATTTATTTATTTTACTTCGTATGTAGATCTTTAATAATTTTTTTAAAAAGACTTATATTTAGGAACAGAGGGAATAATATGCAACTGTTTAAGCATGGCGGTGCACTCGTGCCGATGAGGAAGAAATACATATATACTGTAGCTACTACTAGCTGTCATTGAAATAAATTAATATAAAGAAAGGAAAAATTCATGCTAGTGAGTGGCATTGATTGAAGTGACAAAACTCAACCCAAAACTAAATTAGCCAAGAAAGATAAGGCAGCATGTTATGACCGGCTTGGCCTATAGCCGGTGGAGGCCCACTGGGCGTTAATATTAGGGGCTTGGCCCGCAAGTTATCTTAGGCAAATTACTTTAGGAAAGTTATCTTAGGCTCGAGTTATAAATACTAGTTGTAAGACATCAATTGAGATCAAGCAATAAAGATATTATCTTCTGTTGCCCGGCTCCCCAAGGAGCCGGAACCCTAGCCTCCGCCGCGCCCAGCCCTAGCCGCGACGGCGCCCTCTCGCCGGCGCGTCCGCTCCAGCCCTCGCTCCCCTCCTCCTTGCCCATACAATCTACGCCGGAGGCCCGGTAGGAACCCTAGTCCTACCAATTTGGTATCCAGAGATTCCAGGTTGATCATGTTGCTCCCTCCACCACCGCCGCCACAAACCACCACCACCGCCCCACCACCGCAAACCACCACCACCGCCCCGCCGCCGCCGCTGCCGATCACGTCCGGGACCGCTCCCTCGCCAGTGCCGATCATCACCACGGAGGAGCCGCTTCCCATCCTATCGCCCGAGGCGATGTCGGGCACCCTGCGGGAGCTTGTCCAAGCGGTCCGAGGCATCAACCTGTACCTCGGTGGGACCCAACCCCCGCCGCCGAGCGTCGCCCCCACTACCTACGGGCCGCTGTCGCTGCCGTGGGCCACCCCGGCCTTCCAGCCGCCCTACGGAGGGGCGCCGCCGCCGCCGCCGCAGCTGCTGCTGCAGCACTACCACGCCGCGGGCACCCCCTGGCCGGTGTGGCCGGCCACCAACGCGTCGCTGGGGGGCCGCCCCACCAGTTTCTACCGGCCACCACAGCGCAGGCTACGGCTCAGCACCACCAGCCGCCGCCGCCATCGACAGCAGCACCTCCAGCGCCCCGAACCACCGGTCGGCCCCTGCACCAGGTGCAGTTTCCGCCATCGCCATCGCCGATTCCCGCGTGGGCAGCCGGACCATCTTCGGGCCCGATCTATACCCCGGCACCGGAACACCCGGCGCCCTCTCTGCCGTTCGAGCGGTCCTCCAGCTCGGCGCCCTACGCTCCGGAGTTTCCCGACCCGGCGTACGCGATGCCACCGACAGCCGCGGCTATCGGACACGGCGGTCCGACATCTCCTCGGTTCGCTAAGCTAAACTTCACCACTTACGAGGGCACGGAAGACCCCCTCAACTAGCTCAACCAGTGCGAGCAGTTCTTTCGGGGGCAGCGGACGCTCGCGTCGGATTGCACCTGGCTCGCGTCCTATCATCTCCGTGGCACTGCACAGACTTGGTACTACGCCCTCGAGCAGGACGAGGGCGGCATGCCACCGTGGGACCGATTTCGTGAGCTCTGCCTCCTCCGGTTTGGCCCCCCATCCGTGGCAGCCGACTGGCAGCCCTCGGCCGCTTACCGTTTACATCAACGGTCCAGGACTACGCCGACCGATTCCAAGCCCTGGCATGCCACGCGCCAGGCGTATCCGCGACTCAGCGCGCTGAGCTCTTTGTGGGTGGTCTACCGGACCATATTCGCGTGGATGTCGAGCTCCGGGAACCCCCCGACCTTCAGTCCGCCATGTACTACGCCCGGGCCTTCGAGCAGCGGGCCCAGGCACTGCAGCAACCGCCCAGACGGGGAGGCCGCCAGCTCAGTCGACCCGCGCTGACCCTTCCAGCACCGGGCCGGCCTCCGCCTGCCGCGGCGGCCGCACCTCCGGCCGCCACACGGACCTTCCGCAGGTTGTCCCCGGCCGAGCAGCAGGAGCGTCGACGTCAGGGTCTCTGCTTCAATTGCGATGAGCCCTACACGCCGACACATGTCTGCCCCCGCCTCTTCTACTTGGGGAAGGTCGACTACACCGGGGCGGACGAGACGACCGACGCACCAGACACGACCGCAGATTATACGGCGACGGCCTGCGTCGTCTCTCTCCACGCCCTAGCCGGCATCCGTCATGAGCGGACCATGTTGCTACCCGTGACGATCCATAGCGAGCAGCTGGTGGCCCTACTGGATACGGGCTCCACTCATAACTTCCTGCCCGAGGCAACCATGCGTCGTCTAGCTATTCCGACCACGGGCGGGGAGCGCCTTCGGATCACGGTGGCCAACGGTGACCGCCTCTAGTGTCATGGACTCGCCCGCGACGTTCCCATCACCATCGGGGGCGAACACTTTTCCATTACGTGTGCCGGCATCGACCTCGGCAGTTTCGACTTCATCCTCGGTGTGGACTTTCTCCGGACCCTCGGGCCCATCGTCTGGGACTTCGACGTGCTCACGATGACATTCTGGCGGCTGGGACGCCAAATCCGGTGGGACGGCATTGGGGGCGCTACGCCAGCCGTGCCACATCTTCAGCTGGCCGCCGCCTCCTCCGAGACCGAGCACCCTCTGCTGGATCCCCTTCTACAGCAACATAGCACCCTCTTCGACGAGCCGCGGGGACTTCCACCTGCTCGGGTGTACGACCATCGCATTCACCTTGTGCCGGGCTCCACTCCCGTGGCGGTGCGACCTTACCGCTACCCGCAGCTGCAGAAGGATGAGTTGGAGAGACAGTGTGCCCTTATGCTCGCCGCGGGCATCATCCGGATCTCGACGTCACCCTTCTCCGCGCCGGTACTTCTCGTCCGCAAGACAGACGGCACGTGGCGTTTCTGCATCGACTACCGCGGCCTGAACACGCTCACACTCAAGGACAAGTTTCCGATACCGGTGGTCGACGAGCTCTTGGATGAGCTTCATGGGGCGCGCTTCTTCACCAAACTCGATCTCCGGTCGGGCTATCACCAGGTGCGCATGCATCCGGACGACATCGCCAAGACGGCGTTTCGCACCCACCATGGCCACTTCGAGTTCTTGGTGATGCCTTTCGGCCTCGCCAATGCCCCGGCGACCTTCCAGGCCCTGATGAACGACATTCTGCGACCCTACTTACGGCGGTTTGTGCTTGTTTTCTTTGATGATATTCTTATCTTCAGCGCCACCTGGGCCGAGCACCTCCAGCACGTCGCCATCGTCTTCAACGAGCTTCGGGCGCACGACCTCCACCTTAAGCGCTCGAAGTGCTCGTTTGGGACAACTACCGTTGCCTACCTCGGCCATGTCATCTCGGCCGACGGGGTGGCTATGGACGCCGACAAGGTGGCAGCTGTCTCCGCCTGGCCGACGCCTCACTCGCCGCGGGCTCTCCGCGGGTTCCTCGGCCTCGCAGGATACTACCGGAAATTTATCCGGGAGTTCGGGCTCATCGCGGCACCTCTCACGCGGCTGCTCCGCCGCGATGCTTTCGCCTGGGACGACGAGGCGACAACGGCATTCGAGGCCCTCAAAGGGGCCCTCACGACGGGTCCCATTCTCCAGATGCCCGACTTCGACCGCCCGTTCGTGGTGGACTGTGACGCTTCGGGCGTGGGCTTCGGCGCCGTGCTTCATCAGGGCGAGGGGCCCATTGCTTTCTTCAGCCGGCCTTTTGCTCCGCGCCATCTTAAGCTGGCGGCGTACGAGCGGGAGCTCATTGGCCTGGTGCAGGCCGTGCGCCATTGGCGGCCGTACTTGTGGGGACGGGTCTTCCACATCCGTACGGACCATTACAGCTTGAAGTTCTTACTGGACCAACGGCTGTCGACTGTGCCGCAGCACCAGTGGATCAGCAAGCTCTCCGGCTTCGACTTCTCTGTCTAGTATCGTCCGGGCCGCCTTAACACCGTGGCCGACGCGCTGTCCCGTCGCGACTCCGATCTCGCTCCTTCCACCGACGAGGTCGCTGGGGCGTCCCTGTGCGTCCGCTCCGGGCCAACGTTCGGTCTCTTCGCCGACATTCGCCGCGCAACTGCAACAACCGACGACGCCGTTCTTCTCCGGCAGCAACTCACGGCCGGCGACCTGGAGGAGCCCTGGCGCTTCGCTGACGGACTGCTTCTCCATGGGCGCCGGATCTTTGTTCCGGCGCATGATGATCTCCGTCACCAGGTGTTACAGCTCGCCCACTCGGCGGGTCATGAGGGTGTGCAGAAAACCCTACATCGTCTTCGCGCTGACTTCTACATCCCCGGCGATCGCGCCCTGGTCCGCGACTGGGTTCGGTCTTGTCAGACATGCCAGCGCAACAAGACGGAGACCCTGAGACCGGCTGGGTTACTTCAGCCCTTGGAGGTGCCGTCTTAGGTCTGGGCGGATATTTCCATGGACTTCATCGAGGGCCTCCCCAAGGTGGGCGGCAAGTCGGTCATCCTTACGGTGGTCGACCGCTTTTCTAAGTACGCCCACTTCATCGCGCTCGGTCATCCGTACACGGCGGCGTCCGTGGCCCGGGCCTTCTTCGACGGCATCGTTCGCTTACACGGGTTCCCAGCTTCGATCGCCAGTGATCGGGACCCGGTGTTCACGGGACATGTCTGGCGCGACCTCTTCAGGATGGCGGGCGTCCAGCTTCGCCTGAGTACGGCCTTTCATCCTCAGACGGACGGTCAGCCCGAGGTGGTTAACAAGGTCATTGCCATGTATTTGCGTTGTGTGACAGGTGATCGGCCTCGAGCTTGGGTGGACTGGCTCACTTGGGTGGAGTACTGCTACAACACCTCCTATCACTCCGCCCTTCATGCCACGCCGTTTGAGGTGGTATATGGTCGTCCACCCCCGCCTATAGTTCCGGTGGACCCGGAGACGGCTCGGACGGAGGTTGCGGGTGACCTTATCCGCAACCGTGACAAGATGCTTGCTGAGGTCCGTCAGCGTCTCCTTCAGGCCCAGCAGCTGGCCAAGCACTACTATGACGATCACCATCGCGAGGCGGAATTCGCCGTGGGTGATTGGGTGTGGCTGCGTCTTCTCCACCGCTCTACGCAGTCACTCGATCCGCGCGCGAAGCGCAAGCTCGGCCCTCGCTACGCTGGGCCCTTCCTTATCGTGGAGCACATTGGGAAGGTGGCCTATCGTCTTCAGCTGCCAGATCACGCTCGTATCCACGACGTCTTCCATGTGGGGCTGCTCAAGCCTTTCCGTGGCGAGCCACCGGCGGCCCTTCCGGCGCTTCCTCCAACCGCCGATGGTCGCATCCTTCCGGAACCAGCCAAGGTGTTGTAGGCATAGCTTCGACGTGGAGTGTGGTTCGTCCTCGTTCAGTGGACGGGTCTTCCGGAGGAGGAAGCTACGTGGGAGCAGCGTGAGGAATTCCGCCAACACTATCCAAACTTTCAGCTCGAGGACGAGCTGTTTGTGCAGGCGGGGAGAGATGTTATGACCGGCTTGGCCTATAGCCGGCGGAGGCCCACTGGGCGTTAATATTAGGGGCTTGGCCCGCAAGTTATCTTAGGCAAATTACTTTAGGAAAGTTATCTTAGGCTCGAGTTATAAATACTAGTTGTAAGACATCAATTGAGATCAAGCAATAAAGATATTATCTTCTGTTGCCCGGCTCCCCAAGGAGCCGGAACCCTAGCCTCCGCCGCGCCCAGCCCTAGCCGCGACGGCGCCCTCTCGCCGGCGCGTCCGCTCCAGCCCTCGCTCCCCTCCTCCTTGCCCATACAATCTACGCCGGAGGCCCGGTAGGAACCCTAGTCCTACCACAGCAGGTGGAAAGTATTTAGGATATGGTTGATTGCCCTTCATACTTGTGTTGTGGCGGACAAATTGGTCCAGCACACATGGGGCAAAAGTTATGGCTGAAAACTGAGTCTATGACTAAGAAAGTGTGGCATGCCTCCTGTGGCTGCATCCAAACACTCTTTTGAACAAAGTATGCATAATATAAACCTCTGAGTAAATTACAAAAAACCATCACAATTGGGAACACGAAAACAGAAAACTGCCATCATTCGTTTTGTTTCCAAAAACCACCACCATTGTATTGACAGTTTTCAAAAAACACTGATGTGGTGATTTCGACCGTTTGAGTGGAAATCTGACGGGTGGGTCCCACCTCCAAGTGATGACGTGGCAAGAAAAACTGACGCCGTCCATATGGACCGTTAATTTGATGTAGGCCCGCCTGTCATTGTATCATCTCTCTTCATCCCTTTCTCTAGCATTCCGCCGAGCATTTCGTGAGCTCGTGGGAGAGCTCGTTGCTCGCGGTGTCAAGATCAGGAAGGACTCTTGCGCGGGAGGAAACGAGATGAAGTGTCGATGCAGAATGCAAACGTGCAAAACTCCCGCATCTTCAAATCCGCGTCGGCTGTCAGCGGGGGCAACGCCATGGTCGCCGGAGGCGGCGACCGGAGTGCGGAATCAGCGCAAGGTGGCTCGAGGCAGAATGGGTCGCCGAGTACTTGTCTGGAAGCTGCGCAAGGTCAAGGCATAGCTTATGGTGGTAAGAATAGGCGATGAGCTAGTCGGAGTGGAGCACATCCACGACAAGGCCGTTTGCCAGAGGTGAGGAAGAACGACACACATGCGTTCCATCTGGGGCATCCGTGCCGATTCCTTCCGCGGGTAGTTTGGGGCGTGCGGCTGTGCTTGAGCCACCGCGCTGCACTACCACCTGCTCGGCCAACCGCTCCCTCGCCACCCCGGAGCATCACCATGAGCTAAGGTAGAACTCTATTCCTTCGGCGGGGAGTCTGGGCATGCGTGCGGTCGTGCTTGACCCATCGCGTCGCGTCACCGCCAGCTCAGCCCGTTGTGCCTCTGCCGCCCCGACTAGGTTTCAATCGCTTGGTTGGGTCTTGGCAGACGCCAGCTAACGGCGCGTCATGGGCGCCGTCTAACCCAGGACACGTGGCGTCTCACAGTAGGGCCCATGAGTGAGAAATCCACTCAAACACGGCAAATCAATGAATCAGTGTTTTTTGAAAACTGTCAGTACAATGATGTTGGTTTTTTGAAAACAAAATGAATGGTGGCGGTTTTCTGTTTTCGAGTCCCCAATTATGATGGCTTTTTGCAATTTATTCTAAACCTCCCAGTATGTAAATGTTTTGATCAAAACCATCAATAGGTCCCAAGTCATCAAAGCACCAAAAGAGAATGAATCTTTAAGGTGACAGCCTAGTTGAAAAGCAATATATTGGTCTAATTAAGAAATTAAACGCAAGTACAGTATAATGAGCCACATACCTTGACTCAAGCTCCTTCATGGGGTGTGGTGTTAACAAAGCTCTGATGGTTGTCACAATGGGTCCCTAAATAGATAGAACGAGAACATAATGAATCTTCATGCTGGTGATGTATTTGCTGCAGCAAGTGCAATTACACGAAAAAGATTCTTACCTGCATGCCACACACGACTATTTGATCTCCTTCATGGAGCATACCATTGACTAGCACAACATCAACTGTAGAGCCATGACCTTCGATGACCTTGACTTCCAGGACAGTACACTAACACACAATAAGATTATATCATAAGACTGCATTCTTCTACAATGACAAGTATATTTATGCACGGTACACTGAAACAGAATACTGTAAGATAAGATCATGCAAGTGAATTCTTCTACAGTGATGACTAGTAAACTCATACATGCACAGTACCTGGACTTCATCAACAAAAGTAAGCTTTTCTTCCATCGTCTTCTGTGCCCATTGCACCAATAGTAGAAACAGATCAGGAATGCCTTCACCACTCCAGAGAGAAGTGCATTATGTGTTAAGGAAAAGATGCTAGTAATATATATCATACTTGCTGCCAGATATCTAAATGAATGGACCAATAAGATTAATCGTTTGTTTCAAGTAGAGAATAAAAGACAAAACACAGAGATGTAAAAGTGAATATTTGTTTTCATTGATGATGGGATTACACACACACACACACATATATATAGCCCCAAGGGGTGCGTCAGAAGGGACACGAGGCAACAATCTTGACTAGGAAAAGTAGGGATTAATAGAATTAATTAAATCCTAACACTCTCCTTAATCCATGTTTGTTGTTTATTACTGTAAACCTTCTCATCTTGAAAACTCCTCCAAAACTCCGTGAAAAAAATGAGGATATATGTGTTTGATATTGTTGGGATTTAATTAATCCTATTAATCGCTACTTTTTTTAACCGAGACGGTTGCCTCGTGTCCCTTCGAACGCACCCCTCCGGAGTCATATATATATGTGTGTAATCCATTATCAATGAGAATAACATTCACTTTTACATTTTTATGTTTTGTCTCTTGTCCTCTACTTTTAACACGTTATCACGCACGTCTCTTCATAAGGCCTCGTTTGGTTAGGGGGATTAGGAGGGATTTGAGTGGATTTTCCTCGCGTGGGCCACAAACCTCGCAAAACCCCGAGAGCCCGTTTGGTGTGCGGGATTTCCTCAGCCCAATCCCTCTCTTACCTCACCGACCCCTCACTTTCCAAGCGCTTTAGAGCCCTCGAGGGTGGACTCGTGGATCCGTCGCCCGACCCCTCCTCTACACGCTGCCAGCCGCCGCCGCCGCCGTCTGAATCCTCCTCGACAACCCGCTGGTCGACCCCTCGACGCCGGCAAACTCCTCCGGTGACCCCAACTGGATTTCTCCCCGATGGGAAGTCATTTTCGCACCTCCCCTCCTCCCCCTCCTGTCTCGATTTTGGCAATATGCGTTCGATCCGTCAATTCCGCGATGGGTGCTGCGGAATCCGCCGGATGGATCGGTCTGGTCCTCGCCGGTCTAGGTGTGTTGTTGGGGTGGATAAGTTGCCTCCATCTTGGGATCCAGTTGTGACGCCTAACTTCGGCACTCCTTGACCTCTTATGATTTTCTATGATGTCTCTATGAAAAACTTGCTTCAAGTCAAGTAAACCGTCAAATGTATTTCTTATTTCTTGCATGCTTATTCTAATTTTAGTGTCGAGATGAATTCCGAGATAATCTCACTCACAACATAATAAGTTCAGGAATTGTTGAAGACTTAGAGTTCTAGGCACCGCTAACTTATTGTTGACATTTGTGTAAAATGAGACACCCAACTAGATTTCTACATTATATATATTTATATGAGTGATTATGTGTTATCTTACACGTCATTTATTATGCTGCTTGTTGCTTGCCGATTCTAGTTTTAGTGCCTAGATGAATTCCGAAATCATTGACCAAATTCGGAAGAGAAGAAGAGATGATGATGAAGACATGATGTCCTTCACTTGGCCCGTATTGCATCGAATGCGTAAAAGAGGATAAATCGAGAGAAAGCAGCAACATAGCTCCATCCTATATGAAAAGAAGCGTGTCCATGATATTCTTACAGGGCATATTAAAAACTGCCTCGTAGCTTATAGGATGGAGCCACATATCTTTAGGGCTTTGGCATCTTACCTTAAAAGAGAAAAGTTGATATTGGATACAAGAATTAAGGTGGAGGAGAAGGTGGACTTTTTTTGTACATGGTGTCCCACAACGGTCTTATGAAGATCTCGAGTTAGAATTTCAACATAGTGGTCAAACATTCCATGAGTACATCAACGAGTTCTTCAACATTATTCCTTTCTTAGCTAGTTGATTTTTGAAGCCTCCGAGCATTGATGAGCCACATCCAAAAATCTCCACCGACCCAAGATTTTATCCCTATTTCCAGGTTTCCATGAGTAACACTTCCATGATTTCTTGACTTATCTAACTTGAAGTTCTTCATTGACCTTCAATCCATTTATTTTTAGAACTATTTAGGAGCCATTGATGGTTCACATGTACCTATAACTGCAACACATGGGATTGCTACTCCATTTCGGAATAGGAAGGGCACCCTCGGTCATAACATCATGATTGCATGCGACTTCGATCTACGATTCACTTTCGTATCATGTGGCTGGGAGGGTTCAGCAACAGATGCCAAAGTTCTTCATTCTGCGATGATGACAAGATTTAGAGTACCCAAAGGCAAGTTTTACCTAGTTGATGGGGGTTATGCAAACACTCAGTCATTTCTGGCACCTTATCGGGGTGTCCGATATCATTTGAAGGAATTTGGTCATGGACACGCTCGGCCACAGAACCACATGGAATTGTTCAACCATCGGCATGCTATTCTACGGAACCATGTGGAAAGGTCCCTAGGAATTATTAAGAAGCGCTTCCCAATTCTTCATGTTGGCACACTACATACAATCGAGAACCAAGTGAAACTTCCCGCTGCTACTGCAGTTCTTCACAATATCATTAAGATGCATAATGGAGATGAGACTCGGCTTGACAACGAGCCCAATAACATAGCGCCAAATGATTTTATTGATCTCCCAAATGGTGATGAGAATAACTATGGTAACAATGGCTTAGGGAACACTTTGAGGGATGACTCAATGCAAATGTGACATGCATATCATCTTGAATAACCAACATTGTGGTGTGTTTTTAATCTTATATACATATGCATTAATCAACTTATGTCGTCTTCATCATCTAACAATGTAATCCTTGTTGAATGCAGATATGTATCCAAAGGGGTCTCCAAAGTACAATCTTATGAAAGCGACTGGAAAAAGGGCTTCACATGGTGCGAAGAAGTTGTCACCCAAAATTAAAAAAGACTCCTCCAAAAGGTATTTTAATGCTTCATCTCCGCTTGTTGAATTATAGCTATGTGTTGTAACTCAAATTACAAATTGAATGATAGTAACTATTACCATGTTGAGCATTAGTTTGAGCAATGTAAATTTGTGCTATGTGTAGTTAAGAAGCCCAGAGCTCAATGGAACCCGACTCTTGAAAAGGCTCTGGTAGATTTACTTCATGAGCACAATAATCCATATCATAGAGGACAAAATGGTTGGTCTGCTGAATCTTGGAACAAAATGACAAAAATATTCCATGATAGATATCCCCATACAAATTTCACAAAACAACAAATCCAAGAGAAACAAAAAGAATTGAAGAGTCAATACAAGCTTATCAAGGATGCTCGAAAGCAAAGTGGTGTTAGCTGGAACTATCATACACACATGATAGAGGCCGACCCACATCTTTGACAGAACTTGATTATTGTAAGTTTGATAATATTCAATGCAACTTGTATTCCATGCTTCTTTTGTAATCAATCTTGTTTTCGGGTAATCTAGGTTTGATAAATCATTTCCCTTATATACAGTCATGGCCAGACATAAGCAAGTTTCACACAAAACATTTTCCTCTATATGACAAGCTAGGTGATCTTTATGATGGTGTGTTTAATGGATTTTCATTTGCTACCTTTTTATTGACCTTTATAAAGAATTTCTGTTGTTATGTGACCTTTAATGAGAACTTGGGTGCTTGTGCAGGGCACATAGCAGAAGGTAATTTCAATTTTACATCAATTGAGGGTACACAAGTGACCGACGATGATCCTGACGATGAGACCGCGTTCTATTTTGATCTGTATCAATGTGAAGATGATTTACACATGTATGATGATCCAAGAGATGCAGCTCAAAGTGATGATCCAAGAGGAGCTACTCAAAGTGATGCTTCAAAAGATGGTACTCAAAGTGATGCTACTCAAGGTGCTCCTGGTGGTTCCAATAAAAAGCAAGTGAAAGGGCCTAAGAAGAAGAAGCGGGATGATCCTATGGTGGAAGTGATGGCAAACTATGTGGAGATCAAACGGAAGCAAGCAGAGGAGGAGTTTGCTATGTTCGCAGGGTCAAAAAATGCCCAACAGTTCACCATCACCAAGTGCATTGCTGTTTTGCACAAGATGGAAAGCATCTCACATGGAGAAAGAGCCGCTGCATACAAGGTGTTCAAAAATGCTGAGAATCGTGAGATTTTCCTCAATGCTGCTACCGAAGATGAAGTGAGCGCCGCCGTGTACCTTCGGAGCGAAATGGCAGACTTGCCTTGAGGTATCTAAGGTAAGATTTCACTATGTTCTTCATACTCTTGTGTGTTTACTTTGAGTTACTAGTATGGCCTACCAAATTATTTGTCACCAATGAGCACTTCCAACTATATACACATAGCTATTTTTGCAGAAGAATAAACTGGTCTATCAAATTATTTGTCAACATCGAGCACCTCTTGTTATTCCTTTCCTACTATGATTCCTTCATTAGTTTATTTTTGGTGCTTGTGAACCTACGGATATCTCATGTGTCCCGAAAGAAAAAAAATACTCCACTGGTGCTTTATGTGCTGAGTCATTAATCTGCAATATTAGGTCCAGTTGTTTTTATGTCTGCTAGTTAGTGCCATGCGTGATGATGATAAATTGATACTGTTGGTATCATAGTAGGAATGGCTTCAGTTGGTTCATTCTTGCTTGTAGATGGAAATATAAACATGAGGGGCTTGATACTGCCGATGAATGGAAATATAATTACCATATAACCACAACCCTTCAAACAAACCTCCACAACCAGCAAGAATATCAAGGGTTGCAAGACAGTTCTCCAGTGTTGCATTCTGTTTGTCTGAACCAGCTTGCTTGTCGTCACAAATCTACTTGCCTTTATTCTTTTTCGCATCATGCGCCTTCCTTGTCAGGGTCGCGAGCTTAATATTTCTCGGTAGTTGGTTAAAAGACGAAGACATGCTAAGTCAACTATCCGAGGCAGTTTCTCAACAAAATAAACGCAGAATTGGAGAAATCAGGATCATATAAATGATGGCAATAACTAACCTGCTTAAGAGCCGTTTAGTGGACACTTGGTTAACCCACATGGCACTTTATATGCTAACAATCCAAAGATAGAAAGCTATTTGCATGCAGGAAACTGAGCTTGTTCTTATTGATTATGAACTGTCACCCAAATTATTTTTTGTAATTTTTAACCGAGTTAATGTTTAGGTTGTTTTTTGGTACTTAGCAGAAACGCACTGTTGCGAAATGCATTTCTGAATGACCCATTTGCATCGAATTTTGACGCGTGACAAAATGCAGTAAATTTGATGAATTTTGAATTCAAGTGACTAACTCCCTTTGCTTTCCTGATGGCAGGAAAATGGAAGAGCATAAGCCAAAGGACCAGAGGTTCAAGGCCAACGAGAACAAGCCTGTTCCTATATCTGCACCGGGGGATGGTCATTCGTTCATTACAGGCTTGTTGCCTGCAAGGCCTAGGTGCCAATCATGTGACTCCTATGTTAAAATGGGTGGTGTGAACATTTGCTTGGTCATTCTGAAAACTATCCAAGTATCCAGTACTGTGTTTTGAGTTCCTATATCTGCACTGCATGCCTCGAATGATAAATCAGTAGATTTTTTCCGGTGATGTGTTCTCGTGGACCATTCGTGGTTTTGGAACCCACTTCTATATGGTGATTCGTGTATGTTTCTTCCTTTGTGAACACACCTTTGTTCTAAGTACATTTATTCCGTAATCTTTTGAAGTTGTAAAAATTACATTTTTAATTATAGTATACTCATGTGTATGAATCTCTTTGTATGAATCCATGTGTACCAAACAGAAAGGATGTGTGAGGAGTTTGGTGATTGAGAGGATTTGAGAGGATTGGGTGGAAGGAAGGGATTCACCCAATCCCCTGAAATCCCTCCCTCCAAAAAGCTCCCCAATCCCCCTTAACCAAACGAGGCCTAAGGGCTTGTTCGGTTGCAAGGGGTTTGAAGGGGATTGGAGTGGATTAAATCCCCTACAAGTGAAATTCCTCCTCAATCCCCTCCAAACCTCTTCAATCCTCTCCGAGAGAGGTTTAACCGAACAAGGCCTAAGGCCTTGTTTGGCAGGAAGGGGTTGGGGAGGATTGTGGAGGGGGGGGGGGATTTCAGAGAATTGGGTCAATACCTTCCTTCCACCCAATCCTCTCAAATCCCCTCAATTGCGAAATCCCTGAGCCATGCAACAAGGCTTCTGAGCCATGTGGGTAGGAAGGGATTGAGGGAGATTAGAGGGGATCTGCCCATACAAACCCTGCCTATCAAATGGGCCGTTGGGGGCTTCGGGAGGTTTGCAGCCCGCACGAGGATAATCCTCGGCAAACCCCCTCCAAACCCCTAGCGCCAAACGAAGCCTAAAGGAGTTAGGCCAAGAACGGCAGCGAAGAAGGGAAGAAATCAACGGCACCAGAGTCCATGGACATCTGCCTGATGCACGATCGATGCTCCCTGGTATCTAACTCGAGCACAACCGCATGGCAAGCACCCTCAAGCGCTCGAGTCACAGCCCTGGTGCACGGCTGCAGCCAACAACCGGTGCTCTGCGCGGCAGCGCACAACGCGGCGTTGAATTGGATTCACTGAATCGATTCGTAACCACTAGTCGGCATGCAAGCATCAGGAAATCAATCGGCAAATGCAAATCTATTGTATTCTTTATGATTAAGAAGCCATGGCTGCCGGTGCGCTCGTTGTTCGCTACGTCAGCAGCCGACGAGGCTGTCAGCCTACATCCTCGCAGAACGGTGATGCGTGCATCACCACGGCACGACTACACTCGCAGCCCTCACCAGGCCTCGCCTTGTCGTGCCAGGCCTTGGCCGCTCTCGCGTGCGCCTGCCCTGCGCCAGGCCATGGCCGCCCTCGCACGCACCCGCCTGCGCCGTGACTCGCCCAACGACCATCCGTCTGACCATCTCCCTGTGCCGCGCCCCGCTCCCATGCCCGGCCGTCTCCTTGTGCCGCGCCGCGCCTAGTCGTGTGTCGTGCCGCGCCCCACGTCCGTCTGCCGCCCGAGCCGCATTCCCGCCGTGCCCGTGGCAGCCTGACCCCAGAGGCGGCTACTCCATCTAGCGTGGCTCGCATGGTGGAGACGACTGCCAGAACGGCTACGAGGCGGTTATCGCTTGGGAGAAAAGAGATGGGACCTTATCTCTTCACCAGTTATACATTTTAGACCTTGCGGTTTTGCCTATTTCCATAATAGGCTCGTGTGTATACGTCTTGCTGTTAATTTATGTACGTTTCAAGATAATTTAATATGGTCAAACTACTAGTGCTATTCATTAGCACTTGTCATCTTTAGACCATGTATAGATAGATAATCAATTAACCCATTTTCTGTTGACTTCTAAAATTTCATAAATATGTGTATGTGTGTTTGCTATTGCAATTCCCTATACAATGGCATTGTTTTGTGATTGAGACTAAGTTTACTCGCATAATAGTATTGATTTGCGATTGAGAATTTTTTGTCGCACAACACAATCTCATTGCAACTGAGATTAATTTTTTCTCGCAAAATCTTAATTAACTTTGCTGAATTATCTTGCAATTTGATACAAGATCATCATATTTAATTTTAGGTCTATACAATTCAAGTTTTTCTTGAGCATCAAGTTTGCAACATCATTACTATTCATTACAATAATAGTGTATTTCTGTTGAGTACCGAGTTGTATTTCAGATCTTAAGTTGATGTAATATATTTCCACGTTTATCACGTGTTGAGATTAGTTACGTTCATTTGCAATAGAGATTTTTCATCTCTTGCAAAGATATATTCGGTACCTCTAGAGTAATATTTCTCCGTTGAGTATGATGTATTCTGGAATATTTTCGATGATGTATCTATTTCCATGTTAAACACATGTCGAGATTAATACGTTATTTGCAATTGAGATTTTCAATTTCTTGCAAATACACATGCAAAATTCGAAGTGATTTTCTTCAAATTGATGCCTGGGATCACAAGGTAGTTATTTGGATCTAGTGCCTACACGGATTATCGATGACTATTGATAAAGCCTACATTTTGTCGTATGGTTGCTTTACAAAGTGCTCTCCCACACATTTTTCTAAGTCATGACAGAAGGCATTACGAGTGAGTATCTACTGATTTCATTAGATTATGCTCCCTAGTGCTGCGAGAACTACCCCTGTCGTGGGTATAAGTCTGACAGTAGATGAGTAGGGTACGAAAGGATGCGCAGAGCCTTAGCTACGGCGAGGATGTATGAGTTCAGGCCCCTCTACGATGGAGGTAAAAGCCCTACGTCTCAGTGCTCTTGGGAGCTTAGTGTCGAGTGGAATATGGGGTTACAGTAAATGCCAACCCTTGCACCAGTGGGGAAGGGCGGCTTATATAGAGTGCGTTGTCCTTCACAACGGCCCGGTGGACAGGGGTGGAGTAGTGGCGATGAAATGCCTACGTTACAGGTAACGTATGTCTTAAATGCTAATAATGGTGCATGAAAACGCATGACCGTTGCCCTCCAGGGAGGTTACGATATACAGAGTGGAATCCAGTCGGTACGTTTAATATGCTCCGAATGCTCGTCACCGACTGGATGATGGGGGAATCATCACCGACTGGATGATGGGAAGTCCTTAGTTCAGTCGGAACTGTCTAAGGGCCTTGTCCTTTATGAAGGGTAGTCCTTGGGTAGGACCTATAGGGCAGGCCTATGACCCTACCTGGGGACTATAACCCCATCATTAGTCCCCGAATGGATCGGGGTTGGAACGACGAAGTGATGCCTGGAGTACGGATCTGACTGGTATGGATGTGACTTTGGCGTTGTTTGCCTCGATCCATTTTATCCTCTCGACCAGTGATCCGAGTGAATATATCCGTGAAACGAGCCGTCAGGGACCGAGTGCTTCCGCGGAATCTTTCGATGTGACCGGTCAACTAACAGCGGCGGATTTTGTGGGATCCTCAAATTTCGGTTGCCGCACGCTCACGGGGATGACGACATCGTCATCGAGTAGTTTCTGCCGCCTCGATTACCGCACCTTTATCTTCTCCACTAATATCGCAGCAGCCGGTCGGGGGATAAGATTTCGGGGCCACCTGTTAGTGACCCAGTCGGAAGCTTATTTAAACTTCTCCAGCGGGGGTTTCTCGTTGCGCTCCCCTGGTTACTCGCACTCGCCTCGCTTCTCCCGTAGCTCCTTGCGTGCTCCAAGCCTCCTCCTTCCTCTCCTCCTCTGCGGATCTGCTGCCTCCACCATGATGAAGGGGCAGACGAGCAAGCTCGAGTCACAGAGGAAGATGAAGAAGGCGGCGGCCCCTGCTCAGCGGCGACAGCGGGCACTGCCGGTGGGTTGGATCCAGGGGGATTTCCTCCCCTCCACGGTGACGGCGGATGACCTGCTGGAGCTGGTGGAGCAAGACATGGTTGCCAACAAGTCGTGGAGGCTGCCAGCGGAGGGCGAGACGGAGCCGCCGCCGCACGAGGGATAGCGTGTCTTGCTGCTCAGCCACGTGTACAGGGGCTTCTCTCTGCCTCCTCACCCCTTCTTCAGAGGTATTATGAACCACTTCGGGGCGCAGCTCCATCATTTTCCTCCAAACGCGATAGCCCATCTCGCCGCATTCGTCACCCTTTGTGAGTGTTTTATTGGATGTCCCCCCATTGGGGGCTCTTTAAGTACATCTTCTCTGCTAGGTCCCAGACTGTCAAAAAGCTTAGCCAGTCGGACGACAAAACCCATCTCCTCCAGCTATGCGGGGGCTTAGGCTTCCAAAAGAAAACGAAGAGTAGCTACCCCTCTCTCCAGTTGTCCGAGACAGTTAGGAACTGGCAGTCGACCTGGTTCTACTGCCAGGACATAGCTTGTCTAAATGCCGTGGCTGGGTTGCCCCCCTTAGCCTAGACCGTCCGGCCCCTCCCAGGCAGCTTGCACTCACAAAGGTGGAGAAGATCCAGATCCAACCTCTGGTCGACGCACTGATTGCTGTCGTCCGCAAGGGGGTCACCGGCACGGATTTGCTCAAGACTTTCCTGGGTCGGCGCATCCAGCCGCTGCAAGCACGACACCACGCCATGTGGCACTACATGGGGCATGAGGACTCCACTCGGACTCATCCAGAATGCGTAACTGGGGAGGTTGTGACTGTTGGGGAACGTCGCATGGGAAACAAAAAATTTCCTACGCGCACGAAGACCTATCATGGTGATGTCCATCTACGAGAGAGGATGAGTGATCTACGTACCCTTGTAGATCGTACAGCACAAGCGTTAGTGAACGCGGTTGATGTAGTAGAACGTCCTCACGTCCCTCGATCCGCCCCGCGAACTATCCCGCGATCATTCCCACGATCTAGTGCCGAACGGACGACACCTCCGCGTTCAGCACACGTACAGCTCGACGATGATCTCGGCCTTCTTGATCCAGCAAGAGAGACGGAGAGGTAGAAGAGTTCTCCGGCAGCATGACGACGCTCCGGAGGTTGGTGATGATCTCGCCTCAGCAGGGCTCCGCCCGAGCTCCGTAGAAACGCGATCTAGAGGAAAAACCGTGGAGGTATGTGGTCGGGCTGCCGTGGAAAAGTCGTCTCAAATCAGCCCTAAAACCTCCGTATATATAGGTGGGAGAGGGGGGGCCTTGCCTTGGGGCTCAAGGAGCCCCAAGGGGGTCGGCCGAGCCAAGGGGGGAAGGTCTCCCCCCCAAACCGAGTTGGACTTGGTTTGGTGGGTGGGAGTCCTTCCTTCCCTTCCCACCTCCTCCTTTTTTTTATTTCTCTTTGATTTTTCTTCCAATGCGCATAAGGCACTTTTGGGCTGTCCCACCAGCCCACTAAGGGCTGGTGCGCCACCCTCAAGGCCTATGGGCTTCCCCGGGGTGGATTGCCCCCCCGGTGAACTCCCGGAACCCATTCGTCATTCCTGGTAACTCCGAAAACCTTCCGGTAATCAAATGAGGTCATCCTATATATCAATCTTCGTTTCCGGATCATTCCGGAAACCATCGTGACGTCCGTGATATCATCCGGGACTCCGAACAACATTCGGTAACCAACCATATAACTCAAATACGCATAAAAGAACGTCGAACCTTAAGTGTGCAGACCCTGCGGGTTCGAGAACTATGTAGACATGACCCGAGAGACTCCTCGGTCAATATCCAATAGCGGGACCTGGATGCCCATATTGGATCCTACATATTCTACGAAGATCTTATCGTTTGAACCTCAGTGCCAAGGATTCATATAATCCCGTATGTCATTCCCTTTGTCCTTCGGTATGTTACTTGCCCGAGATTCGATCGTCAGTATCCGCATACCTATTTCAATCTCGTTTACCGGCAAGTCTCTTTACTTGTTCCGTAATACAAGATCCCGCAACATACACTAACTTACATTGCTTGCAAGGCTTGTGTGCGATGTTGTATTACCGAGTGGGCCCCGAGATACCTCTTCGTCACACGGAGTGACAAGTCCCAGTCTTGATCCATACTAACTCAACTAACACCTTCGGAGATACCTGTAGAGCATCTTTATAGTCACCCAGTTACGTTGCGACGTTTGATACACACAAAGTATTCCTCCGGTGTCAGTG
Organism: Hordeum vulgare subsp. vulgare; assembly: GCF_904849725.1. Lineage (NCBI taxonomy): Eukaryota > Viridiplantae > Streptophyta > Magnoliopsida > Poales > Poaceae > Hordeum > Hordeum vulgare. The sequence goes on along the minus strand of NC_058523.1, from coordinate 402,834,000 downwards.
AGTTATATGATCTCATGGTCATAGAAACAAATACTTGACACGCAGAAGACAGTAGCAACAAAATGACACGATCAACATGCTACGTCTATTACTTTGGGTCTAGTCAATCACGTGATTCTCCTAATGACGTGATCCAGTTATCAAGCAACAACACCTTGTTCATAATGAGAAGACACTGACTATCTTTCATCAACTGGCTAGCCAACTAGAGGCTTGATAGGGACAGTGTTTTGTCTATGTATCCACACATGTAAATGAGTCTTCATTCAATACAATTATAGCATGGATAATAAATGATTATCTTGATACATGAATTATAATAATAACTATATTTATTATTGCCTCTAGGGCATAATTCCAACAGTCTCCCACTTGCACTAGAGTCAATAATCTAGTCCTCACATCATCATGCGAATTACATTGTAATAAATCTAACACCCATACAGTTCTGGTGTTGATCATGCTTAGCCCGTGGAAGAGGTTTAGTCAGCGGGTCTGCTACATTCAGATCCGTGTGCACTTTGCATATATTCACGTCCTCCCCTTCGACGTAGTCGCGAATGAGGTTGAAGCGTCGTTTGATGTGTCTGGACTTCTTGTGAAACCGTGGTTCCTTTGCTAAGGCAATGGCACCCGTCTTGTCACAGAACAAGGTTATTGGATTCAGTGCGCTTGTCACCACTCCAAGATCCGTCATGAATTCCTTCATCCAGACACCCTCCTTAGCCGCCTCCGAGGCAGCCATGTACTCCGCTTCACATGTAGAATCTGCTACGACGCTTTGCTTGGAACTGCACCAGCTTACCTCACCCCCATTAAGAATAAATACGTATCTGGTTTGCGACTTAGAGTCGTCCGGATCTGTGTCAAAGCTTGCATCGACGTAACCTTTTACGGCGAGCTCTTCGTCACCTCCATATACGAGAAACATCTCCTTAGCCCTTTTCAGGTACTTCAGGATATTCTTGACCGCCGTCCAGTGATCCACTCCTGGATTACTCTGGAACCTACCTGCCATACTTATGGCCAGGCTAACATCCGGTCTAGTGCACAACATTGCATACATGATAGAACCTATGGCTGAAGCATAGTGGACGGAGCGCATATGCTCTCTATCTTCATCAGTTGCTGGGCACTGAGTCTTACTCAATCTCGTACCTCGTAAAACTGGCAAGAACCCTTTCTTGGACTGTTCCATTTTGAACCTCTTCAAAACTTTATCAAGGTATGTGCTTTGTGAAAGTCCTATCAGGCGTTTTGATCTATCCCTATAGATCTTAATGCCTAGAATGTAAGCAGCTTCTCCTAGGTCCTTCATAGAGAAACTTTTATTCAAGTAATCCTTTATGCTCTCCAAAAACTCTACGTTGTTTGCAATCAGCAATATGTCATCCACATATAATATTAGAAACGCCACAGAGCTCCCACTCACTTTCTTGTAAATACAAGATTCTCCAACCACTTGTATAAACCCAAATGCTTTGATCACCTCATCAAAGCGTTTGTTCCAACTCCGAGATGCTTGCACCAGTCCATAAATGGATCGCTGGAGCTTGCACACCTTGTTAGCATTCTTAGGATCGACAAAACCTTCGGGTTGCATCATATACAATTCTTCCTTAAGGAAACCGTTAAGGAACGCCGTTTTGACATCCATCTGCCAGATTTCATAATCGAAAAATGCAGCTATTGCTAACATGATTCTGACGGACTTAAGCATCGCTACGGGTGAGAATGTCTCATCGTAGTCAACTCCTTGAACTTGTGAAAAACCCTTTGCCACAAGTCGAGCTTTATAAACGGTCACATTGCCGTCAGCATCCGTCTTCCTCTTAGAGATCCATTTGTTCTGAATAGCCTTGCGGCCTTCAAGTAGTACCTCCAAAGTCCACACTTTGTTCTCATACATGGATCCTATCTCGGACTTCATGGCTTCTAGCCATTTGTTGGAATCTGGGCCCACCATTGCTTCTTCATAATTTGCAAGTTCATTGTTGTCCAACAACATGATTGATAAGACGGGATTACCGTACCACTCTGGAGCAGCACGTGGTCTCGTCGACCTGCGTGGTTTGACAGAAACTTGAACCGGAGTTTCATGATCATCATCATTAACTTCCTCCTCAACCGGCGTCGCAACGACAGAGGTTTCCCCTTGCCCTGCGCCACCATCCAGAGGGATGAGAGGTTCGACAACCTCGTCAAGTTCTATCTTCCTCCCACTCAATTCTCTCGAGAGAAACTCCTTCTCGAGAAAAGCTCCGTTTTTAGCAACAAACACTTTGCCCTCGGATTTGAGATAGAAGGTGTACCCAACTGTCTCTTTTGGGTAACCTATGAAGATGCACTTTTCCGCTTTGGGTTCCAGCTTTTCAGGCTGAAGCTTTTTGACATAAGCATCACATCCCCAAACTTTAAGAAACGACAACTTTGGCCTTTTGCCATACCACAGTTCGTTTGGTGTCGTCTCAACGGATTTTGATGGTGCCCTATTTAAAGTGAATGCAGCTGTTTCTAATGCATAACCCCAAAACGATAACGGCAAATCGGTAAGAGACATCATAGATCGCACCATTTCTAATAAAGTACGATTACGACGTTCAGACACACCATTACGCTGTGGTGTTCCAGGCGGTGTCAATTGTGAAACAATTCCACATTGTCTTAAGGGAGCACCAAACTCGAAACTCAGATATTCACCCCCACGATCAGACCGTAGGAACTTGATCTTCTTGTTACGATGATTTTCAACTTCACTCTGAAATTGCTTGAACTTTTCAAATGTTTCAGACTTGTGCTTCATTAAGTAGACATAACCAAATCTACTCAAATCGTCACTGAAAGTGAGAAAATAACGATATCCGCCGCGTGCCTCTACGCTCATCGGACCACACACATCGGTATGTATGATTTCCAACAAGTCACTTGCACGCTCCATTGTTCCGGAGAACGGAGTTTTAGTCATCTTGCCCATGAGGCATGGTTCGCACGTGTCAAGTGAATCAAACTCAAGTGACTCCAAAAGTCCATCGGCATGGAGTTTCTTCATGCGCTTTACACCAATATGACCTAAGCGGCAGTGCCACAAAAATATGGCGCTATCATTGTTAACTCTAACTCTTTTTGTCTCAATGTTATGTATGTGTGTATCGCTATCAAGATTCAATATGAACCATCCTCTCACATTGGGTGCATGACCATAAAAGATGTTACTCATAGAAATAGAACAACCATTATTCTCTGACTTAAAAGAGTAACCGTCTCACAATAAACAAGATCCAGATATAATGTTCATGCTAAACGCAGGCACTAAATAACAATGATTCAAGTTCATAACTAATCCTGATGGTAACTGAAGTGAAACTGTGCCGACGGCGATTGCATCAACCTTGGAACCATTTCCTACGCGCATCGTCACTTCATCTTTCGCCAGCCTTCGTCTATTCCGCGGTTCCTGTTTCGAGTTGCAAATATGAGCAACAGAACTGGTATCGAATACCCAGGCACTACTACGAGAGCTGCTTAAGTACACATCAATAACATGTATATCAAATATACCTGATTTTTCTTTGGTCGCCTTCTTATCTGCTAGATACTTGGGGCATTTGCGCTTCCAGTGACCCATACCCTTGCAATAGTAACACTCTGTTTCAGACTTAGGTCCAACTTTGGGTTTCTTCATCGGATTGGCAACAGGCTTGCCACTCTTCTTCGAATTTCCCTTCTTGCCTTTGCCGTTTCTATTGAAACTAGTGGTATTATTCTCCATCAACACTTGATGCTATTTACGGAGTTCAGACTCTGCGACTTTCAGCATCGCAAACAACTCGCCGGGTGACTTGTTCATCCCTTGCATGTTGTAGCTCAATACAAAGCCTTTATAGCTTGGCGGCAGTGACTGAAGGATTCTGTCAGTGATAGCCTCTTGTGGGAGTTCAATCCCCAGCTCAGCTAGACGGTTTGAGTACCCAGACATTTTGAGCACATGTTCACTGACACACGAGTTCTCCTCCATCTTGCAAGCATAGAATTTATCGGAGGTCTCATACCTCTCGATCCGGGCGTTCTTCTGAAAGATAAACTTCAACTCCTAGAACATCTCAAATGCTCCATGACGCTCAAAGCAACGTTGAAGTCCCGGTTCTAAGCCATACAAGACTGCACATTTAACTACTGAGTAGTCCTCCTTACGTGCTAACCAAGCGTTCTTAACATCCTGAAAAGCCGTAGCGGGTGGTTCATCTCCTAGCGCAGCATTAAGGACATAATCCTTCTTCCCAGCTTGTAAGATTAGCTTAAGATTACGAGCCCAGTCTACAAAGTTGCTTCCATCATCTTTCAACTTAGCTTTCTCTAGGAACGTATTAAAATTCAGGGTGATTGTCGCGTGAGCCATGATCTACAACACAAATATATTCAAAGTGGACTTAGACTGTGTTCAAGATAATTAGAGTTTAACTTAATCAAATTATTCGCTAAACTCCCACTCAAAAAGTACATCTCTCTAGTCATTTGAGTGGTTCATAATCCACTTACACTAGCTCAAGTCCGATCATCACGTGAGTTGAGTATAGTTTCAGTGGTAAGCATCCCTATGCTAATCATATCATCTATATGATTCATGATCGACCTTTCGGTCTCATGTGTTCCGAGGCCATGTCTGCACATGCTAGGCTCGTCAAGCTTAACCCGAGTGTTCCGCGTGCGCAACTGTTTTGCACCCGTTGTATGTGAACGTTGAGTCTATCACACCCGATCATCACGTGGTGTCTTGAAACGACGAACTGTAGCAACGGTGCACAGTTGGGGAGAACACAATTTCGTCTTGAAATTTTAGTGAGAGATCACCTCATAATGCTACGGTCGTTCTAAAAAAAATAAGGTGCATAAAAGGATTAACATCACATGCAATTCATAAGTGACATGATATGGCCATCATCACGTGCTTCTTCATCTCCATCACCAAAGCACCGGCACGATCTTCTTGTTACCGGCGCCACACCATGATCTCCATCAACGTGTCGCCATCGGGGTTGTCGTGCTACTCATGCTATTACTACTAAAGCTACATCCTAGCAAAATAGTAAACGCATCTGCAAGCACAAACATTAGTATAAAGACAACCCTATGGCCCCTGCCGGTTGCCGTACCATCGACGTGCAAGTCGATATTATCTATTACAACATGATCATCTCATACATCCAATATATCACATCACATCGTTGGCCATATCACATCACAAGCATGCCCTGCAAAAAAAAGTTAGACGTCCTCTAATTTTGTTGTTGCATGTTTTACGTGGTGACCATGGGTATCTAGTAGGATCGCATCTTACTTACGCAAACACCACAACGGAGATATATGAGTTGCTATTTAACCTCATCCAAGGACCTCCTCGGTCAAATCTGATTCAACTAAAGTTGGAGAAACCGACACTTGCCAGTCATCTTTGAGCAACGGGGTTACTCGTAGCGATGAAACCAGTCTCTCGTAAGCGTACAAGTAATGTCGGTCCAAGCCGCTTCAATCCAACAATATGGCGGAATCAAGAAAAGACTAAGGAGGGCAGCAAAACGCACATCACCGCCCACAAAAACTTTTGTGTTCTACTCGAGAAGACATCTACGCATGAACCTAGCTCATGATGCCACTGTTGGGGAACGTCGCATGGGAAACAAAAATTTTCCTACGTGCACAAAGACCTATCATGGTGATGTCCATCTACGAGAGGGGATGAGTGATCCGCGTACCCTTGTAGACCGTACAGCAGAAGCGTTAGTGAACGCGGTTGATGTAGTGGAACGTCCTCACGTCCCTCGATCCGCCCCGCGAACTATCCCGCGATCATTCCCACGATCTAGTGCTTAACGGACGGAACCTCCGCGTTCACACACGTACAGCTCGACGATGATCTCGGCCTTCTTGATCCAGCAAGAGAGACGGAGAGGTAGAAGAGTTCTTCGGCAGCGTGACGACGCTCCGGAGGTTGGTGATGATCTCGTCTCAGCAGGGCTCCGCCCGAGCTCCGCAGAAACGCGATCTAGAGGAAAAACCGTGGAGGTATGTGGTTGGGCTGCCGTGGAAAAGTCGTATCAAATCAGCCCTAAAACCTCCGTATATATAGGTGGGAGAGGGGGCCTTGCCTTGGGGCTCAAGGAGCCCCAAGGGGGTCGGCTGAGCCAAGGGGGAAGGTCTCCCCCCAAACCGAGTTGGACTTGGTTTGGTGGGTGGGAGTCCTTCCTTCCCTTCCCACCTCCTCCTTTTTTTTCTTTCTCTTTGATTTTTCTTCCAATGCGGATAGGGCCCTTTTAGGATGTCCCACCAGCCCACTAAGGGCTGGTGCACCACCCTTAAGGCCTATGGGCTTCCCCGGGGTAGGTTGCCCCCCCGGTGAACTCCCGGAACCCATTCGTCATTCCTGGTACATTCCCGGTAACTCCGAAAACCTTCCGGTAATCAAATGAGGTCATCCTATATATCAATCTCCGTTTCTGGACCATTCCGGAAACCCTCGTGACGTCTGTGATCTCATCCGGGACTCCGAACAACATTCGGTAACCAACCATATAACTCAAATACGCATAAAACAACGTCGAACCTTAAGTGTGCAGACCCTGCGGGTTCGAGAACTATGTAGACATGACCCGAGAGACTCCTCGGTCAATATCCAATAGCGGGACCTGGATGCCCATATTGGATCCTACATATTCTACGAAGATCTTATCGTTTGAACCTCAGTGCCAAGGATTCATATAATCCCATATGTCATTCCCTTTGTCCTTCGGTATGTTACTTGCCCGAGATTCGATCGTCAGTATCCGCATACCTATTTCAATCTCGTTTACCGGCAAGTCTCTTTACTCGTTCCGTAATACAAGATCCCGCAACTTACACTAAGTTACATTGCTTGCAAGGCTTGTGTGAGATGTTGTATTACCGAGTGGGCCCCGAGATACCTCTCCGTCACACGGAGTGACAAATCCCAGTCTTGATCCATACTAACTCAACTAACACCTTCAAAGATACCTGTAGAGCATCTTTATAGTCACCCAGTTACGTTGCGACGTTTGATACACACAAAGTATTCCTCCGGTGTCAGTGAGTTATATGATCTCATGGTCATAGAAACAAATACTTGACACGCAGAAAACAGTAGCAACAAAATGACACGATCAACATGCTACGTCTATTAGTTTGGGTCTAGTCCATCACGTGATTCTCCTAATGACGTGATCCAGTTATCAAGCAACAACACCTTGTTCATAATCAGAAGACACTGACTATCTTTGATCAACTGGCTAGCCAACTAGAGGCTTGCTAGGGACAGTGTTTTTTCTATGTATCCACACATGTAAATGAGTCTTCATTCAATACAATTATAGCATGGATAATAAACGATTATCTTGATACGGGAATTATAATAATAACTATATTAATTATTGCCTCTAGGGCATAATTCCAACAGTGACGGCGTGGGTCCGCGGTATCACAGGCGCCTGCGATAACCCCAGAGGAGCCCGGCGAGTGAAGCCCTTCCGCGCTGACAATCCTCCTTCGAACGAGGTGAGCACATCTTGTCGAGTGCTTTCAATCTTCTTAGATTTATCGCTTTTTCTTGTTCCACCACCTGACGTCTGATGTTGTCGACTGTGTTTTGTGCAGGAGTGGACCAACTGGTATTCTGCCGTCTCGAACGGGAATCCAGCTGAGGAAGAGGAGAGCAGCCAGGAGGGCAGCATGGACAGCGCCGAGTACGTCTCCGACAGTGGGGAGACGGAGGAGGAGACCGAAGAGGAGGAGGGGGAGGCTAGGGAGTAGAGCTCGACACCTCCACCATCAGAGCCTCGAACCAAGCACCGTCACGAACCTGCGACTCCGTCAGCTCCTCCAGCGGCTCCGAGTGCTCCGCCAGCTCCTCCCATGGCTCAGTTTGCTCGGAGCGTGAAGAGGACCAGGGACGCTGCTGCCGCCACAGACCAACCGTCCAAGATGGCCAAACCGAGTGGGTCCAAGCCTTGAAAAGCTTTGCCTCGGATGAGGATCGCTGTTCCAGTTGCCTCAGCGTAAGTGTCTTGTTCTCCTATCTTCTTTCAATATTTGATTAAACTCATGCTTATCGGTCGAGTGGATTTTACTCGACAGAGCTGCTACCTCCGCCACCTCTCTGCCACGCCAGGACAATGACCCCATGGATACGGATAACGCCGCCACATCCCAGCAAGGTACATTGTGACGACTCCGAGAGTTCGCATTATTGTTTCGCGAGTGATGTCTTTAATCTTACCATTTTTCTGTAATCTCATGTTGTTCAGTTGGGCTTCCTTCGGAGGTGATTCATCTGGAGGAGGACGACCCGAAGGGGTCAGGGCAAAATTTGGCGTCTGTCCTTGAGGCTGTTCCATCTGCTGCTGCTCCCACCATGGACGCGCCGCCGACCAAGACGATGCCGTCGACTTAGGCGGTGCCTCTCGCGACGGAACCGACTGGAGCGGGACTTGGGATGCCCAAGGAGTCTCCTGTTGTGCCGGGTCCGTCGACCGTCCAGTACGACGCCCGACACCTCCCGGAAGACCAAGTGGGAGCCGCCAAGGAGACCATGGTGCAAGTGGAGTTGATGGCGGGTGATGCCAAGGGAGCGTACGACTCCATCGCATCTTTGTACAAGAGAAGCTTGGAGCTCCGGGACGATATCCGAGTAAGTGCGCTAGTAAGTGTTTACTTTCCTCTTGTAACCCACTGGGGGTTTAACGGATATACTCGGATACAGTAGGATTATTTTGCAGTGGGTTCATTCCGAGTGAACCCAGTGGGTGTAGTCCCCGAGACTTCTGTCGAGTGCTTGCACCGATAGTTGTCTTTGTATACGTTTTCCGTGACTTGATCGGATCAGAGCTGATCTGGCCGAATGGTACCAGTGCGGGCACTCCGAGTGCACCCACTGGAAGTAGTCCCCGAGAGTAGTTTTACTCAGGTTGGGTAATAGTAGTCTCCTAGGCTTGTCTGTTTGTCATGTAGCTCAATAGGGCAGACCTGTTCGAGCTTCATGCCAGTGGGGACACTCTTAGTGAACCCACTGGGTGTAGTCCCCGAGACCGCTGTCGACTTCTTGCGTCGGCAGGGGTCTGAAGAACTTTGAGCTTTTATTGTTTTCCTTGTTGAATGTGTCTGATCTTCCCTTCGCGCTGATTTGCAGAAGACTTGCGAAATGGGATCCGCGTACAATTCTCTGAAAGCTGAAAAGATTCAGCTTGCTGCGGAATTGGAGGCGGCCGTGAATGACTTAGCTGGTGTGAAGGGGACTCTTGCTGACCGAGAGAAGTCTTTGGAGGAGTCCCGGGATACCAACAAGGCATTGGTGGCCAAAATTGAGAAAATGGGCAAGCAAAGAACTGAACTGATGGGTCAGATGAAGTTGATGAATAGTCGGTGCATTTCGCAGGAGAAGTACGTCAGCGACTGGGCAAGGAAGATGATTGCGCTGCTCGGTGGTAAGCTTTTTGCCGAGTGTTTCCTGACTTTGTAGTTCGTTCTGCGCTTACTTTCTGCTCGTCTTGTCTTTGCTGATTTTTGTATGGACGCTCAGGCTGAAGCAGCTGACATTGAGCGGTCGGTTATTCCAAACGTTCCACTCGGCGACGAAGCCAATCGGGACATGCTCCGAGCGCATATTTGCCTTGGCAGAGTGGGGCCTTTCATCGGCCGCCTGAGAGAAGTCATCGGCCGGATCGACAAGTAGCTGTGGCCCGAAGACGATTCCCGGCGGGAAATAGAAGGGTTGATGACTCGGCTGGAGGACGTCCCGAACAGAGTGCAGGCATGGAAGAAGTCTGCCGCTCGTTGTGATGCGGACGTGGCGCTATCGCTAGTCCGAGTGCACTACAAGGACGCTCACGAAGAAAAGCTGAAGGCGTTGCAGGTTGCCAACACCAAGAAGCTTTGATTCGAAGATTTCATGGAGACCTTCCTTGAGACCGCCACTCGCATCGCAGACGGGATCGACCTTGACACTTTTGTGGAGCCTGCCAGTCCTGGTGCCAGTCCTGGTGACGCTTGAAAAACTTTACCTCGGTATGCCGAGTGGTATCTGTATCAAACTTTGGCCACTGCTGTTGGCCGTCACATTCGTGGTTCGGTGTGGATAAGCTTGATCCACACCAAGCCGACTATCGTTGAACCAACTTCGAATTCAAATCGAATATTTTGCTCTTCATTCGCCAATTTTTTTTGACACGATTTTGGCTCGTGGTTTTTGTTTGGCGTTTCTTGGTGAAGCCAGTGGCAAACATGCAGAGCATGTAGTTGTCAGTTGTCTTCACATCCACATGAGCCTCAATGAGGGTCTGCCAAGTCCCCGAGTGCGCAGTCGGAGCGAGCTTTTACTTAGGCGACTCTTCGTCGTGGCTAAGTCTCCGAGTGCGAGTTTTTAGTGCACACTCGGAGCAAGTTGTTGCTCATTTAGTTGTCAGTTGTCTTCACATCCACATGAGCCTCAATGAGGGTCTGCTAAGCCTCCGAGTGGATCTCTAGGATACACTCGAAGGAAGCTTTTTTACTTAGGCGATTCTGGATCGCAGCTAAGTCCCCGAGCGTGACTGTAAGTTCGCACTCGGAGCGAGTTGGTACTCATGTAGTTGTCAGTTGTCTTCACATCCACATGAGCCTCAATGAGGGTCTGCTAAGCCTCCGAGTGGATCTCTAAGATACACTCGAAGGAAGCTTTTTACTTAGGCGATTCTGTGTCGCAGCTAAGTCTCCGAGCGCGACTGTAAATTCGCACTCGGAGCGAGATTTTACTTAGGCGACTCTGGGTCGGAGCTAAGTCCCCGAGTGTGACTTTTAGTGCGCACTCAGAGAGAGTTTGTACTTAGGCGATGCTGGATCGCAGCTAAGTCCCCGAGTGCGACTTTTAGTGCGCACTCGGAGAGAGTTTGTACTTAGGCGATTCTGGATCGCTGCTAAGTCCCCGAGTGCGACTTTTATTGCACACTCGGAGAGAGTTTGTACTTAGGCGATGCTGGATCGCAGCTAAGTCCCCGAGTGCGACTTTTAGTGCACACTCGGAGAGAGTTTGTACTTAGGCGATGCTGGATCGCAACTAAGTCCCCGAGTGCGACTTTTAGTGCACACTCGGAGAGAGTTTGTACTTAGGCGATTCTGGATTGCGGCTAAGTCCCTGAGTGCGACTTTTAGTGCACACTCGGAGAGAGTTTGTACTTAGGCGATTCTGGATCGCGGCAAAGTCCCCGAGTGCGACTTTTAGTGCGCACTCGGAGCTAATTTTTTATTTTTTAGACCGGAGTTTGCCAACGCGGAAGAATTTTGAATTTGCAAGAAATCAATCTGCTTTGTATTACTTCAATGATACTTGTTCTTTACATTGCCTCCGTCGGTGGTCACGTGTAGAAGCGCTTCAGGAGATCTCCGTTCCATGCTCGCGGCTCGTCCGTTTCCCTGTCGAGGTTGTAGAGTCGATATGCTCCGTTGTTCAGCAGCTTGGAGATGATGAAGGGTCCTTCCCAGGCGGGAGCCAACTTGTGAGGTCTCTGCTGATCCACTCGGAGCACTAGGTTGCCTGCTTGGAATGTACGACTCCTGACGTGCCGCGCGTGAAAACTCCGCAGGTCTTGTTGATAAATTGTTGAGCGAGTCAGTGCCATCTCGCGCTCTTCTTCTAGAAGATCCACTCCGTCTTGCCTGGCTTGCTCTGCTTCGGCTTCGGAGAAGAGTTTGACTCATGGAGAGTTGTGAAGCAAGTCACTCGGAAGGACTGCCTCTGCTCCATAAATGAGGAAGAACGGGGATCGCCCTGTAGATCTATTTGGAGTTGTGCGGAGGCCCCACAACACCGAAGGCAGCTCGGTGACCCATGCGCCGGCAGCATGTCCAACTTCTCGCAGGAGTCGAGGTTTCAAAGCTTGAAGAATAAGTCCATTCGCCCGCTCTGCTTGCCCGTTTGTTTGGGGATGCGCCACAGATGCAAAATCCACTCGGATCCCTTGGCCTGTGCAAAAACCTTTCAATCTGTCCGAGTCAAAGTTTGTGCCATTGTCAGTGATTATGCTGTGCGGTACCCCGAATCTGGCGATGATGTCTCTCACAAACTTGATGGCCGTAAGGGCGTCGAGCTTCTTGATGGGCTTGGCTTCAATCCACTTGGTGAACTTGTCGACTGCCACCAACAGATGAGTGAATCCCCCTTGGCCTGTTCTGAATGGACCGACTGTATCTAATCCCCACACTGCGAACAGCCAAACAAGAGGGATTGTCTTCAGCGCAGATGTTGGCTTGTGGGACTTGTTCGAGTAGAACTGACGGCCTTCGCATCGGTCGACCATATCCTTCACCATTTCATTCTCCTGCAACCAGTAGAAACCAGCTCTGAATGCTTTGGCGACGATTGCTCTTGAGGAGGCATGATGGCCACAGATTCCCGAGTGAATTTCTTCCAGGATTAACTGTCCCTCCTCAGGGGAGATGCATCGTTGAAGGACGCCTGAAGCACTTTCCTTGTACAACTGGCCATCAATGACGGTGAAGGACTTCGACCCGCGGACAATCTGCCTCGCTTGGACTTCGTCTTCCGGTAACTCTTGCCTCAGGATGTACGCAATGAACGACACAGTCCAATCGGGGATGAGAGCAAGAATCTCCATGATCAAATCAACCACAGCGGGGACCTCAACTTCAGTCGAATATGTTGAGCTCTTTGGTTGTACTGGTTCCTCTGTGAAAGGATCTTCTTTTACTGAGGGAAGTTGTAGGTGCTCGAGGCAGACATCACTCAGGACTGGTCTCCGAGTGGATCCAAGTTTCGCCAATTCATCAGCTGCTTGGTTTTTCAGTCGCGGAACATGGTGAAGTTCCAGACCTTCAAACTTCTTCTCGAGCTTCCTCACTGCGTTGCAGTATGTAGCCATGGTGGGGTTCCTTACATCCCACTCTGTGGGGACCCCGACTAGCAAGTCGAGTTTGCCGTGCCCAGTGACCCCAAGGATCAATGTTCACTGAACACAGATACTGAATAATAGTCTTACATCCAAGTACCAAAATTATTACATCAAACGACTAGAAGGTCGGGTTCAAGAGCGAGGCCTAAAGCCAAATTAAACAGATACATCGAGTAGAAGAAACTCGTAAGGGCTAAGCGGTGCCCATGCCATCAAGCCTACACCGACAGGCATTCTGACTTGGAAGCGTCCTAGACCGCAGGTTCGTCTCCGACGGCGTACTCGTCGCCAAACTCCGGTCGTTCCATGTCTGGTCAATAATATAACCAGTGGCAAGACAATGAGTACTTTGAATGTACTCGCAAACAGCCCATGATATGAACATTGATAGCGAAGAATAAAAGTAACATGTATCTATGGTGGAATGCAATTTGGTGTAATGATCAGGTATATGCAACAAGTTAAAGAACTACTCTTGAAGAACAGGTTACAGATATCAACATATCTGCTAAGGGTTGAACCATCCGGGTTCACCCTATATGCCAAGTCATCGGACTTGTCATAACCTCAATGTATTAATGAGGGCTAAACCATCCGGGTTTACCCTATATGCCAAGTCACCGAACTTGGTCATATTATTACTCTCATAACAACACCTTTTTAACACCACACACACACACACTTGGTTTATGCGGAAACGCTGGACGTAGTTTAAGCAGCACCACCCAACTGTCCTTGACCGTGGACACGGCTATTCGAATAGTTTACACTCTGCAGAGGTAGTACGCCGGACCCACGAGAAACGGGAAACTTCCGTGTCATCCACGACTCACGGTATATCATGTATACCCGAGGTAAGTACCCGATCATCATCTTTCCCCTGACGATACTAGACAAAGAGGTCCACTCGATTGGTACCCAGCCCACATGTTGTACGTCTTACGAGCACCGACTCTGGACAGTATCAACCACGCGGGGACCAACGGTGTGCCCGGAACTCATAATAATGGCATAGTCGTCCTACCTGGCACGACCCCATCACGAGAGTGACACCGATCACTCTTGCCACTAGTAATGTGGCTCTTTGCTAGTACCGACCTGAGTAATCAACAAAGCCCCGTCCCATAAAGGGGTATCGTGGTCGTACTGGTAAGGTTGGGACGGTCGACACATCATAAATCTAATCCCATTTCCGAAACCACACACGCAAAATACCCGGTGCACCACTTCTCCAAAAGTGGCCACCAACTCATCATCACCCTCGGGCATTAGTGGCACCCGACGGGGTTTTCATAAACTCTTTGATTTAACTCATCATCATGCTCATGATAAAATGCTCTATCTTTACTTGTCAACATGGTATTAACACGACCCTCAAGGGGTAGGGTCAAGCTCAATGCAATGATCTTACTCTACTAGTCAACATGACAGTAGCATGATCCTCATAGATGGTAAGATCAAGCTCATCATGCTCATGCTCTGAGGAGCCATGTGAATAACATCATCAACATGCAAGGGCTTTGAAGAAGCCTCCGGTGCCATCACCACAATGATGAACCGGCATCGTGATCACATGCAACGGGAAAATACTTGCTATACTAGCATGCAACAATGTTTATGCCCAAGTCATGGTCAAAGGCTGCTTGCCTTGGTCAGCTAGGTATCCGGGGTCTTCGAGGTCTTCCACTCCGGATCCTCCGTCACTCGGTAACTCTACCGTCGAGAAAGGAATAAATAAATAATAGCTCACACCAAAACAGATCACAAGGTGCTTTTAAAAATGTTGCAAAGCTTGAATAAATTCAGTTTATTATTTTGGAAAATGTTTCCTATAGTTTTTATTAGCTAAGCATATTTATTTAAAAGCAAACAGGAGCAAACAAATGCTTTTAATATCATTTTATTATACCAAAACAGTTTCTATTTTTGATAAATGTCAAACTCTACAGAATCAATTACTACACATTTTAAAAAAATTGTTGGTGGAAGAATCATATTTTTCTACTGGCTAAATATTTTTATAAAAATCATTTAAGCTGCAGGTTAAAAATAAAATAAAAAGGCCAGGCGGGGGGGGGGGGGGGAGACCCAGCCGGCCCAGCCAGCAGACCGGCCACCAGGCGCGCGCGGGCCAGGTTCAAACCTGACCTGCGGGCCCCTGGGGTCAGTGTCAGCGGCTGCGCGCGCTGGCTGCCCCAGGACACCGACAGATGGGCTCCACCTATCGGGTCCTTCTCCTACCTCCAGCCAAAGAGGTGGAGACGGACGCCGGCGAGGCTACCGTTGCCCTCAGGCCAATCTAGGAGCGGGAATGGGTCCCTCGTTCCTCCGCCTACCTGCTCGTGGTCGGGACGTCACCGGAGGTGATCTGGGTCGCTGGCGACGAGGTGATCGTGGCGGAAAGGTTTCGGGTTGGCGTCGAGCTAGTGGCTAGGGGCACGGATTCGCTCGGGGAAGTTGGGGGAAATGATCCTGGCGTCAAGGGGAGTGCAATGGGAGGTCGGGCGGCGCAGGAGCCGGCGTGTAGCCGGAGATCGACCGGAGCTCCGAGGCGGAGGGGCCTCGGTCGATCTCGAGCACCGGGGCTCTGCGAGCTCGATTGGGCGGCTAGGGGAGTCTAGTGGTTGTGCTGAAGCTGCCTGGGGGGGTGCTGGGGTGCTGGGGGGACCTATTTACAGGCCAGCGGCGGTGAGCCGACTCGGGCGCGCCGGTGACTCACCGTGGCGCGCGTGCGTGCACAATGAGGTGCTGGCCGCGAAACCATGGGTTCGGGACGTGGTTTAGGACCTCCTGGTGCATCGGCCGCAGAGGGAAAGTGAGTGGGGTCGAGCCGCAACAACCGTGCATGCTCGGCCGCGTCGGGCTCGCGCGGGCACGCGTCTCCTGAGCTCTTGCGCGAGGAGAGGGGCCCCCTGATGGTAGCTTTGCACAGAGTGGGTGTCGGGGGAGCGTTTGGATATTACTCGGGGGGGGGGGGGGGGGTTGGAACTGGCCGGGGCGACGTCCCCTTGCTGGAGGCTCTCTGTAGCGCGCCCAGAGCGCAGTTTTGGCATGCCACGACATGATGGCGCTCTGGGGCACTTGGGACGTGTCCTCCATGTCCTGAGTGTTGCTGGGAGTGTGCCTAGCCGTTGTGTGTTAGTGGGAGCACGAGCTGGTCAAAGGAGGCAAGGAACACCAGTGTTGCCAGTACTGGCCTGCGGCTCAAATTGAAGATCTTGTCACTAGTGCTTGGAGTTGGGGATGGGATGGTTGACTGGGTGCTCAGGGTGTTCTGGGGCTCTAACTCACCAAGTTTGGGGCTTTGCCATTGGGTAAAACAGTGGCTAGTAGGGTTTTTACCTTCCTGTCAGTAGGTGTTCGACAGTGATTTGGGGTGCTTCCACTCCACCACTGGAACTAAAACTTAACAGGTTTGGTCTTGGGGTAAAAACATGGGGTTTCACCAAATTTGAGCTCCATTGAACAAGTTTAGCTTTGTAAACTTGAAAATGCCTCAAAATGACCAGTACTGTCCTTTACAAAGGAAGTGTGGCCAATCAGAGTCTCACAAATCCCATCTTTGTTGTGGAGTCCTCATTTGGGGTGTCAAACACCTCTGCAAAGTTTCAGCTCCATTGGGGAAACTTTGCAATGTAGAGTTGTTCCAACTCTTCTCTGGACAGAGAGGGGTTTGGGCTCATTAGGTGCACTTCCCCACCTTGGATCAAGGTGAGATTTTATGTGAGCACCTAATATGTCTTGGGAGGGCTCCTGTAATTTTATGGGAATTTGTTGAGATCATTTCCTTTGGAAACATCTCAAAAAGCTAAAATAGACAGAAATGGTTTTCAGGGTTTTACTCAAATAATATTAATATAGAATAGGGTTTAAAATGTTATATATGGAAAATATATGTCCTTCTGAGCTTCCATGAATTTACTCAGAATTTCCTAAGGCAGGAAAGCAATTTTCCTTGTGGGAATATCATTCCTGGCCTTAGAAATAGACACAAATATAAAATAGGAAAATAATATTTTAAATCACCAATTAATGTTTTTAATGAATGAAAATAATATCTGGATCAGATCACCAACTTTGGTTGGAAGTGCCACTTGGCTTCATGAGCTAGTAGTGTATCCCAACATGATGAAGGTGATCTTGATATAAAGGAAAAAGGGTTTTTGAAGAGAGCAAAATAATAAGTTTTTTATGGGTTTGAGTCATCAAGCAAGCAAGCATTCACTCATACAAGGGCTGACATTGTACTCACAACATTATTTGAAAAAGTTTTAATAATATGCTTTCTTATCCCAGTCGCTTCCCGTGCCAATATCTCTCCTCTCTTGCCATCTCCAATCCGTCTGTGTGACCACAAAAACAAACCTCGTCGGGGCGAGCCATCGCGTGGTTGTGATCATCCACAAATGACGCGACGAACAAAATTCCACGTTCTATGTTCAGCTTGACCACCATGTGTGCATCACAGTCGTAACGAGTCTCGGGTCTAAGCCTGTGCTTGCGGCCCTCCATGGTTATGAATTTGCTCTGCCTTCTTCCCGCGCTGGACCAAAAAACCGCCGATACCGAATAATTCCAGAACCATCTTTCACTCGTTTCACCTTCTATTTTCTGATGCTAAACCCGCGCCTTTGGCGTGATTTTTGTATAATATCTATGCATCACCTTGCGATCGAAATGTCATAGCCATGATCCAATGCATCTCCAACATCTTCTGCTGCCTTTGAGCCTCCTCAGTATCCATATCTGCCTCATCGTGATCACCGCTAGTACCATCTGACTCCTCCTATAAAATTACATATAAAACTATGTCAACTACTGTCATTTATCTCATGATATTTTGCGTTGTACAACATGTATGAACGAACCTGGCTCAAATTATCTGAGAATGATTCTAGAAAATTATTTTGCACATTGTCAACATCCACTTCATCCTGCAAATTAATAAACCAAGACAAATAGTTAGACCTGTCATAAGATGCTAATTCAAAAATGAAATCAGAATACCACCACTTACAAAAATGAAATCAGAATACACGCCAGTTACATTTTCACTATTTGCACCATGTTTATTATTACCAAAATCCTCCGAAGATAAGATGTCATATGACGAGCACAAATCGTTGTCGTTGCTGTCATCATCTTCGTTAACAATATCGGTTCCAGTGTTAGTCACCTTATCAGTATAATTTTCATCCCACATAAATGTGGTTCCTTCGTCCATGCCAACACGTAACTCGTAGAACTGCATAACATGGATAATTTTCCTTCTGTTAAAATCCATATAATGAAGCATGCCGAAGAATAATTTGCATCACTAAGACCATTACAACCACATGAACTAAATCACTACCATTCGTCGTGCTAGGTTTTGATGCCAAACCTTCGGACACGGTGTACACGTCGCAGGTTTAGGACGACGGGGCCTTCAGAAAAGAGAGCTCCGGCTTGGTTCTAGCCGGTGGCGACGCGGAATACGAGGAACCCACGGGTATTTTGGCCGGATCCGTGACGGGGGACGACGGTGGTCGGTCGTGGCGGGGGACGACGACGGTCGATCGCGGTGGAGGCGGCGCCGTTCAAGTCCGCGGCATCGAGCAAGGGGCGGTGAAATGCGACAAACCGAGAATACGAGGAAGTCGCGGTTTCTTTGGCCGGATCCGTGACAGGGACGACGACGGTCGATCACGGCAGGGGACGACGACGGTCGGTCTCGACGGAGGCGGCGCCGTTCACGTCCGCGTCGTCGGACGAGGGCGGTGCACTTTCCTGTCTTGTTTTTCCATGTACGCGGACGGGCGCGAAGATCGTGCGGCTGTTTTTTGTATACAATGGGCATACGTACTACGAACTACATGATGGGTATATGTTTCTTCTGTATGTTCATTTTACCCTTCTACCTTTCTTAAGGGGGTCTATCGAAGCACGGCCCAATAGGAATAGCGTGGTCCCACGAGCGGTGAGGAGGCAGCCCTGTAGGCTCCTCGAACACTGGCGGAAAGTCGCGCAAAACTGCCTCGATCTCCACTGGAATGTGTTCTACCACCACATCTGGTCCAACATCATAAACAGAGACGATATGGGCGATGGAATTGCTGTCCTCGAGGGCGGCTAATTCAGCGCAAGAAATAGGTTGCACCTCCTGCAGCTCGCTCTGCACTCCTGCAAGCTGAATAAGTTGGCCTTGGTGAGTGAATTGCAGTCTTTTCTCAGTCCAATCAATCCACATATGTCCACAATCTTCAAGCCAATCGATTCCTACCATCATATCATAAGAGCCCAGAGCAAGGATCCTCAGATCAGTTGCAAACTCGTGCCCTTGAGTTGTCCACACACACCCGGATACAAGGCCAGAACATGGTAGAACTCCCCCGTTCGCAATCTTGACGGAGACTGCACGCATGGGCTGGACTGGCAACTGAAGCCGTGCAGCCATTGTCTCGCAGAGAAAGCTGTGTGAACTCCCCGAATCGACGAGAATTAAAACCTCCTGTCCTCCGACCTTGCCCAGCAGCCGGACAGTACGTGGTGTAGTTTGGCCCGTCACTACTAGAAAAAGGGCATTTAGCCCCGGTTCGGTTGGATCATTAGTCAGTCCCAGTTCGGCCTCGAACCGGACTAATGCCTTTCACGTGGCGGGGCTGAGAGCGAGGGGGATGGGTATTAGTCCCGATTCGTATTACAAATCGGAGCTATTTCTTCGCTGTTTTTTTTAGCAATTTTTGAATTTAGGGTTTTACACTAAATTGGATGGGGTTTATGGGTTTTGTTGTCCCCTATTTTCTCATTTATTTGTTTTCACATTTTTTAATTTTTGTTTTGCACTAAATTGGATTGCACATACACAACCATAAAGGAACAACTATATTGCACATCGTCACGAATATATTATACCATCTTATCCGTCGTGCTTTGTCGAACGTACATACAAAATGTAGGCACGAGTTACATGCACATATATGCATTTTTTTACACTATATCATTTCATATCTTTTCCATCGAATGGCAATAGTATTCTCCCTTGGGATCTAGGACCTCTGCATCAAAGAATCCGGCAATTTCCTCTTGAATTGCTCGTGCACGTTTCTGTGGTAGAAGACCGTCCCGCAACCGTTCGGTCTAATTTAAAGAATTGGTCAATATATCAATGGAACCGAACACAATTCAGGTAATAAAATAAAGTTGTGAGTATTGTTTATCGTACTTCGATTTTTTTGATGTTCCGGGTTTTGCCCTTCTCATGGGTCGTCTGGCGAATGAACTCGCAAACATAGTATCCACATAAATTGTTTCCGTGTTCCTGTCTCAAGCACTTTACGAGAACAGAGTTCAATCAAAAACATAATCAAGAATTATAATGGTATTGAAACTAGAATAAAGAGATGCGCGGATCTAGCTAGTAGTTACTTACATTTATTTGTTTAAATGTAAGCGCTCGCTTCCAATCACCCCGAGCCTTGGCGGTGAACCGTTTCCAAGCCCTGCCAAGAAAAGGAAATGATTAAAGGAGTTCTATATTAATTCCTTGCTATCAGGAAATGAACGATACGTTGCTGATGTAGTGCCATAATGATAGAAATTACTTCTGGGGGCATTCCTGCATGTTCGTCCATTCAGTGAGGGGTGTGCGTTTCGGGGTCCATGACTATTACTTGTCCTTTGTCATGTACAATGATTAACAAAATAAAGTGGAACCTGCACGCGCATAATGAGTTAATTATACGTACATTTACAATAACATCGAGTAAGCAAAAATAGAATGTGTGTATAGTAATACTCACTTGAAGTTGTAAGGAAATAGTATTTCCCTTTTGGTACTACAAAACCTTAATGCTTGTACCAAGTTATTCTCTGTCTCGCGGGGATTCGATTCGACACTTAGGTGATGATTGTAATTTGGGTCAATGAACTCAATGTCATAGATTGTCCTCTTTTGCATTAGAGAATCTTCATTCTGCAAAATTAATATAGTGATGAGTAAGATTATACATGCAAGAACGAGCTGAGTAAGACTTAATGACATAAATTAATAATACTTACAAACAATAGGCACTGATAATAGTTTAGTTGAGGGCGTCTTGTTTGTATAACTGAAATAATTCTTCGAATTCAATCATCATCACGCCCCGTCCAGTCCCGAAATGCTCGTCTTCGTATGCTAAGTAGAGCCAGTTTTTCGATTGATCACATGCTTGCATGTACCAGTCATGAAATCTTCGCATTTTTGTTGGTAGCTCTTTGACTAACTCAGGTTTGACGAGAGGACGCCCGTACTGGTACGTGTATTCTAAGTCAGCGAATACCTTCAAATGGGTTAAGTACTCATCAATAGACATGCCTTGAGCCTTGACCGCTTCTCCATAGTGTGCAAGAAATTCCAGATCGATGTCAGCTGTTTTATCATTCCTCTTCTAGACCGCAACTCTGCTCTGTTTTATCATTCCTCTTCTAGACCGCAACTCTGCTCGAGCACACATTTGTATCGGAATACACTTTGAGCGGGGGCACGATTGGTTTTTCTGTTGTCCGAGCTGGGCAATTGATTTCCCGTTGGATGTACTACCCTTCAACCGCTGCTTTTTTGCCTGAGCCGACTTGATAATACATCGTTCATAGTCTGCTGGCAACGGTGGCGGGGGATCTTCAAGGTTTTTCAGCATTTTCACTACACCGGCGTGCTCTCCTAGGGTGGCCGGGTACTCTGGCGCTTTCGGTTTATTCTTGTAAGCCACTTTAGCCTTCCACTGTTCATGATGTGCGCCTGCCCTCTTAATATTGTCCTATCCAGTATAGTCCCAAGGTCTCTTCACCATATTCTTATGAGGTACTGTTGGGAGGGGTGACAACTTACGTTTTGGTGATCGGATCGTCTTTCTGCCACCACTACTAGCAGTGGTCTGTTTCCGCTTTTTGCTCTGATCGTGAGTGGATGGAGACGGCTGATGGGGCGGTGGAGACGGCTGACGGGGCGGTGGAGACGGCTGATGCGGTGGTGGAGAAGGCTACGCTGGAGACTGGTGAGGAGGCGAAGACGACGGCTGCGCTGGATATTGGTGAGGCGGCAAAGACGGCGGTTACGCTAGAGACTGGTGAGGTGGAGGCGAAGAAGGATTGCTGCTATGAGGAGTCGGTGGCCTTGGCGTCCAATTTGGAAGGAAGATGTCCTCCTTTGGCCATACAACGGTTTGGGCTTTGACTTCTCCAAGTTGAGTCAAATCCCTATCTTCACCTGCAGGGTGGTCGAGCTTCAGCTCCTCTTAATATTTCATCACTTTATCCATCGTGACGACATCGTATGCTTGTGGAACCGGAGAGCAATGCCAAGTTGGATGTGGTCCAATTGGTAAGGCCATGTCGACTGCCATCGTCAACCTTAAGTTGGCAACTTTCACCTTTAGCTTGCAATATGTGCTCTCAGTGATATCATCCACTTGGTAGTGACGAGGAGGACTTGTCATCGGTGCATCATCACCATCATTCTGGAGCTGCGTGGAAGCGACACTGCTTTTCCGATTCGATGCAGCTTCTATCATGAGCTGCTGAGATTGGTCACTACCTTGTTGTCTCCCGATTTGATCTTGCTGCAGCCGCTTTACTGCTTCTTTTACATTACGCAGCCGGTCTGCAGCAACCGCTTTCTCAGCTGCCTCCTTTTCCTTCTCCTCTGATGGCTTCTATCGGGAAATATCTTTCTTTCCTCGAAAAACGCAAGCGTCCATGGCGGGGAGCCTGGTAAGCCTCGTGCTCGCCCTTTGTCTTACTTATTCTCAAGGGCGCGTGTGAGCTCGTCGTTCTCTCTATCGGGAACGAACACTCCCTCTTCAACATCCTGTACTGCATGTCTAATCTCCTCGATGGGTAGGGGGGTTATCTTTGTGTCTTTGGTTATATACCGTCGTTCCTTCTTCGTCCAACAAGCCCACATGCCCGTAAAACCAGTTTCTTCCTCGTGGGAGCCATCTTAAGGGCTCTGGAGTGATTTTTTTCTTCAAAAATGATGCCACAAGTGCTTCCCACTTAGCCATCTTACCGTGGTAGCCACCAGGCCCCATAATGTGGTGGTACTTCTTGCGTGCATTCGCCTTATTTTTTCAGACTTTTTCAAGGCGTCCTCCGATTTCTTGTATGTCACAAATTCAGCCCGGTAGTCTTTTATCTTCTCATAGCCGTGATCGAAATCTGGAGTCTTATTTTTCAAAATAAATTCGTGGTGCAATCTTTTTTCCAGCCCCTCAATAGATCGGCCATCTTCTTAAGAGCCCACTCCTTAACTTTTTTCTCTAGGGCCTCTTTTCGCATATTCATTTCCTCCTCATTTGGCTCCTCCTCATCTGGATCCACCTCTGGCGCCAGCATGGTGAAATTAAGCATGAGCTTTCTCCAAAGGTTTTCTTTGGCTGCTGTGCCGACATATGAGACTCCTTCCTGATCCCTTGGCTTAATCCATTCTCGAATGGTGATAGGGATGTGGTCCCTAACAACAAGTCTGCATGCCTTCACAAACTTCTGCTTTACATCTGCGGGAGCAATTGGTTTCCCGGCATGTGAGTCTGTTTCGATCCTGTACCTCTCACCGTCATCCAGCTTCTTGGTTGGGCCTCGTTTCATACGTACTGAAGTTTTGCTCGATCCGGAGGGCTAAAATAAAGAGCGTTAATATATGTATACATATAGCAGAGGATTAATTTATTAATATATATATGCACCTCGACGGAGCGGTCGGCTTCTCCCTCGTCGGCTTCTTCCTCATTGGAGCCGCCGATTCCTCCCTCGCCCGAGGCATGGGCGTCTACCTCACCGGAGCTTCTACCTTGTGTGTTGAGAGACTCATCTCCCTCGCCGGACTCGTTCAGAAACTGATTGGTGACATCGACATCGCCAACTAAAATATCATCCCCGCGGATGACACCATGCATCACGTCTTCCTGATATTCGTCTCTACCGTATGGATCCATAGTATCTACAAATTAATTAAACATAAAAAACTAAATTAACTAACAACTAAAACTATATACATCGAATAATCCACTTAATTAATGCATCATCGAATAATCCACTTAATATTATCGAATATATGATCTGGAATAAATAAATAATACATCTCTCAAATACATGTAATACATCGAATAACAACGACTGATCAGTCAACAAAGAGCCGTCGTACTACTGAGGCGCGAGCAATGGACACCCAAAGTTGCAAATACATAACAAACTTTTGCAAATGTAAAAATTCTCATCAAACTTTTGCAAAAAAAACTAGACAACTAAAACAACTAAATTAACTAAAACAATATGAAACACTTAATTACCAAAAACAATATGAACACTTAATTAACTAAAACAATATGAACACTTAATTACCTAAAACAATAATCCTAATTTTTTGTTTTACTGTCTAATTAACTAATTTTATTTCTTAACCCTAATTTTTTCAGAGTGTTTCAGAGAGTGTGTGTGTACGTGTACGTGTGTGTGTGTGTGTGCGTACGGCCCCGGCGGCTCGAACGTTGGAGATGGACGGGGCGCGGCGGGGCTCCTACGCCGGAGATGGATCGGGCATCTGCGGTGGTGGCTAGGTGGGGGATGGGCTCGGGGAGGGCGGCCATGGCGGCAATGGCGCGCGGTCGAGCTCGTCGGCCGCGGCCTCACGAGGAGAGGGAGAAGAGGGCCGGTGGCTCACCTCAGGGGAGAAGAGGCCCGCGCGGAGATCCGATGCCAGCGAGGAGGACGACGGGCGTCGGCGACAGCGAGGCTGACGTCGGGGCAGCCCGGCAGCGTCGAGCTCATCGTCGCGTGCGGTGCACACACGAGAGCGAGGAGGAAGAAAATGAAACTGGCGATGGTGGGGGTTGGAAAAATTGAAGTCCCGCTTATATAGGACGGGCTTTAGCCCCGGGCCGTGGGAAGAACCGGGACTAAAGACCACCCTTTAGTCCCGGTTCTTCCCACGACCCGGGGCTAAAGGTAGTTTTCGGCAGGCGAGGAGGCGGGAAGGCGAGAGGCTTTAGCCCCAAGTCGGGGCCAGACCCGGGACTAAAGGGGGGGGGTCTTTAGTCCCGGTTCTAGCCATGACCCGGGGCTAAAGCCCCTCGGCTGGCTGCGCGATATGTTTAGTCCCACCTAGCCGAGCGAGGGGCGCTGACACTGGTTTATAAGCCCCGCCACAACAACTGCATCGAGCTCCTCTCTAAAGCAGGCCTTCGGGCCTATCTGTCCTCTCGTCGCCTGTTGGGCCTATATTGGGCTCGTGGGCCTGCATCCTGGCCCACTTGTCGGGTAGGGTTTCTAGTCGTATGCAGGCCGTGATGGCCCAATAGGCGGCATTTTTTTACTTTAATAATTTTTCTCTTTTATTTTTGTTTTCTATTTAAGATTTTAACAAAGGGATTTCCTTTTTTCAACTTATTTGAACTCCATACTTTTTGTGTGTTCAAAATGCACCATTCAAAGGCACTTCACAAATTTTCAACAATTTCTGACTTCATTTGATATTTTTCGTGCATATACTTATTTTTTTTGAGCTAGTTGACCCTGAAATTGAAAAGCACTACAAATGAACTCTGAAAATGTTGAAAGTTGGCATGCTATCATCATTTCACCCACATAGCATGTGATAAAAAGTTGAGAGGGTTACGACAAAAAAATGGATGCACTTCATGTATAAAACGGACAATCTCTCTCGAAGTATCAGGGTTTCGAACGATAACTCATATGTTACAAAGGGATTTCATTTTTGAACTTATTTGAACTCCATACTTTTTGTGTGTTTAAGATGCACCATTCAAAGGCACACCACAAATTTTCAACAATTTACGACTTCATTTGATATTTTTCATGCATTTACTTATTTTTTTAGCTAATTGACCCCGAAATTGAAAAGCCCTATAAATGAACTCTCAAAATGTTGAAAGTTGGCATGGTATCATCATTTCACCCACATAGCATGTGATAAAAAGTTGAGAGGGTTACGACAAAAACTGGATGCATTTCGTGTACAAAACAAACAATCTCTCTCGAAGTATCAGGGTTTCAAACGATAACTCATCTGCTACAAAGGGATTTCATTTTTTGAACTTATTTGAACTCCATACTTTGTGTGTGTTCAAAATGCACCATTCAAAGGCGCATCACAAATTTTCAACAATTTCTGACTTCATTTCATATGTTTCGTGCATTTACTTATTTTTTTAGCTAGTTGACCCTGAAATTGAAAAGCACTACAAATGAACTCTGAAAATGTTCAAAGTTGGCATGGTATCATAATTTTACCCACATAGCATCTGATAAAAAGTTGAGAGGGTTAAGAAAAAAATTGGATGCACTTCATGTACAAAACGGACATTCTCTCTCGAAGTATCACGGTTTTGAACGATAACTCATCTCTTACAAAGGGATTTCATTTTTTTGAACTTATTTGAACTCCATACTTTTTGTGTGTTCAAAATGCATCATTCAAAGGCACAACACAAATGTCCAACAATTTCTAACTTCATTTGATATTTTTCATGCATTTACTTATTTATTTTTAGCTAATTGACCCTGAAATTAAAAAGCACTAAAATGAACTATGAAAATATTGAAAGTTGGCATGGTATCATCATTTCACCCACATAGCATGTGATAAAAGGTTGAGAGGGTTACGAAAAAAATTGGATGCACTTCGTGTACAAAACGGATAATCTCTCTCGAAGTATGAGGGTTTCGAACGATAACTCATCTGTTACAAAGGGATTTCATTTTTTTGAACTTATTTGAACTCCATACTTTTTGTGTGTTCAAAATGCACCATTCAAAGGAACATCACAAAATTGCAACAATTTCTGACTTCATTTGATATTTTTCATGCATTTACTTATTTTTTTAGCTAGTTGACCCTGAAATTGAAAAGCACTACAAATGAACTCTGAAAATGTTGAAAGTTAGCATGGCATCATCATTTCACACACATAACATGTGATAAAAGGTTGAGAGGATTACGAAAAAAACTTGATGCACTTCGTGTACAAAAAGGACAATCTCTCTCGAAGTATGAGGGTTTCGACCGATAACTCATCTGTTATAAAGGGATTTCATTTTTTGAACTTGTTTAACTCCATAATTTTTGTGTGCTCAAAATGCACCATTCAAAGGCACATCACAAATTTTCAAAATTTTTTGACTTCATTTGATATTTTTCATGCATTTACTTATTTTTTTAGCTAGTTGACCCTAAAATCGAAAAGCACTACAAATGAACTCTGAAAATGTTGAAAGTTGGCATGGTATCATCATTTCACCCACATAGCATGTGATAAAAGTTGAGAGGGTTACGACAAAAACTGGATGCACTTCGTGTACAAAACGGACAATCTCTCTCGAGGTATCAGAGTTTCGAACGATAACTCATTTGTTACAAAGGGATTTCATTTTTTGAACTTATTTGAACTCCATACTTTTTGTGTGTTCAAAATGCACCTTTAAAAAGCACATCACAAATTTTCAACAACTTCTGAATTCATTTGATATTTTTTGTGCATTTACTTATTTTTTTGAGCTAGTTGACCGTGTAATTGAAAAGCACTACAAATGAACTCTGAAAATGATGAAAGTTGGCATGGTATCATCATTTCACCCACATAGCATGTGATAAAAGGTTGAGAGGGTTACGACAAAAATTGGATGCACTTCGTGTACAAAACGGACAATCTCTCTCTAAGTTTAATACATTAGTACACATCACATAAAGTTTAATATAGTAGTACACATCACATAAAGTTTAATACATTTGTACACATCACATAAAGTTTAATACATTACATATATTTATATTTCAATCCCTTGCTTACGATCTCTTTGGCCGTAACCATGGAGCATCTTCATTATTTAACGGGATGCTTGGGTCAATTCTCACTATGAAGGGCGGAATTTCATCAAACTTATTATAATCTGTTGACATGTATGTCTTGTTCTCGATCCCCATGATGTTTCTTTTCCCTGAAAGAACTATGTGACGCTTTGGCTCATCGTCTCATATATTCATTTGCTTATTTTTTTTTCTTTTTTCGGTCTGGAGGACATGTCTTTCGCGTAGAAAACCTGAGCCACATCATTGGATAGGACGAATGGCTCGTATCTGTAACCAAGATTCTTGATATCAATTGTTGTCATTCCGTACAACTGGTATACCTTTACCCCTTCTCCATTCATGTTCACCCAACTACACCGAAACAAAGGGACCTTCAAAGTAGGTCCGCAGTCAAGTTCCCATATATCCTCTATGTAACCATAGCATGTGTCCTTTTTCCCATTATCGTCTGTCGCATCATAGCGGACACCACTGTTTTGGTTGGTGATCTTTTTATCTTGGGCGTTCGTGTAAATAGTATTCCCGTTTATCTCGTACCCTTGGAAATGTAATACAGTCGAAGAAGGTGACTCAGCCAACAATTAGAGTTGATCTCCAACAGTGTTGTCATTCGTGAGACGTGCTCGCAATCAACTGCCGAAAGTATCCATGTGTTTTTCTTTAATCCAGGAGATAGCCTTCCCCGGGAACTCGAAGCGTACAAAATTCTTGTGCTCCTCGATATACGAAGCCACGAAGGTGGAACTTTTTAGAACTATGTAGTGTGCTTGAGTGAAAGAATGCCCGTCCCTACATATCACTGCTTTCTTTCCTAGTGTGCCTTTTCCACTCAGTCTCCCCTCATGTCGCGATTCAGGAATACCAATCGGCTTAAGGTCAGGAAGAAAGTCTACACAGAACCCAATGACCTCCTCTGTTCCATAGCCCTTGGAGATGCTTCCTTCTGGCCTAGCACGGTTATGAACATATTTCTTTAAGACTCCCATGAACCTCTCGAAGGGAAACATATTGTGTAGAAATACAGGACCGATAATGGAAATCTCGTCGACTAGGTGAACCAGGAGATGCGTCGTAATATTGAAGAAGGACGGAGGGAACACCAACTCAAAACTGACAAGACATTGGACCACATCCTTCTGTATCCTTTCCATACGTTCTCGATCGATTACCTTTTGAGATATTGCATTGAGGAATGCACATAGATTCACAATGGGTAATCGAACATTTTCCGATAGAAGCCCCCTCGATGCAACCGGAAGCAACTGCGTCATAATCACGTGGAAATCATGAGACTTCAGGTTCTGGAATTTTTTTCTCTACCATATTTATTATTCCCTTTATATTAGACGAGAAGCCAGCGGGGACCTTCATACTGCTCAGACATTCAAAAAATATTTCCTTCTCTGCTTTGCTAAGAGTGTAGCTTCTTAAGTATTGACGGCCTTTATCAGTCTTCTTGTCATATGGGTCTTTCATATGTTGCTGCTCCTCCCGTGCTTCTGTTGTATCTTTTGTCTTCCCATACACGCCCAGGAAGCCTAGCAGGTTCACGCAAAGATTCTTCGTCACGTGCATCACGTCGATTGAAGACCGGACCTCTAGGTGTTTACAATAGGGTAGCTCCCAAAATAAAGATTTCTTTTTCCACATGGGCACGTGTGCGGTAACGTCGTCTTTCGAAACAGATTGACCACCAGGACCCTTTCCAAAGATTACAATTTGATCCAAATCTTTGACCATAGCTAATAACTCATCACCAGTAGGGAGGTTGGGCTTCTTTAGGCAATCTGCCTCACCATTGAAATGCTTGCCTTTCTTTCTTACGGGATGATTGGTCGGCAGAAATTGACGACACCCCAGGTAGACAACCTTCTTAGATTTTTCCAAATATGTACCTTTAGTCTTATCTAAACAATGCGTGCATGCATTGTATCCCTTGTTTGAGTCTCCTGAAATGTTACTAAGAGCAGGACAATCATTGATGGTTACGAACAACAATACTAAGAGCAGGCCAATCCCTCGTTTGACTGTCCTAAAATGTTACTAAGAGCAGGTCAAATTCCTGCTGTTTGTGCTCATCGCACACACGTACATCTGGTTTGGCCCACAACTGCAAAAGTTCATCAACTAATGGCCTTAGGTACACATCAATGTCGTTGCCGGGTTGCTTCGGTCCTTGGATGAGCACTGGCATCATAATGAACTTCCGCTTCATGCACAACCAAGGAGGAAGGTTGTAGATACATAGAGTCACGGGCTAGGTGCTGTGAC
The DNA here is from genome assembly GCF_904849725.1 of Hordeum vulgare subsp. vulgare. Lineage (NCBI taxonomy): Eukaryota > Viridiplantae > Streptophyta > Magnoliopsida > Poales > Poaceae > Hordeum > Hordeum vulgare. The sequence goes on along the minus strand of NC_058523.1, from coordinate 402,803,937 downwards.
TGCAGCTCTGCTCCCCAAAAGGATTCATGTCGTCTGTACTTAGACCAAGCCATAAGTTCCTTGGGTCATCTGCAAACTTCGGCCACTCCCTCTCGATTTTCCTCCACTGCGACCCATCTACGAGGTGTCTCAACTTTTTCCCGTCTTTCTTACGCTCGTCTTTGTGCCATCGCATCAACTTGGCATGCTCATTGTTTCTGAACAGACGTTTCAACTGTGGTATTATAGGAGCATACCACATAAACTTAGCAGGAACCTTCTTCCTGGGGGGCTCGTCATCTCGCTCAATATCACCAGGGTCATCCTGTCTGATCTTGTACCGACTTGCAGTGCATACCGGGCATTTATCCATATTCTCGTACTTCTCACCGCGGTACATGATGTAGTCATTAATGCATGCATGTATCTTCTTCACATCTAATCCAAGAGGGCAGATACCCTTCTTTGCTTCGTACGTAGTCTCGAGCAATTCGTTATCCTTTGGAAGCTTCAGCTTCAATATTTTCAGTAACTTCTCAAATCCCTTGTCAGATAAACCAGTTTTTGCCTTCCATTTCAACAGTTCCAGTGTGGTACCGAGCTTTGTGCTGCCATCTTCGCAATTTGGGTACAACAACTTTTTATGATCCTTTAGCATGGCCTCCAACTTCAGCTTCTCCTTTTCTGTATCGCATTCTCCTTTTGCATTAGAAATGACCCGACCAAGACTATTAGCGGGCTCATCTGATGCCGGTTGTTCTTCACCTCCTTCTTCTTCACTGTCTTCCATTGTAGTATCACCGTGTTCTTCAGTGAACACATGATAGTTGTCATCATCATATTCTTCTTCATTGTCTTCCATCGTAACCGCTCTTTCTCCTTGCATGGTCCAACAATAATATGTGGGCATGAAACCTCTCTGAAGCAAGTGGAGATGAATGACTTTCGAGCTAGAGTACCCCTTCCCGTTTCGACAAGCAACACATGGGCAAGGCATAAAATTATCCACTTTGTTTGCCTGAGCCACGTCGATAAATTTATGCAGGCCTGCAATAAATCCGGAATCGCATCGTTCGCCGTACATCCATCGCTTCTGTGCATCAATCTGGCATCATACATGAATAGTGAAATGACCACCGTACATTGACAAATGCAATATTTTTGTATCAATTACACATGAAGAAGGTTGCTAACCTCGGTCGAGGATACCATTCATGTGAACTTTAGTGTGACTCGGGCATTAATTAGTCCCGGTTCATAATGTACTCCAAAGTGAGCCGGTCACTGTACATCCATTAGCGGTTCATCTCTATTATGAAATTAACTTTATCAAAAATCCATTGCAAAACATCATGAATAAAGAAATGACCAAATTAATACAAGTTCATCATCACATTAAAACCAAAGCTCAGTAGTGATCAAACATTATTATTGCAAAAATAAATACATAAAGTTCTCTCATAAAACAACATACAACTATGTAGAACATTTAAATGCAACAAAAAATGCGATCAAAATCGCAACTAAGGTAACAATTGACCCAACAACATAATGATACCAAGCCTATTTATCAATGGCATATTTTCGAATATTCCTAATCTTCAAGCGCATTTCATCCATCTTCGAGCGCATTGCATCCATCTTCAAGCGCTGTGCATCCATCTTCAACAACATCGCATCGATCTTCATCTTGCGATCATCGATGACATCGGTGACATGCAACTCCGGTTCCATATTTTGTGCTCAATTATTTTCAATTTTTTCTTCAAGTATTTGTTTTCTTTTTCCACCAAATTTAATTTCTCGAGAAGAATTTCTATGTGGGTTGGAATTTCCGGTTCACATACCCCCTAGATTAAAAAATATATGTCACGTTGGTCGTCATAATTGTCATAAACAATAAATAAAAAAAGTAGTTATAAATAATAATATATACCACATCCGAATCATAGACACGACGAGGACCGATGGAGGCGGATACCAAAACCATCGTACTATATAATAACAAAAAATAATGAAAGTAAGTAATGTATACAAGTATGTATCTAAATCATACAAGTAAGAATTTGTTTCTTTTAAAAAGAAGACAAGAACAAGAGGCTCACCACGGTGGTGCTCACGACGAGATCGGCGCGGGGCGATCGACAACGGTGAGGACGGGCACAGGACGACACCCTACACATGTGCAGACTCTAAGAAGTTAATTTGAGCATTTCAAATGAGCTAAACTAGCAGTGACAAATGAAAGGATGAAGTAGCTAACCTTTTAAAACACTTGTGGAGTTGGTGCACGGCCAAACGTAGACAAATATTGAGGAAAATGGATTTTGGAGGTCGAGTTTGGAGAGGAGAAAGCTTAACTAGTGTGGCTCGGGCATTTCATCGAACACGTCAAGTGCATGAACTAGAGTGGCAAGGGTGGCATGGCATGGGCACACTTCAGCCAAAAAACAGAGGAGAGTGTGGGCAGGGGCGACGGTATATATAGGCAGAACTTTAGTCCCGGTATTTGTCTAAAACAAGGACTAATAGCCTACCCTTTAGTCCCGGTTCGTGCCACAAACCGAGACTAATGATCCGCGGCACGCCATGTGGGAGTCGCTGGATCTTTAGTCCTGGGTTTTTCCCCGAACCGGGACTAGTGAGGTGAACCGAACCGGGACCAATGCCCCGGCAAACCGAACCAGGACTAATGGTCTTTCTGCCCTCGGCCGAAAGACCCTTTTTCTACTAGTGCGTGGTGGCAACCTTGGAAATGCACATGAGCACATCATCATTAGAGTCTGGTTCTTGGTCTACCTGAGCTCCTTGTTCGGCCTGCAACACCTCCAACAACTCCTCAACAACATGAAGTTGAACTGTAGGTCCACATTGGTGTCATTGGCCCCACCTTTCGCCACACTTGAAACACAACCCTCGAGCACGACGGTAGTTACGGAGAGTTGCTACCTTGTCATCTCCTCTGCCTCGATCACCTGATCAGGTGGATGTGCAGCATCCACGACTCTACGAGCTTCAGCAGCCGTCGGTGGCCTTGGCAGCATGGGACACCCCGGTGGTGCACCAATCGCCAAGAGAGGGCGCGGTGCTGGAAGCCGATGATTACCCGCGTCCTGATGCCTGTACTCACGTCTTAGCAGGGCCTCCATTAGTTCCTCCTGATAGAACACATGGATCCTCTAGGCATAGATAGATCCGGTAGAACACGCGGTGTTGCCGTGTCTTGAGCTGGATGAGCTCCCACCGGTCTCCATCGGTGCGGTAGCGACGGCGGTGATGGAGAAGGGGGATTAGCGTAGGTGGAGCTTCCGTGAGCACCATGCTTAACCTAGATTGGATAGATATGTGGGTAGGGGTGTGACGGCGGTGAATCTCGTAGTTCGTACCCCGACACCCCACCATCCTTTATATAGCGCGGTCACAGGGGCCCACCGACCATAATGGGTTGGGCGTCCCCGATTAGGGCGCATAGATCAAGACCCGGTGGGCCGTTGGGCCCACGCGGTGAGAGATCAACCTAACATTATCCCCCTTGATCTCAACTTTTACTTTTGACTTTTTACTTTCTATTTTATTTCTTCCATCACATATAGGCATGTAGAGCATGTCTCATCGTCACAGCTTAATTGTCGATAGAATCATACAGCTACAACACACTTTTGTTTTGAAACAAATTCATTTACTTTTGGGCCTCTTGTGATCTAGGAAGCATAGGCTTTCCATCAAACCCATGCCGGCTAAGTGTTCCTTGAACACACTGGGTGGTAAGCCTTTCGTTAGCGGATCCGCAAGCATATACTTCGTACTCATATGCTCGAGACTATAGTTTGATCCTGGATTTTCTCTTTCACAACATAATACTTTATATCTATTGTCTTGGAAGCATTACTCAACTTTTTGTTGTGAGCATAAAATACTGTGGGCTGGTTGTCACAGTATATCTTTAGTGGCTTGTGAATACAATCTACCACTTTCAAGTCGGGTATAAATTTCTTTAGCCATATCACCTGCCTGGTGGCTTCAAAACATGCTATGAACTCTGCTTGCATCATGGATGATGAAACTATGATCTGTTTGGAGATTTTCCATGAAATAGCTCCCCCTGCGAGAGTGAACACGTACCCAGAAGTGGATTTTCTATCATCTCTATCTCCCGCAAAATTTTCTTCTGAGTACCCTTTTATCTCTAGGGACTCAGATTTCCTGTATGTTAGGATGATTTCTTTTGTGCCTTGCACATAACGCAAAGCTTTCTTTGCCATCTTCCAGTGCTCTTGGCTTAGATTTTCTTGATATGTACCGAGTACCCCAGTGATAAACGCTAAGTCAGGGCGTGTGCACACTTGTGCATACTGTAAACTTCCAACAGCCGAAGTATACGGTACTGTTTTCATTTCATCGAGCTCGTACTTATTCTTGGTACATTGGTGATTCCCAAAACTATGGCCCTTGACTATTGGAGCAGGTTTGGCTTTACACTTATGCATATTATACTTTTTGAGAACTTTCTATAAATATGCTTTCTGTGATAGTCCTAACACTCCATTTTTCCTGTCTCGGTGAATTTCAATGCTCAAAACATATGATGCATCACCAAGGTCATTCATGTCGAAGTTTGAGGATAAAAACTTCTTTGTCTCTTGTAGTAGACTAATACCATTGCTTGCAAGCAAGATATCATCCACATACAAGATTAGGAAAATATATTTCTCATGTTTAAACTTTGCATAAATGCAGTTATCCTCAACACTTTCTTGAAATCCAAACCTTTTAATAGTATCATTAAACTTTATGTACCACTGTCTAGAGGCTTGCCTTAGCCCATAAATGGATTTCTTTAGGCGGCATCCCATATCTTCCTTGCCTTCCATGATAAAACCCTTGGGTTGTTTCATGTAGACATCTTCTTCTAAATCTCCGTTTAGAAATGTCGTCTTTACATGCATTTGATGCAGCTCTAAATCAAAATGAGCAACTAGTGCCATTATGATTCTGAAGGAATCCTTACAAGAGACTGGAGAAAAAGGATCATTGTAGTCTATCCCTTCTCTTTGTGTAAATCCTTTTGCCGCAAGTCGGGCTTTATACTTTTCTATATTCCCATTAGAGTCATATTTTTTTGTAAACCCATTTGCAGCCTACTGTCTTTGCTCCTTTGGGAATAATCTCTAAGTCCAAACATTATTGGAACTCATCGATTTCATCTCATCTTCCATTGCCTCTAGCCATTTTGATGAGTGAGGGCTTTTAATGGCTTCTTCATATGTGGTGGGATCACCTTCCATATGAACCATTTCCGTGTTATAGACTTTATATTTAGTAGAAATAGCAGGTCTTCTTGTTCTATTAGACCTTCTAAGTGCCTCATTGTCTGGCACACTTTCTACTATTTCTTGTTGCACTTCCCTTTCATGATCAACAACAGGTTCAGTCGGCTCCTCAAGGACAGGTTCCGGGTCTTCTCCCATAGTTGTCATCGTTGGAGTCACAGCGGGTAGCGAGAAAAATGGCTCTTGAATCATCGGAATGGGTGCATGCACCCTTTTCTCCTCAAGGTCTGTTTTCCGAGCTACCAAGCTCCCCCTCATCATTTCGTCCTCTAGGAAGACATCATGTCTCGTTTTTACAAACTTTGTGTATCTGTCTGGACAGTAGAAACGAAAACCCTTTGATCTGTCAGGGTAGCCAATGAAATGGCAACTCACTATCTTTGGATGTAACTTTTCTACGTTTGGATTAAACATTTTGGCCTCAGCTGGACTTCCCCACACCCTGAAGTGTTGCAGGGATGGCACTCTTCCTGTCCATAGCTCGTGTGGTGTTTTGGGCACCGACTTGCTTGGTACTCTGTTGAGAATGTGAATGGCGGTTTTAAGCGCCTCCATCCATAATCCCAATGGCATGTCGGAGTAGCTCATCATGCTGCGCACCATATCCATGAGGGTACGGTTACGCCTTTCAGCTACTCCATTTTGCTGAGGCTCGCCTGGAATTGAATACTGGGCAACAATGCCAGTCTCCTGCAAGAACTTTGCAAATGGTCCAGGGACTTGGCCATATGGCGTGTGTCGACCGTAGTACTCCCCCCACGGTCTGACCTCACTATCTTTATCTTTTTGTCAAACTGATTTTCAAATTCAGCTTTGAATATCTTGAATTTATCCAATGCCTCATATCTTTCTTTGATTGGATAAATGTAACCGAAGCGGGAGTAATCGTGTGTGAATGTTATGAACGAATCATAACCGTCCACACTTTTCACCGGAAACGGTCCACAAATATCAGTGTGGATAATTTCCAGTGTTCCTGTGCTTCGGTTTGCACCTTTCTTTATCTGTTTTACATATTTTTCCTTTAATGCAATCTACGCATTGTTCTATGTCAGAGAACTCCAACTTTGGAAGAATTTCTCTTTTGATTAATCTTTCTATTCTCCCCTTGGAAATATGGCCCAATCAAGAGTGCCATAATTTCGAGGAGTCGTGAGTTCTCTTTCTTTTCTTTTGTTCGTTGTTCGACGAAGAACTTTGCACATTCACATTATTTGCATAATTCACTTTGTCACGAATTGATAACAAATAAGGCTCATTATGGAGGAAGGCATCGCCTACATAATCATTATTGTACCAAATGGTACATTTACCATGTCCAAAAAAACATTGATAATTGTCTTTGTCTAAGCATGAAACACTTATTAAGTTCCTATTACATGAAGGCACGAATAGTACATCTCTAAGAAAAAGCTTGAATCCTTCGGTTAGCTCCAAGGAGACGTCACCTATAGCTTCAACTTTTGCTTGGACACCATTTGCGACTTCAATACTTCTTTCTTTTTAGCACATGGTCCTCGTCAAACTGAACCCCTGTAAAGAGTTTGCAACATGAACAATTGCTCCTGAGTCAATCCACGAAGTAGATTTTAAAAACTTTAAATACAAAGATTCATTTACAAAGGAAACAATATCGTTACCTGTCTTTGACATGAAGGCCTTTAGCCAGGCAGGGCAGTTCTTCTTATAGTGGCCTTTCTCTTGACAGTACATACAAGTGTCCTTGTCTACTGTTATAGGCTTTTGCTGATAATGAGCGGGAGCTTTGCCTTGAGCTTTGCCCTATGGCTTTGAGGGAGAACCTTTGTTGGGTTGGAAAACCTTTTTCTTTTCCTTCACATAGTTCAAGGAACCACCATGTGAAGTTTTGATTCTCTCCTCTTCATGTGAACACATGGCAATGACCTTTTCTATGTCCCATGTCTCGGGTTGCATGTTGTAGTTCACAACAAAGGTCTCTAATTCCTTAGGCAGCGAAGCCATGGTGGACAAGGAGAGCTGGTTTGATCTCCAGATCCACATCCATGGGCTTAAGCTTGGCTGTCGTATTGCTCATCCTAAGGATGTGCTCCCTTATGCCATGGCCACCTCCATTGTAGCTCTCTGTCACCAGTTGTTTGATCAACTGGGTGGCATATGTCTTAGAAGAGCCAGTAAACTGACTCTTTATCTTGTTTAGCATCTCCTTTGCAATAGGGCACTCTACAATTGAGCCCACAATGGTGGTCTCAATTGTATTCTTTATAAATGTCAAACATTTCTCGTTGGCATTTATCCATAACCTGTTGCATATGGAGTAGGACATCTCTTCTTTGCCAGTATCCCATTACTTTTTCGCCCAACTCTCATCACCCTCATCGGCATCTCTGACTGGGTATGGAGGTGCAACTGGCTGTGGTTCCTCCAGAACCCAGTCCACCTCAGCAATGCAGAGAGCCATGTCAACCTTCTTCCTCCACTTAGAGTAATTATCTCCTCTGAGTGTAGGAACGTCCTTTAGGCAGCTCATTAGGTGAAAACCTCCTGCAATCACAATTTAAGCGAGATCAGTGAGACAATTATATGCATTAATTAACATTGGTTAAAATAATCATACAATTTTCTATGCAAATTAATCTACATTACCGTTGGGCAAATGATAGAAATAAATGCATCTTTTTGCAATATGCAACATGATCAGGTTATTAAACAACGTTGGTCAGAATAATAGCATGACCACATTTCATATTTTACTTAGCAACGGAAAACGTGAAATTAAAATTTCATATGCCTTTTAACTTTACAGAAAACAATTCTGTCATTTAATATAAAATTCATGAACTTTATTAATGCTTTTATAAAGATCATGAACTTTATTTTTCTGAAAAAACTATTTTATTTTCAAAACCTTTTCATTTTTCTTTTCAAAAAAATATTATTACAATTCTGTCTAAATTAACAGAAACTTTGAACATTTTTATTTGTTATTTTCTAAACATATTTTCATAAGGAAAAAATGCCTGAAAAACTTTTGAATCTACCTTAAATAGACAGAAACTAAAAAATCCTTTTAAAATAAAGGAAAATGGCCGACTTGGGCTGGCCTGTGGCCTTTCTCCTTTGGGCCGGCTTGCGGCCAGGCACTGGCACCCCCTCGGCGGCCTGGCGCGGCCGGCGGCGCCCCCTGCGGCCCGTGGTGGGCTGGCCCCTAAGGCCTCGCCTCTCCTTGGCCCAAAAGCTTGCCCTGGCCTAGGGTGTCGGCTTAGAGAATCCAAGCCGTCCGAGGCGATCCAACGGCTCCCCACGGGGATCGGGGGAACAAAAAGGGCAGCCGAGCCGGTCTGCAACCCTAATCCTTTCATTTGCCCCCTTCAGCCCGCCGCTCTCTTCTCTCCTTTACTCTCGGCGCGGTGCCTTCTCTTCCGAGCAACCCATGGCTAGGAATGGCATCGGCCGCCGGCGACGAGGTCTACGACCTCCTTCCATGCGCGCCCTTGGTCCTCCCTCCCGCGCCGGTTGCACTGGAGGTGAGGCACTCGCGTCGCTCGCCTCGTATGCGACCAGAACGCACTCCCCTTCGCGCCCGTTGGCAGGAGAGGTCGTCGGCCGCCGGCGCAAGGGCTGAGCCCTTTCGACCGCGCGCGCCGTGCCTCCCTCATCTGTCCCCGGAACCATGGCCGTCCCCTCGCCGGCTACACACACTCCTTGCGGTGGGTGCGCCGCCGTCGAGCGGTCGTCGGTGGCTCCTTTTCTTTTCTGTGGTAGAGGGGACGAGGGATCCAGCGGCCCTATACTTCGTAGCTCCGTTTCCATCCCCCTCGCCGGCTACGCGTCCACCTTGCGGTGGGCGCACCGCCGTCGAGGGATTTGGTGATGGAGTCCTTAGCCCCCGTGGGGTATCTTTGATTTTCTTTGCATGTTCCCCTCCTTTTGTTTGCCTTTTCCGGATCCGATCCGTATTTTTCTTTATTTTTGTTTTGGATCTAGATCCGTTCTTTGCCTCCGAGGAGGTAGGTTCTTCTTCCCCACACCTCAGCTTGCCGATGCGTGTGGGAATCGAGAGGAACAGGCGCGGCCTTGCGGCGGCACTACTTTGCCGACGAGGCCCGAGGCCATCTTCGGTGCTTTCGGGGAGGGGAAAAACTTTCTTTTTCGTTTCTTTGACCGAAACGTATCTGGTGCCTAGCAGCTCATGATACCATTGATAGAACACACGGATCTTCTAGGCATAGATAGATCCGGTAGAACACGCGGTGTTACCTTGTCCTGAGCTGGATGAGCTCCCACCGGTCTCCATCGGTGCGGTAGCGACGGCGGTGACGGAGAAGGGGGTTTAGCGTAGGTGAAGCTTCCCGTGAGCACCGTGCTTAACCTAGATCGGATAGGTATGTGGATAGGGGTGTCACGGCGGCGAATCTCGTATTTCGTGCCCCGACACCCCACCGTCCTTTATATAACGCGGGTCACAGGGACCCACCAATCATAATGGGTTGGGCGCCCCCGATCAGGACACATAGATCAAGACCCGGTGGGCCGTTGGGCCCACGCGGTGAGAGATCAACCTAACACCTGGTGCAATGTAGGAAAAGGCAAAATCGAGGTCTTTTGGCTGATGTAACATAACCAGAGAGCGAATCTCACATTTCAAACCATCTAAGAATTGTGTAATGAAATATATGGGATCAAATGCCGGGTTATGAGCTAGGATGTGATGCATCAATTCTTCGAACCGAACCATATAATCCCCCACAGAGCCCAACTGCCTCAGAGAATTAAACTGGCGAAGGCGAGCTTGATACTGCTCTCTACCAAATTTAGAACAGAGAGCGTTGCAGAGAGACTCCCACGTGACAGAGGCACTCTCTGACTCATGGAGTTGCAACCATTGAGCCGCATTGCCTGTGAAGTTCAGTGTGGCTACCCTGACCCAGAGATCTAGAACTACTCCGTACACATCAAAGTATTTTTCACACTTAGTTCTCCAGAACTGTGGATTTTCTCCGACAAACAAGGGAAAATCCATTTTGGGCAGAGCCCAATGCGAATGCTGTAATGAATGGTGATACTGTGCATCAAGAGAATAATGCCCCCCTTCCTCCGGATCTCACCCTCCCGTAAACGGTACCGAAACAAGTGACTGGAAGGGAGCCGTACCCTTTTCGAGGGTGGTGACCACCCCCTATGCCCGGCCCCCGGAATCGATGAACTCGCCACGGCCATATGGCCCGTGGTGCCCTTGGTCAGGGCAGGGGTCGACCGAGGCGCCTTGCACCACTGGATTCGCGGCTGGAGCTGCCAGCATGGGGTGGAGGGCGATCCGCCCAACCTGGGACCGGAGCTCGTACAATTGTTGCTGTAGGTTGTTGACCGCCGGCCTCCAGAGCCCGAGGGAGGTCTGGATGGCGTCCAGCCTTGCATCGTTGGCGGCGCGGCTGCTCTTCCATTTCCGCCAATTGGGTTGCTTGCTTGGTGTGGTAGCTCTATAAATGGAGAACCCGCTCCCAGTTTCTAGCCTCCTTCCATATCCAAGGTGAACTAAAGTTACTAAGAGCATCCCTAGTAGAGTCCTCAAACCCGCAAATCCTTAAAAATAATCGTTTTTTCTACGGTTTTCATCGAAAAAACGGCGTAGACTAAAACTTTTAAATTCGTAAAAAAATTTAGAGGTCCAACCCTCAAACCCCTTCCCAGCCTGTAGAAGTAAGGGTTGGGAGGGAAAACTGCCCCCAACCCGTACTCCACTTTCCACCTCGCGCGGGAGGCAGTTGGTTCCCCGCGCGCGTGAGGAAGTCGCCACGGCCGCCGCCGCCCCGCCACTGCCCCGCGCTCCCTCCGTGCCCCGGCCGTCGCCCCGCCGCCCTCCGCATCTCGGCCGCCGCCCACCGCGCTCCGGCCGCTGCCCCCCCCCTCCCCGCCGCCGCGCCCCGGCCGCCGCCCCGCCGCCCTTCCGCGCCCCGGTCGCCGCCCCGCCGCCCGTCCGCGCCCCGACCGCTGCCCCTCCGCGCCCCGCCGCCCTCCGCATCTCATTCGCCGCCCACCGCGCCCCGGCCGCCGCCCCGCCTCCCGGGAATATTCCGTTATAAGGGTTGGGTTTGAGGGTTCTAGTCTTTGCCCCTGTTTTTCAACCCTTAAAAGTGTCAAAAATGGGCAATTTTCAACCCTTAAAATTGGTTTTAGATTTAAGGGTTTGAGGGTTCTATTAGAGATGCTCTAATATTGTCCTTAAGTCGGACATTTTTTTGTTCTGACCTTAATCTGAAACTATAGCACAAAATAAACTTTGTACAAAACTATTTTACTATCTGATCCTTTTAAAAACGCTATAGCCCGTGACGTTGCTGCTACACGTAAAAACGCTAGTCTATCATCGCGTTTCTTCTCCACATTTACACGCCTAGCTAGTTCGTGTTGCAGCCCAAATAAAAACGACACGGCCCTGGCGTTGCTATCCAGGCGTCAAACGCCATGAACCATGACGTTTCCTTTTCGGACAGCTCGAAGTGTGTGACCGGAGGACACTCTTGCCCGTGTGGAAAAAGAAAACGGGCGGTCCGAGGACGTGTTAAAGCCACAGTAGGCAGTCCAGTCCACCATCATGGGCTTTGCTTTGCTTTTCCATCTTTGCACTGCATCCCATAGTGAAGCAAACTCCTCTTTACATAGCTTGACTAGATGTACTAGTAGTACTCGTACTGCTTGACTAGCTGTACTCTTCTACAGCGGTCACTCTCTCTTAGAGCATGGTTAATAGTGCTGGCTATAAGCCATCTTATAGTCCATCTTATAGCTAGTTTGTACAATAGTTAGCTATAAAAGAATACTATTTTTCTCATATATGGTCCATGTTTCATTCTCACAAAGCACCTAGGAGTACGTGTTAGAGCTGGCTCTTCACGGAGAGCCCGCTTCTCTTCTCTCTCCTCTTCTCTTTCATCCAACTCAGCAAAAATATAGTATTTTAATCCTTACAGCCTGCTGACTGTACCTTATTGTACTTGCTCTTATGAGTAGCTTGCTGCATGTTAGTTAGGCGTTGGAGTAAGCAATGAAAATGCCATTACTTGTGGCCTTTTTTGCCCTGTTAGAGACGCGAGCTAAGTTAGGTATTTGAGTGTGGAGGAGTCAGAGACGCGAGCTAAGTTAGGTATTTGAGTGTGGAGGAGAAATGTCAGTCTAGGCTAGACTGACGTTTCTACATGCAGCAACAACGCCACGAAATATGACGTTTTTAAAAAAGGGCCAGATCATGAAATACTTTCAGGCGGAGTTTATTTTATGCTATACTTTACCAATAAGGATCAGAACAGTGATTTTGGATCCCTAAGTCGCTCGAGAGGGATGACCGGGGGGGGGGGGGGGGGGGTATTGTCTCGAGGCACAGTTTATGCATGAGCTCCATTTTTGGTTGCTGCTTGGAGATTCGTCAAAGAACAAGTGAAGCAATAGATCTTGTGATGATAAATATATGATCCTGATATTTGGTCACTGCCGAATCAACGATCTTGATTTCTCTTGTACGTCCGCCTCCTTGGCATTGTCATTTTTGTAGTTACAGCTTCCACATGATTTGGATGCTCATGTTCAGGTTTGCATCCTTGGGTGAGTTTCGATTTTGTTCAACGCAAGACAACTTTTTCTCTTCTTTCGTTCTTCTTTTTCTCATCGTTCTCTCTAGGTACGATAGGATTACGCCCGATCATTCTTATCAGGACTTTCTTCACAACATCGTGGCCGCACATGCCTGCCATGGTGCCGTGGTAGCAAGAACTAAAGTGTGCTCCCGTCCTTTTCTTTATTCAGGTGTGCACGCTGATGTATTGGATACAAAAAATCACTTGTAGTATTTTCATCGTAAGGGCGTGTTTAGAATCGGTGTAAGATTTTACGTCCGGATTTAGTTTACACGTGTATAATACCGGCCATCGTGTAACTTTCGCCTGTGAGAAATACGACGCTTGGAGGTGTGTATCGTTTTACAGAGGTATTCAACGTCCAAACGATAATCCAAACGGAGCCTAAGTCTAGGGGTTTAGCTTATTTTCCTTATATGCATTTCTGCGGCAGATGTTAAAAAGAACGACATGTTAAAAAGAACGACGATCCTGCTATTTCATACACGTATTGGCAACTATTTCTATCAGGATTTACTATGAAACAATGAGCTGCCAGAGTATTCTTTAAAGGTCATACTCTGGTTTTGTTGTCTCAAGCGACTTATGATAAAACAGATTTTGTTTTCTTCAAAGTTCATATCACAAAAAGAATGTTGCATATTGACAGAATTCCTTATTTGACACTCCCTTAAAATCCTGTTCCTTATTAGACGCTGAAAAAAAGTTCTTCCCTATATGACCTATGGTCTTAATTTCTTTCCCTATATGACACTCTAGTTCATTTTGTACACGTGAAATGTCATTTTTACCCCTGTACATAATGTGACACCATGCACACATATATGATATATCTACATGGACACCATGCACATGCTTATACTACAAGGTACCCCCAAGCACCATATATGCACATGCTTCTTCGTTAAATCCATCCGTGTAGTGTATCTGTGTAGTGTACCTGTCGGCTTCATAGCTGGGGTTGTGGCCGGGGCCGGGACATGGGGGACGGTAGGCGGGGAAGAGCACCTTGCCGACCTCGATACGGGCAACGTCGTGGACGAGCAGCTCGTAGTAGCGCCTCACGTCGTCCGCCGACTTGCCGCCACCGATAGCCCTGGCGATGTTGTGCCAGCGGTCAGGTGTGTCCCTCTCGTGCACCGCCATCACCTGCTCGAACAGCTTGTTCTGCTTCGGCGTCCACCCCTCGCTCATTGACAAGGAAGCCATTGAGGTCGCTCGAACGATAATTAAGCTGCTATATACCTTAACTTATGACGTGAACTACGATTGGATGTTGGCTGCTGGTTAGATGAATGAGGAAGAAGGTGTGAGAAGAGGAAAAAAATTATACATATGGGTAAAATGGTCTTTTCACGTGTACAAAATGCACTAGAGTGTCATATAGGGGAAAAAAATAAGACTAGAGGTCATATAGGAAAGAAATTTTTCTCTAGTGTCAAATAAGGAACACATTTTTTTTTGACTCAAGGAACACAATTTTAAGAGAATGTCAAATAGGGAATTCTCTCTTACATATTTTCCCTTTTTTTTCTTTGCCGATTAATTACTATGTACATGACAATAGTTCCAAACTTCGGATATACATGTACATGACATACTGATATGCACTTCATTTGTTCATTTCCTGTAGTCGGTTTAGTTGTTTGACACCACACAATAATAAGTGCCCCGTCACTTTTTTCCTATTTTATCGATTCGAAAGTCACAATTTCAGTTGTTTCGTACAGACTAAATGTGACCCTAGTTTTCTGAAGTTGTTTTGAGATTGTCGTAAAGTGTGACCCTAACTTACTGAAGTTGTTTCCCCATGGAATTCAAATGTGTGACCAGATTAAATGGTAATGTTTCAATCGAATTTGTGGCAAATCTGCATTTAGTAGGCATGCGCCAATAACGTTCTCAATATGCATTTTCTCTTAAAATACAGAAATTCTCAATATGCATATTCTATCTTAACTCTTTAACTACTACAATTGCATACTATTTCGAGTTCATCTCCTTTTGTGAACTTTTTAAAATTGACTCATACTTCTTTCGATCAACATTTGTATCCTACGACAACTCGATGTGTAGTTTTCTTCAAAATAAAAGAAATTACGAGAACCTGAATTTACAAGATTATCAGATACACATAAGCTCTTGGCTTCAAGGCCTGTAGTATTTATTCTCAAATTATTATTCCTAGATGATATGACTAAAACTTCCAAAGTTTAGAATTATGTGTTAAATTAACATGCCACACGCGTGCGCTCGAGGGTCCTAGGACCATATGTATTCCACCACATTCATCATCATTTTGTTTCTATTGTGTACGATTGTTTCTCCTTCATGGAATAATGCAATTGAGTTGACCTGTGTGGGTTGGATTTGTGTGTGTGATGTAGTTAGCACGAGCAAGGTCGATGTGTTGTACGGCATGTTGAAGAATATCAGCAGCACCATGCATGATTGACAATGGGTTGCTTGATTTGGTCAGTGAATACTTATGAGTGCTTGCTTGGCATCTTAATTTTATACTACCATTGTAGTCTGCTGATGGTATTCAGTTTATGAATCATTTAATGTGGCTCGTGGTTCTTGTTTGTTGGCATTGTGCAGGAGTTTCATTTGACGCTCTTCAAGACAAGTAAGAATGCGCACATGTACGCTGATCGTGTAAGCATGTGTCAATTTAACACATTTGATAGATGTTGTAATGCTCATTTTCATGATGTTGTCATTGCAGATTTTGTATTACTATGAACTTACTTAAGAAAACTTGTGAGTTTATGCGAATCAAGATTGCTCATTGGTTAATGCTTTACGCACAACTGAATGATATACACTTCTCATGGGGGCAACATAGGACAAACTTATTTGACTTCTTTGGTGAATAATAATGAGTCTGGGGCTCCAAGGGTTATTGCTAATATGGAACTGAGAACTATTAGAGATTAGAAGCTCTAAGAATATTGTTCGATTGTGAATTGTTCAGCTGTAGGAATATCTTGATTATACGTTCTCTTTATGATTTTGATAAAATTAGTATGTGCCTTCAGTTATAGGATTACCATTTAGGACAGTAAAACTGCACCTAAAGCGAGCTCTTTCATGCTCCCAACAATAACGACCGTCAGATTTTGCTTTTAATCATTTCTGGCCGTCAGATGATCGTTTCAGCACTTGATTACCGCGACTTGGGCCGCATGTCCTAAGGGGCTGCTACTCTATCAATTTTTTCGAAGGCCTGTGGTTGATTGGGCTTTGGATGGGCTGGTATGATAGCCCATCGATGGATCCAGACGAGGCAACGGCACGGGCGGTGGGCATGGATGCAGCTGATGCATCCATCCAGTCCAGCCGATGCGGTTGGGGGATGAAGCTCGATCCACTCCAGCATAGGCGCGAGATCGATCCAGTCCAGCCTCGCGGGAAGAATCTCTTTCTTCCTCTGCAAGCTCTCCTCTCCCGCCTCTCGCCGCCATGGGCTGCGCCGCGCTGGACTCCCCCGCAGCCACCTCCTCGACGTGGTCTGCAGCCACCGCCGCGGCCTTCTCTGGCCCCGACACCGCCGGGTCCGGTGCCCCACCGGCGCCTTCTCCTCGACGGGTCCCGCCACCTCCGTGGCCCCGCTCGCCGCCTCCTCCTCCGTGATCGAGCCTACCGCCTACCCGATGCTGTTCGCCGGTTCCGCCTCTTCCTCAGCGGCCGAGTCTACCACCTGCACGACGCTCCTCGCCGGCCCCTCCGCCACGAGCACGGCTTCATCCCCTCGACTCCGCGACATCCCCGGGGACGGTGCTGGCCACGCCCAACGCCGCCTTGCTCCGATTCATTCCGCGTGGCTCAGGTACTACTGTCCCCATCCCGTATGCCATGCCTTTTCTTCTTGGAATCACGACGCACGCACGTCCTGTTGCTAATCAACGAGTGATTCACAGTTGCTGTTAGTTTTGCTTTTGCAATTTTAATGCTGTTAGTTTTCTCTTCCGTTTGGTGGATCAACCAATTGCTTACAAATCCAGCAGGCATGACACGAATGCTTAATTTTATAGATTTGTTTGACTGACTTCCTGAAATCTAGCTCCGTGTCTGTTTCTTGGATGTTGATGAGTCCCGTTCGAAGTAAGAGAGTTTTGCTGTGATGAACTTCACCATGTTCCTTGACGAATGCGTTAGAACTAGAACATGATCAGTTGCATTTGTGGCTAATGGAAGAATTAGCCATCTCACGCCTCCATCTCCTGGGTCGTCCGATTTTGTGATTCGATCGTTCTTGGTCGTCCGATGACCTCACCTGATGTCCTAAAGGGCAGCTGCTCCCATGGAAAAACGCTCAATGTTGGTCGATTCGGATTACGGGTTAGACCCGCTAGCCTGCGATTGGAATCCTCTACCCCGTGGCGATAGTTCGCTAATCGCTACCCCTTTCTCTCTCGCAAGCCCTAGGAAGATCAAACCGAGGTGGCGGCAGCGGCGACGGCAGTGACGGTGATGAGGCGGCAAAACTGGATGACTCGCCGTCGAGCCGAATGCCCGTCCCTCCTTGCGCAAGGTCCAATCGAACCCTTGCGTCCGCTGTGCGGATGATGACGCTTCCGTTGATGAGGAAGCCACGCCGTTCCAATTGGTGCTGTGCAGGACGAGTGTGTGGTGTGGGCCGTTGGCCTTGGGGATGCATACCTTCTTGCCGTTGCTCTCCCCGCTGGTAAGTCCCCTCTTCTCCCAATGCATTAGGGTTTGCCATACCTTCTTTGATTTCCCTTATTTCCCCCATAGAGGTTCTGCACTTCTGCTACTATGGTGAGATGCTCCACAAGGAAAGGAGCAAATGGATCTGCTACTCAAGTTCCACGTGGTAAATTTCCAAGGGCCAAGTCATCTAATCTTGGGGTTCCAGGAATGCAGCTGAGTGAACTAAGAATGCAGTTGAGTGAACTAAGAATGTTCCAGGAATCCAAACTTGAAAGTAAGTTGTGACATATATCCTCAATGAGTTACTTTCCTCAGAATTTTATGTTTTCAGTAAATAATTTGAGTGAACTAAGGCAAATCAATGACTGTTTTGCCAATCATGCTGAGAAAATTTCTGCTGTGTATTTCAGTGTTTGATGTCCCTAAAGAATGTTTGCCCTTTTGGTTTCACAGGAGCAAGGTTGTAACGGAAGATATATGAACTTTTGTGGCAAGACGCAAAGATTAGCATTTGTTTGTACAAGTTTGTTGACCTAACTCCACATTTCAAGGTACTGTTGTGGCCGAGGTGCGATAGATGCCATACCTATATTCAGATATTAGGACACAACCTATTCAGTTCTTACTGTACAACCTATCTTAGTGTACAATGATCTACCATTTAACGTAATTCTGGCTGCTCCATTTTCCATGAATTATGGATGTTCACTTGATTTCCATGGATGCTATTTATTTTGATCTGTTATACAGTTCATACATACGTTCTCCTGTGTGGTACAACATCTCTCCTTTTCGCCTTAACTATCATACAATAATTATTGTGTATTAGCTTAATCAATGGGATGAGACTTTTTGGTTGCGTAAAAAAAATCTGAAACTGTAGGACTACACAGTCGTGCATCGTGTCCACTGTAGCGACCCGACTCAATGAGTCAAGCCTCTGGTGTTTCCGTACCATCCCAAGATCATGCTGGTACACACACAGTACATAATGTATATATTCAAGAGTGCAATCACACAGCTTTATTAATCGAAATCTCATAAAGAGTACTTTATTACAATAAAGGAGTACAATAAAGTGGCTGAAGGCCATCTCATGAGATTATCTAACGAAGACTAAGCGGAAGCATGAGGTAGACGAGTCCATCCGACTCCAAGGGCATGTCGCTGAGCGTAGAATCGTAGCCTCACTCCTGGTCGGAAAAGTACTCTGCAACATGATACGTTGCAGCCGTGTAGGTCAGCATATTGAATATGCTGGCAAATCATCAGAGAGAGGGAGTAAAATAATAATCAACTATCTCTACATGCATATTTGGCCGGTGGAGCTAAGTTTTGCACAAAGCCAGTTTTATCCTACAACAAAAGGGGTTGAAAGCAAAATATTACTACTATGTTTGTTGTTAACGAGATGGTTCCGCCAACTAGTTCTCGTACCCGAATATTTGTTAACACCCACATTATTATTAAGTTGTGTCGAGAGTTCAGGGGAAATTCAATGCCTTCGGCTCAAGTTGTCCATGACCGTGGACACGGCTAATCGATTAGGTTGGGTACTCTGCAGAGTTTTGCACACGTTCCCCACAAGATTTGATCGCCTCCGGGTTTGTCCTCGCACTTCAGGGTGTTTGAAGACCGGATGATCAAAACATGGTCTTTCAACGGGTCCCTCTGAATCCCTGTTGGTGCCCATCCATTCCTACCGTTCGTCTACATCTGCTAGCACCGCCTGTCCAGAGTCGCCGCGTTGTCCAACCAAGCCAGAGCCCATAATGACTTGTGGCTGTGCAGGTAAGCCTTGAGTCTTGAAGTCTCCGCCCGTCTCTTCGAGCCTGGGTGAAGCTTTCCGCAGGATGACATGGCCTCTCCAGCATCCCGGGCATCCACTGGGTTTTCCAGGGAGCCGATCAACCGGCCTTCACCCAGAGTTGCATTGCGTCCGAGGTCTTGAAAATCTTGTCTTAGTCCGGTCTTGATTATTATATCAACCTCACATCACTCGTGGTATACACTCAACCGATAACCCGTCTACTCAAGCATAGCATTAAGAAATTGTCGTCCCAGGGCCAAGTATCGGGGATGTCGTGTTCCTACCACATGATACTACAACTTAAGCTAAAGTTTCCAAGTACCTAGGCAACATGCAAATTGGGCAAAGAAGGTGATCTACTATGCATTGAAAACATAGGTAAAATAACATGATCAAAGATGACTTGCCTTGATGATAGTTGTCCTGCTCGAGCGTCTCTAAGTAACACGCTTCGCACTCCGGATGATCTACCGATACAAACACAAAGCACACCATAAGCAATTCAATCATGCCACAAGTAAAAATAACATCACATGCAATGATTTGCAAAAGACTACGCAAAAGAATTTATCGTGCGCCGGTATGGCACAAACTTGTTTATGTTGAAAACACCAGTAAAAATACTTTAAAAATTCTGAAACTTCTACCACAGTAGTATTTTATCACTAGAAAACAGTAGCAAAAAGAATCAACTCAATATCATTTTTCAAACTCCTGGAATAGGCAAAACAGTGTTTAAACTAAATCTGCTCTAACTTATATTTAAAAATTTGAAACATATACAAATTATATGTTTTTAAAAACTACAGGAAATTTGTGAGCTACTTAAAAAAGAATCAATGTCATTGGACGTAGGCATAAAAAGTTGTGGCCAAAACAAAACAGAAAGTTTCTGTTTTTGAAATCTGGACAGAAAGTTACAAAACTGCTAGTGCTAATGAGAGGCACACGTGGCAAGTTTCTACTGGCTGTAGTGGCTGTTTGTTTCGTGACTTCGGGCAAACGGTCTAAGGCTAGCAAAGTCGTCGGTTAATTCATAACTGACTAAAAGAATCTAATGGTTTTCTGGAATAAACCGAAGGGGTACTGGTGTTCTAATCCTAGCCATTGCATGGGATTGCATGGGATCTAATGGCTAGGAGGGGTTGCATGCAAATAGAGAGAGAGAGGGAGGTAGCTACCTGCTGCTGGAGGGTGTTGCACCGGCGAGGGGAAGTTGGTCGGCGGGGGAGGGTTGGCTCCGGCGGTGGAGGGCTTCGGGGGGAGGCGGCGGGGTTCCTCCTCCGCGGGGGAAGGCGGCAGTGGTGAGGGAGAGCTCGGGGAGGCTCCTCCTGGCGAGGCGAAGTGGCAGCCTTCGGGCTGCTGCTGCTGCTCGCGGCGGCGGCTAGGGCGGCGGCGGGGTGAGGTGGCGGTGGTGGCTAGGGTTGGGGAGGGGTGGCGGTGGGAAGGGGGTTTATATAGCCCTTGGGGAGGGGTGGCTATGGAAGGGGAGGGAGCTCGCGGGAAGGGAATCGCGAGGGAGAGAGAAGAGCTCGGTTGCTGGGCAGAGAAAAGAAAGGGAGGGAGGAGAAGATCGCGTGGGGCTTGGGCAGGAGAAAAGAGGCAAGGCAGGAGAGAATAAGGGAGGAGAGGCTCGGGTGGGAGAAGGAAGGAGGAGGGAGAAGAAAGAAGGAAGGAGGAGAGGGAAGAAAGAAGGAAGGAGGAGAGGGAACTGGGAAGGAGATCACGGGAGAAGGAGAGCTCGGTTCGGTCCCTCGGAAAGAAAGAGAGGAAAGGAGAGGAGAGAAAACGTGGGGGAGAGAGAGAGGATTGGGTGGGGCCAGCTGCATGGATGCATGCGTGCATGCCTCGGGTACGTGGGCAAGGGAGTTCGAGGGGGCGGCTGGGCTGAGCCCCTTTGGCTCGGCCTGGCAGGTTTCCTTTTTTTTTGAAAAAAACAAACAGCAGCAAAAGTAAAATAAAGTAAAATATATATCCTAGCTAACAAATACTAGAAAATAGGTACTAATATATGTACACTAGAATACTTAGGAAAAAAACAGAAAAATACATACAACTATTATATATATATATTATATATATATATACCAATACATATAATATATCTATGGAAACCCTAGTTCCACCTAATGCAACTTTAAAAAAAATAGATTTATGCAATAGGTCACACAACGAGATTGAAAAACTCAACTAAAAATTATTCGGAGTTTAGAAAATTTGCAAAACCAAATTGGTGACTTTAACTCACAGGGGAGAAGTCATATTATCTCCACTCCAATAAATCGCCCGCACTCACGAATAGAATTTTCAGAAGAACACAATGATGCATAAAATATGAGATGCATATGAATGATCTATTAACATCCGAATTTAAGAAAATTGGGATGTTACATCCACATGGATGGATCAAACAACCTTTGTACAAAAAAATCACTAAAATTCTCACGTCAACTACATGGTTGACATGGCAGATCATAAACAGGCTCAATGAGTAGGGGAGAGGAGGTGGGTTGTCCGCTACAACCAGAAGTGATTTTACCATGATTTTATTTGCAAAGTTCCCTGGACTTGGAATTATATTAAACTCATGTTCCATTTTTTTAGAAAGAAAGTAATACTACAAAATAAGGAGAATTGTACTCTATAGAACATATAGAATGGGGGGTCTGAGATGGGATGCATGATCTACATAGATGTTTATAATCGTCATCATGTGAACGCTGGGCAGATTGAAGATAAATTGACAATTACACCCCAAATTCAATTTGTTTGGGTGATTTCAATGCAAAAAAGCTATCAATAAAGTGAGAAAACTATATGATTCAAGTTATATACAGATGCACTGAGAAAAATATACGGTTCTTATATGTATGATGTATCTAACGTGCAGCTAGACTGCATATCTATTGTTTGTGCTAAGCTATTAAGTTTTGTATTGTTCTAAGATGTTGAGGCATCCATGCGGAACTGTTTTCACTTGCTGAAATAGTTGTTCATGTTACCAACTAATGCAAGATGCATCTATCATTCTTGAATTTCTGTTATCACATATTTTGTAGACTCTGGGCTTGCTTCTAAAGTTTCTGAAAGAAGACTTGACCATTCATTTGTATGTTTCAGGATAATCACAATGTACATAGTTTGGTACGACATAGTTTTAGGAACGCACAATGCTTCTATTCATTTGATTGACAAATGAAATAAGAATTTTCAAGGATTGTTTCCTCACAAATCATATTGGCCCTGATCACCCGAAAATTTTCAAATGGTTGTGGTGCTTCCAGCCACTTGGATGAATGAAGTTTCTCTGATGATAATAATGGTACTATTGTTTTATTCAATGTGTTGGTTGAACAAGAAGGGAGAGCTACTTGGTCCAAAAGGTTTAATATTGTTGTCCTTTTGTGCATTTGACATTGTTAACTTTTAAGGTTTGCATGGGTTTTATATTATTTATCTCTTTGAATCGGCATTTTTGGCCTCAGAATTTTGAGGTGGCGGATGTTATAAGTCCAATTGATTGATGCGTCATCACATAATGTTTTTGTTACCAACCGTCTGCTACTAACTATATTTTGTACTCATTTTTTTAATAGCTTGGTGCTGGCCCTTTCATATAATGAGATTCAAAACTGCACAAACGGTATTTGTTAATCCAGGAAGACCATTTTCTACAAGTTTGTCGCTTTTCTTAAATTGCTATTCCTATTGTATTTAACCTCTAATTGTATTGGTGTCAGCTGCATATCCTATCACTTTTGTATTTAACCTATATGTTTCATGCCTCTAATTTTCTTGATGTTAGCAATATCAGACTTTCTTGTACTGTAACCTTTATGATTTAACCTATTCTTCGTTCTGTCTATAGTTTCTTTTACATGTAAAATTCAAAGCTTGTAGTCCTGCCTTTTAAGAATTTATTCTGTTTCTATTTCTGCAGCTCGGGTCAATCAATGTGTGTAAGGTGGCAGTGAGTTGGTAAGAAATGAGCAGTAGGTACTAAAAGAGCATCTGCCCCTTAGTAAATAGCGGTGTGTTTACAGTTTTACTGGGGAATTTTTTGCCGGCCTTTCACTGTAGCTGATACATAGTTGTCCCTACAATAATTAGTACCCACATTCTGTTTTCCTCTCTTGACTCCTCCCCTTCCTCTGGTTGAACCCTTGATATTCTAATTAAAATTAGACAAGTACTAGCCTTCATACCATCTAACATATCCCTACACAAAATACTAATGAAGTTGGGTGTTTGTTTCCATCAATACCTAGCATTCTCACACCAACATAAACAGGCACAAAACCATGTTTCAAAATTCTGGAAAAACATATATTTCTATACTAAAATGCATCATATGTGTATAATGTGATAATTATATCCAATAGTTGAAATACAAACATGGCATATAATTGTGTCGATCACTAACATTTATAACCTTAAAATGGACGGGCGCAGCAACGCGCGCCTTTCATGTTCTAGTTTGTTCATACGACTTCTTTTGTTATGAGAGCGTCAAATATTTCTTTTGGTTTGAAAAATTAGTGAAGTTATTTCTACAACTTTTCATCCAGGTGGTGGAATCACTACAAGAAATAAACTCAGATTTTTAATCTTGTGCTGACATATTGTGGGGCTTATGCCCTTAAGATTATCAAGAGTATATCCAATAATAGTCATGTGCTTCTTGAGAGTTTTAAATTATCTATTTTCTTCATGCTCTGAAAGGTTCACACTAACAATAACATGATATATCTTATTTTCATAAAGATAAGCATATTTCAAAGTATGAGATAATTTCAGCATTAACAATATTCAAGAAAGGTCTACCGAATATAATGGGACAAAAGTTATCTTGTTTTGAACCAAGTACTAAGAAATCAGTAGGGTATTTAATTTTTTCACACAAGACTTCAACATGTCTTACAATCACAAGTGATTAAATAGTGTCCTCGTGTGCAAGTTTAATAGTGGCATCAATATGTTCAATCTCGGCGGGCACTATGTCATTCATAATTTCCTGATATAGAGTAAAAGGTATAGCACTAAAACTAGCACCCATATCAGACAAGTCATGAAAACAACGATCTCCAATCTTAATAGAAACCACACACATGCCAATAAGTGGTTTATTTTTGTCTAACTTATCATGATGGTTTCTAACCTATTTTGCAATTCTAGCAGCTTCATGACATAAGTAAATAACCCGACCATCAATGTTATCGACTAGGAGATGTTTAACCATAGCAATATTAGGCTCAATATTTATTTGTTTACAGGGTTTAAGTGTTCTAAGGTATTTTTTATTAACCATAGTTGCAGCTTTAGCATGTTCCTTAATCCTAACAGGAAAAATAGGTTTCTTAATATAAGCAATAGGTACAACTAGATCAACATGATAAACAATTATTTCCTCTTTAACTTTAACGGGTTCCTCTAATGTTTTTTCAATAGGTGGATGATATTTAAACCACTTTTCCTTAGGGAGATCAACCTGAGTAGCAATTGATTCACAAAAAGAAGCTACTATCTCAGAGTCAAGCCCTTAATTATTGCTAAACTCATGGAAGGTATCAGTTTCTATAAAAGATTTAACACAATCAAACTTAAGCTTTATACCTCAATGTTTACCTTTGCTGAATTTCCAATCTTGAGAGTTGCGTTTAATTCTTTCCAGAAGATCCCGTTTGAATTCCATAGTCCTCTTCATGTAGAAACTAGTAGTAGAAGAATCGAGTTGTAATTGATCATCATGAGAAAGCCGAGCATAAAATTCTTGTATAATAATTTCTCTTGAGATCTCATTGTTGGGACAAGGGTGCATCGTATATTTAAGCCTCCCCCAAGCTTGAGCGATTCTCTCTCCTTCATGAGGCCAGAAATTATATATAAAGTTCTGATCACGATGGACTAGATGCATAGGGTAAAAACTTTTGATGAAATACAAGCTTCAAGCCATTCGAGTCCCATGATCCAATATCATCCAATAGCCTGTACCACATCAATGCTTTTTCCTCCAAAGATAAAGGAAAAAACTTCTTCTTAACTTTGTCTCTAGATAAACCTGCAAGATTAAATAATTAATAAATCTCATCGACATATATCAAGTGGTAATCAGGATGAGTTGTACCATTGTAAGGATTAGCTAGTAGTTTCTCTACCATGCCCGAAGGAATCTCATAATTTTTTTTCAGTAGGTTTAGTAGGTTGAGACACAACCTTTTCCACTTCCTTTAAGGTGAAGATGCCCTAAACAAGCCACTCAAAGGCTGATCGTCTATAGAAACAAGCAATAGTAAATTCCAGCACATGGAGAAAACATTTCTTTATCAATTTCCACTTACCAAACGAGCTTCACTCCCTGGCAACAGTGCCAGAAAAGAGTCTTGGTGAATCACAAGTATAGGGGATCAATCATAGTCCTTACGATAAGTAAGTGTGTTGAACCCAACGAGGAGCAGAAGGAAATGATAAGCAGTTTCAACAAGGTATTCTTTACAAGTGCTGTAAGTAATAGTGATAGATAGTTTTGTAGCAAGATAATTTGTAATAAGTGACACGTGACAATAGTAGGAAGTTAGTGGAATGATATCCCAATCCTTTTATAACAAAGTACAGTTCTGAAAGTACTCTTATATGAAGCAAGCGCTCCCGAGGACACATGGGCATTTTTGTCTAGTCATGTTCATCATGTTTGAGTTGATTCGTGTTCATTACTTTCATAATTTGATATGTGGGTGGACCGGTGCTGTGGTGTTGTTCTTACTTGAAAAAGCGACCCACTTATGATTACCCATCTCGTAAGCATCCACAAGTACGAAAGAAGAATTAAGATAAATCCAACCATAGCATGAAACGTGTGGATCCAAATCAGCCCCTTATGAAGCAAGGCATAAACTGGAGTTTAAGCTTTTGTCACTCTCGCAACCCATTATCTACTTGTTACTCCACAGTGCCTTCTGTTAGGCCCATAACATGGTTAAGTGTCATGTAGTCGATGTTCACATGGAACCGCTAAGAGAAGTAACACCATACACAACATCAAAATATTGAACAAATACCAACTTCACATGATTGCTTATAATAAGACTTCTCACATGTCCTCGAGAAAAATAGTAACTACTCACACCTCATCAACATGTTCAAGATTAAAGGTATAATAATGGTGATAAAGGATCTAAACATAATATGTTCCACCAGCTAAACCAACAAGCATTGACTACTAGATGTGATCAAAACTACTAGTAACCCGCATGTACGAGTCTGAGGTTTTGAGACAAAGATTGTATACAAGAGATGAACCATGGTTTAAGATGAGATGGTGTTGGTGAAGATGTTGATGAAGATTAGTAATCCCATGAATGAGGAAGCATTAGTGATGATGATAGCTTAGATCTCCCCATCCCGGAGGGAAGTTTCCCCGGCAGAATCACTCTACCGAAGAGCAAAAGGGCCTCTACCCAGGTTTCTGCCTCGAGACGGCGGTGCTTCGTCCTGAAAGTATCCTTATGATTTTTCTGGGGTAAAACACAACATATAGGAGAAGAGTGGGGGTCGGGAGACCTGTTGGGTCCCCACAAGCTATCAGGGCATGGCAGGGTGGGTGCGTGAGCCCTGTTGACTTGTGGCCACCAGGTGGCCCCCCCTATGGTATATTTTTGGCCCAATAATTCTTATATATTCCATAAATAATTCTCCGTGAAGTTTCATGTCATTTGGAGTCCAGTGATTTTTCAGCCTTTCCTTGGTTTTCAGGTCCAGAATTCCAGTTTCTAGCAATTTTCCTCTTTGTGATGTACCTTGCATATTTAGAGCGTAAAGACATAACAATTGTACCATATTGAGAAATAATGGAAAAGAATAACATAAATATTAATAAGAATTCATGATGCAAGATGGGGTATCAGTGGAAGTGCCCTGTTAGTTGTGGCCCACGGGTGGCTCCCCTTCGATGGTTATTCTCTCTCACATTTCTTATTTTCTCGAGAAAAATCATAAAAAAGTTTCGGGCGATTCCAAGAACTTCTATTTTCTACACAAAAATAACACCACGATAATTCCACTGAAAACAACATCAGTCCGGGTTAGTTATAAATAAATCATATAAAGTGGACCAAAACTATATAAAAGTATTGTAAACATAGGTAATATGTCATTAATACTTTAGTAATTATTGATACATTGGAGACGTATTAGCCGGTAAGGTCATATTGGTGTAAAGCGCATGAAGAAACTCCATGCTAATGGATCTTTATACTCACTTGGTTAGGAATTGCTTGAGACATGCGGACCATGCCACATGGGCAAGATGCCTTATTGGAAATAATACATGTTGGTGTATGCGGTCCAATGAGTGTTGAAGCGTGCGTTGGATATCATTATTTTCTTACCTTCACGAATGAATTTAGTGGATATTGGGATACTTACTTAATGAAACACAAGTCTCAAACGTTTGAAAAGGTCAAACAATTTCAGAGTAAAATTGAAGATCATCGTGACAATAATATAAAAAGCCTACAATATGATCGTGGTGGTGAATATCTGAGTTACGAGTTTGCTTGCATTTAGGACAATGTGAAAGTCACAACTCACGTCACGTGGAACACCTCAATGTAATGGTGTGTCCGAACTTCGTAACTACTCTATTGGATATGATGTGTTCTATGATGTCTCTTATCGATTTGCCCTATAGATTTGGGGTTATGCATTAGAGACAAGTACATTCACTTTAAATATGACACCATCTAAGTCCGATGAAACGATGTCATAAGAATTATGGTTTGGCAAGAAACCTAGGCTGTCATTTCTTAAAGTTTGGGGTTGCAACGCTTATGTCAAATGGCTTCAGCGTGATAAGCTCGAACCCAAAGCAGAGAAGTGTGTCTTCATAGGATACCTTAAGGAAAAAATTGCGTACACCTTCTATCTCAGATACGAAGATAAAGTCTTTGTTGCCAAGAATGGATCCTTTCTAGAGAAGGAGTTTCTCTCAAAATAACTGAGTTTGAGGAAGGTAGAACTTGATGAGGTTACTGAACTAGCCACTTAGTTGGATTTGCCGGACGATGGTATGTTTGCTAGCGTTGGACCACACGGCTAACGCCATTTTCTATGTACTTTTATTTTAGTTTATTTTTTGGTACACATTATTTTGTATTTCTATATATGTTTAGTTTATTATTTATTACCTTATTTATTTCATTAATTATGTTTTTCATTTTATTTTTTTGTGAATATATATATATATGTATAATTAAAATAATAATTTAAAAGATAATACAAATATATGAGAACAACATAGATTTCATTAATTAATCTGGCCTGCTTACATATATTACAAAAGGATAATAAACAATAACAGATATAGTTTACTACTACTAGATCTAGACTAAGAACATCATTAGTGTGATGATGGCCATGAGTACAAATGCTGTCATCGATCCAACTGGAAGAAATAGGCTAAGCATGCAACCCGCTAAAAGTGCATATCGAAGCATCTTGACTTTTTTATTTAGCCTCGCATCACATCATTCTTGAGTTGCATCTCATCTATCTCTCGTCTCAGTGGTCCAATGAGGTAGTCGAGCAACTCGCTTACATACTTCTGGACGAGATCAACCCATATCCATGTAAAGCAATATTTTCCTCGTGTTATGTGGATCACAATGTATGTATACACATACTCATGTGAGTGACACTAGAGGAGTTGAATTATACAAAGTAGTTGAAAACATAGCAAGATGTATTTTTTTGTCATCTACTACCTTTCCATGGTTTGACACAAATGTATAACTCTCGCTCTCGATTCCATTCTGTGTGCGACATATACTTATCAATAGGGCTCGACAGCCGCAAAGCAGCACTTGTCCGGTATCTTCGACACTGGTGGCATAGCTGCCAGATTGAACGGAAGTTGTGCTCGTGGGGCGGGATGATTTGTCGGATATGACCGGTTGCATTGGTGTGGTGAGCTCATGGCGTATCCAGCAGGGCCATACGGGAGCTCGGCCAGGGCAGCGAAGTGTGAAACTACAAAAAGAGAGATGGGTTTGTCGCATCAAACTGGATGGCTTTGGGTCAATTTATACACATGCTCTAGGGCACCTTGGCAATGCGAGATTACAAAGGTTGTTACAACAAACATAGTAGTTATCCTAACTACCATATCTCAACTATGTGACATGTTTAACATTCCCCTTCAATATTTCTTGGGTTCTACCGTAGGTGCATCGCATGGAAATTAAAATTTTCCTATGCGCAGAACATCCAAGATCATGCTACAAAGATGGATCACATATCGTTACCACTATATGTGCAGTACCGTGCAACGGAAGTAGAGTTGGGGCAGCGCGTCCGTGAGGTCCGTTTCCTCCTCATCCAATCTCCCTCGAACATCCGATCGCCAGATCCCATGTACACGTTCGCCGAAGCGGTGCAAGTGCATCGAGTCTAATGGTATCTGTGCGTGCAGGAGGAACATTGTCTCTAATGGCATCCACCACAGGCTCAACTCTTGGGCCACGCACGAATCCTAAAGCCCACATATAACTTCGCTTAAGAGAGCGACCCCTTAGGTTCTCGTTCACTTGGTTGCAAGTCAGATCACATCCGGCTCGATCAGTCGGTAGCAGCCTCTAGCAAAGTGTGCTGACTCCAAGTGTACAATGAAGCCGGTTAGGCGAACATGTATTTCATAGGTCTGTTCCCTTTGCCACACGATATATGTTGTCGTACACAAGGCGACACGGTCATCGTTGTTGTAGCGGCACCTCCTTCTCGTTCTGGTGAATCCGAGCAACACTGTGGATTATCTCATAACCGTCATCACATGGACATGTTTATCCATGTCGGATCACCCAAGGAGCCCGGAGTATATCTCTCCTAATCAGAGAGGCAAATCCCGTCTTGCTCGACCATTTCTCTTAGCATGGGTCTAGAAAAGCTCGAAACCTACCTTTGTAACTACTGAGTTACAGAGTAGCGTTTGGTGGGCCCAAAGCAGGTATGTCACCATCCCGAGCACATGCGTCAGCTAAGGTCTTAGGACACACAACGTATGTTGTACTAGAGACTCACAAATGACCTATCATTGTGTCTCATAGTTGGTTCTGATCAATTCGGACCTTATCTCCACTCGGATCCAACTACGTCGAATTCGACAAGATCATTTCGAGTCCATATTGTCCGGCTAGCATCCAATGCTACATGGTCAGGGAGACCGGACCATCTACCATATCATATGCTAGTCTGATTGGATGCACATCCACACAACCCTTTCGACTAGGGACCATTTAGGACAGTCATCATACAATGCATAGTTTTCTCACAAACAAATCACGTACTTGTTAATACACATCATTGATGATGTCCAAGGACTATCTTTATTCATAAACACATAGGAAATATCATCATACATGATTGCCTCTAGGGAATATCTCCAACAATCTTAACTTCCAGAAAGAAGTTTAAGATTGAACATATTATACAGAAATGGCGTCTCAGCCAAAGGTTTAGTAAATATGTGTGCAATCTATTCATTGGAAGAGATGAACTGAATTTCCAATACCTTCGTGCAACCCTCTCTCAAACAAAATTGAAGTCCACTTCTATGTTCTTTGTCCTTGCATGAAAAACAAGATGGGCAGATAAATAGGTGGCTCCCAAGTTGTTACACCATAGAACTGCTGGTCTTGGCATGAAAACTCCCAACTCTTCAAGAACAGATTATATCTAGATTACTTCAGCTGTTCCATTTGCAAGAGCCTTGTACTCAGACTTTGTGCTAGATCTTGGAACAACAGCTTGCTTCCTTGAACTCCATGAGAAAAGATTAGGACCAAGAAAAATGCAAAGCCTCAGGTAGATCTACGATCATCACTACACCCAGCCCAGTCTGCATCTGAGAAAAAGTGAGACACATGGAGGGAGACTTGCGTATGGGCAACCCCATATCACAAGTGTATTTCAAATACCTCAAAATGCATTTGGGTGCACACAAGTGAAAAGTGGTTGGTGCATGCAAAAATTTACATACTCGATTTACTACAAAGGTAATATATGGTCTTGTGAGCATTATGTATTGAAGTGCTGCTAGAGCGTATTTCTTCATGTGTGGTTTTGGTAATTGATGACAATCCCTATGGACTAATGGTTGCCTTGAGATATATTCGAAGGATTTGTCCATAGACACTTTTTGGAGTCCATATGTTGGTGTCAAGGAGTTTATATGGTGACCAAGGTGGTATGTAAGGTTTTATACAAAGAATGGTCATTGAGAAGATAAGATACAAGGTTGATCAAGACTATGTCAAAGAGTGAATCAAGTTGATCAACACACAAAGCATACAAGATGTACCAACTGGTATGAAATGACCCCATGGTGTGGTAAGCATTGTCCATTATGCTTTGTGAACTAACCCATAATCTATGTGAGAGTTAAATGTGGGGTTAGGTATGTGTCCATGGACTTGCGTCAAGAGGAAGATCTCATACGACCCATGGAGGATGACATCAAGTGATGATCATCATCAAGTTTGCAGTGCGAATATTCAAGTGAAGCATCGGGAAGAGATCATGCTTGAAGCTTGCCGTCCATTGTGATGTCAATGGACTTGTGAATATGTGTCGAAGACTGGCTCACCCATAGTGGAGTATGGGGGAGAAATTAACTAGTCTTGATCGAGCCAACACAATCAAGAAAGGTAGTCCATCTTGAGGAAGTCAAGTTCATCATCATCTTGCTCAAGTGGACTATGTGCAAGTTATAGGTTTGCCCTTGATAGGTTTTCTATTTTAACGGTCTCATGGTGGTAGTTGGGAGACCACGTTATAGGATCGATAGGCGTACTATCAAGGGGGGCTCTCGAGTGACTAGCTTGATCGTATCGTCCGTTGAGAGCTCAAACCATTTGCATCCTTGCATCATCTTTCTTGGTTCTTGTTTGGTGTTTCCCTTTGTGAGTCTTAGATCTTATGGTCATCTTCATGACAAGCTCGAGTTCATCGAAAATGGAGTTCATATGAATCTTCTATGATGTTTTCGATGTTGGAGTTTTTGTCGGTTCTTAATTCATATAAGTTTCACATATCTATATCATCATTGACATTTCTATACTGCATCTTCTTATTATAACCTTTGCTGTTGGATAGCTCTTGTCGTATTGTGTTCCTCCGTTCATCCGTTTCTTGTTCTGGTTCTGAAGGGTGTAAATGGTAGTACTGCTCCAGCAAGCAATAGTACCACCGTGCAGATGTAGTACCACTCCAAACTACTGGCTAACCTTCTGCTGCCTCGTTTCATCAGAAGGTTTGCACGGTAGTTAGAACGGTAGTAGTAAGCGGTAGTACCGCCCACGAGCGGTAGTACCGCTCGCTACTACCGGCTAACCTTGTGAACCCCAGAACCCTCTTCTCGCTCCGGGCGGTAGTAGGACAGGGTACTATCACTCACAAGCAGTAGTACCACACCTATGAGGTGTAGTACCGCTTCGATGACACTATCAATCTTCGTGCCACTGCCCTATGCGGCTGGCTCAGATGCCCAAGTGGTAGTACTGCTCCCATGAGAATACTAGTGAAATGCTTATAGGTAGAACATCACTAGTAGCGCTGAAAAATCAGGAGCGCTACTGCTAATTAGAAGTAGCATTGGATTTGGACATCGCTACAAGTGATGCCTTAGCATTAGCGTTGTAAATATAAGCAACACTACTGCTATGTGGGACCTAACGTGTCCACCTACGCTAGCTGTAGTAGTAGCGTGCAAAATACCACACTACTGCTAAGCACGTTAGTAGTTGCGTCGGCTGGCATAAAGCGTTGTTGCCAAGTGGAACCCAACGAGTCCACCGCTTTTTTGGGACTAACCTATTAACTCAGTACCAAGTGACAGTTTCGGTTTTTTCCGTGTTTTTGACCCTTTTTCAAACGGAGTCCAAACAAAATAAATCTTTCGCGATGATTTTTTATGGAAAATATCAAAAATACCGGAAGAAAAAGATACCAAAGAAGAGTCCCGAGGAAGCCACAAGCCTGGGGGGCGCCCCCACCCCCCCTGGCTGCACCACAAGGGCTTGTGACTTCCTCGTGGGTCCCCCTGACTTGTTCTGGATGCCATCTGGTCATATAAATACGGAAACCTCCAGAAAGAAACCTAGATCGGGAGTTCCGCCACCGCAAGCCTCTATAGCCACCAAAAACCAATATGGAGCCCGTTCCGGCACCCTGTCGGAGGGGGAATCCATCTCCGATGGCCATCTTCATCATCTCGGCGATCTCCATGACGAGGAGGGAGTAGTCCACCCTCGGGGCTGAGGGTATGTACCAGTAGCTATGTGTTTGATCTCTCTCTCTCGTGTTCTTGAGATGTCTTGATCTCGATGTACCGTGGGCTTTGCTACTATAGTTGGATCTTATGATGTTCTTCCCCCTCTCCCTTCTTGTAATGAATTGAGTTTCCCCTTTGAAGTTATCTTATCGGATTGAGTCTTTGAGAACAGTTGATGTATGTCTTGCACACACTACAGGAAATATGTCAACTAACGACCTTTTGTCAGTGACGCTGGAAGGAATGGTCATAAATCTATGACCATTTGACACCATTTGGTCGTAAGCTGTCTGGAGGGGTCCTAGCCCCAAAAACCAACGACGATTTTCATGAGAAAGGTCACCACTTGCTTATTGGAAAAGGTCATAAAGCGGACAACACCTGGCACTGCCTTATTTCTAGGTGATAATGACCAATATGAATGGTCGTTACTAGGCTGGTGACCAGCGGTGGTGGTGCTGACGCCACGGCCACCTCACCCATCGGCAGTTGTTGCTGTTGCTGTTGCTATCTACATCAGAGAGCTGAATTGAGATGTTGCCTGTTGCTAACTAGTCGACCATAGCATCCTGCCATAACATCCTACCATAACATCAGTGAAGCAAAATAGAAGCAGCCATAACATCCTGCCATAACATCAAAAGTATAACACATTCCAACACAGTTCACAACAACCTGCCGATAATATCAGTGCGCAAAAGTACAACAGTTCACAACGACATCGATAAACCGAGGATCATGGAGGGTGACTAAATGGGACCTAGAGCCTTCAGGAGGGCTGCATGCTCTGCCTTGGTCTTGATGTCTTGATCAGCACTCCGCGATAAACCGCGTGCATGTGACATAAGGTGTTCATAAATCCCATCCCTCGGCTTTGGCTTTGTGGTGCAGTATGGGCATCTGAACATTCCCCTCCTGAAGTAGGATGCCTTCCCCTTCTCCCTGATCTTATGGGCTTCCTTCTCAATGAAGGACTCTTTGTTGCCGTCCTCCACGTCATCTCCAGAGTTATACTGCACACACAAATTAATTGCACACATTATGCATTCATATAGGCATTATGGAGCCAGAACACACACTTCTGATTCTGAAAGTGCATGCTATGCCCCTAATCGACTTTTGGTGTTAATGACAACACATACATAGGAAACTAATCCTATTTGTTGAGTGTATCTCAGGATGGCAAGTACTTTAGTAGATTGAGAATTATGTGCCAAAGGTGGTCTGAGAAGATCGGGATTTATATGTCAAGAAGGCTCGGGATTGAGAAAAGATGATGTAGACTATCCTTTTGAGTTTACTATTCTTGAGTATAGGGATCCCACACTATTAAGAGGGAATCACAGGTTTTGCGATGAACTTGCTCATACCACATCTTCACTATTCTGCTCAATACCACATATTCTCTACTTTGCTCCTATCTCAAAACAGGTCTAATGCCTCGGACTTCCGGCTCCCTCCGGACGTCCGAGGGCCGGTCAAGGGTCGGACGACTGACAGGTTTTGGAAATCCGGAGCTCTGCACCAGAAGAACTTGAGCCCTATAACTCGGATTTCCGGCTCCCTCCGGACATCCGAGGGCCGATCGACCGACCAGCTTCGGAAATCCGGAGCCCTGCACCACAAGAACGTGAGCCATATAACTCGGACTTCCGGCTCCCTCCGGACGTCCGACGGCCGGACGTCCGTCCCCCTTCGGAAATCCGGAACCTTGCACCAGAAGAAGTTCAGTCGAATAACTCGGATTTCCGGCCTTCTCCGGACGTCCGGTCCCTGTTCAACTCACAGTGTTTCCAAACATATCTACAGCTCTCGGACGACCGACTCCTGTCAGACGTCCGACCCCTTGCGGATGCCCGGACTTCCGTAAACTGCCGGACGTCCGAACCCTGTGTGACTTAAAGTGTCCCCAACGGCTGTTTTACACTCCCCACTATATATACCCCCTCCCACTTCGTGAGAGGGTGTCCAACACAGCTAGAATACATCCAAGAACACCCTTCTTCTCACTCACTCTTGTCTACACCAAATCTTAGATCCCAAGAGCATTTGTGAGTCCCTTTGAGTGTTGTTTCAATCAAAAGATAGATCGTCTCCTTCTCCTCCTTCCCACCAAAGTGATTTGTGATTTGAGCAAGTTTTGAGCAATCCCCGTGATCTTGTTACTCTTGGAGGTTGGAGACTCCTAGGCGGTAGGAGTCTTCGGAGAGGAATCAAACCATTGTGATTTCCCCCAGAAAGTTTGTGAAGGTTTGGAAGCCACCTCAAGGCTTAGCACTAGTGGTTGAGAAACGCCTTCGTGGAGTTATCTCAAGGAAGAATAGGGTGAGCCTTCGTGGCGTTGGTGTGCCTTCGTGGTAACATCCGCCCCTCTAACGGTGACGTAGCTTCCCTCCAAGGAAGTAAACATTGGGATACATCCTCGTCTCTCTTGGAGTTTCGGTTATTCCTAACCCTAACTCTCTACTTGTGTTAATCCTTATTACGTACTTGTATTTGATTATTGTTTACCGCTTGCCTTACTTCACTCTAAATAGCTTACTCCTATCATAGCAATTATTAGGCCTACACTCATATTCCGCACTTTTGCCTAAAATTGCTAAGTAACTATTAAAATTTGGAAATGTACCTATTCACCCCCCTCTAGGTCCATCTCGATCCTCTTCAATTGGTATCAGAGCCTCGTGCTCTATTCTTATGGCTTAACCGCCCTAGAGTGAGATGGACGGGATTCCGTCTACGGTAGCTCCAGTGGAGAGGGACGGGACTTCCACGGAAGTCAAGTCTTTCACCTTTGAGGACCTGGAACGGGCCCTTGCCAAGCAAAAAGTGGAGCTTGATGCTTCTCTTGAGGCCTTGGTCCAAATAATACTGGCATCATTAACCACGGGGACAGCCACATCCTCGAGGGCCTTAGGGCCACATGTGCACGGTTCTTCATTTGGCCAACAACCTCTGGAAAGGAACCAAACCAGTGTTCCATGGCTTTATGCTAGATCTCAAATTGAGAAACCTAAGTACAATCCTGGAGGAAAATCTCCCTTGCTTGATGACAATTCCGATTTTTCTTTGTGGAGAGTTGGTATGCAGGATCATCTTAGGTACACCAATGATGAGATGTTGGACATCCTCAAGCATGGGTACAATCCTGTAGATCCAAGGTGCCTCACTCCCAGAGAAACTTATGACAAGCATCTTAATGACACTGCGATCATGTGCATAAGAAAAGGAATGAATGACAAGCAACGGAGACCTTACATTCACATCACAAGTGCCAAGGAACTGTGGGATAGCAGTATAAGGACCAAGACCGGTACCTCCACTCTTCGGCTTGCTCAATATGAAATTGCCAAGGGGCAATTACAAAATTTCTGTATGGAAAAGGGTGAATCTCCCAAGCAACTGCTAGAACGGCTCATGACTCTCGCCGCAGACATTGAGTCCTGTGACTATGACAAGACGCAAGATGGTTTCAATCTGACCAAGAGATTTCTCGTGGACAAGTTACTTCATGCTCTTGCTCCGTACCACCATCAAATGGTATGGGACATGAGGCAGCACCATGGGTTCAAAGAAATGACTCCAGACGACATCATATCCACTTTCCAATTATTTAAAGAGTCAAAGGCAAATGCAACAAAGCACCTTGCCATGCATGGCACTTCAACATCAAAGATCAATCTTGCTTTGAAAGCCAAGCATGAATGTGATGAAGAAGAAAGTGAAGAAGAAGAGGGTGATGATGACTGCGAAGATGGTGATGATATTGACTGTGATGAAAGCCCATCTTATGAGGACATTGCTCTCTTTGTAAAGAAGTTCAGTGCAGGAAAATTCAAGGGAAGATTCCCAAAGAAGAAGGTAAGGAAATGCTATAACTGTGAGGAAAGCAACCACTTCTCCAATGACTGCCCTTATGAGAAGAGAGAAGATAAACCAAGGTTTCCGAAGACCTTTGTAAAGAAGAAGTTGCCAAACCCTATGAACTCCAAGCTCAAGAGAACAGATGGAAGAGCAATGGTTGCACAAGAAGAATCAGATCCAGAAGACGTTGGTGGGGTTGCCGGAGTAGCTCAGGATACACAAAACACCTTGAGGCTAGTCAACAAAAGTGGTGATGTTGTTCACTACAACTATATGAAAGACTACAAGGGCAACGCCCACAAGTGTTTGATGGCAAAGACTGCCATGGGAGATGAGGAAGACCAAAGCTCCCATGATAAGGTTAAGGTAACTCCACGGTTAAACTCTTTCAGTCTAGCTTCTACCTCTCCTGATGAGTATCTTGATGCGGAAGATCACTATGAGGATAATGACTTAGATCATTTCATGTTTGCCAAAATAAACAAATTTATGTGCTCTCTTAAAGGAAAGAAGCCCATTATGTTTCGCATACTTATGGAAATGGTGAGTAAGCACACCAATACCATCAAGGAACTCGAAACCCTCGTCACTGAGGAGAAGGAAAGAAATGAAATCCTTGAGCAGAAAGTCCTGTATGAGAAAGCACAAAATGATGCATTATGCTCAAAAGTTGGTGAAAACCTTGATAAACATGCTAATGATCTTGCTCCTTGAAAAAGGCTGAATCTGTGTGCCAAGAGTTACTAAGTGATAAAAACCGACTAGTGAACTCTCATGCTTCCCTTTCTAAGGACTGTGAGCGTCTATCCTTGTCTCTCAAAGACAAGGAAGAGAAACTCACTGTTCTTACAAAGAGCTTTGAGGCACTCAAGGTTACTTATCTTGACACTCTAGCTAAAGCTTACTCCTCACCTATTATTAATGTTGATACCTGCACTACTAACTCTAGTAGTGAACTCACATCTATCCTTGAGGAAAACTGTTTGCTAAAGGCACAAATAGACAGAGGTCTTATGACATGTGCACAAGGACAAAAGACTCTCAATGAGAACTTAAGTCAACACAATGGAGGCCTTTCCAAGGAAGGACTTGGGTTCAATCCAAGCACCGCCAAGAAAAGTGCATCTCCTCTCAAGTGTACCACTCCGCTTAAAGAAAAAATTGTACGAGAGGGACACAAGGAGAAAGGTAAGGTTGTGAGTGGGTCGGCCACTAGGGGTTCGCCTACTCACAACAAGACAACTGAATTCATGCCTCCATCCTATGTACTTCGCAAATCAAAGGAAGGAGAGGTTTATGCTAAATTCGTTGGTCCCCGTAATGCATTCCGATTTTGTGCTGTTTGGGTCCCTAAGACTCTTGTAACTAATGTGAAAGGCCCCATGACGAAATGGGTACCTCAAACCAAGTCTTAATTCGTTACAGGCTGTTTTCTCTGGAGGAGCCAAATGGGTGATCGACAGTGGATGCACCAATCATATGACCGGAGATAGTAACTTGCTCCATGACTTCATGCAAGCCATTCGACCATACATGAGCATTGTATTTGGTGGAGGGTCGAAAGGGCAGGTAATTGGGTTGGGCAAGGTGGCAATCACTAATGACATGTCTATTGCAAATGTCATGCTTGTCCAATCTCTTCCATATCATTTAATTTCAGTTCACCAATTGGCTTCCGTTGGTTATGACACATTATTCGGACTAACGGATGTGGAAGTCTTTAAGAGAGACACTCTCGAAGTGGCCTTTGTTGGAGAGTTGGATGGCAACCTTTACACGGTTGATTTCTCGAAAGAGAGCACCTTCCATACAACTTGTCTAATGGCCAAGGCCGACATGGGATGGTTGTGGCATCGCCGGCTCGCCCATGTCGGCATGAGAAATCTTCAAATTCTCTTAAACGACAATCACATCCTTGGACTAACAAATGTATCTTTTAAGAAAGATCGTGTGTGCAGTGCATGCATAGCTGGGAAACAACATCAATCAAAACATCCACACAAGAACATTGTATCCACTTCGAGGCCGTTAGAGCTCCTTCATGTGGATCTGTTTGGGCCTCCTTCATGGGCAAGTCTTGGAGGGAAAAAGTATGGCCTAGTCATTGTTGATGATTACTCAAGATATACATGGGTGTTCTTTCTCAAGTCCAAGGATGAGACGAAGATCACCTTCATTGATTTTGCCAAACAAGCCAGGCGGAAGTTTGACAAGGACATCAAGGCAATAAGAAGTGATAATGGCTTTGAGTTCAAGAACTACACCCTAGAAGAATTTCTTAGTGATGAGGGAATTGAACATCAGTACTCCGCACCTTACACCCCTCAGCAAAATGGTGTGGCAGAGAGGAAGAACCGGACACTTGTGGAAATGGCAAGGTCCATGTTAGACGAATACAAGTCACCACATAGTTTTTGGGCTGAGGCCGTCAACACAACATGTCATGCATCAAACCAGCTCTTCCTTCGATCAATATTGGAGAAGACTCCATATGAGCTCCTAACTGGGAACAAGCCCAATGTTAAGTACTTTCGTGTGTTTGGATGCAAGTGTTTCGTCCTCAACAAACGGGAACGGTTAGGAAAATTTCAATCCAAAATAACTGAAGGGATTTTTGTTGGCTATGGATCAAACTCTCACGCCTACAGAGTCTACAACAAATCCACTAATGTGTTATAGAAACCTGTGACGTGACGTTTGATGAATTTAACCGCTCCCATGGGGAGCAAGTTGATCTAAGTGATGCAGGTGAAGAACACTCCTCACAAGATATCTTGAACATGGGTGTAGGTGCACTTCTTCCCATGGAACAAAGACCCCATGATGATGATGAAGATGATGAGAGTATTTCTCATCCTCAAGACAGTTCACTGCCCGTACCTCCACAAGATACTAACACACATATCATGCCAGTTGTTGAGAATCAAGTGGGAGAACATGTCTCTCACTCTGATCACACTCAAGAACAAGTTGATCTTCAAGAGCTAGACCAAAGTATGGATATGCTTGATGATGAACCTCAACAGGTGCAACGCGAAGAGGAATATCTTCCTCCGCACATAAATGATCCATATGTTGAGGACGTTGATGATGGAAACAAAGTCGAACCGCGTGAAACCCTGACCTCCATCATGCCACGTGTGGCCGGTCGTGTTCATATTGATCAAATCCTCACCGGCGTGTCGGAAGGTAGAGTGACTCGTAAATAATTAACAAACTTTTGTGCTCACTTTTTGTTTCTCTCTAGTACCGTGGCACACAGGGTTCATGATGCATTTTGTGACAATTACTGGCTCCTTGCTATGCAAGAAGAGTTAAACAGTTTTACACGCAACGAAGTATGGTCATTGGTAGAACGACCAACTGAGGAACATAATGTCATTGGAACTAAATGAATTTTCAAGAACAAGGAAGATGAGAATGGGACTGTCCTATGCAACAAGGCAAGGTTAGTAGCACAGGGGT
The DNA here is from genome assembly GCF_904849725.1 of Hordeum vulgare subsp. vulgare. NCBI lineage: Eukaryota > Viridiplantae > Streptophyta > Magnoliopsida > Poales > Poaceae > Hordeum > Hordeum vulgare. The sequence continues at coordinate 402,762,882 of NC_058523.1, read as the reverse complement.
ACTCCCAAGTTGAAGGTTTGGACTTTGGTGAAACTTTCGCCCCTGTTGCTCGTCTTGAATCCATTCACATTTTATTGGCCTATGCTGCTTTCAATGGTTTTACTTTGCATCAAATGGATGTGAAAAGTGCTTTTCTTAACGGTCCTCTACAAGAAGAGGTATATGTATCACAACCACCTGGGTTTGTTGACCCTCACCACAAAGACCATGTATACAAACTTCACAAGGCTCTGTATGGCCTCAAACAAGCACCCCGTGCTTGGTACGATCATCTTAAGAAGTTCCTACTCGATGATGGATTTGTGGTGGGGGTGATCGATCCCACTCTTTTTACTAAGAGGGAAAATGGTGACTTGATCTTATGCCAAATCTATGTAGATGACATCATTTTTGGTTCTCCTAAGATCCATTTATGCAAGAAGTTTGCGGCCTCCATGACCAAGACCTTTGAGATGTCACTCAACACGGACTTGAAGTTCTTTCTTGGGTTTCAAATACAACAATTTCAAGAAGGGATTTTCTTGTCTCAAACTAAGTACCTCAAGGACATTCTTGAAAAATTTGATATGACAAATGCTAAACCAATGAAGACACCCATGGCCACAGATGTAGTTCTAAATGAAGACACCAACGGTATTCCTTTTGACCCATCTACTTACCGCTCCATGATTGGTTTGCTACTTTATCTTTGCGCATCTAGACCGGACATTATGTTAAGTGTAGGCATATGTGCTAGATTTCAAGCTTCCCCTAGGGAAAGCCATCATACGGCGGTTAAGCATATTCTTAGATACCTTGTTCACACCCCAAAGTTAGGCTTATGGTACCCTAAGGATGCAAAGTTCGATCTTATTGGGTACTCCGATGCGGATTGGGCCGGTGACAAAGTGGGACGGAAATCCACTTCCGGTGCATGTTAGTTTCTTGGACGCTTCTTGGTAAGTTGGTCCTCGAAAAACCAGAACTGTGTTTCTCTCTCCACAGCCGAGGCCGAATATATTGCAGCCGCAAGCTGTGCAACCCAATTTCTATGGATGAGGCAAACCCTAAAGGATTATGATATCACGTATCGACACGTTCCTCTTCTCTGTGATAATGAAAGTGCCCTAAAGATCTCCGAGAACCCCATTGATCATCCTCGCACAAAACATATTGATATTAGGTATCATTTCTTGAGAGACCATGTGCAAAAGGGTGACATTGATATTACCCATGTGGGTACCGACATGCAGCTCGCCGACATTTTCACTAAGCCACTTAGCGTAGCTAGGTTCTGTCAACTTAGGCGTGAACTTGGTATCTTGGAGCTTGCTAACATAACTTGAAACCTTGCACACATACACACACTCACATTATGTTTGTGTCTTGATGTGGGCATGCATTTAGGGGGAGTTGGTCATAATTTTGTGTTGTCAGCTTACAAAGTATGCATAAATCAACTTCTGTCCATAAGTAGTATATGTAATGCTTGTAGGCAACTATGTTCGTGCTCTTTGTGAGAAACCATGAAAAATCATCATCTCATCATCAAAAATTCCAGAGTCAGCCTCTGCCTCCTCCTCTCTCTCGGTCGTCCGACGTGTCTCGGACGTTCGGCGGCTAACCTCATTCCGGACGTCCGACCAGTGTCGGTCGTCTGACGGCAAAATCCTCTCCGGACGTCCGACGCCTGTCGGACGTTCGACACATCGGGGCCTATAAATAGATGGGCGCGGGGCTGGGCTTTGCCCTAGCCCTCACGCGCCCCCTTTTTCCCCAGCAGCCGCCGCCGCCAGCACCTGGAGCGCTTGCCCGCGCCGCCACCCCCGAGATCTGCCTGATCTCCTCTGCGGATCCTTCTCTTCTTCCTCTTCTTCCTCCGCGGGATCCATCTGTAGGTATCTCCTCCGTTCCCCTTGCGTTTGGTTCCCTCTCTCCCAAGTCCACGTGTTCGTTCATATGGTTTGACCATGTTCGTTCCTCATTTGGGTTTCCATCCATGTAGGTTGTTGTGCACCATGCCGAAAGTTAAGCACGCCGCCCGGAAGAACGCTGCTGGCTCATCCGCTCGTGCCCCTACTAGCACGGGGTCGGACTCGGAAGGGCAACGTCGTCCCTTCAAACGGACCACCCGGCGTCCTCCTTCTCCACAACTCCCCTCGTCGTCTGATGGTGATGGCTCTGACTTCGAGGATGAGCTTGTCGCCGAGGACCGTGATGACCAGGCCGCCGTTCGGAGGTACATGCCAAAGCCCGGGACTCTGAGGGCGTCCTATATGCCACCACCTCCTCCTGCTCAGCCCGCAGGTGAAGCTCGTCGCATCTCACTTGAACCCCCTGCTACCTTAGGTCGTGAAGTCACGAACTTCACCACACTTGCCAAGTCTTCATACCTCACTTTCCGCCGCGACATTGATCAATTCTCTGTCGTACGTGACTCTACGGACTCACGTTTCCGCACACACGTCCAGGCGGACATTTTTACTACAGTCATAGTTCCTAAGGGTCTCTGTTCATCACTTCATAGATTTTGAGCATATTCGCATGCACCCGGAAAAATACCCGGGTGCCATTGAGCTTATTGAGGCATCGGGGCTTGCTGCCCCGTTTGCTTTTCATCGTGATTTTAACGTTGCTGCCATTCACCAGTTCTATGCCACATGCTTCTTTGGTCCCAACCACACTGTTAGCTGGATCACCTCTGACGTTCACTTCACAGCTTCTTATGATACGTTTGTTGCCGCACTTGGTTTCCCCAACTCCGGCTTCAAAATACATAGGAATTATCCTAACCATGCACCTAAGTCCATTGAGGCATGTGGGTATCTCCTCAAACCACTCTGTGAGCTTGATGCGGATGAACGCATGAAGGATCTTAACCAGGTATCCATCTGGCGTTCACCTTACTTTATCATCTTTCACTGTCTTATCCACACCATCTATCCCAAGATGGGTGATAAGGGCTCTTGCAGTGGCTACTGTATTGACATCATGTCACACTTGTACGAGCACCCCAAGAGCAAAATTAATGTGCCTCACTTTCTATGGCATGAGATTCGGCTTGCTAGTTTTCAATACAAGCGAGCTTTCTCTCATGCCCCCTTCATCCAGGCTCTTCTTAATCATGTTGTTGATTTCTCTGTTGCTTTCACTCACACACATCACAAGTGGGTCATTCCCGCTCACATGGCGGATAACTATGCTCCCAAGAAAACCCCATCCTCCACATCCACTCGCCGCACTGCTGCCCGGTCAGCAACCCCCTCATCTAGCTCCGCTCCTCTCGGTCGCTTTGCCAAATTTATTGGCAAGGCACATTCTGCTATGATGAAGGCCGCCTCTTTCTAGTGTGGTCAAACCCATGATGTGCTTTATCACCTAGTCTCCTCCAAGAATGCCCTCAAGGCTCGTCTGAGAGACTCGGCCGCTCTTGATGTGAGTGATGATGAGGCCTTTCCTGCTGCTCCTCCTTCTGACTTTGGCTTCCCATCTGGTCCTGAGTGGGCTGATTTCCTTGACGAGGCTGGTGGCAGTGGCTTGCCTGACGATGAGGATGATGCTGATGATGATGCTGATGAGCTCTGAGCATGGTTGATGCTGTTGGTGCCTCCCTTTTTGGTACTTGGTGCCAAAGGGGGAGTAATGTATCGTAGTTTTTAGTCTTTGGAGATTTAGTGTAAATTTGCATGGTTGAGTAATGTAATGGATAAACTCATGTATGGCTACTTATGAATGTTGTGATTGCTATGGATTGCTATGATATCATCATAGGCTATTATGTTTTGCTCCACTACTTCTATGATGATCTATTGTCCTTCTATGATGATCTATTATCTTTACATGATGATCCATTATATGTTCGATACACACATTAAAAGGGAGCTCCGATAGTTTATCATGCACATACTAAGGGGGAGCTCCGTACTAAATCTCTCCAAGGCTATAATGTTGTCATCAACTACCAAAAAGGGGGAGACTGAAAGTGCATGCTATGCCCCTAATCGACTTTTGGTGTTAATGACAACACATACATAGGAAACTAATCCTATTTGTTGAGTGTATCTCAGGATGGCAAGTACTTTAGTAGATTGAGAATTATGTGCCAAAGGTGGTCTCAGAAGATCAGGATTTATATGTCAAGAAGGCTCGGGATTGAGAAAAGGTGATGTAGACTATCCTTTTGAGTTTACTATTCTTGAGTATAGGGATCCCGCACTATTAAGAGGGGATCACAGGTTTTGCGATGAACTTGCTCGTACCACATCTTCACTATTCTGCTCAATACCACATATTCTCTACTCTGCTCCTATCTCAAAACAGGTCTAATGCCTCGGACTTCTGGCTTCCTCCGGACGTCCGAGGGCCGGTCAAGGGTCGGACGACCAACAGGCTTCGGAAATTCGGAGCTCTGCACCAGAAGAACTTGAGCCCTATAACTCGGATTTCCGGCTCCGTCCGGACATCCGAGGGCCGGTCGACCGACCAGCTTCGGAAATTCGGAGCCCTGCACCAGAAGAACGTGAGCCATATAACTCAGACTTCCGACTCCCTCCGGACGTCCGAGGGCCGGGCGTCCGTCCCCCTTCGGAAATCCGGAACCTTGCACCAGAAGAAGTTGAGTCGAATAACTCGGATTTCCGGCCTTCTCCGGACGTCCGGTCCCTGTTCAACTCATAGTGTTTCCATACATATCTACAGCTCTCGGACGACCGACCCCTGTCGGACGTCCGACCCCTTGCGGACGCCCGGACTTCCGTAAACTGCCGGACGTCCGAACCCTGTGTAACTTAAAGTGTCCCCAATGGCTGTTTTACACTCCCCACTATATATACCCCTCCCACTTCGTGAGAGGGTGTCCAACACAACTAGAATACATCCAAGAACACCCTTCTTCTCACTCACTCTTGTCTACACCAAATCTTAGATCCCAAGAGCATTTGTGACTCCCTTTGAGTGTTGTTCCAGTCAAAAGATAGATCGTCTCCTTCTCCTCCTTCCCACCAAAGTGATTTGTGATTTGAGCAAGTTTTGAGCAATACCCGTGATCTTGTTACTCTTGGAGGTTGGAGAGTGCTAGGCGGTAGGAGTCTTCGGAGAGGAATCAAACCATTGTGATTTCCCCCAGAAAGTTTGTGAAGGTTTGGAAGCCACCTCAAGGCTTACCACTAGTGGTTGAGAAACGCCTTCGTGGAGTTATCTCAAGGGAGAATAGGGTGAGCCTTCGTGGCGTTGGTGTGCCTTCGTGGTAACATCCGCCCCTCTAACGGTGACGTAGCTTCACACCAAGGAAGTGAACATCGGGATACATCCTCGTCTCTCTTGGAGTTTTGGTTATTCCTAACCGTAAATCTCTACTTGTGTTAATCCTTATTACGTACTTGTATTTGATTATTGTTTACCGCTTGCCTTACTTCACTCTAAATAGCTTACTCCTTGTCATAGCAATTATTAGGCCTACACTCATATTCCACACTTTTGCCTAAAATTGCTAAGTAATTATTAAAATTTGGAACTGTACCTATTCACCCCCCCTCTAGGTCCATCTTGATCCTTTTCAGATTCAGAATAATGCAATGAACAAACATCAGATAATTCCCATTTACCAAATTTTTATGAACAAACAAAGAAAAAAGTCATGTACAATAATCTAATTAAACAAACAACATTAAAACACTCTCTACATAAATTTCATTAAAAAGCCCACCAACATGCATTCATATAGTGCTTATGCTGAACTAAAATAGTTGGTATTACCTCATACGGTTCATCGTCGTCGTAGTCAGAGTCATACGGGCTCTTGAACCCAGGCTTGGCGAGCTTTCTCTTCATGCCCGCAGCTTCCTTTTCCTACAATATAAGTAATTCGATTAGTACAAACTATGTAACACAGTATTCAAAAGGTCAAGCATTCAACAATGTGCTTCTAATTACATTCATATTGCTGCTACATCAGCCACCCTATTCTCTCTGCACTGGGTCTGTCCTTTTTGCATTTCACTTATACAATCTTTCGATCCTTCATACAAAGATTTAAATGTCCTTTCAAAAAATCAAACTGTACTCTGTAACTACATGTTATGTATACACTTCTTTTGTCAGGACATGTGCTGGATGTCACAATGAAATTGGCCATGGACGTTTTCTTAGTTGCATGGGAGCTGTTTGGCATCCAGAGTGCTTTTGCTGCCATGCTTGTAATCAACCAATATATGACTATGAGGTACGTAGCTCTTTGTTGTTTTGTGTACTAATTAAGCAGTTCATTGGTATTGACTTTACCAACAAAAGCATGCAGTTCTCTATGTCAGGAAACCATCCATACCATAAAACGTGTTACAAGGAGCGCTTTCATCCAAAATGTGATGTCTGCAAGCAATTTGTAAGCATAAGACGATTCTCTCTGTTCTGCATTTTATATAGCGGAACATTGCACTATTGGGCTGCTCAGCCCCTGCCGTGCCCCGGTGAGGGGATAATCACAACAAATCTATCAACATATCCGGCACATAATAAAATCTAAGCACATGCAGGAATCAAGATCCTAATTCAAAAGCTAACTCTTATTAAATCCTTACTAATAATCCCAATAAAATGCAAGAGAGGGGGCAGACCTAGGCGAAATTTAGGAATGGGTGTTCGTATATATGAAGCACATGACTTAGGTGAAATCTTTACTAATAAGAGAAAGATTCCGTTGATTGAAGCCAACAAAATGCAAAAGTTCGCCAACACATGCAAAGGCAGAGTGTGTTCTGCTCTGTGAATATATGCTAAATCTTCTGCTTATCAACGATAACTATGAAAGCAGGGGAACGGGAAGCATTACCACATCCACATGCGCAAATAAAGATTGAAATTAAAGAAATCCAAGTCTCAATATATAAATCTATGTAGCATTCAAGCATGAATCAACTATAAAAAACCAGAAAACCCTATCTAAAAAAACCACCTCATGGTCGGCAGCACCGCTCGAGGTCGTGTCCTCCTGCTTCGGCACCTCGTTAAGATCCGCATCGGCGACAGCGGTTGCGGTCGTGTCCTCCTGCTTCGGCATAGGTACCTCCTCAAGTTCCGCAGCGGCGGCGACAGCGGTTGCGGTCGTGTCCTCCTGCTGCTTCGGCATGCCAAGCAGATCCGCAACGGCGACGGCGCGACGAGCACCCTCCATTGGGAGACGAGGCGACGAGGGGGACGGTGCGACGAGGGAGACGAGGCGACAAAGTGGGAGACGAGGGATACGAGGCGACAAGGGAGACGAAGTGGCATTTCCCTCTTTATACGATGTGACAGTTCCTGCAACGTCCCGTCTGCCACGTGCCGTCCGGGACATCTTACAAAAAAACAAATGGCATAGACACCTTAAAAAAAACAAATGGCCCGCTTGAACCTGGTCGGCACGAACCGGTTTGGTCGGTCTTTGTGTCTCGCTCGAACCTGGTAGACCGAGCCAGTCTACTCTGCTCGCACTCTGCCCCCCTCGTTGCCGAAGCTCGTCGTCCGCCACCACCTCCGTCGCCCATGGTTTACGAGGATGAGAGTAGCAACAACCTATCGAGCTTGGACATCAGCTCTTCCTCGGACGGCATGATGTACTGGGTAATTTGTAGAGCTAGGGTTAGGTTTAGGGTTTCAGTTTCTTCACATTGGGGATTTATCTCTGTTTCTTGGTTCTTCTTTAGATCCCTTCTAGCATCAACGACAAAGACTACATGGGCATCGAGAATTCTATCCTGGATGTTTGCTTGGAGCATGGGCTGCCGCCTGAGCGTCGCGTAGCATTCGAAGGATTTGAGACAGGGAGAAGATTTTTAGTGTGTGCTCAGCCGGTTAGTTCTATCTTCTTTAGTGTTAGACATGCATGAAGTTGCTTCTATTTTTCTATCTGGCTCAAAAGATTCAGACTGTCAGTGTTTACTACATCACTGTCATTGTTTGTTTAGCTCAAATATTCAGACTGTCATTGTTTATTACAACACTATCATTGCTAGTTTAGCTAAAATATTCTGGCTTGTTACAGCACTGTCATTGCTTGTTTATTACAACACTGTCATTGCATGTTTATTACAGAATTCTGGCTTGTTATTTTCTGGTTATTTTGTATTGCTGAAGCACTGGTTATTTTGTGTTGCAGCCACCTCAAAACTGTGGTTTTGTTGGTTGGGTAGACCAAGAGTGGCCTCCCACAATGCAAAATGCATTGTTAAAACTGTGGGAAATGTTGGAAAACAGCAGGAGTGCTAGGAGGGATGATAATTTGGAGAATTCACTGAAAATTCACCACCTCACAGAGGAGAAAATAAATCTTGATGCAAACTATGACAAACTAGTAGAAGATGGGAATCAAATGCTCAACCTTGCAGAAGCTCAAGGCGGGGCCATTAGGACCCAGAAGGCAAATCATTTGAAGGAGAAGGACAAACTTAATGATGAAATTTTGGTGCTCAACCTTCACATTGATGGTCTGAAGAAAGGAATTGAGAATCTGATTAAACGCAGGGATGAGCTGATGATCCAGATTGCTGATTAGTTGAAGGCATTGGAGAAGAACCAAGAGAAGTTGAAGATGATCAGGGACATTTTGGATGGATGAGCTGATCAGATGAAGATGAAGTCCACTATGCTATGGTTGATGTGTTGTTGTGTTGCTGTGTTGCTCTTTTGTACCAATTTTGTAATGCAAGATGATCAGAATCTCTATATTATGTATGATTAAGTGACTCCACTATGCTATGTTTGTAACTGTACTATGCTATTGTTGGTGTGTTGCTCTTTTGTAGCAATGTTGTAATGCAAGATGAGAAGAATCTCTTAATTATGTATGATTAATTGACTTTATCTTTGTTCACCCAAGTATGTTGATAGAATGGTTGATCTTACTTGTTGTATCTTATGTGTTCATAGATTGGTTTAAGTGACTTCTTATTTGTTGCAAATGTCTTTCAAGCCACACAAATGAGCTATCATGTGTGAAGGTTCATGGCTTTCAAGCCACATGATCAATCTCATGGCCATATTCATGGCATAGTTTGTTGAAATGGTCTCATATTTTGCATAATGGTGCATGTTGGAGTGACAAACAATGTTGATTAAGGAAGTTTTTATCTTCCTTGTATGAAAATTTCATTTTTCATTTTTCAAGTGCCCGAAATGAGTTTTTTTGTGAAGGACCTACCATATATTTGTTTCAAAATTGGTCCAAATCATTTTTCTAACATACTAGGCCATATTTAATGTACAATTGACAAAAAGTTTGGGTGTCAAAAGCTTTTATCCATCTCTCATGAAAAAGACAAATCTATGTCGAATCAGCTGGAAGCGGGTCAAATTTGGCGGTTGCCTTATAGTTTGCTCTTTATTTTTTCCAAAAATCATTTCTAGGTACACAAGTATCTATTTAATCATAGAAACACCAAAAGGTTTCCAAGATTCAACCACTAGGTAGGAACGGTCATGCCCGCCGTTTCGACCACATTTTGAAATGGCCATGAAAAATTCAAAAAAAAACAAAAAATGGGAAACCTTTGCATTATGTCATGATATGTGATAAAGTTAGCATGTAAAATAATAAACTTGTAATACGAAAATTATTTTTAAAAAGTGTTCACACAAATGAGCTATCATGTGTGAAGATTCATGGCTTTCAAGCCACATGATCAATCTCATGGCCATATTCATGGCATAGTTTGTTGAAATGGTCTCATATTTTGCATAATGGTGCATGTTCGAATGAAAAACAATGTTGATTAAGGAAGTTTTCGTGTTCCTTGTATGAAAAATTCATTTTTCATTTTTCAAGTGCCTGAAATGAGTTTTTTTGTGAAGGACCTACCATATATTTGTTTCAAAATTGGTCCAAATCATTTTTCTAACATACTAGGCCATATTTAATGTACAATTGACAAAATGTTTGGGTGCCAAAAGCTTTTATCCATCTCTCGTGAAAAAGAGAAATCTATGTCGAATCAGCTGGAAGCGGGTCAAATTTGAACAGCGGCTGCCTTATAGTTTGCTCTTTATTTTTTCCAAAATCATTTCTGGGTACACAAGTATCTATTTAATCATAGAAACACCAAAAGGTTTCCATGATTCAACCACTAGGTAGGAACGGTCATGCCCGCCATTTCGACCGCATTTTGAAACGACCATGAAAAATTCAAAAAAAATAAAAAAGGGAAACCTTCGTGTCACATCATCACATGTGACCTGCCAACTAGAAAAGATATATAAATTTGAGTACCGATGTCTTCTTGAACTATTCAGTATGATTTTAACCATTATTTCTACAATGTTTATAAAAAAGAAAAAAAAGGCTGCCTCCAAACCCCAAAAAACTAGTGAAATTTTTCCCTCCCACCCCACCACAATTTCCCTCCACTCCCTCTCCCACTACCACGCGGGACCCACCACTCCCTCTCCCACTACCACGCGGGACCCACCACTCCCTCTCCCACTCCCCTCTCCATTGCACTCCCTGCTACCCTTGCGGGATCCATTCCACTCCCCACTCCGCTGCCCCTCACGTGCTCCGCGCCGCCCCGCCACCCCTCCCGTGCTCCGCGCCGCCCCTCCGCCCCTCTCCCCTCTCCCCGACGACGACTACATCGACGACTACATCGACGACATCGACGACTACATCTACATCGACGATGACTACATCAACGACGTCGACGGCTACATCTACATCGACGACGACGGCTACATCTACATCGACGTCGACAACTAAGACTACATCGACAACAATAGCAGGTACATCTACATAATCAACAGTCGACGACGATAGGTACCTCTCCCCTCGACCCATCTCCCATTGATAGATCCCCCTCATGTGTTCTTCTAGGGTTTGATAGATCCCCCTCATGTGTTCTTCTAGGGTTCATGGGGCTGGATCAATTGGGATGGTTCGGTACATTCATGGGGTTAGGGTTAGGGTTCATGGTGTTAGGGTTAGATTCATGGGGTTAGGGTTGTAGTTGTCATGGGGCTGGATCAATGCGGCTGGATCATGGGGTCCTGCATTTGTGATGGGTAACAAATGGGGGTACATCCCCCACCTGGTCAATCTAGGGTTAGGATTCAGTCAATCTAGGAGCTCCTGGAGGTTCTTGTTCATGTTCATGGGATTTATTCCTAGTGGTTCGTTCTATCCCCCTCTGGTAGTCTGCTTCATGGGGTTAGGGTTCATGTTCATGTTGCTTGACCACTATGGCTTGCTTGATTGCTAGCATACATGGTTAATTAGAGTTACCATCAGCAATACTTGCTTGTATCAGTATCACTTGGAGAAGAAGCTACTAGGGTTGGTATCAACAGTACTTGCTTGCTTGCTCCTCTTCAATTTTCTTCCTTGCTTGCTTGTTTCTATCAGTAGCACTATGCTTGTTTCTATCAGTAGCACTTCTTTTGCTTCCTTGCTTGTATTAGTAGCACTTATGCACTTTGCTTGCTTGCTTGCTTGTATTAGTAGCACTTATGCACTTTGCTTGCTTGCTTGCACACTGCTTGCTTCTTTATTCACCAAATGTTGGGCAACCAGTTGCTATGAATGCATATGTTTGCCTCCATTAGGGATATAGTTGAGTAATTACTTTGCTTATAGATGATGGCAGGTACATGGATAAAATTGGAAGTTAAAACATAAAAGTAATTGTTGTAAATAGTTAATAAATTGCTTCACATATATAGTTTTCTTCAACTATCAGTTTAGTACATTACTACCTCCTGTTTTCACATGTTTTAATACTGATGCATTGCTACACTTGTATGTGCATGCTAGTCCAAGTGCTTCAATTTAGTTGCTTGCCTCAACTGTCAGTTTAGTACTGATGCATTAACTGTATGTGCATTGCTACAAGTGTATGTGCATGCTGGTCCAAGTGTTTTACATGTATTAGCACTAATGCATTAACTACATCACTATATTGTTGATCCAACAAGTTTGCTAGCTTCACATGTATTACATGTATGTGCATGCTCGTCTAAATGCTTTCCTTTATTGATATAAGTGCATCATTTTACTTTATCCCTGTTGTATCTGATTGTTGTTTATTCTATTTTGTAAGCACCACCTCAAGATCATCCATGTCAAGGATGACAAGGTCAAACCCGAGGCCAACCAGTGGTATGCAAGTTGCTCCTTGTGGTTATACTGTCAGATTTATAAAATGTGTCTTAATATGCTAAGTAAAATATATTGGAGGCTGGTGATGTAAAATATTGTCAAATTTTATTATGCAAATGTATTGCTGTAATCTGAATTAGCTGGCTTAGCTGTGCCTGTGTGCTGTTACTCTTCCTTAGATGAATAAGTAGGATTAAATGATAACAAAATATCATAAGATATGCTTGGCTGTCTGTCCATGCATTCCAACAATTAACCTAATAATTATGTTTACTTTGCCTTGCAAAGATGAGCATCCTCTCACCGAGTACGAGAAGGTTAGGGCTAGAAATATCATGAGGAACAATCGGATATTCCAGTCCCTTGGCATTGATGCAATAACGTCAATGATTAGGAAAACAAATGATGTACAAGAAGGTACAACTAATGGGGTTCCGGAAGGTAGTGGAGTTATCAGTGATGACCCAGAGTACAATCCTAAGGAGGATGAAGTTGTAGTGCACAAGACTGTTAAGGTGGAAACTCTGTCTTGCTTGGAGGGTTCGGGTTCTTGTATGCTCTGTGTTTCCTTGTGCTCACATATTTATCTTGTGATCTAATTTTTTTGTGTGCTATTTATACAAGGCACTGAAGAAAGCCAGCAAGAAGAGGAAGATCTCAAAAGCATCTGCTGCAATGCCTCCAGGAAGGGTGATGGCCCCACCTCCAGGACAAAGAAAGAGGATCCTGGAACCCGATGAACCTGATAGAGTCACAAGGCAGAAAGCAACTATGGCGGCTGCGACGGACCATCAAGAAAGTCCGTTGGGCATGGACTTTGAGAGCTCGGTGGAAATGCGTGATGAGTTTTTGTGAAGCTGTGCACGTGTGAAGTTGTCAATTATTTAAGTGATTGGTCATTCTGGTGATGAAACAATGTCTTGCTCTATTTGAACCTGTGAACCTGATGAAGTATTTTGTGAAGTTGTCAATTATTTAAGTTTTGTTTGGACCATTTTGTTTGGGCACTAAAGTTAGTTTGGACAGCAAAAAGGTCGAGGCCCAAACAAGAAATAGACTAAGAAGGCTTGGGCCTAAAAAAAGAGTAGGCCAAGGCCCAAATTAGAATTTGTCTAAAAAGGCTCTGGCCTAAAAAAAGAGTAGGCCAAGGCCCAAACAAGAACTGGACTAAAAAGAGTAGGCCAAGGCCCAAAAGAAAAGTGGACTAATAAAAAACCTGCTGAGTAAAAGATTCTATCCCAGAAAATAAAAGGCCAAAATATTGGGCCCGACCCATGTAGACGAATGGAATGGACCGGCTGAATCTTATTTACGACCTTTTCATTTGGTTATAATTCTGCCACGTCGGCCTGCCATGGTGGCTCTGACGTGGTGCGGGCAGATTGCTAGTGACCAAACCATTTGGTCGTTAAACCTACGACCTTCTGTTTGGTCATAAAATCCTACGACTGATCCAGAAAAAAGGTCGTTATAGTTCATTAAAGACCCTCAGCTTTAGACCTTTTGTTTTTAGTCATAAAAAAGTCACAAATGGAAATCAATGACCATTCAGTGGACAATATTGAAGGTCGTTAGTTGACATATTTCTTGTAGTGACATCTCTATCTGCTGTGATCAACTTGCGGGTTTGTGACAATTGGGAACCTATGCATATGGGTTGGCACACGTGGATTCATGTGAGTACTCGATGTATGTTTTGGTGATCAACTTGCGGGTTCATAACATTGGGAACCTATGCATAGGGGTTGCCACACGTTTTGACTCTCCGGTAGAAACTTCGGGGCACTCTTTGAAGTCCTATGTGTTGGTTGAATAGATGATTCTGAGATTATGTGATGCATATCATATAATCATGCCCATGGATACTTTAGGTGACAATGGAGTATCTAGGTGACATTAGGGTCTTGGTTTATATGTATCTTAAGGTGTTATTCTAGTACGAACTCTTGAATAGATCGATCAGAAAGAATAACTTTATGGTGGTTTCGTACCCGACAATAATCTCTTCGTTTGTTCCCCGCTATTAGTGACTTTGGAGTGACTCTTTGCTGCATGTTGAGGGCTAGTTATATGATCCAATTATGTTATCTTTGTTGAGAGCACTTCACTAGTGAAAGTATGAACCCTAGGCCTTGTTTCGATGCATTGCAATACCGTTCGTGCTCACTTTTGTTACTTGTTACTTTGTTTTTTTTTTGTAATTTCAGATTACAAAAACCTATATCTACCATCCATATTGCACTTGTTTAACCATCTCTTCACCGTACTAGTGCACCTATACAACTTACCATTGTATTGGGTGTGTTGGGGACACAAGAGACTCTTTGTTATTTGGTTGCAGGGTTGCTTGAGAGAGACCATCTTCATCCTACGCCTCCCGTGGATTGATAAACCTTAGGTCACCCACTTGAGGGAAAATTGCTACTGTTCTACAAACCTCTGTACTTGGAGGCCCAACAAAGTCTACAAGGAGAAGGTTGCGTAGTAGACATCAGTAGCGGGCCCAAAATACCATGGTACTGCAAAGCTCGTTAGCAGTGGCACCGGCTGGAATACAACATTGTTGCTAGGTGGAACCCAACGAGTCCACCGACGCTAGTTGTAGTAGTAGCGCTGGCCAAAATATAGAGCTACTACTAAGCACTCATACATCTCCAACGTATTTACAATTTTTGATGGTTCCATGCTATTATCATGTCAACTTCGGATGTTTTATATGCATGAATATGCTAATTTTGGGACTAACCTATTAACTCAGTGCCAAGTGCCAGTTTCTGTTTTTTCCGTGTTTTTGACCTTTTTCAGAGAAGAATATTAAACGGAGTCCAAACAAAATAAAACCCGCGGGATGATTTTTTTCCATAATAGAAGATACACACGGGACTTGAGAACCAAGGCGGGAGACCTCGGGGGAGGTCACAAGCACCCTAGCCGCGGCCTGGGGGGCGCCTAGTAGGCTTGTGGGCCCCACGTGGATCCTATGCCCTACCTCTTTCGCCTATAAATTCTCTAAAATCCCGAAACCAAAGAAGGGAGCCACGAAAATACTTTTCCGCCGCCGCAAGCTTCTATCTCCGCAAGATCCCATCTGGGGACCGTTCTGGTGCCCTGTCGGAGGGGGATTCAGACACGGAGGGCTTCTTCATCAACACCATTGCCTCTCCGATGATGCGTCAGTAGTTCACCACAGACCTTCGGGTCCATAGCTAGTAGCTAGATGGCTTCTTCTCTTTCCTGGATCTTTAATACAAAGTTCTCCATGATCTTCATGGAGATCTATCCGATGTAACTTTGTTTTGCGGTGTGTTTGTCGACATTCGATGAATTGTGGATTTATAATCAGATTATCTACGAATATTATTTGAGTCTCCTCTCTTATATGCATGATTTCGTATCCTTGTAATTCTCTTTGAGTTATGGGATTAGTTTGGCCAACTTGATCTATAATTCTTGCAATGGGAGAAGTGCTTGGTTTTGGGTTCATACCGTGCGGTGTCCTCACCTAGTGATAGAAGGGGTAGAGAGGCAGCATCGTGTTGTAGCCATCAAGGGTAAAAATATGGGGTTTATATCATATTGCATGAATCTATCCCTCTACATCATGTCATCTTGCTTAAGGCGTTACTCTATTTGTTATGAACTCAAAACACTAGATGCATGCTGGATAGTGGTCGATGTGTGGAGTAATAGTAGTAGACACATAAAGTATCGGTCTACTTGTCTCGGACGGGATGCCTATATGTATGATCATTGCCTTAGATATCATCATGACTTTGCGTGATTCTACCAATTGCTCGATAGTAATTCATTCACCCACCGTAATACTTGCTATCATGAGAGAAGCCTCTAGTGAACACTCACTTCTAGAATTTATAATTTTGCCGTCTGCCATGGCTGACGACAAAGGGGGGAACCATGGACGGCAAAGGCTTTGCCGTCCGTCAGCTGACGGCAAAAAAAATTCCGGTGAAGAGGTTCTTTGCCGTGTTCTTTTGTAAAGCGGACGACAAAGAATCTCTGCCATGAGGGGGCAGACGACAAATTAAATGGGACGGCAGATCCACCAACGGTCCCGTTAGGTGTTAACGGCACGCCTCCTCTCTTTGCCGTCTGCCCTCCCCCCTTTGCCATGAGGGGGCGAACGGCAAAGGGGGGAACCAACCCCTCTCTCTCCCCTCTTTGCCGTCTGCCCTCCCCCCTTTGCCATGAGGGGGCTGACGGCAAAGGGGGGAACCAGCCCCTCTCTCTCTGCTCTTTGCCGTCTGCCCTCCCCCCTTTGCCATGAGGGGGCTGATGGCAAAGGGGGGAACCAGCCGTTCTCTCTCCCCTCTTTGCCGTGTGCCCTCCCCCCTTTGCCATGTGGGGGCAGACGACAAAGGGGGGAACTAACCCCTTTTTATTTTATTTCTTATTATAACCAATAATTTTCAAAATAATCAGGATATATTATATATTTGACAAAAATAAATTTGTTTCCGTACTCATAAGCATATTAAAATAACTTTCATCCATAGTACATACATATTATGCAAGTTGCATCCGTACCAAACCATATATTACACCAGTTTCATCCACATGCATACAAAGTTTCATATATATCCATATACTACAATAGTTTCAATACAAGCTTTTGTGAAGCCATGGTACAAGAAATCATCTTCAAGCATTCCATTAATATAATGCAAGCTTCCCGTGAAGTGAATGTAATCTGCAAAATGACAAATAAGAAAGTTAGAAGAATAATACTAGATGAAGAAGTATATATAGGTTATTTCGGAGAGAACTTAGCTAATTATAGGCCATTTAATAGCTAAGTTAGGTGGAATAGGTCATCTTGGAGCTACATAGCCTTATTATGTCATTTAGGAGAGAACTTAGCTAAGTATAGGTCATTCTAGAGCTAACTTGGATAAAATATGTCATTTTGTTGCCAACTATGATTATTAATCCATTTTGACCTTATTATGTCATTTTGGAGCTAAATTAGTCATTTTAATGAGCTAACCAAGGTTCTTATGATGTTTTTACCTAACTATGCTAATTATGTCATTTTGGAGGATAATTAGCTAAGTATGTCTTTGTTGGGGAAAATAACCTACATAGAAGAAGAAAGAGAAGAAGCAAGAAGAGAAGAAGAAGGAGAAGAAAAAGAAGAAGAAGAAGGAAGAGGAGGAGAAGGAGGAGGAGAAGGAATAGGATAAGAATAAGAAAAGAAGAAGGACAAGAAGAAGGAGAAGAAGGAGGAGAAGAAGGAGAAGGAGCTTCTCTCCTCCTTCTCCTTCTCCTTCTTCTTCCTCCTTCTCCTTCTTCTTGTCCTTCTTGTCCTTCTTCTTCTCCTCCTCCTCCTTCTCCTTCTCCTTCTCCTTCTACTTCCTCCTTCTCCTTCTTCTTCCTCCTTCTCCTCCTTCTTCTCTTCTTCTTCTCTTCTTCTTCTTCTTCCTTCTTTTCATTTTTGCTCTTTCTTCTCCACTTGTCCCCTTCTTTGGGCTAAATTAGCTAATTATGCCTTTTTTGGAGCTAATTATGTCATTTTAAGGATAATTAGGTAAGTATAGGTCATGTTTTATTAAATAGACCATTTTGGAGCTAAGTAAGCTAATTATGTCATTTTGGTGGAAGCCTAGCTAACTATAGGTCAATTCGGAGCTACTTGGGTAAAATATGTCATTCCGGAGCAAACTATGCTTATTAAGCCATTTTGGATCTAGCTAAGCTAATTATAGGCCATTTAATACCTAAGTTAGGGGGAATAGGTCATCTTGGAGCTATGTAAGCCTTATTATGTTATTCAGGAGAGAACTTAGCTAACTATAGGTCATTTTTTATTAAATAGGTCATTTTGGAGCTAACTAAGCTAACTATGTCATTTAGGTGGAAGCCTAGCTAACTATAGGTCGTTTTGGAGCTCACTTCGGTTAAATATGTCATTTAGGAGCTAACTATGCTTATTAAGCCACATTGGAGCTAAATTGGCTAATTATATCATTTAGGTGGAAGCCAAGCTAAGTATATAATATTCATGAGCTAACCAAGGTTCTTATGCCATTTGATCTTATTATTTCATTTTTAGCTAAATTGGTCATTTTAATGAGCTAACCAAGGTTCTTATCATGTGTTCACCTAACTAAGCTAATTATGTCATTTTGTAGGATAATTAGCCAATTTAGTCTTTGTTGGATGAGTCTAAGCTACGTAGAAGAAAATAAAGAGAAGAAGCAAGAAGAGAATAAGAAGTAAAAGAAGAAGAAGGAGGAGGAGGAGGAGGAGGAGAAGGAAGAGGAGAAGAAGAAGAAAAGAAGAAGGACAAGAAGAAGGAGAAGAAGGAGGAGAAGAAGGAGAAGGTGCTTCTCTCCTCCTTCTCCTTCTTTTCCTTTTTCTTCCTCCTTCTCCTTCTCATTCTCCTTCTTCTTATCTTCTTCTTCTTCTCTTCTTCTTCTTCTTCTTCCATCTTTTCATTTTTCCTCTTTCTTCTCATCTTGTCCCCTTCTTTGGGCTAAATTAGCTAAGAATGCCTTTTTGGAGCTAATTATGTCATTCCATGGACAATTAGCTATGTATAGGTCATGTTTTATTAAATAGACCATTTTGGAGCTAAGTAAGCTAATTATGTCATTTAGGTGGAAGCCTAGCTAACTGTAGGTCATTTCGGAGCTAACTTGGGTAAAATAGGTCATTCCGGAGCAAACTATGCTTATTAAGCCATTTTCGATTTAGCTAAGCTAATTATAGGCCATTTAATACCTAAGTTAGGGGGAATAGGTCATCTTGGAGCTAAGTAAGCCTTATTATGTCATTTAGGAGAGAACTTAGCTAACTATAGGTCATTTTTTAAATAGGTCATTTTGGAGCTAACTAAGCTAATTATGTCATTTAGGTGGAAGCCTAGCTAACTATAGGTCGTTTCGGAGCTCACTTGGGTTAAATATGTCATTTAGGAGCTAACTATGCTTATTTAGCCATATTGGAGCTAAACTGGCTAATTATATCATTTAGGTGGAAGCCAAGCTAAGTACATAATATTCATGAGCTAACCAAGGTTCTTATGCCATTTTGAGCTTATTATTTCATTTCTAGCTAAATTGGTCATTTTAATGAGCTAACCAAGGTTCTTATGATATTTTCACCTAACTATGCTAATTATATCATTTTGTAGGATAATTATCCAATTTATTCTTTGTTTGATGAGTCTAAGCTACGTAGAAGAAGAGAAAGAGAAGAACCAAGAAGAGAAGAAGAAGTAAAAGAAGGAGGAGGAGGAGGAGAAGGAGAAGGAAGAGGAGAAGAAGAAGAAAACAAGGAGAAGGAGAAGGAGGAAGAATAAGGAGAAGGAGCTTCTCCTTCTCCTTCTTCTCCTTCTTCTTGTCCTTCTTCTTCTCTTCTTCTTCTTCTTCCTTCTTTTCATTTTTCCTCTTTCTTCTCCTCTTGTCCCCTTCTTCGGGCTAAATTAGCTAAGAATGCCTTTTTGGAGCTAATTATGTCATTTCGAGGATAATTAGCTAAGTATAGGTCATGGTTTATTAAATAGACCATTTTGGAGTTAACTAAGCTAATTATGTCATTTAGGTGTAAGCCTAGATAACTATAGGTCATTTCAGAGCTAACTTGGGTAAAATGTGTCATTCCGGAGCAAACTATGTTTATTAAGCCATTTTGGATCTAGCTAAGCTAATTATAGGCCATTTAATACCTACGTTAGGGGGAATAGGTCATCTTGGAGCTAAGTTAGCCTTATTATGTCATTTATTAGGAGAGAACTTAGCTAACTATAGGTCATTTTTTATTAAATAGGTCATTTTGGAGCTAACTAAGCTAATTATGTCATTTAGGTGGAAGCCTGGCTAACTATATGTCGTTTCGGAGCTAACTTGGGTTAAATATGTCATTTTGGAGGATAATTAGCTAAGAATGCCTATTTGGAGCTAATTATGTCATTTCGAGGATACTTAGCTAAGTATAGGTCATGTTTTATTAAATAGACCATTTTGGAGCTAAGTAAGCTAATTATGTCATTTAGGTGGAAGCCTAGCTAACTATAGGTCATTTCGGAGCTAACTTGGGTAAAATAGGTCATTCCGGAGCAAACTATGCTTATTAAGCCATTTTGGATCTAGCTAAGCTAATTATAGGCCATTTAATACCTACGTTAGGGGGAATAGGTCATCTTGGAGCTAAGTTAGCCTTATTATGTCATTTAGGAGAGAACTTAGCTAACTATAGGTCATTTTTTTATTAAATAGGTCATTTTGGAGCTAACTAAGGTAATTATGTCATTTAAGTGGAAGCCTAGCTAACTATATGTCGTTTCGGAGCTAACTTGGGTTAAATATGTCATTTTGGAGGATAATTAGCCAAGTATATGTCATTTTGGAGCTAATTATATCATTTCGAGGATAATTAGCTAAGTATATGTCATTTTTATTAAATAGACCATTTTGGAGCTAACTAAGCTAATTATGTCATTTAGGTGGAAGCCTAGCTAACTATAGGTCATTTCGGAGCTAACTTGGGTAAAATAGGTCATTCCGGAGCAAACTATGCTTATTAAGCCATTTTGGATCTAGCTAAGCTAATTATAGGCCATTTAATACCTAAGTTAGGGGGAATAGGTCATCTTGGAGCTACCTAAGCCTTATTATGTCATTTAGGAGAGAACTTAGCTAAGTATATGTAATTTTTATTAAAACACACCATATAAGGCGGTATCTGTAAAGGCACTCTCCAGGAGAAATAACATACCATTATCGTCATATAAGGCACTCTCCAGGAGAAATAGCATACCATTATCGTCATCACGGCGGTGAAGCACGGTGGCTCTGCTTGTTTCACCTGGAGAAGGCTGCCCTGGAGAAGGCTCCACTGTAGAAGGGTCATGCGATGTGTTTCGGGAGATATTCTGCACCAAACATCATTTGCAATGTGGCATTAGCATGAGGACACTCTTAAGATCACTGCACTGAAATGAAACTCACCGTCCCCGCCATGTTAATGACTGGCATCGCCGAAGGGACTTGGCCGGTCTTCTCGCACATAGACTGTACATTTGGTTTCGACAAGTCAAACTTTTTAGTTATTAATGAAACGTACATTAAAATGCAAGATTTGAAATAATATGAGGAAGAAACTTACCACGAAGAGCTCGTATATGGCCCTGTTAGACGCATCATTCCGTGCCCTCTCCGCCTCCACCAATGCAGTCGTCCTCACCTCCAGCTCCCTCGTCTCCTTATCCTTCTTCCCCATAACCGCCTGCATTGCCTCTCTCTTTCAGAATAGCAACCTGCAACACAACTCATTGTTAGCATTGTAATCATATTGTTTCCAACGCACAACATAATGCGAAAAGATAGTTGAGTCCATTAAACTAACCTCAATGGCGAGCTCGACTGGCCGTGGAAGAGGTGTTATCTCCGGACAGGAGCTCGTTTGGCGTGCCTTTATCTGCCGGAGAGTGCTAGGACAACATATAAGGCCGTCTCCAATGGCGATCGAGCCATGGGGCCTCCCGTTGGCAGCTATCATTACCAGCTCTCGATCAATAGGCCCCTCGCTCGGGTTAAAGTCCTCCCCTTTCCTTGCCTTCCCGTGATCTTTGTACTTCACGAGCTTGTGGTGGGAGGAGATGTTGGTGAAGTTTTCTGGATGCTCGAGGTTAGACTCAGAGAATGCCTTGACCTTCTTGTACGAGGCAGTATGGGCCATCGCATACAGGTCGTACATCTGTGGCACCTCCGTCTTATTGTGACGCGTCTAAAAGAGAGAGAGCGGAAAATTTTATTAGTAAAGGGCTCAAGATAGCATTAAGAATGAATTGCATGAGGCATGAAGCAAACCACATACCCAGTTCTCGCCAAATTGGATTACGTTGACGCTCCCTTGATGGTGTGGCATACCAACCATTTTCCCACGCCTCTCCTTGGCGTTGTTGTGGCTGGCCTCCCACGTTTCGGAGCACCACTTATCCACCAAGGCCTCCCAACAATCCATCTTATCCACACACCATCTCGGGGGCACGTAAGTTAATAAAGAGAAATTTGAGCGCGTAAGAACCAAATCAAGGAAACTAACTACAAAGCCTTAATAATATGTAATTACCTCCATGTAATGCTCCTTCTCCATCTTATAATCACGACACTTCACCTTGTCCTTCCTAATACGCCGCGTGGCATAGTAGTCTCGAACAGCCTGCACCCGAGCCTCATGCCGAAAGTTTTGAAGTAGGCGGCAACATTCGGTTTCGATAACCTTTGCCGCGTCCTCCTCGTATCCCTCCTCACACCTGTAGTAGGTCTACAAACGAGACAACACCGATTAGTACAATAACTAGCTATGGTTGATTTAGAATTGTGTGAAGGAGAAATTACCCAGAACTGTCGGATCACCATGTCGTCCCTCGTGTGGCACAAAACACCGTCGATCTCCACCTCCGACGGGGCTGGGGCACCGAAGTAGTGCTCCCAGGTCATGCCTACCTCTCGCTCCCGACCGGGCAAAGTAACAAACCCTGGGAAGTTTTGACGGCAAAGCACACCAAGGACGATGTTGGGCTTCCACACACCCCTGGCAACAATCCAACCCCAACGGTATGAAAAATTAAAGCCAAAACATTAGATATTTGAGAAAACATGAAGGCAAAAGGTTAAATAAGAGTAAATTAACTTACTTGTCCCCATTTGGCCTAATCGACCACCTCTGCTCCCAGGTCGCCGACACGAGCGGGAGCCCCGAACTACCACGCTGGTAGACGGTAGCCCCCTCACCCAGCTCCTCGTCGCTACCAGCATGGCCAGTTGGCTCAGCCCAGGTATCCCACTGGGTCTCTGGGGACATACCCTCATCCTTGCTTTGCTCCGGAGTCGCCTGGAATGAAGCCTCTGGGACACGAGTCTCGTGGGTCGAAGGCTCGTCGACCTGAGGCTCGTCGACCCGAGGCTCGTGAATCGGAGACCGTGTAGCCTCCACCTCAGACAAATCCACCCTAGAAGTCCTATGCTCAGGTGAATCAGCTTGGGGTGGTGGCAGAGACCGTGTAGCCTGCACCTCAAAAGGCGTGGCAGCCACCGCCCTAGCTCTCCCGCGGCCACGTGTACCTTTAGTACAACATAAATACCAACATGAGTAATAAAATTATATAAATACCAATATGCATACAACACGAGTACAACATAAATACCAACATGAATACAACGAGTACCTTTAGTACCTCTCGGCTTCGCGGGGGTTCGAGCTCCTCTCACGGGGGGCGCTCCTTGCAGAGTAGAGAGCAACGCTCTCCAAAGAGGCGAGGCAGGAATGGAAGTACCCATCCAACCACCCGCCGACGAAGAAGGAGCCGCGGAGTGCTTTCGACCCTTTCTCACCATCTTTCAACACCTGTCATGACAAATAGTAAATGAAATTAGAACAACATAAATACCAACATGAGTAATAAAATGTATATAATTTAAGTGTATCATCGTCATAAATACCAACATGACTAATAAAATTGAATACCTAACATGAACTCAAAATTTATATATAGTAATAGTTGAATACCTGAGATGAACTAATAACTACCGTGCTCGTCTATGTATGCTTCGGGGTCAATAAATGCATCATGATCATCACTATCATCAATAAATGCATCATCATCATCACTATCAAGAAGAACATGTGGAAGGCCACCATTATGTAATCGGTCAAGAAGTGACAGGTCATCCACAGCAGTAACATCTTCTTCTTCCAGCTCTTCCTGTTCGGACTCAGGGGTTAAGACGGATTCACTGTCGCTGTCTACTTCAATGTTCTGGGGCGAAGTAGAGCGGTTCTTGAAACGTTTCTTGGACATACGTGTTTCTTGGAAGAATTCTCCTTCATATGTGTGTGGGTTAATGTGAGGTTCATAATCCTCTTCATTGAGGGTAGGTGGTCTAAAATGTGGTGGCACTTCATAAACGACATCCCAACCTTTGAGATTTGGATCAGTTTGGCAAGCCCACGGTAGATAGAAAACTTGTGTCGCGTGTTGAGCCGTAATATAGAAATCGGGAACATCTAAGTGGGTGTTTTGGTTGATTTAGACTAGTCCTATATGTTCATGAGTCATTCTAGTCTCCCTCGGCTCAAACCAATAACATTTGAAGACTACGACGGTCGATGGGTTTTCACCATAGAATATAAGTTCATAAATTGCTTCAACTCTTCCATAATACTCGGTGCCTCCTTCGCCGATAGCAGAGACAGAACAATTTGTAGTCTTTAGGTCGGGCATAGATAGCTCTTTGCCAAAGGTACGAAAGTGAAACCCGTTGATGTTGTATTTGTCAAATGAACGGACCTTATAGTCAAAACCATTAGTGACTTGTCTCAACTCGGCGTCCATCGACTCTGCATCAGCCTACAAGTTTAATACGAAAGAATGGATGCATTAGCCGCAAATTAGACCAAGAAATCAAATGGGCCCTTAATGGTAATTAATTACCCTTTGTTTGAACCAAGAGATGAAACCAGGATAGTTGCCTCCATGCTTTGCGAGAAGCTCATACTCTTCGACGGAATCCTTTTTGATGTCCGGTCCAACTAAGAATTCGGCGACGTATCGACTATATCAAATATCCGGGAATAAGAGTAGTTCAAAGCAATTAGAAGTTGTGGAACAATAATTTACCGAGAACTTACTCGATGTACGGTCGCACTTCTGTTAGGTTGGTGAAGATATACAATGAAATGGTCCGCCATTCTTCGACATCCAACGATTTCCCTTTCAAAGCACCGGATGGTGTGAGCTTACCTTTGAATAGGATGAGGTTGGATCAAACTTTTTTTGGATCGCCATCATTGTACCGAGGCTTCGGGTTATGCAAATGATGATTTTTGGCTTCGTAGTGTGTTGTCACGAAGTTTGCGGCCTCCTCAGTAATGAATGCCTTGGCCATCGATGCTTCAATTCTACGTTTATTTTTACACTTAGCTCTAAGCGTCTTTGGCATCCCGGTACCATGCTCGTCGGTGCGACGACGAATCACCTCAGCTCTGGCACGTTGGTCAGACTCACCATGAAAAGTCCACACCGTATAATTAGGCGTAAAACCCCACTTCTGCAGGTGTTTACCCATTTCAAACTCTTTGTGCTTTTTCCAGTTGTCGCAGTTGGGACAGGGGCACCGTGTTTTTTGCTGGCCATTTGCAAATGCGGCTCTCACAAACCCTCTGGTTTTTTGTTAACCATTCATGAATCATGTCTTTCTGACTAGGGTGACCAGTGTACATCCAAGCACAATCACTCATGTTGCCTAGCTACCTATGGGCACACAAGAAATAAATATATAATTCATCATCTATATTCATACGCTAATCCAGTTTGTGAGTTTTATTACATCCATGCAGCCTACACGGTAATAGGTAAAGATAGGTCCTAATCCAACCGGAGTATGTGTAGATTCGGTTCGTTTTCCCATGCTCTGCTCCAGATGCGACGCAGAATTTCGGCAGCACCTCCCCGCTGTTCTCCTGATACATGTCTCGGCAATAAGCAGAGAAGATGTGTACCCAGAGAACAACATGGAGGCACTGACGAAATTCTGCATCGGATCCAGAGCACAACATACGGGAAAATGAACCCAATCTACACATACTTGTGTTGTCCATGGATAATGTTGGACAATTCAAAAGGATGGCGGTTATGAATATGCAAAGAAATGCATATTTATAGATGTCGCCCTTTCGAACGGGAGACGCATACTGGTCACGCATACTCATTATTGAAGAAACCTATAGCTAGCAAGTTTCATCGGCATGAAGACCGGGACAGAGCAAATTAAGGGGGTAGGAGGAGAAGTCATTTGTGCTCACCACAAAACGCAGGGCGGAGCTCGTCCAATGCACGTGGAGGTCGTCGAACAACTGCACATTGAAATTCACACGATCAACAAAAATATGATGTTCTTATAATTAACATAATCGGAAAATATGTGACCTAACTCATAATTTACAAAACTATGACCCCATGGGCCTCTAGAAGGACGAAAAGCACCTTCTCGTTCAACAGTAAGAAGAAGAGGTGTTGGGGGTCGGGGCTTAGTGGCGTCGAGGATCGGTGGTGTCGGGTGTCGGTGGTTGGGAGTCGGGTTAAATGCGTCGATGGTCGGGGGTCAGTGTCATCGGGGGTCTAGGGTCACTAGCATCGGGGGTTGCGGTCTTTTCGATCAACAAGAGGCCAAAGAGGTGTCGGGGGTCGGGGGTAGGGGGTCGAGGGTCAGTGGCGTCGGGGGTCGGGGGTCGAGGGTTAGTGGCGTCGGGCATCGGGGGTCGAGGGTCAGTGGCGCTGGGAGTCGAGGGTCAGTGGCGTCGGGCGTCGGGGGTCGGGGGTTAGTGGAGTCGGGGGTCGGGACTTGGGGCTCGGGGGTCAGTGGTGTCGGGCGTCGGGGGTTGGGACTCGGGTGTGAGTGGCGTCGGGGGTCGGGGGTTGGTGGCGTCGGGCGTCGGGGGTTGGTGGCGTCGGGTGTTGGGGGTCGGTAGTCAGGTGTCAGTGGTGTCGGGGGTCGGGGGTCGAGGGTCGGGGGTTGGTGGCATCGGGCGTCGGGGGTTAGTGGCGTCAGGGGTCGTGGGCGGAGGGTCGGGGGTCGGGGTCCTCTTCTTTCTTCTTCTCCTCTCTCCTCTTTCTTCTTCTTCTTCTTCTTCTTCTTCTTTATCATCTTATTACTATTATTATTATTCTTTTTTCTCCTCCTCCTCCTCCTCCTCTTATAAGAGTAACGTAATTAACACTAAACTAATAGTAACCTAATTAACCTAAACTAACAATAACCTAATTAACACTAAACTAATAGTAACCTAATTAACCTAAACTAACATTAACCTAATTAACACCGACAGTAACCTAAACTAACATATGCAATGAAATGAAAAAAGAAAAAATGAAAGAAAATGAACTCACTAGGAGGTGTGGTGGTGGGGCAGAAGGGCCGTAGTGACGGGAGGGCCACGGGGAGGGGCTCGCCGTGGGGAGGGGTCGCCGCGGGGGGTGGGTCACCACGGGGAGGGGGTCGCCGCGGGGGGTGGTGGAGGAGGGCTGCAAGGTGGAGGGGAGGGCTGCAAGGAGGGAGGGCGGCGGGGGCGAGTGGGGTGAGGGGAGAGAGACAGTGGCCGGGGGGAGAGAGACAGTGAGCAAGGAGAGGGTTGACGACCGTTATAGGGTCGGCCCCTTTGCCGTCCGCCCTCCGACGACAAAGGGCCCCATGGCGGACGATAAAGGCCCCGGGGTGGCAACGTTTGCCTTCCGTCGGACACGGCAGGCATGGGACCCACCCGTCCTCTTTGCCATCTGCCCTGGGTCTCTTTGCCGTCCGCTGGCAGACGGCAAAGGGCCGACACATGACAAATAGTATGTTTGCCATCAGTCAGCCCTTTGCCGTCTGCCTTGTGTCAACTGACGGCAAAGAGGTTCTTTGCCATCAGCCAGCAGACGGCAAAGAACTGCTGACGACAAAGAACTGGATTCCAGTAGTGACTATGGCCCCCGGGTCTATTTCACATCATATATTCAGATCTACAAAATTCCTTTGTTGCACTTTTCACCTTCAGATCTCACCTTGCAAATAATCGTGAAGGGATTGACAACCCCTTTATAGCGTTGGGTACAAGTTTGTTTGTTTTTGCGCAAGTACATTGGTGCCTCATCGTGATACTGCTACTAGATTTATACCTTGGTTCTCAAACTGAGCGAAATACTTATCGCTACAGTGCTGCATCACCCTTTCCTCTTCAAGGGAAAAACCAACGCAAGCTCAAGAGGCAGCAAGAAGGATTTCTGGTGCCATTGCCGGGGAGTATTCAAGTGAAGCCTATCTACCAAGTAACTATCGCAAACTCATCTCTCACATTTACATTATTTTCCTTTTTCGTTTGCCTTTCCTTTGCTTGTGTGCTATCTGCCTTCAATATGCTTGCATCTTTGCTTGCTAAAAATATATTGATATGGATCCTCACCCACTTGCTAATCTCTTTAAGAGATCCAATTATGGTGAACCAATTGCTAGTGAGTTTTGTGCACTAGATTATCTCTATGGTGTTTTGCTTGAGATGCGTGAATCTGAAAATTGTGATAAAGAAATTTATGAAGTGATTCACGAGGGATCCTTGAATGAAAAGCATGATTGCAACGGTTTCACTATAAATCCTATTAATGTCAATCATGCTAAAAACATGCAAAACCCTAAGCTTGGGGTTGCTTGGTTTACTATGTCCACTACTTGTTGCAATGATCATGATTGGGGTGATGATTTTTCTTACGATCTTGAAAATTTGTTTAAGCCTCATGATGAATATGATATTGATAATAATGTTTGCAATAAGATTGAAAGAGGGTTTGGAGAAGTAATGACTTTAGTTGATGATAATCCCACTATTTTTGAAGAGCGTCAACTTTGCATGCATGTGGACCATGAAAAGAATATCTTATGTGATAGTTATATTGTTTAATTTGAATATGATCCCACATGTAATTATTATGAGAGAGGAAAATATGGTTGTAGAAATTTTCATATCACTAAATCACCTCTCGTTATGTTGAGATTGCTATTGTCTCTTTCTTCTTCCTTGCATATGATAGTTATTGCTTGTGTTGATAATTTGTTTTCCTATAAAATTCCTATGCATAGGAAGTATGTTAGACTTAGATATGTTTGTCACATGTTTCATGGATGCTCTCTTCGTGTCCGATTGCTATCTTTTATGTGAGCATCATTGAATTATCAATGCCTAGCTAAGGGCGTTAAATGATATCGCTTGTTGGGAGGCAACCCAATGAATAAATTTATTTTTGCTTTTCACTTTCTGTTTTGTTGTGTCCACACCATCATAATTCTGTTATGATTGTGTTTTTTATGTTTTAGTTAGTGTTTGTGCCAAGTAGAACCTTTATGATTAGTTTTGGTGTTGGTTGTTTGATCATGCTGAAAAAGACAGAAACTTTGTGCTCACGAAATTATTTTTAATTCCTACCAAGAAAGAGATTTTGAGTCGATTCTGCTTGCCTCTGGTTGATATACGAATTGCCATAATTTTCCTATTTTTTCTAGAACTTTTGGGATACCATAGGTATACTAAGTATACACATTGCTACAGACTCGTCTGTTTTTGACAGATTCTGTTTTTGTTGTATTGATTGATTATTTTGATGAAACTATGGTTAGTATAAGGTGGTAATAGCCATGTAAAAGTGAGAATACAGTAATATAACATCAATATAAATATAAATCAAGTTTACCACAGTACCTAAAGAGTTGGTGGTTTGTTTTCTTATGCTAATGATGTCACGAGTTTCTGTTTAAGTTTTGTGTTGTGAAGTTTTCAAGTTTTGGATGATGTTCTCATGGACAATGGGATAAATAGTGGAAATAGCTTAAGCTTGGGGATGCCCAAGACATCCCAAGAGAAATTCAAGGACACCAAAAATCCTAAGCTTGGGGATGCCCCGGGAAGGCATCCCCTCTTTCGTCTTCAATCCATCGGTAACGTTAGTTGGAGCTATATTTTTATTCACCACATGATATGTGTTTTGCTTGGAGCGTCGTGTATTATAGGAGTCTTTGCTTTTTGTTTTGTCACAATCATACTTGCTGCACACCTTTTTGAGAGGGACATGCACTCATCGTAAATTTTCTAGAATACTCAATGAGCTTCACTTATATCTTTTGAGTTAGGCAATTTAGCTCGCATGTGCTTCACTTATATCTTTTGAGCTAGATAACTTTGCTCTAGTTCTTCACTTATATCTTTGTAGAGCATGGCGGTGTCATTTTTTGAAGAAATAAAAACTCTCGATCTTCACTTATATCCTTTTGAGAGTGCTCTCTCTAAGTAACTTGGTAATTGGCATGTGCTATGAAATTAGTCCTAAATATGATAGGCATCCAAAGAGGATATAATAAAAACTTCCATATTCAAGTGTATTGATCAGAAAGAGAAGTTTGATTCCTCACAATTAGTTTTGAGATATGGATATGGTAATATTAGAGTTATGTTAGTAGGGTGTTGTGAATCTAGAAATACTTGTGTTGAAGTTAGTGATTCCCGTAGCATGCATGTATGGTGAACCGCTATGTTAGGAAGTCGGAGCATAATTGATTTATTGATTGTCATCCTTTGTGTGGCGGTCGGGATTGTGCGATGGTTAAACACCTACCAACCCTTCCCCTAGGAGTATGTGTTTAGCACTTTGTTTCGATTATTAATAAAACTTTCACAATAAGTATATGAGTTCTTCATGACTAATGTGAGTCCATGGTATAGATGCACTTTTACCGCGCAACTTTCGCCTGTGCAACTTCCGCCTATGCACAAACCCACCATATACCTTCCTCGAAACATCCACCATACCTACCTATTATGGCATTTTCATAGCCATTCCGAGATATATTACCATGCAACTCCCACGGTTCCGTCTCATGACATGTTCCGTCACTTTCATATTGCCATTGCATGACCGTAATATAGCTAGCGAGATGTTTCAATGTCATACGGTAAGCTAGATGGTTGCACATCCCGGTACACTGCCGGAGGCATTTCCTATAGAGTCATCATTGTTCTAAGTATTGAGTTGTATGTAAATAAAAGTGTGATGATCATCATTATTAGAGCATTGTCCCATGTGAAAAAAGAGGCCAAAGATGCCCACCCAAAAAATGAAAAAAGAGGCCAAAAAGCCCAAACAAAAAATGAGAGAAAAAGAGAGAAGGGACAATGCTACTATATTTTTCCACACTTGTGCTTCAAAATAGCACCATGCTCTTCATGATAGTGAGTCTCTCCTTTCGTCATTTTCATATACTAGTGGGAATTGTCATTATATAACTTGGCTTGTATATTCCAACGACGGGCTTCCTCATAATTACCCTAGGTCTTTGTGAGCAAGCAAGTTGGATGCACACCCACTAGTTTTCTTTTTGAGCTTTCAAACACTTATAGCACTAGTGCATCCGTTGCATGGCAATCCCTACTCATTCACATTGATATCTATTGATGGGCATATCCATAGCCCATTGATACGCCGAGTCGATGTGACCATCTCCTCCTTTTTGCCTCACAACCTCCACCACACTCTATTCCACCTATAGTGCTATATCCATGGCTCACGCTCATGTATTGCGTGAGAGTTGAAAAAGTTTGAGAAAGTAAGAGTGCGAAAACAATTACTTGGCCAATACCGGGGCTGTGCATGATTTAAATTCGTCGTGTGGGGATGATGGAGCATAGCCAGACTATATGATTTTGTAGGGATAACTTTCTTTGGCCTTGTTATTTCAAAAGTTCATGATTACTTTGCTAGTATGCTTGAAGTATTATTGTTTTCATGTCAATAGTAAACTATTGTTTTAAATCTTATGAATCTAAACATTCATGCCACAATAAAGAAGTTACAAAGAACAAATATGTTAGGTAGCATTCCACATCAAAAATTCGGTCTTTATCACTTCCCTACTCGAGGACGAGCATGAGTTAAGCTTGGGGATGCTTGATACGACTCCAATGTATCTATAATTTTTTATGGCTCCATGCTATTATCATGTCAACTTTGGATGTTTTATATGCATGAATATGCTATTTTTGGGACTAACAATTAACTCAGTGCCAAGTGCCAATTTCTGTTTTTTCTGTTTTTTTGACCTTTTTCAGAGAAGAATATTAAACGGAGTCCAAACGAAATAAAACACACAGTATGATTTTTTCCATAACAGAAGATACGCGGGTGACTTGAGAACCAAGGCAGGAGACTGATGACCCACGAGCGTATGGGATCACAACAGTTTTCGAGGGTAGAGTATTCAACCCAAATTTGTTGGTTCGCCAAGGGAAGCGAAAGAATATTCTCAAGTATTAGCAGCTGAGTTTATCAGATTCAACCACACCTGAAAGATTAGTGTCTGCAAGCAAAGTATCAGTAGCAAAGTAGTATGATAGCAACGGTGCCAGAAACGATCTGTTGACGATAGACTATTCCTAACTGTTGTATCAATGGCACTAGTAGGTTGCACGTGGACGGGAAATATTCTTCCCCGGCAACGGCTCCAGAAATGGTCTTGCAACAAGTAGCAGCGAAGTAGCAAGGAACAACAGTAGCAGCAGCAGCAGCAGAGTAACAGTAGTAGCAACAACAATAGCAACAGTAGGAGCAAAGTGTCCCAATCCCTTTTTTAGCAAGGGACAAGCCTAGACAAACTAACGTAGCAAGGACCAGTAGTAAAAGACTCGTAGGCAGTGGATCGGTGATGGATGAGTATGACGGATGTGATTCATCATGTAACAGCTATAACACGGAGAGATATGTAACTAGCTCTCGTTCGTCAATCTAATGTAGGCATGTATTCCGTATGTAGTCATACGTGCTTAGGGAAAAGAACTTGCATGACATCTATTGTCCATCCCTCCCGTGGCATCGGGGTCCTAATGGAAACTAAATGATATTAAGGTTTTCCTTTTAATAAAGAACCGAACCAACGCATTAACACGCGGTGAATACATGACCTCCTCATACTATGGTCATCTCCGGGAGTGGTTCCGGCTATTGTCACTCTGCGGTTGCCGGGTCATAACACATAGTAGGTGACTACAACTTGCAAGATAGGATCTAAAACACACATATATTGGCGACAACATAATAGGTTCTGATCTAAAATCATGGCACTCGGGCCCTAGTGACAAGCATTAAGCATGGAAAAATTGTAGCAACATCAATCTAGAACATAGTGGATACTAGGGATCAATCCCCGTCAAAACTAACTCGATTACATGATAGATCTCATCCAACTCATCACCGTCCAGCAAGCCTACGATGAGATTACTCATGAACGATGAAGAGCATCATGGAATTGTCGATGGAGGCAGGTTGATGATGACGATGGCGACGATTTCCCCTCTCCGGAGCCCGAAACGGACTCTAGATCTTCCCTCCAGATGAAGAACAGGAGGTGGCGGCGCCTCCGTATCGCAAAACGCGATGAAACCTTCTCTCTGATTTTTTCCCGGGCGAGACGGAAGATATAGAGCTGAGTTTGGGGGCGGTGGAGCCACGTGGGCCCCACAAGCCCTCACGACGCGGCCAGGGGGGTGGCCGCAGCCTGTGGGCTTGTGGCCCACTGGTCCACCTCCTCCGGTGGATCTTTGCGCAGGTATTTTTATTTTATTCCAGAAAAAATCTCGGTAAATTTTTAGGACATTTCGAGAACTTTTATTTCTGCACAAAAACAACACCATGGCAATTCTGCTGAAAACAACGTCAATCCGGGTTAGTTCCATTCAAATCATGCAAATTAGAGTCTAAAACAAGGGCAAAAGAGTTCGGAAAAGTAGATACGACGAAGACATATCAACTCCCCCAAGCTTAAAGCCTTGCTTGTCCTCAAGCAATTCAGTTGAAAAACTGAAAGAGACAAAAGAAAAACTTTGACGAACTCTGCTTGATCTTGTTGTTGCAACTATGTCTAACTCATAAACAGAATTTCAGCAAGATCACAATCAAACCACATAAGCAAATGACATCTAGGTCTCACGGTAAACTCATATCAATGGCATAATCAACTAGCGAGCAAATAACAATAAGTCTCAAACGTCAACAGTTCAATCAAAACAACATGAAGCAATAACAATATCTCGCTAGCTCTTCTCGAGACCGCAAAACATAAATGCAGAGCACCTTCAAAGACCAAGGGATGACTAAACATTGTAATTCATGGCAATGAAGATCCAGTCATAGTCATACTCAACACAGTTAAAAGCAAAACATAAAAATGACAGAGGTGCTCTCTAATTGGTGCTTTTGTAAGAGGAGGATGACTCAATAGGAACCTAAATAGAGAGGCCCTTCGCAGAGGGATGTTGGGTAACGTCGCATGGGAAACAAAAATTTTCATACGCGCACAAAGACCTATCATGGTGATGTCCATCTACGAGAGGGGATGAGTGATCTACGTACCCTTGTAGACCGTACAGCAGAAGCGTTAGTGAACGCGGTTGATGTAGTGGAACGTCCTCACGTCCCTCGATCCGCCCCGCGAACAATCCCGCGATCAGTCCCACGATCTAGTACCGAACGGACGGCACCTCCGCATTCAGTACACGTACAGCTCGACGATGATCTCGGCCTTCTTGATCCAGCAAGAGAGACGGAGAGGTAGAAGAGTTCTCCGGCAGCGTGACGGCGCTCCGGAGGTTGGTGATGACCTTGTCTCAGCAGGGCTCCGCCTGAGCTCCGCAGAAACGCGATCTAGAGGAAAACCGTGGAGGTATGTGGTCGGGCTGTCGTGGAAAAGTCGTCTCAAATCAATCCTAAAACATCTATATATTTAGGTGGGAGGGAGGGGACCTTGCCTTGGGGCTCAAGGATCCCCAAGGGGAGGCTCCCCCCAAACCGAGTTGGACTTGGTTTGGTGGGTGGGAGTCCTTCCTTCCCTTCTCACCTCCTTTTTTTTCTTTCTCTTTGATTTTCTTTCCTAGGCGCATAGGGCCCTTTTGGGCTGTCCCACCAGCCCACTAAGGGCTGGTGCACCACCCTCAAGGCCTATGGGCTTCCCCGGGGTGGGTTGCCCCCCCGGTGAACTCCCGGTACCCATTCGTCATTCCCGGTACATTCCCGGTAACTCCAAAAACCTTCCGGTAATCAAATGAGGTCATCCTATATATCAATCTTCGTTTCTGGACCATTCCGGAAGCCCTCGTGACGTCCGTGATCTCATCCGGGACTCCGAACAACATTCGGTAACCAACCATATAACTCAAATACGCATAAAACAACGTCGAACCTGAAGTGTGCAGACCCTGCGGGTTCGAAAACTATGTAGACATGACCCGAGAGACTCCTCGGTCAATATCCAACAGCGGGACCTGGATGCCCATATTGGATCCTACATATTCTACGAAGATCTTATCGTTTGAACCTCAGTGCCAAGGATTCATATAATCCCGTATGTCATTCCCTTTGTCCTTCGGTATGTTACTTGCCCGAGATTCGATCGTCAGTATCCGTATACCTATTTCAATCTTGTTTACCGGCAAGTCTCTTTACTCGTTTCGTAATACAAGATCCCGCAACTTACACTAAGTCACATTGCTTGCAAGGCTTGTGTGTGATGTTGTATTACCGAGTGGGCCCCGAGATACCTCTCCGTCACACGGAGTGACAAATCCGAGTCTTGATCCATACTAACTCAACTAACACCTTCGGAGATACCTGTAGAGCATCTTTATAGTCACCCAGTTACGTTGCGACGTTTGATACACACAAAGCATTCCTCCGGTGTCAGTGAGTTATATGATCTCATGGTCATAGGAACAAATACTTGACACGCAGAAAACAGTAGCAACAAAATGACACGATGAACATGCTACGTCTATTAGTTTGGGTTTAGTCCATCACGTGATTCTCCT
This sequence comes from Hordeum vulgare subsp. vulgare, assembly GCF_904849725.1. Taxonomy (NCBI): domain Eukaryota; kingdom Viridiplantae; phylum Streptophyta; class Magnoliopsida; order Poales; family Poaceae; genus Hordeum; species Hordeum vulgare. The sequence goes on along the minus strand of NC_058523.1, from coordinate 402,727,388 downwards.
AATGACGTGATCCAGTTATCAAGCAACAACACCTTGTTCATAATCAGAAGACACTGACTATCTTTGATCAACTGGCTAGCCAACTAGAGGCTTGCTAGGGACAGTGTTTTGTCTATGTATCCACACATATAAATGAGTCTTCATTCAATACAATTATAGCATGGATAATAAACGATTATCTTGATATAGGAATTATAATAATAACTATATTTATTATTGCCTCTAGGGCATAATTCCAACAGTCTCCCACTTGCACTAGAGTCAATAATCTAGTCCTCACATCATCATGCGAATTACATTGTAATAGATCTAACACCCATACAGTTCTGGTGTTGATCATGCTTTGGCCGTGGAAGAGGTTTAGTCAGCGGGTCTGCTACATTTAGATCCGTGTGCACTTTGCATATATTTACGTCCTCTCCTTCGACGTAGTCGCGGATGAGGTTGAAGCGTCGTTTGATGTGTCTGGATTTCTTGTGAAACTGCGGCTCCTTTGCTAAGGCAATGGCACCCGTGTTGTCATAGAACAAGGTTATTGGATTCATTGCGCTTGGCACCACTCCAAGATCCGTCATGAATTGCTTCATCCAGACACCCTCCTTAGCCACCTCCGAGGCAGCCATGTACTCCGCTTCACATGTAGAATCTGCTACGACGCTTTGCTTGGAACTACACCAGCTTACGACACCCCCATTAAGAATAAATACGTATCTGGTTTGCGACTTAGAGTCGTCCGGATCTGTGTCAAAGCTTGCATCGACGTAACCTTTTACGGCGAGCTCTTCGTCACCTCCATATACGAGAAACATCTCCTTAGTCCTTTTTAGGTACTTCAGGATATTCTTGACCGCCGTCCAGTGATCCACTCCTGGATTACTCTGGAACCTACCTGCCATACTTATGTCCAGGCTAACATCCGGTCTAGTGCACAGCATTGCATACATGATAGAACCTATGGCTGAAGCATAGGGGACGGAGCGCATATGCTCTCTATCTTCATCAGTTGCTGGGCACTGAGTCTTACTCAATCTCGGACCTTGTAAAACTGGAAAGAACCCTTTCTTGGACTGTTCCATTTTGAACCTCTTCAAAACTTTATCAAGGTATGTGCTTTGTGAAAGTCCTATCAGGCATTTTGATCTATCCCTATAGATCTTAATGCCTAGAATGTAAGCAGCTTCTCCTAGGTCCTTCATAGAGAAACTTTTATTCAAGTAATCCTTTATGCTCTCCAAAAACTCCACGTTGTTTCCAATCAACAATATGTCATCCACATATAATATTTGAAACGCCACAGAGCTCCCACTCACTTTCTTGTAAATAGAAGATTCTCCAACCACTTGTATAAACCCAAATGCTTTGATCACCTCATCAAAGCGTTTGTTCCAATTCCGAGATGCTTGCACTAGTCCATAAATGGATCGCTGGAGCTTGCACACCTTGTTAGCATTCTTAGGATCGACAAAACCTTCGGGTTGCATCATATACAATTCTTCCTTAAGGTAACCGTTAAGGAACGCCGTTTTGACATCCATCTGCCAGATTTCATAATCGAAAAATGCAGCTATTGCTAACATGATTCTGACGGACTTAAGCATCGCTACGGGTGAGAATGTCTCATCGTAGTCAACTCCTTGAACTTGTGAAAAACCCTTTGCCACAAGTCGAGCTTTATAAACGGTCACATTGCCGTCAGCGTCCGTCTTCCTCTTAAAGATCCATTTGTTCTGAATAGCCTTGCGGCCCTCAGGAGTACCTCCAAAGTCCACACTTTGTTCTCATACATGGATCCTATCTCGGACTTCATGGCTTCTAGCCATTTGTTGGAATCTGGGCCCACCATTGCTTCTTCATAATTTGCAGGTTCATTGTTGTCCAACAACATGATTGATAAGACGGGATTACCGTACCACTCTGGAGCAGCACATGGTCTCGTCGACCTGCGTGGTTCGACAGAAACTTGAACCGGAGTTTCATGATCGTCATTATTAACTTCCTCCTCAACCGGCATCGCAACGACAGAGGTTCCCCTTGCCCTGCGCCACCATCCAGAGGGATGAGAGGTTCGACAAGCTCGTCAAGTTCTATCTTCCTCCCACTCAATTCTCTCGAGAGAAACTCCTTCTCGAGAAAAGCTCCGTTTTTAGCAACAAACACTTTGCCCTCGGATTTGAGATAGAAGGTGTACCCAATTGTCTCTTTTGGGTAACCTATGAAGACGCACTTTTCCGCTTTGGGTTCCAGCTTTTCAGGCTGAAGCTTTTTGACATAAGCATCACATCCCCAAACTTTAAGAAACGACAACTTTGGCCTTTTGCCATACCACAGTTCATATGGTGTCGTCTCAACGGATTTTGATGGTGCCCTATTTAAAGTGAATGCAGCTGTTTCTAATGTATAACCCCAAAACGATAACGACAAATCAGTAAGAGACATCATAGATCGCACCATCTCTAATAAAGTACGATTACGACGTTCGGACACACCATTACGCTGTGGTGTTCCACGCGGTGTCAACTGTGAAACAATTCCACATTGTCTTAAGTGAGCACCAAAATCGAAACTCAGATATTCACCCCCACGATCAGACCGTAGGTACTTGATCCTCTTGTTACGATGATTTTCAACTTCACTCTGAAATTGCTTGAACTTTTCAAATGTTTCAGACTTATGCTTCATTAAGTAGACATAACCATATCTACTCAAATCGTCAGTGAAGGTGAGAAAATAACGATATCCGCCGCGTGCCTCTACGCTCATCGGACCACACACATCGGTATGTATGATTTCCAAGAAGTCACTTGCACGCTCCATTGTTCCGGAGAACGGAGTTTTAGTCATCTTGCCCATGAGGCATGGTTCGCACGTGTCAAGTGACTCCAAAAGTCCATCGGCATGGAGTTTCTTCATGCGCTTTACACCAATATGACCCAAGCGGCAGTGGCACAAAAATATGGTGCTATCATTGTTAACTCTAACTCTTTTGGTCTCAATGTTATGTATATGTGTATCGCTATCAAGATTCAAAATGAACAATCCTCTCACATTAGGTGCATGACCATAAAAGATGTTACTCATAGAAATAGAACAACCATTATTCTCTGACTTAAAAGAGTAACCATCTCGCAGTAAACAAGATCCAGATATAATGTTCATGCTCAACGCAGGCACTAAATAACAATGATTTAAGTTCATCACTAATCCTGACGGTAACTGAAGTGAAACTGTGCCGACGGCGATTGCATCAACCTTGGAACCATTTCCTACGCGCATCGTCACTTCATCTTTCGCCAGCCTTCATCTATTCCGTAGTTCCTGTTTCGAGTTGCAAATATGAGCAACAGAACCGGTATCGAATACCCAGGCACTACTACGAGAGCCGGTTAAGTACACATCAATAACATGTATGTCAAATATACCTGATTTTTCTTTGGCCGCCTTCTTATCTGCCAGATACTTGGGGCAATTGCGCTTCCAGTGACCCATACGCTTGCAATAGTAACACTCTGTTTCAGGCTTAGCTCCAGCTTTGGGTTTCTTCGTCGGATTAGCAACAGGCTTGCCGCTCTTCTATGAATTACCCTTCTTGCCTTTGCCGTTTCTCTTGAAACTAGTGGTCTTATTCACCATCAACACTTGATGCTCTTTACGGAGTTCAGACTCTGTGACTTTCAGCATCGCAAACAACTCGCCGGGAGACTTGTTCATCCCTTGCATGTTGTAGTTCAACACAAAGCCTTTATAGCTTGGCGGTAGTGATTGAACGATTCTGTCAGTGATAGCTTCTTGCGGGAGTTCAATCCCTAGCTCAGCTAGACGGTTTGAGTACCCAGACATTTTGAGCACATGTTCACTGACAGACGAGTTCTCCTCCATCTTGCAAGCATAGAATTTATCGGAGGTCTCATACCTCTCGATCCGGGCGTTCTTCTGAAATATAAACTTCAACTCCTGGAACATCTCAAATGCTCCATGACGCTCAAAGCGACGTTGAAGTCCCGGTTCTAAGCCATACAAGACTGCACATTGAACTAATGAGTAGTCCTCCTTACGCGCTAACCAAGCGTTCCTAACATCCCGATCAAACGTAGCGGGTGGTTCATCTCCTAGCGCAGCATTAAGGACATAATCCTTCTTCCCAGCTTGTAAGATTAGCTTAAGATTACGAGCCCAGTCTACAAAGTTGCTTCCATCATCTTTCAACTTAGCTTTCTCTAGGAACGTATTAAAATTCAGGGTGACTGACGCGTGAGCCATGATCTACAACACAAATATATTCAAAGTGGACTTAGACTATGTTCAAGATAATTAGAGTTTAACCTAATCAAATTATTCGCTAAACTCCCACTCAAAAAGTACATATCTCCAGTCATTTGAGTGGTTCATGATCCACTTACACTAACTCAAGTCCGATCATCACGTGAGTCGAGTATAGTTTCAGTGGTAAGCATCCCTATGCTAATCATATCATCTATATGATTCATGATCGACCTTTCGGTCTCATGTGTTCCGAGGCCATGTCTGCACATGCTAGGCTCGTCAAGCTTAACCTGAGTGTTCCGCGTGCGCAACTGTTTTGCACCCATTGTATGTGAACGTTGAGTCTATCACACCCGATCATCACGTGGTGTCTCAAAACGACGAACTGTAGCAACGGTGCACAGTCGGGGAGAACACAATTTCGTCTTGAAATTTTATTAAGAGATCACCTCATAATGCTACCGTCCTTCTAAGCAAAATAAGGTGCATAAAAGGATTAACATCACATGCAATTCATAAGTGACATGATATGGCCATCATCTCGTGCTCCTTGATCTCCATCACCAAAGCACCGACACGATCTTCTTGTCACCGGCGCCGCACCATGATCTCCATCAACGTGTCGCCATCGGGGTTGTCGTGCTACTCATGCTATTACTACTAAAGCTACATCCTAGCAAAATAGTAAACGCATCTGCAAGCACAAACGTTAGTATAAAGACAACCCTATGGCTCCTGCCGGTTGCCGTACCATCGACGTGCAAGTCGATATTAACTATTACAACATGATCATCTCATACATCCAATATATCACATCACATCGTTGGCCATATCACATCACAATCATACCCTGCAAAAACAAGTTAGAGGTCCTCTAATTTTGTTGTTGCATGTTTTAAGTGGTGACCACGGGTATCTAGTAGGATCGCATCTTACTTACACAAACACCACAACGGAGATATATGAGTTGCTATTTAACCTCATCCAAGGACCTCCTCGGTCAAATCCAATTCAACTAAAGTTGGAGAAACCGACACTTGCCAGTCATCTTTGAGCAACGGGGTTACTCGTAGCGATGAAACCAGTCTCTCGTAAGCGTACGAGTAATGTCGGTCCAAGCCGCTTCAATCCAACAATACCGCAGAATCAAGAAAAGACTAAGGAGGGCAGAAAAACGCACATCACCGCCCACAAAAACTTTTGTGTTCTACTCGAGAAGACATCTACGCATGAACCTCGCTCTGATACCACTGTTGGGTAACGTCGCATGGGAAACAAAAATTTTCCTACGCGCACAAAGACCTATCATGGTGATGTCCATCTACGAGAGGGGATGAGTGATCTACGTACCCTTGTAGACCGTACAACAGAAGCGTTAGTGAACGCGGTTGATGTAGTGGAACCTCCTCACGTCCCTCGATCCGCCCCGCGAACAATCCCGCCATCAGTCCCACGATCCAGTACCGAATGGACGGCACCTCCGCGTTCAGCACACGTACAGCTCCACGATGATCTCGGCCTTCTTGATACAGCAAGAGAGACGGAGAGGTAGAATAGTTCTCCGGCAGCATGACGGCGCTCCGTAGGTTGGTGATGACCTTGTCTAAGAAGGGCTCCGCCCGAGCTCCGCAGAAACGCGATCTAGAGGAAAAACCGTGGAGGTATGTGGTCGGGCTGCCGTGGAAAAGTCGTCTCAAATCAGCCCTAAAACATCCGTATATATAGGTGGGAGGGAGGGGACCTTCCCTTGGGGCTCAAGGAGCCCCAAGGGGGTCGGCCGATCCAAGGGGGGAAGGCTCCCCCCCCAAACCGAGTTGGACTTGGTTTGGTGGGTGGGAGTCCTTCCTTCCCTTCCCACCTCCTTTTTTTTCTTTCTCTTTGATTTTCTTTGCTAGGCGCATAGGGCCGTTTTGGGCTGTCCCACCAGCCCACTAAGGGCTGGTGTGCCACCCTCAAGGCCTATGGGCTTCCCCGGGGTGGGTTGCCCCCCGGTGAACTCCCGGAACCCATTCGTCATTCCCGGTACATTCCCGGTAACTCCGAAAACCTTCCGGTAATCAAATGAGGTCATCCTATATATCAATCTTTGTTTCCGGACCATTTCGGAAACCCTCGTGACGTCCGTGATCTCATCCAGGACTCCGAACAACATTCGGTAACCAACCATATAACTCAAATACGCATAAAACAACATCGAACCTTAAGTGTGCAGACCCTGCGGGTTCGAAAACTATGTAGACATGACCCGAGAGACTCCTCGGTCAATATCCAACAGCGGGACCTGGATGCCCATATTGGATCCTACATATTCTACGAAGATCTTATGGTTTGAACCTCAGTGCCAAGGATTCATATAATCCCGTATGTCATTCCCTTTGTCCTTCGGTATGTTACTTGCCCGAGATTCGATCATCAGTATCCGTATACCTATTTCAATCTCGTTTACCGGCAAGTCTCTTTACTCGTTTCGTAATACAAGATCCTGCAACTTACACTAAGTCACATTGCTTGCAAGGCTTGTGTGTAATGTTGTATTACCGAGTGGGCCCCGAGATACCTCTCCGTCACACGGAGTGACAAATCCGAGTCTTGATCCATACTAACTCAACTAACACCTTCGGAGATACCTGTAGAGAATCTTTATAGTCATCGAGTTACGTTGTGACGTTTGATACACACAAAGCATTCCTCCGGTGTTAGTGAGTTATATGATCTATTAGTCATAGGAACAAATACTTGACACGCAGAAAACAGTAGCAACAAAATGACACGATCAACATGCTATGTCTATTAGTCTGGGTCTAGTCCATCACGTGATTCTCCTAATGACGTGATCCAGTTATCAAGCAACAACACCTTGTTCATAATCAGAAGACACTGACTATCTTTGATCAACTGGCTAGCCAACTAGAGGCTTGCTAGGGACAATGTTTTGTCTATGTATCCACACATGTAAATGAGTCTTCATTCAATACAATTATAGCATGGATAATAAACGATTATCTTGATACAGGAATTATAATAATAACTATATTTATTATTGCCTCTAGGGCATAATTCCAACAAGGGAAGCATTGATTTGCAGAGGTGCCAAAGCTCAAGCTTTGAAAACATAGATAATAATTTTGGGTGGCATGCTTTCATTGTCAACGCAATGACTAAGAGTTCTCAACATCTTCCATGCTACACATGCTATAGGCGGTTCCCAAATAGAAAAGTAAAGTTTTGACTCCCCCACCACCAACCAATCACACTCCACGGCTAGCCGAATCCTCGGGTACCGTCCATACCAAAATTAATCCTGGGGGAGTTTTGTTTGCAATTATATTTTCGATTTGAGCATGGAACTGGGAATTCCAATTACCGGCCCCTTTCTCGTGAATGATAGTGAATAAACAGATATGAAGGATAACACGCCTAGCATGGAAGATACCAATAACCCCTGTCACCACATGAGCGGTTCGGGCATGCAAAACATATTATATGTTGAAGATTTAGAGAGTGGCACATGCAAATTTACTTGGAATGGCAGGTAGATACCGCACATAGGTAGGTATCGTGTTCTCATATGGCACAACTTTGGGTTTATAGAAGTGGATGCACAAGCAGTATTCCCGCTTAGTACAAGTGAAGGCTAGCAAAAGACTGGGAAGCGACCAAATAGAGAGCGACAACGGTCATCAAAATGCATTGAGATTAACTAACATTGAGTGCAAGCATGTGTAGGATATAAATCACCATGAACATGAACATCATAGAGGCTATGTTGATTTTGTTTCAACTACATGCGTGAACATGCGCCAAGTCAAGCCACTTGAAACATTCAAAGGAGGATACCATCCTATCATACTACATCATAGTCATCTCAACATTCATGTGGGCAACCAAGACAAACCATTATAAGCTCCTAGCTAAGTAAGCATGGCATAAGCAACTATGATCTCTAAGTTGTCATTTCAAACATGTTTCTCTCACAAGAAAGTTGAATCAGGCATGATGAGCTAGTCATATTTACAAAAACAAAATAGATCGAGTTCATACCAGCTTTTCCAGGCTCAGTCACTTCATCATATATCGTCATTATTGCCTTTCACTTGCACGACAGAATGATGTGAACAATAATAACAGTCCTCATGCATTGGACTAAAGCTGGAATCTGCAGGCAAACACAAAGGAGAAGACAAAGTAATATGGCTCTTTGAAAGCTAAACATGTATGCATGCAAGAGCCACTAAACATTGTAACCAATATCTTCTACCTTGTCCCAAATAAAATGAAAACTATCTACACGGGAAAGCTCCCGACAAGCAAAAGAAGAAAAAGAAAATCTTTTTGGGTTTTCTCAAACTAGACAGACACACGAAAAGAAAACGAGAAAAAGAAAATAAACTAGCATGGAAGATACAGTGGAAAAGTGTGAACACCGGCTAACAAAGTGAAAGCATACGCAAGAATATAAAGTCGGTGAGAACACGTACTCCTCCAATCTTAGGCTTTTGGCCTAACTTGGTCTACTCCCAAGGATGGTCCTGGCAAAACCCAAAATCATAATGCCGGTTATATGGGAGCGCTCCAGCCACTGCCTGAATAGCTGCCTCAGGGAGACGAGCAGCCTTTGCCTCCCTCTCAAACTCCTGTGCCTCTCCTCTGGTTATGTAATATCTCCGTTTTACCTGAAAGTCAAAGAAAGCAGGAGCAGGAAGGGTAATATGGAAAACACGCTGACGGTTAAATATCAATCGGTATAGGAGGGATTCATCATCCCTCTCAAGGAACTGGTAGCGTGTCAAAGCGACGCGATCAAGGAAAGTTGTATGAAGCGGGGGATCTCCTTCGCGGATGGGTACTCCAAGAAAATTTGCTATGCGAGTGCCATAGATCCCACCAAAGAAATCCCCTTCAATAGCATTCTTATTCAGCCTCCTTGCTATAATAGCTCCCATGTTGAAGCTTTTGTCACCTGTCAGTGCGCTCTTAAGGATACTAAGGTCGGGTGTGCAGAGGTGACAATGCTCAATCTTGCCATTAATGCATCTGCCTATGAAGAGGGCAAAGTAATGCAAGGCAGGAAAATGAATACTCCCCATGGTAGCTTGCATAATGTCTCTAGTTTCTCCAACTGTAATACCAGAGAAAAAATCTCTAACCGAAGATTTAGGAGGATCATTGATGCTACCCCAAGTAGGTATTTTGCAAATTGTATTGAAATCCTCTAAATCCATGGTATACATTTTATCATAGAGATCAAACAGTACCGATAGCTCACGGCCAGCTGAAAATTTGAATCTACGAACAAAAGAGGCAATGAGAGCAACATACTGTTCACATTTATCGGAGATGAATTCTTCGAGTCCGACGTTCTGAACAAGTGCATCAAATGCATCTTTGAAACCTGCCTCAATCATAAATTCATCAGAAGGCCATTCACATGGTTGTACCTGCACATCCCTAGGTTTTAAGGATCAGGCTCCCGAATTGCAAGACGGGGACCTCTCTTGCTTGAGGAACCACAATGAAAGTTTCTCCTGAACATCTTCCTTTTCTGAAATTTTCAGTGACCCTAAGGAAAAATGAACAAGGCTCAACTAAACTCGTAGCAACTACTCCAACAAGTGCCTAGAGACCATATTACGCATCAAAACTACTTGGGACCAGCTAGAATCAGCATGCAAAGCTCAAGGACATGGTCACCAAGGCAGCAAAAATACGCGGAGTATAAGGCACTAGGGCAAAAACTAATTGGACCAATGGAGGAGTCACTTACGAAGGAGTAATTTCCCCAAAACAGTTTGGAGAACGGTGATTTGAGGAAAGAGATCGAGAATCCCAGCAAGAGGAGCAAGAACACGGGTTTGAGCTGCGAAACAATTTTTTCTGGGGGTAGGAGAAGCAGATGAGAGCAAGAATGAGTGGAGGGGTGCCTGTGGGCCCCACAAGCCTGGGTGGCGCGGCCAGGGGGATGCCCGCGCCCCTAGGACTTGTGGCCCACTGGTGTGGCCCCTAGACAGACTCTTTGTCCCAGTATTTTACAAAAAAAACCAGAAAAAATCATACTTGATTTTCACAGCGTTCAAAGAACTTTTGTTTTCGGGGTACTTTTCTACCGGACGCTAAAACAGAAAACAGGGAAAAATAAACTAAATCTATCATTTTTCTTCTAAGCAACCTAAAGTGAAAGCTTGGAACAGAGGTTTGTGACTCCTCGATTCATCCATCTCATGGTCATCGAAAGAAATTCTTCAATGGGGTTGATCAAATCCCCTCGACAAAACTTCTTGAATCGCAAAAGAGAATGGAGAATTTTCGAGTAGTCACTAGGTCACCTCAATGGGGATGTGTATCTCCCCAACAAGCGAATCATACTTCATCTTGACGCGAGGAATAGGGCATTCGAAGCTCCCAATAAGAATCGATGAAGTTTTTTCGATAGCATTGATGCAATGTACTCGATATTGTTTCTTCGGAAAGTGCACCGTATGCTCATTACCGTTGACATGGAAAGTGACATTGCCTTTGTTGCAATCTATAACAGCCCCCGCGGTGTTTAAAAAGGGTCTTCCAAGGATGACAGCCATGGCATCGTCCTCGGGAATATCCAAGATAACAAAGTCTGTTAAGATGGTGGTGTTAGCAACCACAACATGCACATCCTCGCAAATGCCGATAGGGAAAGCAGTTGATATGTCGGCCATTTGCAGAGAGATTTTAGTGGGTGTCAACTTATCCAGTTCAAGCCTACGATAAAGAGAGAGAGGCATAACACTAACACCGGCTCCAAGATCGCATAACGCAGTTCTAACGTAGTTGCCTTTAATGGAGCAAGGTATAGTGGGCACACCGGAATCACCTAGTTTCTTAGGAGTTCCACCCTTGAAGGTATAATTAACGAGCATGGTGGAAATATCAACCTCAGGTATCCTCCACTTATTAGTCACAATATCCTTGATGTACTTAGCATACGAAGACATCTTGAGCATATCCGTAAAACGCATTTGCAGAAAGACAGGTCTGATCATTTCAACGAAGCGCTCAAAATCCTCATCATCCTTTTTCTTGGATGGTTTGGGAGGAAAGGGCATCGGTTTCTGAACCAATGGTTCCCTTTCTTTACCATGCTTCCTAGCAGCGAAGTCTTTCTTATCATATCACTTATTCTTAGGCTATGGGTTATCAAGATCAACAGGTTCAATCTCCACATCCTTATCATTGCTAGGTTGAGTATCTTCATGAACATCACTATTGACATTATCATTAGGCTCATGTTCATCACCATATTGTGTTTCAGCATCAGAGACAGAGGCATCATTTGGACTCTCAGGTGTAGCAGCAACAGGGTTGCTAGCGTGCAGGTTCCTATCATCTTTCTTCTTCTTTCTAGGATGACTAGGTGCATCAGTGCTAACTCCTTGAGAATCTTGTTCAACTCTCTTCGGATGACCCTCAGGATACAAAGGTTCATGCGTCATTCTACCGCCTCTAGTAACGACTCTGACGGAATTGTCATTCAACTCATTGAGCAAGTCATTCTGAGATTTAAGTACTTGTTCTACCTGAGTAGTAACCGTAGAGGCATGCTTACTCAGAAGCTTAAGATCATTGACATTTCTGTCCACACAAGCACTTAAATGACTAAGCGTACGGGCATTCTTTTCCAATTGTCTGCCAACATAATCATTGAAACTTTGTTGTTTGGCAACGAAGTTATCAAATTCATCCATGCATAAGCTAGCAGGTTTATCAAAAGGAACCTCACTCTCATCAAACCGACGTAGAGAATTTACTTCTACTACTTGTATCAGGTTATCGAGACCATGGATCTCTTCGATAGGTGGTAGATTTTTGACATCTTCAGATTTAATGCCTTTCTCTCGCATAGATTTCTTGGCTTCTTGCATATCTTCAGGACTGAGGAATAGAATACCTCTTTGCTTCGGAGTTGGCTTAGCAGGTGGTTCGGGAATAGTCCAAGCATTCTCATTGCACAAGATGTTATTCAGTAGAATTTCAGCTTGTTCTACGGTTCGTTCCCTAAAAACACTACCGGCACAACTATCTAGGTGGTCTTTGGAAGCATCGGTAAGTCCATTATAGAAGATATCAATTGTTTCATTCTTCTCAAGAGGGTGATCAGACAAAGCATTCAGTAGCTGGGTAAGCTTCCCCCAAGCTTGTGGGAGACTCTGTTCTTCAGCTTGAGCAAAGTTGTATATTTCCTGCAAGGCAGCTTGCTTCTTATGGGCAAGGAAATATTTTTCAGAGAAGTAGTAGACCATATCCTGGGGGCTACGCACACAACCACGAGAAAGAGAAGTGAACCAGGTCTTAGCATCATCCTTTAGCGAGAAAGGAAACAGCTTGAGCATGTAGTAGTGGCAGATCTTTTCCTCACTAGTGAATAGGGTGGCTATATCGTGCAGTTTGGTAAGATGGGCTACAACCGTTTCAGACTCATAATCGTGAAAAGGATCAGATTTGACTAGAGTGATTAACTCAGGGTCGACAGAGAATTCGTAATCCTTATCGGTCACAAAGATAGATGAAGTGGCAAACTTCGGGTCGTATTTCATCCTAGCGTTCAGAGATTTTTCTTTCCACTTGCGCAAAAGTTTATCAACATCATAGCTATCCTTACACGCAAGAAAATCCTCAGGTATCTCTCCCTCCATAACATATCGCGTATCAGGCATAACAGGAAATTCAGGCATAGTAGCAGGCTCTACTTCATTACTATCAACAGTTTCAGAAGTATCATCACGTCTAGCAGCAACTCTAGCAACTTGTGCATCAAGGAATGCACCTAGTGGCAACACAGTATCAGGCATAGCAGGCTTAGTATCAAGCATAGCATCATCACGCATAGTATCAAGCATAGCATCATGGACAACAGAAGTAGCATCATCAAGCACAGGCGACATATCAAGATTTCTAGCAGGAGGCAATGTCGCAAACTTACTCAAAACTGAAGGTGAATCAAGTGCAAAGCTAGATGGCAGTTACTTACCTCTCCTCATAGTGGAAGGCAAGATTTTAGTTCTTGGATCTTTCGGATTCCTCATAGTGATCAGCAGACGTCAATCCCAAGTGACTCAGAGAATATAGCTGTGCTTCCCCGGCAACGGCGCCAGAAAAAGCCTTGATGACCCACAAGCGTATGGGACCGCAGAATGCTTTCGAGGGTAGAGTATTCAACACAAATTTGTTGGTTCGCCAAGGGAAGCGAAAGAATAATATCAAGTATTAGCAGCTGAGTTTATCAGATTCAACCACACCTGAAATATTAGTGTCTGCAAGCAAAGTATTAGTAGCAAAGTAGTATGATAGCAACGGTGCCAGAAACGATCTGTTGACGGTAGACTATTCCTAACTGTTGTATCAATGGCGCCAGTAGGTTGCACATGGACGGGAAATATTCTTCCCCTGCAACGGCTCGAGAAAAGGTCTTGCAAGAAGTAGCAGCGGAGTAGCAAGGATAAGCAGTAGCAGAGTAACGGCAGTAGTGACAACAATAGAAACAGTAGCAGCAAAGTGGCCCAATCCCTTTTGTAGCAAGGGACAAGCCTAGACAAAGTAACATAGCGAGGACGAGTAGTAGAAGACTCGTAGGCAGTGGATCGGTGATGGATGAGTATGACGGATGTGATTCATCATGTAATAGCTATAACACGGAGAGATATGTAACTAGCTCCCGTTCGTCAATCTAATGTAGGCATGTATTCCGTATGTAGTCATATGTGCTTAGGGAAAAGAACTTGCATGACATCTATTGTCCATCCCTCCCGTGGCAGCGGGGTCCTAATGGAAACTAAGGGATATTAAGGTTCTCCTTTTAATAAAGAACCGGACCAATGCATTAACACATGGTGAATACATGAACTCCTCATACTGGTCATCTCCGGGAGTGGTTCCGGCTATTGTCACTCCGGGGTTGCCGGGTCATAACACATAGTAGGTGACTACAACTTGCAAGATAGGATCTAAAACACACATATATTGGAGACAACATAATAGGTTCATAGGGACAAGCATTAAGCATGGCAAAGTAGTAGCAACATCAATCTAGAACATAGTGGATTCTAGGGATCAATCCCCGTCAAAACTAACTCGATTACATGATAGATCTCATCCAACTCATCACCGTCCAGCAAGCCTACGATGAGATTACTCACGAACGATGAAGAGCATCATGGAATTGTCGATGGAGGAAGGTTGATGATGACGATGCCGATGATTTCCCCTCTCCGGAGCACGAAACGGACTCCAGATCTGCCCTCCAGATGAAGAACAGGAGGTGGCGGTGCCTCCGTATCGCAAAACGCGATGAAACCATCTCTCTGATTTTTTTCCGGGCGAGACGGAAAATATAGAGCTGAGTTTGGGGGCGGTGGAGCCACGTGGGCCCCACAATCCCTCACGACGCGGCCAGGGGGGGTGGCTGCGGCCTATGGGCTTGTGGCCCACTGGTCCACCTCCTCTGGTGGATCTTTGTGCAGGTATTTTTATTTTATTCCTGAAAAAATCTCCGTAAATTTTCAGGACATACCGAGAACTTTTATTTCTGCACAAAAACAACACCATGGCAATTCTGCTGAAAACAGCGTCAATCCGGGTTAGTTCCATTCAAATCATGGAAATTGGAGTCCAAAACACGGGCAAAAGAGTTCAGAAAAGTAGATACGACGGAGACATATCAGAGACCTCGGGGGAGGTCACAAGCCCCCTAGTCACGGCCTAGGGGCGCCTAGCAGGCTTGTGGGCCCCACGTGGCTCCTTTGGCCTACTTCTTTCGCCTATAAATTCTCAAAAATCCCGAAACCAAAGAAGGGAGCCATGAAAATACTTTTCCGCCGCTGCAAGGTTCTGTCTCCGCAAGATCCCATCTGGGGACCATTCTGGTGCCCTGTCGGAGGGGGGTTCGGACACGGAGGGCTTGTTCATCAACAACATTGCGTCTCCGATGATGCGTGAGTAGTTCACCGCAGTCCTTTGGGTCCGTAGCTAGTAGCTAGATGGCTTCTTCTCTCTCTTGGATCTTCAATACAAAGTCCTCCATGATCTTCATGGAGATCTATCCGATGTAACTTTCTTTTGCGGTGTGTTTGTCGAGATGCGATGAATTGTGGATTTATGATCAGATTATCTATGAATATTATTTGAATCTCCTCTGATCTCTTATATGCATGATTTCGTATCCTTGTAATTCTCTTCGAGTTATGGGTTTCGTTTGGCCAACTTGATCTATAATTCTTGCAATGGGAGAAGTGATTGGTTTTGGGTTCATACCGTGCGGTGTCCTCACCTAGTGACAAAAGGGGTAGTGCGGCACGCATCATATTGTTGCCATCAAGGGTAAAAATATGGGGTTTATATCATATTGCAGGAATCTATCCCTCTACATCATGTCATCTTGCTTAAGGCGTTACTCTGTTTGTTATGAACTCAATACACTGGATGCATCCTGGATAGTGGTCGATGCGTGGAGTAATAGTAGTAGATGCAGAAAGTATGGGTCTACTTGTCTCGGACGTGATGCCTATATGTACGATCATTGCCTTAGATATCATCATGACTTTGCGCGATTCTATTAATTGCTCGACAATAATTCGTTCACCCACCGTAATACTTGCTATCATGAGAGAAGCCTCTAGTGATCACTATGGCCCCCGAGTCTATTCCACATCATATATTCAGATATACAAAATTACTTTGTTGCACTTTTCATCTTCAGATCTCATCTTGCAAATAATTGTGAAGGGATTGACAACCCCTTTATAGCATTGGGTGCAGGTTTGTTTGTTTTTGCGCAGGTACATTGGTGCCTCATCTTGATACTCCAACTGGATTGATACCTTGGTTCTCAAACTGAGGGAAATACTTATCGCTATTGTGCTGCATCACCCTTTCCTCTTCAAGGGAAAAACTAACACAAGCTCAAGAGGTAGCAAGCACCTTAGCAGTAGCGCCGACTCGAATACAGTGCTACTGCTAGGCGTGGCTAGTGCCTACTTTTCACTCACCCACTCTCCCCCTCCCCCTTCCTCCCCCTTTGCCCACTGCCCTCCTTTCCCCTCTCCCCTCTCTAAGTTACTTCTCCACCATTATTGCACTTCTTCTTTCTTCCTTCTACCTCTCTTCTCTTCCCATTAATGCCACCTCCACCATAATTCTCCTCCATAAATGGTCTTTCTTCTTTATCTTCCTCATTTATTTGTCTCTTCGTCCTTCCATACATATATATCCCTTTCCCACTCCTAGATTTGTCTCATAGGTACCTATCTCATCTCTCTCTGTCTCCATTAGTTAGCTGGAGTCGTCTCTCCTCCCAACAATTAGATCTAGCTAGCTATAGCCATCCACTTTTGATCCCTAATGAAGGTGGCGAAGGCCTCATTTAACCGTCCTCGATCTCTCTTGGAAGATAGGTGAGTAAAAAGTTGACCATTTCAAGAATGGGAATATGTGTGTGTGTGATATGAAGGGATTTGTGCAAGTACATGCCCATGAGTTGCTTACGCTTAGCCAAAATGTCAATTTATTTCCGTATCAGTGAATTTCGAGCAAACTCGAGATGTCCTACTTTTAGGCAAGGTCACGCCAAATTTTTGTATGACTTTGATACATGCATTTTGTTTATAATCCTTTTGCTTGTTATACTGTGTAGTCGGTCTTGAAGGTGAGTGGAAGGAAGGTGGAGAGATACTTGCAATCCGTGGTGATGGACATGTATGCAAACAAATGGACTAGGATTAATGTCCGTGTACAAGATGCAACAGAGTCCTTTTGGACCCCTTTGATCGTGGCAGTTTGAAGGCAAACTGATACGTCTCCAACGTATCTATAATTTTTGATGGTTTCATGCTATTATCTTGTCAAACTTTGGATGTTTTGCATGCCTTTTATTTATTTTTTGGGACTAACTTATTAACTCAATGCCAAGTGCCAGTTCCTGTTTTTTCCATGTTTTTGACCCCTTTCAGAGGAGATTTTGAAACGGAGTCCAAACGGAAGAAAATCCCTGAAAAGATTTGTTGTGGAACGGAAGAAGATCGGGGAGGTTGGGAGCCAAGGCAAGGGAGCCCCAGGGGCCCCACAAGCCCCCACCCCGCGGCCAGGGGGAGGCCACGCCATCCAGGCTTGTGGGCCCCTTGAGCGTCCCCTCACCTAGGGGTTGCGCCTATATATTCCCTAAAAATCCCAAAAAAATTAGGAGATCATCGAAAGTACTTTTCCGCCGCCGCAAGATTCTCTCTCCTCAAGATCCCATATGGGGCACGTTCTGGTGCCCTGTCGGAGGGGGGGGGGGGTTTCGGACACGGAGGGCTTCTTCATCAACACCATGACCTCTCTGATGATGCGTGAGTAGTTCACCATAGACCTATGGGTCCATACCTAGTAACTAGATGGCTTCTTCTCTCTCTTGGATCTTCAATACAAAGTTCTCCATATGCAGTCGATGTGTGGAGTAATAGTAGTAGATACAGAAAGTATTGGTCTACTTGTCTCGGACGTGATGCCTATATGTACGATCATTGCCTTAGATATCGTCATGACTTTGCACGGTTCTATCAATTGCTCGACAGTAATTTGTTCACCCACCGTGATATTTGCTATTATGAGAGAAGCCTCTAGTGAAAACTATGGCCCCGAGGGTCTACTCCACACCATATTTTTAGCCTTACACTTTTTACTTCATTGCACTTTCTGCCTTCAGATCTCACTTTGCAAACAATCTTGAAGGGATTGACAACCCCTTTGAAGCGTTGGGTGCAAGCTTGTTTGTGTTTGCGCAGGTACTTTGGACTTGACGAGACTCCCCTTCTGGATCGATACCTTGGTTCTCAAACCGAGGGAAATACTTACTGCTCCTGTGCTGCATCACTCTTTCCTTTTCAAGGGAAAAACCGACGCAAACCACAGAAGTAACAAGAAGAATTCCTAGTGCCAAGGAAGGACTTTTGTTGCCGTAGCAGAAGAATTTCTGGCACCGTTGCCGGGGAGGAAGATCAAGTCAAGAACTCATCCAAGTAGGTGTCGCAAACTCATCTCTTGCATTTACTTTGTTTGCCAGTTGCCTCTCGTTTTCCTCTCCCCCACTTCACCAATTTGCCTTTTTCGTTCGCCTTTTCGTTCGCCCTTTTTCTCGCCCGCTCTTTGTTTGCTTATGTGCTTGCTTGCTTGCTGAAGTCACCATGAATGAAAACACCAAACTTTGTGACTTCTCGAATACTAAGAATAACGATTTTATTAGTACTTCGATTGCTCCCGCCACTAGTGCGGAGTCATACGAAATCAATACCGCTTTGCTGAATCTTGTTATGAAAGAGCAATTCTCTGGCCTTCCTAGTGAAGATGTCGCATCCCATCTCAATACCTTCATTGAGATTTATGATATGCAAAAGAAAAAAGATGTGGATAATGACGTGATTAAATTGAAGCCTTTTCCTTTCTCGTTGCGAGATCGTGCAAAAACTTGGTTTTCTTCTTTGCCCAAAAATAGTATCGATTCTTGGGATAAGTGCAAAGATGCTTATATATCCAAGTATTTTCCCCCGGCTAAGAATTTCAAGCAACTTGATCATGAACATGTTGCACAAGCTTGGCGGAGAATGAAGTTAATGATTAGAAATTGTCCCGCTCATGGCTTGAGCCTTTGGATGATTATTCAAATCTTTTACGCTGGTTTGAATTTAGCTTCTAGAAATATCTTGGACTCCGCCTTAGGTGGAACCTTCATGGAAATCACGTTAGGGGAAGCCACAAAGCTCTTAGACAACATCATGACAAACTACTCTCAATGGCACACTAAAAGGTCACCTACTAGTAAGAAGGTACAGGCTATAGAAGAAATTAACTCGTTGATTGCTAAGATGGATGAGTTAATGAATTTGGTTGCTAGTAGAAGTGCTCCTTTGGATCCTAATGATATGCCTTTGTCTTCTTTGATTGAGAGTAGTAACGCTAGCTTGGACGTTAATTTTGTTGGTAGGAATAACTTTGGCAACAACAATGCATTTAGAGGAAACTATGTTCCTAGGCCTTTTCCTAGTAACTCCTCTAATAACTTTGGAAACTCCTACAACAATACTCATGGAAATTACAATAGATTACCCTCTGATCTATAGAGTAATATCAAAGAGTTCATCAACTCTCAAAAGATTTTCAATGCGTCCATAGAGGAAAAACTACTCAAAATTGACGATTTGGCTAACAGCGTGGATATAATTTCTTGTGATGTTGATGCTTTGAAAGTTAGATGTGCGCCTCCCAAAATCAACATGGATGAAACTTGGAAAGCTATGCGTGTTTCCATGATTGAGAGCCAAGAAAGAACCGCCCAAATTCGTGCTAGACATGAATGGCTTAAAAAGGCGTGTTCTCGTGATGACTCCCATTGAATCTTTGTTTTCTTGTGTCAAACCTAATGATTATCGGGCTGGATATGAATCCACTTTGGTTGAAAAGGGCCCTAATGATTCGGAGTTCATCTATCTTGATGCTAAAAGCATTAAAAGTGGAGTAGAAGACGTTAAAACTTTGAGTAGTAATGCAATTACTACCATGGATTTCAAGGAATTCAATTATGATAGTTGCTCCTTGATTGAATGTGTTTCTTTGATGCAATCCATGTTGAACTCTCCACACGCTTATAGCCAAAACAAAGCCTTTACCGATCATATCGTCGAAGCTATGATAAATCTCTTGAAGAGAAACTTGAATTGGAAGTCTCTATCCCTAGAAAGCTTCATGATGAGTGGGAACCTACCATCAAAATCAAAATAAAAAACTATGAGTGCAATGCTTTGTGTGATTTGGGTGCTAGTGTTTCTGCGATTCCAAGGTCTTTATATGATGTTTTGGGTTTTAATGAGATTGAAGAGTATTCTCTTAATTGGCATCTTGCTGATTCTGTCAAGAAACCCATGGGAACGATCAATGATGTTCTTATTATTGCAAATAGGAACTATGTACCCGTGGATTTCATTGTGCTTGACATTTATTGCAATCCTACATTCCCTATTATTCTTGGTAGACCTTTCCTAAGGACTATTGGTGCTATCATCGATATGAAGGAAGGGAATATTAGATTTCAATTTCCTTGAAGGAAGGGCATGGAACACTTTCCTAGAAAGAAAATAAGATTTCCTTATGAATCCATGATGAGGGCCACTTATGGTTTGAGCACCAAAGACGACGATACGTGATTCTATCGCTTTTATGCCTAGCTAAGGGCGTTAAACAATAGTGCTTGTTGGGAGGCAACCCAATGAATTTATCTTTTTCTTTCTGTTTTGTTGCGTCCACACTTTCATAATTCTGTTGTGATTGTGTTTTTGTGTTTCTTTTTGTGTTTGAGCCAAGCAAAGCCTTTATGACTAGTCTTGGTAATGGTTGTTTGATCCTGCTGGAAAAAGACAGAAACTTTTCGCTCACGATATGATTTTTCATTGTTATTTAGAAAGAGATTTTGAGTTGATTCTTTTTGCCGCTGATTGATATACTTTTTTCCCAGGTCGTCGTAGTTTTTCAAAAAAATTGAGGTACCAGAAGTATACGAAGTATACAGATTGCTACAGACTGGTCTGTTTTTGACAGGTTCTGTTTTTGTTGAGTTGGTTGCTTGTTTTGATGAAACTATGGTTAGTATGGGGGGGGGCGTACTAGCCATGGAAAAGTGAGAATACAGTAGCCCATCATCAATATAGATGGAATTCAAGTTTGCTACAGTACCAAAAGAAGTGGTAGTTTGTTTTCTTGTACTAATGTTATCACAAGTTTCTGTTTAAGTTTTGTGTTGTGAAGTTTTCAAGTTTTGGCTGATATTCTCATGGACAAAGAGATGAGGAGTGGAAAGAGCTCAAGCTTGGGGATGCCCAAGGCATCCCAAGCCAAATTCACGGACACCAAAAAGCCTAAGCTTGGGGATGCCCCGGGAAGGTATGCCCTCTTTCGTCTTCAATCTATCGGTAACATTACTTGGAGCTATATTTTTATTCGCCACATGATATGTGTTTTGCTTGGAGCGTCTTGTATCATAGGAGTCTTTTTTTTGTTGTGTCACAATCATCCTTGCTGCACACCTTTTTGAGAGAGAGAGACATGCACTCATCGTGATTTTGCTAGAATGCTCATAGTGCTTCACTTATATCTTTTGAGCTAGATACTTCCACTCTAGTGCTTCACTTATATCTTTTGGTGCGTGATTTGGTAGTTGGCTTATGCTATGAAAGTAGTCCCAAATGTGCTAGGTACCCAAAGAGGATGCAAAAACCTCCATCTTCATGTGCATTGAGTAGAAAGAGAAGTTTCGATTCCTCTCAATTTGGTTTGAGACATGGATTCGGTAATATTAAGAGTTATGTTAGTGGGATGTTGTGAATCTAGAGATACTTGTGTTGGATTTAGTGATTCCCGCAGCATGCATGTTTGGTGAACCGTTATGTTAGGAAGTCGGAGCATAACTGATCTATTGATTGTCATGCTTTGTGTTGAGGTCTGGATCGCGCGATGGTTTACACCTACCAACCCTTCCCCTCGGAGTATGCATTTAGCACTTTGTTTCGATTACTAATAAAAACTTCCGCAAAAAGTATGTGAGTTCTTCATGACTAATGTGAGTCCATGGTATAGATGCACTTTCACCTTCCACCATTGCTAGCCTCTCTAGTGCTGCGCAATTCTCATCGGTGCACAAACCCACCAAGTTCCTTCCTCAAAACAGCCACCATATCTACCTACTATGGCATTTTCATAGCCATTCCGAGATATATTGCCATGCTACTACCACCGTCCCGTCTCATAACTTGTTCCGTCACTCTCATGTTGCCATTGCATGATCGTAAGATAGCTAGCGAGATGTTTCAACATCATACGCCATGCTACATCGTTGCACATCCCGGTACACTGCCGGAGACATTTCCTATAGAGTCATCACCATTTTGAGCTGTGAGTAAATAAAAGTGTGATGATCATCATTATTAGAGCATTGTACCATGTGAGGAAAAAAAGGGGCCAAAGAGCCCAAAAAAAGAGAAAAAAAGAGGCCTAAGATCCCAAATGAAAAAAAAGAAAAGAGAGAAAAAGAGAGAAGGGACAATGCTACTATCTTTTTCCACACTTGTGCTTCATGTTAGCACCATGTTCTTCATGATTGAGAGCTTCTTGCTTTGTCACTACCATATGCTAGTGGGAATCTTCATTTTATAACTTGGCTTGTATATTCCAATGATGGGCTTCCTCAAAATTTCCCTTGGTCTTCGTGAGCAAGCAAGTTGGATGTACACCCACTAGTTTTCCTTTTGAGCTTTCACATACTTATAGCTCTAGTGCATCACTTGTATGGCAATCCCTACTCATTCACATTGATATCTATTAATGGGCATCTCCATAGCCTATTGATACGCCGAGTCAGTGTGACCATATCCTCCTTTTTTGTCTCACAACCAACACCATGCTCTATTCCACCTATAGTGCTATATCCATGGCTCACCCTCATGTATTGCATGATAGTTATAAAAAGTTTGAGAAAGTAAGAGTGCAAAAACAATTACTTGGAAAATTCCGGGGTTGTGCATGATTTACATTACTTGTGTGATGATGATGGAGCATAGCCAGACTATATGATTTTGTAGGGATAACTTTCTTTGGCCTTGTTATTTTGAAAGTTCATGATTACTTTGCTAGTTTGCTTGAAGTATTACTGTTTTCATGACAATAGCAAACTATTGCTTTGAATCGTACGGATCTGAACATTCATGTCACGTGGAAGAAGTTGCAAAGGACAACTATGCTAGGTAGCATTCCACATCAAAAATTCATTCTTTATCACTTCCCTACTCGAGGACGTGCAGGAGTTAAGCTTGGGGATGCTTGATACGTCTCGAACGTATCTATAATTTTTGATGGTTTCATGCTATTATCTTGTCAAACTTTGGATGTTTTGCATGCCTTTTATTTATTTTTTGGGACTAACTTATTAACTCAGTGCCAAGTTCCAGTTCCTGTCTTTTCCATGTTTTTGACCCCTTTCAGAGGAGATTTTGAAACGGAGTCCAAACGGAAGAAAATCCCCGAAAAGATTTTTTCTCGAACGAAAGAAGATCGGGGAGCTTGGGAGCCAAGGCAGGGGAGCCCCACGGGCCCCACAAGCCACCACCCCGCGGCCAGGGGGGAGGCCGTGCCATCCAGGCTTGTGGGGCCCCTGAGCGTCCCCTCACCTAGGGGTTGCGCCTATATATTCCCTAAAAATCCCAAAAAAAATCAGG
The DNA here is from genome assembly GCF_904849725.1 of Hordeum vulgare subsp. vulgare. Taxonomy (NCBI): domain Eukaryota; kingdom Viridiplantae; phylum Streptophyta; class Magnoliopsida; order Poales; family Poaceae; genus Hordeum; species Hordeum vulgare. The sequence goes on along the minus strand of NC_058523.1, from coordinate 402,703,869 downwards.
AGATCATCGAAAGTACTTTTCCGTTGCCGCAAGCTTCTGTCTTCGTAAGATCCCATCTAGGGAACGTTCTGGTGCCCTGCCAGAGGGGCGATTCGGACACAGAGGGCTTCTTCGTCAACACCATGACCTCTCCGATGATGTGTGAGTAGTTCACCATAGACCTACGGGTCCGTAGCTAGTAACTAGATGGCTTCGTCTCTCTCTTGGATCTTCAATACAAAGTTCTCCATGATCTTCATGGAGATCTATCCGATGTAATCTTCCTTTGCGGTGTGTTCATCGAGATCCGATGAATTGTGGATTTATGATCAGATTATCTATGAATCTTATTTGAGTTTCTTATGATCCCTCTTATGCATGATTTCAAATCCTTGTAATTCTATTAGAGTTGTGGGTTTTGTCTAGCCAACTAGGTCTATGATTCTTGCAATGGGAGAAGTGCTTGGTTTTGGGTTCATACCATGCGGTGACCTCACCCAGTGACAGAAGGGGTAGCGAGGCACGCATCGTGTTGTTGCCATCAAGGGTAAAAAGATGGGGTTTTCATCATTGGTTTGAGATTATCCCTCTACATCATGTCATCCTGCTTAAAGCGTTACTCTGTTCGTCATGAACTCAATACACTAGATGCATGCTGGATAGCGATCGATGTGTGGAGTAATAGTAGTAGATGCAGAAAGTATCGGTCTACTTGTCTCAGACGTTATGCCTATATGTATGATCATTGCCTTAGATATCGTCATGACTTTGCGTGGTTCTATGAATTGCTCGATAGTAATTTGTTCACCCACAGTGATATTGCTATTATGAGAGAAGCTTCTAGTGAAAACTATGGCCCCCAGGGTCTACTCCACACCGTACTTTCAGCCTTACACTTTTTACTTCGTTGCACTTTCTGCCTTCAGATCTCACTTTGCAAACAATCTTGAAGGGATTGACAACCCCTTTGAAGCGTTGGGTGCAAGCTTGTTTGTGTTTGCGCAGGTACTTTGGACTTGACGAGACCCTCCTTCTAGATCGATACCTTGGTTCTCAAACTGAGGGAAATACTTACTGCTCCTGTGCTGCATCACCCTTTCCTCTACAAGGGAAAAACCGACGCAAACCAGAGAAGTAACAAGAAGAATTCCTAGCTCCAAGGAAGGACTTTTGTTCCCCTAGCACGAACCTGCTTATTAACGGTTTCATGGATGGATATACTTGGTGGATAAGTGTAGATGATGATGAGGATGTCCACATGGCAAGGAATAAGGACATGGGGCTAGACGAATAGATGACTAACTGACATGAAGACTATGGCGCTGGGCATGGCGGAGGGGAAGAGCCTAGACATGGCGGCGGAGAAGATTTTGGACAGGGCGAAGAAGATTTCAAACCTGGGGAGAAGAGGCGGCGGACACGCTGTAGTCTTCAATGCTACTAAGTTCAGTCGTGCAGGACCCTCATGTTCGAGACCTGCTTTGCAAGAGTATGACTAGCGAAAAAGCTGCTTCTAGAGAGGACGTCAATGTGGTGCAAGTGGAAGTAGACTCGAAGACTCCATTGTATGACGGTTGTGATCCCGAGGTGACCTGCTTGAGTTTCACGCTCGAACTTCTAAATATGAAGGCCCAAAAGAAATTGACAGACACAAGCCTCGATGAGCATTTGAAGTATCTACATATTGAAGTTCTTCCCTCAGGGAACCTGTGTCCTACTAGTGTCAAGGCCAAGAAGATCGTGTGCCCTCTTGATCTACCCCACATTAGATACCATGCATGCATCAACGATTGCATCATTTATCAGAAGGAGCACGCGGAAAACAACAACCGTGTGGTGTGGAATGCTTCTCAATACAAGAAGCCCGGGAAGAATTCTCCTCAGAAAGTTGTATGGTACTTACTGATTACTCCCCGTCTGCACCATTATTTTGTAAGGAAGCAAATATCGTGCGCTCGCACGCGGAGAGGGTGAATCCCGACGATGGAGATGATCCGAAGGTGAGACACCTTGCGGATGCTATCCAATGGCGAGCATCCAACACAGAATATCCGTTTTCACAGAAGATGCAAGGAATATCGTGCTTGGCGCGAGTACCGATGTCATGAATCCGTTTGGAAACCAGAATACCGACCAGCACATATGGTCTGTCTTTGTATGGATGTACAACCTCCCCCCATTGAAGTGCATGAAGAAAAACTACATACACATGAGCATTCTCATTCAGGGGCCAAAACAACTGGGAAATAATATTAACCTGTATCTCGGGCTACTGAAAAAGAGGAGCTAGACACGTTATGGAAAGCATCGGCCAAGACAGGGACGCCAAAAAAGGCGAGTATTTCTATATGAGAGCCATGCTGATAAGGACAGTGCACGACTTTTTCGGTTACGTATATGTCACAGGTCAGGTGTGCCATGGATATTGTGGATGCACCTGGTGCATGGATGATACGATGTCTCAACAGTTAACGTCAACGAAAGATGGTGGGTATGGGGAAATTGTGTACATGGGGCATCGAAGATGGCTTGATAACCCACAAGTATAGGGGATCACAACAGTTTTTGAGGGCAGAGTATTCAACCCAAATTTATGAATATTCTTGAGTATTAGCAGCTCAGTTTTCAATTCAACCACACCTGAAAGACTTAATATCTGCAACAAAGTATTTAGTAGCAAAGTAGTATGGAAGTAACGGTAACTGTAGCAAACATGCAGTAGAAGTTTTGTAGTGATTGTAACAATAGCAACACAAAAGTAACCTAGCAAAGACCAATATCTCGAAAGCTCGTAGGAAATGGATATGTGATGGATAATTATGTCGGATGGCATACATCATGCAACAGTCATAACATAGGGTGAGACAGAACTAGCTCCAATTCAACAATGTATTGTAGGCATGTATTCCATATATAGTCATACATGCTTATGGAAAAGAACTTGCATGACATCTTTTGTCCTACCCTCCCATGGCAGCGGGGTCCTAATTGAAACTAAGGGATATTAAGGCCTCCTTTTAATAGAGAACCAGACCAAAACATTAACACTTAGTGAATACATGAACTCGTCAAACTACGATAATCACTGGAAATAATCCTAGTTATTGTCACCCTCGGTGATGCGGATCATAACTCATAATAGGTGTCTAAAACTTGCAAGATAGGATCGATAACACATATATATTCATGAAAACATAATAGGTTCAGATCTGAAATCATGGCACTCAGGCCCTAGTGACAAGCATTAAGCATAGCAAAGTCATAGAAACATCAATCTCAGAACACAGTGGATACTCGGGATCAAAGCCTAACAAAACTAACTCGATGACATGATAGATCTCATCCTATCCTTCACCGTCCTGCAAGCCTATGATGGAATTACTCACAAACGACGGAGACCATCATGAAATTGGTGATGAAGGATGGTTGGTGATGACGACGGCGTCGATTTCCCCTCTCCGGAGCCCAAATCAGACTCCAGATTTGCCCTCCCAAGGAATAACACGAGGCGGTGGCGGCTCCGTATCATAAAACACGATGAACTCTTCTCTTTGATTTTGTCTCCCTGGATAGGAATATATAGAAGTGGAAACAAGGTCGATGAAGCCATAAGGCCCCCACAAGCCAGGGGGCGCACCCTAGGGGGGCCACGCCCTGCAAGCTTGTGGCCAGCTGGTGGCCCCTCTTTGGTTGATTTTTTTGCCAATAATTTTATTAATTTCAAAAACGCTCTCTGTAAATGTTTCAGGTCAATCTGAGAACTTTTATTTTTGCACAAAAATAACATCAAGACAATTATGTTGAAAACAACGTTAGTTCGGGTTAGTTCCATTCAAATCATGCAAATCAGAGTCCAAAACAAGTGCAAAAGAGTTTGGAAAAGTAGATACGTTGGAGATGTATCATGGCTCGAGAAGGATGACCCATGGAGAAACCGCCGAGATCCATTCAATGGTGAGACTGAGCGTTGAGGGCCTCCACATAAGAGGAGTGACGCCGAAATTGATGAGTTGTTGAAAAATTGAAAACAGTGCCCTGCGTCGGGAAAGATGAAAAATGTGCCGGATCTTCTGCTGAAGGTATGGAAAACAAGGTCTCTTTTCCAGGACTTGGACTACTGGCCCAACCTCGACACGCCTCATTGCCTTGATCAAATGCACATCACGAAGAATGTCCTTGAGAGATTGCTTGAAACAGTGATGAACATGCGAGATAAGACAAAGGATGGGACAAAGGCAAGAAGATACTTGGAATATTTGAAGATCATGGTATATCTCCACATGTCGTCCCGTAAAAAGTCCGACGAGACGGAGACGGAGAAGGAGGCGGGGGACAGGGGTAGAAAAGTCAACAAGAAGGAAGAGATTTATTGCCCCCTTCTTGCTTCACCTTAAGTCCGAAGGAGATCGATCAATTCATAAAGTGTCTTATGGGAATCAAAGTTAGTTCCGGTTACTATGGGAAGATAATAAGATTTCTAGACACCAAGAAGAAAAGGTTCATCCGGATGAAGTCTCATGACTGTCATGTAATGATGCCGCGAATGCTCCCGATTGCCATTAGAGGGATAATGGATAAGCATGTCCGTAACACGCTTACTGGTCTCTACAACTTCTTCGACGTTATATCTCGAAAGTCCATTAGTGTGAAGCAGCTCTGAAGGCTACATGAAGAGATCATTGTCATACTATGTGAGCTTCGGATGTACTTCCCACCCGCGTTCTTTGATGTCATGGTGCATCTGTGTGTCCACATCGTGGACGACATCATCGACCTCGGGCCGACATTCCTTCACAGCATGATGTCGTTCGAGAGGATGAATGGGGTCATCAAAGGATTCATTCATAACATGGCATGTCCCGATGGGAGCATCATCCAAGGGTACCTGACCCAAGAGTGCATCTCCCTTTGCGGTAATTATATAGGCATCAGTGACCCTATTGTTGCTTTGCCCGTAAAGAAGCGCCATGGGAGGCTTGGAGGAGAAGGACACACCAACGGTTGGAGGGAATTGCACGTGGACTACCCGGATCGACGGAACGACTTTGACATGGCTAACTTAGTAGTGCTACAACACCTAGGTGTGGTAGATGATTATGTGACACTACACAAAGAAACCATCACAAAGAAGTAGCATGAATAGGGGATGTGCAAGACGGACGTCGAAGTTACTATAGAGAACAACTCCACTTTCTTGTGTTGGTTCAAAGACCAAGTTCTTGCTTATCTCTGGGTAGAGGGTTGTTCGCACGGATTGCTCATATATGCTTTAGCACATGGCCCCACGCCGAACCTCGCTACCTACCAGGCATACGATATCAATGGCTACATGTTCTACACAAAGGCCAAATACATGAACAATAATTACCAAAACTCAGGGTTCATAATTAAATGCATGACCGACGCCAACGATGGCACAAATGGAAGATTCTACGGAAGGGTCGAAGAGATCTGGGAGCTTAATGATTGTGGACTGCGCAATGTGACGATGTTCCATGCCAGATGCGCTAAGGCCGTTGTAAGAGAAAACAAGTATGACACTACCATGTCTATACCCGACGCGATGAGGAGTACCATGAACGTCATTGCCAAAACTGAGCCATTGGTACACGCTAAGCACATGAAACAATGCTTCTTCATAACCGACCCGACCAATCCCAGCCGTGTTGTCGTGAGGAGACGCAAAAGGAGCATCGTCGGAATGGATGGAGTCGCCAACGAAGAATACTAAGACCAATATGGCAACCTGATGAGGGAAGATGACGATGACGATGAACCATACGTCAAAAGAAGAATCAAGACTGTATTACGTAAGACAGACCGTACTCCATGGTTTTGGAGAAGTCACAACGAGGATCTCAATTATTCGACAACGAACAAGAAAGGAAAGAGGCTCAATGTGAAACGTCGTCGACACAGCTGAGGAACCATCATTTATATATATGTATCTATTTTGTGTACACTATTAAGAAACTGTTATTGGTCAAATTATGTATACATCATATCCCCTTCAATTACCACCGCATGCATGGTTCCGGTGATATTCGCATGGTGTGGGAGGAGACGTTCTCGCCGTCGACTGCGTGCGAGGCTGTCGGGAGTAAAACAAAAAACAAAAATAAAAAAAAAGATAAATCAATACAAAAGAAAAAAAGAAAAGTAAACAGAAAAGGAATGGAAAATAATAAAAATAAAAGAAAATTTAGGGTTAGTAGTAGCGCCGAATTAGAACAAGCGCTACAGCCAAGTTAGTAGTAGCGCCGGATTGGAACGAGCGTTACAAATAAGTTAGCTATAGTGTTGGTTTGTAACCAGCGCTACTGCTATTTTGACTTAACCCTTGCACGGGCGTTTTCTCTCCCCCAATACCCCTATCCTCAAATCCTCTATCGCCACCATCGCCCTCTCCCCTGCCCGCCCTCAACCTCGCCGCCGATGCCCCTGCCCGCCCTCGACCTCGCCAACGCCCGAGCCTGTCCCGTAAGCCTCTTCCTTCCCATGCCCTCGTCTCTCTCTCTCTACCCCTCTCGTCTCTCTCTCTATCTCTCTCTCTCTTCCCACGAACCAACCTCCCCTGCCCCAAGAAGGACGACGACCTCGAGGCGACGATGGCATAGCCGAGCGAGTTCATCAGGACTGTGGCCATGCACATGTCACTCTTCTTTGCAATCGTGTTACTCCTCATCTCAGTCATCGTCACCCTGATCTTATACTATATATATGCTAGAACCGAGCTCGTCGTTGCTGTGCTTGTCTTGGGGAACGTAGGCATGGTTTTTGCCTTTAGCATTATGAGGATATTGCCTATCTCTTTGATGCCCACTACCCCGTCGTTGAAAATACAAGGGGACATTGGAGACTCATAGATAGGTTTGTCCAATTCTACGTTGATTTTTTTAAGGTGATAGTTTGCTCATCGAGCCAAAGTTCATGGTCGGTCACGAACATCTATGTGTGCCCTATTCTTTGTAGAGTTCATTTAGTAGTATTCTTAGCTATGTCAAATGCATGCCATATAATTTTATTCTGTTACTCCTTTTTCTTTTCTGTTAATGCAAATGTAAAACATATCAAGTTTTGAAATTTCCACAGCATGTCAAACTTACTTCAAGTATAATGGCAAACTCAATGTTGTAATGAGAATTGCCATGGAAGAATGTGCGATGCGTAGTTGCCATGGAGAGAATCTTTACGAGTTATTAACATGGAAACATTCTCGAGTAACTATCATGGAAAAATTATGTAGTAGTTGCCATGGTAGTATTTTCTATGAGTAGTTTGCGATGGATGATGACCCACAAGTATAGGGGATCAATCGTAGTCCTTTAGATAAGTAAGAGTGTCGAACCCAACGAGGAGAAGAAGGATCTGATAAACGGTTTTCAGCAAGGTAATAACTGCAAGCACTAAAAGTAGCGGTAACAAGTGATGGTGTCGTAAGGTGAAACGTAGCAAGCGAAAAGTAACAAGTGACAAGTATTAGCAACGGTGCAGCAAAGTGGAACAATCCCTTTTGTAGCAAGGGACAAGCCTGAACAAAGTCTTATAAGAGGAAAAACGTTCCCGAAGACACATGGGAATTTCTGTCATGCTAGTTTCATCATGTTCATATGATTGTCGTTCGTTACTTTGATAGTTTGATATGTGGGTGGACCGGCACTTGGGTATTGCCATTACTTGGACAAGCATCCCACTTATGATTAACCCCTCTCGCAAGCATCCGCAACTACAAAAGAAGAATTAAGACAACGTCTAACCATAGCATTAAACTAGTGGATCCAAATCAGCCCCTTACGAAGCAACACATAGACTGGGGTTTAAGCTTCTGTCACTCTAGCAACCCATCATCTACTTACTACTCCCCAATGCCTTCCTCTAGGCCCAAATATGGTGAAGTGTTATGTAGTCGACGTTCACATAACACCACTAGAGGAAAAACAACATACATCATACCAAAATACTGAACGAATATCGAATTCACATGACTATTATCAGCATGACTTATCCCATGTCCTCAGGAACAAAAGTAACTACTCACAAAGCACAATCATAATCAAGATCAGAGGTGTAATGAATAGCATCATGGATTTGAACATAAACTCTTCCACCAAGTAAGCCAACTAGCATCAACTACAAAGAGTAATCAACACTACTAGCAACCTTACAAGTACCAATCGTAGTCGCGAGACGGAGATTGGTTACAAGAGATGAACTAGGGTTTGAAGAGGAGATGGTGCTGATGAAGATGTTGATGGACATGACTCCCCTCCGACGAGAGTAGTGTTGGCGATGACGAAGGCGACGATTTCCCCCTCCGAGAGGGAAGTTTCCCCGGCAGGATCGTCCTGTCGGAGCCCTAGATTGGTTTTGCTCAAGTTCCGCCTTGTGGCGGCGGCGAATCCATGAAAAAGCTCCACCCTAATTTTTTCTCGGACGAAACCCTTCATATAGCAAAAGAGGGGGGCCAGTGGGCCACCAGGATGCGCACAAGCCCTGTTGCCGCGGCCAGGGGGGTAGGCCATGGCAACCAGGCTTGTGGGCCCCTCGCTGCTTCCCTCTGACACTTCTTTCACCCACTATTTTTTATATATTCCCAAAAAAATCCACGTTCATTTTCAGGGCATTTGGAGTTGCGCAGAATAGAGGACTTAGACTTGCTCCTTTTCCAGTCCAGAATTCCAGCTGTCGGTATTCTCCCACTTCAAATAAACCTTGCAAAAGAAGAGAGAAAAGGCATAAGTAAGGTTCCACAAAGTATAATAACAGTCCATAAAGCGATAAATATCAACATGAAAGCATGATGCAAAATGGACCTATCAACTCCCCCAAGCTTAGACCTCACTTGTCCTCAAGCGAAAACCAAGACCAAAAACATGTCTACATGTTTAGGATGAAGGTGTCTATAAAACATAATACAGACATGAGGGCATCATGATCACACATAGAATAACAATACATCATAGAGATTCTTATGGTAAAGTAACAATTCCTTCACAAAGCAAAGTATGAAAAAAAACCTTACCAAGAAGTAACCAACAATAGTCCATAGTCATTGAAGCAATTGTAATTTATCATAAGATCAGAAAGAGTCAAATAAGAGCTTGTAAGGAAAATCCACATACTAAATCATCTCTTTTGTTTTCCACAATTGTTACAACTCACGTGGTACTCATGATATCAAAGTTGCAGTTGGACATACAGAAAGATATGGGCTTATAATTTTTCCTCACAACCATTTACCTCAAGGGTAAAGTCAACAATAATAAAGCATAAGTACTAAGCTCCAAGTTGATATATGATTATAGATCTTTCCCAAGCATATGCCGTTCACCAAGAAAAAGGCTAAATAAGGAATTGGTGAAGATCACCATGACTCTTACAAAGGCAAAAAGTAAAGGTACAAGATAGGCCCTTCGCAGAGGGAAACAGAGGTTTTCATGCGCTTTTGAGGTTTGGATGTGTGTCCTCTTAGTGCGGAGGAACGTCACTTTATATTGCCTCCTGTGATAAAGAACTTTATTATGCAGTCTGTCGCTTTTATGTCTTCCTCATCACAGGTTCGTAAAAATCTTATTTTCCACAGACTAATAGATCATACATATTAGAGAGCAACTTTTATTGCTTGCACCGATGACAACTTACTTGAGGGATCTTATTCAATCCATAGGTAGGTATGGTGGACACTCATGGCAAAACTGGGTTGAAGGTTTATGGATGCACAAGTAGTATCTCTACTTGGTGCGGGAGTTTTGGCTAATATGAGGTGGAAGCAATCGTCACATGCTAAGGGATCTCTAATCATATAACATTGTTTGGAACCAAGCAAACACAATTCATTATGTTGTCTTCCTTGTCCAACATCTACTTCTAAGCATGTAATAGTTTGGTGAGTGCTCACAATTATAGAAAGTTTCTAAGATGTTATATTTATATGTGAACCTCTCTTTCCTTATTACTTCTTATTAATTGCATCAATGACTGAGGTCTATGTTGATCTACTCTCAACAAGTTTCAATCATCATACTTGTTATATGTGAAGCTATCACTTTCCATAAGATCATCTCATGATCTTACATGCTATCGTTCTTTTCATACTTTTGATCACGACACAAAACAAAGCCCTTGACAAAGATACTCTTTATTATATAGCTCGCAAGCTCGAATACATCGGGGGAGACACAAGGCAAAAGACTCAAACTAAAACACTAAAGACTTATTCCACCAAGAGAAGAAATAAAACTGAAAAGTAAAGAACTAAAGCAAATGTAAAAGCAAAAGATATAAAGATGATACGATACCAGGGCAACTCCCCCAAGCTTGGCAAAAGCCAAGGGAGTTGCCCATACCAATGCTTAGTTGTCTTACTTTGGTGGTGAAGGTGCTGGAGTTGCAACATGAGTTTGATCCTCCATCTTCGATTCCAGAAGAGCTATCAGTCTTTGATTTATACGTTTGAGATCTACGACATGGTTTTCCAGCAAAACAACTTCACGAGAAAGGGAAATATTGCGAGCACGAGTTGTTTCACAAAACCTCAAGAGTTCAATCAAGGATGGAGACAACACGTGGAGAAAGGGTTGGAGAAAATCTACTCCTTTAACGTCTTCAATGTTGAACATAGGTTGAGCTTCCTCCCTAGCTTGGGTTTTCTCCTTAGCTTTGTCCCTCGCTTCCGTGACTTCTACTCTTTTCAGATCAGCATCTACTTCTTCATGAACTTGAGGGAGATTATTCTCCCCAACAGATTCCTGAGACATCTTTTCTCTAAATCTACGGCAGACAACAGGCTTGAAACAAAAACAAAGGAAAACTGTGCGATACGAAGATCAAAACCCTCGGGCGTATATATAATGATTTTTTCTGGACCAGAAGGAGTGCTCCGCAAGAAAATGGAGTCCAGGAGGCACACGAGGTGCCCACAAGCCCTGTTGCCGTGGCCCGGGGGAGGCCGCGGCAACCAAGCTTGTGGCCGCCTCGTGCGCTCTTTGGACAACTTTTTATTTTTATAATTTTCCATAAATTCCAAAATAGAGAAAATTTCCTATTGGAAAAGTTTCGGAGTCCAATTACTTACCGAAACACATACCTCTTCGTTTTCAGGGTCTGAAACAGGCTGATAAACATCCCTTATGTATTCCTCTGGAGTTATGATATTGATGATATTGGTCTCAACATTTATGGGAGTACCAGAGATGTAATGCTTGATTCTTTGCCCATTTACCACTGTAGGAAAATTACCTTCCGTGTTATTGATTTTGATGGCACCGGAACGATATACTTCCTCGACAACGTAGGGACCTTCCCATTTAGAGAGAAGCTTGCCTGCGAAGAATCTTAAATTGTATAGCAGGACATAATCACCTACATTGAACTCTCATTTTTGTATTCTTTTATCGTGCCATCTCTCAACCTTTTCCTTGAACAACTTGGCATTCTCATATGCCTAGGCCCTCCATTCATCTAATGAGCTGATATCAAACAACCGCTTCTCACTGGCAAGTTTGAAATCGAAGTTGAGCTCTTCGATTGCCCAATAAGATTTGTGTTCCAGCTCAAGAGGTAAGTGACACGCCTTACCGTAAACCATTTTATACGGCGACATGCCCATGGGATTCTTATAAGCAGTCCTATAAGCCCATAGTGCATCGTCAAGTTTGCTAGACCAATTCTTTCGAGATCTATTGACGGTCTTTTGTAAGATCAATTTGATCTCCCTATTACTCAACTCCACTTGACCACTAGACTGAGGATGATAAGGAGATGCAACTCTATGGTTGACATCATACTTAGCGAGCATCTTGCGGAAAACACCATGAATGAAGTGTGAACTGCCATCAGTCATCAGATATCTAGGGACTCCAAATCTTGGGAAAATGACTTCTTTAAGCATCTTAATAGAGGTGTTCTGATCAACATTTCTAGTGGGGATAGCTTCTACCCACTTAGTGACATAATCCACGGCAACTAAGATGTGAGTATACCCATTGGAACTCGGGAAAGGTCCCATATAATCAAAGCCCCAGACATCAAATGGTTCAATGACAAGTGAATAGTTCATAGGCATTTCCTGATGCTTATTGATATTCCCTATTCTTTGACATTCATCACAAGACAAGACAAACTTATGGGCATCCTTGAAGAGAGTGGGCCAATAGAAACCTGATTGCAATACCTTATGAGCAGTTCTGTCTCCAGCATGGTGTCCTCCGTAGGCTTCGGAATGACACTTCTGCAGGATTTGTCCCTGTTCATGTTCAGGCACACAATGTCTCATAACACCATCTACTCGTTCCTTATAAAGGTGAGGATCATCCCAAAAGTAGTGTCTCAAATCAAAGAAGAATTTCTTCTTTTGCTGGTAGGTGAAACTGGGTGCTATGTATTTGGCTACAATATAGTTTGCGTAATCAGCATACCACGATGCACTATGTGAAGTGCGGGTGACATTCAGTTGCTCATCAGGAAAACTGTCATCAATAGGTCGTGGGTCATCAAGGACATTCTCTAGCCTAGACAAGTTATCTGCTACAGGGTTATCAGCACCCTTTCGATCAATAATGTGCAAATCAAATTCCTGTAGCAGGAGAACCCATCTGATTAGCCTAGGCTTAGCATCCTTCTTCTCCATAAGGTACTTAATAGCAGCATGATCAGAGTGAATAGTGACTTTGGAGTCAACTATATAAGATCTGAACTTTTCACATGCAAACACTACTGCTAAAAACTCTTTCTCCGTAGTGGCAAAGTTTCTTTGGGCACTGTCTAGAGTTTTACTAGCGTAGTGAATGACCTTCAACTTCTTGTCAACTCTTTGTCCTAGAACAGCACCAACAGCATAATCACTAGCATCGCACATGATTTCAAAGGGCAAGTTCCAATCAGGTGGTTGAACAATAGGTGCGGTTATCAAGGCCTTCTTAAGTATTTCGAAAGCTTCCTCACAATCCTCATCAAAAACAAAAGGAACATCCTTCTGCAAGAGGTTGGTAAGAGGCCAAGAAATCTTAGAGAAGTCTTTAGTGAACCTTCTATAGAAACCAACATGACCTAGGAAACTTTGTATACCTCTGATATCTGGGGGGCAAGGCATTTTCTCAATTGCATCTACCTTAGCCTTATCAACTTCAATGCCTTTCTCAGAGATTTTGGGTCCTAAGCCGATGCCTTCATTAACCATGAAGTGGCACTTCTCCCAGTTCAAGACGAGGTTGGTATCTTTGCATCTCTGTAAGACTCGATCAAGGTTGCTGAGGCAATCGTCAAAGGAAGAACCATAAATGGAGAAATCATCCATGAAAACCTCAACAATCTTTTCACAAAAGTCAGAGAATATAGCCATCATACATCTTTGAAAGGTGGAAGGTGCATTGCACAAGCCAAAAGGCATACGTCTATAAGAAAAGGTACCGAAGGGGCATGTGAAACTGGTTTTCTCCTGATCAGATTGTGCAACAGGTATTTGCGAGAAACTTGAATAACCGTCTAGAAAGCAGAAGTGTGTGTGTTTAGATAGCCTTTCTAGCATTTGGTCGATAAACGACAAAGGATAATGGTCTTTCCTGGTTGCCTTGTTCAGTTTCCGGAAGTCTACCACCATCCTATAGCCAGTAATAATCCTCTGTGGGATTAGTTCATTCTTATCATTAGGAACGACGGTGATACCTCCCTTCTTAGGTACGCAATGTACTCGACTTACCCAATCACTATGAGAAACAGGATAAATGATTCCTGCTTCCAGAAGCTTTAATATTTCTTTTCTCACGACCTCTTTCATCCTCGGATTTAATCTCCGTTGACGATCAGCAACTGGCTTAGAATCAGGATCGGTTTTAATCTTGTGCTGACACAGAGTGGGACTAATACCCTTTAGATCATCAAGAGTATATCCAATAGCAGCACAGTGCTTCCTCAAAGTTTTTAATAACTTCTTCTCTTCGTGATTCTAGAGGTGAGCACTAATAATAACAGGATATATCTCCTTCTCATCAAGGTAGGCATACTTAAGAGTATGTGGTAACTGTTTAAGCTCGAACACAGGATCACCCTTTGGTGGGGGAGGATCCCCAAGCAGTTCAACAGGCAGATTATTCTTAAGAATAGGATATTGTTCTAAAACAATTTTATCTATCTCATCTCTTTCATCCATATGCATATCATTTTCATGCTCAAGCAGATATTGCTCAAAAGGATCCGTAGGAGGTACGGCAATAGAGGCAAGAGCAATGATTTCAACCCTACCAAACGACTCTTTTTCATGGGGTTGCCTTCCAAACTTGGAGAAGTTAAATTCATGAGACACACCCTCGAAACTAACAGTGACAGTCTGTTTAATGCAATCAATGTGAGCATTGACAGTGTTGAGAAAGGGTCTACCAAATATGATGGGACAAAAGCTATCTTGTGCAGTAGCAAGGACGAGGAAATCAGTAGGATACTTCGTCTTACCACACAAGACTTCTACGTCTCTCACAATTCCCACAGGGCAGATAGTGTCTCTATTAGCTAGCGTAATAGTGACATCAATGGGTTCTAACTCAGCAGGTGCAATCTCATCTTTGATTTCATCATATAGGGACCGTGGTATTGCACTAACACTAGCACCCATATCACATAAACCATGATAACAGAGATCTCCTATCTTGACAGAAACAATAGGCAGGCCAACTACAGGTCCATATTTGTCTTTCGCGTGAGGTTTAGCAATTATAGCGGAGTCCTCACAGAATTTGATAACATGCCCGTCTATGTCTTCGGCTAAGAGATCTTTGATAATAGCAACACTAGGTTCAACTCTAATTTCCCCAGGGGGTGCAAGTGGTCTAATGTAACCCCTACGTATCACAGTTGGAGCTTTAGAATATTCCTTTTTCCTAGCAGGGTAAGGTGATTTCTCAGCGTAGGCACAAGGAACAGTAGGATTACTAAAGGCAATGACTTTCTCTTCAACTCGATTGGCTTTAACTATGTTGACTTCTATAGGAGGATGATACTTAAACCACTTTTCTTTGGGAAGATCAACATGAGCAGCAAAAGATTGACATAGAGAAGCTACTATCTGAGAGTCAAGTCCATACTATCTGAGAGTAAAATCTCTAGAAGTGTTTGTTTCAAGAAAAGATTTAACGCAATCAAACTGGAAATTCATACGTGAGTCCTTACCTTCTTCAAGCTCCAATCTTCAGAGTTACGTTTGATTCTTTCCAATAAATTCCACTTGTGGTCAATATCCTTCTTCATAAAAGAACCGGTACAAGAAGTGTCAAGCATGGTACGATCTTCATGAGAAAGCCGAGCATAAAAGTTTTGAGTGATAATTTCTCTCGGGAGCTCATGATTGGGGCATGAATATAGCATTGATTTAAGCCTCCCCCAAGATTGAGGTATTCTTTCCCTGTCATGAGGACAAAAGTTATAAATATAATTCCGATCTCGATGTAGTTTTGATGAAATTTTTGATGAAATTCCAATTTCAACCGATTGTAGTCCCATGATCCAGTATCATCACATAGCCTATACCATGTCAATGCCTTATCCTTCAAAGATAAAGGAAATACTTTCTTATTTACCTCATCCTTGGGCAAACCTGCAAGCTTAAATAAACCACAAACTTCATCTACATAGATAAGATGCAAGTCTGGATGTGCAGATCCATCTCTTGTAAATGGATTAGCCAGCAGTTTCTCAAGCATACCCGAAGGGATTTCATTAAAGATATTTTCAGTAGGTACCTCAGGTTGAGGAACAACTCCTCGTGCTTCCGTTTGTGGTGAAGATACCCCGAACAAACTCCTCAAAGGAACAGTTTCCATAGTGACAAGTGACAATAAATTTCAGCACAGTATATAAATGTTTCCTTACCAAATTCCACTTACCAAAGGCGCTTCCCTCCCCGGCAATGGCGCCAGAAAAGAGTCTTGATGACCCACAAGTATGGGGGATCAATCGTAGTCCTTTCGATAAGTAAGAGTGTTGAACCCAACGAGGAGAAGAAGGCTCTGGTAAACGGTTTTCAGCAAGGTAATAACTGCAAGCACTGAAAGTAGCGGTAACAAGTGATGGTGTCGTAAGGTGAAACGTAGCAAGCGAAAAGTAGCAAGTGACAAATAGTAGCAACGGTGCAGCAAAGTGGCCCAATCCATTTTGTAGCAAGGGACAAGCCTGAGAAAAGTCTTATAAGAGGAAAAACGCTCCCGAGGACACACGGGAATTTCTGTCATGCTAGTTTCATCATGTTCATATGATTCGCGTTCGTTACTTTGATAGTTTGATATGTGGGTGGACCGGCGCTTGGGTACTGCCCTTACTTGGACTAGAATCCCACTTATTATTAACCCCTTTCGCAAGCATCCGCAACTACGAAAGAAGAATTAAGACAACGTCTAACCATAGCATTAAACTAGTGGATCCAAATCAACCCCTTACGAAGCAACGCATAGACTGGGGTTTAAGCTTCTGTCACTCTAGGTACCCATCATCTACTTACTACTCCCCAATGCCTTCCTCTAGGCCCTAATATGGTGAAGTGTTATGTAGTCGACGTTCACATAACACCACTAGAGGAAAAACAACATACAACATATCAAAATAGCGAACGAATATCAAATTCACAAGACTATTATCAGCATGACTTATCACATGTCCTCAGGAACAAAAGTAACTACTCACAAAGAAAAATCATAATCATGATCAGAGGTGTAATGAATAGCATCAAGGATCTGACCATAAACTCTTCCACCAAGTAATCCAACTAGCATCAACTACAAAGAGTAATCAACACTACTAGCAACCTTACAAGTACCAATCGGAGTCGCGAGACGGAGATTGGTTAGAAGAGATGAACTAGAGTTTGGAGAGGAGATGGTGCTGATGAAGATGTTGATGGAGATGACTCCCCTCCGACGAGAGGAGTGTTGGTGATGAAAAATGCGACGATTTCCCCCTCCGGGGGGGAAGTTTCCCCGGCAGGATCGTCCTACCGGAGCCCTAGATTGGTTGTGCTGAAGTTCCGCCTCGTGGCGGCGGCGAATCCACGAAAAAGCTCCACCCTGATTTTTTCTCGGACGAAACCCTTCATATAGCAAAAGAGGGGGGCCAGTGGGCCACCAGGGTGCCCACAAGCCCTGTTGCCGCGGGCAGCGGTTAGGCTGCGGCAACTAGGCTTGTGGGCCCCTGGCTACTCCCCTCTGACGCTTCTTTCGCCCACTATTTTTTATATATTCCCAAAAAAATCCACGTTGATTTTTAGGGCATTTGGAGTTGCGCATAATAGAGGACTCATACTTGCTACTTTTCCAGTCCAGAATTCTAGCTGCCGGTATTCTCCCACTTCAAATAAACCTTGCAAAATAAGAGAGAAAAGGCATAAGTAAGGTTCCACAAAGTATAATAACAGTCCATAAAGCGATAAATATCAACTTGAAAGCATGATGCAAAATGGACGTATAATTGGACATATTTGCTATGAGTACTTGCCATGGAAAATTTGTGGAGCAATTTCCATGGCAATTTTTGAAAGTTTCTAAAACATGGCAAACTTGCCATCCTTCAAATAGTTTGCCACCATTTTCCTCAAATGTATTTTTTTATTGATGTACCGTAAGCTTACTACATGGTTCATAGCACAATTTGTTTATGTATCATGTCAAAGACATGGTTAAAGTAATTCTTTCTATATAAACAAAGAATAAGATTGATGTTATATGATATATGTCATTGATGTTCATTTGCATATTCCATTATTGTTGATAATATCTTTTATTTACAATTGTTGAATATCATATGATTAATGTTGGTTGAATGGACAATCCTCGAAGAATATCCAGGTGGCCTATGTTTTGCCGGAATGTTGATTCATTTCCGTTCCAGCAAATTTCACGCGCTCGATATGTCCACTTTTTAGCAAAGGCCGTGCCAAAATTTCCGGCAGGACTTGTGCTAGAAACTATGACATATGGAGTGCCCGGGATTTGACGGAAGGGGAATGAGTCAACATTCTGGCAAAATATAGGCCCTTTTTTCTTCATTATTCATTTTATTCGGTCTAGAATTAAACTAGCATACTTAATTAATCATAGGAAACATGTCTATCCACGAGGAAGCCGGGGGTTCTAGTCACCCCGAAAAAGACCCCGTCGATGTAGCAAATCATTATTTCAAATACCTAGACGACCACCGGTTGCGACTGTAGGGTGGTAGTGTTGGAAATATGCCCTAGAGGAAATGATAAAATAGTTATTATTATATTTCCTATTTCAAGATAATCGTTTATCTTGCATGCTATAACTGTATTGAATGGAAACATAAATGCATGTGTGGATATATAGACAAAACTGTGTCCCTAGTGAGTGTCTAGTTGACTAACCTGTTCATCAAGGATGGTTAAGGTTTCGTGGCCATAGACAAAGTGTTGTCACTTGTTGAGGGGATCACATCATTAGGAAAATGATGTGATGGACAAGACCCAAACTATGAACGTAGCATATGATTGTGGTATTTTTTGCTATTGTTTTCTGCATGTCAAGTATTCATTCCTGTGAGCATGAGATCATGTAACTCACTGACACCGAAGGAATGCCTTGTGTGTATCACACGTTGCAACGTTACTAGGTGACTATAAAGGTGCTCTACAGGCATCTCCGAAGGTGTCCGTTGAGTTAGCACGGATCAAGGCTGGGATTTGTCACTCCGTGTGACAGAGAGGTATCTCGGGGCCCACTCGGTAATACAACATCACATATAAGCCTTGCAAGCAATGTGGCTAAAGATTTAGCCACGTGATCTTGCATTACGGAACGAGTAAAGAGACTTGCCGGTAACAAGATTGAAATAGGTATGGAGATACCGATGATCGAATCTCGGGCAAGTAACATACCGAAGGACAAAGGGAATGGTATACGAGATTATATGAATCCTTGACATAGAGGTTCAACCAATAAGATCTTCGTAGAATATGTAGGATCCAATATGGACATCCAGGTCCCACTATTGGATATTGACCGGAGAGTGTCTCAAGTCATGATTGCATAGTTCTCGAACCCGTAGTGTCTGCACACTTAAGTTTCGGTGACGTTTTGGTATAGTTGAGTTATAGGAGCTGGTGACCAAAGTTTTGTTTGGAGTCCCGCAAGAGATCTCGGACGTCACGAGGAGTTCCGGAATGGTCTGAAAACAAAGATTGATATATAGGAAGTTGATATTTGGATTCCAGAAGAATTTCACGCATTGCCGGCAGTGTACCGGGAGTGGCGAATGGGTGCCGGGGGCCCACCAGGTGGGCCCACCACTCCCCAAGAGGGCCACAAGGACTTGATGGTGGCGCAATAGCTCTTAGTGGGCTGATTAGTCAACCAAAGAAAGATCATGAGGTAAAATTGGAAAAATCAAAAGAGGTGGACAACTTGGGGAGGAGTCCTACTCCAAGTAGGATTGAAGGAGGACTCCTCCTCTCTAGCTTCGGCCAAGCCCAAGGAGGTTCTCCTTGGTTCTCAAGGCTAGACCCTCCTTCCTCCTATATATACTAGAGGTTTTAGGGTTTTTGAGACACAAATTCATCCACGTGCAACCCTCTCCTCTAGTTTGTAGTTCCTCCTCTAGATCGGATTTCTGCGGTGCTTAGGCGAAGACCTGCAGGAATAGACCACCACCATCACCGGTGCACCATCGTGCTGCCGGAGAACTCATCTACTTCCCCGCCTATCTTCTGGATCAAGAAGGTGGATATCGTCATCGAGCTGTACGTGTGCTGAACGCGGAGGTGGCGTCCGTGCGGTGCTAGATCGGGACGGATCGTGGGACGTCGACGATTTGGATCGCGAAGACGTTCCACTACATCAACCGCGTTTCTTAATGATTCGCTCTTAGTGATATACAAGGGTATGTAGATCCGATCTCCCTCTTGTAGATGATCATCACCATGATAGGTGTTCGTGTGCGTAGGACTTTTTTCCCCATGAAACATTCCCCATAGTGGTATCAGAGCTAGGTTCATGCGTAGATGAAATATCGAGTAGAACACAAAAGCTTTTGTGGGTGTTGATGTTTGATTTTCTACCCTCCTTAGTCTTTTTTCGGTTCAGCGGTATTGTTCGGTTGAAGCGGCCCAGACCAACCTTACTCGTACGCTTACGAGAGACCGGTTTCATCGACTAACATGCAACTTGTAGCATAAACATGACTGGAGGGTGTTTGTTTCTTCAACTTTAGTTGATTTGGATTTGACCGAGGCGGTCCTTGGAGAAGGTTAAATAGCAATTTTGCATATCACCATTGTGGCTTTGTGTAAGTAAGACGCAACAACAAATGAGAGGACGTCTAACTTGTTTTTGCAGGGTATGCATGTGATGTGATATGGCCAAAGACATGATGTGATATATTGGATGTATGAGATGATCATGTTGCAATAGTTAAATATCGACTTGCACATCGATGCTACGGCAACCGACATGAGCCATATGGTTGTCTTTAAACTAACGTTTGTGCTTGCAGATGCGTTTACTATATTGCTAGGTAGTAGCTTTAGTAGTGATAACATAGATAGCACGAGAACCTCGATGGCATCACAATGATGGAGATCATGGTATGGCGCCGGTGACGGCAAAGATCATGCCGGCGCTTTGGTGATGGAGATGAAGAAGCAGAAGATCATGGCCATATCATGTCACTTATGAATTGCATGTGATGTTAATCCTTTTATGCACCTTATTTTGCTTAGAACGACGGTAGCATTATAAGGTGATCCCTCACTAAAATTTCAAGATAAAATTGTGTTCTCCCCTACTGTGCACCATTGCGACAGTTCGTCATTTCGAGACACCACGTGATGATCGGGTGTGATAAATTGAACGTTCACATACAACGGGTGAAAAATAGTTGCACACATGGAACACTCGGGTTAAACTTGACGAGCCTAGCATGTATAGTCATGGCCTCGGAACACAAGAGACCAAAAGGTCGAGCATGAATCATGTAGTAGATATGATCAGCATGGAGATGTTCACCACTGAAACTATACTCAACTCACGTGATGATTGGACTTGAGTTAGTGAATTTGGATCATGCAACACTCGAATAACTAGAGGGATGTCTATTTGAGTGGGAGTTTATAAGTAATATGATTAGCTAAAATCAATTGTCTTGAACATAGTCTAAGTAATCATTGCAAAATTTGATGTTGTAGATCAATGGCTCGCGCAGTACCAACCCTGAATTTCAATATGTTCTTAGAGAAAGCTAAGCTGAAAGATGACGGTAGCAACTTTGTAGACTGGGCTTATAAAAAAAGGCTTATCCTTCAAGCTGGGCTAAAGAATTATGTCCTTCATGCAACGCTAGGAGATGAACCACCCGCTACGGCTGAACAAGATGTTTTGAACACTTGGCAAGCTCGTAAGGATGACTACTCACTAGTTCAATGTGCAGTTTTGTATGGCTTAGAACCGGGACTTCAACGACGCCTTGAACGTCATGGAGCATATGAGATGTTCCAAGAGTTGAAGTTCATATTCGAGAAGAATGCCCGGATCGAGAGGTATGAGACCTCCGATAAATTCTATGCTTGCAAAATGGAGGAGAATTCGTTTGTCAGTGAACATGTGCTCAAAATATCTGGGTACTCAAACCGTCTAGCTGAGCTGGGGATCGATCTCCCGCAAGAAGCTATCACTAACAGAATTATTCAATCACTGCCACCTAGCTACAAGAGCTTTGTGTTGAAAAATAATATGCAAGGGATGAATAAGTCACCCGGCGAGTTATTTGCGATGCTGAAAGTCGCTAAGTCAGAAATCCGGAAAGAACATCAAGTGTTGATGGTCAATAAGACCACTAGATTCAAGAAGAACGACAAAGGCAAGAAGGGTAACTCCAAGAAGAGTTGCAAAACTGTTTCCCCTCCAATGAAGAAACCCAAGGCTCGGCCTAAGTGTTGGAATTATGCCCTAGAGGTAATAATAAATATAGTTATTATTATAATTCCTGTATCAAGATAATTGTTTATTATCCATGCTATAATTGCATTGAATGAAGACTCATTTACATGTGTGGATACATAGACAAAACACTGTCCCTAGCAAGCCTCTAGTTGGCTAGCCAGTTGATCAACGATAGTCAGTGTCTTCTGATTATGAACAAGGTGTTGTTGCTTGATAACTGGATCACGTCATTAGGAGAATCACGTGATGGACTAGACCCAAACTAATAGACGTAGCATGTTGATCGTGTCATTTTATTGCTACTGTTTTCTGCGTGTCAAGTATTTGTTCCTATGACCATGAGATCATATAACTTACTAACACCGGAGGAATGCTTTGTGTGTATCAAACGTCGCAACATAACTGGGTGACTATAAAGATGCTCTACAGGTATCTCCGAAGGTGTTCGTTAAGTTAGTATGGGTCGAGACTGGGATTTGTCACTCCGTGTGACGGAGAGGTATCTCGGGCCCACTCGGTAATACAACATCACACATAAGCCTTGGAAGCAATGTGACTTAATGTAAGTTGCTGGATCTTGTATTACGGAACGAGTAAAGAGACTTGCCGGTAAACGAGATTGAAATAGGTATACGGATACTGACGATCGAATCTCGGGCAAGTAACATACCGAAGGACAAAGGGAATGACATACGGGATTATATGAATCCTTGACACTGAGGTTCAAACGATAAGATCTTCGTAGAACATGTAGGATCCAATATGGGCATCCAGGTCCCACTATTGGATATTGACCGGGGAGTCTCTCGGGTCATGTCTACATAGTTCTCGAACCCGTAGGGTCTGCACACTTAAGGTTCGACGTTGTTTTATGCGTATTTGAGTTATATGGTTGGTTACCGAATGTTCTTCGGAGTCCCGGATGAGATCACGGACGTCACGAGGGTTTCCAGAATGGTCCGGAAACGAATATTGATATATAGGATGACCTCATTCGATTACCGGAAGGTTTTCGGAATTACCGGGAATGTACCGGGAATGACGAATGGGTTCTGGGAGTTCACCGGGGGGGCAACCCACCCCGGGGAAGCCCATAGGCCTTGGGAGTGGCGCACCAGCCCTTAGTGGGCTGGTGGGACAGCCCAAGAGAGGCCTATGCGCATTGGGAAGAAAATCAAAGAGGAAAGGAAAAAAAGAAGGAGGTGGGAAAGGGAAGAAGGACTCCACCTTCCAAACCAAGTACAATTCGGTTTGGGAGGGGGAGACCTTCCCCCTTGGCTCGGCCGACCCCCTTGGGAGTCCTTGGACCCCAAGGCAAGTCTCCCCCCTCCTCCTCCTATATATAGTGGGGTTTTAGGGCTGATTTGAGACAACTTTTCCACGGCAGCCCGACCACATATCTTTACGGTTTCACCTCTAGATCGCGTTTCTGCGGAGCTCGAGGCGGAGCCCTGCTGAGACGATATCATCACCAACCTCCGGAGCGCCGTCACGCTGCCAAAGAACTCTTCTACCTCTCCGTCTCTCTTGCTGGATCAAGAAGGCCGAGATCATTGTCGAGCTGTACGTGTGCTGAATGCGAAGGTGCCGTCCGTTCGGCACTAGATCGTGGGACTAATCGTGGGACGGTTCGCGGGGCAGATCGAGGGACGTGAAGACGTTCCACTACATCAACCACGTTCACTAACGCTTCTGCTGTACGGTCTACAAGGGTACGTAGATCACACATCCCCTCTCGTAGATGGACATCACCACGATAGGTTAAGCTTGACGAGCCTAGCATGTGCAGACATGGCCTCGGAACACATGAGACCGAAAGGTCGATCATGAATCATATAGATGATATGATTAGCATAGGGATGTTTACCACTGAAACTATACTCAACTCACGTGATGATCGGACTTGAGCTAGTGTAAGTGGATCATGAACCACTCAAATGACTAGAGAGATGTACTTTTTGAGTGGGAGTTTAGCGAATAATTTGATTAAGTTAAACTCTAATTATCTTGAACATAGTCTAAGTCCACTTTGAATATATTTGTGTTGTAGATCATGGCTCACGCGACAGTCATCCTGAATTTTAATACGTTCCTAGAGAAAGCTAAGTTGAAAGATGATGGAAGCAACTTTGTAGACTGGGCTCGTAATCTTAAGCTAATCTTACAAGATGGGAAGAAGGATTATGTCCTTAATGCTGCGCTAGGAGATGAACCACCCGCTACGGCTGATCAGGATGTTAAGAACGCTTGGTTAGCACGTAAGGAGGACTACTCAATAGTTCAATGTGCAGTCTTGTATGGCTTAGAACCGGGACTTCAACGTCGCTTTGAGCGTCATGGAGCATTTGAGATGTTCCAGGAGTTGAAGTTTATCTTTCAGAAGAACGCCCGGATCGAGAGGTATGAGACCTCCGATAAATTCTATGCTTGCAAGATGGAGGAGAACTCGTCTGTCAGTGAGCATGTGCTCAAAATGTCTGGGTACTCAAACCGTCTAGCTGAGCTGGGGATTGAACTCCCGCAAGAAGCTATCACTGACAAAATCCTTCAATCAGTGCCGCCAAGCTATAAAGGCTTTGTGTTGAACTACAACATGCAAGGGATGAACAAGTCTCCCGGCGAGTTGTTTGTGATGCTGAAAGTCGCAGAGTCTGAACTCCGTAAAGAGCATCAAGTGTTGATGGTGAATAAGACCACTGGTTTCAAGAGAAACGACAAAGGAAAGAAGGGTAAATCGAAGAAGAGCGGCAAGCCTGTTGCCAATCCGACGAAGAAACCCAAAGCTGGACCTAAGCCTGAAACAGAGTGTTACTATTGCAAGGGTATGGGTCACTGGAAGCGCAATTGCCCCAAGTATCTGGCTGATAAGAAGGCGGCCAAAGAAAAATCAGGTATATTTGATATACATGTTATTGATGTGTACTTAACCAGCTCTCGTAGTAGTTCCTGGGTATTCGATACCGGTTCTGTTGCTCATATTTGCAACTCGAAACAGGAACTGCGGAATAGACGAAGGCTGGCGAAAGATGAAGTGACGATGCGCGTGGGAAATGGTTCCAAGGTTGATGCAATCGCCGTCGGCACAGCCTCACTTCAGTTACCGTCACGATTAGTTATGAACTTAAATCATTGTTATTTAGTGCCTGCGTTGAGCATGAACATTATATCTGGATCTTGTTTATTGCGAGACGGTTACTCGTTTAAGTCAGAGAATAATGGTTGTTCTACTTCTATGAGTAACATCTTTTATGGTCATGCACCCAATGTGAGAGGATTGTTCATATTGAATCTTGATAGTGATACACACGTACATAACATTGAGACCAAAAGAGTTACAGTTAACAATGATAGCGCCATATTTTTGTGGCACTGTCGCTTAGGTCATATTGGTGTAAAGCGCATGAAGAAACTCCATACCGATGGACTTTTGGAGTCACTTGACTTTGATTCACTTGACACATGCGAACCATGCCTCATGGGCAAGATGACTAAAACTCCGTTCTCCGGAACAATGGAGCGTGCAAGTGACTTGTTGGAAATCATACATACCGATGTGTGTGGCCCGATGAGCGTAGAGGCACGCGGCGGATATCGTTATTTTCTCACCTTCACTGACGATTTGAGTAGATATGGTTATATCTACTTAATGAAGCACAAGTCTGAAAGATTTGAAAAGTTCAAGAAATTTCAGAGTGAAGTTGAAAATCATCGTAACAAGAAGATCAAGTTCCTACGGTCTGATCGTGGGGGTGAATATGTGAGTTTCGAGTTTGCTGCTCACTTAAGACAATGTGGAATTGTTTCACAGTTAACACCGCCTGGAACACCACAGCGTAATGGTGTGTCCGAACGTCGTAATCGTACTTTATTAGAGATGGTGCGATCTATGATGTCTCTTACCGATTTTCCATTATCATTTTGGGGTTATGCATTAGAAACAGCTGCATTCACTTTAAATAGGGCACCATCAAAATCCGTTGAGACGACACCACACGAACTGTGGTATGGCAAAAGGACAAAGTTGTCGTTTCTTAAAGTTTGGGGATGTGATGCTTATGTCAAAAAGCTTCAGCCTGAAAAGCTGGAACCCAAAGCGGAAAAGTGCATCTTCATAGGTTACCCAAAAGAGACAGTTGGGTACACCTTCTATCTCAAATCCGAGGGCAAAGTGTTTGTTGCTAAAAACGGAGCTTTTCTTGAGAAGGAGTTTCTCTCAAGAGATTTGAGTGGGAGGAAGGTAGAACTTGACGAGGTTGTCGAACCTCTCATCCCTCTGGATGGTGGTGCAGGGCAAGGGGAAACCTCAGTCGTTGCGACGCCGGTTGAGGAAGAAGTTAATGATGATGATCATGAAACTCCAGTTCAAGTTTCTGTCGAACCACGCAGGTCGACGAGACCACGTGCTGCTCCAGAGTGGTACGGTACTCCCGTCTTATCAATCATGTTGTTAGACAACAATGAACCTGCAAATTATGAAAAAGCAATGGTGGGCCCAGATTCCAACAAATGGCTAGAAGCCATGAAGTCCAAGATAGGATCCATGTATGAGAACAAAGTGTGGACTTTGGAGGTACTACCTGAGGGCCGCAAGGCTATTCAGAACAAATGGATCTTTAAGAGGAAGACGGACGCTGACGACAATGTGACCGTTTATAAAGCTCGACTTGTGGCAAAGGGTTTTTCACAAGTTCAAGGAGTTGACTACAATGAGACATTCTCACCCGTAGCGATGCTTAAGTCCGTCAGAATCATGTTAGCAATAGCTGCATTTTTCGATTATGAAATCTGGCAGATGGATGTCAAAACGGCGTTCCTTAACGGTTTCCTTAAGGAAGAGTTGTATATGATGCAACCCGAAGGTTTTGTCGATCCTAAGAATGCTAACAAGGTGTGCAAGCTCCAGCGATCCATTTATGGACTGGTGCAAGCATCTCGGAGTTGGAACAAGCGTTTTGATAAGGTGATCAAAGCATTTGGGTTTATACAAGTGGTTGGAGAATCTTGTATTTACAAGAAAGTGAGTGGGAGCTCTGTGGCGTTTCTAATATTATATGTGGATGACATATTGCTGATTGGAAACAACGTAGAATTTTTTGGAGAGCATAAAGGATCACTTGAATAAACGTTTCTCTATGAAGGACCTAGGAGAAGCTGCTTACATTCTAGGCATTAAGATCTACAGGGATAGATCAAAACGCCTGATAGGACTTTCACAAAGCACATACCTTGATAAAGTTTTGAAGAGGTTCAAAATGGAACAGTCCAAGAAAGGGTTCTTGCCAGTTTTACAAGGTACGAGATTGAGTAAGACTCGGTGCCCAGCAATTGATGAAGATAGAGAGCATATGCGCTCCGTCCCCTATGCTTTAGCCATAGGTTCTATCATGTATGCAATGTTGTGCACTAGACCGGATGTTAGCCTGGCCATAAGTATGGCAGGTAGGTTCCAGAGTAATCCAGGAGTGGATCACTGGACGGCGGTCAAGAATATCCTGAAGTACCTGAAAAGGACTAAGGAGATGTTTCTCGTGTATGGAGGTGACGAAGATCTCGCCGTAAAAGGTTACGTCGATGCAAACTTTGACACAGATCCGGACGACTCTAAGTCGCAAACCGGATACGTATTTATTCTTAATGGGGGTGCGGTAAGCTGGTGCAGTTCCAAGTAGAGCGTCGTAGCAGATTCTACATGTGAAGCGGAGTACATGGCTGCCTCGGAGGCGGCTAAGGAGGGTGTCTGGATGAAGAAATTCTTGACGGATCTTGGAGTGGTGCCAAGCGCACTGAATCCAATAACCTTGTTCTGTGAAAACACGGGTGTCATTGCCCTAGCAATGGAACCACGGTTTCACAAGAAGTCCAGACACATCAAACGACGCTTCAACCTCATCCGCGACTACGTCGAAGCGGAGGACATCAATATATTCAAAGTGCACACGGATCTGAATGTAGCAGACCCGCTGACTAAACCTCATCCACGGGCAAAGCATGATCAACACCAGAACTGTATGGGTGTTAGATTTATTACAATGTAATTCGCACGATGATGTGAGGGCTAGATTATTGACTCTAGTGCAAGTGGGAGACTGTTGGAATTATGCCCTAGAGGCAATAATAAATATAGTTATTATTATAATTCCTGTATCAAGATAATCGTTTATTATCCATGCTATAATTGTATTGAATGAAGACTCATTTACATGTGTGGATACATAGACAAGCTCGTTTATTATGGTAGCAACTTTGTAGACTGGGCTTATAAAAAAAGGCTTATCCTTCAAGATGGGCTAAAGAATTATGTCCTTCATGCAACGCTAGGAGATGAACCACCCGCTACGGCTGAACAAGATGTTTTGAACACTTGGCAAGCTCGTAAGGATGACTACTCACTAGTTCAATGTGCAGTTTTGTATGACTTAGAACCGGGACTTCAACGACGCCTTGAACGTCATGGAGCATATGAGATGTTCCAAGAGTTGAAGTTCATATTCGAGAAGAATGCCCGGATCGAGAGGTATGAGACCTCCGATAAATTCTATGCTTGCAAAATGGAGGAGAATTCGTCTGTCAATGAACATGTGCTCAAAATATCTAGGTACTCAAACCGTGTAGCTGAGCTGGGGATCGATCTCCCGCAAGAAGCTATCACTAACAGAATTATTCAATCACTGCCACCTAGCTACAAGAGCTTTGTGTTGAAAAATAATATGCAAGGGATGAATAAGTCACCCGGCGAGTTATTTGCGATGCTGAAAGTCGCTAAGTGAGAAATCCGGTAAAAAAACTAATAGACGTAGCATGTTGATCGTGTCATTTTATTGCTACTGTTTTCTGCGTGTCAAGTATTTATTCCTATGACCATGAGATCATATAACTTACTAACACCGGAGGAATACTTTGTGTGTATCAAACGTCGCAACGTAACTGGGTGACTATAAAGATGCTCTACAGGTATCTCCGAAGGTGTTCGTTAAGTTAGTATGGGTCGAGACTGGGATTTGTCACTCCGTGTGACGGAGAGGTATCTCGGGCCCACTCGGTAATACAACATCACACATAAGCCTTGCAAGAAATGTGACTTAATGTAAGTTGCGAGATCTTGTATTACGGAACGAGTAAAGAGACTTGCCGGTAAACGAGATTGAAATAGGTATACGGATACTGACGATCGAATCTCGGGCAAGTAACATACCGAAGGACAAAGGGAATGACATACGGGATTATATGAATCCTTGACACTGAGGTTCAAACGATAAGATCTTCGTAGAATATGTAGGATCCAATATGGGCATCCAGGTCCCGCTATTGGATATTGACCGAGGAGTCTCTCGGGTCATGTCTACATAGTTCTCGAACCCGTAGGGTCTGCACACTTAAGGTTCGACGTTGTTTTATGCGTATTTGAGTTATATGGTTGGTTACCGAATGTTGTTCAGAGTCCCGGTTGAGATCACGTACGTCACGAGGGTTTCCGGAATGGTCCGGAAACGAAGATTGATATATAGGATGACCTCATTTGATTACCGGAAGGTTTTCGGAATTACCGGGAATGTACCGGGGATGACGAATGGGTTCCGGGAGTTCACCGGGGGGGGGGGGGGGGGCAACCCACCCCGGGGAAACCCATAGGCCTTGGGAGTGGTGCACCAGCCCTTAGTGGGCTGGTGGGACAGCCCAAGAGAGGCCTATGCGCACTGGGAAGAAAATCAAAGAGGAAAGGGAAAAAAAGAAGGAGGTGGGAAATGGAAGAAGGACTCCACCTTCCAAACCAAGTAGAATTCGGTTTGGGAGGGGGAGACTTTCCCCCTTGGCTCGGCCGACCCCCTTGGGAGTCCTTGGACCCCAAGGCAAGTCTCCCCCCTCCTCCTCCTATATATAGTGGGGTTTTAGGGCCGATTTGAGACAACTTTGCCACGGCAGCCCGACCACATATCTCCACGGTTTCACCTCTAGATCGCGTTTCTGCGGAGCTCGGGCGGAGCCCTGCTGAGTCGAGATCATCACCAACCACCGGAGCGCCGTCACGCTGCCGGAGAACTCTTCTACCTCTCCGTCTCTCTTTCTGGATCAAGAAGGCCGAGATCATCGTCGAGCTGTATGTGTGCTGAACGCGGAGGTGCCGTCCGTTCGGCACTAGATCGTGGGACTGATCGCGGGACGGTTCGCGGGGTGGATCGAGGGACGTGAAGACGTTCCACTACATCAACCGCGTTCACTAACGCTTCTGCTGTATGGTCTACAAGGGTACGTAGATCACACATCCCCTCTCGTAGATGGACATCACCATGATAGGTCTTCGTGCGCATAGGCAATTTTTTGTTTCCCATGCGACGTTCCCCAACACTAAGCCGGAAACTGAGTGCTATTATTGCAAAGGGACTGGTCATTGGAAGCACAACTGCCCCAAGTATCTGGCCGATTAGAAGGCGGCCAACGCCAAACAAGGTATATATGATATACATGTTATTGATGTGTACCTCACCAACTCTCATAGTAGTGCCTGGGTATTTAATACTGGTTTTGTTTCTCACATTTGCAAGTCGAAGCAGGAACTGCGGAATAAGCGAAGGCTGGCGAAGGATGAAATGATGATGTGCGTGGGAAATGGTTCCAAGGTTGATGCGATCGCCGTCGGCATGGTCTCACTTCAGTTACCATCAGGATTAGTTATGAACTTAAATAATTGTTATTTAGTTCCTGTGTTAAGCATGAACATTATATCTGGATCTTGTTTATTGCGAGACGGTTACTCATTTAAGTCTGAGAATAATGGTTGTTCTATTTTTATGAGTAATATCTTTTATGGCCATGCACCCAATGTGAGGGGTTTGTTCATATTGAATCTTGATTGTTATGTCACACATATACATAACAATGAGACCAAAAGAGGTAGAGTTAACAATGATAGCGCCACGTTTTTGTGGCATTGCCGCTTAGGTCATATTGGTGTAAAGCACATGAAGAAACTCCATACCGATGGGCTTTTGGATTCACTTGATTTTGAATCACTTGACACGTGCGAACCATGCCTCATGGGTAAGATGACCAAGACTCCGTTCTCCGGAACAATGGAGCGTGCAAGTGACTTGTTAGAGATCATACATACTGATGTGTGCGGTCTAATGAGTGTAGAGGCGCGCAACGGATATCATTATTTTCTCATATTCACTGCTGATTTGAGTAGGTATGGATATCTACTTTATGAAGCACAAGTCTAAAACGTTTGAGAAGTTCAAGCAATTTCACAGTGAAGTTGAAAATCATAATAACAAGAAGATCAAGTTCCTACGTTATGATCGAGGGGGCGAATATCTGAGTTTCGAGTTTGGTGCTCACTTAAGACAATGTGGAATCATTTCACACTTGACACCGCTTGGAACACCACAGCGTAATGGTGTGTCCGAACATCGTAATCGTACTTCGTTAGATATGGTACGATCTATGATTCTCTTACCGATTGTCCGTTATCATTTTGGGGTTATGCATTAGAGTCAGCTGCATTCACTTTAAATAGGGCACTGTCAAAATCCATTGAGACGACACCATATGAGCTATGGTATGGCAAGAGGCCAAAGTTGTCGTTTCTTCAAGTTTGAGGAGGCAATGCTTATGTCAAAAATCTTCAGCCTAAAAATATAGAACCCAAAGCGGAAAAATGCGTCTTGATAGGTTACCCAAAGGAGACAGTTGGGTACACCTTCTATCTCAGATCCGAGGGCAAAGCGTTTGTTGCTAAGGACAGTGCTTTTCTTGAGAAGGAGTTTCTCTCGAAAGAATTGAGTGGGAGGAAGATAGAACTTGATGAGGTTGTAGAACCTCTGCTCCCTCTAGATGGTGGCGCATGGCAGGGGGAACCTGTGTCGAGGCGACACCGGTTGAAGAGGAAGCTAATGATGATGATCATGAAGCTTTGGATCAAGTTACTATCGGACCTCGTAGGTTGACAAGACCACATACTGCTCCTGACTGGTATGATAATCATGTCTTATCTATCATGTTGTTAGACAACAATGAACCTGCGAACTATGAAGAAGCAATGGTGGGCCCGGATTCCAACAAATGGCTAGACGCCATGAAGTCCAAGATAGGATCTATGTATGAAAATAAAGTTTGAACTTTGGAAGTATTACCTCAAGGTCGCAAGGCTATTCAGAACAAATGGATCTTTAAGAAGAAGACGGACGCAAACGGTGATGTGACCGTTTATAAAGCTCGACTTGTGGCAAAGGGTTTTTCACAAGTTCAAGGAGTTGACTACGATGAGACATTATCATCGGTAGTGATGCTTAAGTCCGTCCGAATCATGTTAGCAATAGCTGCATTTTTCGGTTATGAAATCTGGCAGATGGATGTCAAAACGGTGTTACATAACAGTTTTCTTAAGGAAGAGTTGTATATGATGCAACCCAAAGGTTTTGTCGATCCAAAGAATGCTAACAAAGTATGCAAGCTCCAGCAATCCATTTATGGACTGGTGCAAGCATCTCAGAGTTGGAATAAGCGCTTTGATGAGGTGATCAAAGCATTTGGGTTTATACAAGTCGTTGGAGAATCTTGTATTTACAAGAAAGTGAGTGGGAGCTCTGTAGCGTTTCTAATATTATATGTGGATGGCATATTGCTGATTGAAAACAATATGAAGTTTTTAGAGAGCGTAAAAGATTACTTAAACAAATGTTTTTCGATGAAGGACCTAGGAGAAGCTGTTTACATATTAGTCATTAAGATCTATAGGGATAGATCGAGGCGCCTAATAGGACTTTCACAGAGCACATACCTTGATAAAGTTTTGAAGAAGTTCAAAATGGAGCAGTCCAAGAAGGGGTTCTTGCGAGTATTACTAGGTATAATGTTGAGCAAGGCTTAGTGTCCAGTAACCGCGGAAGATAGAGAAAAGAGGAGTATCGTCCCCTATGCTTCAGCCATAGGGTCTATCATGTATGCAATGCTGTGCACTAGACCGTACGTCAGCCTGGCCATAAGTATGGCAGGCAGGTTTCAAAGTAATCTAGGAGTGGATCACTGGACAACGGTCAAGAATATTCTGAAGTACCTGAAAAGGACTAAGGAAATGTTTCTCGTTTATGGAGGTGATGAAGAGCTCGTCGTAAAGGATTACGTCGATGCAAGCTTTGACACTAATCTGGATGACTCTAAGTCTCAAACCGGATACGTGTTTATTTTTAATGGGGTGCGGTAAGCTGGTGCAGTTCTAAGCAAAGCGTTGTAGCAGATTCTACATGTGAAGCGGAGTACATGGCTGCCTCAGAGGCAGCTAAGGACGGTGTCTGGAAGAAGCAGTTCATGACGGATCTTGGAGTTGTGTCGAGTGCACTAAATCCAATAACTCTGTTCTGTGACAACACTGGTGCCATTGATTTAGCAAAGGAACCAAGGTTTCACAAGAAGACCAGACACATTAAACGATGCTTCAATCTCATCCACGACTACGTCCAAGGAGAGGACACAAACACTTGCAAAGTGCACACGGATCTGAATGTAGCAGATCCGCTGACTAAACCTCTTCCACGAGCGAAGCATGATAAACACGAGGATTGTATGGGTATTAGATTCATTCCAATGTAAATCGCATGGCAATGTGAGACTAGATTATTGACACTAGTGCAAGTGGGAGACTGTTGGAAATATGCCCTAGAGGCAATGGTAAAATAGTTATTATTATATTTCCTATTTCAAGATAATCGTTTATTATCCATGCTATAATTGTATTGAATGAAAGCATAGATACATGTGTGGATATATAGACAAAGCAATGTCCCTAGTAAGCCTCTAGTTGGCTAGGCAGTTGATCAAGGATGGTTAAGGTTTTCTGACCATATGCAAATGTTGTCATTTTGTTGCTATTGTTTTCTACATGTCAAGTATTCATTCCTACGACCATGAGATCATGTAACTCACTGACACCGTAGGAATACCTTGTGTGTATAAAATGTCACAACATTACTCGGTGACTATAAAGGTGCTCTAGAGGTATCTCGGGCAAGTAACATACCGAAGAACAAAGGGAATGTTATACAGGATTATATGAATCCTTGGCACAGAGGTCCAACCGATAAGATCTTCATAGGACATGTAGGATCCAATATGGACATCCAGGTCCCGCTATTGGATATTGACCGAGGAGTGCCTCGGGTCATGTCTGCATAGTTCTCGAACCCGCAGGGTCTGCACGCTTAAGGTTCTGTGACGTTTTATTATAGTTCAGTTATAGGTGTTGGTGTCCGAAGGTTGTTAGGAGTCTGAATGAGATCACAGACGTCACGAGGGTTTCTGGAATGGTCCAGAAACGAAGATTGATATATAAGATGGTTTCATTTGGTCACTTGAAAGATTTCGAGCATTACCGGTAGTGTACCAGGAGTGACGAATGGGTTCCGGGTATTCACCGGGAGGGGCACACCCACCTGGGAGTGAGCTCAATAGTCATAGGGTGGCGCACCAGCCCTTAGTGGGGCTGGTGAGGCCAGCCCAAGTGGACTATGGCGCCAAGAAAAGAGAAACCAAAAGAAAAGAAGATAAAAGAGAAGGAGGTGGGAAGGAAGGAGTGGACTCCTCCTCCTCCAAACCTAATTGGAGTGGGAATCCATCTCCTCCTTCGGCCGGCGCCCTTGGGGATCTCTTGAGCCCCAAGGCTAGCCCCTGCCCTCCTCCTATATATACTAGAGGTTTTAGGGTTTTTGGGACACAACTTTGCCACGTGCAACTCAAACCTACACCTCATAGTTCTTCCTCTAGATCGAATTTTTGCGGAGCCCTCTAGGAATACATCATCACCATCACCGGCGCACCGTTACGCTGCCGGAGAACTCATCTACTTCCCCGTCTCTTTTACTGGATCAAGAAGGCGGAGATCGTCATCGAGTTGTACGTGTGCTGAACGCGTTGGTGTCGTCCATTCGGTGCTAGATCGGGACGGGTCGTGGGACGAATCGTGGGACCACGGTGATTTGAATCACGAAGCTGTACCACTACATCAACCGCATTTCTTAACGCTTCCCGATAAGCAATCTACAAGGGTATGTGGATCCGATCTCCCTCTCGTACATGAACATCACCATTATAGGCCTTCATGTGCGTAGGAATTTTTTTGGTTCGCATGCAACGTTCCCCAACAGAAAGCACCAAAGACCGGCGTGACGTCCAAGCAAAGTAAACTAGGTCGGTTGTATGTAACCCTAGATCCCCTGGTGACTATATAAACTGGGAGTCCTCATCCATGTAGACAGGTTGATTCACCTAGGGTTTAGCATATATGACCTCGAGGTAGACTCTGTAATCATCATCCACATCAATATAATCAAGTAGGACGTAGGGTTTTACCTCATTAAGAGGCTTCGGACATGGGTAAATACTGTCTCCCCCTTTTTCCTACAACCCATCGATCCAAGGTCCACAGTTCGGGACCCCCTACCCAAGATGTGTCGGTTTTGACATTGACATTGGTGCTTTCATTGAGAGCTCCACTTATTGGATCACCGGAAGGATCGATGGCATGCCTAATCTTCAACGAGGAGATCATCAACAGGGAAAGCTTCGTCCCCGGGCAGATCTTCGTTTTTGGAAGCGTCGTTCTACACGCCAATACGGTCGGCCACCTCGACCTGGTCTGGAACTTCACCCCTAGTCAGGAAGTCACGTTCGGGAGCCTAGAGTTCACCAGTGACCCCAGGGAGACCATGTATTAACGAGACTTTTAGCTCCTACCGACGAACCCATGGGTCCCGATACTTCGGCGTCAGGAACCGCGGATCTCACCACTGGGACGACCTTCGTCCCCATCCTGGCCTAGAGAACACGCCTGAGCTCGTATCAGTCGAGAGCACTCCGGAAGCTAACTTCAGTGCCACCAGGGCATGAGTGACATGGGCTAATCCCAAAATCAAAGGTGGCACAAGCTCCGTCGAAGCCCTGGTACAACGCGAACTACTCGACCAGATACAAGTCATGGGCATGCTGAAAAATTAGGCTACAACCTATGATCAGATCGGGCTTAGACCTGACGACAGGGAAATTTATGTCCCGTCCATCACGCACTTGATCAACGTTGTCAAGTGCCCGGTTACGGACCCCGCACCAGTTATTGGAGTTGAGAATGGTTTATGTCTCGATCAATGATCATTCAGACTTACAAGATAGTCCAGAGAAACTATCTCACACCGGCAATATTTCGGGGCCAACGGGAGGTCCAGTGCACAACTCAGCCGTGAACGTGACAACTAAGATCTCTTGCCCACAAATCACGGGAATTCAAAATCTTTTCCCACCCACAACCCAACTCGAGCATCACACGGAAGAGTACGATTCTTCATCCCCGCAGGAAGTCACGCAATGGCCAGGGGAATGAATACATCACTTTTGGGCCTGATTCATCCTCAACAACAGGACCGAGGGTCGCGACGATCAGGAGCTTATTCATGCTTTCCGGCATCACTATCGTGATGAGGGTATCCTCAATGCGATTTGTCAAGCCTAGTGCTCAAATAACGTTTCAAAGCACTTGGAAAATACAACAAATGTGCAACGATCCTAGCTACAAAGAACAAACCAGACAAATCCAGACAAGACGCACAACCCTACTCACGGGGTCGGTCACGTCAAGACACTCAATGAATAAAACATGGACGAGGGTTAGGTCGCTCCTCGATGTACTACTGGACAAGCCGTGCCCCATACATTCTGCCCTGCCTGAATCGAGCTCCATCCATAGCGTTAGAGAATGTTTGGTTATCATGCAGGTCGGAAAAAGCGGGGAGAGCATCCTCAAGGCAACACCCACGAAGCGACTGTCAGTAGCACCACTGGATAACTCCATAGAAATCTTAATGATCTACGAGACGTTGACCTCAGAAAAATCAGAGAAAGAGAGCCTTTCGAGGGCGCCACCAAATCCACCACGTAGTGGAGGCAAACCCATGGTCAAACACACCTATCACTTTCGACCAAAGCGACGAGACGATGACTAGCACAGGTCGGGTACCTGCCGCCTTAATCCTGAACCCATAGTCGACGGCTTTAGACTCAACAGAGTACTAATGGATGGGGGCAGGGACATCAACCTCATCTACGAGGACACACTTGAAAAAATGCAGTTCGACTGATCTCGAATCGAGGTGAGCACAACCACCTTGCGGGGTATTGTCCCGGGGAGAGAGGCCCACTACACCAGATGAGTAGTGCTCAATGTAGTATTTGTTACACCTGATAACTATCGATCTGAAGAGCTCCTCTTTCATATCATCTCGTTTCACAGTGGTTACCATGCTCTGTTGGGAGGCGGAGCCTTCACACGATTCCAGGCTATACCGCACTACGGGTACATGAAACTCAAAATGCAAGGGCCAAACGACATGATCACAGTAATCAGTGACCCCGAAAGAGCCCTCCATGCTGAAAACAAAATGGCATCCCTCCCCCGGAGGTGCTAGCTAAGACCCTTGCCGTAGAGGAACACACGACACTATGTGACGTGGTGGACAAAGACCACGTGGTCCCCGGCAAGCAGCCCAAGTCCACATGTTTCAAACCTGCGGATGAGATCGTCAAGTTCTAGGTACACCCAACGGACTCTAATAAGACATCATCTATCGGGGCACAACTAGAGCTTGCAATCGATGAAGCACTAAGCACCTCCCCGCGCTAAAATTGGGACATATTGGCATATCACCCCTCAGACATGCCAGGAATCCCTCGGTGGCTGGGGGAGCACAGCCTGAACATAATCACCGGTTTCAAACCTTTCAAACGGGCCTTCCATCGATTTTCTGAACCAAAGCATCAAGCTATGGGGGAGGAACTCGCCAAGCTATTTGAAGTTGGGTTTATCAGGGACATTAAACACCCTGAGTGGTTGGCAAACCTGGTCATGGTACCAAAGGTGGACAAATCTTGGCGGCTATGTTTCGATTTAAAAGACCTAAACAGAGCCTGCCCTAAGGGTCCTTTTCCGTTTCCCCGATTTGACCAAATTATCGACGCAATAGCCGGACAATAACCGCCTTTATAACAAGATCAAGATGAAGGAATCCGATCAGGCAACAACCGCCTTTATAACACCCGATGTGTCATTCTGCTTCAACACAATGTCGTTCAGGTTAAAAAATGTGGGCGCCACTTACCGGCGCATGACCCAGACATGTTTGGCGAAACAAATCGGCAAAATGGTAGAGGCATATGTGGTCGTCAAGACCTGACACGTCAACCAGCTGGTGGACGACCTCAGGGAAACCTTTGCCAACTTACGGGCATACGATATTCGGCTTAATCTGGATAAATGTGTCTTCGGAGTCCCAGCCAGGAACTCCTTAGATTCATTATGTCGCAAAGGGGAATCGAGGCCAATACGTCCAAAATACGAGCATTGTCACAGCTCACGATACCAACAGAGCTACATCACGTCCAAAAGTTGGCAGGCTGCACGACGACCTTAAGCTGATCTATATCTCGCCTAGGCGAGAAGGCTCTCCCGCTCTATAGGTTACTAAAGAAATATAAAGACTTCAAATGGACTGATGAGGCCACAACTGCTTTGGAGGACATCAAGGCAATATTAGCCAGCAACCCCATCCTAGCAACACCCTTCACAGGGGAGCCGATGTTGCTATACATACCAGCCACCAATCAAGTGGTCAACACGGTCGTAGTAGAACGAGAAGGTGAGGGCCAACAACTACAGATTCAAAGGCTGGTCTATTACATACCCGAGGTGCTCACCCCATGTAAAACCAGGTACTCGCACTACCAAAAGATTGTTGATAAGTCTCCAACGTATCTATAATTTTTTTGTTCCATGCTGATATATTATCATTATAGGATAATTTCTGAGCAGTAAACTATTGACCCAGTGCCCAGTGCGAGTTCCTGTTTTCAGCGTGTTTTTTGCTTTGCAGGTTTACCCTACCAAACAATGTCCAAATGCCATAAAACATTAATATGATTTTTTTCTGGACTATATGAAGACCCGCAAGCATCAGAAGTGGACGAGGGGCCGCATGTGGGAGGCACAAGCCAACAGGGCGCGACCCAAGGCTTGGCCACACCCTGATGGCTTGTGGCCCCCCTGGATGACTCGCGATGTCCCTCTCTAGCATATAAATTCATAAATATTCCGAAACCATAAGCACTCCCGAAACACTATTTCTGCCGCTACAAGTCTCTTTTTCGATGGGAGGCCATCTAAACATCCATTTCGGCGATCTGTCGGAGGGGAGATCAATCATGGAGGGTCTCTACACCAATCTTGATGCCCTCACCATGATGTGTGAGTAGTTCACCACAGACCTAAGGGTCCATAGGCAGTACCTAGATGGCAATCTCTCTCTTACGATCTTCAATACCATGGTCATCACATCTTCAATTTGATCTATCCGATGTACTAACTATGTATGGTGTGTTTGTTGGGATCCGTTGAATTGTGGATTTATGTTCAGATTATTCATGAATAGTATTTGAGTCACCTCTGATTATTATGCTTCTTAATTGCATGATCATCATAGCTTCGTAATGCTCTCCGATCTATTAAGATAGTTTGGCGAACTAAATTAATATTTATTCAGTGGGAGTGGTGCGTTGTAGTAGGTTCAACGTGGCGAATTTCTATATCCCAGTGACAGAAGGGGACATGATGCGTCTTTTCTTTGCTGCTAATAAGGATAAAACGATGGGTTTTATTCATATTAATTGAGTTTACTTTGTCTACATCATGTCATTGTTCACCAAGCATTACTCTGTTTTTACTTAATATGTAGAGAGGCAAGAATAGAAGTGCTCTTGAAGTGGAGTAATAATAATATGTGCAGGTAGGAGTCGACCTATTTGCTTATGGACGTGATGCCTATATACACATGATCATTGCCGTGAAAATCGCATAATTATTCGTTGTTCTATGAATTGCCCAATAGTAATTTGTTTACCCACCATATGCCTTTGCCATGAGAGATACCATAAGGAGGTAACACTATGGCCCCCGGGTCTAGTCACTTTAATATTTACAAACGTTACTATTACCTTGCTGCCATTATTTGTGTTTTATTTTATTTTTCAATTTACAATCATCGACAATTATCTACACACCTCATTTGCTTGCAAATAACGAGATCAAGCGGATTGACAACCCTCTTGCCCGCGTTGGGTGCAAGTTGTTTGTTTTTTGTGTGCAGTCACTAAAGATGGTTTAGGATTGGTATTCCTATTCATTCTATAAACCTTGGTTTCATAACTCAGGGAAATACTTACCCGCGTTGTGCTGCGATAATCCATTCCTCTTCATGGAAAACCAAACGCAGAACACAATCATTAGGAAGGATTTCTGGCGCCGTTGCGAAGGAATACCATCACCAACTATAAAGTAGCTTCTCAAAAAATTTCATTCATTTTTTATTATTTTTATTTGCTATTATATTTAGTTTGTCACATAAAAAATTAAAAATACATAAATATTTACCTTTGCTTGTTGCTAGAGTACTTTGTCGCTTGCTAGTTTACTTGTCTTGCTTGTTGCTTTGCTTGTTCGGTAACCATGTCTCAAGATATTACTAAATAGTGTGACTTCTCAAATACTAACAATAATGATTTTATTAGTACTCCTATACCACCAGCCACTAGTGCGGAGGCTTTTGATATTAATGCTGCATTGCTGAATCTTGTGATGAAAGATCAATTTTTGGGAAGTCCTAATGAGGTCCTGCTGCTCATCTTAATACCTTTGTTGAATTATGCTATATGCAAAATAAAAAGCATATGGATAATCGTATTGTGAAATTTAAATTATTTCCTTTTTTTCTAAGTGATAAAGCTAAAGCTTGGTTTTGATCTTTACCTCGTAATAGTATTGGAATGTGGGATAAGTGTAAGGATTCTTTGATTACCAAGTATTTTCCTCGTGCTAAAATCGTTTCCCTTAG
Source organism: Hordeum vulgare subsp. vulgare (assembly GCF_904849725.1). NCBI lineage: Eukaryota > Viridiplantae > Streptophyta > Magnoliopsida > Poales > Poaceae > Hordeum > Hordeum vulgare. The sequence goes on along the minus strand of NC_058523.1, from coordinate 402,663,041 downwards.
AAATCAAATAATGAATTTTAAACATCAAGATCATGAGCATGTTGCAAAATAATGGGAGAGATTAAAATTAATAATAAGAAATCTCCCGACTCATGGTTTAATATTGTGGACGATTATCCAAATTTTCTATGCTGAACTAAACTTTGTGTCTAGAAATCTTCTAGATTCTGCTGCACGTGGTGCCTTCATTGATGTGACCTAAGGAGAGGCCACCAAAATTCTAGACAATATTATGACAAACTATTCTCAATGGCATACTAAAAGAGCTCCAACTAGTAAGAAGGTAAATTCTGTTGAAGAAATTGCTACTTTGAGTGAAAAAAGTGGATGCTCTTATGAATATGGTTGCTAGTAAAAATACTCATGTTGATCCCAATGATACGCCTTTGTCTACCTTGATTGAGAAAAATAATGATGCTATTGATGTGAACTTCATCTCACGAAATAATTTCAACAATAATGCTTATAGAGGAAATTTCAATGCTAGACCGTATCCCGGTAATTCCTCTAATAACTTTGCAAATTCTTATGGAAATTATTTTACAAATGCTAATAGGATACAGTCTGATCTTGAGTACACAATTAAAGAATTTATTTATTCACAAAAAGTTTTCAATACTATGGTAGAAGAAAAATTGCATGTTGTTGATACTATGGCTAAAAACATGGATATAATTGGTCTTGATGTAGAAACTCTTAAAAGCAAGGTGCTGCCACCTAAGCATTATTTTAATGAGTCTATTAAATCTATCCAAATATCTATTAATGAAAGTAAGGAGTGGACCGCTAAGTTGAAAGCTAAGCGGGAATTCTTAGAAAAGGCTCTTCCACCCGCTTTTTACCGGAATCATGATGAAGATATTAAAATGATTGGTGTTTCTCCTATTGAATCTTTGTTTAGCTCTCTGAGTATAAATGATAAAGGGACTGGAGATAACTCAACTCTAGTTGAGGAGCATCCCGTTTGCTTGGAGGGCGATAATTTTGATGCTATAATTCAAAAAAGCGGGTTTGGAGATGTCAAAACTTTAGCTAGTGATGTGCCCACTATCTTGGACTTTAATTATGATAAATGCTCTATAGTAGAAAGTATTTCCTTGCTGCAATCCATTATTAGCTCACCTAATGCTTATGAACAAAACAAAGCTTTTACCGAGCATATAGTAGAAGCTATGATGAAAGCTTATGATGAGAAACTTGAACTTGAAGTTTCTATTCCTAGAAAATTGTATGATGAGTGGGAAACTACTATCAAAATAAAGATAAATAAATATGAATTCAATGCTTTGTGTGATCTTGGTGCTAGTGTTTCAACCATGCCAAAAACTTTATGTGATGTGTTTGGTCTCACCAATATTGAAGCGTGTTCCCTAAACTTCCATATTGTGGATTATATCATCAAGAAACCTTTAGCTAGAATTAATGATGTGATTATTATTGCAAATAAAAATTAGGTGCCTGTAGATTTCAATGTGGTTGATATTGATTGCAATCCTACTTGTCCCATCATACTTGGAAGGCCATTCTCACGAACTATAGGTGCAATTATTGACATGAAGGAGGGAAACATAAGGTTCCAATTCCCATTAAAGAAAGGGACGGAACACTTTACTATAAAGATTATTAAAGCACCTTATGAATCAACCATGAGAGCCACTTATGGGTTAAGTGCAATATGACAACACTTGAAACTATGCATTATGCCTAGCTAAGGGCATGAAACAATAGCGCTTGTTGGGAGGCAACCCAATGGTTATCTTACTTTTTGCTTTTTAGTTTTTGTTCTTTTCAGTTGACATGATTATGGACTCTCTAATGATTATGTTTTTATGTTTTAGGGTTCATGCAAAGTAAATCCTTTGGGATAACTTATTTGATGAGTATGATTGATGTTGTGCAAAAACAGAAACTTTTGTATCCAGTAAAGAATTTTTATTTCTCTTCTGGAGCATGCTAAATTCTTGAAACTTTTCCACAGTATTTTTGTACAAATTCTCCACGTTGTCCTAATTTTTCAGAAGTTTTGGAGTTACAGAAGTATGGGATCTTTACATATTCCTACAGACTATTCTATTTTAGACAGATTCTGTTTTGCCTGCATAGTTTGCTTGTTTTCATGATGCTATAATAAAGTACCTATTATGCAAAATAAAGACTATATGTGGGTGTATAAGTCATGGATAAGTTATAATAAAGTACCTATTATGCAATTATAAATTAAGATTCAATTTATAATAGTACCTAATGTATGCAATATGTTTCTTATACTAAGGGATCTCACGAAGTTTTGTTGAGTTTTGTGTGATTGAAGTTTTCAAGTTTTGAGTGTAATCGCGATGGACCATGGAATAAGGAGTAGAAAGAGCCTAAGCTTGGGAATTCCCAAGGCACCCCAATTATTATTCTAAGGATGACTCAAGCGTCTAAGCTTGGGTATGCCCCAGAAGGCATCCCCTCTTTCGTCTCATACCATCGGTATGCCACTTGGAGCTACATTTTTATTCATCACATGATATGTGTTTTGCTTGGAGCGTCGTTTGCTTTTCTTTGCTTTTACTTTCAGTTTGTCACAATCATAATTTTCTGGACACACCTATTAGAGACAGACTTACCTTATTATGATTTGCTAAAATACTATATGTGCTTCAATTATATCTTTTGAGCTTGGCAGTTGCTCTAGTACTTCACTTATATCTTTTCGAGCACGGTGGCATGTTGATTTTATAGAAATAATTTTCTCTCATTCTTCACTTATATTTGTTTGAGAAATGAATAAATAGCGACAATAATTTGCATGGGTCATAAGACTAGTCCAAAAATAATAGGCATACAATGAATGATAATCAAAACCATCATGTAGCACACATAGAGAAATTTTGAGTTAATGACAATGATATGGTAATATGAAAAAGGTGTAAGTCCATAATTTTTTATTGATATAAGTGTCAGGATTAAAGGGGTGTTAAATTGTTGTTCATCTAAATATTAAAGAGGCATGTTGATGATGTGTGAGCATTCTTATTCATCATTAAAATCCTAGTGTTGTCTCGATTCGGGGGCGCGCGGCGGTTAACTCCTATCAACCCCCTCCCTCGGGGCATGCAAGTAGTACTTGGAGGTGTGATAAAAACTAATATAAGTTCGCAGTAAGTATGTGAGTTCTTTATGACTAATGTGACACCTTGGACATACGCATCTTTACCTTCTCATATTTGCTAGCCTCTTCGGTACCGTGCATAGCCCATTCTCACCTCACGGATTGGTGCAACTTTTGCCAGTGCATCCACACCCCGCGGAATGATATACTCTGTTGCACATAAGCCTCATTATATCTTCCTCAAAACAGCCACCGTACCTACCTATTATGGCATTTCCATAGCCATTCCGAGATATATTGCCATGCAAATTCCATTGTCACTTCCATGACTAGTTCGTTCATCGTCATATTGCTTTCCATGATCATATAGAGATGACATAGTATTTGTGGCAAAGCCATATTCCATCATGTTTTTGATACATGTCACGCTAGATCATTTGACATCTTGGTACACTGTCGGAGGCATTCTCAGAGAGTCATATCTTCCTATCAGTTCTTCATATTGAGTTGTAAGTAAATCAAAGTGTGATGATCATCCTTGTTAGAGCCTTGTCCCACTGAGGAAAGGATGATGGAGACTATGATTCCCCCACAAGTCGGGATGAGACTCTGGACGAAAAATAAATTAAATGCGGGAGGCCAAATGAGCCCACCATATATAAAAAGGAGAGAAAAAGAGAGAAGGGACAATGCTACTATCCTTTAGCACACTTATACCTCAAAGTGGCACCATGATCTTCATAGCGAGAGTCTCCTAGGCTATCACCTCCATATGCTAGTGGGAATTGTCTTATCATAATAAACTTGGCTTGTATATTCCAATGACGGGCTTCCTCAAATGCCCTAGTTCTTCATGAGCAAGCAAGTTGGACGCACACCCCACACAGCTTCAGTTGAGCTTTCATACAATTGTAACTCTAGTGCATCATTTACATGGAAATCCCTACTCCTCGCATTGACATCTATCTATGGGCATCTCCATAGCTCGTTGGTACGCCAAGTTGATGTGAGATTATCTTCTCCACTTTTTAGCCCTTTGATATCTACCACCATATTCTATTCCACCTATATGCTATGTCTAATGGTTCACGCTCATGTATTGCGTGAAGAATAAAAATTTGATGCATATTGAAAAAGTACCATCCAATTGCCTGACTTGAACACCATGGTGCTTAACATTTGTATTTATGTGGTGAAGACAGAGTCATGCCTTGCTAATACAAGAAAGATGAATAGGGGGTAAACATTCTTTTAGGATCGTATACTTTGAAAATCAATAATTATGTTGCTTATACTTAATAAATATTATTATGTTGCTCTTTGTTAATTTATCATTTATCAATGATCATACATACAAGAGATTACATTATGGATAGCATGTCACATAAAAAATTCTGTTTTTATTATTTACCTACTCGAGGACGAGTAGGAATTAAGCTTAGGGATGCTAATACGTCTCCAACGTATCTATAATTTTTGATTGTTCCATGCTGATATATTATCATTCTAGGATACCTTTTGGGCATTTATATACCAACTTATAATATTTTTTAGCACTAACTTATTGACCCAGTGCCCAGTGCCAGTTCCTGTTTTCTACGTGTTTTTTTTCTTTCTAGGTCTACCCTACCAAACGAAGTCTAAATGCCACAAAACTTTAATATGATTTTTTCTCGACTATATGAAGACCTGCAAGCATCGGAAGTGGACGAGAGGCCCAGGGCTTGGTCGCGCCCTGATGGCTAGTTGCCCCCATGGATGCCTCCTGACGTCCCTCTCTGGCCTATAAATTCACAAATATGCCCAAAACCCTAAGAGCACTCCCGAAAAACTTTTCCCTCCGCCTCAAGTCTCTGTACCGACGGGAGGCCATCTAAACCTCCATTCCGGCGATCTGCCAAAGGGAGATCAATCATGGAGGGTCTCTACATCAACCTTGCTGCCCTCAGCATGATGTGTGAGTAGTTCACCACAGACCTACTCACACATATCCCAGTGACATAAGGGACAAGATTTGTCTTTGTGTTGCTGCTACTAAGGATAAAACTATGGGGTTTATTCATATTAATTGAGTTTACTTTGTCTACATCATGTCATTGTTCTCCAAGCATTACTTTGTTTTTACTTAATATGTAGAGAGGCAAGCATAGAAGAGCTCTTGAAGTGGAGTAATAGTAATAGGTGCACACAGGAGTCGGCCTATTTGGTTATGGACATGACGCCTATATACACATGCTCACTGTCATAAAAATCGCATAATTATTTGCGGTTGTATCAATTGCCCAACAGTAATTTGTTTACCCACCATATGCATTTGTCATGAGAGATGCCATTAGGGAACACTACGACCCCCGAGGTCTATTCACTTATATATTTACAAACTCTACTATTACCTTGCTGCCATTATTTGTGTATTATTTTATTTTGCAATTTACAATCATCGAGAATTATCTACACACCTCATTTGCTTGCAAATAACGAGATCAAGGGGATTGAAAACCCTATTGCCCGCGTTGGTTGCAAGTTGTTTGTTTCTTTGTGTGTAGTCAATAAAGGCGGTTGAGGATTGGTATTCCTATTGGTTTGATAAACCTTGGTTTCATAACTGAGGGAAATGCTTACCAGCATTGTGATGCAATAAGCCGTTCCCCTTCACGGAAAACCCAACACAGATCACAATCATCAGTTGCCTACACAGTGTTTATGGAATCACGCATAGTTTGACACTATTTCCAGGAATGTGCGGTCACTGTGAGTTCGGAGGTACCATTGAATGATATCATCAATAATAAGGATGCCGCCGGCTGAATTCCAAGTGGGCCATCGAGCTCTTCATTCGTGATAACCTACAAACCGTAATGAGCTATCAAATCTCAAGTCTTGGCCGACTTCGTGGCTAAATGGACTGAGACCAAATTCCGTAGAGAGTACAACAATTATGCTCATTGAACCACGTATTTTGATGGGTCCAAAACTCTCGCTGGTCTGGGGGATCGGGTGATTCTCACATCCCCTATTGGGGATAATGTTCGATATGTGCTACAGATCATGTATGGCTACTAGAATAATGCAGCGGAATACGAAGCGTTATTACACGGTCTCTGGATAGCAGCCTCAGTGGGCATACAATGGCTTGCGGTACAAGGAGACTCTAACCTTGCCATCTCACAAATCAATGGCGAATTTGATCCAAAAAATCCGAAGATCGCAACTTATAGAAACGCCATCCTCAAGATATCAGTGCGATTTGAGGGGTTGGAGTTTCACCACGTTTCGAGAGATGATAACCAAGCTATGCACGTCCTCGCCCATTTAGGTGCAAAGTGTGACCCTGTCCCAACAACATATTCTTAGAATAGCTGTTCAAGCCATATGTAGTATGGCAGGACAAAAGGGGTAGCACAGGAGCCGGTGGTGAAGAGCAGGTTATACCCCCCATGGCCCAGCTAGATGATCAAGTCATCGCAGGAACCTCCATTGAAGAAATGCCCTCAGCCTACGAGGTCATGGAAATAATCGCGCCATGGACTGAACCCTTCCTTGCTTATCTCCTAGGCAAGGAACTCCCAGATGACAAGGTCGAGGCACGACGTATCATCCGCCAATCAAAGGCTTACAAGGTCCACGAGGGTGAGCTATATAAAAAGAGCACCACAGGAGTCCTCCAGTGGTGCATATCCGAAGAGGAGGGAAGGCAGCTTCTGACCGAAGTACACGCCAGTATGGGTGGTCACCATGCAGCAGCCCGGGCCCTGGCAAGCAAGGCTTTTCGAGCAGGTTTATTCTAACTGACAGCCTGAGAGGACGCCCACCCGCTCGGTCAGCGTTGTGCGGGGTGTCAACTCTTTATAAATCAAAGGCACATTCCCCCAACAACTCTTTGGAAAATTCCAATCACATGGCCCTTTGCGGTATGGGGTCTGGATATGGTTGACTCACTTAAAGGGGGGACTGATACGTCCCAAACGTATCTATAATTTCTGCTTGTTCCATGATCTTTTGGGTGGCATTGTTATATGTTTTGGTACACTTTTATATCATTTTACACATATTTCGACTAACCTACTAACTCAGTGCACCTAGTGCCAGTTTCTGTCTACTGATGTCTATTTTGCAGGCGCTTTTACCCAATTTTCCGAAGCCCGAAAAATTCCAGAAAATATATATAAAAAATCAGTGAAACAGAAGCTTCTGGATAACCGAAGATGGGCCAGAGGGGGCCAGGGGCTGCCCACGCGACCTGCTAGCGTTGCCAGGCCCTAGGCCGCACCAGGAGGCCGCCTGGGTGGGCCCCACATCCTCCAGTGCCCTCCTTTGGCCTATATATTAGAGTCCCGAGAGGAAACACTTCCAGAATTTACAGAATTGCGAATTTCTCCATCGTTCCGCCGTTGCAGTGCTTTCAAGATTGGGAGCGTCAGGAGACCTCTTACCGGCACCCTGCCAGAGGGAGGATTGATCTCCGGGAGCTTCTCCACCGCCATGGACGCCTCCCAGATGTGTCGTGAGTAGTCCTTGTGATGTCTTCTGTCCAATCTTGTGCTTCAATGGTTAGTCCTTGTGAGCTGCCCTACATGATCAAGGCATCTATGTAAGTCTCTTGCTATTACTATCCTCGATTTGTTGGGATCCGATGGATTATGAGAATATGTTCAGATTGTTATGAGTTATATATTTTATTATCCTTTTATATAATGTTCCTTAGTGATTCATGCATATTCTCCGTTGCTATTTATTGCTTTGGCCGAGTAGTGGATTGTAACTCCAAGAGGGAGTGTTATGCATGATTGTGGTTTCATGCCCCTCGATGTCTAGCTTGAGTGACAGAAACATGAGACTAGGGGATGTGCTTGTTGCCACGAGGGAGAAAACAACGGTGCTTGTGATCACGGTTGCAAGGATTGTTTACCTTATGCATAGTTCGTTAATGCAGTTGTCCATTGCTTTGAGTTTACACTTTGGGTGGGGCTCGCAACTTAATACCGACGAGATGTTCTGGATAGATATCTCAAGGTGGATGATTAGTAAGTAGATGCTGATGAATACACGGTCTACTTGTCTTGGCGTACTTCCCATTGCTACCTATTGAGCTTGCGTTGGTTTTTCCCTTGAAGAGGAAAGGGTGATGCAGCACAGTAGCAGTAAGTATTTCCCTCAGTTTGAGAACCAAGGTATCAATCCAGTAGGAGTATCAAGATGAGGCACCAATGTACCTCCACAAAAACAAACAAACTTGCACCCAATGCTATAAAGGGGTTGTCAATCCTTTCACGATTATTTGCAAGGTGAGATCTGAAGGGGAAAAGTGCAACAAAGTAAAAGTGTAGAGCTGAAAATATGATGTGAAGTAGACCCGGGGGCCATCGTGTTCACTAGAGGCTTCTCTCATGATAGCAAGTATTACGGTGGGTGAACGAATTACTGTCGAGCAATTGATAGAATCGCGCAAACTCATGATGATATCTAAGGCAATGTTCATACATATAGGCATCACGTCCGAGACAAGTAGACCGATATTGTCTGCATCTACTACTATTTCTCCACACATCGACCGCTATCCAGCATGCATCTAGTGTATTGAGTTCATAAAAAACAGAGTAACGCCTTAAGCAAGATGACATGACGTAGAGGGATAGATTCATGCAATAGATATAAACCCCATCTTTTTACCCTTGATGGCAACAACATGATGCGTGCCTCGCTACCCCTTCTCTCAGTGGGTGAGGACACCGCACGTTATGAACCCAAAACCAAGCACTTCTCCCATTGCAAGAATTATAGATCGAGTTGGCCAGACGAAACCCACAACTCGAAGAGAATTACAAGGATACGAAATCATGCATATAAGAGATCAGAGGAGACTCAAATAATATTTGTAGATAATCTCATCATAAATCCACAATTCATCGGATCTCGACAAACACGTCGCAAAAGAAGATTACATCGGATAGATCTCCATGAAGATCATGGAGAACTTTGTATTCAAGATCCAAGAGAGAGAAGAAGCCATCTAGCTACTAGCTATGGACCCAAAGGTATGTGGTGAACTACTCACGCATCATCGGAGAGGAAATGGTGTTGATGAAGAAGCCCTCCATGTACGAATCCCCTTTCGGCAGGGCACCAGAACGATCCGCAGATGGGATCTTACGGAGACAGAACCTTGCGGCGGCGAAAAAGTATTTTCGTGGCTCTCTCTGGCAGTTTTGGATTTTTAGAGAATTGATAGGCGGAAGAAGTAGGGCATACGAGCCACGGGGGGCCCACAAGCCTGCTAGGCGCGCCCCCAGGCCTTAGCTAGGGGGCTTGTGACCTCCCCTGGGGTCCTTTGCCTTGGTTCTCAAGTCCCCTGCGTATCTTTTGTTATGGAAAAAATCATCCCGCAGGTTTTATTCCGTTTGGACTCCGTTTAATATTCTCCTCTGAAGAAGGTCAAAAACACGGAAAAAACAGAAACTGTCACTTGGCACTGAGTTAATAGGTTAGTCCCAAAAAAGATATAAAATAGCATAATCATGCATACAAAACATCCAAAGTTGACAAGATAATAGCATGGAACCATCAAAAATTATAGATACGTTGGAGACGTATCAAGCATCCCCGAGCTTAACTCCTACTCGTCCTCGAGTAGGGAAGTGATAAAGACTAAATTTTTGATGTGGAATGCTACCTAACATATTTGTCCTTTGTAACTTCTTTCTTGTGACATGAATGTGCATATCCGTAAGATTCAAAACAATAGTTTACTATTGACATAAAAACAATAATACTTTAAGCAAACTAGCAAGGCAATCATGAACTTTTGAAATAACAAGGCCAAGGAAAGTTATCCCTACAAAATCATATAGTCTAGCTATGCTCCATCATACCCACACAACGAATTTAAATCATGCACAACCCCGGTATTGGCCAAGTAATTGTTTTCGCACTCTTACTTTCTCAAACTTTTTCAACTCTCACGCAATACATGAGCTTGAGCCATGGATATAGCACTATAGGTGGAATAGAGTGTGGTGGAGGTTGTGAGGCAAAAAGGAGGAGATGATTACATTGACTCGGCGTATCAACGGGCTATGGAGATGCCCATCAATAGATAACAATGTGAATGAGTAGGGATTACTATGCAATGGATGCACTTGGAGCTATAAGTGTGTGAAAGCTCAAAAGGAGAACTAGTGGGTGTGCACCCAACTTGCTTGCTCACGAAGACCTAGGGCAATTTTGAGGAAGCCCATCATTGGAATATACAAGCCAAGTTATATAATGAAAATTCCGACTAGTAAATGGAAGTGTCAAAGCAAGGGACTCTCAATCATGAAGAACATGGTGCTATTGTGAAGCACAAGTGTGGAAAAAGTTTAGTAGCATTGTCCCTTCTCTCTTTTTCTCTCATTTTTTTGTTTAGGCTCTTTGGCCTCATTTTTTCCTCATTTTTTTGGTGGGCATCTTCGGCCTCTTTTCATTTTTCCTCACATGGGACAATGCTCTAATAATGATGATCATCACACTTTTATTTACTCACAACTCAAAAATCACAATGATGACTCCATAGGAAATGCCTCCGTTAGTGTACCGGGGTGTGCAACGATCTAGCATGGCATATGACGTTGAAACATCTCCCTAGCTATCTTACGATCATGCAATCGCAATATTAGAGTGACGGCACAAGTCATGAGACGGAACGGTGGGAGTTGCATGGCAATATATCTCGGAATGACTATGAAAATGCCATAGTAGGTAGGTATGGTGGCTGTTTTGAGGAAGGAATTTGGTGGGTTTGTGCACCAGTGAGAATTGCGCGGCACTAGAGAGGCTAGCAATGTTGGAAGGTGAAAGTGCATCTATACCATGGACTTACATTAGTCATGAAGAACTCACATACTTGTTCCAAAGTTTTTATTAGTAATCAAAACAAAGTGCTAAACGCATACTCCGAGGGGAAGGGTTGGTAGGTGTAAACCATCGCGCGATCCCGACCTCAACACAAAGGATGACAATCAATAGATCAATTATGCTCTGACTTCCTAACATAGCGGTTCACCATACGTGCATGCTACGGGAATCACTAACTTCAACACAAGTATTTCTAGATTCACAACACCCTACTAACATAGATCTTAATATTACCGAATCCACGTCTCAAAACTAATTGGGAGTAATCAAAACTTCTCTTTGTATTCAATGCACATGAAGATGGAGGTTTTTGCATCCTCTTTGGGAATCTATCACCTTTGGGACCACTTTCATAGCATAAGCCAACTACCAAATCACGCACCGCCGTGCTCTAAAGATATAAGTGAAGCACTAGAGCAAAAGTATCTAGCTCAAAAGATATTAGTGAAACACTATGAGCAAAAGTATCTAGCTCAAAATATATAAGTGAAGCACTATGAGCAAAAGTATCTAGCTCAACAGATATAAGTGAAGCACTATGAGCATTCTAGCAAAATCACGATGAGTGCATGTCTCTTTATCAAAAAGGTGTGCATCAAGGATGATTGTGACACAACAAAAAGAAAAGACTCCTAAGATACAAGACGCTCCAAGCAAAACACATATCATATGGTGAATAAAAATATAGCTCCAAGTAATGTTACCGATGGATTGAAGACGAAAGAGGGGATGCCTTCCCGTGGCATCCCTAAGCTTAGGCTTTTTGGTGTCCTTGAATTTGGCTTGGGATTCCTTGGACATCCCCAAACTTGAGCTCTTTCCACTCCTTATCTCATCATCCATGATAACATCACCCAAAACTTGAAAACTTCACAACACAAAACTTAAACAGAAACTCGTGATAACATTAGCACAAGAAAACAAACTACCACTTCTTTTGATACTGTAGAAAACTTGAATTCTATCTATATTGATTTTGGGCTACTGTATTCTCACTTTTCCATGCCTAGTACCCCCCGATACTAACCATAGTTTCATCAAAACAAGCAACCAACTCAACAAAAACAGAATCTATCAAAAAACAGACCAGTCTATAGCAATCTGTATACTTCGGATACTTCTGTTACCTCAAAAAATATGAAAAATTACGACGGCCTGGGCAAAAAGAATATCTACTAGCAGAAAAAAGAATCAACTCAAAATCTCTTTTTGAATAAAATTGAAAAATCATCTTGTGAGCGAAAAGTTTCTGTCTTTTTCCAAGAGGATCAAACAACCATCACCAAGACTAGTCATAAAGGTTTTGCTTGGCTCAAATACAAAATAAACACAAAAAACACAATTACAACAGAATTGTGATGGTGTGGACGCAATATAATAGAATGAAAAAGATAAATTCATTGGGTTTCCTCCCAACAAGCGCTATTGTTTAACGCCCATAGCTAGGCATTGATAATTCAATGATGCTCACACAAAAGACAAGAATTGAAGCACAACGAGCGCATCATAGAGCATGTGAAAATCACATATACATCTAACATACTTCATATGCAAAGGTATTTTATAGGAGAACAAATTGGCAAGACAACCAATAGTTACCAAATGCAAGGAAGAAGAAAGAGACAATAGCAATCTCAACATAACGAGAGGTAATTTGGTAACATGAAAGTATCTACCACAATATTTTCCTCTCTCATAGCAATTACATGTGGGATCATATTCAAATTCAACAATATAGCTATCCCATAGGATATTATTTTCATGATCCACATGCATGCAAAGTTGATGCTTTTCAAAAACAGTGGGATTATCATCAACTAAAGTCATGACTTCTCCAAACCCACTTTCAATAATATTGCAAATATCATATTCATCTTGATTATTGCAACAAGTAGTGGACATAGAAAAACTAGCATCCCCAAGCTTAGGGTTTTGCATATTTTTAGCATGATTGTCACTAATAGAATTTATAGTGAAACCATTGCAATCATGCTTTGAATTCAAGCAGCCCTCATGAATCACTTCATAAATTTCTTCATCATGATTTTCAGTTTCACGCATCTCAAGCAAAACTCCATAGAGGAAGTCAAGTGCACTCAACTCACTAGCAATTGGATCAACATAATTGGATCTCTTAAAGAGATTAGCAAGTGGATGAGGATCCATATCACTAGATTTTCAGCAAGTGAAGATGCAAGCATATTGAAGGCACATAACACACAAGCGAACAGAAAGCAAGCGAAAGAAAAGGGCGAACGAAAAAGGCAAACGAAAAAGGCAAATATTTTTGTAATTTTTTTTTTCAGAAATGGGGGAGAGGAAAACGAGAGGCAAAAAAAAGTAAATGCAAGAGATGAGTTTGCGACACTTACTTGGATGAGTTCTTGACTTGAATCTCCCTCCCCGGCAAAAGCGCCAGAAATCCTTCTACTACTTCTCAAACAACAGCGCAAGAAATTGACACGTTGAAGAGGAAAGGGTGATGCAGCACAGGAGAAGTAAGTATTTCCCTCAGTTTGAGAACCAAGGTATCGATCCAAAAGGAGGGTCTGTTCAAGTCCAGAGTACCTGCGCAAACACAAACAAGCTTACACCCAATGCTTCAAAGGGGTTGTCAATCCCTTCAAGATTGTTTCAAAGTGAGAACTGAAAGCGGAAAGTGCAACGAAGTAAAAAGTGTAAGGCCGAAAATATGATGTGGAGTAGACCCTAGGGGCCATAGTGTTCACTAGAGGCTTCTCTCAAAATAGAAAATATCACGGTGGGTGAACAAATTATTGTCGAGCAATTGATAGAACCACGCAAAGTCATGACGATATCTAAGGCAATGATCATACATATAGGCATCACGTCCGAGACAAGTAGACCAATACTTTCTGCATCTACTACTATTACTCCACACATCAACCGCTATCCAGCATGCATCTAGTGTATTGAGTTCATGACGAACAGAGTAACGCCTTAAGTAAGATGACATGATGTAGAGGGATAATCTCAAACCAATGTTGAAAACCCCATCTTTTCACCCTTGATGGCAACAACAGGATGTGTGCGTCACTACCCCATCTGTCACTGGGTGAGGTCACCGCACGGTATGAACCCAAAACCAAGAACTTATCCCATTGCAAGAATCATAGATCTAGTTGGCCAGACAAAACCCACAACTCGAAGAGAATTACAAGTATATGAAATCATGTATAAGAGAGATCAGAAGAAACTCAAGTAAGATTCATAGATAATCTGATCATAAATACACAATTCATCGGATCTCGACAAAGACACTGCAAAAGAAGATTACATCAGATAGATCTCCATGAAGATCATGGAGAACTTTCTATTGAAGATCCAAGAGAGAGAAGAAGCCATCTAGTTACTAGCTATGGACCCGTAGGTCTATGGTGAACTACTAACGCATCATCGGAGAGGTCATGGTGTTGATGAAGAAGCCCTCCGTATGCGAATCTCCCCTCCGACAGGGCACCAGAACATGCCCCAGATGGGATCTTGCGGAGACAGAAGCTTGCGGCGGCAGAGAAGTACTTTCGATGATCTCCTGATTTTTTTGGGATTTTTAGGGAATTTATAGGCGCAACTCCTAGGGAAGAGGGTGCTCAGGGGGGCCACAAGACTATGGGCCGCGGCCTCCCCCCCGGCCGCGGGGTGGGGGCTTGTGGGGCCCCTGAGGCTCCCCTGCCTTGGCTCTCAAGCTTCCCGATCTTCTTCCGTTCCAGAAAAAATCTTTTCGGGGATTTTCTTCCATTTGGACTCCGTTTCAAAATCTCCTCTGAAAGGGGTCAAAAACATGGAAAAAACAGGAACTGGCACTTGGCACTGAGTTAATAAGTTAGTCCCAAAAAAATATAAAAGGCATGCATAACATCCAAAGTTTGACAAGATAATAGCATGAAACCATCAAAAATTATAGATACGATAGAGACGTATCACGCCTTAAGCATGATGACATGATGTAGAGGGATAGATTCATGCAATAGATATAAACCCCATCTTTTTACCCTTGATGGCAACAACACGATGCATGCCTTGCTACCCCTTATGTCACTCGGTGAGGACACCGCATGGTAGAACCCAAAACCAAGCACTTCTCCCATTGCAAGAATTATAGATCAAGTTGGCCAAACGAAACCCACAACTCGAAGAGAATTACAAGGATACGAAATCATGCATATAAGAGATCAGAGGAGACTCAAATCATATTCATAGATAATTTGATCATAAATCCACAATTCATCGGATCTCGACAAACACACTGCAAAAATAAGATTACATCGGATAGATCTCCATGAAGATCATGGAGAGCTTTGTATTGAAGATCCAAGAGAGAGAAGAAGCCATCTAGCTACTAGCTATGGACCCGAAGGCCTGTGATGAACTACTCACACATCATTGGAGAGGCAATGGTGTTGATGAAGAAGCCCTCCGTGTCCGAATCCCCCTCTGGAGGGCACCAAAACGGTCCCCAGATGGGATCTTGCGGAGAGAGAAGTTTTCGGCGGCGGAAAAGTATTTTCGTGGCTCTCTCTGGTAGTTTTGGATTTTTAGAGAATTTATTGGCAGAAGAAGTAGGGCAAAGGATCCACGGGTGGACCACAAGCCTGCTAGGCACGCCCCCAGGCCGCGGCTAGGGGGCTTGTGACCTCCCTCGGGGTCCTTTGCCTTGGTTCTCAAGTCCCCTACGTATCTTCTGTTATGGAAAAAATCGTTCCGCAGGTTTTATTCCGTTTGGACTCCGTTTAATATTCTCCTCTCAAAAAGGTCAAAAACATAGAAAAAACACAAACTGGCACTTGGCACTGAGTTAATAAGTTAGTCCCAAAAAATATATAAAATAGCATAATCATGCATACAAAACATCCAAAGTTGACAAGATAATATCATGGAACCATAAAAAATTATAGATAGGTTGGAGGCGTATCACCCATCACTATTGAACCTCTAACTATCAAGTAGCATAATTAGCATGGCGGTGCGTTCATAATTCTGTCAATTGCCCAACTATGATTTTTTACTCAAGCGTAGTTGTTTATCGTCTTTTTGGAGAAATACATCATAGTGAACATCATGTGACTCCGGTCCATATCACCATCATTGTTTACACCTCCATCATTTACCGCTTTCATTTACTTTTACATTTCTATCTCCATTACTATTCCCACTTGTGTTTTGATCCTTTGCAAACTACAAGGCCGGAGAGATTGACAATCTATATGTACTCGTTGGGAGCAAAGTTATTTGTTGTGTGTGCAGGTCCACGTCTTCTGCTAGCGCCGGGGTGGGAGACACCTACTTCTTGATCCTAGGAGTCCTTGATACGTCTCCATCTTATCTATAATTTTTTATTGTTTCATGCCAATATTCTACAACTTTCATATACTTTTGGCAACTTTTTATACTGTTTTTGGGACTAACATATTGATCCAGTGCCCAGTCCCAGGTCCTGTTTGTTGCATGTTTTTTGTTTCATAGAATATCCATACCAAACGAAGTCCAAACGCAATAAAAACACCTACAGTGATTTTTTATGGAATATTTATGATTTTTGGGAAGAAGAATCAACGCGAAACGATGCCCGAGGGGGTCACAAGCCCAGTAGGCGCGCCCCCTAGAGCGCGGCAGACAGGCTTGTGACCAATCCCTAAGGCGGTTGGGGCCCTTCTTTCGCCGCAAGAAATATAATATCCGGAAGAAAATCGTGTTAAAATTTCAGCCAAATCGGAGTTACGGATCTCCGGGAATTTAAGAAACGGTGAAAGCCAGAATCTGGGAGCGCAGAAACAAAAGGACACATAGAGAGTGATCCAATCTCGGAGGGGCTCTCGCCCCTCTGCCGCCATGGAGACCATGGACCAGAGGGGAAACCCTTCTCCCATCTAGGGGGGAGGTCAAGGAAGAAGAAGAAGAAGGGGGCTCTCCCCCCCTTTCTCTCGGCGGCGCCGGAATGTCGGTCGGGACATCATCGTGTGACGGCGATCTACACCAACATCTACGTCATCTTCACCAACACCTCCATCACCTTCCTCCATCTATAACAATCCGTTGTACCCTCTACTTGAACATGGTGCTTTATGCTTCATATTATTATGTAATGGTGTGTTGCCATCCTATGATGTCTGAGTAGATTTTTGTTGTCCCATTGGTGATTGATGAATTGCTATGATTGGTTTAATTTGCTTGTGGTTATGTTGCTGTCCTTTGGTGCCCATCATATGAGCGTGCGCGTGGATCACACCATAGGTTAGTACTATGTTGATAGGAATATGTATTGGAGGGAAAGGGTGACAGAAGCTTCAGCCTAGCATAGAAATTGATGCGTACGAGATTGAAGGGGGACCAATATATCTTATTGCTATGGTTGGGTTTTACCTTAATGAACGTTAGTAGTTGCGGATGCTTGCTAATAGTTCCAATCATAAGTGCATAGAATTCCAAGTAAGGGATGACATGCTAGCAGTGGCCTCTCCCACATACAACTTGCTATCGGTCTAGTAACGTAGTCAATTGCTTAGGGACAATTCGGCAACTCCTACCAACACTTTTCCACACTCGTCAAACTAACGTAATTGTTTCTTTATCTAACCAGCCCCTAGTTTTTATTTCCATGTTCTTCCTTTTCTTGCAAACCTATCCTATCACTCCTACAAAGTACTTCTAGTTTCATACTTGTTCTAGGTAAAGCGAACATAAAGTGTGCGTACAGTTGTATCGGTGGTCGATAGAACTTGAGGGAATATTTTCCCTACCTTTAGCTCCTCGTTGGGTTCGACACTCCTACTTATCGAGAAAGGCCACAATTGATCCCCTATACTTGTGGGTTATCACGACCTTTTTCTAGTGCCGTTGCCGGGGAGAAATAGCGTGGAGTAAATATTCTCGTGTGTGCTTGTTGGCTTTATCACTAAGTAGATTTATTTGCTGTTCTAAGTTGTTCTCTATCTTTAGTTATGGATATGGAACACGAAGTACCAAAAAAATTAGGTGTACTTGCTACTCAGGGAGATGGGGAACCTTCTAAAACCCTCGATGCTCGTTATGTGGAAAATATTATGCACTTCTTTCATAATCCTGAGAAAACTCCATTCAATTATATAATGGGATACACGTTGGATCAATATGAATACTTTAGGGATTATCGCTTGACTCAAAAAGGGAAACTATTATGGGATCAAATTCATATGTTGAAATGGTATGCTTGGGAGCTATGCTCGAGATATGATATTACTTGTTGCTCTAGGATGAAGGCTAAACACCTTCCCTTTTCTTGTAAATTTAATGCTAATAAAACCTTGGCTTCTTATTTCTTTTACCTTGGCTTCTTATGCTAATGGTATATATGGACTGTCGGTCGGCAATTCTTCCTACTATCGTCGGTTTGTTGGTTGGCAAAACTTTGTCGGTCGGCAATGGGCTTTCCCGTCTGTTTTTCCCCAACAGACCTCATCGGTCGGCAATACTTTTTCCCAACAAACTGTCTGTTGGTGGAAGCTATTATACCGACCAACTTGTGTGTTAAGACTGTAGTGCTGTGTTGTAGTATGAAGCTCTGTTTAACGGGTGTGATGATAATGATGATGTTGCTTATCGATCTGAAAATTTGGTTATGCTTCATTATTGTTATACTAATTATGAATATAATTCCCATATTTATCGATTTATGGAGAAATTCTACGATGCCCAAGAAGAGACTAATATTTTGCAGGAAACTATGGAAGAAGAAAATGCTGAAACTGTGAGCTCATTAGATAAAAAAGATGACGAGGAGAGCGAATAACAAAAGGAGGAAGAGTGGACTAGCTACCCGTGCCCACCTTCTAATGAGAGTAACTCTTCAACTCATACATTGTTTAATTTCCCTTCGTTCTTACCGAAGTATGAATGCTATGTTGATAGTTATGATCCTTTGGATTCGTTTGAAATATCCCTTTTTGATGAACTTGATGCTTGCTATGCTTGTGGCCATGATGCCAATATGAATGATGCTTATGAAGATGAACTTGCTAAAGTTCCTTATGTTAAACATGAAATTGTTGCTATCACACCCACTTATGATAGTCCTATTATCTTTTTGAACTCTCCCAACTACACTATATCAGAGAAGTTTGCTCTTATTAGGGATTACATAGATGGGTTGCCTTCTACTATTACACATGATGATTTTGATGAATATAATATGCATGTTCTTGTTGCTCCTACTTGCAATTATTATGAGAGAGGAACTACATCTCCACCTCTCTATGTTTCCATGATAAAATTGCAAGAAACTGCTTATGCTATGTATTGGCCTTTACTTGATGTGCATGAATTCTTATTTTATTACATGCCAATGCATAGGAAGAGAGTTAGGCTTCGTCATTGCATGATATATGTTACCTTGTGCTCACTACTAAATTACAAATCGTTGTTAATTAAAATTGGCTTTGATATACCTTGGGATCCGGGTGAATCCATTACTTGAGCACTTTATGCCTAGCTTAATGGCTTTAAAGAAAGCGCTGCCTGGGAGACAACCCAGAAGTTTTAGAGAGTCATTTATTTCTGTTGAGTTATTTTTTTCAGTTTAAAAACAAAAAATATAGAGGGGAACATAAAACTTTTTCAAAAATATAAGCGATCGAAAGGTGATGCATTGCGGACATGAGGGTCGACCTTGAACACTTGTGTTCATGCTCATGGAAACAATGTAGAATATTTCGTGGAAGTTTCTCGCAAAAATAATTATCCCCTTTTACAATTCCATTGTATTATAAAAATAATGTGCCAAGTAAAGCCTTTATGATTAGTTTGGGTGATAGTTGTTTGATCATGCTGAAAAAGACAGAAACTTTGCACTCAAGAAATCATTTCTTATTTCTATACAGAGAGTGATTTTGAGTTGATTCTTTTTGCTGCTGATTGATATGCAATTTCCCTAATTGTCCTAATTTGTTCAGAATTTTTGGAGTACCAGAAGTATGGTATACGTTCAGATTACTACAGACTGTTCTGTTTTTGACAGATTCTGTTTTCTATGCATTGTTCTCTTATTTTTGATGAATCTATGGGTAGTATCGAGGGGTATGAACCATGGTGAAGTTGGATTATAGTAGATACAATGCTAATATGAATTTGGAATGATTTCACAACAGTACTTAAAGTGGTGATTTACTTTATTATACTAACGGATCTCACGAAGGTTTTGTTGAGTTTTGTGTGATTGAAGTTTTCAAGTTTTGGGTGAGGCCACGATGGATGAAGGAATAAGGAGAGGCAAGACCCTAAGCTTGGGGATGCCCGAGGCACCCCAAGGTAATATTCAAGGAAGACTCAAGCGTCTAAGCTTGGGGATGCCCCAGAAGGCATCCCCTCTTTCGTCTATAATCTATCGGTAATTTTACTCGGAGCTATATTTTATTCGTCACATGATATGTGCAAATTCTTGGAGCGTATTTTGTGTTTATTTTTCCTTGTTCTTTTATGCACCATGCTGGTATGAGATACTCCTTGGTTGATTTATAGAATACTCTTTAAACTTCACTTATATCTTTTGAGTATGGCTTTATAGAATGCTTCATGTGCTTCACTTATATCATTTGAAGTTTGGATTGCCTGTTTCCCTACACATAGAAAACCGCCATTTGTAGAATGCTCTTTTGCTTCACTTATATATGTTAGAGTGGGGCATATCTTTTGTAGAAAGAATTAAACTCTCATGCTTCACTTATACCTAGAGAGTTAACAGGAGTTGGTCATTCACATGGTTAGTCATAAAATCCTACATAAAACTTGTAAATCACTGAATATGATATGTTTGATTCCTTGCAATAGTTTTATGACATGAAGATGTGATATTAGAGTCATGCTAGTGAGTAATTGTGTATTCATAGAAATACTTGTGTTAAGGTTGGTGATTCCCGTAGCATGCATGTATGGTGAACCGTTATGTGACGAAGTCCGAGCATGATTTATTTATTGATTGTCATCCTTTGTTTGGAAGTTGGGATCGCGCGATGGTTAAATCCTACCAATCCTTCCCTTATGAGCATGCGTGTAGTACCTTGTTTCGATGAGTAATAGACTTTCGCAATAAGTATGTGAGTTCTTAGTGACTATTGTTGATTCTATGGATTATACGCACTCTTACCCTTCCACCATTGCTAGCCTCTCTAGTACCGCGCAACTTTCGATGGTGCATTACACCCACCATATACCCTTCCTCAAAACAGCCACCATACCTACCTATTATGGCATTTCTATAGCCATTCCGAGATATATTGCCATGCAACTTCCATCGTTCTGTTTATTATGACACGCACCATCATTGTCATATTGCTTTGCATGATCGTAAGATAGCTAGCATGATGTTTTCATGGCTTTTCCGTTTTTTTATGTCATTGCTATGCTAGATCATTGCACATCCCGATACACCACCGGAGGCATTCATATAGAGTCATATTTTGTTCTAAATATCGAGTTGTAAGTAAATAAAAGTGTGATGATCATCATTATTAGAGCATTGTCCCATGTGAGGAAGTAATAAAACAAGCCAATGAAGCCCCAAAAAAAGAGGCCAAAGAAGCCCACCAAAAAAAGAGAAAAAAATAAAAAAATAAAAAATGAGAGAAAAGAGAGAAGGGACAATGGTACTATCCTTTACCACACTTGTGCTTTAAAGTAGCACCATGATCTTTGATGACCCACAGGTATAGGGGATCTATCGTAGTCCTTTCGATAACTAAGAGTGTCGAACCCAACGAGGAGCAGAAGGATCTGACAAGTGGTTTTCAGCAAGGTAATATCTGCAAGCACTGAAATTATCGATAACAAGTAGTTGTGTGGTGAGAAGATTCGTAGCAAGTAGCAAGTAACAAAAGTAACAATGATACAGCAAAGTGGCCCAATCACTTTTGTAGCAAGGTACAAGCCTCGACAAAGTCTTATAGGAGGAAAAACGCTCCCGACGACACACAGGAATTTCTGTCATGCTAGTTTTCAGCATGTTCACATGATTCATGTTAGTTACTTTGATAGCTTGATATGTGGGTGGACCTGTGCTTGGGTACTGCCCTTACTTGGACAAGCATCCCACTTATGATTAAGGGATTTTTGTATTTATGCCCTTAGTTGTGTCCCCCTCGACTGATTTGCCCCTAATTTTTGAAAACATGCGGTCTTGCCCAGCTCACCTCCCTCTTCTTGCGGTTTTGCCCTTCCGGCACGGCTCCGTCTAGTCAGCACCGTTTGACCGCAAATGACGCATTACTTTGGACATTTTTACCCCTATCGGTGCTATACCTAATACCCCTTCGTCCTCAATGTTCTAGCGCAAGGAAACAGAGCAGAGCAGAACGAGTAAGCCGGCGAGGAAAGAGGAGTGGGAGGCAACGCGTGGGGCGGTAGAGCAAGGAGCGGCGGTGCATGGCGAGCTCGGGCTCTTCCATCTTCTCGCTGGTGGTCGCAGAGGTAAGTAAAACTCCAGCAATGCTTCTTCCTCCCCCCCCAATGCGTTCTAGGGTTTGTGATAATTGGGGAATTTCTGATTCAGGTTGATGGGGTCGGGATTGTGGAGCATGTCTCTGAGTTCTATCTTCCAGATGAAAGTTATTGCGGATTGGAGCATTCATCAAAGCATCGCTGCCCTGGTCATGACCGTGTTCCTGCCCGGCGTGTTGCATGGGGAGGAGCTAACACAGGCCGCCGTTTTTTAGGGTGTCCTCTAGATGTAAGATCTTGTGAATTATAACATGTTTTGGATGGTGTTTATGCTCTAATGTTTTGATAATGTGATGTGCAGTTACCAGATGAGTGTCACTGGGTGGTTTGGGTTGATCCTCCTCCTCCATTGCATGCTGCCCTTGCTTTTGAAGACCTGCACGTAGAGCTATAACAAAGCTGGATCAGAAGCCACAAAATGCAGAAGCAAAATATGGAGCTGTCAAAGAAAAATCTTGCTTTGAAGAAGAAACTGAGAGAGAGAGATGAGATGCTGTTAGTTCTGGCATTGTTATTTGTTGGAATGTGTGTTGCTGTGTTTTTAGTGTTGTAGTTTGCAGCAATTGTTGAAGAGAGTGTGTGAGAGAGAGATGACCTGAATGTTGTTTGTGATGCACTATTGTATGAATTTGAAGATCATTATTCTCTGCTCATGCTTGTTGAAGAAAGTGTGTCTGAGAGAGGAATTATAGCACATATTGTACCAAATAGAGCAACCTGGTATAGCACTTTAGTCTACCAAATTCCACAAACTGACATTGTACCAAATTCCACAAACTGACATTGTACCAAATACAACACTTCATAGTGCATTGCCAAATATAACATAGTACCAAATACAGCAATTTATTGTACCAACACACAATAACAAGATAATAGCACTAGAACATAAGTTTCTTGCTCCTGGTGTTCTTGGGTGGGCTTGGAGCTTGCATTGCCTTGCTTCTAGTGTTCTTTGCTGGGTTTGGAGCTTCAACAGTTGTTGCTGCTCTTTTTGGAGAGGAACCTTTTCTTTCAAGCTCCTGCTCCACACCTATATTCTGCTTGACACACCTGGTTCCAGGATATAGAACCTCATCCTCCACAGCAGGTACATCAGGAAATGCCTCCTTCACAACAGGATCAAGTGTCTTCTTTTGGTGTTCTTGGCTTTCATTGACACTTGCAGTTGCATTAACACTTGGTGTTCTAGGAGCACTTGGTGTTCTACTGCTGGCCCTAGTTCTAGATGCAGATGGCCTGGAACTAGATGGGTTAACACATCTCTGACCTCTAGTTCTTTGTATAACTGTGATTTCCAAATTGCATGACATTGTTGTTGCATTACTTGCAAACATCACACCTAACTCTGCATCACACTGCACAGGGACCCAACAAAGTTTGGAACTATTCCAGTATCTAATCTCCACTGCATCAAACAATCCCCATGGATACTTGGCACAAATGGCAGCCCTAAAATTAGTACATGAACTAGTGCAGTCCACAACTAATGGAAATGAGAATCCACAATGTTTTCCTTTTGTACCACCAGAAACTAGAACAGTGGTCTCCATTCTAATTGAAAGAAAGAAAGCTATAGCTGGATCCATCCTATCATATTAAACACAATCTGCAGTGAGAAAAGGCACAAACCCTAAATCCAAGCAAATCAGGTCCGTTACTAAACCTGAGGGAATTTGCTGACCATCTCCGCCAGAGCTTATCACCGTTTGTGCAGATCCTGCACCGCTCCTCGATGCTGCTACAGATCCGCCACAAGGGCTGCTCTTGTCGCCGTTGGTGCCACCATTGTCGCCGTTGGTGCGTTCTCCGCTCTCTCCACTCTCCCCCATCACCTTGCGCAATGGATCTTGCCGCCGAAATTTAGGGTTCGTGAGAGGGAAAGAGAGACAGCGCGGGGAATGAGAGAGCGTGAGTGAGAACGGGAGCAAGACAGAGTGGGCAATGAGAGAGCATGAGGGATCACGAGGGCAAGCGGTGTCCAAAGTAATGCGCCGTTTGCGGTCAAACGGTGCTGACTGGACAGAGCTGTGCCGGAAGAGCAAAACCGCAAGAAGAGGGAGGTGAGCTGGGCAAGACCGCTTGTTTTCAAAAATTAGGGGCAAATCAGTCGAGGGGGACACAACTAAGGGCATAGATACAAATATCCCTATGATTAACCGCTCTCGCAAGCATCCGCAACTATGAAAGAAGAATTAAGACAAAGTCTAACCATAGCATTAAACTAGTGCATCCAAATCAGCCCCTTACGAAGCAACGCATAAACTAGGGTTTAAGCTTCTGTCACTCTAGCAACCCATCATCTAGTTACTACTTCCCAATGCCTTCCTCTAGGCCCAAATAATGGTGAAGTGTTATGTAGTCGACGTTCACATAACACCACTAGAGGAAAAACAACATACAACACATCAAAATATCGAACGAATACCAAATTCACATGACTACTTATAGCTTGACTTATCCCATGTCCTCAGGAACAAAAGTAACTACTCACAAAGCATAATCATATTCATGACCAGAGAGGTAATGAATAGCATCAAAGATCTGAACATAAACTCTTCCACCAAGTAATCCAACTAGCATCAACTACAAAGAGTAATTAACACTACTAGCAACCTTACAAGTACCAATTGGAGTCGCGAGATGGAGATTGGTTACAAGTGATGAACTAGGGTTTGGAGATGACATGGTGCTGATGAAGATGTTGATGGTGATGAGTCCCCTCCGATGAGAGGAGTGTTGGTGATGACGATGGCGACGATTTCCCCCTCCGGGAGGGAAGTTTCCTCGGTAGGATCGTCCTGCCGGAGCTCTAGATTGGTTCTGCTCAAGTTCCGCCTTTTGGCGGCGGCAAATCCTCCGAAAAGCCTCCTCTTGATTTTTTCCAGACTAAAACCCTTCTTGTAGCAAAAAAGCGGGGCCAGTGGGCAAGCAGGGAGCCCACAAGCCCCCTAGGTGTGACCAGGGGGTGGCCACACCTAGCAGGCTTGTGGCCACCTGCTGGCACTGTTGGGGATATTGCTTATTAAGTGACCCGCCCAATATGGGCCGGGTTACTAGTAAGCGATTCATTCTTTGGGGGGAGTTGGGCCTCAGCCTGGGCGGTTCAAGGCCGCAGGATGGTTATGATTTATGGAAGGTCTCTGGGTTTTGCAAGATGGCGACTTAGAGACCGCGGTGGTCACGATTTGTAAAGAGGAAGGGACTCTTGTAAAACCCTAAAGCCTCGACCTGTATATAAAGGCGAGTTTGGAGGGGCATAGATAGGTTAGAAATCATCGAGTGCTAGGTAAGGCGAGTTACGCCTTTCTTGTAATCGAATCCACATCAATACACGCCAAGCAGGACGTAGGCTATTACCTCCATGCGAGGGGCCGAACCTGGGTAACCCGCCGCGTTCCTCCTGTTCAACCCCTTTGAGTCGCCACCAAAGTGCGATGGTTCCCATACTAAGTCCTTTCACGAGGACATCTGTCGTGACAAAACCACGACAGTTGGCGCCCACCGTGGGGCCTACGCACGGTGGAGTTGAGTTCTCAAAGGGAGCCCTACCAGGGTTTGGGAGTTATGCGATGGCGCTCATGACTTGGAGCCGACGCGGCGTAGCCTACATCGACAACCAACGATGGGGACCTGAAGCGAATTCTCTCGAATCAGGCTACAGGGTCCCCTTCGGCAAGATCAACGTCTTCATCGGCATGATCGGGTCATCTGTTCCTGAGCCGGACATCTCCCCCGACATCGTCGAGCCGGCCAGGTACGTTCATCCAGTCATAACATGGAATCTGACCCACCCGGTCTTTGTGGGGTTCACGCAGGGGTCGGAGGAGCCAGAGCACGCGGCAGCTCAGGAGGTTACCCCCATCAACTCTGACGACGAATCATCCATGGGCGATTCAGACTCCATCCAGTCCCTCCACGGAGACGGTCTCGGAGGCTTGTCATTGGCCATGGATCCGGAAATCCTCGATCGAACCCGCCGCCAGATCGCCATCTACATGGCCGGGGCGACTCAACCCGCACAGAACCCCGCCGGAGGCGATGGGACCGGCGGGACATCTAGAAGTGCGTCAGCAGTCCTGGTGGATTTAGCGGCGGAAATCACGAGACTAATGTCAACCCCCCTCACGCCAGAGAACCAAGAAGAGATAAACGCGGAGTTAGCAAAGCTGAGGGAGGCGATGGCAAAGGCCCATCAGGATGCTGAGACGGAGTCCGCCAGGATGGAAACTCGACAAGCCCAGATTACGGCCGAAAGGATGCGATTGAACACCGACAACTGGCGGCTTGAAAGACAGCAGCGCGCGTCCGACGCCGTCCATCAGAGGAGACACCAGGGTCGCCTGCCCCATGATCTCAATCCGACTCGCCTGTTCGACACTCCCCAAACACCCGGGATGGGAGCCGCCCCAGCAGGAGGACCGGGCCGCCCTCCTAACCCGCCGATTCAGCCGACTGAGGGTCAAATTCCTCGTTTCCGGACCCCTCGAGGCCACTTCTCTAACCCGGTGGATAACGTGCTTGCCGCAACTCGCCATCTGGAGTCTCTTCCGATCCACGGCAACAGCCCAGCTGAGATCGAAGCAAGGAACGCCATCGAGATGTTGAAAACGGCGGTGGTCCAAAATGCGCAGTTCTCGCACAGCCCTGAGCGATTGCACTCCACCCCCCAGGCGAGCTATACCAGGAGTAGGCCGGAGGATCAGCCAGCCGTAAACAGTGCCCCGCGACACTTCCCGCAGGACAACCCGCCCGAGCGGAACCCGCCGGGTAGAGGTCCACCCAACATTCAAGAGGCTCAGACTCCTCCCGCGGGGACCGGAGGGCGAGTTGGGGTGCCCTGCTTGTCCCTGGCCCTTCGAAACGAAAGAATGCCCAAGGATTTCAAAGGACCGAGAAAGGTGCCTAATTACACACCAGATCTCGAACCAACATCTTTGATCGAGGGCTATGAGATCGCCATGGACATGCTCGACGTAAACGAGGCGGTTTGCGCCAGATATTTCACAATGATGCTCGAGGGATCAGCGCGCACTTGGTTGAAAAACTTACCCCCCAATTCTATCCAGTCCTGGGCCGAGCTGAAGGAGCGTTTCATCAAAAACTTCCGGGGAACCTGTAAACGGCTGATGACGATCGTCGACTTGCAACACTGCGTAGAACTCCCGGATGAGTCGGCGCACCATTGGTCGCGGCGAGTCGCGGAAATTATCCATTCATCGGATGGCATCACGGCAGCGCAAGCTGTGCTTATCCTCGAGCACAACTGCCACTATGAACCGCTGGTCCAGAAATTGGGGTGACTCAAACGGAAAGTTCAGGATATGGGCGAGCTGATGGATACCCTCACTAGGTACGCCGAGGCCGTTGATACCAAGGATCCCGGCGAGGATGGTAAGGGTAACTCGCCCAAGAAGGGCGATTCAACCAAAAACCACACCCGCCTCCAAGGCCGCAACCGTCACAACCAGGGGACCAACGGCAAGCGTAGGCCACAGGAGGAGCCCTCGGATCTGGTTGCCAATACCAACGCCAATGACGGAAAAAAGAAGAATCGAGGCTTCAGTGGGAAAAGGCCGCGTAATTACGAAGAGCTACTCAAAGGCCCTTGCCCGCACCACGCCACGGCCGACGGCCCGGCGAGCCACTCTTGGGAGAACTGTTTCGTGATGCGAGAATTTCGGGCCGAGGCAATCAAGAAGAGCCAAAGCGAAGATCCGAACCGTCGCCAGGACCAACTCGCCGCGCCCAACCAAAGGCACAACCCCTTCGGCGGTTTTCCCGAACAAGAGGCATAGGGGGGCCCGCAGCCAGGCGGCGGCCAGTACCCGGTGCACCACCAACGGCGGTACAACCCGCCGGGAGTTTTCCAGCAGCCACCCCCACAGGGGGCTCCGCAGGACCAGGATGACCACGGGGGCTTCCGCAACAATCCTAAACAGCTAAGTAATGGGCAGTACCATGTTTTCACCACTAATGCTTGCAGGCGTGATAAAAAGGTAAATCACCGGGCGTACAGCGTAATTGAGCCGGCAATTCCCAGATATCTCCACTGGTCCGAACAGACCATAACATGGAGCAGAGAGGATCACCCGCCGAGAATAGATAACCCGGGCGACCTGGCATTAGTCGTGGCTCCCCAAGTGGGGGGCTACACTCTGTCGAAAGTACTAATGGATGGCGGCAGCAGCATTAATATCCTATACTTCGACACCTTCCGGAGGATGAATCTATTGGAGAAAGACTTGATGCCTTCAACCACGGTCTTCCACGGCATCGTCCCGGGCAAATCGGCTTATCTCAGTAGCGTTTGGAACTGCGCAGTATTACAGGTCGGAGTCTCTGGTCTTCGAGGTGGTCAAACTGAAAAGCCCGTACCATGCGTTGTTCGAGCGACCTGCTTACGCTCGCTTCATGGCCCGCCCGTGCTACGTCTACCCCAAGCTCAAAATGCCTGGCCCTAAAGGACCCATCACGATTGACGGAGATAGAAGAATCGCAAAGGAGTGTGAGGAAGGAGACGCGGCCTATGCGGAAGTCGCCTGCGCGGCGGAAGAGCTCAAAAACCATCGGGCAAATGTTGACCCGGCAGACATGTCACCACTAAAGAAGCCGACTACAGATTTCGAGTCGCCCCTCAAGTTCAAACCAACGGATGACACGAAGACAGTCGACTTCATCCCTGGCGATTCATCCAAGCAGTTTACCATTGGGACGGGTCTGGACCCCAAATAGGAAAGCGCGCTCATCGAATTCATCCGTGAGAATCGGGACATCTTCGCATGGAAGCCCTCTGACATGCCGGGTGTACCGAGAGAATTCGCTGAGCACCATCTTAATATTGACCCAAAATGCAAACCTGTCCAACAATACCTTCGCAGGTTTAACGAGGAGCGACGGAAGGCGGTTGGAGAGGAAGTCGCCCGTCTTTTAGCCGCCGGGTTCATCGTGGAAGTCTTTCACCCCAAATGGCTAGCTAACCCGGTGTTAGTGCTCAAGAAGAATGGCACGTTCCGTATGTGTATTGACTATACGGACCTCAATAGAGCTTGTCCCAAGGATCCTTTCGCTCTTCCTCGCATCGACCAAATCATTGACTCGGTGGTGGGATGCGAACGATTGTGCTTTTTGGACGCCTATTCAGGTTATCATCAGATCAAAATGGCTGTGGAAGACCAGGAGAAGACGGCCTTCATAACCCCCTTCGGGGCCTTTTGCTATGTGTCCATGCCGTTCGGGCTCAAGAGCGCAGGGGCGACTTACCAACGCTGCATCCAGAATTGTCTTCATAACCAAATTGGCCGCAACGTCCATGCCTATGTTGACGACATTGTGATCAAGACCCGCCAGGAGGAGACCCTTCTGGAAGACCTTAAGGAAACCTTTGATAATTTACGGGTATATCAGATGAAGCTAAATCCTACCAAGTGCGTTTTCAGCGTACCTGCGGGAAAACTACTAGGTTTCTTGGTATCGGAGCGCGGCATCGAGGCTAACCCAGAGAAAATTGAAGCGGTTACTTCCCTCGGCAAGCCGATGAACGTTAATCAAGTTCAGCGATTGGCGGGTCGCATTGCGGCTCTCAGTCGTTTCGTGAGCCGCCTCGGAGAAAAGGCGATTCCTCTTTATCAATTGTTGAGAAAGTCCGACCGATTCGTATGGACAGAGGAGGCAGACGAGGCATTTCAGGCCTTCAAACATCAATTGGTTAACCCGCCGGTCCTGGCGGCCCCGACTGAAAAGGAGCCTATGCTCATGTATATCGCCGCGAATTCCAAAGCGATCAATGTGGCTGTGGTCGTCGAAAGAAAGGAGGAAGGAAAGGAATACCCGGTGCAACGCCGGTGTACTTTATCAGTGAGGTGTTAACTCTTTCCAAACAGCGATACCCACATTGGCAGAAACTGGTCTATGGGGTGTTCATGGCGAGTCGAAAGCTTAAACATTATTTCCAGGAACACCCGATCACCGTAGTCAGTTCCGCGCCCCTTGGTGACGTCATCCAAAACCGGGAGGCAACAGGGCGAATCGCCAAATGGGCAATAGAGCTTGGGTCGCATCACATACAATATACCCCCCTCACGGCCATCAAGTCCCAAGCACTAGTTGATTTCGTTAATGATTGGACGGAGCTTCAGGCTCCGGAAGATTGGCCTGACCTTACCTATTGGACTATTTATTTTGATGGATCCAGGCACTTGGAGGGCTCGGGGGCAGGTGTGGTGTTGATATCCCCTCAAGGAGATAAGTTCTGCTACGTTCTCCGGCTCATGTTCCCTTGCACAAATAATGCGGCAGAATATGAAGCTCTGCTTCACGGTTTGCGACTGGCAAAAGAGATGAACCTAACCCGAGTCAGATGCTTTGGGGATTCAGATTTGGTGGCGCAACAGGTTTCGGGCACCTGGGACTCTCGAGATCCTATGATGGCGGCTTACAGGCGAGCTGTATCTGACGTGGCGGGCTATTTTCATGGGTACCAGGTTGATCATGTTGATCGGCGACTCAACGAAGCAGCTGATGCCCTCTCGCGACTCGGCTCACAGAGAAAACCGGTCCCCCCTAATGTTTTCTTGGATGTCTTGCATAAACCGTCTGTGACTGTACCCACGGAGGAGGAATTGGCGATACCAGATCCCGAGTCTCAGCTTGTGGCGGCTCTCCATGTCACTCCGGATTGGGCTCTTCCTTATCTGGCTTATCTCGCTCGTGGCGAGTTACCCACTGACGAAGTTTTGGCTTGCCAGATCGTTCGACGTAGCAAGTCCATGGTCATCATTAATGGCGAGCTATATAAACGAAGTGCTTCAGGGGTCTTTCAGCGGTGCGTTTCTTCCGAGGAAGGATGCGTAATCCTAAATGACATCCATTCTGGAGACTGCGGGCATCACGCCGGGTCACGTTCTTTGGTATCAAAAGCTTTTCGACATGGTTTCTTCTGGTTGACGGCTCACACAGATGCAGAAGATATAGTACGACGGTGTGAGGGGTGCCAACGATATGGGAGACAGGCTCATGTGCCGGCTCAAGAATTGAGGATGATTCCCATTACTTGGCCTTTCGCGGTCTGGGGGCTGGACATGGTCGGTCCCTTTAAGATGTCCTCCAACAAGAAAACTCACTTATTGGTGGCGGTTGATAAGTTCACTAAATGGGTTGAGGCGGAACCTGTTGGGGCTTGCGATGCGGAGACTGCGGTCGAATTTCTGAAAAAGCTGATTTTTCGTTTTGGATATCCACACAGTATTATCACGGACAATGGTACTAACTTGTCCCAAGGAGCGATGCTGGATTTCTGTCGCCGTGAACATATCCGGCTTGATATTTCTGCAGTTGCTCACCCGCAGTCAAACGGGCAAGCAGAGCGGGCGAATCAGGAAGTCCTACGAGGGATTAAACCTCGCCTCATGGTTCCCCTGGAAAGAACTCCAGGGTGTTGGATTGAGGAACTACCTTCGGTATTATGGAGCATCCGGACCACCCCGAATCGATCCACGGGGTTCACCCCTTTCTTTTTGGTCTATGGAGCAGAAGCTGTCCTTCCTACCGACATAAGACATGATTCTCTTAGAGTCGCCGCATATGTGGAGCAAGATAATGAGTTGGCGCGTCAGGATTCCTTGGATGCCTTGGAAGAGGCGCGTGACTTAGCGGCGGCTCGTTCAGCTATCTATCAGCAAGATCTGCGGCGTTATCATAGTCGCCGGGTTAAGAGTCGAGCTTTCCAGGAGGGCGACTTGGTACTTCGTCTGATACAAGATCGGGCAGGCATGCACAAGCTCTCGCCCCCTTGGGAAGGGCCTTTCGTCGTCAGCAAGAACCTCCGCAATGGCTCTTACTACTTGATGGATCTTCGGCCTGATCGACCGACTACGGAGGCTGAGTCAACTCGCCCTTGGAATATTGCCCATTTGCGACCTTACTACACTTGAGTTCTTGAAAACTCCATGCTTTGTAAGTTTTTAAGCTTCATTATGAAGTAATAAAATGTTCCCCGACTTGGGGGCTTCTTCCTTAAAAAGAGCAATTTGTGTCATCCTGTTGCGACCTTATGAGCCGACAGAACCTGCATTTAGGGTGGGTGCACGAGCTTTCTGACTCGCCTCCCCCTGTCGCGACCGTATGAGCCGGCGAAACCTGCATTTAGGGTGGGTGCATGAGCTTTCTGACTCGCCTCCCCCTGTCGCGACCGTATGAGCCGACGAAACCTGCATTTAGGGTGGGTGCACGAGCTTTCTGACTCGCCTCCCCCTGTCGCGACCGTATGAGCCGACGAAACCTGCATTTAGGGTGGGTGCACGAGCTTTCTGACTCGCCTCCCCCTGTCGCGACCGTATGAGCCGACAAAACCTACATTTAGGGTGGGTGCACGAGCTTTCTGACTCGCCTCCCCTTGTCGCGACCGTATGAGCCGACGAAACTTGCATTTAGGGTGGGTGCACGAGCTTTCTGACTCGCCTCCCCCTGTCGCGACCGTATGAGCCGACGAAACCTGCATTTAGGGTGGGTGCACGAGCTTTCTGACTCGGCTCCCCCTGTCGCGACCGTATGAGCCGACGAAACCTGCATTTAGGGTGGGTGCACGAGCCTTCTGACTCGCCTCCCCCTGTCGCGACCGTATGAGCCGACGAAACTTGCATTTAGGGCGGGTGCACGAGCTTTCTGACTCGCCTCCCCCTGTCGCGACCGTATGAGCCGACAAAATTACTCGTGTTATGATTTAATCTTGGAGATTTTTATCCTTACTGCATGTTCGCTGAAACTATTTGTAGTTCTTTTGTTTTCACAGATAATGTGTTCAAGGTTTCATCCTTGGCGGATTAAGCATTGCAGAAGATTCTTATAAGGACTAACAAAATATTTCAAACCGCCTCAAAAGCGGTATAAGGGTTTTTTCTTGCAGAAGATGTCATCGAAAGATAGTACTGACTATTACATGGCTCTTGGGCCAAACTCAAGAAAAGTCTACTCCGCTAAGTCCTCGCGTGAGCTCTGACCAACTTCGATTTGTAAATCGCCCAAGACCCAATTGCACCTGGACAAAGAAGCAAAATCGTCTTCATCGGTCAAGATTGATGCCAGGTCTGTTTCCCAGTCGAAGGGATTCTTGGGTCGCCGAGGAATTAGGTTGGTCACCACGAAGGTTGGCGGGCTGATTTTCTTATTCTTACTATCATAAGCCGCCTGATACTTCGTTAAATCAAGACTGGCGGCGAGTTGAGTTGCAGCCAACCGAGAATCCTTGACAACTTTCTGGTAATCCTCTTCCACGAATTCCGAGCCATCGTCTTTGAGCTGAGGGAAGCCGGCGGCTACTTCTTCCAAATTAATATCCGGAGCATACGCTAAGCAGCGACTCAGGGCCGTCAGGACGCCTTTCCGGGCGGCTGACCGAGTTAACTCGCCAATTTGGGGAGGAAGTGTGGACAGACATCCAAGTACTTTCTTGATGGAAGTAATCGGCTCTTTTGCGCCCATTACAGCTTTGACGGTCAACACACTGCCTGTGTACAGTTGCTCTGTCAGTGTATAGATCGCCTTCAGCATCAACACACAGTCTTCTTGCAGGTTGGCGACTCTTGGACCTGGAATTTGATAAACCGGTAACTTAACGTCAGAAATTTGGCCCAAAGGAGGGGATAAGGTTGGAGATTTAGGTAAGGCTTAGCGAAGATGGCTTGCGTCATGTTAGTGATATGACGCTTTAAGCCGGACAACTCCCGTTGGATAGTCACCAGCTTTGCTTCAGCTTTTTCTGCTCTCTTCAAAGCTGCGTTTTGGTCAGCTTGAGTTTTTTCTAACTCGACTTTGAGCTTTTCCAGTTCAACCAGAGCCAATTTGTATTTATCTTCCAATTGAGTTCGGGCATCTTGTTGATCAGCCAAATTTTTCCTTAAGTCACCCAGCGCTAGTTCGGTCTGGGCAAGGTTTTCCTATTTAAAAAATAAAGTTTAAAACAATGACAAGTCTCAGAATTATTGCAAGGCAATACCCCTGACACTTGGGGGCTAATGTATAATTTCTCAAGGGAAATTATACAGAAATCGAGACCCGGCTCATCATTTTACTAATGACCCGGCCCTTGGGGGTTACTGGTCGCGAAGCTTTTTAAAGACCCGGCTCATCTTTTACTGATGACCCGGCCCTTGGGGTTACTGGGAATAATATAGAGTATAAAGTTTACCTCATGTTTGTCGTTTAACATCTTCAACAGATTTTTCTCCATCTCATAGCTCGCTTCCAGGCGACTTGCGAAGCCAGAACAGAGTTCTTTAAACTCCAGATTTGCATAGTCAGAAAGCTTCGCCTTGGAGAGCCCAGACTCGGGGATTTCTTGAGAGGAGGATGCTACGTGTTTGGACAGAACTATCGCCGCCGGCTTGGAAAAGCCAGAACCAGTAATGACTACAGCATCTGGGTCATCCGCTGTTGCCAATATGTTTGGCGATTCAGGGGCGTCCGTTGTTCCTTTCGGCGACTCAGGAAGATCCACTTGAATTGCCGGCTCAGCGTGACCCGGATCCTCCTGAGTCGGAGTTGATTTCCTTGGAAGTTCGGAAGTTGCGTCAGGGATTGATCCACTGGTTTTCCTTTTTTTGGCTTGTGCCCTAACCAAAGGAGATAAACGTGTTAAGG
This sequence comes from Hordeum vulgare subsp. vulgare, assembly GCF_904849725.1. Classification (NCBI taxonomy): domain Eukaryota; kingdom Viridiplantae; phylum Streptophyta; class Magnoliopsida; order Poales; family Poaceae; genus Hordeum; species Hordeum vulgare. Next base: position 402,627,931 of record NC_058523.1, on the reverse strand, counting down.
AATTGAAAAAGATCATTACTCTCAAAAATTCAAGGCAAAAGACTTACCCCGGAACTCGAATCATTGGTGGAAGTGTTGACATTGCTGAGTCGCCGGAAGAAGGGGGAGAGTTCTGCAGGAATTATACATTAATAATGCAGGCGGGTTGCAGATGTAATCCAAAGCAGCACGAACAAGGTTGCTCTTATATAAAGAAGGTACCTCGCTTATTTTTCTTTTGTTTGTTGCTGGCAAGCCAGATATTAGATCGCCGGAGTGACTTCGTGTCTTCCGGTTTGAGGCGTGTTGTGTTCTCTTCAATAAGAAATTTGGGTCCAAATGGGCATCTGGATGTGAGAAGGGGACTTTCCCACATATTCGTCGGGCCGGCTTAGGCGGGGAAGGAGATGAATCGGAGGAAACGGAAATTACCTCAACGGAGTCCTCTTGGCTTTCGTTATCTTCATTCTGTTACAAGAAGAATGGGAGATATGAATAATAGGTCAAAAGTAATAGGTGGCGAGTGAAAAGGGGACGGATTTGTACCTCTGAAAGTGCGTCGCCGGCTTGAGATTCGTCGACTTCAGATGGCTCGGCTGCAGCAGATTTACCTTTGCCCTTGTTTTTCTTGGAGGGCGGCTTAGCAGTCTTCATGGCTTGCTTTTTAGGTCTCCTAGACCAGAACTTGTCGCCTTTCTGAAAAGATATATGGCATGAAGTTATAATGACAATAAAACAGAAGGAATAAAGATCAAGGGCGGCTCAGCTTTGGTTACCTTGGGCGCCGGGTTGATCTTGCCGAAGGGCTTAAGGCCGACCTGGCCGCACTTTCCTGCGGGCTCGCCGGTCAGTTTTTTGATGATGGCGACGATGTCTTTCTCCGTTAATGCTGTGTGAAAGTAGCATTGGGGATGATCCAGAGTGCCGTCAAATTCACACATTAGACCATCTCGGCGGCTCAGAGGAAGAATCCGCCATTCGACCCAGCAGCGGATCAGGTCAACCCCGGTAAGACCATTGTTCGTCAAGGATCTCAGTTCAGACAAAATTGGGATGAACTCCGACTCTTCTTCCTCGGTGAGCTTGTCGGCGAGCTTGAAGTTAACCGGAAGGCGGGTTGGCCTGTAGCCCAGAAGTTTGTTTTCACCAGCAGGGGACGTTTCTTTACAATAAAACCAAGATTCACCCCAGCCCTTGGGATGGCTAGGCATGGTGAGTGAAGGAAACGGACTGTCCCTACGGCGCTGGACGTTGACACCGCCGAGTTCCAAACTGGGGCCGTTGTGGAATTCCGTCTGGCGATTCAGATGGAAAAAGTGCAAGAATAGGGGAACGGAAGGCTCGATCCGCAGATAAGCTTCACAAAGGACTTGGAACTGACTCAAGTTGCTTATGGAATTGGGTCCCAAATCCTGGAGTCGGACATTCATGAAGGTCAAAGCGTCCCTAAGAAATTTGGATCCGGGCGGCTTAAAACCCCGTTCCAAGTGTTCCACAAAGACTACTATTTCCCCTTCTTTGGGGTTGGGGAGGTCTTCTCCCAACCCGGTGCGCCATCCAATGACATCTTGAGGCAAACAGCCGGCTTTCACGTAATTAGCTAGAACAACATCATCAACTTTGGTAGGAAGCCAATCGCTCTTGAAAACGGCACCCATGCTACAAGTAGGTAGAAGTATGGTATTACATGTCTCGAACATCTACTATGTGAATCGGGATCAGTTCATATTAACCCGCCAGACTAAGAGGCCGGGTTAGGTTGATGTGGCGACTTATCGAAGCAGGGCTATTTCCAAAGGCAATATTACAGTGGGTGGTAAGGTCTATTCGTTCCGAAGCACTAAGGGGGGGATGAAGGTTACAAACAGTTTTTTACAAATAGTGAATGAGGAATGGATCTGCCGAACAGATATAAGACCTACGAATATGGCTGAGCATGAACAATATATTATCAGGTAATGCCCCTCGTTTGGAGAAGGTATTGTATTCGGAAAATCGCAAGAACAGCGAATGGTTAAAATTATTCGAAGCACTGGTTACCCTAGCGGCGCTCGGACTCATGGATTCGAGGGAGATAAACGACTACGAGCGGAAAGCTTCTAAGCTACGGCAATGGCGAAGATGCGAGCAAAGAATAAACCTACTCCTAAGAGGGGGAACGAGGACCTAACCTGATGCTCTCGGTCGAAGAAGACCGGCGGTGACGAAGATTGCCGGGGAAGCGTGGGGGTCCCGACGAACGAAGAGGCCTTCGGGCGGCGGAGCTCGGGGCAAACGGCGAGGTTGTCGATGATGGTGCGATGGACAATAACGGCAGACGGATTGACCAAGGTGCGAAGCCTGACGATGGCGATGGCTTGCAGGCGGCACTGGAGCTCCTCGAACGGGGGCGGAGGTTGCGGCCGGCGGCGAAACCCTCGGGAAGCGGTGCGGTTTTCTGTCGCGATAATGGGGGGGGGACTGACGAGACTGGTAGGTGGCCAGTGTCAGCCCTGTCCCTTCCGCCTATTTATCAGGACGGGCGTTGGGATCGAGGCGCCGTGAGCGGGAACCGTTTGGGAATAAAAGATTCGCCATGATGACGTCCGAAAATTTTGGGATAATGATGCGCTAAAAGATCCGTTGGGATTGTGTTAAATTTCCCGAAAATCGAGGGCTAAGGAAGGTGCTGACGGGAAATGCGTTGGCGGCTCAAAGATTTTTCCGGTACCGGTTGGCGAGTTAAAATTTCTAGCGTATGAAGGAACACGAAGGAGTGAATCACCTTCAACTAAAACAGAAGCATTGGCATGAAGATTCAAGTCAATTTGGGGCCTAATGTTGGGGATATTGCTTATTAAGTGACCCGCCCAATATGGGCCGGGTTACTAGTAAGGCGATTCATCCTTTGGGGGGAGTTGCGCCTCAGCCTGGGTGGTTCAAGGCCGCAGGATGGTTATGATTTATGGAAGGTCTCTGGGTTTTGCAAGATGGCGACTTAGAGACCGCGGTGGTCACGATTTGTAAAGAGGAAGGGACTCTTGTAAAACCCTAAAGCCTCGACCTCTATATAAAGGCGAGTTTGGAGGGGCATAGATAGGTTAGAAATCATCGAGTGCTAGGTAAGGCGAGTTACTCCTTTCTTGTAATCGAATCCACATCAATACACGCCAAGCAGGACGTAGGCTATTACCTCCACGCGAGGGGCCGAACCTGGGTAACCCGCCGCGTTCCTCCTGTTCAACCCCTTTGAGTCGCCACCAAAGTGCGATGGTTCCCATACTAAGTCCTTTCACGAGGACATCTGTCGTGACAAAACCACGACAGGCGCCCCTCTAGCAGTTCTTCGACCCAGTATTTTTTATAAATCCCAAAAAAAATCCACGTTGATTTTCACGGATTTTGGAGTTGCGCAGAATAGGCATCTCAAACTTGCTCCTTTTTCATGCCAGAATTCCAACTGCCGGCATTCTCCCTCATCATGTAAACCTTGCAAAATAAGAGAGAAAAGGCATAAGTATTGTACCGTGAAGTGAAATAACTGCCCAAGAAGCGATAAATATCAACATGAAAGCATGATGCAAGATGGACGTATCAACTCCCCCAAGCTTAGACCTCGCTAAAGTGACAATTCCTTCACAAACTAAAGTATGGATCAAGAACCTTACCGAGAATTAACAACCGATAGCCTTTAGTCATTGAAGTAATTGCAATTTATCACAACATCAGAAAGAGTCAAATAAGAGCTTGTAAAGCAAATCCACATACTCAATCATCTTTTCGTTCTCTACAATTGCTACAACTCACGTGGTACTCATGAGATCAAAGTTTCAATCGGACACAGAGAAAGATAGGGGCTTATAGTTTTGCCTCAAGGGTAATGTCGGGACCCCGATCCTAAGCCATAGGAATCCAGCCTGTAACACATCGCATCCCTTTGCGGTCTCACGCACGGTTAACTCCACGGCTGCAGCCTTACCTTAGCCGGGACCGTTTGCGTCTTTTGACTCACGTATGCAATAGTGTCGCTAGCATTCCAATGTCAAAGAACCCGGATCGACATGTTTAGTCATAAACTAAAGTGGCAGTACCGCACAAGGACAGGCATACATGACCCAACAAAGCAGGTGTCGGTTACCAGCGAGTGTAGACGAGTGGTAGTAAGCTACAAGGACTCCATTACATCGCGAGACATTTCCCCAAAGGGGACAGACACAGCAGCTAAGAAGGACACATGCCGGTCAACCAATGTGTGCGGAGCAGTAGCGAGCTACCAGGGCTCGTTGGATCACAAAGGGGCATTTCCTTGTAAGGAGTGCTACTAAAGTTCACGACTAGGTAATCAAACCCCATACATATCAAGTACGACACACGTACGCATGGCATACCGATATGTATAGATACATCGATGGCATCACAACATAACCATAAACATACAAGCTTTATTTAAGAGGCTCGGAAGAGCCACACACATAATATTACACATTAAAGATCTCACGACCCATAATAGCAGTCATTCAGTTACAAGCCAGCTGAAGAGTTTAAAACTGTCTGAGTACAGACAGGTGCAACTAGAAGGCACATGGCCTGACTATACTACAGATCCAAACCTAGGGCCAGATCGTAGCTGGGACACCAGCTACTCGTCGTCGTCGATGTCTACGAAGAACCCTCCATTAGGGTCATTAGCAACCTCTGCAACATTTATTAAGCAAACATGAGTACGAAGGTACTCAGCAAGACTTTAGGATATCTAACTACTCATGCAAGGTATCAAAAGGGGTATTGTGGGGTTTCATGCGGAAAGCCAGCATCTGACTCGTGGCTAGACAACTTGCATTTTTAAATAATTTTGACAACTTGATTTCTCGCACACGAGTCCACTAACACCACAACAATACACTATCGTGGAATCATTCCGTCTCCATACGGAAATGCCGTCCACGACACTCACGCTTATCTTGGCAATTTTATGAGTAGCCGTTGAAGTTATCTATGAACGACATATGTTTCCAAGTAGTCCATATCCGCAGACGCGGCTATTCGAATAGATCATAACCCTGCAGGGGTGTACTTCGTCACACACGCTCTCGCCACTTATCGCCATGTGCACGTCATGCACCTCGGCAACCTTCGAGCGGGAGCCCAGCGAGGGAGTCGGCCACGACCGTTAACCACACTAGTACCTAGTCCAGGTTTATCGCCTATCTGAGAGTAACCCGTACGGAAGTCCGGCTGAGGTTTCCGCCACGGCCTCAAACGATGTGCGCAGGTTTCCCAAGCCCACCATCCGGGTGCCACTTGGTACACCGTGCCACTGCCTACCGCATCACGGCCCACCTCTCGGGTTAGCACCATGCACGGCCTCCAGCATTACTATAAACACCAGAAACTACTTGCAACTCCTGGACCGAGTACTAAGCGATTAATAAGTCGAGAGGGTCAATTAAGTATCCCAACGTGTGGTAGTATCTAGTCTTGGATTACATACACGGAACTCAGTTCCTATGGACGGTTCCAATGAAACAACCCGCCATGTACTCCTACACAGCCTTTCACCGGTACCTTTACCAAGTCAGGTTAAACACACAACCTTTGCTTACCGAACACATTCTCACAATTCTGTTCATCTCCCAGATGACAGACCATACACAACTCTAAGCATAGCATGCATAGCAGGATAAGGCACAACATAGCTCAAGCAACTACCAGGTATGCTAGGTTGCAAGGTTCGGCTATTTACTGTGACAACGTTAGTTCATGCAAAGGAAGTGGGTTCAACTAACGTGGCAAAAGCAGTTGAAGCATTTGATCCTAATGCAATAAATAAGTGCAGGAGCAAGAACATGGGAATTATCGGGATGATCAAAAGGGTTGCTTGCCTTGTTGCTCAGAGGAGGGACAATATCCGTCAGACGGATATTCGGTGGAATCCGGGGGTGTGGAGCCCACCGAAATGAATGGCAACAATCAATAACAATCATATGCAAACAAGATGATGCACGAGCATGGCATGAGAATGCAAGGTGATAAGCTATTATAATCAACATGTATTAGGTTTAGAGTTGAGTTGAATCACATTCGAATATCAATTCAAACGAGGTATTCTTGGATACCGATTTAATTGATTCGACCTGATGCTCAGATCAACTTGATGTTAGCATGCATGAGATGTCATGTTAAGGTACTGATTTGTAATTAGGATAGTGTGTGATCATGTCATTCATAATGAAATTTGAATATTTTCCAAATTCCATTTATAAAGTAATTATAAGAACTGACTTATTCATTAATCTACATGTTTGGGTTCTGTAACTTTTTCAAACATGCATGAAAGTGCCATAATCAGATTTCTTGGATTTTTCTGATACTTCTTCATATATAAATTATTTTCATCCGAGTTATATTTTAATTTCTATGATTTTTACAAGTTTTATCAATTTCCTGGATTTATTTTATAAACAGAAATACTAATATTGCATCACTACTGACGTCAGCAGGTCAACTGCTCCTGGGCCAGGTCAAACCTGACCAGTGGGGTCCACTGGTCAGTGACCCAGGGGCTAACCCCGCGCTGACCAGCCCCTAATTGGGGTTTGACCAGGCATGGGGCCCTCTGGCAGTGACTGAGGGAAGGATAATTACGCCCTAATGGTCGGCCACGTCGACGCCCACCGGAGGGTGGTCGCCGGCGACCAAGCCCGCGGCGGAGGGCTCGCCGGAGACGACCTAAACGGCGCTACACGGCACCGAAACGAGCGCGGTTTGTAGCTACGGGACGCTGGCGAAGCAGCCGATCTGGCAGGGGCATCAGGAGAAGCTAGGGTCGCCAGGAGAGGCGCCGGCGACGAGCGGAAGCGGCGGCCGAAGCTCGGCCTTCCGCGGGTGATGGCTCCAGGGCACGGGGAGGGCAGCTGATGGGCTCATCACATTCCTGGCAGCTCCAGGAGCTCGATCCCTAGCTCGAGCGCGTGGAAGAGACACCACAGCGATGGCGACGACATGACCGGCGGCGAGGAGCTCTCGGCCTTGGTGGGGAAAGGGTCTACGGTGCGCGGAAGAGCGTGGGGTGAGAGGGGAAATGATGACGAGCTCACGACGGTTCCGATGGTGTTGTTGTAGGGCTCGGGGGTGCGCCGGAGGGAGCGAATCGACGGAAGAGGTCCGGCGGCCGGAGGTGGAGAAGATGGCGGCGAGGCGATGACAGGGGGCCTCCGGGCTTGATTCCTTCTTCCAGGGGACGAGGAGGAGCACGGCGGGGCTTTGGGGCACAGCAGCTGGGCTGGAAGGGGCTCGTGGCCACGGCTACGACGATCGGCGGCGACAAGCAGGCTCGGCCATGGTGGGAGAGGGCGAGAGAGAGATGGAGGGGAGCCAGAGATGGGTGGAGAAGGAAGAGACGTGCACGGGGTACTCATCCCCGCCGTCTGCGTGGTTCGGGCAAGCAGGAGGTGGCCAGGGGACGTGGTCGCGCTCGCCGGTGCGTCGGCACGCAGCTGCTTCTCCTCCTGGCGGGAGGAAGACGACAGCCGTGCCCCTGGTGGGCTGGGCCTGCACGGGCGACAGGTAAGAGTTTTCCATTTTTTTCTGTTTTTGTTTCTGTTTTAGCTACTTCATTAATTTTCTATTTATTTCAGCTCCCAAATAATTTGTAAAATTTATTTGAGGCACCCTAGAATATTTGTTGGAATATTTCCAACCATTCCTAAAGTTTTCAACATTTTTGAAAGTTTAAAGTTTCTGATTTCAAATTTAAAATTTGAAACCAGTTGCTTTTTGTATTAATTTAAAAGCTTGAAGTGTCAAGAAAAATGTTTTCTTCATTGCTCATTTACTTTCATGATTTATCAGAAAGTTTGAACTTTTCTTGAGGCCATTTTGGATTCATTGATTTTAATTAGTTTGAGATTTCCTTTATTTAAAGTAGTGGCTAGGGTTCTGAGTTTTTCCTTTGCCACTTTCTTGTTCTTGTTGGAGAATTTCTTAGATGCAATGCAAAGAAGACATGAGCACAAGACTAACTTGCTTAAGGTTTCAGGGATGTGACAGGTAATGTCAACAATAATAATTCATGAATACTTATTTCCAAGTTGACATAAGAATATAGATCTTTCCCTAGCATATGACGTTAGCCAAGATAAAGGCGAAACAAGGAATTAGTGAAGATCACCATGACTCTTTCAAGGGAAAAAGGTAAAGGTACAAGATAGGCCCTTCGCAGAGGGAAGCAGAGGTTGTCATGCACTTTCGAGGTTTGGATGCGTGTCCTCTTAGTGCGGAGGAACGTCACTTTATATTGCCTCTTGTGACAAAAAAACTTTATTATGCAGTCTGTCGCTTTTATGTCTTCCTCATCACAGGTTCGTACAAAGCTTATTTTCCCCACACTAATAGATCATACATATTAGGGAGCAATTTTTATTGCTTGAACCGATGACAACTTACTTGAGGTATCTTATTCAATCGATAGGTAGGTATGGTGGACTCTCATGGCAAAACTGGGTTGAAGGTTTGTGGATGCACAAGTAGTATCTCTACTTAGTGCGGGAGGTTTTGGCTAATATGAGGTGGAAGCAATCGTCACATGTTAAGGGATCTCTAATCATATAACATTGTTCGGAACCAAGCAAACACAATTCATTGTGTTGTCTTCGTTGTCCAACATCCACTTCTAAGCATGCAATAGTTTAGTGAGTGTTCACAATCATAGATGGTGTCAAAGATGATATATTTATATGTGAACCACTCCTTCTTTATCACTTCCTATTAATTGCAACAATTACCAAGGTCTACGTTTGTCTACCCTCAACAAGTTTCAATCATCAATCTTTTTATATGTGAAGCCATCAATTCCCATAAGATCATTACATGATCTTTCATGCTTTCGTTCTTTCTCAATCTTTTGATCATGGCGTGAGGCAAAGCCCTTCAACTAAGACACTCTTTATTATATGGGTCACGAGCTCGAATACATCGAGGGTGACACAAAGCAAAACTCAATCCTAAAACACTAAGACCTTTATTCTACTAGAGAAAGAGAAAACTGAAAACGAACAAACTAAAACAAAGGTAAAGGCAAAAGATGTGATGGTGATACGATACCGGGGCAACTCCCCCAAGCTTGGCACAAGCCAAGGGGATTGCCCATACCCATGCTCACGTGTCTTCCTTTGGAGTTGATGGTGGTGGAGTTGTTGCAACATGGGTTTGATCCTCCGTCTTCCAAGGCATAGGTGCTCCATCATGGAAAGATGAACAAGTCTCCGGAATCCTCAAATCTGCAGCCAACTGTATTGATTTAAATCTATACTCATACTCACAGTTTTGGTTCTGCAAGTCATAGATATGGGCCTGGAGGTGATCAATCCTATCATAGAGCCTAGAGAGGTGCTTTCCAATGTTATTGGCATCTATCCTGTGCTTGCTGGTGAACTCCGTGATCATCATGTGGTTGGTGTTGAGTCTGCGCTCCACTGCTTGAAGACTTGTTGCTCCATTGCTTCGAGCCTTGCCTCAACGCTTCCGGTCTTCTTGGGCCCCTCAACATCACGGATGTGCAACATCCCCTCACACATCTCGATAGATTGAGGGTGTTACAGCACTCCCGAGAGGTAGGGATTTATGACCTTCTCGAAGATCTTGTCCTTCGGGGCTTTTGGGGACGTCATAGTGATCTAGATCTGCAACAGAAACAGGCTTGAAACGAAAACATAGAAAATTTGCGTGATACAAGGGTCAGACCTTTTACGAGAATATATAATGATTTTTCCAGACCAGAAGGAGTACTCCGCACGAAAACGGAGTCCGGGAGGCACACGAGGTGGCCACAAGCACCCGAGGCGCGGCCAGGGGGTGGGCCCGCGCCTGGCAGGCTTGTCGCCTCCTCGCGCGCTCTCCGGACTACTTTCAATTTTTTTATTTTTTCAAATATTCCAAAACGGAGAAAAATCCCTACTGGAAAAGTATTGGAGTCTGTTTTCTTATCCAATCACATACCTTTTTGTTTTCGGAGTCTGAAACAGGCTGATAAATTTTCCTTGGGTATTCTTCCGGAGTTATGGTATTGATAATATTGCTTTCAACATTTATGGGAGTACCTGATCTATAATTCTTGATTCTCTGCCCATTTACCACTCTCGGACAATTACCTTCCGTGTTGTTGATCTTGATAGCACCGGAACGATATACTTCCTCAACAATATAGGGACCATCCCATTTAGAGAGAAGCTTGCCTCCAAAAAATCTTAAACGGGAATTATATAGCAAGACATAATCACGTACATTGAACTCAAGCTTTTTTATCCTCTTATCATGCCACCTCTTAACCTTTTCTTTGAACAACTTGGCATTCTCATATGCTTGAGTTCTCCATTCATCAAGCGAGCTAATATCAAATAACCTCTTCTCACCAGCAAGTTTGAAATCAAAGTTGAGCTCTTTGATTGCTCAATAAGCTTTATGCTCTAGCTCAAGAGGTAAATGACACTCTTTACCGTACACCATTTTGTATGGAGACATGCCCATGGGATTCTTATAGGAAGTTCTATAAGCCCACAGTGCATCATCGAGCTTCTTAGACCAATTATTTCTAGACTTGTTGACAGTCTTTTGCAGAATCAGTTTAATCTCTCTATTGCTTAGCTCTACTTGACCACTGGACTGAGGGTGATAGGGAGACGCAATTCTATGGTTGACATCGTACTTAGCAAGCGTTTTACGGAAAGCACCATGAATGAAATGTGAACCACCATCGGTCATTAGATATCTAGGGACTCCAAATCTAGGGAAAATAACTTCTTTAAGCATCCTGATAGAGGTGTTGTGATCAGCACTACTAGTGGGGATAGCTTCTACCCACTTAGTGATGTAATCAACAGCAACTAGGATATGAGTATACCCGTTGGATTTTGGAAAGGGTCCCATATAATCAAAGCCCGGACATCAAATGGTTCAATGACAAGTGAATAGTTCATAGGCATTTCCTGACGTTTACTGATATTACCTATTCTTCGATATGCATCACAAGACAAGAAAAACTTACGGTCATCCTTGAAGAGAGTGGGCCAATAGAAACCTGATTGCAATACCTTGTGTGCAGTTCTGTCTCCCGCATGGTGTCCTCCGTAGGCCTCGGAGTGACACTTTTGTAGGATTTGTCCCTATTCATGTTCAGGTACACAACGACTAATAACACCATCTACTCTTTCCTTATAAAGGCGAGGATCATCCCAAAAGTAATGTCTCAAGTCAAAGAAGAATTTCTTCTTTTGCTGGTATGTGAAACTAGGTGGTATATATTTGGCAACGATATAGTTTGCATAATCAGCATACCACGGTGTACTACGAGAAGCATTGATGACATTCAATTGCTCATCAGGAAAGCTATCATCAATAAGTTGTGGGTCATCAAGAACGTTCTCCAACCTAGACAAGTTATCTGCTACGGGGTTATCAGCACCCTTCCTGTCGACAACGTGCAAATGAAATTCTTGTAGCAAGAGAACTCATCTGATAAGTCTAGGTCTAGCGTCTTTCTTCTCCATGAGGTACTTAATAGCAGCGTGATCAGTGTGAATAGTGACTTTGGAATCAACTATGTAAGACCTGAACTTTTCACATGCAAACACGACTGCTAAAAATTCCTTTTCCATAGTAGCATAGTTTATTTGGGCACTGTCTAGAGTTTTACTAGCATAGTGAATAACATTCAACTTCTTATAAACTCTTTGCCCTAGGACAACACCAACAGCATAATCACTAGCATCACACATGATTTCAAAAGGTAAGTTCCAATTAGGTGGTTGAACAATAGGTGCAGTTATCAAAGCCTTCTTAAGTATTTCGAAGGCTTCCTCACAATCATCGTCAAAAACAAAAGGAATATCCTTTTACAAGAGATTGGTAAGAGGCCTAGAAATCTTAGAGAAGTCTTTAGTGAACCTTCTATAGAAACCAACATGACCAAGGAAACTTCTTATACCTTTGATATCCGTGGGGAATGGCATTTTCTCGATTGCATGAACCTTAGCCTTATCGACTTCAATACCTCTTTCAGAAATTTTATGTCCTAAGATGATGCCTTCATTAACCATAAAGTGGCACTTCTCCCAATTCAAGACAAGATTGGTGTCTTTACATCTCTGGAAGACCCGATCAAGGTTGCTTAGGAAATCATCAAAAGAAGACCGGTAAACGGAGAAGTCACCCATGAAAACCTCAACAATCTTTTCACGATAGTCAGAGAATATAGCCATCATACATCTATGAAAGGTGGCAGGTGCATTACATAAGCCAAAAGGCATATGCCTATTAGCAAAGGTTCCGAAAGGGCAGGTGAAAGTGGTTTTCTCCTGATCTGATTGTGCAACTGGTATTTGGGAGAAACCAGAATAACCGTCTAGAAATCAGAAGTGTGTGTGTTTAGACAGTCTTTCTAGCATTTGGTCTATAAAAGGCAAAGGGTAATGATCTTTCCTAGTGGCTTTATCAATTTCCTAAAATCAATCACCATCCTATAGCCAGTGATAATTCTTTGTGGGATCAATTCATCTTTATCATTAGGGACAACGGTAATACCTCCCTTCTTAGGGACGCAATGCACCAGACTCACCCAATCACAATGAGCAACAGGATAGATAATACCCGTTTCCAGGAGCTTTAGTATTTCTTTTCTTACTACCTATTTCATCTTAGGATTTAATCTCCTTTGATGATCAGCAACTGGTTTGGAATCAGGATCAGTTTTAATCTTGTGCTGGTATAGAGTCGGACTAATGCCTTTAAGATCATCAAGAGTATATCCAATAGGAGCACGGTGCTTCCTCGGAATTTTTAGTAACTTCTTTTCTTCATGCTCTGAGAGGCTAGCACTAATTATAATAGGATATATCTCTTTTTCATCAAGATAAGCATACTTAAGAGTATCTGGCAACTGTTTAAGCTCGAACACAGGATCACCCTTTGTTTAAGCTCGAACAGGAAAATTATTCTTAAGGATAGGATATTGTTCTAAAACAACTCTATCTATTTCATCCCTTTCATCCATATGCTTATCATTTTCATGCTCAAGCAAGTATTGCTCTAAGGGATCAGTAGGAGGCATGGCAATAGAAGCTAGGGCAATAGTTTCATCCTTACTAGGCAACTCTTTATCATGAGGTTGTCTACCAAACTTGGAGAAATTGAACTCATGTGACACACCTTCAAAGCCAACAGTGACAGTTTGCTTCTCACAGTCAATATGAGCATTGACGATATTGAGGAAGGGTCTGCCAAATATGATGGAACAAAAGCTATCTTGTGCGGTAGCAAGAATGAGGAAATCAGCATGATACTTCGTTTTACCACACAAGACTTAAACATCCCTAACAATTCCAACAGGGCATATAGTATCTCTATTGGCAATGCTGAATAGTGACATCAATAGGCTCTATCTCAATAGGTGCAATCTCATCTTTGATTTCATCATATAAGGATTCAGGTATTGCACTAACACTAGCACCCACGTCACATAAACCATGATAACAATAATCTCCTATCTTCACAGAAACAACAGGCGTGCCAACAACAGGCCTATGTTTGTCTCTTGCGTGTGGCTTAGCAATTCTAGCAGCATCTTCACAGAAGTGAATATCATGGCCATCAACATTGTCGGACAGGAGAACTTTGATAATAGCAATGCTAGGTTCAACTCTAATTTTCTCAGGGGGTGTAGGTGTTCTAATGTAGCCTCTACGTATCACAGTTGAAGCTTTAGAATGATCCTTTATCCTAACAGGGAAAGGTGGTTTCTCAATGTAAGCACTGGGAACAATAGGATCATTATAGGCAATGACTTTCTTTTCAACTGGATTGGGTTTAAATACATTGACTTCTAAGGGACGATGATATTTAAACCACTTCTCTTTGGGGAGATCAATATGAGCAGCAAATGATTCACACAATGAAGCTACTATCTCAGAGTCAAGTCCATACTTAGCGCTAAAATCACAAAAAGTATTTGTTTCAACAAAGAATTTAACGCAATCAAACTTGAAATTCATACCTGACTCCTTACCTTCATCAAGCTCCCAATCTTCAGAGTTGCATTTAATTCTTTCCAATAAATTCCATCTGAATTCAATATCTCTCTTCATAAAAGAACCGGTACAAGAAGTGTCAAGCATGGTGCGATCATCATGAGAAAGCCGAGCATAGAAGTTCTGAATGACAATTTCTCTCGAGAGCTCATGATTGGGGCATGAATATAACATTGATTTAAGCCTCCCCCAAGCTTGAGCGATGCTTTCTCTGTCACGAGGCCAAAAATTATAAATATAATTCCGATCACGATGTACTAGATGCATAGGGTAAAACTTTTGATGAAATTCCAATTTCAACCGATTGTAGTTCCATGATCCAGTATCATCACATAGCCTATACCATGTCAACGCGTTATCCCTCAAAGATAAGGGAAAGACCTTCTTCTTGACCTCATCCTCGGGCAAACCTGCAAGCTTAGATAAACCATACACTTCATCTACATAGATTAGATGAAAGTCTGGATGTAATGTTCCATCTCCTGTAAAAGGATTAGCCAGCAGTTTCTCAAGCATACCCGAAGGAAATTCAAAGCAAATATTTGCAGTAGGTGCAGCAGATTGAGGAGCAACTCTTTGTGCTTCCGTTCGAGGTAAAGATACCCCGAACAAGCCCCTCAAAGGATTAGTTTCCATAGTGACAAGTGACAATAAATTTCAGCACACTATATGAATGTTTCCTTACCAAAGGCGCTTCAGTCCCCAGCAACGGCGCCAGAAAAGAGTCTTGATGACCCACAAGTATAGGGGATCTATCATAATCCTTTCGGTAAGTAAGAGTATCGAACCCAACGAGGAGCAGAAGGATCTGACAACTGGTTTTAAGCAAGGTAATATCTGCAAGCACTGAAGTTATCGGTAACAAGTAGTTGTGTGGTGAGAAGATTCGTAGCAAGTAGCAAGTAACAAAAGTAAAAACGGTGCAGAAAAGTGGCCCAATCCCTTTTGTAGCAAGGGACAAGACTGGACAAAGTCTTATAGGAGGAAAAACGCTCCCGAGGACACACGGGAATTTCTGTCATGCTAGTTTTCATCATGTTCATATGATTCGCGTTCGTTACTTTGATAGTTTGATATGTGGGTGGACCGGTGCTTGGGTACTTCCCTTACTTGGACAAGCATCCGACTTACGATTAACCCCTCTCGTAAGCATCCACAACTACGAAAGAAGAATTAAGACAAGGTCTAACCATAGCATTAAACTAGTGGATCCAAATCAGCCTCTTACGAAGCAACGCATAAACTAGGGTTTAAGCTTATGTCACTCTAGCAACCCATCATCTACTTACTACTTCCCAATGACTTCCTCTAGGACCAAATAATGGTGAAGTGTTATGTAGTCGACGTTCACATAACACCACTAGAGGAAAAACAACATACAACACATCGAAATATCGAACGAATACCAAATTCACATGACTACTTATAGCATGACTTATCCCATGTCCTCGGGAACAAAAGTAACTACTCACAAAGCATAATCATATTCATGACCAGAGAGGTAATGAATAGCATCCAAGATCTGAACATAAACTCTTCCACCAAGTAATCCAACTAGCATCAACTACAAAGAGTAATTAACACTACTAGCAACCTTACAAGTACCAATCAGAGTCGCGAGACGGAGATTGGTTACAAGTGATGAACTAGGGCTTGGAGATGAGATGGTGCTGATGAAGATGTTGATGGTGATGAGTCCCCTCCGATGAGAGGAGTGTTGGTGATGACGATGGCGAGATTTCCCCCTCCGGGAGGGAAGTTTCCCCGACATGATCGTCTTGCCGGAGCTCTAGATTGGTTCTGCTCAAGTTCCGCCTCGTGGCGGCGGCAAATCCTCCGAAAAGCCTCATCTTGATTTTTTCCAGACCGAAACCCTTCTTGTAGCAAAAGAGGGGGGCCAGTGGGCCAGCAGGGAGCCCACAAGCCCCCCAGGCGCGGCCAGGGGGGTTGCCGTGCCTAGCAGGCTTGTGGCCACCTGCTGGCGCCCCTCTGGACCTTCTTCGGCCCAGTATTTTTTAAAAATCCCAAAAAAAATCCACATTGATTTTCACGGCTTTTGGAGTTGCGCAGAATAGGCATCTCAAACTTGCTCCTTTTTCAGGCCAGAATTCCAGTTTCCGACATTCTCCCTCTTCATGTAAACCTTGCAAAATAAGAGAGAAAAGGCACAAATATCAACATGAAAGCATGATGCAAAATGGATGTATCAATCTGCATGATAGAGAGTCTCCTATGATGTCACTTTCATATACTAGCGGGAAATTTTCATTATAGAACTTGGCTTGTATATTCCAATGATGGGCTTCCTCAAATTGCCCTAGGTCTTCGTTAGCAAGCGAGTTGGATGCACACCCACTAGTTTCTATTTGAACTTTCATACACTTATAGCTCTTGTGCATCTGTTGCATGGCAATCCCTACTCACTCACATTGATATCTATTGATGGGCATCTCCATAGCCTATTGATATGCATAGTTGATGTGAGACTATCTCCTCCTTTTTGCCTTCTCCACAACCACCATCTTCTATTCCACCTATAGTGCTATGTCCATGGCTCACGCTCATGTATTGCGTGAAAGTTGAAAAAGTTTGAGAACACTAAAGTATGAAACAATTTCTTGGCAAATTCTGGGGTTGTGCATGATTTACATTAGTTGTGTGATGATGATGGAGCATAGCCAGACTATATGATTTTGTAGGGATAACTTTCTTTGGCCACGATATTTTGAGAAGACATGATTGCTTTGATATATGCTTGAAATATTATTGTGTTTATGTCAAATGATAGACTATTGCTTCGAATCACTCGTGTTTTAGTATTCATGCCATGATTAGATTATACGATCAAGATTATGCTAGGTAGCATTCCACATCAAAAATTATCTTTTTTATCATTTACCTACTCGACGACGAGCAGGAATTAAGCTTGGGGATGCTGATAAGTCCCCATCGTATCTATAATTTTTGATTGTTTCTTGCCAATATTCTACACTTTCATATACTTTTGGCAACTTTTTATACTATTTTTGGGACTAACCTATTGATCCAGTACCCAGTGCCAGTTCCTGTTTGTTGCAAGTTTTTTGTTTCGTAGAATATCAAACGAAACGAAGTCCAAACGCAATAAAAAAAACTACAGTGATTTTTTATGGAATATTTATGATTTTTGGGAAGAAGAATCAATGCAAAACGATGCCCGAGGGGGTCACAAGCCCAGGAGGCGCGACCCCCACCCTAGGGCTCGGCTAGCAGGCTTGTGACCAAACCCTAAGGCTATTCGGGCCCTTCTTTCGCTGCAAGAAATATAATATCCAGAGTAAAATCGTGTTAAATTTTAAGCCCAATCGGAGTTACGGATCTCCGGGAATTTAAGAAACGGTGAAAGCCATAATCTGGGAGCGCAGAAACAGAAGGACACAGAGAGAGAGATCCAATCTCGGAGGGGCTCTCGCCCCTCCGCCGCCATGGAGACCATGGACCAGAGGGGAAACCCTTCTCCCATCTAGGAGGAGGTCAAGTAATAAGAAGAAGAAGAAGAAGAAGGGGGGCTCTCTCCCCCTCTCTCCCGGTGGCGCCGGAACGCCGCCCGGGACATCATCGTGTGACGGCGATCTACACTAACACCTTCGTCATCTTCACCAACACCTCCATCCCCTTCCCCCATCTATATTCAGCGGTCCACTCTCCCGCAACCCGCTGTACCCTCTACTTGAACATGGTGCTTTATGCTTCATATTATTATCCAATGATGTGTTGCCATCCTATGATGTCCGAGTAGATTTTCGTTGTCCTATCGGTGATTGATGAATTGCTATGATTGGTTTAATTTGCTTGTGGTTATGTTGCTGTCCTTTGGTGCCGATCATATGAGCACGCGTGTGGATCACACCATAGGGTTAGTAGTATGTTGATAGGACTATGTATTGGAGGGCAAGGGTGACAGAAGCTTTAGCCTAGCATAGAAATTGATGCATACGGGATTGAAAGGGGACCAATATATCTTATTGCTATGGTTGGGTTTTACCTTAATGAACGTTAGTAGTTGCGGATGCTTGCTAATAGTTCCAATCCAAAGTGCATAGAATTCCAAGTAAGGGATGACATGCTAGAAGTGGCCTCTCCCACATAAAACTTGCTATCGGTCGAGTAACGTAGTCAATTTCTTAGGGACAATTCCGCAACTCCTACCACCACTTTTCCACACTCGTCAAACTAACATAATTGTTTATTTATCTAACCAGCCCCTAATTTTTATCACTCCTACAAAGTACTTCCAGTTTCATACTTGTTCTAGGTAAATCAAACATAAAGTATGCGTAGAGTTGTATCGGTGGTCGATAGAACTTGAGGGAATATTTGTCCTACCTTTAGCTCCTCGTTGGGTTCGACACTCTTACTTATCGAGAAAGGCTACAATTGATCCCCTATACTTGTGGGTTATCAGTCCTCCTATTTCGGTAACCCTTACAGTTCTTGTGTGAGGGAAAACTTGCTGCTTACTACATCTCAACCTTCCACTTGGGGTAACCAACGGGGTGCGAGAAGTATATACATCATCTCATCATCAAGCAAAGTTTTCTGGCGCCGTTGTCGGGGACTCCAGTCTTCAAGATAGGGGAGTTGCACACTATCATTTACCTTTTCTTTTTAGTCTTGTTAGTTTGCTTTCTAGTTTTTTATTTAGAGTCTTATACCAAAAACCACAAAAAAATTAGTTGCTTTGTTCTTGCTCGTTGCCGTTGCTACGGGTTCCACTGAGAACACCATGTTGGGTGAATCCACTAGTCACAAGAACAATGATTATACCTTCTCCTCTATTGCTCCAGTTACCACTAAGGGTCTTTTTACAAGTAAACCATGTGACTATACTAGTCATTATGGAGAATTGTGCCCTTTGCATGGTTGCGTCGGGAAGCCACAAGATCTTTGGTTTGAAGTTTCTCCTAAACGTCCCCAAACTTGGGAAGACATCCAAACTCTTATAATATAGAGGAAATCAAATGAAGAGGATGACACTACAATTTTACTTGATAGCAACATTATTGATTTTGACAATTGTAGTCTCTTTAAGATATCACCTTTTTGCAAAGAATGGCTAGAGACCCCCACACTAGTGCACTCAATATTACCTTCACCGAGCATATTACCAATGCTCTTATCAAAGCTATGGAGGAGAAGCTCAAGCTAGAGACTTCTATTCCTAGAAAACTAGAAGATGGTTGGGATTCTGTGGTGAAAATTAGATTGAATAATATCTCTTGCTTTGAATTGTGTGATGTTGGAGGTAGTGCTTCCGTTATGCCCAAAAGAATGTATGATATGCTTGATTGGAAACCTTATGATCCATGTTCTTTTGGTGTTCATCTTGTTGATTCTTCCATAAAGAAACCTTTAGGGAGAATTGATGATGTGCTTATTATTGTCATTGATAATTGTGTGCCCGTTGATTTTCTTATTATGGACATTGAATGTGACCCTTCATGTGCAATTATTTTGGGACGTCCTTTTCTCCGCATCGTTGGTGCTATCATTGACATGAAAGGGGGAATTATTAAATTCCAATTTCCTCTTAAAAAGGGAATGGAACACTTCCCTAGAAAGAAGATTAAGTTACCTTATGAGTCCATTACTCGGGCAAGTTATTCTTTTGGAGTTGATAACACTTGATCTTCTTGCATTATACCTAGCTTAAAGGTACAAAAGAAAGCGCTTGTTAGGAGGAAACCCAATTTGTTTTTACTTTCTACTTTAGTGGTCTTGATGCTTCTTACTAGTGTAGCAACATCATTGTATATTTATTTTTAAGCTTTGTGCCAAGTTATAGCTTCCGATTGCAAGAAAGTTAAAAAATTGTGACATGTTGTCCAGAATCATATTCTTTCTGCTTGACGGAAAAATTCGCCAAAAATCACCAGATCATCTTTTTGATCTAATTTGTTTTGATAGGATTCTCTATATAATTGCCTTTCTCGCATCTGTTCTGAGTTTTTTGATTTGAGTTGCAGAAGTACCGTGAATAAATTATTTACTACCTGCTATTCTGTTTTTCACATATTCTCCCATGTTTTGCGTTTTCATTTTTTTGTGAATCCAAACTTACTTTTTATTTGTACAAACCTTTTGGAAATCATGAGAAGCAGTAGCTTTTCATGAAAATCTTTATTTCCAGTAGGTAATGAATTATTTTATTAAGGGTACTAACCACTCTAATCAGCTTATGATGAGTTTCGTATGAAGGGAGTTTTCAAGTATGTGATGGGAGATGATGAAATAAGATACATGAGTGTTAAGCGCTCAAGCTTGGGGATGCCCCCATGCACCCCAAAAATATTCGAGGAGACTCAAGCGTCTAAGCTTGGGGATGCCCAAGTGCATCCCCTTCTCTATCAAGAATCATCAGTTCGTCCATCTCCATGCTATATTTTTATCACTTCATATGATATGTGCTATGCTTGGAGCATCCCACTCTTTGCTTTTTAGTATGTTTTAGTTTTTGTTGCTGGTCATAACAAGTCGGAACTTAGCCTACCTTGTTTGGGAGAGAAACACGCTCCATTCCACTCTAGAACACAACATAGGTTTTCATGCTTATCTTTTTGTGTGTTCTCTATCTTTTCGTAGCTACAGTCATGCTTAGCTCTTAGTTTTCATGCTTATATTTTTAAGAGCTTTTATTTAGGTTGCTTTTGGAACTCTCTTGAGTTATCATGATTATCTTGTTTAGAGAGTTGGCTCGTTGCACTGAGTTTTGTGTCTTGCATGAGTAGGTAATTGAGGTTTCTATTTAAGTATAGTAGTAACTTGCAATAGTTTTGAGGTATTGATTTTAGTAATGTTTGGAGTATTGGTGCCAAGAGCTTGAGCCTATTAGTGATTGGTGTCGTATTTTGGGAAATCCGTGTGTTTTTCAAAAACTAAAAATTAGTTGAGAACTCTAGCTACTAAATTGATTGCTAACCTCTGGATGGGTTGGAATATATAGAGTACCCTCACGTTACCATGAGTCGAGGATGTGCAAGGATAACCAAACCCCCAAACACTCCTCCTTGGGGTACTTGTCTCTTAGTGAATTTCCTAACTAGATAGAGAGTTACCGATAATAAATGTATGAGTTCTTCGGACTAATGTGAGTATTCGATTGTTGGCACTTCCACCATCCATATTTTGCTAGCGTCTTCGGTACCGTGCATTGCCCTTTCTCACAGTGAGAGTTGGTGCAAACTTCGCTGGTGCATCCAAACCCATGACATGATACACTCTGTCATACATAAGCCTCATTATATCTTTCCTCAAAACAGCCACCATACCTACCTATTAAGGCATTTCCATAGCCTTTCTGATATACATTGCCATGCAACATCCACCATCTCATGACTTGATCTTCATGTCATACATGCTTTTGCTTGATCATAGTGCCGCATGATAGTTGAGCCTAGCTCCAATTATTGCTACATGACGCGCTAGTATCATTGCATATCCTGCTACACTGGCACAGGCATACATTTTCATACATCATGATAGTTTTCACTTGTCTTTATGTTGAGTACTTCTTATAAAGTGTGATGATTTTTCTTTTTATTCATGTAAAACATAGAGTGTTGCCCTTAAGAGAGGAAAAGATCCCAACGAGGACAAAACAAAAGATCATGAAGAGGACAAATGAGGGATAAAAAGAAAGATCCAAAGAGGCCACACAAAAAAAAAGAGAGAAGGGGGAAAACTACTATTCCTTTTGAAAGATCCACACTCGTACTCCATTGCTATATTGGTAGTACATAGAGATTAACATTCATGCATAACTATATGGGGACCCTTACACTATAGAACTTGGTTTGCATATTCCAATGATGAGCCTCCTCAAATGAGCTATAGGTCTTAATGAACAAACAAGTTGGATGCACCCCCACTAGTTCCATTGGAGAACTTACCTTAGCCATATCTGCATCCTTTACATGGCAATCCCTACTCCTCACATCATATCTATCATTTGGCTTTCTCTTGCCTATGGTTGTCCTCATTGATGTGAGCCCTTCACACCTTTTTGTCTTCCTTCCCCATCATTATTCTATTTGACATCCTAAGTGCCAACATAGCTTGCTTACGCTCATCCATTGCATGAGTGCTCAAGTCAAAAGGGAGAGGATCATTTTGATTTGTGCCTTACTAGTGGTGTGGGGATGAGTCAAAATAAGATCCCAAAGGAGACCAAGTGTGAAATTTTAGTAGATTGAGTTCTCAATTAAAAATATATATATTCTATGATCTCAACCCACCTCCCAATTCTTGCATGCAAACACCATTAGGAGACATTCGAGTCACGGACAGCGAGAGCTCTTGCACCTTTATGTTCTTACCTTGGTAAACTCAATACTAGATATAGACTCTTGCTTGTTATTGTCTTGACTTGAAATGCATATCTCACTTGCTTTACTTTGAAGTTCTTATATGTGTGTTAGCTTGTAACCACATAAACTATTGTGTTATCATTTATCTACTTGAGGACGAGCAGAAATTAAGATTGGGGATGTTGATACGTCCCAAATGTATCTACAATTTCTGCTTGTTCCATGATCTTTTGGGTGACATTGTTATATGTTTTGCTACACTTTTATATCATTTTACACATATTTGGACTAACCTACTAACTCAGTGCACCCAGTACCAGTTTCTGTCTCCTGATGTGTATTTTGCAGGGGCTTTTACCCAATTTTCTGAAGCCCGAAAAATTCCAGAAAAATATAAAAAAAATCAGCGAAACAGAAGCTTCCGGATCACCAAAGATGGGCTAGAGGGGGGCCAGGGGCTGCCCAGGCGACCTGGTGGCGCGGCCACGCCCTAGGCCACGCCAAGAGACCGCCTGGGTGGGCCACACCTACTCTGGTGCCCTCCTTTGGCCTATATTAAGAATCCCGAGAGGAAACACTTCCAGAATTTACAGAATCGCGAATTTCTCCATCGTTCCTCCGCCGCAGCGCTTCCGAGATTGGGAGCGTCAGGAGACCTCTTCCCCGCACCCTGCCGGAGGGAGGATTGACCTCCGGGAGCTTCTCCACCGCCATGGGCGCTTCCCAGACGTGTCGTGAGCAGTCCTCCTTGGACCATGAGTCCATGACCAGAAGCTATGTGATGTCTTCTCTCCAATCTTGTGTTTCAATGGTTAGTCCTTGTGACCTGCCCTACATGATCAAAGCCATCTATGTAATTCTCTTGCTATTACTATGCTTGGTTTGTTGGGATCCGATGGATTATGAGATTATGTTCAGATTGTTATGAGTTATATATTTTATTATACTTTTATATTATGTTCCTTAGTGATTCATGCATGTTCTCCCTTGCTATGTATTGCTTTGGCCGAGTAGTAGATTGTAACTCCAAGAGGGAGCGTTATGCATGATTGTGGGTTCATGCCCCTCGATGTCTAGCTTGAGTGACAGAAACATGAGACTAGGGGATGTTCTTGTTGCCACCAGGGAGAAAACAACGGTGCTTGTGACCATGGTTGCAAGGATTGTTTACCTTACGCATAGTTCGTTAATGCAGTTGTCCGTTGCTTTGAGTTTACACTTTGGGTGGGGCTCGCAACTTAATACTGGCGAGATGTTCTGGATAGATATCTCAAGGTGGATGGTTAGTAAGTAGATGCCGATGAATAAACGATGTACTTGTCTTGGCGTACTGCCCATCACTCTTGAACCTCTAGCTATCAAGTAGCTTAATTAGCATTGCGGTGCGTTCATAATTCTATCAATTACCCAACTGTGATTTGTTTACCCAAGCATAGTTTTTTATCATCTTTTGGGAGAGACATCACTAGTGAACATCATCTGACTCCGGTCCATATCACCATCATTGTTTACAGCTCCATCATTTACCGCTTTCATTTACTTTTCCGTTGCTATCACCGTTACTATTCCCGCTTGTGTTTTGATACTTTGCAAACTACAAAGCTAGAGAGATTGACAACCTATCTGTACTCACTGGGAGCAAAGTTATTTGTTGTGTGTGCAGGTCCACGTATTCTGCTAGCGCCAGGGTGGGAGACACCTACTTGTTGATCTTAGGAGTCCTCCTGGTTCGATAAACCTTACAGTTCCCGTGTGAGGGAAAACTTGCTGCTGACTACATCTCAACCTTCCACTTGGGGTAACCAACGGGGTGCGAGAAGTATATACATCATGTCGTCATCAGGGACCAAGAAAAATAAATACCTCCTGGTTATGGTGGACAAATTTACCAAACGGATTGAAGCAAATCATGTTAGCTCCGCCAAAGCCGGGCCAGTAGTCGAATTCATCTCCGGTGTCGTACATCGTTATGGTGTCCCGCATAGCATAATAACAGACAACAGATCCAATTTCACTGCCCAGGAAATAAAATATTTGTGTGCAAACTTGGGCATCAAGCTCGACTATGCCTCCGTATACCACTCATAGACCAATGGACAAGTCGAAAGAGCCAATGGGCTCAACATGTGTGGTATTAAACCTCGGTTGGTCCGATCTCTTCAAGAATCCGACAGCCAATGGGTTGAGCAGCTCGACTCCATACTATAGGGCTCGCGCACCACCCCAAATCGTTCCACAGGGAACACACCATTTTTATGGTGTACAGGGCTGAAGCGGTCCTCCCCAGCGACATTATACACGACGCACCTCGGGTGCGTTTGTACGAGGAAAAAGAGGTCGAGTTGGATCGGCAAGACGACTTAGATGTACTGAAAGGCGAGCGTGACATAGATCTGGCCTGATCTGCTTTCTATCAATAGCAAGCTCGGTGCTATCAGAGTAGGGAAGTTCGGTCAAAGGCATACAACATGGGAGAAGTCGTCCGACGCCTCCTCTAGAAGCAGAAGCATAAACTTCACCCAAAGTGGGAGGGCCCTTTTATTATTGATGAAGTCTTAACACGAGGAGCTTATCGGTTGTGCAACTCCGAGGACAACCGCCTCGAGCCGAATCCATAGAATGCAGCTCGTCTTCAGCGTTTTTACGGCTAGACCAACATCATTACCTTTTTTCCATCATTGTTTTTTCCTTCTTTGCCCAAAAATTTTCATTTTCCTTTGTGGGGCTTAGTAGTTTGTCCCTGGGCGTGTTCGACTTAACCAAACTGCCTCGAGCATTTATCAACACATATGTGTTAAATGGAATGATCCAATAGCACCTGGGGGCTTCGTTAAGCAGTCGTTCAATGTATTCGATATACCTACTTGATTATATATACACTTCGATTCAAACATCGATTACTGCCATTTTATGTGTCAATTGGACATCAGAGTTTTACAATCACTACTGGAATCCAGTTCTTTGTCGTCAGCCAGTTCTTTGCCGTCTGCTGGCTGATGGCAAAGAACCTCTTTGCCATCAGTTGACACAAGGCAGACGGCAAAGGGCTGACACATGGCAAAAATAGTATTTTCCATGTGTCGGCCCTTTGCCGTCTGCCAGCGGACGGCAAAGAGACCCAGGGCAGACGACAAAGAGGATGGGTGGGTCCCATGCGTGCTGTGTCCGACATCCGGGGGCCTTTGCCGTCCGGGGGCCTTTGTCGTCTGCCATGGGGCCCATTGCCGTCGGGGGCGGACGGCAAAGGGGCCGCCCTATAACGGCCGTTAACCCCCTCCTCGCCACTGTCTCTCTCCCCCTGGCCACTGTCTCTGTCCCCTCACCCCACGGCAACCCCCTCCCCACGAGAGCCCCTCCCCGCGGCGAGCCCCCCCTCCCGCGGCGAGCCCCTCCCCGCGGCGACCCACCCCCGCGGCGACCCCCTAACCGCGAGAGCCCCTCCCCGCGGCGACCCCCTCCCCGCGCCGACCCCTCCTCGCGGACCTCCCGTCAAGGCGGCCCTCCTCCCCCACCACCACACAGTGAGTTCATTTTCTTTCATTTTTTTCTTTTTCTCATTTCATTGCATCTGTTAGTTTAGGTTACTGTCGGTGTTAATTAGGTTAATGTTAGTTTAGATTAATTAGTTTAGGTTAATTAGTTTACGTTAATTAGGTTAATGTTAGTTTAGGTTAATTAGGAGGAGAAAAAAATAATAAGTATTTTAGGTTAATTAGTTTAGGTTAATTAGGTTAACGTTAGTTTAGATTAATTAGGTTAGGTTAAATAGTTTAGGTTAATTAGGTTAATGTTAGTTTACGTTAATTAGGAGGAGAAAAAAGAATAATAATGATAATAGTAATAAGATGATAAAGAAGTAGAAGAAGAAGAAGAAAAAAAAAGAGAGGAGAAGAAGAAAGAAGAGGACCCCGACCCCCCGCCACGACCCCCGACGCCCGACGCCGCCAACCCCCCACCCTCGACCCCCGACCCCCGACGCCACTGACACCCGACTCCCGACCCCCGACGCCCGACACCACTGACCCTCGACCGCCGACACCCGACTCCCGACCCCTGACGCCCGACGCCACCATCCCCCGACGGCCGACACCACCAACCCCCGACCATCGACCCCCTACTCCCGACGCCACTGACACCCGACTCCCGACCCCCGATGCCCGACACCACTGACCCCCGACCCCCGACTCCCGGCGCCCGACCCCCAACCCCCGACTCCCGACCCCCGACACCCGACACCACTAACCCCCGACCCCCGAAGCCACTGACCCTCGACCCCTGACCCCCGACCCCCGACCCCCGACGCCACTAACCTCCAACCCCGGGCCCTAGACACCTCTTTGGCCTCTTGTTGATCGAAAAGACCCCAAGCCCCGACGCTAGTGACCCTTGACCCCCGACGACACTGACCCCCGACCATCGACTCATTTAACCCGACTCCCGACCACCGACACCCGACACCACCGACCCTCGACGCCAATAAGCCCCGACCCTCGACACCTCTTCTACTTACTATTGAACGAGAAGGTGCTTTTCGGCCTTCTAGAGGCCCACGGGGTCATAGTTTTGTAAATTATTAGTTAGGTCACATATTTTCCGATTATGTTAATTATAAAAACATCATATTTGTGTTGATCGTGTGAATTTCAATGTGCGGTTGTTCGACGACCTCCACGTGCGTTGGACGAGCTCTGCCCTTGCGTTTGTTGGTGAGCACAAATGACTTCTCCTCCTACCCCCTTAATTTGCTCTGTCCCGGTCTTCATGCCGATGAAACTTGCTAGTTATAGGTTTCTTCAATCATGAGTATGCGTGACCAGTATGCGTCTCCCGTTCGAAAGGGCGACATCTATAAATATGCATTTCTTTGCATATTTATAACCGCCATCCTTTCGAATTGTCCAACATTATCCATGTACAGCCCGAGTATGTGTAGATTGGGTTTTTTTCCCATATGCTGTGCTTCGGATCCAATGCGGAATTTCGTCAGTGCCTCCCCTGTTGTTCTCCGGGTACACATCCTCTCTGCTTATTGCCGAGACGTGTATCAGGAGAACAGCGGGGAGGTGCTGCCGAAATTCTGCGTCGCATCTAGAGCAGAGCATGGGAAAATGAACCCAATCTACACATACTCGGGTGGGATTAGGACCTATCTTTACCTATTAGCGTGTAGGTTGCATGGACGTAATAAAACTGACAAACTTGATTAGCGTATGAATATAGATGATGAATTATATATTTATTTCTTGTGCCCCCATAGGTAGCTAGGCAACATGAGTGATCGTGCTTGGATGTACACTGGTCACCCTAGTCAGAAAGACATGACCCATGAGTGGTTAACAAAAACCAGGGGATTTGTGAAAGCCGCATTTGCAAATGGCCAGCAAAAAACATGGTGCCCCTGTCCCAACTGCGACAACTGGAAAAAGAAGACAGAGTTTGAAATGGGTAAACACCTGCAGAAGTGGGGTTTTACGCCTAATTATACGGTGTGGACTTTTCATGATGAGTCTGACCAACGTGCCAGAGCTGAGGTGATTCGTCGTCGCACCGACGAGCATGGTACCGGGATTGAAGACATGGTGCAAGACTTTGATGATGCTCGGGATTCGGACGATGAGATGGAGGAATCTGCAAAGGCCTTCTATGAAATGTTGGAGTCTTCAAAACGTCCTCTCCACGAGCAGACTGAGCTTTGTCAGCTGGATACCATCGCGCAAGTAATGGCTCTGAAGGCTCAAGTCAACCTAGGCAGAGAATGCTACGACGCGATGATGACGATATTTGGACGCTTTCTACCCAAAGGCCATGTATTGCCTGCAAACCTGTACCAGTCATAGAAAATCCTCCGTGTACTTAAGATGCCCTATGAGAAGATACATGCCTGTGAGAATGGATGTGCCTTATTTAGGCTTGAGTATGCGGCCTTGAACTATTGCCCCATTTGCAATTCTTCCAGGTATATTGTGGTAGACAACGGTATGGGTGAGAAGAATCAGACCAAAATCCCCATTAGTGTTCTTCGGTATCTGCCAATCGTACCAAGACTTCAACGTCTTTTCATGTTCGAAGAGATGGCCACACAGATGACATGGCACAAATTGGGTAATAGAACCGAACTAGATGCGGATGGGAACAAGATGCTGGTACACACTTCAGATGGTTTTGCGTGGAGGCACTTCGATGCATTATATAAGGATAAATCGGAAGATCCAAGGCAACCTAGAGTTGCCATCTGCACGGATGGGTTCAATGTGTATGGTATGACGGCAGCACAATACAGTTGTTGTCCTGTATTTGTCATTCCACTAAATTTCCCACCCGGAGAGATTATGAAAAGAAAGAACATTTTCCTGACGTTGATAATTCCAAGGCCCAACTATCCGGGGAAGAATATGAATGTGTACATGCAGCCGCTTAAGGATGAGTTGCAAGAAGCCTGGGATAATGGGATCAAGATCTATGACGCGGCTACCAAAACAAATTACAAAATGCATGTGTGGTACATGTACTCGACGCAGATTATCCGGCGTTTGCGCTATTCGCTGGCTGGTGTGTGCATGGAAGGTTCCCGTGCACCACATGCAAGGCAGCTCTTCAGTTCTGTTGGCTGCAGGCTGGTCGCAAGTATTCTTGCTTTGACATGCATAGACAATTCCTGGATCCTGACCATAAGTTCAGAAAAGACAAGAAGAATTTCATCAAAGGTAGAGTTGTAAAAAACACTGCACCAGCTGCGTTGACAGGCCAATAGACCCTTGATTAGTTAAACGCTCTCGAGCCTGATCCTTTGCGTCCAGGATACTTCAAAGGGTATAATACAGAACACGCCTGGACTCACAGGTCATGCTTATGGGATCTGACTTACTTCAAAGACCTCCTTTACCCACACAACATTCACGTGATGCAACGGGAGGCCCCATGGCTCGATCGCCATTGGAGACGGCCTTATACGTTCTCCTAGCACTCTCCGGCAGATAAAAGCACGCCAAACGATCTCTTGTCCAGAGATACACGTCGTCCACGGCCAGTCGAGCCGCCATCGAGGTTAGTTTAATGGACTCAACTATCTTTCCGCATTATGTTATGCGTTGGAACCAATATGATTACATTGCTAACAATGAGTTGTGTTGCAGGCTCCTATTCACAAAGAGAGAGAGGCAATGCAGGCGGCTATGGCGGAGAACGATAAGGAGATTAGGGAGCTGGAGGAGAGGACGACTGCATTGGTGGAGGCGGAGAGGGCACGGAATGATGCGTCTAACAGGGCCATATACAAGCTCTTCATGGTAACTTTCTTCTTCATGTTATTTCAAATCTTGCATTTGAATGTCCGTTTCATTAACAAATAAAAAGTTTGACTTGTCGAAACCAAATGTACAGTCTATGTGCGAGAAGAGCGGCCAAGTCCCTCCGCCGATGCTAATCATTAACGTGGCGGGGACGGTGAGTTTCATTTCAGTGAAGTGATCTTAAGAGTGTACTCATGCTAACGACACAATGAAAACGATGTTTGGTGCAGAATATCTCCCGAAACGCATCGCACGACCCTTCTATAGTGGAGCCTTCTCCAGGGCAGCCTTGTCTAGGTGAAACAAGCCACAACCACCGTGCTTCACCGCCGTGATGACGATAATGGTATGTTATTAATAGTGTTTTAATAAATTACATAATTATCTTAGTTAGCTCCAAAATGGCTAAATTGGCTAATTATCCTACAAAATGACATATAGTTAGCTAGGGTTCCACCTAAATGACATAATTAGCTTAGTTAGCTCCAAAATGGTCTATTTAATAAAACATGACCTATACGTAGAAGAAGAAGAAGAGAAGGAGGAGGATAAGAAGAAGGAGAAGAAGGAGGAGAAGAAGGAGAAGGAGCTCCTCCTTCTCCATCTTCTTCCTCCTTCTTCCTCCTTCTCCTTCTCCTTCTTTTCTTCTTCTTCTCCTCTTCCTTCTCCTTCTCCTCCTCCTCCTCCTCCTTTTACTTCTTCTTCTCTTTCTCTTCTTCTACGTAGCTTAGACTCATCTAAGAAAGGCTAAATTGGCTAATGATACTACAAAATGACGTAATTAGCTTAGTTAGCTCCAAAATGACCTATTTAATAAAAAATGACCTATAGTTAGCTAAGTTCTCTCCTAAATGACATAATAAGGCTTACGTAGCTGCAAGATGACCTATTCCCCCTAACTTAGGTATTAAATGGCCTATAATTAGCCTAGCTAGATCCAATATGGCTTAATAAGCATATTTTGCTCCGGAATGACCTATTTTACCCAAGTTAGCTCCGAAACGACCTATAGTTAGCTAGGGTTCCACCTAATGATATAATTAGCTTAGTTAGCTCCAAAATGGTCTATTTAATAAAACATGACCTATACTTAGCTAATTATCCTTGAAATGACATAATTAGCTCCAAAAAGGCATTCTTAGCTAATTTAGCCCGAACAAGGGGACAAGAGGAGAAGAAACAGGAAAATGAAAGGAAGGAAGAAGAAGAAGAAGAGAAGAACAAGAAGGAGGAGGATAAGAAGAAGGAGAAGAAGGAGGAGAAGAAGGAGAAGGAGCTCCTCCTTCTCCTTATACTTCCTCCTTCTTCCTCCTTCTCCTTCTCCTTCTTCTTTTCTTCTTCTTCTCCTCTTCCTTCTCCTTCTCCTCCTCCTCCTCTTTCTTCTTTTACTTCTTCTTCTCTTTCTCTTATTCTACATAGCTTAGATTCATCCAAGAAAGGCTAAATTGGCTAATTATCCTACAAAATGACATAATTAGCTTAGTTAGATCGAAAATGACCTATTTAATAAAAAATGACCTATAGTTAGCTAAGTTCTCTCCTAAATGCCATAAGAAGGCTTATGTAGCTGCAAGATCACCTATTCCCCCTAACTTAGGTATTAAATGGCCTATAATTAGCCTACCTAGATCCAAAATGGCTTAATAAGCATAGTTTGCTCCGGAATGACCTATTTTAACCAAGTTAGCTCCGAATCGACCTATAGTTAGCTAGGGTTCCACCTAAATGACATAATTAGCTTAGTGAGCTCCAAAATGGTCTATTTAATAAAACATGACCTATACTTAGCTAATTATCCTCGAAATGACATAATTAGCACCAAAAATGCATTCTTAGCTAATTTAGCCCGAAGAAAGGAACAAGAGGAGAAGAAAGAGGAAAATGAAAGGAAGGATGAAGAAGAAGAAGAGAAGAAGAAGAAGGAGAAGGAGGAGGATAAGAAGAAGGAGAAGGAGGAGAAGAATGAGAAGGAGCTCCTCCTTCTCTATATTCTTCCTCCTTCTTCCTCCTTCTCCTTCTCCTTCTTCTTTTCTTCTTCTCCTCTTCCTTCTCCTTCTCCTCCTCCTCCTCCTCATCCTCCTTCTTTTACTTCTTCTTCTCTTTCTCTTCTTCTACGTAGCTAAGACTCATCCAAGAAAGGCTAAATTGGGTAATTATCCTACAAAATGACAAAATTAGCTTAGTTAGCTCCAAAATGACATATTTAATAAAAAATGACCTATAGTTAGCTAAGTTCTCTCCTAAATGCCATAATAAGGCTTATGTAGCTGCAAGATGACCTATCTATACTTATACTAATTTGTGGCTCTCTAAAAAATCCCACGTTAATTAGATTTTATGAACCGTTAATTTGGTGGGACCGAATTATTACGGTGTAGATCGATTCTTGATCTGTTAGATAATAATGATTTAAATAATAACAATATACTAATTAGGCACTCCCTACAAATTCACACATTAATTAGAAATTACCGGCCGTTAATTTGGTGGGATCCACCCAAGTAATTGTTGCAATCCATAGCTTAAAAAAACCAACCCAGGTCCTATTAGTCATTAAGAGTTATCTGAATATGACAAAAAACAATATCTCACATAAAAACCCTAGCACTGTTAAGAAACAACCGTCCTCACCATGCCATCCTATAGTATGAAGATCTACAGCCTTGAGTAGATGGCCTCCCATATGCAAGACTGCATGATGTCTCTCCCATCATGAGCTAGAGCGGCTAGATAATGTTGTTGTCTGATTTGAAGGCCTGCGATTGGGACTACATGCACGGCAGCGCTGCCGGTGCAATGGTAGGTACATGCTTGACTCGATTTGTTTGGACACAGAAGTATAAGATCTGGTTTTCTGGCAGGATGTACATGCTTGACTTGATTTGTTGGGACACACACGTAGTATACACTTTGACGCAGGTCGGTTGATCTATTCTACGAACAGCTCGACCTTTGATTTTGTCCAGACGCAAATTAAACAGAAGCCATCATGCGGGAAGTATACACTTTGACGCAAGTCGGTTGATCGATTCTATGGGACAACTCGCATTTGATTTTGTCCGGCCGCAAACTAAACATATGCCATCACGCGGGACGACGTACGAAATCGTCAGGCTGCGTACCTTCATTAGCCAGGACCATATGCACTATAGAATATCTCCCATAGAAATCTTCCACCGATGAGATGCGAAGTCTGTTGCGGACGTGTTCATGGTGCACAGCAATCAGCCGAGAAAATTTAAGATACGGTCTATATTATCTCATGTTCTATTCCTTTGTTTCGTGCGCATTGCCACGTATATTGCTAATTGCACATATACGCTAGATATCTACAATATGATGGAAAATAATTACTAATAGACTTCCAAATAGGTAAGATGTTAATGATGTGGTCATGTTATCATCTATCTGTAGTAGTTTTACTTTTTCCCAGATGCTTGCGAAGTACTGTTCATCATTTAGGATTAGAACAAAATTTTTTTTTTTTTGTGGCTGCTTGATTTCTTCATTATAAAAAAGGAATAATACATGTCTTTTACACTTTATATGGTAGACGAATAAACTCGCATAATATAAATGAAATTACACAATAAAGTGCTTCATCACCACATACCTTATCTGCTTTTTGTTGTTTGTATATTAGTTATGTGGAAGATCTTTTGTTCTGATAGAATAGAAAAAAGGATAAGTGACTACAACATCAAATTCGGCCAACCATGTCACATATTCATGTGTTTTGTTTCGAAAACATTAAGTTTGATGAGAACTATCAGCCATATTAATTCGGTGCCTACTCTTTGTTTTATCACTTAACAACTTAGGTCCATTGTGATTCTTTGTTATTCTTCTTTAATTTCAGGAAGCAATTGCGGAGGTTTTTGTGTCACATCTGCCTCGGAAACGGGGAACAATACAATATGTAAAATCCCTTAGATGTGCTCATGGTGCACTACAAGCAGCCGAGCAAATTCAAGATATGGTCTTTATTTTATCATGTTCTACTCCTTTGTTTCACCTGCATTGCCAAATATAATTGCAACTGCATGTATAGGATAGATATCATGCATTATGATGCAAAAGAATTACAAATAATCTTCCAAATGGGAAGACGTTAATGATGTGGTTTTGTTATCATGGATTTGTCGTAGCTACTACATTTTTCAAAACCATTCTAAGTATCTTTTGTGGCAGCTTGATTTCTTCGTCGTAAGAAAAAGGAAGCATACACGTTTTTACATAAATGGAATTACACAATAAAGTGTTTCTTGACCATGTACCTTATCTGCATTTTTTGTTTGTGCATTGATCATGCGGAAGATCTTTTGTTCAAATAGAATAGAAAAAGGTATAAGTGACTACAATATCAAATTCGGCTAACCATGTCACACATTCATGTGTTTGGTTTCAGACACGTAAAGTTTCATCAGAAGCATCAACCATTAATCCGGTCATTACTCTTTGTTTTATCATGGAACAACTTCAGTACATTTTGATGCTTGACTCTTCTTCTTTAATATCAGGGAGGAATTTTGGTTTCGTGTCAACTCCGCCTTGGAAACGGGGAAGTATACTATATGTAAAATCTTTCAATATGATGTTGATGTGTTCTACTTTTACAATTATGTATTTCTATAATTAGTTTGTGTGACAATGCAACTATGTAATTCGATCTTCTATAGATAGTGTATGTTGTCAATTCAATTTCTAAATTACATTTATGTTTTCCCATAAACTGTTACATATGAATCGTAGTTATGTATAATGCTAGCCCGTGCTGATGCACGGGTTGACGACTAGTTCCCCCTAACTTAGGTATTAAATGGCCTATAATTAGCCTAGGTAGATCCAAAATGGCTTAATAAGCATAGTTTGCTCCGGAATGACCTATTTTACCCAAGTTAGCTCCGAAACGACCTATATTTAGCTAGGGTTCCACCTAAATGACATAATTAGCTTAGTTAGCTCCAAAATGGTCTATTTAATAAAACATGTCCTATACTTAGCTAATTATCCTCGAAATGACATAATTAGCTCCAAAAAGGCATTCTTAGCTAATTTAGCCCGAAGAAGGGGACACGAGGAGAAGAAAGAGGAAAAATTAAAGGAAGGAAGAAGAAGAAGAAGAGAAGAAGAAGAAGAGAAGGAGGAGGATAATAAGAAGGAGAAGAAGGAGGAGAAGGAGCTCCTCGTTCTCCTTCTTCTTCCTGCTTCTTCCTCCTTCTCCTTCTTCTTTTCTTCTTCTTCTCCTCTTTCGTCTCCTTCTCCTCCTCCTCCTCCTTCTTCTTCTTCTTCTTTTACTTCTTCTCTTTCTCTTCTTCTACGTAGCTTAGAGTCATCCAAGAAAGGCTAAATTGGCTAATTATCCTACAAAATGACATAATTAGCTTTGTTAGCTCCAAAATGACCTATTTAATAAAAAATGACCAATAGTTAGCTAAGTTCTCTCCTAAATTACATAATAAGGCTTACGTAGCTGCAAGATGACCTATTCCCCCTAACTTAGGAATTAAATGGCCTATAATTAGCCTAGTTAGATCCAAAATGGCTTAATAAGCATAGTTTGCTCCGGAATGACCTATTTAACCCAGGTTAGCTTCGAAACGACCTATAGTTAGCTAGGTTTCCACCTAAATGACATAATTAGCTTAGTTACCTCCAAAATGGTCTATTTAATAAAACATGACCTATACTTAGCTATTTATCCTCGAAATGACATAATTAGCTCCAAAAAGGCATTCTTAGCTAATTTAGCCCGAAGAAGGGGACAAGAGGAGAAGAAAGAGGAAAAATGAAAGGAAGGAAGAAGAAGAAGAAGAGAAGAAGAAGAAGGAGAAGGAGGAGGATAAGAAGAAGGAGAAGAAGGAGGAGAAGAAGGAGAAGGAGCTCCTCCTTCTCCTTCTTCTTCCTCCTTCTTCCTCCTTCTCCTTCTCCTTCTTCTTTTCTTCTTCTTATCCTCTTCCTTCTCCTTCTCCTCCTCCTCCTCCTCCTTCTTTTACTTCTTCTTCTCTTTCTATTCTTCTATGTAGCTTAGACTCATCCAAGAAAGGCTAAATTGGCTAATTATCCTACAAAATGACATAATTAGCTTAGTTAGCTCCAAAATGACCTATTTAATAAAAAATGACCTATAGTTAGCTAAGTTCTCTCCTAAATGACATAATAAGGCTTATGTAGCTGCAAGATGACCTATCTATACTTATACTAATTTGTGGCTCTCTAAAAAATCCCACGTTAATTAGATTTTATGAACCGTTAATCTGGTGGGACCGAATTATTACGGTGTAGATCGATTCTTGATCTGTTAGATAAAATGATTTAAATAATAATAATATACTAATTAGGCACTCCCTACAAATTCACTCATTAATTAGAAATTACCGGCCGTTAATTTGGTGGGATCCACCCAAGTAATTGTTGCAATCCATAGATAAAAAAATCAACCCACGTCCTATTAGTCATTAAGAGTTACCGGAATATGACAAAAAATAATATCTCACATAAAAATCCTAGCACTGTCAAGAAACAACCGTCCTCACCATGCCATCCTATAGTATGAAGATCTACAGCCTTGAGTAGATGGGCTCCCAAATGCAAGACTGCATGCTGTCTCTCCCATCGTGAGCTAGAGCGGCTAGATAATGTTGTCGTCTGATTTGAAGGCCTGCGATTGGGACTACATGAACGGCAGCCCTGCCGGTGCAATGGTAGGTACATGCTTGACTTGATTTGTTTGGACACAGAAGTATAAGATCTGATTTTCAGGCAGGATGTACATGCTTGACTTGATTTGTTGGGACACACACGTAGTATACACTTTGACGTAGGTTGGTTGATCTATTCTACGAACAGCTCGACCTTTGATTTTGTCCGGCCGCAAATTAAACAGAAGCCATCATGCGGGAAGTATACACTTTGACGCAAGTCGGTTGATCGATTCTATGGGACAGCTCGCCTTTGATTTTGTTCGGCCGCAAGCTAAACATATGCCATCATGCGGGACGACGTACGAAATCGTCAGGCTGCGTACCTTCATTAGCCAGGACCATATGCACTGTAGAATATCTCCCATAGAAATCTTCCACCGATGAGATGCGAAGTCTGTCATGGACGTGTTCATGGTGCACAGCAATCAGCCGAGAAAATTTAAGATACGGTCTATATTATCTCATGTTCTATTCCTTTGTTTCGTGCGCATTGCCACGTATATTGCTAATTGCACGTATACGCTAGATATCTACAATATGATGGAAAATAATTACTAATAGAGTTCCATATAGGTAAGACGTTAATGATGTGGTCATGTTCTCATCTATCTGTAGTAGTTTTACTTTTTTCCAGATGCTTGCGAAGTACTGTTCATCATTTAGGATTAGAACAAAATTTATTTGTTTTTGTGGCTTCTTGATTTCTTCATCATAAAAAAGGAATAATACATGTCTTTTAC
Source organism: Hordeum vulgare subsp. vulgare (assembly GCF_904849725.1). Lineage (NCBI taxonomy): Eukaryota > Viridiplantae > Streptophyta > Magnoliopsida > Poales > Poaceae > Hordeum > Hordeum vulgare. The sequence goes on along the minus strand of NC_058523.1, from coordinate 402,590,817 downwards.
ACTTTAGATGGTAGACGAATAAACTCGCATAATATAAATGAAATTACACAATAAAGTGCTTCATCACCACATACCTTATCTGCTTTTTTTTGTCTGTATATTAGTTATGTGGAAGATCTTTTGTTCTGATAGAATAGAAAAAAGGATAAGTGACTACAACATCAAATTCGGCCAACCATGTCACATATTCATGTGTTTTGTTTCGAAAACATTAAGTTTGATGAGAACTATCAGCCATATTAATTCGGTGCCTACTCTTTGTTTTATCACTTAACAACTTAGGTCCATTGTGATTTTTTGTTATTCTTCTTTAATTTCAGGAAGCAATTGCGGAGGTTTTTGTGTCACATCTGCCTCGGAAACGGGGAACAATACAATATGTAAAATCCCTTAGATGTGCTCATGGTGCACTACAAGCAGCCGAGCAAATTCAAGATATGGTCTTTATTTTATCATGTTCTACTCCTTTGTTTCACCTGCATTGCCAAATATAATTGCAACTGCATGTATAGGATATATATCATGCATTATGATGCAAAAGAATTACAAATAATCTTCCAAATGGGAAGACGTTAATGATGTGGTTTTGTTATCATGGATTTGTCGTAGCTACTACATTTTTCAAAACCATTCTAAGTAGCTTTTGTGACAGCTTGATTTCTTCGTCGTAAGAAAAAGGAAGCATGCACGTTTTTACATAAATGGAATTACACAATAAAGTGTTTCGTGACCATGTACCTTATCTGCATTTTTTGTTTGTACATTGATCATGCGGAAGATCTTTTGTTCAAATAGAATAGAAAAAGGTATAAGTGACTACAATATCAAATTCGGCTAACCATGTCACACATTCATGTGATTGGTTTCGGACACGTAAAGTTTCATCAGAAGCATCAACCATTAATCCGATCATTACTCTTTGTTTTATCATGGAACAACTTCAGTACATTTTGATGCTTGACTCTTCTTCTTTAATATCAGGGAGGATTTGTGGTTTCGTGTCAACTCCGCCTTGGAAACGGGGAAGTATATTATATGTAAAATCTTTCAATATGATGTTGATGTGTTCTACTTTTAGAATTATGTATTTTTATAATTAGTTTGTGTGACAATGCAACTATGTAATTCGATCTTCTATAGATAGTGTATGTTGTCAATTCAATTTCTAAATTATATTTATGTTTTCCCATAAACTGTTACATATGAATCGTAGTTATGTATAATGCTAGCCCGTGCTGATGCACGGGTTGACGACTAGTTCCCCCTAACTTAGGTATTAAATGGCCTATAATTAGCCTAGGTAGATCCAAAATGGCTTAATAAGCATAGTTTGCTCCGGAATGACCTATTTTACCCAAGTTATCTATGAAACGACCTATAGTTAACTAGGGTTCCACCTAAATGACATAATTAGCTTAGTTAGCTCCAAAATGGTCTATTTAATAAAACATGACCTATACTTAGCTAATTATCCTCGAAATGACATAATTAGCTCGAAAAAGGCATTCTTAGCTAATTTAGCCCGAAGAAGGGAACAAGAGGAGAAGAAAGAGGAAAAATGAAAGGAAGGAAGAAGAAGAAGAAGAGAAGAAGAAGAAGGAGAAGGAGGAGGATAAGAAGAAGGAGAAGGAGGAGAAGAAAGAGAAGGAGCTCCTCCTTCTCCTTCTTCTTCCACCTTCTTCCTCCTTCTCCTTCTCCTTCTTCTTTTCTTCTTCTTCTCCTCTTCCTTCTCCTTCTCCTCCTCCTCCTCTTCCTTCGTTTACTTCTTCTTCTCTTTCTCTTCTTCTACCTAGCTTAGACTCATCCAAGAAAGGCTAAATTGGCTAATTATCCTACAAAATGACATAATTAGCTTAGTTAGCTCCAAAATGACCTATTTCATAAAAAATGACCAATAGTTAGCTAAGTTCTCTCCTAAATGACATAATAAGGCTTACGTAGCTGCAAGATGACCTATTCCCCCTAACTTAGGTATTAAATGGCCTATAATTAGCATAGCTAGATCCAAAATGGCTTAATAAGCATAGTTTGCACCGGAATGACCTATTTTACCCAAGTTAGCTCCGAAACGACCTATAGTTAGCTAGGGGTCCACCTAAATGACATAATTAGCTTAGTTTGCTCCAAAATGTTCTATTTAATAAAACATGACCTATACTTAGCTAATTATCCTCGAAACAACATAATTAGCTCCAAAAAGGCATGCTTGGCTAATTTAGCCCGAAGAAGGGAACAAGAGGAGAAGAAAGAGGAAAAATGAAAGGGAGGAAGAAGAAGAAGAGAAGAAGAATAAGGAGAAGGAGGAGGATAAGAAGAAGGAGAAGAAGGAGGAGGAGAATGAGAAGGAGCTCCTCCTTCTCCTTCTTCTTCCTCCTTGTTCCTCCTTCTTCCTCCTTCTCCTTCTCCTTCTTCTGTTCTTCTTCTCCTCCTCTTCCTTCTCCTTCTCCTCCTCCTCCTCCCCCTCCTCCTTATTTTAGTTCTTCTTCTCTTTCTCTTCTTCTACGTAGCTTAGACTCATCCAAGAAAGGCTAAATTGGCTAATTATCCTACAAAATGACAAAATTAGCTTAGTTAGCTCCAAAGTGACCTATTTAATAAAAAATGGCCTATAGTTAGCTAAGTTCTCTCCTAAATGCCATAATAAGGCTTATGTAGCTGCAAGATTAACTATTCCCCCTAACTTAGGTATTAAATGGCCTATAATTAGCCTAGCTAGATCCAAAATGGCTTAATAAGCATAGTTTGCTCCGGAATGACCTATTTTACCCAAGTTAGCTCCGAAACGACCTATAATTAGCTAGGGTTCCACCTAAATGACATAATTAGCTTAGTTAGCTCCCAAATGGTCTATTTAATAAAACATGACCTATACTTAGCTAATTATCCTCGAAATGACATAATTAGCTCCAAAAAGGCATTCTTAGCTAATTTAGCCCGAAGAAGGGGACAAAAGGAGAAGAAAGAGGAAAAATGAAAGGAAGGAAGAAGAAGAAGAAGAGAAGGAGGAGGATAAGAAGAAGGAGAAGAAGGAGGAGAAGGAGCTCCTCGTTCTCCTTCTTCTTCCTCCTTCTTCCTCCTTCTCCTTCTCCTTCTTCTTTTCTTCTTCTTCTCCTCTTCCGTCTCCTTCTCCTCCTCCTCCTCCTCCTCCTCCTTCTTCTTATTTTACTTCTTCTTCTCTTTCTCTTCTTCTACATAGCTTACATTCATCCAAGAAAGGCTAAATTGGCTAATTATCCTACAAAATGACATAATTAGATTAGTTAGCTCCAAAATGACCTACTTAATAAAAAATGACCAATAGTTAGCTAAGTTCTCTCCTAAATGACATAATAAGGCTTACGTAGCTGCAAGATGACCTATTCCCCCTAACTTAGGTATTAAATGGCCTATAATTAGCCTAGCTAGATCCAAAATGGCTTAATAAGCATAGTTTGCTCCGGAATGACCTATTTTACCCAAGTTAGCTCCGAAACGACCTATAGTTAGCTAGGGTTCCACCTAAATGACATAATTAGCTTAGTTAGCTCCAACATGGCCTATACTTAGCTAATTTCTCTCCGAAATAACCTATATATACTTCTTCATCTAGTATTATTCTTCTAACTTTCTTATTTCTCATTTTGTAGATTACATTCACTTCACGGGAAGCTTGGATTATATTAATGGAATGCTTGAAGATGATTTCTTGTACCATGGCTTCACGGAAGCTTGTATTTAAACTATTGTAGTATATGGATATATATGAAACTTTGTACGCATGTGGATGAAACTGCTGTAATATATGGTTTGGTACGGATGCAACTTGCATAATATGTATGCACTATGGATGAAAGTTATTTTAATATGGTTATGAGTACGGAAAGAAATTTATTTATGTCAAATATATATATATATATATATATATATATATATATATCCTGATTATTGTTAAAAATGCTGGATATAATAAGAAATAAATTAAAAAGGGGCTGGTTCCCCTCTTTGCCGTCTGCCCCCCATGGCAAAGGAGGGATGGCAGACGGCAAAGAGGGGAGAGAGAGGGGGCTGGTTCCCCCCTTTGCCGTCTATCCCCACATGGCAAAGGGGGGAATCAGCCACCTCTCTCTCCCCTCTTTGCCGTCTGCCCCTACATGGCAAAGGGGAGATGGCAGACGACAAAGAGGGGAGATAGAGGGGGCTGGTTCCCCCCTTTGCCGCCTGCACCCACATGGCAAAGGAGGGTTGGCAGACGGAAAAGAGAGGAGGCCTTGCGTTAACACTTAACGGGGCCATTGGAGTATGTGTCGTCCCATTTAATTTGTCGTCTGCCCCCTCATGGCAAAGATTCTTTGTTGTACGCTTTTAAAAAGCAGACGGCAAAGAACGTCTTCACCAGATTTTTTTTGTTGTCTACTTTGCCGTGTGCTGACCGACGGCAAAGCCTTTGCCGTCAGTGGTTGCCCCCTTTGCCGTCCTCCATGGCAGATGGAAAATTTCTGAATTTCAGTAGTGAATGCTGGGTTGACTAGATCCTGTGCTTACTCTCTACGTTCCCGATATGTTCGACTAGAGGGTAAAGGGAGCACCACTGCGATTGTTACGACCAGTTTGCCCGAATACGTACCTCGGGCGGGTAAAGCCAAAAGCTAGCATTTCTTAAGGTACAACTTGGTCGGCTAGAATGATGCCCATCTAATCGGCACTTTTCATCATGTATAACAGTTGTCCATACTACACGGAGAAACAGCTACTCTGACTACAGCTTATGTAACAGCCTGGAAAGAAGAACCCATCACGGAACTATTTTTTCTGGAAGATGTTTCTTACGTCTCGTCATAGTATAACATAATCCCCCGTGTACGCTTTGTCTGTTAGCACCACATGACCGGATTACCTGGTTATCGGAAATTAATTCCTATTATCATAGGATACAAAGTACAAAACACTTCCTACTTGTTAACACGAGAGGTGGAAGCTGATGGCCGATTAAAGACAAGATTTCCAAAACATGAAGGGAAGTGCCTAGGCACACAAATATAACATTACATATGGTCACACGTTTGGTCGCTGGTCGAGATGATATATTATAACATCTAAAGTGCAGTCCTCTTCCGACAGGCGTCCGACGGGCATCATTTGATCATACACCAGATGTAGAGGAATTTCTTTCCCATCTAGCCCCGTCGTGCCAACCCGGGCAATGTGCTCTGGATCAAGATGGACAAAGCGGGTCTTCACCATAGCCCACGCCTCTTGGGCTCCTTCTCGACAGGCCGAAGTCTTCCACACTTCAAAGCGGCTTCGGGCTCCTTTAAACACCTCGGCAAGCTCGGCCATCCCTTGCGGAGGGTTTTGGTTTGGCCATAAAGCTGAGACCATACTCCGCATAGCCTTTCGAGCCCGCTCATGCACAATGGAAAGTTCCTTCAACAGCCCCCCAAATGAACTGGCCTCTTCTTTAGGACGCCCAGTAAGAGACTTAATCAAAATAGGCACACATTTTCACAATTAACACAATAAAACTATGATCACTTAGAGGTTGGAGCTTTACTTACAAAATAGGCCGCCCTTCAATTTCTGATTCTCCTCTCGAGTTTGCGCCAATTGAGTTTTCAAACTCTAAATTTCCCTAGCTTGTTTTTATTCTCTTCTTTGAGATTGTTGTTTTCCTTGCAGCATCGCTTCATTACGCAATGACCGGCATCAAGCTGGGATTCGACATACTGCTGAGATTCTCGAGACGCATCAAAATCTTTTTGCATTTGGCCTATTGATTCGCGTGTTGTAGCAAATTTCTTGGCTATTATAAAAAAATAGAAATTTAGCATATCGCAAATAGATCCCCACGATACGTCTCCAATATATCTATTATTTTCGCTTGTTCCATGCGATGATATTATTATTCTTGAATTTTTTTTATTATCATTGTATACCTTTTTATATCATTTTTGGGGACTAACCTATTAACTTAGTGCCAAGTGCGAGTTCCTGTTTTCTGCCCTCTTTTGTTTCACACAAAATCAATATCATATAAGATGAAATCATCATGAAATTTTTTGAGGATTTTTAATGAAGATAAGGATCACCTGGAACTTGGAGGCCAAGGAAGATCTTGTTGAAGGGCCCCACACAACACTAGGGCATGCCCTCAAAGGAGTCCATGAAATACTGTTTCCATCGCCGCAAGCCTGTGTTCTCGGAACATCCCATCTGGAGGCCTTCACCGGTAATCCATTCTAGGGGGAACTCATCACAAAGGGGCTCTACATCAATCTTGGTGCCTCTCCAATGATGCGTGAGTAGTTCATCACATACCTACGGGTACATAGGTAGTAGCTAGATGGCTAACTCTCTCTCTCTCTCTCTTTGTATCTCAGTACAACAGTCTCCATGATCTTCATGGAGTTCCATTCGATGTAATGACTTTGTGCGGTGTGTTTGTCGGGATCTGATGAATTGTGAGTTTATGATCAGATATGTCCTTGTTTTATTTGAGTTCTTTTCCGATCTCTTTTATGCATGATTTAGTATAGCGTGGTATTTCTTCTCCGAGCTTTTGGTTTGGTTTCGCCAACTAGATTAGATCTTCTTGCAATGGTAAGTGGTGCCTGGTAATGGGTTTGATCTTGCGGTGTTCAGTCCTAGTGACAGAAGGGGAATTGATAAGCATGTGTTTTTTTCATTAAGGATAACAAGTTGGGATGAATTCTTATATGCTTTTGTCTTGACTACATCATGTCATTGTTCTTAATGCATTACTTCGTTCTTATGAGCTTAATACACTAGATGCATGTTGGATAGCGGTCGAAGTTTGAAGTAATAATAGTAGATGAAGGCAGGAGTCGGTTTACTTGATTTGGATGTGATGCCTATATCATGATCATGGCCTTGGATAGCGTCATAATTATTTGCTTTTCTATCAATTGCCCAATAGTAATTTTTTTACCCACTGTATGCTATTTTCTTGAGAGAGATGCCACTAGTGAATCCTACGGCCCTCGGGTCTACTTTTATTATAAGATCAATCTCGTTTACTTATACAAAAATACCAAAAATAATTGCTACACTTTTTTATCTTTTATTTATTTATCAATCTATCATATATGATTTAATCTCGCTTCTTGACCGTCAAGAGATTGACAACCTGTCGTCTGCGTTGGATGTGAAGGTTTGCGTTGTGTGTGGAGGTGGCAGTGTTGCTTGGTTCTCCTACTGGATCGATAACCTTGGTTTCTTAACTGAGGGAAATACTTACTCTATTGTGCTGCATCATACTCTTCTCTTCGGGGATAAAAATCTAACGCAATTTACAAGTAGCAGGAATAATTTCTTGCACCGTTGTTGGGGAGGATCAAGCCAACATCATCAACTTGCCAATCTCTGGCGCAACTACCAAGTACCTACACTATCAACTCTTATCTTTGCATTTACTTTATTTTCTATTTGCCTCTCGTTTTCCTCTCCCCCACTTCTAAAAAAAATTACAAAAATATTTGGCTTTTTTGTTGCTACTTTTATTTGCCTCTTTTTCTTTGTTGTGTTCTTGTTCGCTTGTCTTCATTTGCTCTCTTTTCGCATAAACATCATGTCTCAAGAAAACACCAAGTTGTGTGATTTTTCCAATACCAACAACAATGATTTTATTAGCACTCCTATTGCTCCTCCCGCCACTAGTCCAGAGTCTTTTGATATAATGCTGCTTTACTGAATCTTGTTATGAAAGATCAATTTTTGGCAGTCCTAATGAGGACACACCATCACATCTCAACACTTCTGTTCAGTTGTGTGACTGATACATCTCCAACGTATCTATAATTTTTGATTGTTCCATGCTATTATATTATCATTCTTGGATGTTTTACAATTATTTTATAGTCATTATATATCATTTTTTGGTACTAACCTATTGACATAGTGCCCAGTACCAGTTGTTGTTTTCTACATGTTTTTATATCGCAGGAAATCAATAACAAATGGAGTCCAAACGCAGTGCAACTTTTTGTGAATTTTTTTTGGTCGAGAAGACATCCAGTGGGCTAGGAGCGCACCTAAGGGGAGCTTTGATGGGAGCACAACCCACCAGGGTGCGCCTGGGCGCCCTCCTCGTTGGCCTCCCGCACCACCTCTTTGCTCTATAAATACCCCCAATATTCTATAAATCTTAAAGAGGGGGCAGAAAGTCAATTACAGTCGTCGTAGAGTCAAGAAACACCAGATCCAATCTAGACACCATCACGGAGGGGTTCATCATGTCCATTGGTGTCTGTCCGATGATGTGTGAGTAGTTCTTTGTAGACCTATGGGTCCGTAGTTAGTATATAGAAGGCTTCCTCTCTCTCTCTCTTGATTATCAATACAATGGTCTCTTGCAGATCCATATGATGTTAGTCTTTTTGCGGTGTGTTTGTTGGGATCCGATGAACTTTGAGTTTATGATCAGATCTATGTTTTTATCCATGAAAGTTATTTGAGTCTTCTTTGATATCTTATTTGCGTGATTGATTATATACTCGTATTTATTCTCTGATATTTGGGTTTTGTTTGGCCAACTTGATCTATTTATCTTGCAATGGGAAGAGTTGCTTTATGATGGGTTCGATCTTACGGTGCTTGATCCCAGTGACAGAAAGGGAAACGACACGTATGTATCGTTGCTATTAAGGATAACAAGATGGGGTCTATTTATACATAAATAGATCTTGTCTACATCATGTCATCTTTCTTATTGCATTAATGCGTTTTTCCATGAACTTAATACACTAGATGCATGCTGGATAGCGGTCGATGTGTGGAGTAATAGTAGTAGATGCAGGCATGAGTCGGTCTACTAATCTTGGATGTGATGCCTATATAATGATCATTGCGTGGATATCATCATGATTATTTGAAGTTCTATCAATTTCCCAACAGTAATTGTTTTCCCACCGTTTGCTATTTTTCTCGAGAGAAGCCACTAGTGAAACCTACGGCCCCCGGGTCTCTTTTCATCATTATTGCCTTTGCGATCTATTTTCCTTTGCTTTTATTTTCAGATCTATTAAACCAAAAATACAAAAATACCTTGCTGCAATTTATTTTTTCTGCGATCTATTTATCCTATCTACCACTTTTCCCTCACGTTATTTGCCTATCTTGAGGCGCCGTACCCGAAAGGGATTGACAACCCCTTTAACATGTTGGGTTGAGAGTATTTGTTATTTGTGTGCAGGTGATGTTTACGTGGTGTGAGGAGGTTCTCGTATTGGTTCGATAACCTTGGTCTCATCACTGAGGGAAATACCTACCATCTCTATACTGCATCATCCCTTCCTCTTTGGGGAAATACCGACGTAGTTCTAGCAGACTTCAGTGACATGCAAAAGAAAAAAGATGTGTACAATGATATTGTCAAGTTGGAATTATTTCCGTTTTTTTTGCGAGATCATGCAAAAATTTGGTTCTCTTATTTGCCTCCCAATAGCATCGATTCTTGGTATAGATGCAAACATGATTTTATTGCTAAGTACTTTCCTCGAGAAAAATAATCTCTCTTCGTAACCAGATTATGAATTTTAAGCAACTTTATCATGAACACGTTATACAATCTTGGGAGAGAATGAAATTGATGTTGAGAAATTGCCCTACTCATGGTTTAAACTTGTGGATGATTATCCAAAAAAATATGTTGGCTTGAATTTTGGTTCTGAAATCTTTTGGATTCCGCCACGGTTGGAACTTTTATGGAGATTACTTTGGGTGATGCTACTAATATTACATCTAACTACACCCAATGGCATACCGAATGGGCACCTACAACCAAAAAGCTGAATGTCAGTGAGGAGATTTGCCTGTTGTGTGAAAAAGTTCATGCTCTTGTGAAATTGGTTTCTAGTAAGAATGCTTCTATTGATCCCAATGATTTGCCTTTGTCTACTTTGATTGAACAAAATAGTGATCCTATTGATGTAAATTTTGTCTCTCGTAGCAATTTCAATAATAATGCTTATAGAGGAAATTTTAATCCTTGGACTTATCCTAGAAATTCCTCTAATGATTTTGGCAATCCTAATAGTAATTGTTCCCATAATAACCAAAGGATGCCCTCTGATTTTGAGAATAGTATTAAGGCATTTATCAATGCTCAAAAGGCTTTCAACACTTCTATGGAAGAAAAGTTGAATAAGATTGGTGATTTGACTAACACTGTTGATAGGCTTTCTCTTGATGTTGAAAATCTTAAGGCAAAGTCATTTCCTCCTAGAGTTGATATTAATGAATCTATTAAGGCTATGTATGTTTCTATTGATGAAATTAAGAAGATAACCGCTAAGTTAAACGCTAAGCGGGAATTGCTTGAAAAAATCTCGCTGACAAATTTTAGAAGCAAAATAGATGAGCATCTTAAGATGATTGGTGTGTCCTTTACTGATTCTTTGCTTAGTAATGTTAATCTTGTTGAAAAGGAGACTCAAGAAGAGTCAACTTTAGATAGAGGGCGTCTCCATGATTCGGAGGGTCAAAATCTTGATGCAAAAAATTGTTAAACCTGGTTTGAAGAGGTTAAAACTTTATCTAGTGATGCACCCAATATTTTGGATTACAAGGACATTAATTATGTTAGTTTCTCTTTGTTTGAATGTATTTATATGTTGCAATCTATGTTGAACTCACCAAATGCTTATGAACAAAATAAGGCTTTTATTAAACATATCGTGGATGCCTTAATGAAAACTTTGGAAGAAAAACTTGAGTTGGAGATTTCTATTCCTATAAAGTTATATGACGAGTGGGAATGTCACACCCCAGTTTTTGGCTTCCCTGACTAATTAACTTATTTCAAAATTTAGGACTAACTAAATTTTTTGTGAATGCTTGTGATGCTTGGAGTGACTATTGTCTGCCTGTTTGTTTAATTGCATGTGATTGATCCCCATTAATTCTTGCCATCCTCCTAATCACCTCCTCACCCCATGATCTCCTGCCTAATGATCATGCCATGTGTTTAGGACAAATATCTATTTTTACCAAATATTGTTTTCACCAAAAAGCTTTTCTTTGAATTAAACTTTCAAACCCCTCAGATGAGGTTTGTACTACAAGTCCTCAAATTAGGGAGTTTCTTTTGCACCAATTGTTTTATTTAAAACCATTATCAAAATGACTTTCAAAAACCACCATATTATTATTTTAAAATTTATTTTATTATTTTATTTAAAAGCCTTTCTGTGAGGCCAGAAATGGTCTCCTATGAAGGAAAGTTATTTTTATTGCCTTCAAATATTTAAGAAAATTTAGGGAAACTCACTGGATATATTTATTCCATATTTATGAGTTTCAACACATGGTCATGTTCAAAATATTGGGCAAACCCCTCCAAAACCATTCCTGCCTATTTCAAGCTTTTGGAATATTTCTATAAGAAATATTCCCAATAAATTCCAGTAAACTTCTATCATGTCATCTATGATATTCTTGTTGATCTTGCCAAGTTTCATTTCAATCCAAGTTGATTTGACTGCCCTAATCACTGTAAAACCTTATTTGTCCAGAATCAAATTTTAGCAACTCTACATTGTGAAGTGTCTCCAATTGTGCTCAAATTTGGTAGACATGTTCCAGTACTCCAATGAGGCATCCACAGCAAGTGGTACACCAAGGAGAATAGAGGAACTTGTCCTAAGACCCTCAAAACCCTCTCTATTGATTTCTGACTTTGGTAAACTTTACATTATAAAGTGTCTCCAATTATCCTCAAACTTTTTGTGCATGCATCAATTCTCAAATAATGCCCCTACACCAAATATAGGATTTGTGGGAATTTTTTTGTATAGGGTTCTAAGCAGAAACCCATTTCTGCCCCTTTCTAGGGTTTTTCAAGTCTACATTGGAAAACTCCTCTAGCAAATCCCAAATTTGGTGTGCAAGCCTATTTTCATATATTATTTGACCCTCTAAGTTTCATAGCCATTGGAATCCATCTCATAGCCTAACCACAGATCAAACACCTTGTGTGCACTCACTAATTTGGCTTCTATTGCCCCTTCCACTTTATTCCTTGAGCTCAACTTTCTACCACAGCCTCACATAGTTACATTTCACCTCCAGTAAGATTCCCATGGCCACTGGTCAATTATTGGAGAAGGTCCCTTTGTAACTTTCTCTCATTTTCACCCTTGGCAACACTGTTTTACCCTTCTTTCCATTCTTCCGCTTAAGCTATCACTCCCAACTCTTTCCAGAGCATCTAATATATGGCAAGGCTTCATTTAGAACCAAGATATGGCATGCTCATGTGTTGAAAATGAGCAGCACCTCCTCAAGTTCATTTCTGACACAAAAGTAGCTTTGTACAACAAGTGCTAGCTACACTTCTTTTCTTGAGCTGAATTTTTGCAGATATGTAGTCCTTCCATACCAGATGCTCCTGGACATGGTTTCACCTCCCCTCTCTGCGTGTGAAAACCATTTGTATCAGCCCCTAGTTTCCTGCTGAAATGTTCACAGCAGTCAAACCCCATTCAAACCTTCTTCTCTTGGCTCCAAATTTCACCAATACATCGTGGCAAGCATGCCTTGCATGTTTGACACCTTGGCCTGGCCAAGGTGTGGCGCAGGACACCAGGTGGGGTGGTGACCACCTCCATGGCATGCTGAAACGGTGCTCTGCACCATTGGACTCTAGCTGCAGCTTGGGTCCAGCGAGGGGAGCGTGTCCCAGAGCGCCGCAGAGCTTCCTTGACCCCCTCCACGACGCTAGCTAGCCTCCAAGACCCCTCAGGCATGCGTGGCGACCATGCACCGAGAGCTCCAGAGAGCTCTCGAGCTCTCTCGGCCCTTCCCTCTCCTATCTCCTTACCCTTGAGCCCTCACTTGCTCTCCCTCATTCTCCCTCTCTCCCTGGAGCCCCTCGAGCTCCCCTTTCCTCTCGTAAGCCCTCCTGTGGTGCGTGGCATCCACGCACAGGGAGCTCCAAAGAGCTTCTGAGCTTTCCCTCTCTCTCTCCCCTCTTATTCCCTCTTCTCCGAGCCCCTATGGCTCTGGTCTCTCTTCCCTGCTCCCTTGGGCATCTCCTGAGCATCTCTTCTCCTCCCTGCTCTCTCCCCAAGCCTCCCCCTCCTGCCATAGCCATGGCCGAAGGGGTAGAGCTTCGGCCTCTGCGGGATGGCCTGCGCAGGGCCTCCCTTCGCCTCACTCCTCCAGGCTGGTGGTTTCCAGGCCACCACATCTCCTCCCTCGAGCCAGTCCGAGCCCCTCCTCCTTGCTGCTGCTGCCGAGGGGCGAGGGCAGTGGAGTCGTCGGCCGCAGATGCGCGCCGGCTCCCCTATGGCAGCCCTCCGCGGGTGCTGTGTGTGGGAATGGAGGCGGCGCAGCTTCCTGAGCTCGCCCACACTCTCGCCCGAGAAGGGGGTCGCCCGAGACGCGGTGCCCACGCAGCCACCTTCCCCTGCTGCTCTCTCGTGCCGGCTGGGGGTTAGGGACGAAGCTGACGGACGGGGCCCACCGTCAGCCTCTCCTCATGAGGCCGCTCCTTTCAGAAGGAAAGCGCACCTCGGGACTCCGTTTCCCCAAGGCCGAAGACGGCTTTCCTCCACTGCGCCATCGGCGTGGCAACTTAGCTGGCCAGCTAGCGCAGCTGGGCCGGCCTGGAGGCCTACCAAGCGCCCAGTGCGCAAGATAGCCTCCCCCCAGAGGCTGAGCCCTTCTCCTTTTCATTTTCTCCTTGACTTGCAAATTCCATATTAAATCCATTCTAACTCCAAATCTGTTGGTTCAAATTTCTGCAGGTCCCAAAAATCAGGGCCTATCCATATATGTGCCTTGCACATTTTTCCAAGCACTTTTCCTGTTGTATTATTTTTCAAATGTCAATGTGGACATTCAAAACTCCATCTTGCAAAATTCCTAGCAGATTCAAATCAACTCCAAATGGAGTGATTCAAACTCCCAGAGCCTTCTAAAATCCTTCTCCATTTTTAGAACCCTGGTCAACATTTTTTTGTGACTTACTTCTGTTGCAATAAATAAATAGCTCCTATTGCTATTTATTCCTCATTGTAAAATCTCTAGAATATTCATACCATCTCCACATCCAGTGAAATCACTTCCTAAATATTTCTAAAATCATTCTCTGTTAAATGGGTGCCTCCACTCATTTTTAACGGAATGATTTCTGTTGGCTTATTCAATGGCCACCTATTGCTCCTTTCACCTATTCAAAAATCCTTGATGATCCAAATCTCCTGTGAGAAGCTTCAGGTATTTTTCTTATGACCAGAGAGGTCCAAGAAAAATAAAACTTCTATTTATAGAACAATTTTATTCTGCTTACTATATGGCTTACTATAATTGTTTCCGACGATAGTTGACGGTAGACGGAGTATTCGGGGACGGAGCGGAAGACCTCGAAGACCCCGAGGACTTACGTGAGCAAGGCAAGCAGCCCCTTTGACCATGACTTGAGCACAAACATTGTTGCATGCTAGTATAGTTGGTATTCTCCCGTTGCATGTGATCACGATGCCGGTTCGTCATTGTGGTGATGGTACCGAAGGCTTCTTTGAAGCACTTGCATGATAGTAATGTTATTCATATGGCTCCTCGGGGCACAAGCATGATGAGCTTGACCCTACCACTTACGAGGATCATGCTACTGTCATGCTGACTAGTAGAATTATAGAATCATTGCATTGAGCTTGACCCTACCCCGTGAGGGTCATGTTATTACCATGTTGACAAATAAAGATAGAGAATATTATGATAAGCATGATGATGAGTTAAATAAAGAGTTTATGAAAACCCCGTCGGGTGCCACTAATGCCCGAGGGTGATGATGAGTTGGTGATCACTTTTGGTGAAGTGATGCACCGATGTTTTGTGTGAGTATGGTTTCGGAAATGGGATTAGATTTATGATGTGTCGACCGTCCCAACCTTACCAGTACGACTATGATACCCCTTTATGGGACGGGGTTTTGTTGATTACTCTGGTCGGTACTAGCAAAGAGCCACATTACTAGTGGCAGGAGTGATCGGTGTCACACTCGTGATGGGGTCGTGCCACGTCGGACAACTATGCCATTATTATGAGTTCCACGCACACCGTTGGTCCCCGCATGGTTGATACTGTCCAGAGTCGGTGCTCGTAAGACGTACAACATGTGGGCTGGGTACCAATCGAGTGGACCTCTTTGTCTAGTATCGTCAGGGGAAAGATGATGATCGGGTACTTACCTCGGGTATATGTGATATACTGCGAGTCGTGGATGACACGGAAGTTTCCCGTTTCTCGTGGGTCCAGCGTACTACCTCTGCAGAGTATAAACTATTCGAATAGCCGTGTCCACGGTCAAGGACAGTTGGGTGGTGCTGCTTAAACTACGTCCAGCGTTTCCGCATAAACCAAGTGTGTGTGTGTGTGGTGTTAAAAAGGTGTTGTTATGAGAGTAATAACATGACCAAGTTCGGTGACTTGGCATATAGGGTAAACCCGGATGGTTTAGCCCTCATTAATACATTGAGGTTATGACAAGTCCGATGACTTGGCATATAGGGTGAACCCAGATGGTTCAACCCTTAGCAGATATGTTGATATCTGTAACCTGTTCTTCAAGAGTAGTTCTTTAACTTGTTGCATATACATGATCATTCCACCCAGATGAGTTACACTAAATACGCATGATACTGTTATCCTTCACTTTCATTGTTCGTATCATGGCCTGTTTGCGAGTACATTCAAAGTACTCATTGGCTTGCCACTAGTTATTTCATTGACCAGGTGTGAAAGACAGGATATGGTGAAGATTAACTCGGTGACGTTCTTGCGAGCTAGCATGCTTCCCAGTCAGAATGCCTGTAGGTTAAGGCGGATGGCATGGGTTCACGCTTTCAACCAATAATTCCGCTATTCGTTCAGTTTCAAGTGTAGGCCTTTAAGGCCCTATGTATGTAAGACTTGACCGAAGTGGTCATTTATTGTATCAAACGGTATGTATGGATGTAAGACTCTATTATTTAGTATCTGTGTTCAGTGAGCATTGATCCTTGGAATCACTGGGCACGGGGATCTAGACTTGCCAGTCGGGGTCCCCACAGAGCTGGTATCAGAGCCATCCTGACTGTAGGAAGCCCTTAGTTAGCACGGACGTTAGTTAGGATAAAACAGCTTTCCAGATCCTTCAAAATACTTACAAAACTTATATATTTTCTCAACTCTCCTAAAACTTCAAAGAAATTGAAGGTTATGCTCTAGCCTTCCACTCTTGTTTTCTTGACACTCCTCGTCTACTTTTTCAAAACTTGCTAATGGTCGCTAGAACCTTATGCCCTTCTGACCACGGGATAAATTGAAATCCTCGTGGGCAGCCCGGAAGGAAGTAACCTTTCCAGGCAAACACCTGTGCTGAAGGACAGAGAAGACAACTCTACGACCAGACGACACCAACAGAAGTACCTCTAAGAGGAACGAGGACATCGAGGCTTAGAAGATGGTGAAACCCCGGGCACTGTTCCAGAGTGATGCCACTTTCGCCTACGATAATATGGGCATAATATATGCAAACCTTGATCTGCATCACTAGTAGAGCGACCCTGTCACTTATAAGAAATTGTGTCGACCACCACCGGTGGATGAGAACCTCGCCATTTGGTCCGCCTCACCTTAGTGAGCAGGAAAACGGTTCTTCTCATCCCCCGCTCTAGGTGTCGATATCGCAATTATTATGATTGACAGATCAGAACTCTATCATGTCTTGCAAATATCGGTGCATGAAGGTGTCCCCTTGAGACCCTTGAAGCCTCAGAAGACAAGAAGACGCTGACAAGATCATGTAGACAACAGAAGACCCTGTCAGTGACAGCTATGAAGAACCACCTTCGTCAGCAATTTCCCAGACGAGAAGACAACCAGAGTTCCTTACAACTCAAGCGAATTGCTTCAGCAAGCGACAACAAGAGGCGTGACAACACCCTGAGAAGGTCCAGAAGACTTAGCGGACTCCTCTCCGGAGCAAGAAGCAAGCACGATTGTCGAGTCCCAGAACCTAGGATAGGATGAGTCATGAATTCCCTATGCGAAGTCGAGTCCGTGAAATGGTTCAGATGGACCATGTTGTGTGTTGTTTGTTTTTGTTGTTTGTGCTTTGATACAAGTCGCACTTTTGCTTAGGCAACAAGCCTGCGGTTGTATCACTTGTCTTATTTTGATGTTCAAAATAATTTTTGCACTTGTTTGAGTTAATTTTTCAACGCTTATTTGATTGCACTGAAAACCTTAGACACTCCTCTCTGTGCTCTCTCTCTCTCACCCCTCTCGACAACTGAAGACAGCAAGGCAGATGCGCCAAGGATCCGCATAGAAGGACGGCTAACGTTGAAGACACTGACTGTGCTACGCTTAACCACACGCAACCCGTAGGAGTGTGTTTTCCCCTCGAGATTGGAAAACCACACTAGACCATACTAACCTCCACAAGCCCTTCTGGCTCAAATTTTCTGGTCACGTGTCTAGTACACGGACTTGCCAGAACTCATGTAGGTCCCCGATAAACCCTGCTAAGCACCAGGTTATCAATGGAACAAGTGATCACCATGAACAAGTATCCTTCCATCTCAAGCTAGCACTGTAACATTGATGCCTTAAGAGGACCGATCTCCGATATGAGAGCATTAGACTAAGATTGTTGTGATGATAATAGATGTCTTGACGATATAGCTAGACTATTTTGGTGGATCATGAGACCCTTATAAAGGTAGGTGGACTTGGTGGAACGAGTTGATACAGTAGTATAACCTGCATAATCTGGAGTAAGATTGGATTTAGTAGGATGATTATGATCGTGAACTTTATTCTTGGTGGTATACATAACTTTAGCTAGTAGTTGGCATGGTTTGGAGATAATTACCATAATGACTTGGAGTATCAAGTAGACTTCTTATTTGATTTGAGTCTTGGATTTAAATAGGTAATCTTAATAGAGTATTGAGGATGACAAAGACCACATGGTTCGGAGTAAATTGGATTTAGCTCGTTAATCTCGATCATGATACCATGTTTCTCGGTGGATATAGAGTACGTATACTTGGAGTTGTCAAATAGATTTACAACCTATGTAGTTTGGCCTTGGAGATTAGACGGCCATGATTATTGAAGTTGGTGGATATACTACGACGTAAGTCTTGCAGTAATATGTGAGTTATGAGGACTCTAAGAGATTATGTAGAACCCCATCCGTGTTGGATTTGTAAGAGTGATAGGTCTAGTAATGATTGATCAGATTTATGGATCACTTGATCGGATTCATAGAAGGGGAACAAGATATTAGATTGATGTACTACGTGTTTCCTTAATATAGTAATGCAGTACCCTGTTCATTATACGATCTAGGTGGACATTGGATTTGTAGCATCCCAGTGCAACCTTAGCAGCTTATATGCCTCCCGAGGTTCTTGCATAGCGATGATGTGCATCGTTGCTACATCAAACTTGTAGTGTTTGGGTTTAGTTCTTCCCTCAACCCGGGGTTGACTAGCTTGAGTGGTGTGGAGTTGACCCACGTAGGATGATACCCTTGATGAGATGAGGTGATGTTGTCTCAAGTTAGCGGTCGAACTATTGGCATCTAAGGAATGTCCTTAGAGATAAGATGATAACTGTTCGCCACATCCTAAGTTCCTTGAGACCCTAAAGCTTTGTTGAGCCACAAGATGGATGGACTACGACCATAGAAGATGACTCTAAGTCGTTAAAATATGGCCAGTACCCGCCCATAGGAAGTCCCCATTCTCCTCGCCTGACCCATGAGCACTGTGCTTATGCCGTGTTTGGGGAAGGTATGATGTCATCCTCACTGATGACGTACTTACTCACCCAGTAAGAGGAAGAACACCTTAGTCCTGTTTGGAAGAACCCAGGAACGCCGATTGTTGTGCCTCTCGAGGGTACCGTGATATCTCGAGAAGGTGGACTTCTTGAAGCAATCTCAAGACAACGGAAGTCTAGCCTACTCAAGTCAAGATGAAGAACCGCCATGACGAGGAAGCCACGACAATGACGATGAAGCAACAGAAGTCAACCACCGACCGCGCAACGACTACATCAACGACGTCAAGAAGCCTCGACGATTCAAGATGAGGAATCCCTTGGACAAGCGAAAGAATCAGACGATGTCTCCTTGGTCCAAATCAAGGACGAGATTACTAGTGAGTCGTGGTGGAAACCTGCTAAAGGTGATTCCCGCTTGCCGAGTCACAGACCTTGGGAATGGATGACTGGTCTATACTCTTGGGTAGCCCGCTTATCCAGAAACCCTCGCAAACTCCCAAGATGGCAGGACCTGCTCGGGACCTGAGCCTCCAAGCTTAGACTCATAGGTGAGACCCAGCCCAGACCCTTTCACGACAAGCCTACGAAGACTATTTGCGACCATAGCTTGACTACCGAAAGGAAGTCAAGGACTTCCTCGTAAGCAGGAAGCCATGTGAAGACTTTGGTAGTGCGTTCTATCACGAGACATCTTGATGTCACTAACCGGCATGCGAAACCCCAGGACCAGATCCAAGACACACCATCTTGCCACATATTCTGACCTTGGAGTACACTTGCAAGCCAAAACCTTGCACGGACTTAGCTCACCAAGCCCTTGACCTCGGTCAAGCCTAACTTATTACCAGATCCCGGTCACGATCAGTCAAGGACTTGTGAACATTCGAAGATGTATCATCAACCACCTCGAGACCACCACAGCAACATGGGGACATGAAGACTACCTCCGACTCAAGATTTTGTATCTCACCAACCCCTAGCCTAGAAATCTCGGGGACGAGATTTTCTTAAGAGGGTAAGGTCTGTCACACCCCAGCTTTTGGCTTCCCTGACTAATGAACTTATTTCAAAATTTAGGACCAATTAAATTTTTTGTGAATGCTTGTGATGCTTGGAGTGACTATTGTGTGCCTGTTTGTTTAATTGCATGTGATTGATCCCCATTAATTCTTGCCATCCTCCTAATCACCTCCTCACCCCATGATCTCCTGCCTAATGATCATGCCATGTGTTTAGGACAAATATCTATTTTTACCAAATATTGTTTTCACCAAAAAGCTTTTCTTTGAATTAAACTTTCAAACCCCTGAGATGAGGTTTGTACTACAAGTCCTCAAATTAGGGAGTTTATTTTGCACCAATTGTTTTATTTAAAACCATTACCAAAATGACTTTCAAAAACCACCATATTATTATTTTAAAAGTTATTTTATTATTTTATTTAAAAGCCTTTCTATGAGGCCAGAAATGGTCTCCTATGAAGGAAAGTTATTTTTATTGCCTTCAAAATATTTAAGAAAATTTAGGGAAACTCAGTGGATATATTTATTCCATATTTATGAGTTTCAACACATGGTCATGTTCAAATATTGGGCAAACCCCTCCAAAACCATTCCTGCCTATTTCAAGCTTTTGGAATATTTCTATAAGAAATATTCGCAATAAATTCCAGTAAACTTCTAGCATGTCATCTATGATATTCTTGATGATCTTGCCAAGTTTCATTTCAATCCAAGTTGATTTGACTCCCCTAATCACTCTAAAACCTTATCTGTCCAGAATCAAATTTTAGCAACTCTACATTGTGAAGTGTCTCCAATTGTGCTCAAATTTGGTAGACATGTTCCAGTACTCCAACGAGGCATCCACACCAAGTGGTACACCAAGGAGAATAGAGGAACTTGTCCTAAGACCCTCAAAACCCTCTCTGTTAATTTCTGACTTTGGTAAACTTTACATTATAAAGTTTCTCCAATTATCCTCAAACTTTTTGTGCATGCCTTAATGCTCAAATAATGCCCCTACACCAAATATTGGATTTGTGGGAATTTTTTTGAATAGGGTTCTAAGCAGAAACCCATTTCTGCCCCTTTCTAGGGTTTTTCAAGTCTACATTGGAAAACTCCTCCAGCGAATCCCAAATTTGGTGTGCAAGCCTATTTTCATATATTACTTGACCCTGCTAAGTTTCATAGACATTGGAATCCATCTGATAGCCTAACCACAGATCAAACACCTTGTGTGCACTCACTAATTTGGCTTCTATTGCCCCTTCCACTTTATTCCTTGAACTCAAATTTCTACCACAGCCTCACATAGTTACATTTCACCTCCAGTAACATTCCCATGGCCGCTGGTAAATTATTGGAGAAGGTCCCTTTGTAACTTTCTCTCATTTTCACCCTTGGCAACACTGTTTTACCCTTCTTTCCATTCTTCTGCTTAGGCTATCACTCCCGTCTCTTTCCAGAGCATCTAATATATGCCAAGGCTTCATTTAGAACCAAGATATGGCATGTTCATGTGGAGAAAATGAGCAGCACCTCCTCAAGTTCATTTCTGGCTGAAAAGTAGCTTTGTACAACAAGTGCTAGCTACACTTCTTTTCTTGAGCTGAATTTTTGCCGATATGTAGTCCTTCCATACCAGATGCTCCAGGACATGGTTTCACCTCCCCTCTCTGCGTGTGAAAACCATTTGTATCAGCCCCTAGTTTCCTGCTGAAATGTTCAAAGCAGTCAAACCCCATTCAAACCTTCTTCTCTTGGCTCCAAACTTCACCAGTACATCGTGGCAAGCATGCCTTGCATGTTTGACACCTTGTCCTGGCCAAGGTGTGGCGCAGGACACCAGGTGGGGTGGTGACCACCTCCCTGGCAAGCTGAAACGGTGCTCTGCACCATTGGACTCTAGCAGCAGCTTGGGTCCAACGAGGGGAGTGTGTCCCAAAGCGCCGCAGAGCATCCTTGACCCCCTCCATGATGCTAGCTAGCCTCCAAGACCCCTCAGGCATGCGTGGCCACCATGCACCGAGAGCTCTAGAGAGCTCTCGAGCTCTCTCGGCCCTTCCCTCTCCTATCTCCTTACCCTTGAGCCCTCACTTGCTCTCCCTCATTCCCCCTCTCTCCCTGGAGCCCCTCGAGCTCCCCTTTCCTCTCGTAAACCCTCCTGTGGTGCGTGGCATCCATGCACAGGGAGCTCCAGAGAGCTCCTGAGCTTTCCCTCTCTCTCTCCCCTCTTATTCCCTCTTCTCCGAGCCCCTATGGCTCTGGTCTCTCTTCCCCGCTCCCTTGGGCATCTCCTGAGCATATCTTCTCCTCCCTGCTCTCTCCCCAAGCCTCCCCCTCCTCCTGCCATAGCCATGGCCGACGGGGTAGAGCTTCGGCCTCTGCGGGATGGCCTGCCCAGGGCCTCCCTTCGCCTCCCTCCTCCCTGCTGGTGGTTTCCAGGCCACCGCATCTCCTCCCTCGAGACACTCCGAGCCCCTCCTCCTTGCTGCTGCTGCCGAGGGGCGAGGGCAGTGGAGTCGTCGGCCGCAGATGCGCGCCGGCTCCCCTATGGTAGCCCTCCGCGGGTGCTGTGTGTAGGAATGCAAGCGGCGCAGCTTCCTGAGCTCGCCAGCGCTCTCGCCCGAGCAGGGGGTGGCCCGAGACGCGGCGCCCAAGCGGCCACCTTCACCTGCTGCTCTCCCGTGCCAGCTGGGGGTTAGGGACGAAGCCGACGGGCGGGGACCACCGTCAGCCTCTCCTCATGAGGCCGCTCCTTTTAGAAGGAAAGCGCACCTCGGGACTCCGTTTCCCCAAGGCCGAAGACGTCTTTCCTCCACTGCGCCATCGGCGTGGCCACTTAGCTGGCCAACAAGCGCAGCTGGGCCGGTCTGGAGGCCTACCAAGCGCCCAGTGTGCAAGATAGCCTCCCCCAGAGGCTGAGCCCTTCTCCTTTTCATTTTCTCCTTGACTTGCAAATTCCATATTAAATCCATTCTAACTCCAAATCTGTTGATTCAAATTTCTGCAGGTCCCAAAAATCAAGGCCTATCCATATCTGTGCCTTGCACATTTTTCCAAGCACTTTTCCTGTTGTCTTATTTTTCAAATGTCAATCTGGACATTGAAAACTCCATCTTGCAAAATTCCTAGCAGATTCAAATCAACTCCAAATGGCTTCTCCAGAGGCTTCTAAAATCCTTCTCCATTTTTAGAACCCTGGTCAACATTTTTGTGTGACCTACTTCTGTTGCAATAAATAAATAGCTCCTATTGCTATTTATTCCTCATTGTAAAATCTCTAGAATATTCATACCATCTCAATATCCAGTGAAACCACTTCCTAAATATTTCTAAAATCATTCTATATTAAATGGGTGCCTCCACTCATTTTGAACAGAATGATTTCTGTTGGCTTATTCAATGGCCACCTATTGCTCCTTTCACCTATTCAAAAATCCTTGATGATCCAAATCTCCTGTGAGAAGCTTCAGGTATTTTTCTTATGACCAGAGAGGTCCAAGAAATATAAAACTTCTATTTATAGAACACTTTTATTCTGCTTGCTATATGGCTTACTATAATTGTTTCCGACGATAGTTGACGGTAGACGGAGTATTCGGGGACGGAGCGGAAGACCTCGAAGACCCCGAGGACTTACGTGAGCAAGGGAAGCAACCCTTTGACCATGACTTGAGCACAAACATTGTTGCATGCTAGTATAGTTGGTATTCTCCGGTTGCATGTGATCACGATGCCGGTTCATCATTGTGGTGATGGTACCGAAGGCTTCTTCGAAGCACTTGCATGATAGTAATGTTATTCATATGGCTCCTCGGAGCACAAGCATGATGAGCTTGACCCTACCACTTACGAGGATCATGCTATTGTCATGCTGACTAGTAGAATTATAGAATCATTGCATTGAGCTTGACCCTACCCCGTGAGGCTCATGTTATTACCATGTTGAAAAATAAAGATAGAGCATATTATCATAAGCATGATGATGAGTTAAATAAAGAGTTTATGAAAACCCCGTCGGGTGCCACTAATGTCCGAGGGTGATGATGAGTTGGTGATCACTTTTGGTGAAGTGATGCACCGGTGTTTTGTGTGAGTATGGTTTCGGAAATGGGATTAGATTTATGATGTGTCGACCGTCCCAACCTTACCAGTACGACCACGATACCCCTTTATGGGACGGGGCTTTGTGGATTACTCTGGCCGATACTAGCAAAGAGCCACATTACTAGTGGCGGGAGTGATCGGTGTCACTCTCGTGATGGGGTCGTGCCAGGTAGGATGACTATGCCATTATTATGAGTTCCAGGCACACCATTGGTCCCCGCAGGGTTGATACTATCCAGAGTCGGTGCTCGTAAGACGTACAACATGTGGGTTGGGTACCAATCGAGTGGACCTCTTTGTCTAGTATCGTCAGGCAAAAGATGATGATCGGGTACTTACCTCGGGTATATGTGATATACCGCGAGTCGTGGATGACACGGAAGTTTCCCGTTTCTCGTGGGTCCAGCGTACTACCTCTGCAGAGTATAAACTATTCGAATAGCCGTGTCCATGGTCAAGGACAGTTGGGTGGTGCTGCTTAAACTACGTCCAGCGTTTTTGCATAAACCAAGTGTGTGTGTGTGGTGTTAAAAAGGTGTTGTTATGAGAGTAATAACATGACCAAGTTTGGTGACTTGGCATATAGGGTAAACCCGGATGGTTTAGCCCTCATTAATACATTGAGGTTAGGACAAGTCCGGTGACTTGGCATATAGGGTGAACCCGGATGGTTCAACCCTTAGCAGATATGTTGATATCTGTAACCTGTTCTTCAAGAGTAGTTCTTTAACTTGTTGCATATACATGATCATTCCACCCAGATGAGTTACACTAGTTACATGATCCTTCAGTTTCATTGTTCGTATCATGGGCTGTTTGCGAGTACATTCAAAGTACTCATTGGCTTACCATTGGTTATTTCATTGACCAGGTGTGTAAGACAGGATATGGTGAAGATTAACTTGGTGACGTTCTTGCAAGCTAGGATGCTTCCCAGTCAGAATGCCTGTAGGTTAAGGCGGATGGCATGGGTTCATGCTTTCAACCAATAATTCCGCTATTGGTTCAGTTTCAAGTGTAGGCCTTTAAGGCCCTATGTATGTAATACTTGACCGAAGTGGTTATTTATTGTATCAAACGGTATGTATGGATGTAAGACTCTATTATTCAGTATCTATGTTCAGTGAGCATTGATCCTTGGGATCACTGGGCACGGCGATCTCGACTTACCAGTCGGGGTCCCCACAGGGAACCTACTATTAAAGTTAAGATTAAAAATTTGAGTGCAATGCTTTGTGTGATTTGGGTGCAAGTGTTTCTACTATTTTGAAGTCTCTTTGTGATGTTCTTGGTTTTTCCAAATTGGATGAGCGTTCTCTTAATTTGCATTTGGCGGATTCCACTGTTAAAAGCCATTGGGGAGGATCAATGATGTTCTTTTTGTTGCAAATAGGAACTATGTACCCGTGGACTTTATTGTTCTTGACATTGACTGCAATCCGTCTTGCCCTTTGATTCTTGGTAGACCGTTTTTACGCACCATTGGTGCGGTGATTGATATGAAGGAGGGAATATAAAGTTTTAGTGTCATTTGGAAAAAGTCATGGAACACTTCCCAAGGACCAAGATTAAACCGCCTTATGAATCCATTATGACGGCTACCTATGGAGTAAAATCTAAGGATGATAATACTTGATGTATTGCTTTATGCCTAGCTAAGGGCGTAAAACGATAGCACTTGTTGGGAGTTAACCCAATGATTAAAATAATTGTTTTCTTTTTGTTTCTGTTATTTCTATTTTACTTTAATTTCTTCTATTTTGAGTTGGTTTTATATATTTTAATTAGTGTTTGTGCCAAGTAAGACCTTTGGGATGATATGGATGCTTGTGAATGCAATTATGTGAAAAACAGAAACTTTGATTCCCAGACTTTTATAAATTCATCACAGCATTGACTGTGTCTGAATTTTTTGCATGTGATTGATATACAAATTATCCATGTTTTCCTAATTGTTCAGAATTTTTGGAGTTTCAATAGTATGTCTTTTCGACAAATTGCTACACATTGTTCTCGTTTTGACTGATTCTGTTTTTCTTGCATTGTTTGCTTATTTTAATGAATCTATGGATTGTATCGTGGATGCAAGTCATGGGAAATTTATAATACAGTACCCATAATGCAATTATAAAATTTTAAGGGGTTTGCAACAGTACTTATAGTAGTAATTTGTTTGGTTATATTAAAGGACCTCACGAAGGTTTTGTTGAGTTTTGTGTAATTGAAGTTTTCAAATTTTGGGTGTAACATCGATGGATGAAGGAATGAAGAGATGCAAAAGCTAAATCTTGGGGATGACCAAGTCACACAAAGGTAATATCTAAGGAGACTTAAGAATCTATGCTTGGGGATGCCCCAGAAGTCATCCCCTCTTTCTTCTAACGACTATCGGTAACACACTTGAGGCTATATTTTTATTCATCACACGATATGTATTTTGCTTGGAGCTCCTTGTATGATATGATTCTTTGCTCATTAGTTTTTCACAATCATCACCTTTGAAAACATTTGCTTGATATGACCACACGTCATCATAACTTGTTAGAATTTCTTCTTGTGCTTCACTTAAATTTGTTAAGCTAGGTGGTTGCTCTAGTGCTTCACTTATATCTTTTTGAGCATGGTGGTGTGAATGTTCTGAAGAAACTTGTTCTCATGCTTCACTTATATCTTTTTGAGAATGCAATGTGTTTTGAAGAAACTGGTTCTCTTGATTCACTTATATCTTTTTGGAATATTAGAAAATTTTGAAGAAATTCACTCTCTTGCTTCAGTTATATCTTTTTGAGAGTATGAAAATAGTCTTGGTAATTGGTACAAGATATGATGCTTGGTTCCTTTGTGATGAATATTCAAGTAGAATAATGAAAACTAGCATACAAAATTTTTTGTGGGACATGAAAAACTTGATTCTTTGAAATATTTTTGAGATATGTAGATGGTGATATGTGAGTTATGTTAGCGAGTCAATTATGGTCTAGTATGAATATTGATGTTAAGGTTTATGATTCCCTATGCAAGACCGAAAAGTAAATACTTATGCAATGAAGTTATATCCTACTTGTTGTGTATTGTTTGATGTTGGTTATGTTTTATGTACACATGTGCATCATTATGATTTTCTAGTTGGGCGCTTCTCAATCTTTTTGCTAGCCTTCATTTGTACTAAGCGGGAATACTGCTTGTGCATCCATTATCCTTAAACCTTGTTTTTCCACTTGTGTCCACCATACCTACCTATATGCGATATTTCAATGTCTTTCCAAGTAAATTTGCATGTGTCATCTCTAAAAAATCTCAAAAAAACAATTCTCTTTTGTATGCTCGTATCTCTCACGAAGTGCTGAGGGGTGGCCAATATTTTTTTGTTGGGTACGTCATGCTCAGGATGAGTGTTTATTCACTTCTCATTGCAAGAGTGTGTGGTGGTAAAAGGGATGCCTAGTCCCAAAAATAAATGGAATGTGATGGTATGGAAGGCACGCGTGAATTCGGTTAGCCATGGATATTGAAAAGTAATGGTGGAAACAAAAAATATTCTCTTGGATGTGACAATAGAAAGACCAAAGTCTGGATGACACTCAAACGATGATGGGGGAATAGAGAAAAAATATTTATTTTATGTTTGGGAACCGCCAATGATGTAACCAATGTGAGAAGTGTTGGGAACCTTGAGTCATTCTCGTTGACAAGAAAATCATGGCACCCAAAATAAATTTTTCATCTCTTTTTAAACTTGATCTCTGGCACCTTTGTAAATCAATGCTTCCCTCTCCCAAGGGCCTTTATATTTAATTTTTATGTTGAGTCTCATCCTTCTCTTTAAAAGCAACAATTAGGGGGTCATGTGGTCATGTGTGTGCATGGAGTATGATTGATATTCGAGTGTGCATCATGAATGGATAAATGATTGAACATAATGGGCTAGGGATAATTTACTTTAGCATTGTTATTTTCAAAGCCATGGTTGCTCGTTAGCATCACTTGAGTATCTATGTCTTCATGTCAAATATAGACTATTGTTTTGAATCATCTAAGTCCTCATGTCTATGCTATGAAAATAACTTGAAGTGTGTTGGGTAGCATTCCACAATCAAAAATATGTTTTATCACTTTCCTACTCGAGGATGAGAAGGACTTAATCTTAGGGATATTTGATACGTCTCCAATGTATCTATTATTTTTGCTTGTTCCATGCTATAATATTATTATTCTTGGATGTTTTTATGATAATTTTTTACCTTTTTATATAATTTTTGGGGACTAATCTATTAACTTAGTGCCAAGTGCCAGTTCCTGTTTTTTGCCCTGTTTTTGTTTCGGGGGAAATCAATATCAGATAAGATCAAATAGTCCCAAAACTTTTTGAGGATTTTTTATTGAAGATAAGGATCACCTGGAACTTGGAGCCAAGGAAGATCTTGTCGGATGGCCCTACACAACACCAGGGCGCACCCCAAGGGGCGCGCCCTGATGTTGTGTTGGGCCCTCCATGCTCCGTTTGTCCTACATCCTCCACTATTAATTCAGCAATATTCCAAAACCCTCAAGGGAGTCCACGAAATACTTTTTCTGTCACCGCAAGCCTCTGTTCTCTCGAGATCCCATCTGGAGGCCATCTGCGGTACTCCGCCTGAGGGGGAATTCATCACGGAGCGGCTCTACATCAACTTCGTCGCCTCTCCGATGATGCGTGAGTAGTTCGCCATAGACCTACGGGTCCATGGGTAGTATCTAGATGACTCTCTGTATCTCTCTTTGTATCTCAATACAATGGTCTCTATGATCTTGATGGAGATCCATTCGATGTAATGACTTTGTGAGGTGTGTTTGTTGGGATCCGATAAATTCTGAGTTTATGATAAGATATATCCTTTTTTTTGAGTTATTTGCTGGTATCTTTTATGCATGATTTAGTATAGCCTTGTATTTCCTCTCCAAAGTTTTGGTTTGGTTTGGCCAACTAGATTAGATCTTCTTGCAATGGGAAGAGGTGCTCGGTAATGGGTTTGATCTTGCGGTGTTCAGTCCTAGTGACAAAAGGGGAGTTGTTACGCATGTGTTGTTTCCATTAATGATAAAAATTTGGGATGAATTCTTATATGCTTTTGTCTTAACTACATCATGTCATTGTTTCTAATGCATTACTCCATTCTTATGAAATTAATACACTAGATGCACGGTGGATAGCGATCGATGTGTGAACTAATAGTAGTAGATGCAAGCAGGAGTCGGTCTACTTGATTTTGATGTGATGCCTATATCATGAACATGGACTTGGACTGCGTCATAATTATTTGCTTTTCTATCAATTGCCCAACAGTAATTTGTTTACCCACCGTATGTTATTTTCTCGAGAGAGATACCACTAGTGAATCCTACGGCCCTCGGCTCTACTTTTATTATAAGATCAATCTCGTTTACTTATACAAAAACACCAAAAACACTTTCTGCCCTTTTTTATCTTTTATTTATTTATCAATCTATCATATATCATTTAATCTTGCTTCTTGAACGCCGAGAGATTGACAACCTCTCGCATGCGTTGGGTGCGTAGGTTTGCGTTGTGTGTGCAGGTGCCGGTGTTGCTTGGTTCGCCTACTGGATTGATAACCTTGGTTTCTTAACTGAGGGAAATACTTACTCAACTATGCTACATCATCCTCTCCTCTTTGGGGATAAAAATCCAACCAAGTTTACAAGTAGCTCCCCTTACAGTGGGCTTCTCTCGTGAATTTCTTCACATCCTCTAGTTTGGCCCTGCTAGCTTGTAAATCCGGTTGGCTTAGTTGAAAATCCTTGGATAAACTTTCATTTTCCTGCTCTAAATCCTGTAGATGGGTAGGATGTTACATCGACCCTTAGTTTAGTCGTCCCGCCAAATTAAGGCTCGGGGGCTACTTGGTCCGAACTTTGGTTCGGATATAGGGACACCGATGACTCACTTGCAGATTGGCAAACATCGGCCCTGCCACTTCTTTAAGGCCGGCTCGCATGGCTTCAAGGTATGCATCAGCCGATTTGGGAGCATTAAACTCTTGCTCGGAAGATATAGGATGGTGCAGTGACTCCTTCCTCTGCTGATGATTCAGCACTTTTTCGTATTCGGAGTTAGTCATTGATTGCCCGTCCAAACCTTCAAGGAGCGGGCCCGTGTTCGGGACTCCTGTGTCAGCCAATGATTTTGGGTTCGGTTGACTCCCCACCACTTCGACACTGTCCTCGGACAGAGAAGGTTGCGCGCATATCCCGAAACGATTGGTCACGGGTCATAAGCATTTAAGAGGATAGTTGCTACAGTAAGGAATAAGGATTGATCCGTATACCTTTTGGCCGAAGGGGGAGTTGATGTGATTTTTTCCTTAGTCTCCTGTTCGGGAACTCTATCCTTGTTCGACGGAACCATGGCTGGCTTGGCCCGAGGAGCAGTCTGGCGTGTGCTTCGACGACCCCTGGGCACGGCCCCTCATAGGGCAGCCGTTTTTCTCTTGCTCCCTGAAGATGGAAGGGACCTGGGGTTGTCGGCTACAAGGACCACGTTCTGCTTGTCAACACTCTCTTGGTAAAACACCCCGTCCTCAAATATAATCGAAAGCTCTGGGTCTTCATGAAATCGGGGGTCATCGTGACGAGCAAAGTCCTTAGGGTGGGGTACGGGACAACCTATCGTCTCGATCGAGGGCTTCCAGGGCTGCAAAAAGGGGTAGGATTTATAAATCCACAATAATAGGCATGAATGCCCAGGCTGTGAATACGAACACGCTTACCCATTAGGCGAGGTTATATGCCGAATAGCCGTCCTTGGGGGTGAGGCGGGCAAAATATTTTTTCCCTTGAAAAAATCGGCTACAATGGTTGCCAAGGCCTTCTGGTCGTTCGGTCCTTGCCTTCTAGATCAGGTGGAATCGCTCATCTAGTTGTAGCACCACAAAGGATATGTGCATTGTTGGAGCGCTTGGACAGACCGGGTAATCACCGCAGCCATCACGGCGATGATAGTTAGCCCGCTATGAGTAAGTACCCTTACCTTGGACGATAGGTGCTTCACTTCGAAGCTCTTCTCTTGGAAGAGCTCTTCGGGCTCCAGCTGAATCGCTTCTTTAAAGGGACTGCAGAGTACTAGTTCAAACAGCAGAACTTCCTCGATATAAAACCACTCCGAGGGCCATTCATCGGGATCCTTATTCAGCATCCCAATCGAGTATCCTATGGCGGCTATGCACCATACTTCGGTTCCACCCACCTCCCAAATTGTCGTTCCTCTAGTTCAGGGAACAATGCCGAATTACATTCTCCATAGATTGAAGTGGGGTTCACAACCCAAGAACATCTCGCATAAGGCCACGAAGCTTGAGATAAGAAGGATGGAACCGGGGGTAAGATTGTTGAGCAGAAGCCCATAGAACTTCAATAAACCCCTCGGGGAAGGGTGAATGGGGAATCCCACCCCTCGCTGTAGGAAGGAAATGAAGAAAACATGTTCTCCCTTTTGAGGGGAAGGGAAGTTTTCCGTGAAGGCTTTGCCATCGGTGGAGGCGAGACCGGTGCGAGTGGATGCGTGGTACGATTAGGGAAGATATCCTTGAGTTTCAAGCTCATGCAACCGGAGAAGAGAAATGGAGAAACTAACCCAGTCCCCCGAAAGGGGCCCAGGGGGCGTGAGGAGGAACCCACCATGACTCTAGGAGTGTTAGAGTTTTTGTGTTTCTTGGCGATGTTGGGAGGCGACGAAACCTCAGAACGTATTTTTGATTTGTTTATAAAGGGAGTTACCTCCTCTTGCTATAATGAGCGGTTCCATCAGGGGTATCTAAAAGTTCCTAGCTTTATAAAAGCACGCGAGAATAGAGAATTGTTATTAATCTTTGTGCGGAGTTAACAACTGTGGGCCCTGCGACGCTTAGGTAACCGTGAGGTCGGTCAGGGACAAAATCATCATTTTGTGATCGGAGGAAACATGGGAACTCGCCTTGCAAACCGAACACTCTGGGCGCGACCATCCGAAGACCCTCCACATCGGCCTTGAAGGCTAGTTCGGGGGCTACTAAGGGAGTCTGGGATTAAGGGGTCCTCACGTAGTCAGCTTACTACGAAGAGGCCAGCCTTATGGGTCGTATTAATTGGAGGCCGGGTTGTGCGGTCATCTCATACTCAAGGAGGGAAGCACCAAAGACTGATGTGACATCCAAGCAAAGTATACTAGGTCAGTTGTATGTAACCCTCGATCCCCTGGTGACTATATAAACCGGGGGTCCTTGTCCATGTAGACACGTTGATTCACCTAGGGTTTAGCATATACGATCTGAGGTATTTTTTGTAATCATCATCTACATCAATATAATCAAGAAGGACGGAGGGTTTTACCTCATCAAGAGGGTGCGAACGTGGGTAAATATCGTCTCCCCCTCGTTCATCCAACCCATTAATCCAAGTTCCACAGTTCGGGACCCCCTACCCGAGATCTACCGGTTCTGACACCGACACCGGCCACCTGATCCTACCGCAAAAAGGGCTAGAGGACATACAGAACAATGATCTAAGGAGACTTCATGAAGATGTGCTAGAGAGAGAAAAGCCTTCTCCTCTCAAAAAATCCAGGATACCCGCTTTACCCAGCTCACGTGTCGGGTGGGAAGTTATACGTCGAGAAATGGCCCGCGGATAAGTTCATCCTATGATTTGACTACAGCTTCAACATGTTCCACATGACCAAGCTGGATTTTTAGTTCATCTGCGTGTATGCGTTGTATCTGAACTACATCATCAAGAACGAGAACATAAAATATATCTGCGTCACGGACCCATACTATATGCACGAGAGCTTCTTGGAAGTTTGCAAAGAGCACCATTACTATGCCAGCAAGTACATCAGCCATTTCATGGTCACCAATAAGGACAAGGAAACAATTCTCCTGCCTTATGATCCCACGTAAGACATCCATGGATATCCTTTCATAAGTTTTAATCATTCCTTTGCACACATGGAGAATAATTTGAGGTGCACTTATTTTGCGCAGGGGGGCGTCCTCATCTGTGTGTACTCATAATATTCCCATGCTCTGTACTTGGACTCATCAAAGAATGTCAAGAAAAAGGATTACACGCACATAAAGATTACTCTCGATGATGCGTTCATAACCTTCAACATGTGTGGTGGATATATGAAGGTGAAAAAGTACTAGAAGAATGGATGGCTCGGTTTCGGCCATAAGACTGACTTCTGCTGCATCCAGAAACCAAAGAATAGTTGGGCTGATTGATTCTAACTCATGCATCACATGATGGACTACAGAAGGGATAATCAACATCTTCTCATGTCACCAACTTCCAGGGATGCTGAGATTGTCGAATGGGCCGCAAGCATAGGAAGGATATCGGATCATCGAATCCAAGCTGAGTTTTATCATGTACAGTGTGAACTTTCCCGAGTGATCATGAAGGAGGTCCTCAAACAAACAGGGATGTTCTACCATGGGCCAATTATGCGAGATGATGTCCGAGCACTTCTGGTCGCTCAGCGTCTGGACCTGATGCCTTTCTCGAAGCTCGGGTGCTTCCTCCCTGACTATGAAGATTGGTGCGCCGACATAGGAATGTTTGACAATGACAATGCTTGTGTACAAGGAACTTCCTTATTTATGTTTACTATAGGTTGCTTGTTTTGCTAACTTTGTCTCTTCGTGTTTCTTAAGTACATTATGTTGCATATTATTGTATAATACAATGTAGGTAGATAGATCAGAGATGGCGAAGGAATCCTATGCCATATTCATTGGGAGGGTTCCAGGAGTGTACGACCACCGGCCAGACGCTCAGGCCCACGTGGATAAGTACCCGAGCGCCAGCCACAGAGGGTTCGACAACGGAGCCAAAGCGGAAAATGGTTACTTAATGTGGACGCTCCAGCAAGAGAGGGAGCGAAACCGACGCCTCAAGAAGTTCTACATAGTCGCGCTCTTTCTCATACTGATTGCTCTTCTCTTCTACATCATAGTTTAGATAGAGATGATGAAAGTTGTGTGTGCCATGACCATGCAGTTGCATTTATTTGAGACATGACTTGTGTATCGCTATTTTCGAGATGATGATATTTTTTTTGGATGATGATGATGAGATATGACAAGACTAATGTATATGTGTATGATATGATGAGAATAATGTATGTTTATTATGATATGATGAAACTACTATATAGATCATGCACAAATACAACACAAATACGTAGAGGGGGAACACTACTAGGTAAAATCCTAGTAGTAGCACTGGATATACCCATATCAGTAGAGTTGGTGGCAGCGCTACTGATAAGTAGCATCGTCTCAAGCATAGTATTAGCGCTGATGGCAGAGCTACAGATAGTTAGTAGTAGCTCAGTTCTAGCCAGCGCTACGGCTAACTATACTTACCAGTAGTGCTGGTTGGAATAGTGCTAGTGCTAAAACTTGGTTGTAGCGCCTTATCAGTAGTGCTTCCAGCAGCGATATTACTATGGGTATTTCCAGCGCTACTACTAGGCTTTTCCCTATTAGTGTGAGTGGTATTACCTCTTTTCTGTGGACTCAGGGTGTAACGGTTGGATTTTTCCCTTCCTATAAAAGGGGTTCTTCTTCCCCAATGGATCTGATCCTTTGGGCTCAAGTTTGGCCCACATTGTTAACCTTCTTAGATCTTGCTAACTCTCAATCCCTCCAATGATTCTTGCTTGTTCTTGAGGGAAAATAGATAGGAGATCTTGATCTACATTTCCACCAATCACTTTCTCCTCTATGTGAGACGAACCCCTTGGATCTAGTTCTTGTAGTTCTTTGTGAACTCCTTCTTCTTCCTCTCACATTCCTCCATAGCTTTTGTTGTTTTGGAGGGATTTGAGTGTGAGGGACTTGACCACTTCGTGTGTTCTTGAAATTGCAATAGTTGCATCTGTTTGAGTTCTCCAGGGTGATACGTGGAAGTGAAAAGTTGAGAAGCTTATTTGTCTTGGATGCTTGGTACCTTGGAGCTTGTTCATCTTGAATGCTTTGGCGCCCGAGATGCTTAGTGGTGCCTTGGAGCTCAATCATTGTGGTGTAAATCTCTCAGCAAGCATCCGGGTCTCCAATTAGGTTGTGGAGATTGCCCCGAGAATTTTATACGGGTTCAGTGACCGCCCCCAAGGGTTCACATTTCACGGGTTCAGTGATCGCCCTCGAGGGTCCCTTAGTGAAATCACGGCATATTGCATTGTGCAAGGGCGTGAGGAGATTCGGGTGGACTTAGTGGCTTCTTAGGGAGCATTGTGCCTCCACACCTCTCCAAACGGATATTAGCATCCGCAAGGGTGTCAACTTAGGGATACATCATCATCTCCTCGTGCCTCGGTTATCTCTTACCCGAGCCTTTACTTATGCACTTTACTTTGTGATAGCGATATTATCTCCTTTTATATATCTTGCTATCACTTAGTTGTTTACCTTGCTTAGCATAAGGTGTTGGTGCACTTAGGTGGGCTTAGTTGTTTTAGGTTTTGTGCTTGTCATATTAAACGCTAGCTTTATTTCTCATTTGTTAAAGACAAAATTGTAATTATTTTAACGCGCCTATTCACCCCCCTCTAGGCGACATCCACGTCCTTGCAAGTGCACCAACCAAACTCCGATACTTTGTACTATCATCCTGTGAGAGAGCTGTACCACTCTCCTTGCTGATATTCTAACTCAAGGACATAGGTGTTGTGGAGATATACAATTTCCATGTTCGCACGCTGAAGAACGTTGCCAATATATTTCTATTGAGAGAGAACTAGTCCCCCTGGTGAAGACTTCACCTGAACCCCAAGAAAACAATGGAGAAGACCAAGGTCTTTGATAGCAAAGGAAGCCTTGTGATTAGCAAGTAACTTGAGAACAGTAGGCTGAAAAGAGAAAACAACAATCATACCATCCACGTACAGAAGCATGACGATAGTAACACCACCTCGGTTATGAACAAACAAGGAAGTGTCATCCTTGGAAGGCACAAACACAAGGTCCCGAAGACGAGAACTGAGTCAGGAAAACCAGGCATGTGGCGCTTGCTTTAGACCATACAACGCCTTTTGGAGCTTGCACAAATAATGAGGGACAACCGAATCTGCACACCCAGGAGGCTGGCGCATGTACACTTCTTCGTGAAGTACTCTATGAAGAAATGCATTTTGGACATCTAGTTGTCGTAAGCACCAA
The DNA here is from genome assembly GCF_904849725.1 of Hordeum vulgare subsp. vulgare. Classification (NCBI taxonomy): domain Eukaryota; kingdom Viridiplantae; phylum Streptophyta; class Magnoliopsida; order Poales; family Poaceae; genus Hordeum; species Hordeum vulgare. Next base: position 402,554,726 of record NC_058523.1, on the reverse strand, counting down.
CCACAAGAAAAAACAATAGATTGAACCAGATGGATGGTGATAGGTTTAATCACAGGACTAAATGTGTCATCATAATCCAACCCATACCGTTACTTGAATCCTTTGTCCACAAGACGAGTCTTGAAGCGATAACGAGAGCCATCCGCCTTATGCTTGATCCTGAACACCCATTTGCAATCAGTTATCTTGACATTAGACCGTGACGGAGCCAAAGTCCATGTGACATTGGCACGAAGAGCGTCAAGTTCAACACGCATAGCATGGTGCCACTCCGGGCACTTGAGGGCGTCACGATGATCCATAGGCTCATGGGAGACAAGAAAGGCATGGAAGGATGGGTCATAGGGGACAATCACATCCGTGTGATCCTTGCGTTTCCAGGTGTTGTCATGCAGTCATGTCGTCATTTGGTGCATGAGGGGTGGAGGCATCACAACAGATCCTGGTAGTGCAGAAGATCCATCGACATCTGACGTAGGTGCTGGTGCAGCACATCGGGCACGAGCCAACGGATCCTCTAGTGATCCTGCAATGGACCCTGGCGGAGCAGGTATGTGTGGCACACTGATAACCCGTAAGTGTAGGGGATCGCTTGTAGCCTTTTTAGATAAGTAAGAGTGTTGAACCCAACGAGGAGCTAAAGGTAGAATAAATATTCCCTCAAGTTCTACCGACAATCAATACAACTCTACACACACTTAATGTTTGCTTTACTAAAACAAGAATAAAACTAGAAGTACTTTTCAAGAAAATAAAGAGCAAGTAAATAAAAGTTAGGGGATGTTTAGTAGAAATCTGTTTGTGTAACGCAAGAGAAAGATTGTCCATTGGCAATTGAACATAACATGATTGATACTTATCATGTGCAATGAGGGAGAGGCATGCGCTAACACACTTTCCGTACTTGGATCATATGCACTTATGATTGGACCTCTAGAAAGCATCAGCAACTACTAGAAATCATTAAGGTAAACCCAACCATAGCATTAAACATGAAGTCCTCTTTACTCCCATACGCGCACAACTCCCTTGCTCGGGTGTAAGTATCTGTCACTCTCACCACTCACTATAAGAGAATTATGAACATAATGCAAACAGTCCAGCGCGTATCCTTCACGTGTGCGCCTTACGGAAGGCACCTTAGTACAGCACCATATTGCTACCTCTTGAGCTTGTGTTGGTTTTCCCTTGAAGAGGAATAGGTGATGCAGCGAACTAGATAAGTATTTTGCTCAGTTTGTTGAGAACCAAGGTATCAATCTAGTACGAGGAACAAGCAAGGCCCCAATTGTAGTACCTACACAAACAATCAAGCACTTGCACCCAATGCTAAAAAGGGGTTGTCAATCCCTTTAGATTTATTTGCAAGGATGAGATATGATAGAGATAGATAAAATATTGCTAGAACTAAAAGTAAATAAATATCAGCAATATATTTTTGGTATTTTTGGTTTATAGACCTAAAAGTATAATATGGAAAATAGACCCGAGGGCCATAGGTTTCACTAGAGGCTTCTCTCATAAAGGGAAATAATACGGTGGGTGAAGAAATTATTGTCGAGCAATTGATAGAAAAGCAAATAATTATGAAGATATCAAAGGCAATGATTATGCATATAGGCATCACGTCCGTGTCAAGTAGACCGAAATGATTCTGCATGCACTACTATTATTCCACACATTGACCTACTCCTGCGTGCATCTAGAGTATTAAGTTCATGAAGAACAGAGTAACGCATCACGTAAGATGACATGATGTAGAGGGATAAAATCAAGCAATATGATGAAAACCCCATCTTTTTATCCTTGATGGCAACAATTCAATACGTGCCTCGCTACCCCTACTTTGTCACTAGGTGAGGACACTGCAAGATTCAACCCAAAACTAAGCACTTCTCCCATTGCAAGAATTACCAATCTAGTTGGCCAAACCAAACCAATAACTCGAAGAGACTTGCTAAGATATGAAATCATGCATATAAGAATTCATAAAAGATTCAAATAATATTCATAGATAATCTGAACATAAACCCACAATTCATCGGATCTTGACATACACATCGCAAAAGAGTATTACATTGGATAGAGCTCCATGAAGGTCATGGAGAACATGGTATTGAAGAACAAAGAGAGAGAAGAAGCCATCTAGCTACTAGCTATGGACCCATAGGTCTGAGGTGAACTACTCACCCATCATCGGAGGGACAATGGAGTTGATGTAGATGCCCTCCGTGTTCAATTCCCTCTCCGGCAGATTACCAGAAAAGTCTCCCATAATGGATCTTACGGGAACAGAGGCTCCTGCCGGCGGAAAAGTATTTTTGTGGCTCTCTTCGGTAATGGGGGAATATTTGAGAATTTATAGGCCAAGTATTAGGGTTAGGAGAGCTGCGGGGGGCCCAGGCCAGGGGCGCCCTACAGGCTTGTCACCTCCCGGTAGGTCTCCTGCCCCCTTCTCCAAGCCTGACAGATTTCTTCTGGTCTGAGAAAAATCATTCCGAAGATTTTAGTCCGTTTGGACTCTGTTTAATATTCCTTATCTGCAATACTCAAAAACATGGAAAAAATAGAAACTGACACTAGGCTCTAGATTAATACTGCAATACCCAAAAATAATATAAAATAACATATTAATGCATATAAAACATCCAAAATAGATAATATAATAGCATGCAGCAATCAAAACTTGTAGATACGTTGGAGACATATCAAGCATCCCCAAGCTTAATTACTGCTCGTCCTCGAGTAGGTTAATGATAAAAACAGAATTTTTGATGTGCAATGCTACCTAACGTATTTATCCATGTAATATTTTTATTGTGGCATGAATATTCAGATCCATAAGATTCAAAACAAAATTCTAATATTGACATAAAAACAATAATACTTCAAGCATACTAACAAGGCAATTGATTCCTTTCGAAATAACATGGTCTTATAAAGTTATCCTACAAAATCATATGGTCTAGCTATGCTCCATCTTCACCACACAAAGTGTCTAAATCATGCACAACCCCGATGAAAATCAAGCAATGTTGCAGACTTTTTATGTTCTCAAACCTTTTCAACTCTCACGCAATACATGAGTGTGGGCATGGATATAGCACTATAGGTGGAATAGAATATGATGGAGGTTACAAAAAGAAAGAGGATAAGATAGTCTCACATTAACTTGGCATATCAACGGGCTATGGACATGCCCATTAATAGATATTAATGTGAGTGAGTAGGGATTGCCATGCAACGAATGCACTAGAGTTATAAGTGTATGAAAGCTCAAAAAGAAAACTAAGTGGTTTGTGCAAAAGATGAAATTCCACTAGTTATATGAAAATGACAAAATATGAGACTCTCTATGAAGAACATGGTGCTACTTTGAAGCACAAGTGTGGAAAAAGATAGTAGCTTTGTCCCTTGTCTCTTTCTCTCATTTTTTTGGTGGGCATCTTTGACCTCTTTTATTTTTTTATGGGCTTAGCTAGCCTCTTTTATTTTTCTGTAAAGTCCGGAGACTCATCCCAACATGTGAGGGAATCATAGCTTCCATCATCCTTTTCCCACATGGGGCAATGATTTAATAATGCAAATCATGACACTTTTATTTACTCACAACTCAAATATTACAACTCGATATCTAGAACAAAATATGACTCTATAAGCAATATGGAAGTGATGGTGCATGTCATAAAAAATGGGACGGCGATGTTGCATGGCAATATATCTCGGAATGGCTATGAAAATGCCATAATAGTTAGGTATGTTTGCTATTTTGAGGAAAGTACATGGTGGCTGTTTTGAGGAAGGTGGGTTTAATGTACCGGCGAAAGTTGCACGGTACTAGAGAGGCTAGCAAAGATGGAAGGGTGAGAGTGCGTATAATCCATGAACTCAACATTAGTCATAAAGAACTCATATACTTATTGCAAAAGCCTATTAGTTATTGAAGCAAAGTATTAGACGCATGCTCCTAGGAGAAGGGTTGGTAGGAGTTAACCGTCGCACGATCCCGACCTCCACACAAAGGTTGACAATCATTAAACAAATCATGCTCCGACTTCATCACACAACGGTTCACCATACGTGCATGCTATGGGAATCACAAGCTTTAACACAAGTATTCCTTCCAATTCACAATTACTAACTAGCATGACTCTCATATTACCATCTTCATATCTCAAAACTATATATAAGGAATCAAACTTCTCATTATATCCCTCTTGGATGCCCATTATATTATGACTAAATTCATAACCTCAACCAATTATCATGATGTTTAAAGAACTCTAAATATAATATGAGTGAGGTATGAGAGTTTAATAGTTTCTATTAAATAAAACACCGTCGTGCTCTAAAAGATATAAGTGAAGCATTAGAGCAACATTGCCTAGCTCAAAGGATATAAGTGAAGCACATAGAGTATTCTAATAAATTCACAATTCAGCGTGTCTCTCTCAAAAGATGTGTGCAGCAAGGATTATTGTGGCAAACTAAAAAGTAAAGACTCATATCATACAAGACGCTCCAAGCAAAACACATATCATGTGGTGAATAAAAATATGATCTCAAGTAAATTTACCCATGGATTGAAGACGAAAGAGGGAATGCCTTCTTGGGCATCCCCAAGTTTAGGCTCTTTGGTATCCTTGAATATGGCTTGGGGTTCCTTGGGCATCCCCAAGCTTAGGCTCTTACTAATCCTTATTCCAAAGTCCATCAAATCTTTACCCAAAAGTTGAATGCTTCACAACAGAAAACTCAACAGAAAACTCATGAGATCCATTAGTATAAGAAAAATAAATCACCACTCTAGGTATTGTTGTGAACTCATTCTTTATTTTTATTGGTGTAATATTTACCGTATACTGATAACCCACAAGTATAGGGGATCACAATAGTTTTTGAGGGTAGAGTATTCAAACCAAATTTGTTGATTCGACACAAGCGGAAACCAAAGAATATTCTCGAGTATTAGCAGTTGAGTTGTCAATCCAACAACACCTGAAAGGCTTAGTATCTACAGCAATGTTTCAGTAGCAAAGTAGTGTGATAGCAACGGTAGCAGTAATAGAAGTGATAGCACTAGCGGTAATAGTAGCAGAAGTGACAGCAGTAGCGGTAAAGTAACGTAGCAAGGACTAGTAAGAAAAACTCGTAGGCATTGGATCGATGATGGATAATTATGCTGGATGACATTCATCATGTAACAGTTATAACATGGGGAGATATGTAACTAGCTCCAGTTCGTCAATGTAATGTAGGCATGCATTCCGTATATAGTCATACGTGCTTATGGAAAAGAACATGCATGACATCTATTTTCCATCCCTCCTGTGGCAGCGGGGTCCTAATTGAAATTAAGGGATATTAAGGGTCTCCTTTTAATAGAGAACCGGAACAAAGCATTAGCACTTAGTGAATACATGAACTCCTCATAGTATGGTCATCTCCGGGAGTGGTTCCGGCTATTGTCACTCCGGGGTTGCCGGGTCATAACACATAGTAGGTGACTACAACTTGCAAGATAGGATCAAGAACACACATATATTGATGAAAACATAATAGTTTCAGATCTGAAATCATGGCACTCGGGCCCTAGTGACAAGCATTAAGCATAGCAAAGTAGTAGCAACATCAATCTCAGAACATAGTGGATACTAGGGATCAATTCCATCAAAACTAACTCGATTACATGATAGATCTCATACAACCCATCACCGTCCAGCAAGCCTACGATGAGATTACTCACGAAAGATGAAGAGCATCATGGAATTGGCGATGAAGGATGGTTGGTGATGACGAAGGCGTCGATTGCCCCTCTCCGGAGACCAGAACGGACTCCAGATCTGCCCTCCAGAGGAAGAACAGGTGGTGGTGGCGGCTCCGTATCGTAAAACGCAATGAACTCTTCTCCTTGATTTTTTCCGATCGAAAGAGAATATATAGAGCTGGAATTGGAGGCTGCGGAGCCACGACCGGCTCACAAGCGTGCCAGGCCCGGCCAGGGGGGCGGGCCTGGTGGGCTTGTGAGCTCCTGGCTCTGTCCCTCCAGGTGATTCTTGCGCCAGTATTTTTTATATATTCCCCAAAAAATCCTCGTAAATTTCCAGGTCATTTCGAGAACTTTTATTTCTGCGCGAAAACAACACCATGGCAATTCTGCTGCAAACAGCGTCAGTCCGGGTTAGTTCCATTCAAATCATGCACATTTGAGACCAAAACAAGGGCAAAAGAGTTTGGAAAAGTAGATACGATGGAGACATATCAACTCCCCCAAGCATAAAGCCTTGCTTGTCCTCAAGCAATTCAGTTGACAAACTGAAAGAGACAAAAGAAAAACTTTTACAAACTCCGTTTGATCTTGTTGTTGTAATTATGTCTAACTCATATTCAGATTTTCAGCAAGATCATAAGCTAACCACATAAAAATGACATTTAGGTCTCATGAAGTACTCATATCAATAGCATAATCAACTAGTGAGCAATAATAATAAGTTTCAAACGTCAACACTTCAATCAAAAACAATCATGAAGCAATATGAACAGATGGTATCTCGCTAGCTCTTTCTGAGACCGCAAAACATAAATGCAGAGCACCTTCAAAGACCAAGGGCCCATTGAACATTGTAATTCATGCCAAAGAAGATCCAGTCACAGTCATACTCAATATCAATTAATAGCAAAGCATAAAATGATAGAGGTGCTCTCTAATTGGTGCCTTTGATAAAATAGGATGACTCAACAGAAACGTAAATAGATAGACCCTTCGTAGAGGGAAGCATTGATTTGCAGAGGTGCCAGAGCTCAAGCTTTTAAAACAGAGATAAATAATTTTGGGTGGTATGCTTTCATTGTCAACGCAATGACCAAGAGTTTTCACCATCTTCCATGCTACACATACTTTAGGCGGTTCCCAAACAGAAAAGTAAAGTTTTGACTCCCCCACCACCGATCAATCACACTCCACGACTTACCGAATCCTCTGGTGCCGTCCATACCAACAACAATCTAGGGGGGGTTTTGTTTGCAATTATCTATTCGATTTGAGCATGGAACTGGGCATTCCAATTATCGGTCCCTTTCTCGTGAGTGATAGTGAATAAACACATATCGCGAATAACATGCCTAGCATGGAAGATATTGATCGTCCCTCGTCACCACATGAGCGGTTCGGGCATACAAAACAGATTATTACTTGAAGATTTAGAGAGTGGCACATGCAAATTTACTTGGAACGGCAGGTAGATACCGCGTATAGGTAGGTATGGTGGACTCGTATGGAACAACTTTGGGTTTATGGAAGTGGATGCACAAGAAGTATTTCCTCTTAGTACAGGTGAAGGCTAGCAAAAGACTGGGAAGCGACCAACTAGAGAGCGATAACAATCATCAATATGCATTGAAATTAACCAACATTGAGTGCAAGCATGAGTAGGATATAAATCACCATGAACATGAATATCATAGAGGCTATGTTGATTTTGTTTCAACTACATGCGTGAACATGTGCCAAGTCAAGCCACTTGAATCACTCAAAGGAGGATACCATCCTATCATACTACATCATAATCATCCTGAAATTCATGTTGGCATCCAAGACAAACCAATATAAGCTCCTACCTAATTAAGTATGGCATCAGAAACTATGATCTGTAAGTTGTCATTGCAAACATGTTTCTCTCATAACAAAGCTGAATTAAGAACGATGAGCTAGTCATATTTACAAAAATAAAATAGGTCGAGTTCATACCAACTTTTCCAGGCTCAGTCACTTCATCATATATCATCATTATTGCATTTCACTTGCACAACCGAATGATGTGAATCATAATGAGAGTGTTCGTGCATTGGACTAAGCTGGAATCTACAGGCAAGCACAGAGGAGAAGACAAAGTAATATGGCTCTATGACGGATAAACAGATATGCATGTGAGAGCCACTAGACATGTTAACCATGGTCTTCTACCTTGACCCAAAGAAAAAGAAAACTAATTACACGGGAAAGCTCCCAACAAGCAAAAGAAGAAAGGGAAATCTTTTTGGGTTTTCTTTTTAAAACACCACTAAGCAAGCAGAAAAGCAAACTTACAACTAATTTTTTGTTTTTCTCAATCTGAACAAACACACGAGAAGAAAGCGAGAAAAAGAAATAAACTAGCATGCATGATACAATGGCAAGGTTTGAACACCGACTAACAAAGTGAAAGTGTGAGCAAGAATATAAAGTCAGTGAGAAACACATACTCCCCCAAGCTTAGGCTTTTGGCCTAAGTTGGTCTACTCCCAAGGAGGGAAGTAACCGTCTCTAGGGTACTCCGGAGTGGACTGAGGGTGCCACTGCTGGGTGAGCTCCTTTGGATCCCACTGATAAACTAGCGTCTGGTACTCGACTGGTAGCTCGGGCACGGGCGCCTGTGGCGGCGCTATGCCCCAATATGCGTAGATGTCCGAGAGCATAATAATGTACCTGCCTAGATGAAGATTGAACAAAGAAGGAGCAGGCAAGGTAATAGTCTCACGACTACCCTGGCTAAACACCAAGTTATAAATCATCCTCTTATTATTATCTCTATCAAGAAAGTCATGGCGAACCATGCTATCATAATCTAGATATCTCACAGGAAGAAGCATCTCTTCTTCCTCGTGCAGTCTAATAGGTATCTCAAAATGTCTAGCAAGACGGGTAGCATAGATACCTCCATAAACAGCGTCTTTAGTATGGTTCGTGTTCAACTGTTGAGCCACTATAGCGCCCAAGCCATAAGTTTTATCATTATAAAGGGCTTCGTCCAAAACCGCAAGATCTGGGGAGCTAAGAGCCCCACTTTCCCATGCCCAATCAAACATTTTCCAACGAATAATGAGAAATACCGAAGCACGGGAAAATGTATGCTAGCAACTCTAGCGCAAGACACTCCTCTCTCCTCTCCTACAACAATAGTATCAATGAAAGCCTCCAAGTCCCGTGGACGAGGTTCATGAATATCCCCAACATAAGGTAATTTGCAAATATTGCAAAAATCCTAAAGTGACATGCGCTGGGGGATATCATATAACTTGAGCACAACCATAGGAGGATCCTTGCTAGGATAGAAATTAAAGCTTTACACGAAAATATTAGTGAGGAGGAGGTATTGTGGACACTTATCTTTAACAAATGCGGTAAGGCTTGCGTTCTCCACCAAGTAATAAAAATCCTCATAAAGACCGGCGGCACGTAAGAACACATCGCTTGGCCACTCGCACGCTAGAACTTCTGCAACTCGGGGGATCAGATACTTGGGTTTCTTCTTCTCATTTTCATCTTCGTCCTTGGGGTTACGGCTTGAAGAGCCTCTTAGGAACCTCCTCATCTTTTCCTTTTCTTTCTCTGAAAATTTCTAAAAATTTTAGTGACTCAAAGGAAAAGTGAACGAGGCTCAACAAAACTCATAGCAACTACTCCTACAAGTTCCTAGAGGCCATATCATGCATCAAAACTACTTGGGACCAATTAAAATGAACATGCAAAGCGCAAGAACAGGGTCACCAAGGCAGAAAAAATACGCAAGGAATAAAGCACTAGAGCAAAAACTAATTGGACCAATGGAGGAGTCACATACCAAGGAACAAGTTCCCCAAAACAGTTTGGTGAATGGGGCTTTGCACAAGGAGATCGAAAAATGCAGCAAGAGGAGGAAGAACACGGGTTTGAGATGTGGAATGATTTTTTCTGGATGTAGGAGAACGAGATGGGAGCTGTAATAAGTGTAGGGGCACGTGGGGCCTGTAAGCCTGCCATGCCCGGCCAGGGGGGTGGCCGGGCCTCCTGGGCTTGTGGCCCACTCGCGCATCCCCCTCACTAGCTCTCTATCTCAGAATTTTTCAAAAGTTCCAGAAAAAATCTTACTTGAATTTCAGGGCATTTGAAGAACTTTTATTTTCGGGACAATTTTCTAAGGGACGCAAAAAGTAGGAAACGTGAAAATAAAGCTAAATCTATCATTTTTCTTCTAAACAACGAAAAGTAAAAGTTGGGAATAGAGGGTTGTGACTCCTAGATTCATCCATCTCATGGTCATCAAAAGAAATCTATCAATGAGGTTGATCAAGTCTCCTTGACAAACTTTTTTCGAATCGCTTAAAACCGGAGAATTTTCGAATAATCACTAGGTTACCTCAACGGGGATGTGCACATCCCCAACAAGTAAATCATACTTCATCTTGACAGTAGGTATAGGGCATTCAAAGCTCCCAATAAGAATTGATGAAGTTTTTTCAATAGTATTGATGCAATGTACTCGATATTGTTTCTTCGGGAAGTGCACCATGTGGTCATTACCGTTAATATGGAAAGTGACATTGCCTTTGTTGCAATCAATAACAGCCCCTACAGTGTTTCAAAAGGGTGTTCCAAGGATGACCGCCATGGCATCATCCTCGGGAATATCCAGAATAACAAAGTACGTTAAGATAGTAACATTAGCAACCACAATAGGCACATCCTCGCAAATACCGATAGGAAAAGCAGTTGATTTGTCGGCCATTTGCAAGGACATTTCAGTGGTGTCAACTTATCCAATTCGAGTCTACGATAAAGAGAGAGAGGCATAACACTAACACCAGCTCCAAGATCACATAAAGCAGTTCTAACATAGTTTCCTTTAATGGAGCAAGGTATAGTGGGCACTCCGGGATCACCTAGTTTCTTAGGAGTTCCACCCTTGAAGGTGTAGTTGACAAGCATGGTGGAAATATCAAACTCAGGTATCTTCCTTTTATTGGTCACAATATCTTTCATGTACTAGGCATAAGGAGACATTTTGAGCATATCTGTCAAATGCATTTGCAGAAAGATAGGTCTAATCATTTCAACAAAGCGCTCAAAATCCTCATCATCCTTTTTCTTGGATGGTTTGGGAGGAAACGGCATGGGTTTCTGAACCCATGGTTCTCTTTCTTTATCATGCTTCCTAGCAATGAAGTCGTTCTTATCATATCTCTTGTTCTTAGGTTGTGGGTTATCAAGATCAACAGGTTCAATCTCCACATCCTTATCATTGCTAGGTTGAGCATCAACATGATCACCACTATCAATACTACCCCTAGGCTCATGTTCATCACCAGATTGTGTTTCGGCATCAGAAACAGAGACATCATTTCGACTCTCAGGTGTAACAGTAGCAGGTTTGCTAGCATGCAAGTTCCTATCATCTTTATTTTTCTTCCTATAACCAGGATGACTAGGTGCATGAGTGCTAACGCCTCGAGAATCTTGTTCAATTCTCTTAGGATGGCCCTCAGGATACAAAGGTTCCTCAGTCATTCTACCACCTCTAGTGACGACTCTAACAGAATTGTCATTCAACTCATTGAGCAAGTCATTTTGAGCCTTATGTACTTGTTCTACTTGAGTAGTGACCATAGAGCCATGTTTACTCAAGCACTTAAATGACTAAGCATACGAGCATTCTATTCCAATTATCTGCTAACATAATCATTGAAACTTTGTTGTTTGGCAACAAAGTTATCAAATTCATCTAAGCGGAAACTAGCAGGTTTATCATAAGGAATATAACTCTCATTGAATCTATGAAGAGAATTTACCTCTACTACCTGTGTCGGATTATCAAGACCATGTATTTCTTCGATAGGTGGTAGATTCTTAATATCTTCAGATTTAATACCTTTCTCTTGCATAGATTTCTTGGCTTCTTGCATATCTTTAGGACTGAGGAATAGGATACCTCTTTTCTTCGGAGTTGGCTTCGGAGGTGGTTCGGGAATGGTCCAAGCATTATCATTGCTCAAGATATTATTCAATAGAATTTCAGCTTGTTCCACAGTTTGTTCCCTCAAAACACAACCAACACAACTATCTAGGTGGTCCCTAGAAGCATCGGTTAGTCCATTATAAAAGATATCAAGTATTTCATTCTTCTCAAGAGGGTGATCAGGCAAAGCATTCAATAACTGGACAAGCCTCCCCCAAGATTGTGGGAGACTCTCTTCTTCAACTTGCACAAAGTTATATAAATCCTGCAAGGCAGCTTGTTTCTTATGGGCAGGAAAATATTTCTCACAGAAGTAGTAGATCATATCCTGGGGACTACGCACACAACCAGGAGCAAGAGAAGTAAACCAAGTCTTAGCGTCATCCTTTAGCGAGAAAGGAAACAACTTAAGGATATAGTAATGGCGAATCTTTTCCTCGCACGTGAATAGGGTGGCTATATCATTCAGCTTAGTAAGATGTGCTACAACCGTTTCGGACTCATAACCATGAAAAGGATCAGATTCGACCAAAGTGATTAACTCAGGATCGATAGAGGATTCATAATCCTTACCGGTTACAAACATGGGTGAAGTAGCAAAGTTAGGATCGTATTTCTTCTAGCATTTAGAGAATTTTCCTTCCACTTGCGCAGTAAATTCTCAAGATCGTAGCTATCCTTACAAGCAAGAAAGTCCTCATCTACCTCTCCCTCCATAGCATAACCCTTGGGTATATCAGGCAATTCATATCTAGGAGAGCTAGTTATAACAGGTGAAACAGCAGGTTCTACTTCAATAATTTCAGCAGTTTCAGAACTATCATCACATTCAGCAGCAACTCTAGAAATTTGTGCATCAAGAAATGCACCCAAAGGAAAAGCAGTATCAAGTAAAGCATCATCATAAGCATCATGGATAGCAGAAGTAGCATCATCAAGCACAGGCGACATATCAGTGTTTCTAGTAGGTGGTGGTGTCGCAAACTTACTCATAACTGAAGGTGAATCAAGTGCAAAGCTAGATGGCAGTTCCTTACCTGTCCTTGTAGTTGAGGGCAAGACTTTAGTTTTTGGATCTCTCGCATTCCTCATAGTGACCAACACACGTAAATCCCAAGTGACTCAGAGAATAGAGCTATGCCTCCCCAGCAACGGTGCCAGAAAATAGTCTTGATAACCCACAAGTATATGGGATCGCAACAGTTATCGAGGGTAGAGTATTCAACCCAAATTTGTTGATTCGACACAAGGGGAAGACAAAGAATATTCTTGAGTATTAGCAGTTGAGTTGTCAATTCAACCACACCTGAAAGACTTAGTATCTGCAGCAAAGTTTCAGTAGCAAAGTAGTGTGATAGCAACGGTAGGTAACAATAACAATAGTGACAGCAGTAGCGGTAACAGTAGCAGCAGTGACATCAGGAGTGGTAAAGTAACGTAGCAAGGACCAGTAGGAAAAACTCGTAGGCATTGGATCGGTGATGGATAATTATGCCGGATGACATTCATCATGTAAAAGTTATAACATGGGGAGATATGTAACTAGCTCCAGTTCGTCAATGTAATGTAGGCATGCATTCCGTATATAGTCATACGTGCTTATGGAAAAGAACTTGCATGACATCTATTGTCCATCCCTCCCGTGGCAGTGGGGTCCTAATGGAAACTAAGGGATATTAAGGGTCTCCTTTTAATAGAGAAACGGAACAAAGCATTAGCACTTAGTGAATACATGAACTCCTCATACTATGGTCATCTCCGGGAGTTGTTCCGGCTATTGTCACTCCATGGTTGCCAGGTCATAACACATAGTAGGTGACTACAACTTGCAAGATAGGATCAAGAACACACATATATTGATGAAAACACAATAGGTTTAGATCTGAAATCATGGCACTCGGGCCCTAGTGACAAGCATTAAGCATAGCAAAGTAGTAGCAACATAAATCTCAGAACATAGTGGATACTAGGGATCAATCCCATCAAAACTAACTCGATTACATGATAGATATCATCCAACCCATCACCGTCGAGCAAGCCTACGATGAGATTACTCACGAACGATGAAGACCATCATGGAATTGGCGATGAAGGATGGTTGGTGATGACGAAGGCGTCGATTCCCCCTCTCCGGAACCCAGAACGGACTCCAGATCTGCCCTCCTAAGGAAGAACGGGTGCTGGCGGCGGCTCTGTATCGTAAAACGCAATGAACTCTTCTCCTTGATTTTTTTCTGGTCGAAAGAGAATATATAGAGCTGGAATTGGAGGATGCTGAGCCACGGGGGGCTCACAAGCCTGCCAGGCCCGGGCAGGGGGGTCGGGCCTGGTGGGCTTGTGAGCTCCTAGCTCCGTCCCCCCACGTGATTCTTGCGCCAGTATTTTTATATATTCCACAAAAAATCCTCGTAAATTTCCAGGTCATTCCAAGAACTTCTATTTCTACGCAAAAACAACACCATGGCAATTCTGCTGAAAACAGCGTCAGTCCGGGTTAGTTCCATTCAAATCATGCAAATTAGAGACCAAAACAAGGGCAAAATAGTTTGGAAAAGTAGATACGATGGAGACGTATCATATACTAACTTATCCATGGTTCATACCCCCCGATACAACCCATATATTCAGAAAAATAAGAAAACAACACAAATAAAAAAGAATCTATCAAAAACAGAACATTCTGTAGCAATCTATAAACTATGAATACTTATGTAACTCTAAAAATTCATAAAAATTAGGAGAATAAGAAAAAATTGTATATCAATCTTTTATAAAAAAAGTCAGATCAAAAGCACGTCCAGTGAATTTACAAAATTCCTGGACTAAGAGCGAAAGTTTCTGTTTTTCATCAAAATAAACTTGCAAACACAGTAGACCATCCTAAAGGTCTTACTTGGCTCAAACACTAATTAAAACAAGAAAACACAATTATTACACAGGTAATAATGTGTGCAGCACTCAAAAACAGAAGCAAAAACAAAAACATAAAAATAATATTCGGTTGCCTCCCAACGAGCGCTATTGTTTAACACCCCTAGCTAGGCATGATGATTTCAATGATGCTCGCATCAAGGTAAAGATTTGAAACATAAAGAGAGCATCATGAATCACATGTAAAGCATATTTAAGTCTAACCCACTTCATATGCATAAGGATTTTGTGAGAAAACAAATTATGGGAACAAGAATCAATTAGCATAGGAAGGAAAAATAAGTATAACTTCAAAACTTCCAACACATACAGAAGAAACTTGATATTCTTGCAATATGTAAAAGCGTATGTTCCTCTCTCATAGTAATTTTAGTAGCATCATGAATAAATTCAACAATATAACTATCACATAAATAATTAATTTCATGATCCACATGCATAACAGTCTTACAATCTTCCAAGGTAGTGGGATTAACATTAATTAAAGTCATGACCTCTCCAAACCAACTTTTATCAAAAAATTCATAAGATTGAGCACTCTCCAAATATGTGGGATTCTTTTTACCTAAAGTTGACACTCTTCCAAACCCACTTTTGATACTATTGCCAACCTCATTATCAATAACATATTCATCATGAGGATTAAATAATTTTTCAAGAACATAAGAAGCATCACCCCTGTTATGATCATAACAATGAGTAGTGGACATGACAAAATTCTCATCCCCAAGATTGTTGTTTTGAATATACTTAACATAATTGACATTAATTTAATTTATAGTACTATCATTGCAATCGTGATTTTCAATCAAGGAGCTATCATGAATCACTTTATAAATTTCTTCTTTCAACACTTCATCCAAATTTGAAAATTCATGATTTTGAAGAAAAACTTCATAGAGATAATCAAGTGAACTCAACTCACTAGCAATTGGTTCATCACAATTTTGTCTTTTGAAAAGATTAGCAAGTGGGTGAGGATCCATATCATTAGAGTTTTATCAAGCTAAGATGCAAGCAAATAGAATGCACATGGAAACATAAGCAAAGATAGAAAACAAGCAAAAAAGGAAAACGGAAAAGAGGGTGAATAAAAAGCCAAATTTTTGTGAAGTGGGGGAGATGAAAACGAGAGACAAATGGCAAATAAAGTAAATGCAAGAGATGAGTTTATGATGGGTACTTGGTATGCTTGATCTTGCTATGTATCCTCCCCGGCAACGGTGCCATAAATCCTTCTTGCTACCTCTTGAGCTTGCATTGGTTTTCCCTTGAAGATGAAAGGGTGATGCAGCAAACTAGGTAAGTATTTTCCTCAATTTGTTGAGAACCCAGGTATAAATCGAGTAGGAGGAACAAGCAAGTCCCCAAACATAGTACATACACAAATAATCAAACACTTGCACCCAACGCTAAAAAGGGGTTGTCAATCCCTTTAGAGTTATTTGCAAGGATGAGATCTGGTAGAGATAGATGAAAAATTGCTAGAACTAAAAGTAAAACAAAAGAAAATAAATAGAAGAAATATATTTTTGGTATTTTTGGTTTATAGATATGAAAGTATTATATGGAAAATACACCCGGGAGCCATAGGTTTCACTAGAGGCTTCTCTCATAAAGGAAAATAATACGATGGGTAAACAAATTACTGTCGAGAAATTTATATAAGAGCAAATAATTAGGAAGGTATCCAAGGCAATGATTATGCATATAGGCATCACGTCCGTGTCTAGTAGACCGAAATGATTCTGCATGAACTAGTATTACTCCACTCGTCGACCGACTCATGCCTCCATCTAGAGTATTAAGTTCATAAAGAAGAGATTAACGCATGACATAAGATGACAAGATGTAGAGGGATGAACTCAAGCAATATGATGAAAACCCCATGTTTTTATCCTCAATGGCAACAATGCAATACGTGCCTCGCTACCCCTACTTTATCACTGATTTAGGACACCAGAAGGTTGAACCCAAATCTAAGCACTTCTCCCATTGCAAGAATTACCAATCTAGTTGGCCAAACCAAACCAATAAGACAAAGATACTTGATAAGATATGAAATCGTGCATATAAGAATTCAGAGAAGATTCAAATAATATTCATAGATAATCTGAACATAAACCCAGAATTCATCGGATCTCGACAAAAACACCGTAAAAGAGTATTACATCGGATAGATCTCCATGAAGGTCATGGAGAACATGGTATTGAAGAACAAAGAGAGAAGAAGCCATCTAGCTACTAGATATGAACCCGTAGTTCTGTGGTGAACTACTCACGCATCATCAGAGGGGCAATGGAGTTGATGTAGATGCCTTTTGTGTTCGATTCCCTCTCCGGTAGATTCCCAGAAAAAGGCTCTCGGATTGGATCTCATGGGAGCATAGGCTCCCGGTGGTGGAAAAGTAATTTTGTGGATCTCTTCGGTAACGGGGGAATATTTGGGAATTTATAGGCCAAGGATTAGGGTTAGGAGAGCTGCAGGGGGCCAGAAGCCATGGCCCACCCCCCTAGGGCACGACGTGCAGGCTTGTCGCCTACCCGCAGGTCTCCTTCCCCCTTCTCCACGTCACGCAGATGTCTTCTGGTCCAAGAAAAATCATTCCGGAGATTTTATTCCGTTTGGACTCCGATTAATATTCCTTGTTTGCAATACTCAAAAACATGGAAAAAACAGAAACTGGCACTAAGCTCTAGATTAATAGGTTAGTCCCAAAAATAATATAAAATAGCATATTAATGCATATAAAACATCCAAAACAGATAATATAATAGCATGAAACAATAATAAATTATAGATATGTTGGAGACGTATCACATATCAACACACAACACATATCAATAACATCATGTCACAATTAACATCATAAGATAACCGCATATCATTGGGAAATAGTATGTAGTGTTGAGAAACATGTTTAAGTAGAGAGTTAAAGCAGGGAAAGAGGTGTTACACTGCTGCATAGAGTGGGAGAGAGTTGGTGTTGATGGTGGCAAGATTGTTGATGTAGATTGCCGTCACGCTCCTTGCCCCAGTGGGACTCCGGCGCCACCAGGATAGAGGGGGAGAGAAAACCCCTCCTTCTTCTTCTTCCTTGTCCTTCCCCCAATATGGGAGGAGAGTTACCCCTCTGTTCCATGGACTCCATGGCGGAGGAGGGGCAGGATCCCCTTCGAGATTGGATCTCCCTCTGTGTTCTCTTTTGTTTTGCGTTTCTGTTTTCCGGCCCTTCACCATTTCTTAAATTCCCGGAGATTCGTAACTCCTATCGCGCCGTATTTTTGAGGGGATTGTTAACCAGAAATTAGCTTTCTTACACATGAAGAAGAGCCCCAACTGTCTTACGGGGTGGTCACTAGGCACCACCGCGTGCCATGGGGTATTTGTCGCGCCGTGGTGCCTAGTGGAGGATGTGGGCCTCCGGTTGCATTGATTCCACCTCCCAAAAATCACATATATTCCAAAATAATTCTCCATAAATTTGTATCGCTTTTGGACTTTGTTTGACATGGATATTCTGTGAAACAAAAACATGCAACAAACATGAACTAACACTTAGCACTGGATCAATATGTTAGTCCAATAAATCATATAAGATGTTGCCAAAAATATGTGAAAGTTGTATAATATTGACATGGAACAATCAAAAATTATAGATATGATGGAGTAGCACACACGTGGATGACGAGCGCCCGGCGTCCACGTGGACCGCAATCACGTGCGAGGTCGACCCATTCGAGCCCGCCACATGGGCCAACGGGGAGATGGGCATGCGCCAATCACCATGCGGGGTTGATGGCGAGCCCTTGTCAATGTACGATGGCGGCCTCTTGTCGCCTATCACTGCGAGATCCATGGCCCGATCTACGCCAGATCGGGAGCCTGGATCAACTTCGGTTGTAGCATGGTCAGCTAGGATTTTCTGCGCCAAACTTGATCGTGCATCAATATTATAATCTGAAATAGATATGCCATATTTCATGTGGTCAAGTGGAAATAAAAGGATGGCTTGTTTAGAAATTCTGGGTGGTATAGCTATGGTTTGGGACTGAGCAAAGGGAATGATTTTCTCGTCAAATACGACATCGCGTGAAATATAGATACGAGCACTAGGAAGATGAAGACATTTATATCCCTTATGACAAATATTGTAGCCTATGAGCACACACTGTTAGGAGCTGAAAGCAAGTTCATTATCATTGTGTGGATGAAAGTTGGGCCAGCAAGCAGAACCAAAATTCCGGAGCGACATATAGTGAGGTTTTGTATTAAATAATTTCTCCATAGGATTGAGGTTGTTGATAACACGACTATGTAGTCGGTTTATGAGCTAACAAGATCATAGGAACGCATCATACCAATACTGTAAAGGCATAGAAGCATGCGAGTAAAGATACAAACCCATATCAATGATGTGACGGTGTTTCCTCTCAGCTGACCCGTTCTATTGATGTGTGTGTGGACAAGAGACATGATTATCAATGCCTCACGGAAAAAAGTATTGCTAAGTTTTTCGTATTCACCACCCTAGTCGGACTGAACACGGACAATTTTTCAAGAAACAAGGCATACAACATGCACAAGAGAGTCACGAAACACATGAAAGACATCACTCTTTTTCTTGAGGAAATAAATCCAAACGAATTTGTTAGAATCATCAATAAATGATACATAGTATTTGAACTCACACTAGTGCAGCCGCGTGCTATACAAACGGTTTTCACCCCATTTCGGTGGTGCAGTTATAAACCGTCACCTTGCATGTGTGGGCAATAGGGGGGCCATCCCACACGACACATATAAATCGTCTGTGATGCCTCTGTCCGATCACACACGCCACACAAAAAATAGAGCATGTACGATTGGGAGGCCCATCACAAATAGACATATTAAAGAAGTCACATGATATGTTCTTTGCATCCCACATAGGGAATCCCAAAGATGTGTCACTGTTCGTATTGCACATCACACACTATTTTTTGCATCACATCGTTTGTGATAGGGCTGACCATCACACACGATAGTCATAATTTTGTTAATTCTATTATTCAATACATCACTCACGGCGCCTAGAAGGAACTGTTTGGCGTTAGGCTGTCCACGACACACACACTTGTTATGAGAAAATATTTGTGATAGGGTCGCCTAACGCACACAGTTTTTGACCAAAAGTCGTGTGTGATTGTTCACTGATCCAACATGCAAACTTTCTAGAAATCGTGTGGGTTTATTAAGGTCATCACCCACGGTGTTGTCTTTGAAACCATCTCCAATAGAAACCATAGTTATTTGCCTAATTGCTCTATTATTTATAATCCATTTAGTAATCAAATTAACATTTCATATCAAGCACACACTATATTTCTTATTCATGTTACAGCAACCAGGATTTCATAATTAAATTACATTAGGGTACAACATAATATAGGTATATACTAACTAGCTACCCAATTGAACAACAGGACAAAGTTTCAAATGAAAAGTATTAAACCTTTGGAAATTAAGTATCATCGTAGAAGGTAAACAGACAGATGAGTGTTGTCTAGAAAATTGTTGAGGCAGAAGGCATATATTGAGCCTTCAGTGATGCTGAAGGTCCTCGCAAATTTAGGCTAGTGTGTGGATGATTGCCCGCCCATCCTTCATCCTCTTGAGGAATAATTCAATATTATACCGTGGGTGATATATGAATTATGTCCTCACCTCTTAACCATACAGGAGGTTTGAGACATAATCATCAATGAACTGCCTCAAAAAGGACTAAAAACAAACATACGCATAAATTTTATTTTCTAAAATTTGAAATGGCGCAAAGGGAAAAGGGGAAGGTGAAAGAGATAGTACCATCCTACATGTAACACCCTGTGTTTAACTCTCCTACATGATTTGACTTTTCTAAAAAATAGGACCAATTAAAAAATTTATGAATGCTTGTGATGCTTAGTGTGATGTTTGCTTGCTTGCCTATTGCTTGTGTTTGAATCCAATGCTCCTACTACTCTCCAAACTCAGCTCCTTGACCAAAACCCTTGCCTAATGATCATGCCATGTGTGTAGGACCAAAAACTATTTTTACCAAATATTATTTTGACCAAAAAGCATTTCTTTGATTTAAGCTTCCAAACCCCCGAGTTGGGATTTGTACTACAAGTCCTCAAATTAGGGAAGTTATTTTGCATAATTTTTTATTTAAATCCCATTATCAAAATGTCTTCCCAAAACCACAATATTAATAGTTTAAAGTTTATTTTACTATTTTATTTAAATGCCTTCCTTTGAGGCCAGAAATGGTCTCTTATGAAGGATAGTTATTTTTATTGCTTTCAAAATATTTGCAAAATTTTAGGGGAAGTCAGTGGACATATATATTCCATGTATATGAGTTTCAACACATGGTCATGTTCAAAATATTTGGCAGAACCCTTCAAAACCCCTCCTGCCTATTTCAAGCTTTTGGAACATTTCTATAAGAAATATTCTCAATAAATTCTTGTAAAATTCTATCATGTCACATATGATATATGTGATTATCTTGCCAAGTTTCAGCTCAATCCAAGTTGATTTGCTTCCCCTAATTCTTCTAAAACCCTGTCTATCCACATCCAAATTTGAGGAACTCTACATTGCCAAGTGTCTTGTCGGGACCCCGATCCTAAGTCATAGGAATCCAGCCTGTAACACATCGCATCTCTTTGCGGTCTCACGCACGGTTAACTCCACGGCTACAGCCTTACCTTAGCCGGGACCGTTTGCGTCTTTTGACTCACGTATGCAATAGTGTCGCTAGCATTCCAATGTCAAAGAACTCGGATCGACAATTCTAGTCACAAACCAGAGTGGCAGAACCGCACAAGGACAGGCATACATGACCCAACAAAGCAGGTGTCGGTCACCAGCGAGTGTAGACGAGTCGTAGCAAGCTACAAGGACTCCATTACATCGTGTGACATTTCCCCAGAGGGGACAGACACAGCAGCTAAGAAGGACACATGCCGGCCAACCAATGTGTCCGGAGCAGTAGCGAACTACCAAGGCTCGTTGGATCACAAAGGGGCATTTCCTTGCAATGAGTGCTACTAAAGTTCACGACTAGGTAATCGAACCCCATACATATCAAGTACAACACACGTACGCATGGCATACCGATATGTATAGATACATCGATGGCATCACAACATAACCATAAACATACAAACTTTATTTAAGAGGCTCGGAAGAGCCACACACATAATATTACACATTAAGGGTCTCACGACCCGTAATAGCAATCATACAGTTACAAGCCAGCGGAAGAGTTTCAAACTTTCTGAGTACAGACAGGGCAACTTGAAGGCACATGGCCTGAGTATACTACAGACCAACGTAGGGCCAGATCGTAACTGGGTCACCAGCTACTCGTCGTCGTCGATGTCTACGAAGAACCCTCCATTAAGGTCATTAGCAACCTCTGCAACATTTATTTAGCAAACATGAGTACGAAGGTACTCAACAAAACTTTAGGATAACTATCTACTCATGCAAAGTATCAATAAGGTATTGTGGGGTTTCATGCGGAAAGCCAGCATTTGACTCGTGGCTAGACAACTTGCATTTTGAAATAATTTTGACAACTTGATTTCTCGCACACGAGTCCACTAACACCACAACAATACACTATCGTGGAATCAATCTTGTCTCCATACAGAAATGCCGTCCACGACACTCACGCTTATCTTGACAATTTTATGAGTAGCCATTTAAGTTATCTATGAGCAACATATGTCTCCAAGTAGTCCATATCCGCGGACGCGGCTATTCGAATAGATCATAACCCTGCAGGGGTGTACTTCGTCACACACGCTCTCGCCACTTATCGCCATGTGCACGTCATGCACCTCGGCAACCTTCAAGCGGAAGCCTAGCGAGGGAGTCGGCCACGACCGTTAACCACACTAGTACCTAGTCCAGGTTTATCGCCTATCTGAGAGTAACCTGTACGGAAGTCCGGCCGGGGTTTCCGCCACGGCCTCAAACGATGTGCGCAGGGTTCCCAAGCCCACCATCCGGGTGCCACTTGGTACACCGTGCCACTGCCTACCGCATCACGGCCCACCTCTCCGGTCAGCACCATGCACGGCCTCCAGCATGACTATAAACACCAGGAACTACTTGCAACTCCTGGACCGAGTAATAAGCGATTAATAAGTCGAGAGGGTCAATTAAGTATCCCAACGTGTGGTAGTATCTAGTCTTGGATTACATAAGCGGAACTCAGTTCCTAAGGACGGTTCCAATGAAACAACCCGCCATGTACTCCTACACAGCCTTTCATCGGTACCTTTACCAAATCAAGTTCAACACACAACCTTTGCTTACCGAACACATTCTCACAACTCTATTCATCTCCCAGATGACAGACCATACACAACTCTAAGCATAGCATGCATAGCAGGATAAGGCATATCATGGCTTAAGCAACTACCAGGTATGCTAGGTTGCAAGGTTCGGCTATTTACTGTGACAAGGATAGGTCATGCAAAGAAAGTGGGTTCAACTAACATGGCAAAAGAAGTTGAAGCATTTGATCCTAATGCAATAAGTAAGTGCAGGAGCAAGAACATGGGATTTATCGGGATGATCAAAATGGTTGCTTGCCTTGTTGCTCAGAGGAGGGACAATATCCGTCACACGCATATTCGGTGGAATCCGGGGGTGCGGAGCCTACCGAAATGAATGGCAACAATCAATAACAATCATATGCAAACAAGATGATGCATGAGCATGGCATGAGAATGCAAGGTGATAAACTATTATAATCAACATGTATTAGGTTTGAAGTTGATTTGAATCACATTCAAATATCAATTCAAACAAGGTATTCTCGGATACCGATTTAATTGATTCGACCTGATGCTCAGATCAACTTGATGTTAGCATGCATGAGATGTCATGTTAAGGTACTGGTTTGTAATTAGAACATTGTGTGATCGTGTCATTCATAATGAAATTTAAATATTTTCCAAATTCCATTTAAAAAGTATTTATAAGAATTGACTTATTCATTAATCTACATGTTTGGGTTCTGTAACTTTTTCAAACATGATTGAGAATAGCATACTCAGATTCCTTGAATTTTTCTGATACTTATTCATATATAAAATATTTTCATTGGAGTTACAGATTAATTTCTATGAATTTTTGAAGTTTTAAACATTTCTGGAATTATTTTTATACTGGAAAATCCTTTTACTGCATGAGCATGACATCAGCAGGTCCAACTGGCCGTTGAAAGTCAAACCTGACCAATGGGACCCACTGGTCAGTGTCTCTAGTCAATTTTAGATTAGGATTAATCTTATTTACTTAACTAAACTTACTGGACCCACATGTCAGTGTCTTATTAATTTAATTAATTTTATTTTCTTTAATCCTAAACTCCCAGAGGCAGGCCCCACTCGTTAGTGGCTCAGGCCAGCTGAGATCCACCGGCGGCGAGGTCATCCTCGTCGGTGGGGAGCCTCCAGCGACCACCAATATGGTGGAGGGCATCGGAAACTCACCTCCGACGGCCAAACTCACGGCTGAGACCATGGGAGGAACGGCCACTCGATGGCGCGCACGATGGGACAAGCCCAGGGGCTGGGGTGGCCGGAATCGACGCCGGCGACAATCTTGGCGGCGACCAAGTTCGGCCATCGTCGAAGCCATCGAATACGGGGTCGAAACATGCGGGGTTGGGCACCTAACGCATCTACATGATGTCCTGAGGCTGTTGGTAGCCTCAGACGGACCAACACTTCACCGGAGGCCTACCGGCGACGAGCTGCAGCGGCGGTCCTCGTCGGGCTCCGATGGAACTAAGCCTAGAGGAGGGGGTCAACGGGGAGAGCTTAGGGGAAATGACCGCATGCTCCCGGGTAGTGCAGAGCAGGGCTTAGACGGCCCGGGGAAGGGCTGAGGGCGACGAATCGAGCAGAGCTCGCCGGCGGCCGAAGGTTGAAGACGACGGTGCCGTGGGCGTTGCAGGGCTCGGGGAGGCTTCGGCTTCTGCAAAGAGGACCAGATCGATGAGGCCGAGCTAACGGCGTGCTCAGCAAGAGGATCCTATGGCTAGGGGCACGGGCAGCTCGAGCTCGAGCTCCTGTCCATGGCGGCAGAGGGGATCGAGGGAACCGAGAGGAGAGGGGGAAGAATGAGTTGGGGAATGGATAGCCACGGGCTCGGGGAGCTTATCCCCGTGCTTGGCAGCGCGAGGCGGCGGCCAGGCAGGCGCACAGGTGCGTGGCTGCGCCGGAGTATGCGGAGGCCACCTCCTGCTGCCCACTGGCGGGGGAGGAAGACGACAGGAGGAGATGGGCCGGGCCAGGTGAGCGTCACGTAAGTTTTCTCATTTTCTTTTCTGTTTTGTTTCTGTTTTTGCTATTTCATTGTTTTACCATTTATTTTAACTCCCAAATAGTTTGTAAAAACTATTTTAAACACACCAGAATATTTGTTGCAATATTTCCAACCATTCTCAAAGTTTTCAATATTTTTGAAAGTTTAAAGTTTGTGATTTCAAATATAAAACTTGAAACCAGTAGCTTTTTGCATTTATTTAAAATGCTTAAAGTGTCAAGAAAATGGTTTTCTTCATTGCTCATTTACTTTCATGATTTATCAGAAAGTTTGAACTTTTCTTGAGGCCACTTTGGGTTCATTGATTTTAACTAGTTTGAGATTTCCTTTATTTAAAGAAGTGGCTAGGGTTTGAGTTTTTCCTTCACCTCTTTCTTTGTTCTTGTTGAAAATTTCTTAGATGCAATGCAAAGAAGACATGAGCACAAGACTAACTTGCTTAAGGTGTCAGGGATGTGACAACTCACCCCCACTCAAAGGAATCTCATCCCGAGATTTATAAGTCGTCGGGAATAACGCAGGATACTCAAGTCGGAGACGATCCTCTCTTTCCCAAGTTGCCTCCTTTTCAGAATGATTTGACCATTGAACTTTAAGAAACTTGAGGTTTCGACGTCGAGTGGTATGCTTAGCTTGATCAAGAATACGCACGGGGTATTCTCGGTATGAAAGGTTATCTTGGAGATCAAGCGTTTCGTGGTCCACGTCACGGATAGGATCCGAAAAGCAACGCCTCAGTTGCGAGACGTGGAATACATCATGAACCTTGGAAAGATGCGGAGGAAGTTCCAACTGGTAGGCAACTTCTCCTCGTTTGGCAAGAATGTGAAAAGGACCAATGTAACGAGGAGCCAACTTGCCCTTGATACCGAATCGATGGGTACCCTTCAAAGGTGTAACCCGAAGGTAAGCATTCTCGTCAACTTCAAAGGTCACAGCCTTATGATGACGATCATATTGGCTCTTTTGACGAGACTGGGCTGTTTTCAACTTTTCACGAATAATGCGAACCTGCTCTTCTACATCCTGGATCATGTCCGGGCCAAAGAGTTGCCTCTCTCCGGTTTCTGACCCATTAAGAGGTGTTCGACATCTTCGTCCATAGAGAACTTCAAAAGGAGCTTTGCCCAAGCTTGATTGGTAACTATTGTTATAAGAGAGTTCGGCGACTGGAAGGCACTCCTCCCAATTCATACCGAACGATATAACACAAGCTCGGAGCATATCTTCTAGGATTTGATTCACTCTTTCTACTTGACCACTTGATTGGGGATGGAAAGCAGTGTTAAAAGATAAGTGAGTCCCCATGGCATTCTGAAAACTTTCCCAGAAGCGAGAAGTAAAGATACTTCCACGGTCCGAGTTAATCTCCAGGGGAACACCATGAAGAGACACTATTCGGGAGATGTATAACTCTGCTAGCTGGCTAGCTGTTATACTCTCACGAACGGGAAGAAAATGAGCCACTTTGGAAAGACGATCAATGACCACAAAGATAGCATTATTTCCTTTCTTGGTCTTGGGAAATCCGGTACTGAAATCCATACTAACTTTATCCCATTTCCATTCAGGAATAGCTAGAGGTTGAAGGGTGCCAGCAGGCCTTTGATGTTCTGCCTTAACTCGACGACAAACATCGCAGTTAGCAACGAACTCAGCAATTTCTCTCTTCATCCTAGTCCACCAGAACCTCTGGCGTAGGTCCTGATACATCTTAGTACTACCGGGATGAATGGTGAAAGGAGAATCATGAGCCTCCTTAAGGATCAATTGCCGCAGACTTTTGCTCTTGGGAACCACTAAACGGTTATGAAAGAACACAACACCTTTCTCATTGATGGAGAAATCCCTAGCGTTGCCGCTAGCAATATTCTCCTTGATCTGGGATATACCCTTATCATAGGCCTGCACGGCTATGATTTGATCCTTAAGAGTAGGCTTCGCCACCAGGGTAGAAAGGAATCCTTGAGGAACAATATGAAGATTCAACTTCCGAAAGTCCTCATAGAGATGTGGTTGACCTTGTTGTAGCATCAAATTGTTACAATAAGATTTACGACTAAGTGCATCGGCCATAACACTGGCCTTCCCCGGGGTGTAAGTTATCCCTAAGTCGTAATCCGAGATCAACTCAACCCACCGTCTTTGCCTGAGATTCAAATCCGGCTGGGTGAAGATATATTTCAGACTTTGGTGATGAGTGAATATTTTGCAACGATTACCCAGAAGATAATGTCGCCAGGTTTTTAGTGCATGGACCACAGATGCAAGCTCAAGGTCATGTGTGGGATAATTATCCTCATGTGGACGCAACTGTCGAGATGCGTATGCGATCACATGACGATCTTGCATGAGAATGCAACCTAATCCTTGTCGCGGGGCGTCGCAATAGATAACAAAGTCCTTAGAAAATCTGGTGGTAGCAACACAGGTGCGGAAGTCAGGCGTCTTTTCAGTTCATGAAAGCTATGGTCACACTATGGTGTCCACTCGAACTTTTTATCTTTCTTGAGGAGTTCAGTTAGAGGCTTTGCAACCTTGGCGAAATTCTTGACAAAGCGGCGACAATAGCTCGCTAGACCAAGAAAACTCCTAACTTGCTTAAGCGATTCAGGTTGAGTCCAATCAAGGACAGCTTGAACTCTCTCGGGATTGACAGCAATACCCTTACCAGAGATTACGTGACCTAGATAGGTCACTTCTGGTAACCAGAATTCACATTTTGAAAACTTGGCATAAAGGTGATGCTCTCGTTTCATCTATACCAGCCTTAGATGCTCGGCATGTTCTTGTTCGTTCTTTGAGTAGATGAGAATATCATCGAGGTATAACACGACGAATTTATCCAAATACTCCATGAAGATTGAATTCATCAAACGAGAGAAGGTGGCTGGGGCATTGGTTAAACCGAAAGACATGACGATGTACTCGTATTGGCCATAACGAGTAACAAAAGCCGTTTTTGGAATGTCCCCGTTCTTGATCTTGATTTGATGGTATCCCAACCTCAAATCCATTTTGGAGAAAATTGAGGATCCAGCGAGCTGATCATACAGGTCGTTGATCCCGGGGAGCGGATACTTGTTCTTTATAGTGACCAGATTAACTGGTCGGTAATCTACAACCATCCGAACCGTTCCGTCTTTCTTCTTGATGAAGAGGACAGGACAAGCCCAAGGAGAAGAGCTAGGACGAATGAAACCTTTATTCAAGGCCTCATCTAATTGCTTCTTAAGTTCGGCTAGCTCCAGGGGTGCCATCTTATATGGTCTTCTGGCTATTGGGACAGTTCCCGGAACAAGATCTATCACGAACTCTACATCTGTGTCAGGTGGAATTCCTGGCAGTTCCTCTGGAAAAACATCCAGGAAGTCACGGACTACCGGAATGTCTTCAAGTTCCGCAAGAGGGTTGGCATTTAAGGAATAGAGTTGGCATTTGGCAACTCGAGTAGAGACATTTACTATCTCACCCGAGGGATGGGTAAGCTGGACATTTCTAGAATGGGTATCAATCTTGGCATAGTGAGCTGACATCCAGTCCATGCCCAATATGATATTAATATCCGAAGATTTCAATGCTATCAATAAGGCTAGAAAGACTAGCCTGTCTACTAGAATTTCATTGTCATAGGTTATCCTAGAGGGTTGCCATTTACTACCAGGAGTTTGGACAACCAATGGAATTGGCATATCACAAAAAGACATGTTATGCAACTGTGCATAACTTTCTGAAATGAAGGAATGAGAAGACCTAGTGTCAAAGAAAACGGACGATGGGTGATGATTAACAAGAAGCGTACCCAGCATGACGTCGGGATCCTCTGTAGCTTCTTCTGCTGACACATAGTTCACACGGCGACGTGCAGGAGTTGGCTTCACATAGTAAGCTTTGCCCGACTTGGCTTGCCCGACGGACTTTCCGAGTTGCTTGGCACCCTCATTTTGAGGACACTCACGGGAATAGTGCCCTGGTTCTCCACACTTGTAGCATATCACTTGGTTGGCACGTGGTGCAGCATTGCTAGCTGGACCACCATAAGTCTTTGCTGGAGGGTTGGCCTGATTCATCTGAGGCGCCATGTAGGATGGCCTCGGAGTGTATCTTGGCGGCAGAGAACTGTTCGGAACCCACAGCCTGCATTTTGGAAACGCGGAACCAGAAGACGAGCCAAAGTCACGGGAGTGCTTCCTTGTGGCTTCGAAGTCAGTATGACCAGTCTCGGCACTGATCGCTTTGTTGACCAGGGCTTGAAAGCTTGCACACTCATGGAGGCGCAGATCACGACGAAGCTCAGGGCTCAGACCCTTATGGAATCTTGCTTGCTTCTTAGCGTCAGTAGACACCTCCTCTGTTGCATAGCGGGCGAGGTTACCGAACTCGCGGCTATAAGCATCCACGGTCAACTTGCCCTGAGTGAAGGCACAGAACTCTTCTCTCTTTCTGTCTATCAGGCCCTCTGGAATATGGTGCAGACGAAAAGCTGCACTGAAGTCTGCCCATGTGGCTGCTGGTTCAGCGGAACGCATTGCTTCAAAATTCTGCCACCACAGATTGGCGGGTCCTTCCAGGAAATACGCCACAAAGGTCACCTTGTCAGCCTCAGACACATTCGCAGAGCGAATCTTGCGTGAGATGCTGCACAACCAGTCATCAGCGTCGAGGGGATCGACGGAATGATGAAACTTTGGAGGATTCAGCTTCACAAAGTCGTTGAGGGACACTGCAGCATTCCTAGGCTGACGAGCCGTATTCTGCTCAATACGCTCTAACAGTCGGTTGGTCTCCCTTTTGTTTCTCTCTGCCTCAAGCATCACTTCCGCCAGAGAGAGCGGGTGAGGGAGGTCTTCCTACGACGCTTGACTACCCTCGCCTTGCTCATGACCAGGGGCACGGTTCAACCTGGTGAACACCATCCTGACAAACAAACTCACAGCTTAGACCAATATCACATCAATACTAGCTATGGATTAAGAATGTACTAAACACACGGAATGCGGAAATGAATATCCGAACAGCATGGTAACAAGCAACTGCTATATATACACCATGGTTCATACACACCCTTACATAGTTCAGTACAACCTTAACCGAAGAGCAAACTACTGAAATTATGAAACTACTCATCAGAGGCTTACAAGCTATCTATACATTATTTATCTAGGCCTCCGGAATTCATTTCACATTATAGGCATACTTCACAAGTCACGCAGGACTGTGAACGTACGGCTACTACCATACTATCCTTCCGCTCACAGCTCAGGCATCCGCATAGAACATCTCATAAGATTACCTCCATGACCTGGAAGCTCAACCTGCGGATCAGGAAACACTCTAGCCTGAGATCCCTGGGATCCATAAGGACACGGATGTGGCCTTGGTCCCCTGACTGGTGGTAAGAGGGGTCCCCGAAGAGGTGTGACTCCTCCTATAGCTGGCCAGTCAACGTGAGCCGGAAGATGGGTCCTAACAGGGTTCAACATCTCCATATCTCCGTACCCTGTATGGACTACCGGTGCCAGCTGCGTCAAAGCCGTCCACAGATGGGCACGGGTAGCATAAAGCTCCATGCGGAGAGCACGAGCATCCCTATCTCTATTCTCTAGCATCTCAACAGTGGACTGCAGTAGTGGATCCTCCATAGAAGAATGAAAATAGACTCCACTGAGGTATCCCTCTTCACCAGGCTGGGAGGCTGGAACATAGCAGAACTCTGAATTCTGCAGCAGTGCATGTCTCGCTCTCATAATGGTTAGCATTGAATAGGCAACATCTTGTACTGCCATGTCAACAGTGACTCCCAACCCATAAGACCAATGGATTGGCTTCTCAGCTCCAGGGTAGTCTGGAAATACCCTAACAGTGCAGATGTACTGGCTCTGGTTGAAGTCTCGGTACTGTTCCTCCACTGTGTACTCGGGGTACCAGCGGTAACCGCACACCGACATCACCCTGACCAGCATGGTCGTATGACCCGGTACATCAATG
Source organism: Hordeum vulgare subsp. vulgare (assembly GCF_904849725.1). Classification (NCBI taxonomy): domain Eukaryota; kingdom Viridiplantae; phylum Streptophyta; class Magnoliopsida; order Poales; family Poaceae; genus Hordeum; species Hordeum vulgare. Next base: position 402,523,676 of record NC_058523.1, on the reverse strand, counting down.
CACCTGGTCAGACGTACCACCTGACAAGAAGGACGGCTAGGCATCTGTAAATAGAGAGTAATGCAAAAAGCATTAGAGCTCTGAATGAAAAATTGGGCAGCATAACGGCTGTAAATGCTCAAAAACAAATTTTGAGACAACCCAAAATGGAATAGCGTAACCACTCAACTATCAAGTTCAACTCTTTGATCATCAAACTTACTTCCTTTTTCCTAGGAACGAAAGAAACCCAATATCTCTTGACCCGTAGTCCTATAATCTACCGATCAGAAACACGAGCCTAGAAGAAGATGAGTAACCTAGTCCTAATTCCCGCAGAAAAGACGAGGATGACCATAATAGAATAACTTGAGAAGAGAACAAGAGTCTTACGTTCCCATCCACAAACAATTCCCTTATATATAACTAAAGCAATTCTAGACTCAACTTCGACCAGTTTGGCTTAGTAATCCTACATTCAGTCAGTCTCTGATACCAACGCTGTCGGGACCCCGATCCTAAGTCATAGGAATCCAGCCTGTAACACATCGCATCTCTTTGCGGTCTCACGCACGGTTAACTCCACGGCTACAGCCTTACCTTAGCTGGGACCGTTTGCGTCTTTTGACTCACGTATGCAATAGTGTCGCTAGCATTCCAATGTCAAAGAACCCGGATCGAAAAGTCTAGTCACAAACCAAAGTGGCAGTACCGCACAAGGACAGGCATACATGACCCACCAAAGCAGGTGTCGGTCACCAGCGAGTGTAGACGAGTCATAGCAAGCTACAGGGACTCCATTACATCGCGTGACATTTCCCCAGAGGGGACAGACACAGCAGCTAAGAAGGACACATGCCGGTCAACCAATGTGTCCGGAGCAGTAGCGAACTACCAAGGCTCGTTGGATCACAAAGGGGCATTTCCTTGTAAGGAGTGCTACTAAAGTTCACGACTAGGTAATCGAACCCCATACATATCAAGTACAACACACGTATGCATGGCATACCGATATGTATAGGTACATCGATGGCATCACAACATATCCATAAACATACAAACTTTATTTAAGAGGCTCGGAAGAGCCACACACATAATATTACACATTAAGGGTCTCACGACCCATAATAGCAGTCATTCAGTTACAAGCTAGCGGAAGAGTTTAAAACAGTCTGAGTACAGACAGGGCAACTAGAAGGCACATGGCCTGACTATACTACACACCAACGTAGGGCCAGATCATAGCTGGGACACCAGCTACTCGTCGTCGTCGATGTCTACAAAGAACCCTCCATTAGGGTCATTAGCAACCTCTGCAACATTTGTTAAGAAAACATGAGTACGAAGGTACTCAGCAAGACTTTAGGATAACTATCTACTTATGCAAAGTATCAATAAGGTATTGTGGAGTTTCATGCGGAAAGCCAGCATTTGACTCGTGGCTAGACAACTTGCATTTTGAAATAATTTTGACAACTTGATTTCTCGCACACGAGTCCACTAACACCACAACAATACACTATTGTGGAATCATTCCGTCTCCATACAGAAATGCCGTCCACGACACTCACGCTTATCTTGACAGTTTTATGAGTAGCTATTTAAGTTATCTATGAACAACATATGTCTCCAAGTAGTCCATATCCGCGGACGCGGCTATTCGAATAGATCATAAACCTGCAGGGGTGTACTTCGTCACACACGCTCTCGCCACTTATCGCCATGTGCACGTCATGCACCTCGGCAACCTTCAAGCGGAAGCCTAGCGAGGGAGTCGGCCACGACCGTTAACCACACTAGTACCTAGTCCAGGTTTATCGCCTATCTGAGAGTAACCCGTACGGAAGTCCGGCCGGGGTTTCCGCCACGGCCTCAAACGATGTGTGCAGGGTTCCCAAGCCCATGATCCGGGTGCCACTTGGTACACCGTGCCACTGCCTACCACATCACGGCCCACCTCTCAGGTCAGCACCATGCACGGCCTCCAGCATGACTGTAAACACCAGAAACTACTTGCAACTCCTGAACGAGTACTAAGCAATTAATAAGTCGAGAGGGTCAATTAAGTATCCCAACGTGTGGTAGTATCTAGTCTTGGATTACATACACGGAACTCAGTTCCTAAGGACGGTTCCAATGAAACAACCCGCCATGTACTCCTACACAGCCTTTCATCGGTACCTTTACCAAATCAAGTTCAACACACAACCTTTGCTTACCGAACACATTCCCACAACTCTGTTCATCTCCCAGATAACAGACCATACACAACTCTAAGCATAGCATGCATAGCAGGATAAGGCATATCATGGCTCAAGCAACTACCAGGTATGCTAGGTTGCAAGGTTCAGCTATTTACTGTGACAAGGATAGGTCATGCAAAGGCAGTGGGTTCAACTAACGTGGCAAAAGCAGTTGAAGCATTTGATCCTAATGCAATAAGTAAGTGCAGGATCAAGAACATGGGATTTATCGGGATGATCAAAGTGGTTGCTTGCCTTGTTGCTCAGAGGAGGGACAATATCCGTCACACGGATATTCGGTGAATCCAGGGGTGCGGAGCCTACCGAAATGAATGGCAACAATCAATAACAATCATATGCAAACAAGATGATGCATGAGCATGGCATGAGAATGCAAGGTGATAAACTATTATAATCAACATGTATTAGGTTTGAAGTTGATTTGAATCACATTCAAATATCAATTCAAACGAGGTATTCTCGGATACCGATTTAATTGATTCGACCTGATGCTCAGATCAACTTGATGTTAGCATGCATGAGATGTCATGTTAAGGTACTGGTTTGTAATTAGAACAGTGTGTGATCATGTCATTCATAATGAAATTTAAATATTTTCCAAATTCCATTTAAAAAGTATTTATAAGAATTGACTTATTCATTAATCTACATGTTTGGGTTCTGTAACTTTTTCAAACATGATTGAGAATAGCATATTCAGATTCCTTGAATTTTTCTGATACTTTTTCATATATAAATTATTTTCATTGGAGTTACAGATTAATTTCTATGAATTTTTGAAGTTTTAAACATTTCTCGAATTATTTTTATACTGGAAAATCCTTTTACTGCATCAGCATGACATCAGCAGGTCCAACTGGCCGTTGAAAGTCAAACCTGACCGGTGGGACCCACTGGTCAGTGTCTCTGGTCAATTTTAGATTAGGATTAATCTTATTTAGTTAACTAAACTTACTGGACCCACATGGCAGTGTCTTATTAATTTAATTAATTTTATTTTCTTTAATCCTAAACTCCCAGAGGCAGGCCCCACTCGTCAGTGGCTCAGGCCAGCTGAGATCCACCGGCGGCGAGGTCGTCCTCGCCGGCGGGGAGCCTCCGGCGACCACCAGTATGGTGGAGGGCATCGGAAACTCACCTCCGACGGCCAAACTCACGGCTAAGACCACGGGAGGAACGGCCACTCGATGGCGCGCACGATGGGACAAGCCCCAGGGGCTGGGGTGGCCGGAATCGATGCCGTCGACAAGCTTGGCGGCGACCAAGTTCGGCCATCGTGGAAGCCATCGAATACGGGGTCAAAACGCGCGGGGCTGGGCACCTAAAGCATCTACATGATGTCCTTAGGCTGTTGGTAGCCTCAGACGGATCAACACTTCACCGGAGGCCTACCGGCGACGAGCTGCAGCGGCGGTCCTCGTCGAGCTCCGATGGAACTAAGCCTAGAGGAGGGGATTGACGGGGAGAGCTTAGGGGAAATGACCGCATGCTCACGGGGAGTGCAGAGCAGGGCTTAGATGGCTCGGGGAAGGGATGAGGGCGACGAATCGAGCAGAACTCGCCGGCGGCCGAAGGTTGAAGACGACGGTGTCGTGGGCGTTGCAGGGCTCGGGGAGGCTTCGGCTTCTGTAGAGAGGACCAGATCGACGAGGCGGAGCTAACGGCGTGCTCAGCAAGAGGATCCTATGGCTAGGGGCACGGGCAGCTCGAGCTCGACCTCCTGTCCATGGCGGCAGAGGGGATCGAGGGAACCGAGAGGAGAGGGGGAAGAATGAGTTGGGGAATGGATAGCCATGGGCTCGGGGAGCTTATCCCCGTGCTTGCCAGCGCGAGGCGGCGGCCAGGCAGGCGCACAGGTGCGTGGCCGCGCCGGAGTACGCGGCGGCCACCTCCTGCTGCCCACTGGCGGGGGAGGAAGACGACAGGAAGGAGATGGGCAGGGCCAGGTGAGCGTTAGGTAAGTTTTCTCATTTTCTTTTCTGTTTTGTTTCTGTTTTTGCTATTTCATTGTTTTACCATTTATTTTAACTCCCAAATAGTTTGTAAAAACTATTTTAAACACACCAGAATGTTTGTTGGAATATTTCCAACCATTCTCAAAGTTTTCAATATTTTTGAAAGTTTAAAGTTTCTGATTTCAAATTTAAAACTTGAAACCAGTAGCTTTTTGCATTTATTTAAAATGCTTAAAGTGTCAAGAAAATGGTTTTCTTCAGTGCTCATTTACTTTCATGATTTATCAGAAAGTTTGAACTTTTCTTGAGGCCATTTTGGGTTCATTGATTTTAACTAGTTTGAGATTTCCTTTATTTAAAGAAGTGGCTAGGGTTTGAGTTTTTCCTTCACCTCTTTCTTTGTTCTTGTTGAAAATTTCTTAGATGCAATGCAAAGAAGACATCAGCACAAGACTAACTTGCTTAAGGTGTCAGGGATGTGACATGTCTCCAATTCTGCTCAAATTTAGTGCACATGGTCTGATACTCCAATAATGCATTCACACCAAGTGCTGCGTCAAGGAGAATAGAATAACTTGTTCCGACCCCCTCAAAACCCTCTCTGATGATTTCTGACTTTGGGAAACTTTACATTGTAAACTTTCTCCAATTGACCCCAAACATTTTGAGCATGCTTTAATGCTCAAATAATGCCCCCACACCAAATATTGGATTTGTGGGAATTGATTTGAATAGTTTTGTAAGCGGAAGGCCATTTCTGCCTATTTCATGGGTTTTCCAAGTCTACATTGGAAACCTTCTCCACTAAATCCCAAATTTGGTTTCCAAGCTTATTTTCAATTTTTATTTGATCATGTGAAGTTTCATATCAATTGAAGTCCAGCTGGTAGCCGTGACACTCATCAAACACCTTGTGTGCACTCACCAAAGTGGCTACTTTTCCCCTTCCACTATTACCCTTGAGCTTAAATAATTACCACAGCCTTCCCTAGTTACCTTTTTACTCCAGTAGCTTTGCCATGGCCACTGGTCAATTACTGGAGGGTGACTCCATGTAGCTACCCTTCATATTTACCTAGGCAACACCATTTTTACCCCTCTTCCTATACTTGTGCTTAATACAAAGCCCCCACATTATTCCAGGGCATCTCTAATATGTCAACATCATTTCAAACCAAGAGATGGCATGCTCATGTAGGAAACATGAGCAACACATCTACAAGTTGATTTTTGGCTGAATTGTAGCTTTGTACACCAAGTACTAGCTACTATCCTTTGCTTGAGCTCAAACTTGGCAGTATTGCAGTCCTTGCATAGCTAACACTGCCAGACATTTATTTTCCCCAAGACTCCCCATTTGAGACCCACTTTTATTAGCCCTAAGTTTGTTGGTGCAAACTAAACCTCAGTCAAAGCATAGCCTGACCACCTTCATATACTTCCAAACTCCTCAATCTCCTTCCTGCAAGTATGCCTTACGTGTTGGACATGTTTGACTAGTCATGAGGGCCATGTAGACGTGAGTGGCCACGGTGACCACGTTGGCGGCATGCAATAACGGTGCTCTACCACTTGTTCTCTTGATGCAACTCATTTCCGGCTGTTGTTGCGTGTCTCAGAGCACCAGGGCATCCCCCTTGACAGGTGCAAGCCCTTCCCGACGCTGACTAGCCACCAAAGCACCGATGGGACGCGTGTCTTCCCCCATCCCACAGAGCACCGAGAGCTCCCAAGCTTCCTTCGGCTGCCCCTCCATTTTATCCTCTTCCCCGAGCCCCTCTACCCCGAGAACGCTCTCCCTCTCTCCCTAGAAGTCTCCTGGGCCTCCTCCCTTCTCTCCCAAGCTCTCCTCCTTCCCCTTCAGCCGCCATGGACCTGGAGCTGCACGTCTCCCTGAGCCTCCCCAACCTCCGTCTCTCCCCCTAGCGCTTCCAGGAGCACCTCAGATCATCGCAGCTCCTTCCCCCTCCTGCCTCTCCCCTCCATGTGGTCGGGGCGCCGGTCCCCACGGCCACCATCGCCGCCCTCCGCCGCGGTCGAGGCCCCATATCTCTCGCTAGGCGCTCCCTGGCAGAGCTGATGCACTAGGAGGACGCAGCGCGTTGTCCCGAGGGCGCCGATGGTCGGGGCGCTACCTGAGCTGGTCGGAGCCACCAGAGCAGGCACCGGCTCGGTCAGCCTCCTCCTCCCCTTTATGCAAGCACAAGGATAGGAAGGACCTGACCAGCGGGGCCCTTAGTCAGCCTCCCACCGGTCGGGCCCAGCCCCATAAGTGGAGGCGACAACAGCCGGACCCATCTCCCTGAGGCGAAAGTGCATCGGGCGCAATACGCCTTCGGCGTTGCTCCTTCGCTGGCAACCCAGGCAGATGGGTCGGCCCAATGGCCATCTGGCGCCCCGGGCGCATCTTAGCCCTAAGTGAATTCCCTCTCCTTTTCCTTTTCTGATAAATTCAAAAATCTATAGTAAATTCATATGAGCCCCAAATTTGATGATTTAAATATCTGCAGGTCCCTGAAATCAGGTCCTATCAATATATGTGCATTGCATATTTTTTGAGAAGACTTTGTGTGGGATTAATATTCAAATGCCCATTAGAATAATTTAAACCCCGCTTTGTAAATTCCTATAGCATTCAAATCAACTCCAAATGGAGTTGTTCCAATTTCCAGAGAATTATTATACCATGCCCTATTTTTCTAGCCTTAGCCAACATTTTTCTCTGCCTTCTTTCTGTTGCGCCAAAATAAATAGTGCTTATACCTATTTATTCCATACTGTAAAATCTCTAGGATATTCATGCCAACTCCAAATCCCATTAAACAACTTCCTAGATGTTTCTAAAATTATGCTCTGTCAAATGAGTGCCTCCACTCTTTTTTATCATAATATTTTCTGTATCGTTCTTTAAGGATCACCTATTCCTCCTTTCATCCATTCAAAAATCCTTGGTGGTCCAAACCTCCTATATCAAGCTTCGGGTATTTTTCTTATGTCCAGTGAGGTCCAAGAAAAATAAAACTCCTATTTATATAGCACTTTTGTTCTGCTTGTTTTGTGCCTGATTGTGATTGTTTCCGACGATAGTTGACGGGTAGACAGAGTACTCGGAGTTGGACCAGAAGACCTCGAAGACCCCAAGGACTTATGTGAGCAAAGGCAAGTAGTCCTTTGACCATGTTTGACCAAAATATTATTTGCATGCCAAGTAGAGTATTATTCCCGTTGCATATGTGAGCAAACCCACTTGGATTTGAGCATGGTCCTACGACCTATAGGGTCACGCTAATATTATGTTGACAAGGACACAGTAGAGCTAAGCATAGCAGAAGCATGAGCATGATGATGGTATATATCAAAGGTTTTATGAAAACCCCATTGGGTGCCACTAATGCCCAAGGGTGATGATGAGATAGATGGCCACTTGTGAAGAAGTGGTGCACCGGGTACATCTTTAGTGTGAGTGGTTTCAGAAATGGGATTGGATTTATGATGTGTCAACCGTCCCAACCTTACATGTGCGACCACGTTACCCCTTTATGGGATGGGGCTTTGTTGACCACTTTCGTCGGTGCTAGCAAAGAGGCGACATTACTAGTGGCGGGAGTGATATGTGGTCACTCTTGTGACGGAGTCGTGCCAGGTAGGACGACTATATCTTTTTTACGTGTTTCGGGCACACCGTTGGTCCCCGCATGGATGATAGTGTCCAGAGTTAGTGCTCGTAAGACGTACATTATGTGGGTTGGGTACCAATCGAGTGGAACTCTTTATCTAGTATCATCAGGGGAAAGGCATTGACAGGGTACTTACCTTGGGTATGTTATATACCGTGAGTCGTGGATGACATGGAAGTTTCCCGGATCTCATGGGTACATCATACAACCTGGGCAGACTGTAAAACTATTCGAATAGCCATGTCCACGGTCAAGGACAGTTGGGTAATCCTGCTTAAACTACGTCCTGTCGTTTTCGCACAAACCAAGTGTGAGTGAGTGTGTGTGTGTGTGTGTGTGTGTGTTTGTTTGTTTAAAGGTGTTATCTAAAAGAGTTGATATGACCAAGTTTGGTGGCTTGGCATATCGGGTGAACCCGAAGTGTTCATCCCTCAACAGATATGTTGATATTTGTAACCTGCTCTACTGAATACCATCTTGCTTATAATGCATGTCCATAACCACATGTGATCATGTTTATTTACATTTAGAGCTTCCTTTCCGCAAATGTTGTATAACACTTATTACCATACCAACTGCATTATCCACATCATGGGTTGTTTGCGAGTACATTCAAAGTACTCATTGGCTTTCCACTGGTTATTTCATTAACGAGGTATCAGAACAGGAAATGGTGAAGAGCACCTTGGTGACGTTCGTGCGAGCTAGGACGCTTCCCAGTCAGAATGCCTGTAGGTTAAGGCTGATGGCATCAGTTCACCTTTTCGACCAATATTTCCGCTATTGGTCAAGTTTGGTGTGTTGGCTATCAAGGCCCTATATATGTAAGACTTGACTGCAAGGGTCATTTATTGTATCAAACGGTATGTATGGATGTAAGACTCTTGTCATTCAGTTTCTGTGTGTTGGTGAGCACTGATCTCTGGGATCACTGAGCATGTTCATTCGGCGATCTCGACCCATAAGTCGGGGTCCCCACACTACAGTTGACTGATGTTTTGTTCATTGTGTAGACAAACATCTTGTTGTTGTTCATGGCTAGTTTCCTTATCTTAACAATATTTCCGAGTTTCTCGATTTAACTGATATTCAAGCACAACTAATTTCCCCAATGCAAAAATGGCCGAATAGTGGGTCTAAACCTCTTACAGCAGGACCTACATGTGCAAGAACAAATTATTAAAAACTTAATATTAGAATGGTTCCGGCAATTGCACAATAATGTGTTATTAGACAAAGGACCATGGATGTGGAAACCGCAATGGTAAACTCAGTGTCTCCCATCATTTCCCCCTCCAACATATTTAAGATAGATATTGATCAGGTTATAAGTGATATTTGGCATACTATCAGTGAAATATGTTAATGAAAAATAAACACATTGCAGATCTAACAGATTAATTCGAGCCACATGGAAAAGGCAGTTATCTAAACCAAGTGTGCTAAGAACTAGGAAATATAGCAATTGTATATGTTTCACATGTATTTAGTACATCTAAATTTGATTTATTTCTCACATGCATAACAATACAAAATTGTACCAACAACAATCAAACATCACATTGCATAATTGAACTAAATAGTTGAACGATCACCACAACAAATGGATGAAGATATACTCGAAGGTCAGATTGCAAGTAACATTACATTGGGCATTTCACTGGAATTACCAAATGAAAGGAAGGAACATCACATGCAACAGGTAAACCAAACATGCTTAACCGGCGTAGCTAGCTGAACATAGGTCCTTAGTGATAAATCTAAGAAAAACAAGCTATTTGTCATCGTCGGAGATATCGATGATGATGGTCTCCTTCAACTTGGAAGAGGGCGAGGCCTCCACGCCGTGGGTGCACCCATCGTAGTGGTGAGTGGCCTGATCCTGACCCGACACCAACATGTCGGCTCTAGAGCTGAGGTAAGCATGAGCACACTAAGAAAACACATTGTAGTCTTCGTCGAACGCACCCGCGGATTCCTCGAGAAAAGTCCATGAGTTGTCATTTATAACAGCCAACCGTGTGGAATTATCCGCACACTGGGCATCGATGGTGGCCTTGACGGTGAGGTGCTCATCCAAGATCTAGGGGTCGGCATGCATGGCTGCATGGCAACCATCGCTGCCTCATCCACGCGTCGAACCGCGATTTGCTTCTCCACTGCCAAATGCTCCTTGAGATTCTGGATATACTACACGCATCATATGGCTTTCGACGACGATTATTTGGAGGATGGGGCGGTGGTTTGGGTAGAATGTGTCGCGCAGGAAGTCGGGCCATGTGGGATGGAAGAGAAGGGGCTGCGAGAGAGGGGGTATTGGGGAGGTGTGGATTACCTGACTAGATGGAGGAGGCCGAGCAGTAGGAAGGAGCGTCATTGGTGAGGAGGTGGCGCTGCAATCAAGTAGTGAACGTTTGAACTAGGAAAGGAACGAGGAAAAGAGGAAAATGTGGCTTTTGATTGGTACCTGGGGTGAAGGAGGTAGATATTTCCGCGGTAGCTCAAATTTTTCATTCTGTGCAGCAAAAAACCGACGCGGGAAGTACCATCGGACACAACCCCTTATTCAGAACTATGTGCGATATCTAAAAATCACAAACGAAACATGTGCTTTACCCCGTGTGTGATTAGCTTGAATGTGCAAATTATTCAGAACAGTTTGTGATATCTATACATCATAAATGAAGCATGTGATGTACCTCGTGTGTGATGAGCTTGAAGGTGCAAATTATTCAGAATAGTTTGTGATGTTTACATATCACAAACAAAGCTGGAGCTATACCGTGTGTGTGATAAGCTTTAAGGTGCAAATATTTTCCTCCAAGCTTCCGACGTAAGATTGGACAAGAAAAAGAGGGATGTGGCTTTTGATTGGTACTAGGGGTGAGCGAGGTAGATATTTCCGTGGTAGCCCAAAATTTTCATTCGGTGCAGCGAAAAACTAGCGCAGAAAGTATCATCACACACATCCCATTATTCGTAACTATGTGTGATATCTAAACATCGCAAACAATACATGTACTTTACCCCGTGTGTGATGAACTTGAATGTACAATTTGTTCCCCCAAGCTTCGGACATAAGATTGGATACTACATTTCACATGGTTCGTGCCAACAAATTGTGTGTGATCAACTTAAATTTCATTTTCAATTGAAAGACGGAATGGGGATATGGCAAAAAACTTGGTCCAAATTTCCCTAGTTAAAATGGTCATCCACGTCGTTGCATAATTTCACATCAATTGCTAATTTGAGTACTACACAAAAGAGCGTACACCACAGCCCGCACTTACTTAATCGAGCAATTAAACATAGCTAGTTTACCTTAACATTACTCTAACAAAAGAACATAACTCTAATCAAATTGTAATTTTGTACCTCGCGCTCGTGGATATCTACCGCATCCTCCATGATGGCCTTGGGCTCGACAACCTCCAGGGGAAGGGGCTCCATGGCATCCATCACCACATACTATGCAAGCATCTCGCAGTTCATGTCCGCCATCTCTTTGGAAAAGGCCACCATGAGATGGGTGTGGGCGGTCATGGTCTGGGCCTTGACGGACTCCATCTCGGCTAGGGAGGCTAGAGACTAATGGACGGCTGCCCGAGTGCTCTCGATGATTGCCAACTCTTAGAATGTAGGTTTCCTACCAGTGTTGGAGAAGGTCGCTGCTAGTTGTGTGGTGACCGATACGAGTTGGGCGTGGGCGGCTTCGGTATAATCGTGGGAATCCACCATCAGGGCTACAGGAGCCACCGATGAATGGACAGTTGTTGTACCGTTCTCGCCATTTGCTATCCTGGTCATGGATGTTGCTGCCGCCATCTCAGTTGTAGCAGCCACCCTTTCGGCGGCTCCAGATGCCGTGTCGTACATTACGTCCATGCTCATGGATATTGCGAGTGCGCTCATCGCTGATGCGGCCGCAGTTGGGCCAGAGTGGGTCACCAGAGTTGCCTTCACGATGTGGATCCACGTCTCTATCTTTCATTGGCAATGTTTGAACAGTATAGTGGTCTTGGGGAGCAAGTGTGACTGTGTGGTTGACGCGCCAGCGATGGATTGTAGCCAATGAAGCTTATGGCGTAAGACATGTATATGAGGATCGGCCCAAGATATTTTATACCATATCACACACGTTTCATGAGCAGAAACTGTTTGCAATGTACTTGATTTTTATATTGTTTTGAAAACAAAAATGGGGATACATTGGCAATTCAGGGTCTTCGGATTGCAATAACATTTATGTGTAGTCAACATGCAACTATAGAAGTGTCTATTAAATATGGAATTTTTCAAGGTTGTTTAGGCCTTTTTAATTATTTAAAGAGTTTTGTAGACACTCATGTGCATAGTTCAAATGTGAATTGTTGTTAATCAAATGCTAGCTAGAGGCACCTGGATGGGTTAAAAATCATATATGTGTCACTACATACATGTTTTGGTCCCATGCAAGAAATGGAAATGAATTTTAAACCTCTCGGTATTTTTGTTCAGCCATAGCCATTGAGAATTCGTGTGTTTCAAATTCTAGTAAATCCAAATATCATCAAAAATTCATGGAGCTTTGCATGGTGTCATGTCATGGCTCATGTGTGTTGTGGTAAAAAAATCCCAACTTGGGACAAGTTTTGGCACAAACCTCTTACAAACCGAAGATTCTCACAAGAAGCCATGTGGTTCTGATAGGGAACGTTCTCCTTTTATGTGTGAAACAACATCCTTTGTCTCTTCTCGCCATGAATTTATTTCTAGAGTCACCATAGAGCAACATGACATTCGTCCTAAACTATGGATTTTTTTCAGGGTTCATTTGGCCTTTTTAATACACTAATTGAGTTTTCTAGGCATTTAATGTGCATAATTCAAATTTGAACTACAATCACAAGGTCCAACGCGTGAAAATAGGTTAAAAATCATATATGTTTCGCTGGATGCATGTTTAGATCCCACACAAGAAATGGGAATGAATTTCAAGCATCTCAGCATCTTGTAACAGCCGCAAACATTGGGAAACTTGGTTTTTGAATTCATGCAAACTCAAACCTCGTGAGAAATTCATGGAACTTGGCCATGGTGTCATGATCTTGCCCTATTGTGTGTTGTGGTAAAAAATGCCCAATTTTGGACAAGTTTTAGCACAAGCCTCTTACAAACTAAAGATTCTCACAAGAAGCCATGTGGTTCCAATAGGGAACGTTCACCTTTTGTGTGTGAAACAACATCCGTTGTCTCTTCTCGCCTTGAATTTATTTCTAGAGTCACCATAGAGCAACATGACTATTGTTCTAAACAATGGAATTTTTCACGGTTCGCTTGGTCTTTTTAACACATTAATTGAGTTCTCTAGGCATTTAATGCGCATAATTCAAATTTGAACCACAATCACAACGTCCAGCTCATGAAAATAGGTTGAAAATCATACATGTTTCCCTCGGTGCATGTTTAGGTCCCACACAATAAATGAGAATGAATTTCAAACATCTCAGCATCTTGGAATGGTCGTGAACATTGGAAAACTTGGTTTTTAAATTCATGCAAATCCAAACCTCATCAGAAATTCATGAAAATTTGGAATCGTGTCATGACCTTGCCCTATTGTGTGTTGTCGTAAAACAATTTTCCCAATTTTGGAAAAACTTTGGCACAAGCCTCTTACAAACCGTAGATTCTCACAAGAAAACCATGTGGTTCCAAAAGGGAATGTTCACCTTTTATGTGCGAAACAATATCCGTTATCGTGCTAAATGATGGAATTTGCCAAGGTTCGTTTGGCCTATTTAATACATTAATTGAGTTTTCTAATCATATGATGTGCATAATTCAAATTTGACTATAATCACAAGGTCCAATGCACAAAAATTGATTAAAATTCATATATGAGTCCCTGGATGCATTTTTAGGTCCCATGCAAGAAATGGGGATGAATTTCAAACATCTTAGTGTCTTGGCTCGGTCGCAAACAATAAGAAAGTTGGTTTTCCAATCCATGTAGATCCAAAAATCAGCACAAATTCATGAAGATTGGACTAGTGTCATTGACAAGGGCACACATATGCCATGGTAAAAAATTGCCCAACGTGGACATGTTCTTGCACAAAGCCTCTTACAAACTAGAGCTTCTCACAAGAAGCTTTGTGATTTCTATAGGTAAAATTATGCATGTCACATATGCGGGTGAAACGACATGCGATGCCTTTTTGTCCTCATTTTTTTATAGAAACAAGATAGACAAATAGGTGTGAATTGCAAAAAATATGAATAAATTAAGGGATCATCTTGCTTTCTAATACATTAATTGAGTTTTCTGTGCATTTAATACGCATAATTCAAATTGGAACTACAGTCACAAGGTCTATGTTGGGCAGGGCCTCGTCATATAGGACAAATATGTTGTGGTATTTTCCATGTCCACTTTGAGAGAAGGCGCAAACATTATTAATAGCCAACAAAGGCATTTTGGAAAAAAATCTATCACTTACCATCGCAAATGGGCGTATTATTTACAAATCGTGGAAGTTCTACACACTATTTACATGGTGCCACATGTCGCACTCTTTATTGGCTAGGAGGTAGCATGCGGACATGTGTTTGAGTACACGGGAGGCTAGCGAGCAATCCTCCGCATGCTCATGGGGGAGGCATGTTCTTTCACTGTTATCACAAAAAATTTAGATTGAATACCTATATTCAGACCGAGGGTAATGATTCTTTGGAACTAAGCCAAGCCAAAATTTGGCGCGAAGGATTTTTTTCATTGTGTCATTGCAAACGATTATGTATGATGACCCGTGTCCTTACTACATACAATGAGTTCAGGTTTGCATTTGTGCGTATTGGGTAAATTTCCATTTGTCAAATTGAAAATTTTGGAATTTCTAGATCTAGTCAAACTGACATTTAACATGATTGTAACACTGACATTTGTCAAATTTCGGAGGAAAAAATCACTATAACGGTGCAATTGTGCAACTGAATTTCAATACACATAGATTTCATTCATAGATTAAGTAGTGGTCTTTATACAAAAAAGTTCAACTTGGGAGCTGAATCGAACAAACTTTTCCCTAATTATTGTCAACTACATACTAAAATAGCTAGTTCAACTATATTACTAGCTAATTTAAAGTACGTGGTACAGTTCAACCATATCTATAGTTAGATCAACTGCACAAAATAGCTCCTAAATACTAGTACTATGGAGGGGCTTTATACTACTTCCAGCATCCACTCCTGTGTCGAGCGCGTTCAGTAAGAGGAAGTGAGGAGGAACCTACCGACGAGCTAGAGGAGTCGAATATGTCGCGTGCTGCCTCCACCGCTCCTGACGCGCCTCCTCGAAGCGGTGGGACTTGGCGTAGATATCCTCATTCCACACCACTAATGTGGCGTCTGCTACGACCACGCCGGCGGTGAGACTCTTTGCATGCTCGACCTGGCACTCCTTGAGACGTCTCTATCGTATCTATAATTCTTGATTGCTTCATGCCAATATTCTACAACTTTCATAAAAAATTTAAAACATTTTATATTATATTTGGGACTAACTTACTTACCCACTGCCCAGTGCAAGTTCCCATTTTTTATTTCAAGGAAATTCCATATCAAACAAAGTACAAATGCGATAAAAATCTATGGAGATTTTTTTGGAATACATGTGAACTTTTGGAGTCGGAATCAATGCAAGACGACGCCCGAGGGATGAACAAGCCAAGATGGCGTAACCTGGGGGTTCCCTGATAGCTTGTGGCTAGCCTTTAAGTCAGTTGAGGCTATCCTTCTGCCGAAAGGAAGATATTTTTCGCGATAAAAATCTCCTCAAAATTTAGCCCGATCGAAGTTAGGGATCTCTGGATATTTAAGAAACAGTGAAGGTCCAGAAAACAATAGCGAAAACAAGAGAGAAACTGAGAGAGAGATCCAATCTCAGAGGGGCTTCTGCCACCCGGGAGATATGACGGCCATATACCAGAGGGCAAACCCTCCTCCCACCTAGGGAGGAGGACAATGAAAAAGAAGAAGGAGGGGGCTCTCTCCCCCTCTCTCCCGGTGGCGCCGAAGCGCCACCAGGGCAACCATCGTGACGGTGATCTACACCAATAACTTCGTCGTTGTTGTAGGGGAACGTAGTAAATTTCAAAACAATTCCTACGCCAAACAAGGATCTATCTATGGAGAAACCAGCAACGAGTGATGTGGTAGAGCATCTTCATACCTTTGAAGATCGCTAAGAGGAAGCATTACTAGAATGCAGTCAATGGAGTCATACTCGTAGCGATTCAGATAGCGGTCGGTTCCGATCTATGTTCTGAATCACGACACCTCCGCGTTCAACACACGTATAGCCCGGTGACATATCCCATGCCTTGATCCAGCAAGGAGGAGAGAGAGGTTGAGGGAGAGCTCTGGCAGCATGATGGCGTGGTGGCGGTGGAGCTACGAGGTATTCCAACAGGGCTTCGCCAAGAACCGCGGAAGAGGAGGAATAGGAGGAGCAGGGCTGCGCCAAGAGAGAGAGAGAGATATTTATGTGTCTCAAACAGCCCCAAAACCACCGATATATATAGGAGGAGAGGCAGGGGGTTCCCACCCTTAGGGTTCCCACCCCCAAGGGTGCGGTAGCCCTAGATGGGGCAGGGAGGGCGGCGCCCAAAGGGTGGAGAGGAGGGGCGTGCCCTAGGTGGGCCTTGGGCCTCCTCTAAGCCTAGGGTTTGCCCCCTCCCACTCTCCTTGCGCCTTTGGCTGAGAGGGGAGGGCGCACCAGCCCACTCTCGGCTGGTTCCCTTTCTCCTTTTGGCCCATAAAAGCATTTGGGGCTGGTGGCCCTCCCGGTGGACCCCCGGGACCCTTCCGGTGGTCCGGGTACGTTACCGGTGACGCCCGAAACATTTCTAGTGTCCAAATCCCCTCATCTTATATATCAATCTTTACCTCTGGACCATTCCGGAGCTCCTCATGACGTCCGGGATCTCATTCGGGACTCGGAACAACCTTCGGTAACCACATACACTATTTCCCTATAACCCTGGCGTCATCAAACCTTAAGTGTGTAGTCCCTACGGGTTCGAGAGACATGCAGACATGACCGAGACATCTCTCCGACCAATAACCAACAGTAGGGTCTGGATATCCATGTTGGTTCCCACATGTTCCATGATGATCTCATCGGATGAACCATGATGTTAAGGATTCAATCAATCTCGTATTCAATTCCCTTTGTCTATCGGTATGATACTTGCCCGAGATCCGATCGTCGGTATCCCTATACCTTGTTCAATCTCGTTACTGGCAAGTCTCTTTACTCGTTCCATATCACATCATCCCATGGCTAACTCCTTAGTCACATAGAGCTCATTATGATGGTCTTCTACCGAGTGGTCCCAGAGATACCTCTCCGTCACACGGAATGAAAAATCTCGGTCTCGATTCGTACCAACCCAACAGACACTTTCGGAGATACCCGTAGTGCACCTTTATAGTCACCCAGTTACGGTGTGACGTTTGATACACCCAAAGCACTCCTATGGTATCCGGTAGTTCCACAATCTCATGGTCTAAGGAAAAGATACTTGACATTACAAAAGCTTTAGCATACGAACAACATGATCTAGTGCTATGCTTAGGATTGGGTCTTGTCCATCACATCATTCTCTAATGATGTTATCCCATTATCAATGACATCCAATGTCCATGATCAGGAAACCACGATCATCCATTGATCAACGAGCTAGCCAACTAGAGGCTCACTAGGGACACATTGTGATCTATATATTCACACATGTATTACGGTTTCCGATTAATACAATTATAGCATGAATAATAGACAATTATCATGAACTAGGAAATATAATAATAACCAATTTATTATTGCCTCTAGGGCATATTTCCAACAGTTGTCACCACCAAATCTCTCCCTCCCTATGCAGCGGTGTAAACCCTATTCTCCCCGTTGTAATCTCTACTTAAACATGGTGATTAATGATATATATTATTATACAATGATGTGTGGCTATCCTATGATGTTTGAGTAGATCTCTTCTGTCCTACAGGTTAATTGTGGTATGATGTTATTGATATGAGTTTTATGTGGATATGGTGCTATCCTAAGGTGCCTTCCGTGAGGCGCACACTTGAAGGATTCACGCTGGAGGTTTTGCAATATGTTTATGATTCTCTTATAGTGGATGGCTAGAGTGAAAGAAGCTTACACCCGAGTAAGGGAGTTGTTTGCGTATGGGAGTAAAGAATATTCAATGTTTAATCCTATGGTTGGGTTTACCTTAATGATTTGTAGTAGTTGCGGATGCTTCCTGGAGGTCCAATCATAAGTGCATATGATCCAAGTACGGAAAGTGTGTTAGGGTATGTCTCTCCCTTATTGCATATGATAAGTATCTATCATATTATATTAAATTGCCTATGGACAATCTTTCTCTTGAGTCACACAAAAATATTTCTACTGAATAACTAACTAAATTAATACTTATATAAAATATACCTAACTTTTATTTTTGTGTAGTTTATTACCTTGTAGAACTATCTATTACATCTACTAAGTACTTCTAGTTTCCTTCCCGCAAATTAGTTTCATACTTGTTCTAGGTAAAGTAAGCGTTAGCATGTCTAGAGTTATATCGGTGGTCTATAGAACTTGAGAGAATATTAATTTCCCCTATAGATCCTCGTTGGGTTTGACACTATGATCGAAAAAGGCTACAAAAGATCCCCTGCACTTGTGGGTTATCAAGACCTTTTTCTGGCGACATTGCTGGGGAGAAATAGCGTAGCGGTTGATATTCTCATGTGTTCTTGCTTGCTTTATCATTAAGTAATTTTTTTGTTCTTAGTTGTTTTCTATCTTTAAATATGGGTAGGAAATGCAAAATACCAAAAAAATAGATGTACTTGCTAACCTAGTGGTTGAGGAACCACCCAAAATGTATCGTTCTATTGAAGCTTATTACTCAGATCATCTTCGATCCCTTCTTTCTCGTGCTGAAAACCCAACTAGCTTAGTTGAGGGAAAATCATTAAATGAGCACGCTTATTATGTGCGACACCTCTTATATCAAAAGGGGAAACTCTTCTGGCATCAAATTAATACTTTCTGTTGTTATCCTTGGAATTTATGTGAAATATATTATTTTACTTGTTCTTTTGGAAACTAAAAAACACCATCCTTACCAATGTGTGTTTAATGTTAATAAATTATTATCTTCTATGCCAAGGAGGCCTATTGCTATTTCGATGTTCAACAAATTGAAGAGATTGTTGCTTTTAAGGGTGCTTATGAAATTGCTTCTTTGATTGATAAGTGTGGTGCTACTCTTTACAAATCTAAACTTTTTGTCGTACTTCAGTTTTTCTATGAGAACTATGCTTCTAATGATTATGTTAAAGATCTTATTGAAAGAATGGTTGCTGCCTTGGAAAATACTAATATTTTGCACGAATCTATGGAAGAAGAAAATGCGGAAACCGTGAGCTCATTGCATGAACAACACGAGGAGGAGTACGAAGAAAAAAATGAGGAAGAACAGATTAGCTACCCGTGTCCACCTTCTAATGAGAGTAACTCTTCAACTCATACATTTTTTAATTTCCCTTCGCGCATACCGAAGAATGAATGATGTGATCCCTTGGATTCATTGGAAATATCCCTTTTTGAGGAATTTGATGGTTGCTACGATTGTGGCCACGATGCCAATATGAATTATGCTTATGGAGATGAACTTGCTATAGTTCCTTATGTTAAGCATGAAACTGTTGGTATTGCACCCACATACGATAGTCGTATTATCTTTTTGAATTCTCCAAACTACACCATATTGGGGAAGTTTGCAATTATAAAGGATTGTATTAATGGGTTGTGTTTTACCACTACACATGATCATTTTGGTGAATATAATATGCATGTGCTTTCTGCTCCTACTTGTAATTATCATAAGAGAGGAACCAAATCTTCACCTCTCTATGTTTCGAATACGATAAAATTGCAAGAAACAACCTATGCTATGTATTGGCATTTACTTTGTGTGAATGAATTGTTCTTTTATGACATGCCAATGCATAGGAAGATATTTAGATTTTGTTTATACATGATATATATCACTTTGTCCTCAGTGTTAAATTATAAATCATTGTTAATTAAAATTGGCTTTGATATACCTTGGGATCCGGGTGGATCAATTACGTGAGCACTATATGCCTAGTTTAATGGCTTTAAAGAAAGTGATGCGAGGGAGACATCCCGGAAGTTCTAGAGAGTCATTTATTTCTATTGTGTGCTTTTTAAATAATTAAAAAACAAAAAATAAAGTGGGGAACCTCAAACCTTTTCAAAAATAAAGGTGAAAGTGAGAAAGATGAGCACCGTTGAAATGGGGGCTAGCCTTGAAGTTTATTCAAGCCCATGTAAACTTTGTGAATCTTGCTTACAGAAACTTATCAACAAAATAATTATCCCCTTGTATAAATCCTTTGTATTGTAAAATTAATGTGCCAAGTAAAGCTTTTCGGATGATTTGGATGATAGTAGATTTGATCTTGTGCAAAAACAGAAACTTTGGCGTCCACTGCATAATTTTGGTGATTTTACTGGAATGTCTTTTTGATCTGCACTTTTACACAGAATTAATATACAAATTCCCTATATCCTAATAATGTTTACGAATTGTTTGAGTTACAGAAGTTTGGTATTTGTGCTAATCATTACAAAATGTTCTGTTTTAGACAAATTTTGTTTTTTGCTTGCATAATTTGCTTGTTTTGATGATGCTATGGATTGTCTCAGAGGGTATAAGCCATGGAGAAGTTAGAATATGGTACCTTATGCAATCATTAAATATTAATCAACTTATAACAGTATCCAAAGTTTATGGTTTTCCTATTATACTAACGGGTCTCATGAGATTTCTGGTCAGTTTTGTGTGATTGGAGTTTTCAAGTTTTGGGTGAGATATCGATATGCGGAGAATAAGGAGAAGAAGGAACCTAATATTGGGGATGCCCAAGTCACCCCCAAGTTAGTATCCAAGGAATACTCAAGCGTCTAAGCTTGGGGATGCCCCGGAGGGCATCCCATGTTTCGTCTTCAACACTATAAGTATATCTTCCTCGGAGATATATTTTTATTCATCACATAACATGTGCTTTACTTGGAGTGTCATTTTTTTACTATTCTCTGTTAGATTTTCTTCATAATCTTGATTTTTTTTTTAAATCCGAGAATTGCCTTTAGAATGCTTGAATTGCATGTGTGAGGTGTGTTGTACAAAAACAGAAACTTTTTCTGTAGTATTTGAATTATCATATTTTACTCGAACGTGGAAAGTTTCTGAAACTTTTATACAGTACTTTCATACAAATTATTTAGCTTGTCCTAATTTTTCAGAATTTTCTAAGTTACAGAAGTATACATTTCATCTACATCTTTACAGATTGTCCTATTTTTCACATATTGCTGTTATAGTTGCTTTGTGTGCTTATATTTTAATTATTGTTGAGCCCCATTGACTTGGGAGCCATAGAAGTGTGATAGCATAAAGTGGATAATTCTAGATTATAATGTAACATCCCAAATTTTGGAATGTTAATAAAATTATTAGATTGATTGTTTGTTTGTTTGAGTGATTGAAACTTGAGTGAAATTTGAAACTTTTCAAAAACTTTTGAATGAGAGGGAATAAAATGACTTTCCCCTTTTCTGGTGAATTCAAATTCACCCATTTAAAATCAATGAGAGAACATGACATGACTTCTTCAACTATAAAAAATTTGAATCATGGTGGCGTTTGAAGTCCTTTCGATTTTTTTTCCTTTGTATTCTTGTTTTCGTCTTCTCTCACGGAATGTCGGGATTATTATCTTGCCAAGCAAGAAGGAGTGGAGGAACATGACCCTCCAAACCAGGGGTATTTATTTGAAGTTTTTGGACCATAAAACCCCAGGTTTTATTTGAAAAAAATATTTGCAAAAAGAAAATAAAGCATTTTGGGATTTTCTAGAAAAACAAAAAAAATAAGTATTTATTTTGGCCGTGGAAAAATGTCCATCATTTAGATTTTATTTTTCTGATAATTTTAGTATATAGAAACTCTATATTCCGAATTTATTTGATTTCCCTTTTATCGTTTACCTTCTAGTTTTTGAAAATAGGAAAGAAATCGAAATTAATTGGAAAGTTTGCACTGGCCCATTAAAGCCTTTCCAAATCTGGCCCAACAGGACCTTCTTCTTCCTCATGTACCCCCTCCTCTGAGGAACTCCCATATCCATGGTGAGAGGAACTTCCAACTTCCCGATCTCCCTCTCCCTTCCATCCCGGCGCCTCCCGAGCCCCTGTATTTAAAGCCACGCCTCTCCTCGTTCCATTTTCCCCATCACCTCGCCTTCTCCCTGCCCGTAGCCATGGCGCCACCATCCTCATCTTCCTGTCAAGAACGGAGTACAGTAGCTCTCGTGGCGCTTCCCCATCGCCCCTGCCGAGCCTCTCCAGCGCCCCCACCCCTGCCGTGCTACCCCACGCCTCCACCCCACCCTCGTCGCCCCCTCCCCCCTGCCGGCCAGCAACACCTCGCGCCATTCTTCCTGTCGCTGGACAGGAGCACTGCCAGGAGCGAGCAGGACCCCTGACACCCCCTCCCCACCCCAGGACGCCCCGAGGCCTTCCCCACAGCGTCGGCCCTCCTCCAACGATTCCCCACCCCACCGGCGACCTCCCCACCTTGCCGAAGCAGCCAACTCGCCGGAGTTCTTCCTCTCTATCAGCCACGGTGAGCTTCATAGAAATTCCGTCACATTTTTTTCACAAAAAGAGCAAACTTATAAAATCCATATCTATTAGTCTATAACTCCGAATTAGGTGATTCTATTTGCGTTGGATCACAATTTTCTTGTAGTTTCCGAAAACATATTATTTTCCTATGTTTGAAATTTCAAAATCTGTATTAGATCAGATTTGTTTTAAATCTTGTTTTTCTTATTCTGGGTGTTTAAAATAGATTTTAATTTAATTCTTTTTGCTGCTGTTTACTAGAGATCATATCTTTCAATAGTTTAAGTTTCAGTTTTTTTTTAATATTTTTACTTGGGGTTTTTAACAAAACAGATTCTGTTTTAGTTATTTTAGGATTATAGCTATTTCTTTTTCTATATTTGTTTTTAAATTAGTTTCTTTTATAATTGAGAAAGTTTATATTTTGTTTTCTGTTAGATAACAGTAGGTTTTCAACAAAAACAAAATTTTATTTTTATTTGTTATCATGAAATCAATTCTAGTTCTCTAATAACTTGCAATTGATTTCCCTACTAGATTAACTCCCATTTGAAAATACTTTCAAATAGTTTTATGAAAAATACTTTATTTTATCTTAGTTGAAATTATATTTTATTCTCTGTTATTTTATTATTTTAGTGTTTTATTTTCAGTTAGAACAAAAACTATTTAGTGTTTGATGTAGTAGAAGACTCCCTAGTTTTCTTTGAAGTTTCCTTTGGATTCTTATTCGATCTTTCTTATTGTTTTGATTGCATCAACTTTTATTGTTGTTTTCTATTTGATTGATAGTGTGAGTGCTTATGTGAATACTATGTTTGCTTATATAGATTTCATCAGAGAGTGACGAATAGTTCTATCAAGTTATTTCTCGAGAACGATAATTCTTCTTCGTCAACCTCACTAGGCAAGTCACGTTGATCATATTATTACCTTTGTTTTATATGCATTGTAGTTCTACCTTTCTTCACCCAATTGCATGCAAAGTAGGTACCTGGAAATTTTGGATCTTGATGTAGTATCATGTGGTAGGCACCCACCCCCTTGTTACTCTGGCCGGGACGTTGTTATGTTATGCTCCTAGTAGACGGGGTTTTGGTGGAGTGTTTACCATGAGTGTTGTGAGACCTCAGAACGAAATATACCTTTGGGTGAAGGATGGTTTAGATGGGCTCCCTGGAGAAACCAATGGAAGACCTGGGATGCATGGGGAAGCGCCATGACATCTTGCGGAAAGCTTCACCCAGGCTCAAAGAGACGGACGGGTATTTTCAAGAACCAAGGCTTACCTGCACAGCCACAAGTCATTATGGGCTCTGGCTTGGTTGGACAACGTGGCGACTCTGGACAGACGATGCTAGCAGATGTAGAAGAACGGTAGGATTGGATGGGCACCGACAGGGGATCAGAGGGACCCGTTGAAAGACCATGTTTTGATCATCCGGTCTTCAAACACCCTGAAGTGCGAGGACATACACGGAGGCGATCAAATCTTGTGGGGAACGTGTGCAAAACTCTGCAGAGTACTCAAACCTAATCGATTAGCCGTGTCCATGGTCATGGACAACTTGAGCCGAAGGAACTGAAATTATCAGGAATTCTCAACACCATTATATAAACTTGATGTGGGTAATATTGATAACTTGGGTATGAGAACTGGTTGGCGGAACCATCTCATTAACAACCAACTACGTAGTAATATTTCGCTTTTAGCCCTTATTTTGTTGTAGGAGAAAACTTTGCTTTCCGCTAAAAACTTACAGCCCCACCTGCCATATATGCATATAGTATAGATGATATTTTTTACCCTCTCTTTTGTGACTTGCTGGCATATTCAATATGCTGACCTACACGTCTGCAACGTCTTATGTTGCGAATACTTTCTTCGACGAGTAAGAGTACGATTCAGGGTTACGGTCTGCACTCAACTTGCCGTTGGTGTTTATTGGGACTCCACTCCCTTGACTGTTTCCGCTGAGATTTTAAGGTATATATCAGTTGTACGTTATTACATGTGATTGCACTTTGATATATACATTGATGTACTGTGTGTGCCAGCATACTGATCCAGGGATGGCACAGATACACAGAGGCTTGACTCGTTTTGAGTCGGGTCGCTACATATAATTGTGCAATAATGTTATGGCAGGACATTGAAAGTGCGTTATATCGCTAGAGGGGGGTGAAAAGGCGATTTTTAGAATTCCATCGCTGAGGAAAATCCTTTTGAGGAAACTCCTCACTGATGAATAACGTGCAGAGGAAATAGTGCAGGATCAAAGGTGCAACGATTACAACAGCAGTTTGCTTGATGAGGATTATGAGAATCGGTTTGCACAGTATGCAGGCACAGAATAAGCAGGTGAAGATTAACTGGTATGAAGAATTTGAGGTTGAGTAAATTCATAGAAAGTCTTTAGCAAATTCTTCAAACAATGACAATGAAAGTATTCAACATATAATATTGAGGAATTGAAAGAGTTGAAGAAATATAACCCGTATCATGATGAAGACAGTTGTTGATGACCCAGTTCCAACTGTTGTGACAGTCGTACGTCTGGTTTGGAGCGGCTTGGTATTGAAACCAAAGGACACACAGTCCCTACCGTATTATCCTTGAGCTAAGGACACAAATTCCTCGCCCAACACTCGTGGTAAGTCTTCAGGGTAGACTTTCAAACCCTCACAAACTCGGTCACCCGACGATCCACAATTGATTGCTGGATTGCTCTAGACCATGGCGCCTAACCGTCTGGAAGATGCACAATCCTCAAAGGTAAAAGGCTTAAGTTCCAAAGAGGAACAAATTCTTCAGTGATGCTCAATCACTTGGTTTTAGGTTTGTGGTTTGGTGTTTGGGGTATTTCCTCACTGATGATTTACTCTCAAAGACTCCGAGCAATTTGGATTGCTCTAAATGACAAGTGTTAGTTTCTCGCGGAGCAGCCAACCAGCTAACGGTTGTGGGGGCGGCTATTTATAGCATGGGAGCATCCCGACATGATTTGACATAAATGCCCTTAAATATTATGACCGTTGGTGTGGATAAGATCGGTGAGGTGGTGCGAATCGCGGTAACGGTCGGGACCCTCAACTATGAGAGTCCTCATGTCTCTCATATTCCTCACTTGAGGCTTTTGTAGGATTAGGCTTGGGTTGAGCATCATGAGGAAATTAATTCCGTAGTATTACCTCGACCCCCTTTAGCAGTATGGTGTTCCTATGACTCAAGAGTGAAGAAAATGAAATAGAAAGAATAAATATTCATGCTTCAAAGTCTTCTGATTGATTTTCTTCAGGACACACCGAATTCCTCATCTTCAATATCTTCATGAGGAATATCAATTTCATCGCAATTTCTTCACGATCAAAATCTTCAGCATAAGACCAATTTCTTCAGCCGAAGATATACATTTTTAGGGGTCGATATTCATTGTATAACTCAAACTCCTCAGCGACTTATAGAGCCTCTGTACACTTATAAACACATTAGTTACTTAACCTATAAGTCTTCAAACAACCAAAATCACTAAGGACACTAGATGCACTTACAGACATGCTGAGATTTGATGATTATGTACTAACATTTCTAATATAAATTATGTCAAGTTTTGTGTGGATGAAGTGTTCGAAGAGAGAGGAGGTATCAATATGAGAAAAAATAGGAGAGATAAAAGTTAAATATCAGGGATTCCCAAGGCACCCCAAGTAAATATTCAAGGATACTCAAGTGTCTAAGCTTGGGGATGCCCCAAAAGGCATCCCATCTTTCTTCTTCAACAATTATCGGTATGTCCCAGTTTTTCTTTTGTTCACATGATATGCATAAATTCTTGGAGCGTCATGTGACTTTTATTTTACTTTTAGCTATGCACCATGATGGAATGGGAAAGTCCATATTTGATTTAAAGAATGCTTCATGTGCTTCACTTATATCATTTGAAGTTGGATGAATGTTTCTCTACATATAGAAAACCGTTATTTGTAGAATGCTCTTTTGCTTCACTCTTATGTATTAGAGCATGGTATTTTGTATAAAGATTAAACTCTCATGCTTCACTTATACCTATTTAGAGAGTCAACGGGAATTGGTCATTTACATGGTTAGTCATAAAGTCCTACATAAAACTTGTAGATCACTGAATATGATATGTTTAATCCCCTACAATAGTTTTGTGACATTAAGGTAGTAATATGTGGGTGCACTAGTGGATGATTGTCGATTAGTAAGAATATTGATGTTAAGGTTTGTGATTCCCGAAGCATGCATGTATAGTCTCTAGTTATGCGATGAAGTTGGAGCATAATTTATCCTTGATTGAAATCCTTTGTGCTGTTATAATCGGAGTCGGGAGATGGTTAACTCATTCCAACCTTCTACCTCGGAGCATGCGAGTATTATTTTTCTTCAAGAGAGCTAATAAAACCTTGCAATAAGTATATGAGTTATTTATGACTAATGTGAAACCATGGATATACGCACTCTCACCACCTCATATTTGCTAGCCTCTTCGGTACCGTGCGGTGCCCATTCTCACTTCGAGGACCGATGGAACTTTCGTCGGTGCATCCAAACCCCGTGAGATGATACGCTCTATCGCACATAAGCCTCATTATATCTTCCTCAAAACAGCCACCATACCTACTTATCATTGCATTTCCATAGCCATTCCAAGATATATTGCCATGCAACTTACACCATCACTTCATACGACTTGTACTTCTATTGGTATATTGCTTTGCATGATCGTGATATAGCTAGCATGATATTTACATGGCTTGTCCATTTTTTGATATGTTTTGCTACGCTAGATCATTACACATAATGGTACACTTCTAGAGGCATTCATATAGAGTCATATCATCATATCAGTTTTTCATATTGAGTTGTAAGTAAATAAAAGTATGATGGTCATCATTATTAGATAATTGTCCAAGTAAGGAAAGGATAATGGAGACTATGGTTCCCCCACAAGTCGGGATGAGACTCCGGACGAAAAATGAAAAATGGGGGAGGCCAAATGAGCCCACCACAAAAAAGATGGGGGAGGCGAAAAAATATAAAAAGTTCCATCATGAAAAAATGAGAGAAAAGGAGATAATGGACATTGACAAAACAAGAGACTCTCTATATGAAGAGTCACTTGTTTTGTCACTTCCATATGCTAGTGGTGATTTTTCATTATAGAACTTGGCTTGTATATTCCGATGATGAGCTTCCTCAAATGCCTGAGGTCTTCACGAGCAAGAAAGTTGGATGCACAACCACTTAGCTTCAGTTGAGCATTCATACACTTATAGCTCTAGTGCATATGTTGCATGGCAATCCCTACTCCTCGCTTTGATATCTATTGGTGGGCATCTCCATATCCCATTGATATGCCTAGTTGATGCGAGATTTTCTTATCCACTTTACCCTTTGAAACTGATGACCCACAAGTATATGGGGTCAATTGTAGCCTTTTCGGTAAGTAAGAGTGTCGAACCCAATGAGGAGTAGAAGGAAATGACAAGTGGTTTTCAGCAAGGTAATGTCTGCAAGTGCTAAAGTTGTAAGTAGCAGAGTAGTTTGATAGCAAGATAATCTGTAACGAGCAAGTAATGATAGTAGTAAGAAAAGTGCAACAAAGTAGTGATACGTCCCAAAAGTATCTATAATTTCGGCTTGCTCCATGCAAGTCTTGGATGATTTGCTATGTGTTTTGTACACTTTCATACCTTTTTCAACATACTTGGACTAACCTACTAACTCGGTGCACCTAGTGTCAGTTTATGTCTGCTGATGTTTGTGAATTGCAGGTTTATACTCATATTTACAGTGCCCAAAAAATTCCACAAAAAATATTAAAAAAATCAGTGTTCCAGAAGACTCCAGACGGCCGAAGGAGGGCCAGAGGGGGTCCACCAGGCCTCCAGGCGCCCTGGTGGCGCGACCTGCCCCTTGGTCGTGCGAGGAGGCCGCCTGGGTGGGGCCCACCCCCTCTGGTGCCCTACCTTGGCTCCTATTTTTACCCCCGTGGAGGAAATCCCGAGGCCGGAACCCTTTTCTCCGAAAGCAATTCTGATATTCGCTTCCATTGCCAACAAGTTTCCGGGGACTAGAATTCTTGTGCTGGCACCCTGCCGGGACGGGGAAGTGCCCCCAGATTCATCTCCATCGATGTTGCTTCCTCCCTCCATGAAGCGGGAGTAGTTCCTCCTCGGGGCTGAGGTCTGATCCCATGATGTTTCCCCTTCTTCTATGTATTGGATTGATGTACTCATTTGATATTATCTAGTATAATCCCCGAGACCATGGTACAGCGGTCTATTGGACATGCATTAGAAGAATATTTTCATGAGTGATTTCCTATTTTGTGAATTGATTGAAGATTGAGAGTCTCTTGGTGCTTGTCTTTGACTATCCTTGAGATACGCTGTGGTGATTGTGGTACTCTGTTTGGATGGCCGCGGTGACATTGGGAAATCTATAGATGAGAACTACGAACTCTGAGGTGTGCTTTTGTAGCCCTACATAATTCTCGTCCTCTCTTGATCACAAAGGAATGACCTCCGAGTACGTCACCCTTACATGTTTTAGTGGAAATATCATGTGATTAGACTATGTTAATTTTGTTGGGAGTTTCTGCTAGTGAAAGTATGAAGCCTATGCCTTGTTTCTCACCATTGTTACACAGTTTATGCTCACTTTTGTCACTTTCTACCTTGCTCTAATTTTTATTATAGATTTATATTACCTTGCTTGTCCACACCTATCACCCATATTTTACCATCTCTTCGCTGAACTAGTGCACCTATACAATTTACCATTGTATTAGGTGTGTTGGGGACACAAGAGACTTCTTGTTTCTTAATTGCAGGGTTGCTTGAGAGAGACCATCTTCAACCTCTACTTCCCTGAGTTCGATAAACCTTAGGTCATCCACTTGAGGGAAATTGTTGTTGTCCTACAAACCTCTGCACTTGGAGGCCCAACATAGTCTACAAGAATAGAAGCGTGCATATACATCAAGCTATTTCTGGCGTCGTTGCCGGGGAAGTGAGTGCTTGAAGGTATATCTTTAGAACTTGCAATTAAATTTTTTTTGTTTCTTGTTTTTATTTCACTAGTTATGCTTAATGGAAAACAACAACAATATGAGAGAGCTTTATAAACTTTATCTTGAACAAGGACATGAAATGTTTGAGGAGAAAATTAAAAAACCTATGGAACTTCATTATTTGCATAACAATTATGATGGTGGCAATGTTATTAGTATTCTTTCTTTGAATATCAATATTGCTAACGACATGGAAAGCTCTAAGCTTGGGGATGACAGGTTTGATGAACATGATATTTTTAGTCCCCCAACTTTTGAGGAGAAAATTTGCGTTGATGATACTATGCTTCCTAAATATGATGATTACCATGATAATAATGATTGCTTTACTCTCACTATTCCTAATAAGAAAGATTTTGCTTATAAGAAGAGTAATGATACTTTTATGCTTTTGGATCATGGAAATAATGCCTTATGTGATAGTTATATTGTTGAGTTCATCCATGATGCCACTAAAATTTATAATGATAGGGGGAGACATGGTTCTAAATATCTAAAAAATAATAAGTTTCCCCTCTTTATGTCGAAGGTTTTGAAGCTGCACTTGTTTTGCCTTCCTATGCTTATTGCTTTGTGCTTCAATGAATTATTCTATTGCAATATTCCTCTGCATAGGACGCATGTTAGACTTAAATGTGTTTGGTATTTGCTTCCTTATGCTCTCTTTTGTTCTACAACTCTTACTCCTACGAGAGTATCATTAAAATCTTAAGCCTATCTTTATGGCTATAAAGGAAGAGCTCTAGGGAGACAACCCTTGTTATCTTTACTTTGAGTTTTTACTTTCAGTTTTTAGTGGTCTTGATGTGTGTTACTACTATAGCAACAACATTGTATCTTTATTTTTAAGCTTTGTGCCAAGTTTTAGCCTTCGATTGAAAGAAAGTTCAAAAGTTGTGACATGTTGTCCAGAAACCGATTATGTGTGCTTGACGGAAATATTCACCACAAATCACCAGATCATCTTTTTTATCTGAAATTCTTTTGGCAGTATGCCCTATACAATTGGCTTTCTGGCGTTTGTTCTGAGTTTTTTGATTGGAGTTGCAGAAGTGCGCTCAAAAAATTATTTACTACCTGCTGGTCTGTTTTTCACAGGTACTGGCACATTTTGCGTTTTCATCGTTTTGCAAATCTTAAGCTTGTTTTTATTTGCAAAAACATTTTGGAAATCTTGAGAAACAGTAGATCTTCATGAAAATTTTCATTTCCAGTGGATAAAAAATATTTTAGTATGGGTACTAACCACTCTAATCAGCTTATGATGAGTTTTGTATCAAGGGAGTTTTCAAGTATGTGATGGAAGATGATGAAAGAAGATCCAAAACTGTCAAACGCTCAAGCTTGGGATGCCCCCTTGCACCCCCCCCCCCCCAAGAAATATCCAAGGAGACTCAAGTATATAAGCTTGGGGATGCCCCCGTGCATCCCTTTCTCCATCAACAATCATCAGTTTGTCCTTCATGTTATATTTTTATCACTTCATATGTTATGTGTTATGCTTGGAGCGTCCTGCTCTTTACTTTTTAGTTTGTTTCAGTTTCGCTATATGTTCATAACAAGTTGGACCCTATCTTTCTTTATTTGGGGGAGAAACACGCTCCACTCCACCATAGAACACAACGTAGGTTTTCATGCTTATCTTTTTGTGTGTTCTTTATCTTTTCATAGCTGATGTCATGCTTAGCTCTTAGTTTTCACGCTTTATCCTTTTAAGATATTTTATTTAGATGCTTTTGGAACTCTCTTGAGTTATCATGCTTATCTTGTTTAGAGAGTTGGCTTGTTGCACTGAGTTGTGTGCCTTGCATGAGTAGGTAGTTGAGGTTGCTATTTAAGTATAGAAGTAACTTGCAATAGTTTTGAGGTATTGATTTGAGTAATGTTTGGACTTTTGGTGTCAAGAGCTTGAGCCTATTAGTGATAGGTGTCGTATTTTTGGAAATATGTGTGTATTTTGAAAAACCAAAAAGTTAGTTGAGAACTCTAGCTACTAGATGGATCGCTAACCTCTGGAGGGGTTGGAATATATAGAGTACCCTCACGTTATCATGGCTCGAGGATGCGCAAGGATAACCAAACCCCCAAACACTCCTCCTTAGGGTACTTGTCTCTTTATGAATCTCCTGACTAGAGAGAGAGTTACCGATAATAAGTGCATGATTTCTTTGGACTAAAGCGAGTATTCGATTGTTGGCACCTCCACCATCCATATTTTGCTAGCCTCTTCGGTACCGTGCATTGCCCTTTCTCATCTTGAGAGTTGGTGCATACTTCGCCGATGTATCCAAACCCTTGGCATGATACGCTCTGTCTTCATAAGCCTCATTATATCCTTCCTCAAAACAGCCACCATACCTACCTATTAAGGCATTTCCATAGCCTTTCTGAGATACATTGCCATGCAACATCTACCATCTCATGACTTGATCTTCATGTCATACATGCTTTTGCTTGATCGAGGAGCCACATGCTAGTTGGGCCTTACCCTTATTATTTGTGGGGACCCCGACTAGCAAGTCGAGTTCTCCGTGCCTAGTGACCCCAAGGATCAATGTTCACTGAACACAGATACTGAATAATAGAGTCTTACATCCAAGTACCGAAATTATTACATCAAACGACCAGAACGTCAGGTTCAAGAGCGAGGCCTAAAGCAAAATTAAACAGATACATCGAGTAGCAGAAACTCGTAAGGGCTAAGCGGTGCCCATGCCATCAAGCCTACACCAACAGGCATTCTGACTTGGAAGCGTCCTAGATCGCAGGTTTGTCTCCGACGGCGTACTCATCGCCAAACTCCGGTCCTTCCATGTCTGGTCAATAATATAACCAGTGGCAAGCCAATGAGTACTTTGAATGTACTCGCAAACAGCCCATGATATGAACATTTATAGCAAAGAATAACAGTAATTATGTATCTTTGGTGGAATGCAATTTGGTGGAATGATCAGGTATATGCAACAAGTTAAAGAACTACTCTTGAAGATCAGGTTACACATATCAACACATCTGCTAAGGGTTGAACCATCCGGGTTCACCCTATATGCCAAGTCATCGGACATGTCATAACCTCAATGTATTAATGAGGGCTAAACCATCTGGGTTTACCCTATATGCCAAGTCACCGAACTTGGTCATATCATTGTGATGATTATAACAACACCTTTTTAACACCACACACACACACTTAGTTTATGCGGAAACGCTGGACGTAGTTTAAGCAGCACCACCCAACTTTCCTTAACCGTGGACACGGCTATTCGAATAGTTTACACTCTGCACAGGTAGTACGCTAGACCCACGAGAAATGGGAAACTTCCATGTCATCCACGACTCGCGGTATATCACATATACCCGAGGTAAGTACCCGATCATCATCTTTCCCCTGACGATACTAGACAAAGAGGTCCACTCGATTGGTACCCAGCCCACATGTTGTACGTCTTATGAGCACCGACTCTGGATAGTATCAACCATGCGGGGACCAACGGTGTTCCTGGAACTCATAATAATGGCATAGTCGTCCTACAAGGCACGACCCCATCACGAGAGTGACACCGATCACTCCCACCACTAGTAATGTTGCTCTTTGCTAGTACCTACCAGAGTAATCAACAAAGCCCCGTCCCATAAAGGGGTATCATGGTCGTATTGGTAAGGTTGGGACGGTCGACACATCATAAATCTAATCCCATTTCCGAAACCATACTCACACAAAAACACCGGTGCATCACTTCACCAAAAGTGATCACCAACTCATCATCTACCTCGGGCATTACTGGCACCCGACGGGGTTTTCATAAACTCTTTATTTAACTCATCATCATGCTTGTGATAATATGCTCTATCTTTACTTGTCAACATGGTAATAACATGACCCTCAAGGGGTAGGGTCAAGCTCAGTGAATGATCTTACTCTACTAGTCAGCATGACAATAGCATGATCCTAATAGATGTTAGGGTCAAGCTCATCATGCTTGTGCTCCGAGGAGCCATATGAATAACATTACTATCATGCAAGTGCTTCGAAGAAGCCTTCGGTACCATCACCACAATGATGAACCGGCATCGTGATCACATGCAACGGGAAAATACCAACTATACTAGCATGCAACAATGTTTGTGCTCAAGTCATGGTCAAAGGGTTGCTTGCCTTGGTCAGCTAGGTATCCAGGGTCTTCGAGGTCTT
Organism: Hordeum vulgare subsp. vulgare; assembly: GCF_904849725.1. Lineage (NCBI taxonomy): Eukaryota > Viridiplantae > Streptophyta > Magnoliopsida > Poales > Poaceae > Hordeum > Hordeum vulgare. The sequence goes on along the minus strand of NC_058523.1, from coordinate 402,489,730 downwards.
CCGCTCCGGATCCTCCGTCACTCGGTAACTCTACCATCAAAAAAGGAATAAATAAATAATAGCTCACACCAAAACAGATCACAAGGTGCTTTTAAAAATGTTGCAAAGCTTGAATAAATTCAGTTTATTATTTTGGAAAATGTTTTCTAGGGTTTTTATTAGCTAAGCATATTTATTTAAAAGCAAACAGTATCAAACAAATGCTTTTAATATCATTTTATTATACCAAAACAGTTTCTCTTTTTGATAAATGTCAAACTCTACAGAATCAATTACTACACATTTTTAGAAAATTACTGGTGGAAGAATCATATTTTTCTACTGGCTAAATATTTTTACAAAAATCATTTAAGTTCTAGGTTAAAATTAAAAGAAAAAGGCAAGGGGGTAAGATCCAGCCGGCCCAGCGAGCAGGCCTGGCCACCAGGCGCGCGCGGGCCGGGTTCAAACCTGACCTGCGGGCCCCTGGGGTCAGTGTCAGCGGCTGCGCGCGCTGGCTACCCCAGGACACCGACAGGTGGGCTCCACCTGTCGGGTCCTGCTCCAACCTTCAGCCAGAGAGGTGGACACGGACGCCGGCGAGGCTACCGTTGTCCTCAGGCCAATCTAGGAGCAGGAATGGGTCCCTCGTTCCTCCGCCTACCTGCTCGTGGCGGGACGTCACCGGAGGTGGTCTGGGTCGCCGGCGACGAGGTGATCATGGCGGAAGGGTTTCAGGTTGGCGTCGAACTAGTGGCTAGGGGCACGGATTCGCTCGGGAAAGTTGGGGGAAGTGATCCTGGCGTCAAGGGGAATACAATCGGAGGTTGGGCAGCGCAGGGGCCGGCGTGTAGCCGGAGATCGACCAAAACTTCGAGGCGGAGGGGCCTCGGTCGATCTCGAGCACCGGGGCTCTGCGAGCTCAATTGGGCGGCTAGGGGGAGTCTACTGGTTGTGCTCAAGCTGCTTGGAGGGTGCTGCGGTGCCGGGGGGACCTATTTATAGGCCAGCGGCGGTGAGCCGACTCGGGCGCGCCGGTGACTCACCGTGGCGCGCGTGCGAGCATAGTGAGGTGCTGGCCGCGAAACCACGGGTTCGGGACATGGTTTAGGACCTCCTAGTGCATCGGCCGCAGAGGGAAAGTGAGTGGGGTCGAGCCGCAGCGACCGTGCATGCTCGGCCTCGTCGGGCGCGCACGCGCACGCGTCGCCTGAGCTCTTGCGTGAGGGGAGGGGTCCCTAGGGGTAGCTTTGCACTGAATGGTTGTCGGGAGAGCGTTTGGACATTACTGGGGAGGTTGGGACTGGCCGGGGCGACGTCCCCTTGCTGGAGGCTCTCTGTGGCGCGCCCAGAGCGCAGTTTTGGCATGCCACGGCATGCTGGCGCGCTCTGGGGCACTTGGGACGTGTCCTCCATTTCCTGAGTGTTGCTGGGAGTGTGCCTAGCCGTTGTGTGTTAGTGGGAGCCCGAGCTGGTCAAGGGAGGCTAGGAACACTAGTGTTGCGAGTACTGGCCTGCGGCTCAAATTGAAGTTCTTGTCACTAGTGCTTGGAGTTGGGGAGGGGCTGGTTGACTGGGTGCTCAGGGTGCTCTGGGGCTCTAACTCACCAAGTTTGGGGCCTTGCCATTGGGTAAAACAGTGGCTAGGAGGGGTTTTACCTTCGTGTCAGTAGGTGTTCGACAGTGACTTGGAGTGCTTCCACTCCACCACTGGAACTGAAACTTAACAGGTTTGGTCTTGGGGTAGAAACATGGGGTTTCACAAAATTTGAGCTCCATTGAACCAGTTTGGCTTTGTAAACTTGAAAATGCCTCAAAATGACCAGTACTGTCCTTTACAAAGGAAGTGTGGCCAATCAGAGTCTCACAAATCCCATCTTTGGTGCGGAGTCCTCATTTGGGGTGTCAAACACCTCTGCAAAGTTTCAGCTCCATTGGAGAAACTTTGCAATGTAGAGTTGTTCCAACTCTTCTCTGGACAGAGAGGGTTTTGGGCTCATTAGGTGCACTTCCCCACCTTGGATCAAGGTGAGATTTTGTGTGAGCACCTAATATGGCTTGGGAGGGCTCCTGTAATTTTATGGGAATTTACTGAGATAATTTCCTTTGGAAACATCTCAAAAAGCTAAAACATACAGAAATGGTTTTCAGGGTTTTACTCAAATAATATTAATATAAAATAGGGTTGAAAATCGTATATATGGAAAATATATGTCCTTCTGAGCTTCCATGAATTTACTCAGAATTTTCTAAGGCAGGAAAGCAATTTTCCTTGTGGGAATATCATTCCTGGTCTTAGAAACAGACATAAATATAAAATAGGAAAATAATATTTTAAATCACCAATTAATGTTTTAATGAATGAAAATAATATATGGATCAGATCACCAACTTTGGTTGGAAGTGCCACTTGGCTTCATGAGCTAGTAGTGTATCCCAACATGATTAAGGTGATCTTGATATAAAGGAAAAAGGGGTTTTGAAGAGAGAAAAATAATAAGTTTTTCATGGGTTTCAGTCATCGAACAAGCAAGCATTCACTCATACAAGGGTTTACATTGCACTCACAACATTATTTGAAAAAGTTTTAACAAGCTCTGATTTTTGCAACATAAAATACTTGTGGTGAAAAACAGGGTGTGACAGACCTATCCCTCTTACAAGAATCTCGTCCCCGAGATTCCTAAGCTAAGCGTTAAATAGCTCGGGAAATTCTGATCGGAGATAGTCTTCACATTCCCACGTGGCTTCTGCTTCGGTATGGTTGCTCCACTGAACTTTGAAAAACTTGATGGTGCGGCTTCTGGTGCAACGCTCGGCTTCATCCAAAATGCGGATTGGTCTCTCGCGGTAGGTAAGGTCCGGTTGAAGGTCAATAGCTTGATGATCAATGTCCTTGTAAAGATCGGGACGGTTCGGCACTTGTAAACACTTTCGGAGCCGTGACACGTGAAACACGTTGTGCACACCCGAAAGCTCAGGAGGTAGCTCCAACTGATAAGCTACTTCCCCGCGCCTTGCCGTGATCTTAAAGGGTCCAATGAACCTTGGAGCTAGCTTCCCCTTGACGTGGAAACGCTTGGTCCCCTTGAGAGGCGTGACTCGCAAGTACACCTGGTCTCCGGGAACAAACTCCACGTTTCTGCGGCGAGGGTCCGCATAGCTCTTGTGCCTTGACATAGCTGCCTCCAAGTTCTCTCGGACAAGCTGAACCTTGTCCCCTGCTTCCTACAGTGCTTCTGGTCCAAAAACTAGTCCTTCACCGGTTTCAGAACAATTGAGCGGGGTGCGGCACTTCCGCCCATATAACGCTTCGAATGGGGCCATCTGAAGACTGGACTGGTAGCTGTTGTTGTAAGAAAACTCAGCAAACGGCAGGCAGTCTTCCCACTTGGCACCATGAGCCAAAACACAGCTGCGGAGCATGTCCTCAAGTATCTGGTTTACCCTCTCGGTCTGTCCGCCCATCTGCGGGTGGAAAGTCGTACTGAAGGAGAGTTTGGTTCCGAGAGCTTCTTGAAACTTCTTCCAGAATCTTGAGGTGAATTGCGTGCCGCGATCGGACACGATCTCCTTGGGAACTCCATGGAGACTCACCACCCGATGAATGTACAGACTGGCCAGCTGGCTGCCATCGTAGGTGGTGTTAACGGGGATGAAATGGGCCACCTTGGTCAAATGATCGACTATGACCAAAATGGAGTTATGACCCTTATTCGACCGGGGTAACCCGGTGATGAAGTCCATGCCGACTTTATCCCACTTCCATTCTGGCACTTGAAGAGGTTGCAGCAATCCAGCAGGTCACTGGTGTTTAGCCTTGACTCGCTGGCATACATCGCATTTAGCAACATAGGAGCCAATTTCTCTCTTCATGCCATGCCACCAGAATCGTTCTCGGATGTCTTGGTACATCTTGGTACCACCTGGATGGATAGAGTACGGTGTGTCATGAGCCTCTTGCAGGATCAAGTCCTTAAGTTTGGCCTTGTTAGGTACGCACAAGCGTTTCCCGTACCACAGTACTCCTTTCTCATCAATTGAGAATCCTGGGGCTTTGCCTTCTCGCACCTTCCTCTTGAGGCCTTCGATACTCTTGTGTCCTTTCTGGGCTTCCTTGATGTCGTCTGCCAGAGTAGGCTTGACTTCGAGGTTGGCCAGGTATCGTGGTTGGACTATCTCAAGCCTGAAGCCCTCCATCTCTTCATACAAGACGGGTAACCTTTCCTTGAGTGTGACGTTCAAGGAACCTGCCTTCCGGCTTAAGGCATCAGCTACCACGTTCGCCTTGCCGGGTTGATACTGAATGCTGAGGTCGTAATCCTTGATTAACTCAAGCCATCTCCGCTGCCTCATGTTCAGCTCCCTTTGAGTGAAGATATATTTCAGACTTTTGTGGTCTGTATATATCTCACATCGCTTCCCCAGAAGGTAATGTCGCCACGTCTTCAGAGCATGCACTACAGCTGCTAGCTCGAGATTATGGGTGGCGTAGTTCTCCTCATGCGGTCGCAGTTGCCGTGACAAGTACGCCACGACTCTGCCATCCTGCATCGGGACTCCACCGAGCCCGGTTCCAGAGGCATCACAATATATTACGAATTCCTTGTTGATGTCTGGGGTAGCCAATACCGGGGCGGTAGTTAGCCTCTTCTTCAACTCCTGGAAACTTGCTTCACACGCAGGTGTCCACTCGAACTTTGGGCCTTTCTTCAAGAGCTGAGTCATAGGTCGAGCGATGTTGGAGAATCCTTCTACAAACTTTCGGTAGTATCCCGCGAGCCCGAGGAAACTCCTGACATCCTTCACGTCCTTTGGTGATTCCCAGTTGGTCACTGTAGCAATCTTGGACTGATCTACGGCCAAACCGCGTGCCGTCAGGGTATGACCCAGAAATCCAACTTCGTTCAGCCAAAACTGACACTTGCTGAATTTGGCATAAAGTTGGTGCTCTCGAAGCTTTCCCAGAACTAACTTCAGGTGTTTCTCATGCTCCTCTTAGGACTTGGAGAAGATTAATATGTCATCGATGAACATGACGACAAACTTGTCCAAATATTCCATGAAGACCTTGTTCATGAGGTACATGAAGTAGGTTGGGGCATTTGTCAAACCGAAGGGCATGACAGTGCATTCATATAGACCGTATCGGGTCACGAATGCAGTCTTGGGTATATCTTCGGGTCAAATCTTCAACTGGTAATATCCCGATCGAAGATCGATCTTGGAAAATACCCTGGCCCCGTTTAACTGCTCAAACAGGTCTTCAATCTTGGGGAGCGGGTACTTGTTCTTAATTGTGACTTCATTAAGAGAACGGTAATCGATGCAGAGTCGAATGGTACCATCCTTCTTTGAAACAAATAGAACAGGTGATCCCCAAGGTGATGCACTCGGACGGATGAACCCTTTCCTAAGTTACTCATCTAGCTGCTTCTTCAGCTCTGCCAGCTCTTTGGAACCCATCCTGTAAGGCTTTTTATATATAGGCCTTGATCCGGGCATGAGCTCAATGATGAACACGATGTCTCGGTCAGGAGGCATTCCGGGTAGCTCGTCAGGAAATACGTCCGGGTATTCACAGACTACAGGCACTTGATCAAGCTCTACCTCGGATAGACTATTGACTCGAGGCACTTGAGCCGACACTGGCTCAGAGACAAACTTGACCTTGACCCCTTGGTTGCTTGTCATGGTAATGGCCTTGTTGGCACAGTCCAAAAGACGCTGATGCTTGGCCAACCAATCCATGCCGAGGATTACTTCTACACCTTCTGATTTAAGCACAATGAGGTCTGCCAAGAAACTCGTCCCATTGATAACTATCTCGACCCTTCTACACCCTAGGTTGGTCCTCAATACTGCTCCCGGGGTTTGAATTGCCATCTGTCCACGGAGTAGAGTGGGTTTTAAACCACACTTCTCCGCAAACCCTTGAGTAACAAAAGAATGTGAGGCACCACAATCAAACAACACTGTTGCTGGAGTTGAGTTGACGAGGAACGTACCCAGAATGCAGTCCGGGTCTTCCTGCGCCTCTTCTGCAGTGATGTGATTGATCCGGCCCCTTCCATTGAACTACTGGTTGCGGGGGCCCTGGTTCCTTCCTGGTGCACCTTGACCGGGGTTGGGTGCACTGGGATGCGGTGCGTCGGGCTTCTTGTTGGGGCACTGCCTGGAATAGTGCCTGGTCTGACCACACCCAAAGCAGGTGACTTGCCCCGGAGGGTTGGTCTTGACTCCATCATTGTTCGGCGGGTTGACTACTGGCTTGGCTTGCTGTTGAGGCTGATAATTCTGGCGGAACACCGGGTACTTGTACTGCTGCTGCTGAAAGTTGGGTCTTGGAGGTGCTGACTGCCATGGTCTTGGTCTTGCATTACTGGGTCCTCCACTGCCTATCAGTTTGCGCTTGCGGGTGTCGTCCATCGCACGACGCTTGTCTTCCAGCATAAGCGCCTTGTTAACCAACTCGCTGAAAGTCTGGCAGTCGCAAACCACCAGCTGGTATTGCAGGGACAGTTGTAACCCTTCCATGAAGCGTTCCACCTTAGCGGCCTCAGTGTTAACATCTTCAGGCGCGTACCTCGACAAGAGGTTAAACTTCTGCAGGTACTACTTAACAGTTCCACTGCCCTGCCTCAAGGCTTGGTCATATCATTGTGATGATTATAACAACACCTTTTTAACACCACACACACACACACTTAGTTTATGCGGAAACGCTGGACGTAGTTTAAGCAGCACCACCCAACTGTCCTTGACCGTGGACACGGCTATTCGAATAGTTTACACTCTGCAGAGGTAGTACGCTAGACCGACGAGAAACGGGAAACTTCCGTGTCATCCACGACTCACGGTATATCACATATACCCGAGGTAAGTACCCGATCATCATCTTTCCCCTGACGATACTAGACAAAGAGGTCCACTCGATTGGTACCCAGCCCACATGTTGTACGTCTTACGAGCACCGACTCTGGACAGTATCAACCATGCGGGGACCAACGGTGTGCCTGGAACTCATAATAATGGCATAGTCGTCCTACCTGGCACAACCCCATCACGAGAGTGACACCGATCACTCCCGCCACTAGTAATGTTGCTCTTTGCTAGTACCGACCAGAGTAATCAACAAAGCCCCGTCCCATAAAGGGGTATCGTGGTCATACTGGTAAGGTAGGGACGGTCGACACATCATAAATCTAATCCCATTTCCGAAACCATACTCACACAAAAACACCGGTGCATCACTTCACCAAAAGTGATCACCAGCTCGTCATCACCCTCGGGCATTAGTGGCACCCGACGGGGTTTTCATAAACTCTTTATTTAACTCATCATCATGCTTGTGATAATATGCTCTACCTTTACTTGTCAACATGGTAATAACATGACCCTCAAGGGGTAGGGTCAAGCTCAGTGCAATGATCTTACTCTACTAGTCAGCATGACAGTAGCATGATCCTAATAGATGGTAGGGTCAAGCTCATCATGCTTGTGCTCCGAGGAGCCATATGAATAACATTACTATCATGCAAGTGCTTTGAAGAAGCCTTCGGTACCATCACCACAATGATGAACCGGCATCGCGATCACATGCAACGGGAAAATACCAACTATACTAGCATGCAACAATGTTTGTGCTCAAGTCATGGTCAAAGGGCTGCTTGCCTTGGTCGGCTAGGTATCCGGGGTCTTCGAGGTCTTCCTCTCCGGATCCTCCGTCACTCGGTAACTCTACCATCAAAAAAGGAATAAATAAATAATAGCTCACACCAAAACAGATCACAAGGTGCTTTTAAAAATGTTGCAAAGCTTGAATAAATTCAGTTTATTATTTTGGAAAATGTTTTCTAGGATTTTTATTAGCTAAGCATATTTATTTAAAAGCAAACAGAATCAAACAAATGCTTTTAATATCATTTTATTATACCAAAGCAGTTTCTCTTTTTGATAAATCTCAAATCTACAGAATCAATTACTACACATTTTTAGAAAAATACTGGAAGAATCATATTTTTCTACTGGCTAAATATTTTTATAAAAATCATTTAAGTTGCAGGTTAAAATTAAAAGAAAAAGGCCAGGGGGGTAAGATCCAGCCGGCCCAGCCAGCAGGCCTGACCACCAGGCGCGCGCGGGCCATGTTCGAACCTGACATGCGGGCCCCTGGGGTCAGCGTCAGCGGCTGCGCGCGCTGGCTCCCCCAGGACACCGATAGGTGGGCTCCACCTGTCGGGTCCTTCTCCTACCTCCAGCGAGAGAGGTGGAGACGGACGTCGGCGAGGCTACCGTTGTTCTCAGGCCAATCCAGGAGCGGGAATGGGTCCCTCGTTCCTCCGCCTACCTGCTGGTGGCCGGGACGTCACCGGAGGTGGTCTGGGTCGCCGGCGACGAGGTGATCGTGGCGGAAGGGTTTCGGGTTGGCGTCGAACTAGTGGCTAGGGGCACGGATTCGCTCAGGAAAGTTGGGGGAAGTGACCCTGGCGTCAAGGGGAATGCAATGGGAGGTCGGGCAACGCAGGAGCCGGCGTGTAGCCGAAAATCGATCGGAGCTCCGAGGCGGAGGGGCCTCTGTCGATCTCGAGCGCCGGGGCTCTGCGAGCTTGATAAGGCGGCTAGGGGGAGTCTACTGGTTGTGCTGAAGCTGCTTGGAGGGTGCTGGGGTGCCGGGGGGACCTATTTATTGGCCAGCGGCGGTGAGCTGACTCGGGCACGCCGGTAACTCACCGTGGCACGCGTGCGAGCACGGTGAGGTGCTGGCTGCGAAACCACGGGTTCGGGACGTGGTTTAGGACCTCCTGGTGCATCGGCCGTAGAGGGAAAGCGAGTGGGGTCGAGCCGCAGCGACCGTGCATGCTCGGCCGTGTCGGGTGCGCACGGGCACGCGTCGCCTGAGCTCTTGCGCGAGGGGAGGGGGTCCTTGGGGGTAGCTTTGCACTGAATGGTTGTCGGGGGAGCGTTTGGACCTTACTGGGGAGGTTGGGACAGGCCGGGGCGACGTCGCCTTGCTGGAGGCTCTCTGTGGCGCGCCCAGAGCGTAGTTTTGGCATGCCACGGCATGCTGGCGCGCTCTGGGGCACTTGGGACGTGTCCTCCAAGTCCTGAGTGTTGCTGGGAGTGTGCCTAGCCATTGTGTGTTAGTGGGAGCCCGAGCTGGTCAAGGGAGGCAAGGAACACTAGTGTTGCTAGTACTGGCCTGCGGCTCAAATTGAAGTTCTTGTCACTAGTGCTTGGAGTTGGGGAGGGGCTAGTTGACTGGGTGCTCAGGGTGTTCTGGGGCTCTAACTCACCAAGTTTGGGTCCTTGCCATTGGGTAAAACAGTGGCTAGGAAGGTTTTTACCTTCCTGTCAGTAGGTGTTCGACAGTGACTTGGGGTGCTTCCACTCCACCATTGGAACTGAAATTTAACAGGTTTGGTCTTGGGGTAGAAACATGGGGTTTCACCAAATTTGAGCTCCATTGAACCAGTTTGGCTTTGTAAACTTGAAAATGCCTCAAAATGACCAGTATTGTCCTTTACAAAGGAAGTGTGGCCAATCAGAGTCTCACAAATCCCATCTTTGGTGTGGATTCCTCATTTGGGGTGTCAAACACCTCTGCAAAGTTTCAGCTCCATTGGAGAAACTTTGCAATGTAGAGTTGTTCCAACTCTTCTCTGGACAGAGAGGGTTTTGGGCTCATTAGGTCCACTTCCCCACCTTGGATCAAGGTGAGATTTTATGTGAGCACCTAATATGGCTTGGGAGGGCTCCTGTAATTTTAGGGGAATTTACTGAGATTATTTCCTTTGGAAACATCTCAAAAAGCTAAAACAGACAGAAATGGTTTTCAGGGTTTTACTCAAATAATATTAATATAAAATAGGGTTGAAAATCTTATATATGGAAAATATATGTCCTTCTGAGCTTCCATGAATTTACTCAGAATTTTCTAAATCAGGAAAGCAATTTTCCTTGTGGGAATATCATTCCTGGTCTTAGAAACAGACATAAATATAAAATAGGAAAATAATATTTTAAATCAGCAATTAATGTTTTTAGTGAATGAAAATAATATCTGGATCAGATCACCAACTTTGGTTGGAAGTGCCACTTGGCTTCATGAGCTAGTAGTGTATCCCAACATGATGAAGGTGATCTTGATATAAAGGAAAAAGGGTTTTTGAAGAGAGCAAAATAATAAGTTTTTCATGGGTTTGAGTCATCAAACAAGCAAGCATTCACTCATACAAGGGTTTACATTGCACTCACAACATTATTTGAAAAAGTTTTAACAAGCTCTGATTTTTGCAACATAAAATACTTGTGGTGAAAAACAGGGTGTGACATTATTGCTACATGACACGCCAGTTTCATTGCATATCTTGCTACACTGGCAGAGGCATACATTTGCATACATCATGATAGTTTTCATTTAAAGTGTGAAGATCTTCTTTTTATTTCTTGTAAAATATATAGTATTGCCCTTAAGTGAGGAAAAGATCCGAAAGAGGACAAATTAAAAGGTCCCAAAAGAGGACACATGAAAAGATCCCAAAGAGGCCAAAAAATAAAATAAAAGGAAAGAAAAAAGGAAATAAAAAGAGAGAAGGGGGCAACACTACTATTCCTTTTGAAAGATCCACACTCGTACTCCATTGATATATTTGTACTACATAGAGATTATCATTCATGCATAACTATGTGGGGAACCTTACACTATAGAACTTGGCTGGTATATTCCATTGATGAGCCTCCTCACATGAGCTCTAGGTCTTCATGAGCAAGCAAGTTGGATGTAGCCCACTAGTTCCGTTGGAGAGGTTACCTTAGCTCATATGTGCATCCATTGCATGGCAATCCCTGCTCCTCACATCATATCTATCATTTGGCTTTCTCTCGCCTATGATTGTCCTCATTGATGTGAGCCTTTCACACCTTTTTTGTCTTCCTTCCCCATCATTATTCTCTATGCCATCCTAAGTGCCAATATATCTTGCTCGCGCTCAACCATTGCATGAGTGATCAAAGTCGAAAGGGAGAGGGTCATTTTGACTTGTGCCTCAAAATAAGATTCCGAAGGAGACCAAGTGTGAAGTTTTAGTAGATTGAGTTCTCAATTAAACTATATAATATTTTTTATGCTGTAAACACCATCTCCCACTTCTTGCACGCAAACACCATTAGGAAACATTCGAGTCGCGGATAGCGACAGCTCTTGCACCTTTATGTTCTTACTTTGCTAGTTACAATACTAGATATAGACTCTTGCTTGTTATTGTCTTGACTTGAATTTTATATCTTACTTGCTTTACTTTGAAGTTCTTATATGTGTGTTAGCATGTCACCATAGAAATTATTTGTGTTATTATTTACCTACTCGAGGACGAGCGGGAATTAAGCTTGGGGATGTTGATACGTCCCAAACGTATCTATAATTTCTTCTTGCTCCATGCAAGTTTTGGGTGATATTCCTATGTGTTTTGTAAACTTTCATACCTTTTTAAACATTTTTGGACTAACCTACTAACTCAGTGTACACACTGCCAGTTTCTGTCTGTTGATGTCTGTGAATTACAGGTTTATACCCATATTTACATTCCCGAAAAATTCCACAAAAAATATATAAAACATCAGCGTTCCACAAGACTCCAGGCAGACGAAGGAGGGCCACAGGGGGGCTGATACGTCCATTTTGCATCATGCTTTCATGTTGATATTTATTGCTTTATGGGCTGTTTTATTACTTTGTGGTACCATATTTATGCCTTTTATCTCTTATTTTGCAAGGTTTATTTGAAGAGGGAGACTTCAGGCAACAGGAATTCTGGACTGGAAAAGAAGGAAATCTTAGTCAACTATTCTGCACATCTCCAAATGCCCTGAAAAGTTACGTGGAATTTTTTGGGATTATATAAAAAATACTGGGCGAAAGAAGTACCACAGGGGGGCTGCCAGGGCGCCATAAGCCCTGCCACTGCCACCCCCCTGGTGGCGGAGGGCAAGCTTGTGGGCTCCCTGACGGCCCACTAGCCCCCCTATTTTGCTATATGAAGGGTTTCCTTCCAGAAAAAATCAATCGGGAGCTTTTTCGTGGTTTCGCCACCGCCACGAGGCAGAACTTGAGCAGTTCCAATCTAGAGCTCCGGCAGGACAATCCTGCCGGGGAAATTCCCTCCCGGAGGGGGAAATCGTCGCCATCATCATCACCAACACTCCTCTCGTCGGAGGGGAGGCATCTTCATCAACATCTTCATCAGCACCATCTCCTCTCCAATCCCTAGTTCATCTCTTGTAATCAATCTCCGTCTCACGACTTCGATTGCTACTTGTAAGGTCGCTAGTAGTGTTGATTACTCTTTGTAGTTGATGCTAGTTGGATTACTTGGTGGAAGAGTTTATGTTCAGATCCTTGATGCTATTCATTACACCTCTGATCATGATTATGATTATGCTTTGTGAGTAGTTACTTTTGTTCCTGAGGACATGGGATAAGTCATGCTGATAATACTCATGTGAATTTGATATACGTTTGGTATTTTGATATGTTGTATGTTGTTTTTCCTCTAGTGTTGTTATGTGAACGTCGACTACATAACACTTCACTATACTTTGGCCTAGAGGAAGGCATTGGGGACTAGTAAGTAGATGATGGGTTGCTGGAGTGACAGAAGCTTAAACCCCAGTCTATGTGTTGCTTTGTAAGGGGCTGATTTGGATCCAGTAGTTTAATGCTATGGTTAGACGTTGTCTTAATTCTTCTTTTCTAGTTGCGGATGCTTGCGAGAGAGGTTAATCATAAGTGGGATTCTTGTCCAAGTAAGGGAAGTACCCAAGCGCCGGTCCACCCACATATCAAACTATCAAAGTAACGAACGTGAATCATATGAACATGATGAAACTAGCATGACAGAAATTCCCGTGTGTCCTCGGGAGCGTTTTTCCTCCTATAAGACTTTGTTCAGGCTTGTCCCTTGCTACAAAAGGGATTGGGCCACTTGCTGTATCGTTGCTACTACTTGTTACTTGTTACCGCTACTTTCAGTGCTTGCAGTTATTACCTTGCTGAAAACCGTTTATCAGAGCCTTCTGCTCCTCGTTGGGTTCGACACTCTTACTTATCAAAAGGAATACGATTGATCCCCTATACTTGTGGGTCATCAAGACTCTTTTCTGGCGCCGTTGCCGGGGAGTGAAGCGCCTTTGGTAAGTGGAAATTGGTAAGGAAACATTTTTATACTATGCAGAAATTTATTGTCACTTGTCACTATGGAAATTGTTCCATTGAGGAGTTTGTTCAGGGTATCTTCACCACGAACAGAAGCACGAGGATTTGTTCCTCAACCTGAGGTACCTACTGAAAATATCTTTTATGAAATTCCTTCGGGTATGCTTGAGCAACTGCTGGCTAATCCTTTCACAGGAGATGGATCTTCACATCCAGACTTGCATCTGATCTATGTAGATGAAGTTTGTGGTTTATTTAAACTTGTAGGTTTGCCCGAGGATGAGGTAAAGAAGAAAGTATTTCCTTTATCTTCGAAGGATAAGGCGTTGACATGGTATAGGCTATGCGATGATACTAGATCATGGCGCTACAATCGGTTGAAATTGGAATTTCATCAGAAGTTCTATCCTATGCATTTAGTACATCGTGATCGGAACTTTATTTATAACTTTTGGCCTCGTGACAGGGAAAGCATAGGTCAAGCTTGGGGGAGGCTTAAATCAATGCTATATTCATGCCCCAATCATGAGCTCTCGAGAGGAATCATCACTCAAAACTTTTATGCTCGGCATTCTCTTGAAGACCGTACCATGCTTGACACTTCTTGTACCGGTTCTTTTATGAAGAAGGATATTGATCACAAGTGGAATTTATTGGAGAGAATCAAACGCAACTCTGAAGATTGGGAGCTGGAGGAAGGTAAGGAGTCAGGTATGAATTTCCAGTTTGATTGCGTTAAATCTTTTGTTGACACAAACACTTTTAGAGATTTTAGCGCTAAGTATGGACTTGACTCTAAGATAGTAGCTTCTCTATGTGAATCTTTTGCTACTCATGTTGATCTTCCCAAAGAGAAGTGGTTTAAATGTCATCCTCCTGTAGAAAGCAACATAGCCAAAACCAATCTAGTTGAGGAGAAAGTCATTGCTTTTAGTGATCCTGTTGTTCCTTGTGCTTACACTGAGAAACCACCATACCCTGCTAGGATAAAGGATTATTTTAAAGCTCCAACTATGATACGTAGGGATTACATTAGACCACTTGCACGCCCTGAGGAGATTAGAGTTGAACCTAGTGTTGCTATTATCAAAGATCTCTTAGCTGGAGACGTAGACGGGCATGTTATCAAATTCTGTGAGGATTCCGCTAGAATTGCTAAACCTCACGCGAAGGACAAATACGGACCTGTAGTTGGCCTGCCCGTTGTTTCTGTCAAGATAGGAGATCACTGTTACCATGGTTTATGTGATATGGGAGCTAGTGTTAGTGCAATACCCCGTTCTCTATATGATGAAATCAAAGATGAGATTGCACCTGCTGAGTTAGAACCCATTGATGTCACTATTACGCTAGCTAATAGAGACACTATCTGCCCTCTGGGAATTGTGAGAGACGTACAAGTCCTGTGTGGTAACACGAAGTATCCTACTGATTACCTCGTCCTTGGTACTGCACAAGATAGCTTTTGTCCCATCATATTTGGTAGACCCTTTCTCAACATTGTCAATGCTCACATTAATTGCATTAAGCAGGCTGTCACAGTTAGTTTCGAGGGTGTGTCTCATGAATTTAACTTCTCTAAGTTTGGAAGACAACCCCATGAAAAAGAGTCGTCTGGAAGGGATGAAATCGTTGCTCTTGCCTCTATTGCCGTACCTCCTACGGATCCTTTAGAGCAATATCTGCTTGAGCATGAAAATGATATGCATATGGAGGAGAAAGATGAGATAGATAAAATTTTCTTAGAACAATATCCTATTCTCAAGAATAATCTGTCTGTTGAACTGCTTGGGGATCCTGCCCCACCAAAGGGTGATCCTGTGTTCGAGCTTAAACAGTTGCCTGATACTCTTAAGTATGCCTATCTTGATGAGAAGGAGATATATCATGTTATTATTAGTGCTCTCCTCTCAGAGCACGAAGAGAAGAAGTTACTAAGAACTCTGAGGAAGCACCGTGGTGCTATTGGATATACTCTTGATGATCTTAAGGGTATTAGTCCTACTCTATGTCAGCACAAGATTAAAACCGATCCTGACTTTAAACCAGTTCCTGATCATCAAAGGAGATTAAATCCTAAGATGAAAGAGGTCGTTAGAAAAGAAATATTAAAGCTTCTGGAAGCAGGAATCATTTATCCTGTTGCTCATAGTGATTGTGTAAGTCCAGTACATTGCGTTCCTAAGAAGGGAGGTATCACCGTCGTTCCTAATGATAAGGATGAACTAATCCCACAAAGGATTATTACCGGCTATAGGATGGTGATAGACTTCCGGAAACTGAACAAGGCAACTAGGAAAGATCATTATCCTTTGCCGTTTATCGACAAATGCTAGAAAGGCTATCAAAACACACACACTTCTGCTTTCTAGACGGTTATTCAGGTTTCTCGCAAATACCTGTTGCACAATCTGATCAGGAGAAAACCACTTTCACCTGCCTCTTCGGTACCTTTGCTTATAGACGTATGCCTTTTGGCTTATGCAATGCACCTGCCACTTTTCAAAAATGTATGATGGCTATATTCTCTGACTTTTGTGAAAAGATTGTCGAGGTTTTCATGGATGACTTCTCTGTTTACGGGTCTTCCTTTGACGATTGCCTCAACAACCTTGATCGAGTCTTACAGAGATGCGAAGATACCAACCTCGTTTTGAATTGGGAGAAGTGCCACTTTATGGTTAACGAAGGTATCGTCTTAGGACACAAAATTTCTGTGAGAGGCATTGAAGTTGATAAGGCTAAGGTTGATGCAATTGAGAAAATGCCTTGCCCCATAGATATCAGAGGTATACGAAGTTTCCTAGGTCATGTTGGTTTCTATAGAAGGTTCATTAAAGACTTCTCTAAGATTTCTAGGCCTCTTACCAACCTCTTGCAGAAGGATGTTCCTTCTATTTTTGATGAGGATTGTGAGGAAGCTTTCGAAATACTTAAGAAGGCTTTGATAACCGCACATATTGTTCAACCACCTGACTGGAACTTGCCCTTTGAAATCATGTGTGATGCTAGTGATTATGTTGTTGGTGCTGTTCTAGGACAAAGAGTTGACAAGAAATTGAATTGTATTCACTATGCTAGTAAAACTCTAGACAGTGCCCAAAGAAACTATGCCACTACGGAGAAGGAATTTTTAGCAGTCGTGTTTGCATGTGAAAAGTTCAGATCTTATATAGTTGACTCCAAAGTCACTATTCACTCTAATCATGCTGCTATTAAGTACCTTATGGAGAAGAAGGACGCTAAGCCTAGGTTGATCAGATGGGTTCTCCTGCTACAGGAATTTGATTTGCACGTCGTTGACCGAAAGGGTGCTGATAACCCTGTAGCAGATAACTTGTCTAGGCTAGAGAATGTCCTTGATGACCCACTACCTATTGATGACAGCTTTCTTGATGAGCAATTAAGTGTCATCCGCACTTCACATAGTGCACCGTGGTATGCCGATTATGCAAACTATATCGTAGCCAAATACATACCAACCAGTTTCACCTATCAGCAAAAGAAGAAATTCTTCCTTGATTTGAGACACTACTTTTGGGATGATCCTCACCTTTATAAGGTAGGAGTAGATGTTGTTATTAGACGTTGTGTACCTAAACATGAAGAGGGACAGATCTTGCAGAAGTGTCATTCCGAAGCCTACGAAGGACACCATGCTGGCGATAGAACTTCCCATAAGGTATTGCAATAAGGTTTCTATTGGCCCACTCTCTTCAAGGATTCCTGTAAGTTTGTCTTGTCTTGTGACGAATGCCAAAGAATAGGGAATATCAGTAAGCGTCAGGAAATGCCTATGAACTATTCACTTGTCATTGAACTATTTGATGTTTGGGGTTTTGATTATATGGGACCCTTCCCGAGTTCCAATGGGTACACTCACATCTTAGTTGCTGTGGATTACGTCACTAAGTGGGTAGAAGCTATCTCCACCAAAAATTCTGATCACCACACCTCTATTAACATGCTTAAAGAATTCATTTTCCCAAGATTTGGAGTCCCTAGATATCTGATGACTGATGGCGGTTCACACTTCATTCATGGTGTTTTCCGCAAGATGCTCGCTAAGTATGATGTCAACCATAGGTTTGCATCTCCTTATCATGCTTAGTCTAGTGGTCAAGTGGAGTTGAGTAATAGGGAGATTAAGTTGATCCTACAAAAGACCGTCAATAGATCTCGAAAGAACTAGTCTAGCAAACTTGACGATGCACTATAGGCTTATAGGACTGCTTATAAGAATCCCATGGGCATGCCACCGTATAAAATGGTTTATGGTAAGGCCTGTCATTTACCTCTTGAGCTGGAACACAAATCTTATTGGGCAATCAAAGAGCTCAACTTCGATTTCAAACTTGCCGGTGAGAAGTGGTTGTTTGATATGAGCTCGTTAGATGAATGGAGGGCCCAGGCATATGAGAATGCCAAGTTGTTCAAGGAAAAAGTTAAGGGATGGCACGATAAACGAATACAAAAACGAGAGTTCAATGTAGGTGATTATGTCCTGCTATACAATTCTCGTTTGAGATTCTTTGCAGGCAAGCTTCTCTCTAAATGGGAAGGTCCCTATGTTATCGTGGAAGTATATCATTCCGGTGCCATCAAAATCAATAACACGGAAGGAAAATTTCCTAGAGTGGTAAATGGGCAAAGAATCAAGCATTACATCTCTGGTACTCCCGTAAATGTTGAGACCAATATCATCAATGTCATAACTCCAGATGAGTACATAAGGGATGTTTATCAGCCTGTTTCAGACCCTGAAAACGAAGAGGTATCTGTTTCGGTAAGAAATTGGACTCCGACGCTTTCCCAATAGGAAATTTCCTCTGTTTTGGATGAGCGAGGGGATGTTGCACATCCGTGATGTTGAGGGGCCTAAGAAGACCGGAAGCATGGAGACGAGGCTCGAAGCAATGGAGCAACAAGTCTTCAAGTGCCAAGGGATGGTGTAGCATGGACTCAACGCCAACCACATGATGATCACGGAGTTCACTAGCAATCACAAGATGTATGCCATTGACATTGGGAAACACCTCTCCAGGCTCTACGACAGGGTTGATCAACTTCAGGGCCAGATCTATGACCTGCAGAACCAAAACTGTGAGTATGAGTACAGACTTAAATCAATAAGGTTGGCTGCAGATTTGAGGATTCCAGCGACTCGTTCATCCTGCCATCATGGAGCTCCTGCCATCATGGAGCACCTTGGAAAAAGGAGGATCAGACTACTCCAACAACTCCACCACCATCACCACCGAAGGAATACAACTAAGCATTGGTATGGGCAATCCCCTTGGCTTCTGCCAAGCTTGGGGGAGTTGCCCTGGTATCGTATCACCTTTATATATTTTTCTTTTACCTTTGTTTTAGTTCTTTCCTTTTCAGTTTTTATTTCTTATCTTAGAGGAATAAGTCTTTAGTGTTTAGTTTGAGTCTTTTGCTTTTGTCTCTCCCCCGATGTATTCGAGCTTACGAGCTATATAATAAAGAGTATCTTAGTCAAGGGCTTTGCTTTGTGCCATGTTCAATGGTATGAAAAGAACGATAGCATGAAAGATCATGAGACGATCTTATGGAAAGTGATAACTTCATTTATGACACGTATGATGATTGAAACTTGTTGAGAATAAATCAACATAGACCTTAGTCATTGTTGCAATTAATAAGAAGTAATAAGGAAAGAGAGGTTCACATATAAATATATCATCTTAGACACTTTTTACAATTATGAGCACTCACCAAACTATTACATGCTTAGGAGTAGATGTTGGACAAGGAAGACGACATAATGAATTGTGTTTGCTTGGTTCCAAACAATGTTATATGATTAGAGATCCCTTAGGATGTGACGATTGCTTTCACCTCATATTAGCCAAAACTCCCGCACCAAGTAGAGATACTACTTGTGCATCCATAAACCTTCAACCCAGTTTTGCCATGAGAGTCCACCATACCTACCTACGGATTGAATAAGACCCTTCAAGTAAGTTGTCATCGGTGCAAGCAATAAAAATTGCTCTCTAATATATATGATCTATTAGTGTGTGGAAAATAAGCTTTGTACGAACCTGTGATGAGGAAGATATAAAAGCGACAGACTGCATAATAAAGTTCTTTATCACAGGAGGAAATATAAAGTGACGTTCCTCCACACTAAGAGGACACACATTCAAACCTCAAAAGCGCATGACAACCTCTGCTTCCCTCTACGCAGGGCCTATCTTGTACCTTTACTTTTTGCCCTTGTAAGAGTCATGGTGATCTTCACCAATTCCCTATTTTGCCTTTGTCTTGGCTACCGTCACATGCTTGGGAAAGATCTATATTCATATATCAACTTGGAGTTGAGTACCCATGCTTTATTATTGTGGACTTTACCCTTGAGGTAAATCGTTGGGAGGCAAAACTATAAGCCCCTATCTTCCTCTGTGTCCAGCTGAAACTTTGACACCATGAGTACCACGTGAGTTGTAACAATTGTGGAAAACAAAAGAGATGATTGAGTATGTGGATTTGCCTTACAAGCTCTTATTTGACTCTTTCTGATGTTGTGATAAATTGCAATTGCTTCAATGACTTTGGACTGTTGTTGGTTACTTGTCGGTAAGGTTTTTGCTTCATGCTTTGCTTTGTGAAGGAATTGTTACTTTCCCATAAGAATCTTTATGATGTATTGCTATCCATTGTGTGATCATGATGCCCTCATGTTCGTATTATGTTTTATCGACACCTTCGTCCCTCAACATGTGGACATGTTTATGGAACTTGGTTTTCGCTTGAGGACAAGCGAGGTCTAAGCTTGGGGGAGTTGATACGTCCATTTTGCATCATGCTTTCATGTTGATATTTATTGCTTTATGGGCTGTTTTATTACTTTGTGGTACCATATTTATGCCTTTTCTCTCTTATTTTGCAAGGTTTGTTTGAAGAGGGAGACTTCAGGCAGCAGGAGTTCTGGACTGGAAAAGGAGCAAATCTTAGTCCACTATTCTGCACATCTCCAAATGCCCTGAAAAGTTACGTGGAATTATTTGCGATTATATAAAAACTATTGGGCGAAAAAAGTACTAGAGGGGGGCTGCTAGGGCGCCACAAGCCCTGCCACCGCCACCCCCACTAGTGGCGGAGGGCAAGCTTGTGGGCTCCCTGACGGCCCACTAGCCCCCCTCTTTTGCTATATGAAGGGTTTCGTTCCAGAAAAAATCAATCGAGAGATTTTTCGTGGTTTCGCCGCCGCCACGAGGCGCCACTAGAGCTCCGGCAGGACGATCCTGCCGGGGAAACTTCCCTCCCGGAGGGGTAAATCGTCGCCATCGTCATCACCAACACTCCTCTCGTCGGAGGGGAGGCATCTTCATCAACATCTTCATCAGCACCATCTCCTCTCCAATCCCTAGTTCATCTCTTGTAATCAATCTCCATCTCACGACTCCGATTGGTACTTGTAAGGTTGCTAGTAGTGTTGATTACTCTTTGTAGTTGATGCTAGTTGGATTACTTGGTGGAAGAGTTTATGTTCAGATCCTTGATGCTATTCATTACACCTCTGATCATGATTATGATTATGCTTTGTGAGTAGTTACTTTTGTTCCTGAGGACATGGGATAAGTCATGCTGATAATAGTCATGTGAATTTGATATCCGTTCGGTATTTTGATATGACTTATGTTGTTTTTCCTCTAGTGGTGTTATGTGAACGTCGACTACATAACACTTCACCATACTTGGCCCTAGAGGAAGGCATTGGGGAGTAGTAAGTAGATGATGCGTTGCTGGAGTGATAGAAGCTTAAACCCCAGTCTATGCGTTGCTTCGTAAGGGGCTGATTTGGATCCACTAGTTTAATGTTATGGTTAGACATTGTCTTAATTCTTCTTTTGTAGTTGCGGATGCTTGCGTGAGAGGTTAATCATAAGTGGGATGCTTGTACAAGTAAGGGCAATACCCAAGCGCCGGTCCAGCCACATATCAAACTATCAAAGTAATGAACGTGAATCATATGAACATGATGAAACTAGCATGACAGAAATTCCCGTGTGTCCTCGGGAGCGTTTTTCCTCCTATAAGACTTTGTTCAGGCTTGTACCTTGCTACAAAAGGGATTGGGCCACTTGCTGCACCGTTGCTACTACTTGTTACTTGTTACTTTTTGCTTGCTACGTTCCACCTCACTACACCATCACTTGTTACCGCTACTTTCAGTGCTTGCAGTTATTACCTTGCTGAAACCGTTTATCACAGCCTTCTGCTCCTCGTTGGGTTCGACACTCTTACTTATCGAAAGGACTACGATTGATCACCTATACTTGTGGGTCATCACGGGCCACCAAGCCTCCAGGCGCCCTGGTGGGGCGGCCTGTCCCTCTGGCCACGTGAGGAGGCCGCCTGGGTGGGGGCCACCCCCTCTGGTGCCCTACCTTGGCTCCTAGTTTTACCCCCATCGAGGAAACCCTGAGGCCGGAACCCTTTCTCCACAAGCAATTTCGATCTCCGCTGCCATCGCCAACAAGTTTCGGGGGACCGGAATTCCTGTGCTGGCACCCTGCCGGGACGAGGAAGTGCCCCCGAATTCATCTCCATCGACGTTGCTTACTCCCTCCATGAAGCGGGAGTAGTTCCTCCACGGGGCTGAGGTCTTCTACAGTACCTATGTGGTTAATTCTCTCTCCCATGATGTGATCTTGATTGTGATTGTTGCTGGCTACGCCTCATGGGATTTCCTTGGAAAATATGCAAAGGATTCCCCCACGGCCTTGGAGCATTGCGTTGGTGTTATCTTGAAGAGGAAAGGGTGATGTAGCACAGCGGCGGTAAGTATTTCCCTTAGTTTGAGAACCAAGGTATGAATCCAGTAGGATAATCTCGTCAATTCATAAGTACCTGCACAAACACAAAGTGCTTGCACCCAACGCTATGAAGGGGTTGTCAATCCCTTATAGATTGTTTGCAAAGTGAGAACTGAAAGCAAAAAGTAAACAAAGCAAAGTAAAAGTAAAAGCGGAGATGATAGTTGTGAATAGACCCGGGGCCGTAGTGTTCACTAGTGGCTTCTCTCATGAAAGCAAGTAGACGGTGGGTGAACGAATTACTGTCGAGCAATTGATAGAACCGCACAAAGTCATGATGTTATCTATGGCAATGATCATACATATAGGCATCACGTCCAAAACAAGTACACCGATACTTTCTGTATTTACTACTATTACTCCACACGTCGACCAATATCCAGCATGCATCTAGTGTATTGAGTTCATAAGAACAGAGTAACGCCTTAAGTAAGATGACATGATGTAGATGGGCAATCTCAAATCTATGATGAAAGCCCATCTTGTTACCCTTGATGGCAACAACACGACGCGTGCCTTGCTGCCCCTTTTGTGACTCGGAAAGGTCACCGCACGGTATGAACCCAAAACCAAGCACTTCTCCCATTGCAAGAATCATAGATCTAGTTGGCCAAACAAAACCCAAGACTCGGTGTCACACCCAGTTTTTGGCCTTCCAGATTAATTAACTTATCTCAAAATTTAGGACCAATTAAAATTTTTGTGAATGCTTGTGATGCTTGGAGCGACTATTGTTTGCTTAAGTACATGTGATTGCTCCCCAATAATTCTCTCTATCTTCCAACTCACCTCCTCACTCCATGATCTCCTGCCTAATGATCATGCCATGTGTTTAGGATAAATATCTATTTTCACCAAATATTATTTTCACCAAAAAGCATTTCTTTGAATTAAACTTTCAAACCCCTCAGATGAGGTTTGTACTACAAGCCCTCAAATTAGGGAATTTCTTTTGCACCAATTATTTTATTTAAAACCTATTACCAAAATGTATTCCAAAAACCACCCTATTACTATTTTAAAAGTTATTTTATTATTTTATTTAAAAGCCTTTCTGTGAGGCTAGAAATGGTCTCCTATGAAGGAAAGTTATTTTTATTGCTTTCAAAATATTTAAGAAAATTTAGGGAAACTCAGTGGATATATTCATTCCATATATATGAGTTTCAACACATGGTGATGTTCAAAATATAGGGCAAATCCCTCCAAATCCATTCCTGCCTATTTCAAGCTTTTCGAATATATTCTCAATATATTCTAGTAAAATTCTAGCATATCATCTATGATATTATTGATGATCTTGCCAAGTTTCATCTCAATCCAAGTTGATTTGGCTCCCCTAATCACTCTAAAACCCTATCCGTCCAGAATCAAATTTGAGCAACTCTACATTGTGAAGTGTCTCCAATTGTGCTCAAATTGGGTGGACATATTCTAATACTCCAATAAGGCATCCACACCAAGTGCTGCATCAAGTAGAACAAAATAACTTGTCCTAAGACCCTCAAAACCCTCTCTGTTGATTTCTGACTTTGGTAAACTTTACATTATAAAGTTTCTCCAATGGAGCTCAAACTTTTTGTGCGTGCTTTAATGCTCAAATAATACGCCTACACCAAATATTGGATTTGTGAGAATTTATTTGAATAGGGTTGTAAGGAGAAAGCCATTTCTGCCCATTTCTAGGGTTTTTCAAGTCTACATTGGAAAACTTCTCCACCAAATCCCAAATTTGGTGTGCAAGCCTATGTTCATCTATTATTTGACCCTGTTAAGTTTCATAGCCATTGGAATTCATCTGGTAGCCCAACCACAGATCAAACACCTTGTGTGCACTCACTAATTTGGCTTCTTTTGCCCCTTCCGCTTTTACCCTTGAGCTCAACTTTCTACCACAGCCTCACATAGTCATATATTACCTCTAGTAACTTTCCCATGCCCACTACTCAATTATTGGAGAAGGTCCCTTTATAACTTTCTCTCATTTTTACCCTTGGAAGCACTATTTCACCTCTCTTCCCATACTTCTGCCTAAGCTAATGCCCCCAATCCTTTCGAGAGCCTCTCTAGTGTGCCAAAGCTTCATTCAGCACCAAGATATGGCATGCTCATGTGGAGAAAATAAGCAGCATCTCCTCAAGTTGATTTCTGGTTGAAATGTGGCTTTGTACAACAAGTACTAGCTACACTTGTTTTCTTGAGCTAAAACCTTGCAGTCTTGTAGTCCTTCAATGAAAAACATTGCTAGACAAGGTTTCACCTCAATTAACTCTCTCTGCAAACCAGTTTTGCTAGCCTTAAGTTTGCTGCTGCAAACTTAATCTTAGTCCAAACCCATTCAAACCTCCTTCATTTGGCTCCAAACTTCTCAAGTGATCTCTGGCAAGCATGCCTTGCATGAGGGACATCTTTGTCAGGTGAAACGGTCACCCTGGACACGCGTGGCCATGGTGACCACGATGTCAGCCTGCACTAATGGTGCTCTGCACCACTTCTTCGTCTCCTAGCTCATGTCCCGCACCGGCAGTGTGCCCCTAAGCGCCAGAGCATCCCATCCTCCACCTTTGACCCTTCCATGGCGCTAGCAAGACTCCAAGGAGGCTCAGGGACACGTGGCTGCCGTGCCCTGGGTGCGCGAGAGAGCCCCAGGTCTTTCTCGACTCCCCTTCCCCCACTAAGAGCTTCCCCGAGTCCCTACTTCCCCTTCTAGGTTCCTCTCCCTCCTGCAAACCCCCAGACGCCCCCGATTTCTTCTCACATGCCCCATTTCCACCCCCATGGCCGAAGCTCCCTCGGCGGCATCCGCTCGAATACAAGCATCCCCAGTCTTCCCCTCTCCACCTTGCGCCTCCAGGAGCAACCACAGGGCCTCGCAGCTCCCTTCCCCTCCTTCCTATCCCCTCCAGGTGGTCGGGGCGCAGCTCCCCACGGCCACCATCGCTACCCTCCGCTGTGGCCTTGGGCCAACTGACCCCGAGGCTCCCCTGGTAGCACAAGGCGTGGGGGTGGCTGCGGTGCGCCCCCCCCCCCCCGAGCCGACGGTGCGCTCGCCTAGGACGGAGCTGGTCGGAGGCACCGGACCAGCGCGGCTACCCTTCCTCCTCTGCTCGTCCCCGCCCGAGCGGGAGGAAGAAGAAGGGCATGACGAGCGGGGCACCATGTCAGCGACTAAAGGGCTGGGCCCAGCCGTCTTAAGTGGAGGCGGGTTCCCTTGGAGCCGTCTTCCTCACGCCGAAGGCGTAAATCCCGCAATACGCCTCCCGCGTGGCGCCTCGCTGGTGGCCCGAGCCACTGGGCCGGCTTGAAAGCCTATCTGGCGCCGGTGGCGCAAGATAACGCCCTCCAGAGGCTGAGCCTTTATCTCTTTTTCATTTTATTCCTAACTTATAAAATCCATCATAAATTCATACTAACTCCAAATTGCATGATTCAAATTTCTACAGGTTCCTAATTTCAAGATCTATCCACACATGTGATTTGCACATTTCTCCAAGACATGTTTCTCTGGAGTGTTATTTAAAATCCAAATTTGGATATTATTAGCCCCATCTTTCAAAAATCCCATAGGCATCAAATCTACTCCAATTGGAGTGATTCCAACTCCTAGGGCCTTCTAAAATCCTTCCCTATTTTTAGAACCCTCGTCAACATTTTTGTGTGACTTATTTCTGTTGCATCAAATGAATAGCCCCCTTTGCTATTTATTCCACATGGTAAAATCTCTAGAATATTCATAACAACTCCAAATCAAGTGAATCCACTTCCTAAATATTTCTAAAACCAGTCTCTGTTAAATGGGTGCCTCCACTCATTTTTAACAAAGTGATTTCTGTTGGCTTCTTTAATGGTCACCTATTCCTTCTTTCCATCCATTCAAAAATCCTTGATGATCCAAATATCCTATATCAAGCTTCAGGTATTTTCTTATGACCAGAGAGGTTCAAGAAAAATAAAACTTCTATTTTTAGAACACTTTTATTCTTCTTGTTATGTGGCTTACTATGGTTGTTTCCGACGATAGTTATGAGTAGAGGGAGTATTCGGAGATGGAGCGGAATACCTCGAAGACCCCGAGGACTTACGTGAGCAAGGCAAGCAGGCCTTTGACCATGACTTGAGCATATGAATTGATGCATGCTAGAATAGCAAGTACCTTTCTGTTGCATGTGATCATAGTGCCGGTTCATCATTGGTGTGATGGTACCGAAGGCTTCTTCGAAGCACTTGCATGATGGTGATGTTATACATATGGTTCCTCGGAGCACACGCATGATGAGCTTGATCCTACCATCTATGAGGATCATGCTACTATCATGTCGAATAGTAGAGTTAGAGAAATATTGCATGAGCATGATGATGAGTTAAATGAAAGGTTTACGAAAAACCCCGTCGGGTGCCACTAATGCCCGAGGGTGATGATGAGATGGGTGGCCACTTTTGGTGAAGTGGTGCACCGCTGTTTTGTGTGAGTATGGTTTCAGAAATGGGATTAGATTTATGATGTGTCGACCGTCCCAACCTCACATGTGCGACCACGTTACCCCTTTATGGGACGGGGCTTTGTTGATTACTCTGGTCGGTACTAGCAAAGAACCACATTACTAGTGGCGGGAGGGATTATCGTCACTCTCGTGATGGGGTCGTCCAGGAAGGGCGACTATGCCATTTCTAGGAGTTCCAGGCACACCGTTGGTCCCCACATGGTTGATATCTTCCAGAGTCGGTGCTCGTAACACGTACAACATGTGGGGTGGGTACCAATCGAGTGGACCTCCTTGTTTAGTACCGTCAGGGGAAAGATAATGATCGGGTACTTACCTCGGGTATATGTGATATACCGCGAGTCGTGGATGACACGGAAGTTTCCCGGTTCTCGTGGGTATAGGGTGCAACCTCTGCAGAGTGTCAAACTATTCGAATAGCCATGTCCACGGTCAAGGACAGTTGGGTAATCCTGCTTAAACTACGTCCTGATATTTCCGCATAAACCAAGTGTGTGTGAGTGAGTGTGTGTGTGGTGTTGGAAAAAGGTGTTGTTATGAAAGTAATAATATGACCAAGTTCGATGACTTGGCATATAGGGTGAACCCAGATGGTTCAGCCCTCAGCTAATATATTGAGGATATGACCAAGTTCGAAGACTCGGCATATAGGGTGAACTCGGATGGTTCAACCCTTAGCAGATACGTTGATATCAATAACCTGTTCTTCAAGAGTAATTCTTTAACTTGATGCATATTCATGATCATTCCACCCAGATGAGTTATACTAGAGATGCATGATATTGTTATCCTTCACTTTCGTTGTTCATGTCATGGGCTGTTTGCGAGTACATTCAAAGTACTCATTGGCTTGCCACTGGTTATTTCATTGACCAGGTATGAAAGGACAGGATATGGTGAGGATTAACTCGGTGACGTTCTTGCGAGATAGTACGCTTCCCAGTCAGAATGCCTGTAGGTTAAGGTTGATGGCATGGGTTCATGCTTTCAACCAATAATTCCGCTATTGGTCTAGTTTGGTGCTTTTGCCTTTAAGGCCCTATATATGTAAGACTCGACCTAAGTGGTCATTTATTGCATCAAACGATATGTATGGATGTAAGACTCTTTTATTCGGTATTTGTGTTCGATGAGCATTGATCTCTGGGATCACTGAGCACGGCGATCTCGACTCGCAAGTCGGGGTCCCCACAGAGCTGGTATTAGAGCCATCCTGACTGTAGGAAGACCTTAGTTATCACGGACGTTAGTTTAGGATAAAACTGCTTTCCAGATCTTTCAAAATACTTACAAAACCTATATATTTCTCGACTCTCCTAAATCTTCAAAGAAATTGAAGGTTATGCTCTAGCCTTCCACTCTTATTTCCTTGACATTGCTCATCTACTTTTTCAAAACATGCAAATGGTCACTAGTACCTTATGCCCTCTGACCACGGGATAAATTGAAATCCTCGTGGGCAGCCCGAAAGGAAGTAACCTTTTCAGGAAAACACCTGTGCTGAAAGACAGAGAAGGAAACTCTGCGACCGGACGACACCAACAGAAGTACCTCCATGAGGAACAAGGACATCGAGGCTTAGAAGTTGGTGAAACCCTGGGCACTGTCCCAGAGTGATGCCACTTTCGCCTACGATAGTCTGGACATAATATATGCAAACCTTGATCTGCATCACTAAATGAGCAACCCTGTCAGTTGTAAGGAATTGTGTCGACCACCACCGATGGATGAGAACCTCGCCATTAGGTCCGCCTCACCTTAGTGAGCAGGAAAACGGTTCTCTTCGTCCCCCGCTCTAGGTGTCGGTATCGCAATTAGTATGATTGACAGATCAGAACTCCATCATGTCTTGCAAATATCGGTGCATGAAGATGTCCACTTGAGACTCTCGAAGCCTCGGAAGACAAAGAAGACACTGACAAGATCATGAAGACAACAGAAGACCGTGTCAATGACAGCAATGAAGAACTACCTTCGTCGGCAACCCCCAGAAGAGAAGTCGTCAAGGATCCCTTCAACTCAACCCCAGAAGTTCGGCGAGCAATACCAAGGGATGTGGCAACCCCATGAGAAGGTCCAGAAGGCTTAGCAGACTCCTCACCAGAGCATGAAGCAAGCACGACTGTCGAGTCCCAGAACCTAGGATAGGATAAGTCGTGAATTCCCCATGTGAAGTCGAGTCCGTGAAATGGTTCGGATGGACCATGTTATGTGTTGTTTGTTTTTGTAGTTTGTGCTTTGATATAAGTCGCACTTTTGCTTAGGCAACAAGCATGCGGTTATATCACTCGTCTTATTTTTTATGTTCAAAACGATTTTTGGCACTTGTTTGAGTTGACTTTTCAACGTTTGTTTGATTGCACTAAGACCCTTAGACACTCCCCTCTGTCCTCTCTCTCCCTCACCCCTCTCGACAGCTGAAGACGCCAAGGCAAGATGCACCAAGGATCCACTTTGAAGGACGACTGACACTGAAGATTCTGACTGTGCTATGCTTAACCACACGCAACTCCTAATGGTTATGCTTCCCCTCAAGATTGGGAAACCACACTAGACCATACTAACCCCCACAAGCCTTTCCGGCTCAAATTTTCTGGTCACGTGTCTAGAACACGGACTTGCCAGAACACGTGTAGGACCTCGATAAACCCCGCATAGCACCGGGTTCCTTATGTAACGAGTGATCGCAGCGAATGAGTATCCTTCAATCTTAAGCTAGCACTGTAACCTTGATGCCATAAGAGGATCATTCTCGGATATAGAGTATTAGACTAAAGATTGTCTTGATGATATGTGTCTTGAGGACATAGCTAGACTATTTTGGTGGATCGTGAGACACTTATAAGGTAGGTGAACTTGGTGGAACAAGTTGATATAGTAGCCTAACAAACATATCCTTGGAGTAAGATTGGATTTAGTAGGACGATCATTATCGTGATCAACAATATTTTGGTGGTATACACGACTTTAGCAAGTACTTGGCATGATTTGATGCCTTTACCATAATGACTCGGAGTTTCAAGAAGGAATCTTATTGGATTCGAGTCTTGTATTAAATAGGTAATCTTAATAGAGTATCGAGGATGACAGGGACAACATGGTTCGGAGTAAATTGGATTTAGCCCGATAATCTCGATCATGATACCATGTTTCTCGATGGATATAGAGTGCATATACTTGGAGTTGTGAAATAGATTTACAACCTATGTGGTTTAGCCTTGGAGATTAGATGGCCATGATTATTGAAGTTGGTGGATATACTATGACGTAATTCTTGCAGTAATATGTGAATTATGAGGACTCTAAGAGATTATGTAGAACCCCATCAATGTTGGATCTATAGGAGTGATAGGTCCAGTAATGATTGATTGGATTGATGGATCACTTGGTCAGATTCATAGAAAGGAAACAAGATATTGGATTGGTATACTATGTGTTTCCTTAATATAGTAATGTAGTACCCTGTCCATTGGATGACTTAGATGGACATTTGGATTTGTTGTGTCTTAAATTCAAGCATAGGAACTTGTATACCTCCCCGAGGTTCTTGCATAGTAATGCATGTGCATTTAGGGCTACACCATACTTGTAGTGTTTGGGTTTAGTTCTTCCCTCAACCCGGAATTGACTAGCGTGAGCAGTGTGGAGTTACCCCCGTGGGATGGTATCTTTGATGAGATGAGGTGATATCGTCCCGAGATTAGAGGTCGAACTATTGGCATCTAAGGAATGAGCTTAGAGACGATATGATAACTGTTCACCCACATCCTAAGTTCCTTAAGACCCTAAAGCTTCGCTGAGCCACAAGGTGGACGGATTACGACCATAGAAGACGACTCTGAGTCGTTAAAATATAGCCAGTACCCGCCCATAGAAAGTTTCGTTCTCCTCACCTGACTCTTGAGCATTGTGCTCATGTCATGTTTGGGAAGGTAGGTTGTCATCCTCACTTATGACGTACTTATTCACCCAGTGCGAGGAAGAACACCTTATAGTTGTGTTTGGACAAGCGAAAGAATCAGACGACCTCCCCTTGGTCCAAATCAAGGACGAGAGTACTAGTAGGTCGTGGTGAAGACCTGCAAAAGGCGATTCACCGACCCGCTGAGTCGCACACCTTGGGAATGGATGACTGGTCTATACTCTTGGGTAGGCAGCTCTTCCAGAAACCCTCACAAACCCCAAGGTGGCAGGACCTGTTCTAGATCTGAGCCTCCAAGCTTAGACTCATAGGTGAGACCCAACCCGGACCCTTCCACGAGAAGCCTTCGAAGACTAATTGCGACCATAGCTTTCCTGCCGAAAGGAAGCCAAGGAATTCATTGTAAGAAGGAAGCTACACGAAGACTTTGGCAGTATGTTTTAACACGAGACATCTTGATGTCACTAATCGGCATGCGAAGACCCAGGACCAGATCCCAGACACACCATCTTGCCCCGTATTCTGACTTTGGAGTACACTTGCAAGCCAAAAACCTTGCACAGACTTAGCTCACCAAGCCCTTGACCCCGGTCAAGCATAACTTATTGCGAGACCCACCCAGGATCAGTAAAGGACGTGCGGAACATTCGAAGTTGTATCATCAAGCACCTCAAGACCACCACAGCAACATGGCGACATGAAGACTACCTTCGACTCAAGACTTTGTATCTCACCAACCCCTAGCCCAGAAATCTCGGGGACGATATTTTATTAAGGGGGTAAGGTTTGTCACACCCAGTTTTTGGCCTTCCTGATTAATTAACTTATTTCAAAATTTAGGACCAATTAAATTTTTTGTGAATGCTTGTGATGCTTGGAGCGACTATTGTTTGCTTAAGTACATGTGATTGCTCCCCAATAATTCTCTCTATCTTCCAACTCACCTCCTCACTCCATGATCTCCTGCCTAATGATCATGCCATGTGTTTAGGATAAATATCTATTTTCACCAAATATTATTTTCACCAAAAAGCATTTCTTTGAATTAAACTTTCAAACCCGTGAGATGAGGTTTGTACTACAAGCCCTCAAATTAGGGAATTTCTTTTGCACCAATTATTTTATTTAAAACCTATTATCAAAATGTCTTCCAAAAACCACCCTATTACTATTTTAAAAGTTATTTTATTATTTTATTTAAAAGCCTTTCTATGAGGCCAGAAATGGTCTCCTATGAAGGAAAGTTATTTTTATTGCTTTCAAAATATTTAAGAAAATTTAGGGAAACTGAGTGGATATATTCATTCCATATATATGAGTTTCAACACATGGTGATGTTCAAAATATACGGCAAATCCCTCCAAATCCATTCCTGCCTATTTCAAGCTTTTCGAATATTTCTATAAGAAATATTATCAATAAATTCCAGTAAAATTCTAGCACATCATCTATGATATTATTGATTATCTTGCCAAGTTTCATCTCAATCCAAGTTGATTTGGCTCCCCTAATCACTCTAAAACCCTATCCGTCCAGAATCAAATTTGAG
Source organism: Hordeum vulgare subsp. vulgare (assembly GCF_904849725.1). Classification (NCBI taxonomy): domain Eukaryota; kingdom Viridiplantae; phylum Streptophyta; class Magnoliopsida; order Poales; family Poaceae; genus Hordeum; species Hordeum vulgare. The sequence continues at coordinate 402,457,716 of NC_058523.1, read as the reverse complement.
AAACTCTACATTGTGAAGTATCTCCAATTGTGATCAAATTGGGTAGACATGTTCTAATACTCCAATAAGGCATCCACACCAAGTGGTGCATCAAGGAGAACAAAAGAACTTGTCCTAAGACCCTCAAAACCCTCTCAGTTGATTGTTGACTTTGGTAAACTTTACATTATAAAGTTTCTCCAATGGACCTCAAACTTTTTGTGTGTGCTTTAATGCTCAAATAATGCCCCTACACCAAATATTGGATTTGTGAGAATTTATTTGAATAGGGTTGTAAGCAGAAAGCCATTTCTGCCCATTTCTAGGGTTTTTCAAGTCTACATTGGAAAACTTCTCCACCAAATCCCAAATTTGGTGTGCAAGCCTATTTTCATCTATTATTTGACCCTGTTAAGTTTCATAGTCATTGGAATTCATATGGTACCCCAAGCACAGATCAAACACCTTGTGTGCACTCACTAATTTGGCTTCTTTTGCCCCTTCCACTTTTACCCTTGAGCTCAACTTTCTACCACAGCCTCACATAATCATATTTTACCTCTAGTAACTTTACCATGGCCACTACTCAATTATTGGAGAAGGTCCCTTTGTAACTTTATCTCATTTTTACCCTTGGAAGCCCTATTTCACCTTTCTTCCCATACTTCTGCCTAAGCTAATGCCCCCAATCCTTTCCAGAGCCTCTCTAGTGTGCCAAAGCTTCATTTAGCACCAAGATATGGCATGCTCATGTGGAGAAAATGCGCAGCACCTCCTCAAGTTGATTTCTAGCTGAAATGTGGCTTTGTACAGCAAGTACTATCTACACTTGCTTTCTTGAGCTGGAACCTTGCAATCTTGTAGTCCTTCTGTTAAAAACACTACTAGACAAGGTTTCACCTCAATTAACTCTGTGTGCAAACCATTTTTGCTAGCCTTAAGTTTGCTGCTGCAAACTTAATCTTAGTCCAAACCCATTCAAACCTCCTTCACTTGGCTCCAAACTTCTCCAGTGATCTCTGGCAAGCATGCCTTGCATGAGGGACATCTTTGTCAGGTCAAACGGTCACCTTGGACACGCGTGGCCATGGTGACCACGCTGTCAGCGTGCACTAATGGTGCTCTGCACCACTTCTTCATCTCCTAGCTCATGTCCCGCAGCGACAGTGTGCCCCAGAGCGCCAGAGCATCCCATCCTCCACCTTTGACCCTTCCATGGCGCTAGCAAGACTCCAAGGAGGCTCAGGGACATGTGGCCGTCGTGCCCTGGGGGCACCAGAGAGCCCCGAGGTCTTTCTCGGCTCCCCTTCCCCCACTAAGAGCCTCCCCAAGTCCCTACTTCCCCTTCTAGGTTCCTCTCCCTCCTGCAAACCCCCAGACGCCCCCGATTTCTTCTCCCATGCACCATTTCTACCCCATGGCGGAAGCTCCCTCGGCGGCATCCGCTCGAATCCAAGCATCCCCAGCCTTCCCCTCTCCACCTTGCGCCTCCAGGAGCAACCTCCGGGCCTCGTAGCTCCCTTCCCCTCCTTCCAATCCCCTCCGGGTGGTCGGGGCGCAGCTCCCCACGGCCACCATCGCTGCCGTCCGTTGTGGCCGTGGGCCAACTGACCCCGAGGATCCCCTGCTGGCACCAGGCGTGGGGGTGGCTGCGGTGCGGCCCTCCCGAGCTGCCGGTGCGCTCGCCTAGGCCAGAGCTGGCCGGAGGCATCGGACCAGCGCGGCTACCATTCCTCCTCTGCTCCTCCCTACCCGAGCGGGAGGAAGAAGAAGGGCATGACGAGCGGGGCCCCCTGTCAGCGACTAAAGGGCTGGGCCCGGCCGTCTTAAGTGGAGGCGGGATCCCTTGGAGCCGTCTTCCTCACGCCGAAGGCGTAAATCCCGCAATACGCCTCCCACGTGGCGCCTCGCTGGTGGCCCGAGCCACTGGGCCGGCTTGAAAGCCTATCTGGCGCCGGTGGCGCAAGATAGCGCCCTCTAGAGGCTAAGCCTTTATCTCTTTTTCATTTTATTCCTAACTTATAAAATCCATCATAAATTCATACTAACTCCAAATTGCATGATTCAAATTTCTACAGGTTCCTAATTTCAAGATCTATCCACACATGTGCTTTGCACATTTTTCCAAGACATGTTTCTGTGGAGTACTATTTAAAATCCAAATCTGGATATTATTAGCCCCATCGTTCAAAAATCCCATAGGCATCAAATCTACTCCAATTGGAGTGATTCCAATTCCTAGGGCCTTCTAAAATCCTTCCCTATTTTTAGAACCCTGGTCAACATTTTTGTGCGACTTATTTCTGTTGCATCAAACTAATAGCCCCCTTTGCTATTTATTCCACATGGTAAAATCTCTAGAATATTCATACCAACTCCAAATCAAGTGAAACCACTTCCTTAATATTTCTAAAATCAGTATCTATTAAATGGGTGCCTCCACTCATTTTTAAGAGAGTGATTTCTATTAGCTTCTTCAATGTCACCTATTCCTTCTTTCCATCCATTCAAAAATCCTTGATGATCCAAATATCCTATATCAAGCTTCAGGTATTTTTCTTATGACGAGAGAGATCCAAGAAAAATAAAACTTCTATTTTTAGAACGCTTTTATTCTGCTTTCTATGTGGCTTACTATGGTTGTTTCCGACGATAGTTACGAGTAGACGGAGTATTCGGAGATGGAGCGGAAGACCTCGAAGACCCAGAGGACTTACGTGAGCAAGGCAAGCAGGCCTTTGACCATGACTTGAGCATATGAATTGATGCATGCTAGAATAGCAAGTACCTTTCCGTTGCATGTGATCATAGTGTCGGTTCATCATTGGTGTGATGGTACCGAAGGCTTCTTCGAAGCACTTGCATGATGGTGATGTTATACATATGGCTCCTCGGAGCACAGGCATGATGAGCTTCATCCTACCATCTATGAGGATCATGCTACTATCTTGTCGACTAGTAGAGTTAGAGAACCATTGCATGAGCATGATGATGAGTTAAATCAAAGGTTTATGAAAAAAACCCGTCGGGTGCCACTAATGCCCGAGGGTGATGATGAGATGGGTGGCCACTTTTGGTGGAGTGGTGCACCGGTGTTTTGTGTGAGTATGGTTTCGGAAATGGGATTAGATTTATGATGTGTCGACCGTGCCAACCTCACCTGTGCGACCACGTTACCCCTTTATGGGACGGGGCTTTGTTGATTACTCTGGTCGGTACTAGCAAAGAACCACATTACTAGTGGTGGGAGTGATTGTCGTCACTCTCGTGATGGGGTCGTGCCAGGAAGGGCGACTATGCCATTTTTATGAGTTCCAGGCACACAGTTGGTCCCCGCATGGTTGATACTGTCCAGAGTCGATGCTCGTAAGACGGAAAACATGTGGGCTGGGTACCAATCGAGTGGACCTCCTTCTTTAGTACCGTCAGGGGAAAGATAATGATCGGGTACTTACCTCGGGTATATGTGATATACCACGAGTCGTGGATGACACGGAAGTTTCCTGGTTCTCGTGGGTATAGTGTGCAACCTCTGCAGAGTGTCAAACTATTCGAATAGTCGTGTCCATGGTCAAGGACAGTTGGGTAATCCTGCTTAAACTACGTCCTGATATTTCCACATAAACCAAGTGTGCGTGAGTGAGTGTGTGTGTGTGGTGTTGAAAAAAGGTGTTGTTATGAAAGTAATAATATGACCAAGTTCGATGACTTGGCATATAGGGTGAACCCGGATGGTTCAGCCCTCAGCTGATATATTAAGGATATGACCAAGTTCGATGACTTGGCATATAGGGTGAACTCGGATGGTTCAGCCCTTAGCAGATACGTTGATATCTATAACCTGTTCTTCAAGAGTAATTCTTTAACTTGATGCATATTCATGATCATTCCACCCAGATGAGATATACTAGAGATGCATGATATTGTTATCCTTCACTTTCGTTGTTCATGTCATGGGTTGTTTGCGAGTACATTCAAAGTACTCATTGGCTTGCCACTAGTTATTTCATTGACCAGGTATGAAAGGACAGGATATGGTGAGGATTAACTCGGTGACGTTCTTGCAAGATAGGACGCTTGCCAGTCAGAATGCATGTAGGTTAAGGATGATGGCATGGGTTCACGCTTTCAACCAATAATTCCGCTATTGGTCTAGTTTGGTGCTTTGGCCTTTAAGGCCCTATATATGTAAGACTCGACCTAACTGGTCATTTATTGTATCAAACGATATGTATGGATGTAAGACTCTTTTATTCGGTATCTGTGTTCGGTGAGCTTTGATCTCTGGGATCACGGAGCACGGCGATCTCGACTCGCAAGTCGGGGTCCCCACACTCGGAGAGACTTACAAGGATATCAAATCATAAATATAAGAAATCAGCAAAGACTCAAATATAATTCATAGATAATCTGATCACAAATCCACAATTCATCGGATCTCGACAAACACACCGCCAAAGAGGATTACATCGGATAGATCTCCATGAAGATCATGGAGAACTTTGTATTGAAGATCCAAGAGAGAGAAGAATCCATCTAGCTACTAACTACGGACCCGTAGGTTTGAAGTGGACTACTCATGAGTCATTGGAGAGGCAATGATGTTGATGTAGAAGCCCTCCAGCTCCAAGGTCCCCTCCGGCAGGGCACCGGGAAGGGTATCCATATGAGACCTCGCGGAAACGGAAACTTGCGGCGGCGGAAAAGTGGTTATGTGGACGCCCTGATTTTTTCTGGGATTTTAGGGAATAAATAGGCCAAAGAGCTAGTGTAGGGGAGCTCCACGGGGGCCACAAGCCTGGTAGACGCGGCTCCCGGGTCGCGGCTACAGGGCTTGTGGGCCCCCTATGGGCCTCCTGCCTTGGCCCTCAAGTCCCCCGATCTTCTTCTGTTCTAGAAAAATTCATTTCTAGGATTTTATTCCATTTGGACTCCGCTCCAAAATCAGATCTGAAAAGAGTCAAAAACACAGAAAACAGGAACTGGCACTTGGCACTGAAATAATAAGTTAGTCCCAAAAAAGATATAAAACGTATATAAAACATCCAAAGTTGACAAGATAACAGCATGAAACCATCAAAAATTATAGATACATTTGACACGTATCAACCATCCCCAAACTTAACTCATGCTCATGCTCGAGTAGGGAAGTGATAAAGAATGAATTTTTGATGCTTTCATGCTACCTAGCATAGATGTCCTTTGTAACTCCTCTTATGTGACATGAATGTTCAGATCCGTTTGATTCAAAACAATAGTTTTCTATTGACGTGGAGACAATAATACTTCAAGCAAACTAGCAAGGTAATCATATACTTTCAAAATAACAAGGCCAAAAGAAAGTTATCCCTACAAAATCATATAGTCTGGCTATGCTCTATCATCCTTGCACAACGAATTTTAATCATGCACAACCTCGGTATTGGCCAAGTAATTGTTTTCACACCTTTACTTTCTCAAACTTTTTCAACTCTCACGCAATACATGAGCGTGAGCCATGGTTTTAGCACTAAAAGTGGAATGGAGTGTGGTGGAGGTTGCAAGGCAAACAAGGAGAAGATGGTCACATTGACTAGGCATATCAATGAACTATGGAGATGCTCATCAATAGATATCAATGTGAATGAGTAGGGATTGACATACAAATGATGCACTAGAGCTAAGAATATGTGAAAGCTCTTAAAGAAAACTAGTGGGTGTGCATCCAACTTGCTTGCTCACGAAGACCTAAGGCAATTTTGAGGAAGCCCATCACTGGAATATACAAGCCAAGTTATATAATGAAAATTTCCCACTAGCTATATGGTGGTGACAAAACGAGAGACTCTCAATCATGAAGATCATGGTGCTTAATATGAAGCACAAGTGTGGAAAGGAAATAGTAGCATTGTCCCTTCTCTCTTTTTCTCTCATTTTTTGGTGGGCTCTTTGGCCTCTTTTTTTGGTGGGCATCTTTGGCCTCTTTTTGTAAATGGGCTTCGCTGGCCTCTTTTATTTCCTCACATGGTACAATGCTCCATCAATGATGATCATCACACTTACAACTCAAAACTTAGAGCAATGATGACTCTATATGGAATGCCTTCGGTAGTGTACCGTGACAATGATCTAGCATGGCATAGACATCAATGGAAACATCATGCTAGCTGTCTTATGATCATGCAATGGCAATGTAGAAGCTGTGGCACATGTCATGGTGGTAGTTGCATGGCAATATAACTCGGAATGGCTTTGAAAAAGCCATAGTAGGTAGGTATGGTGGCTGTTTTGAGGGAGGCTAATGGTGGGTTTTATGCACCGGCGAAAGTTGCACGGCACTAAAGAAGATAGTGATGGTGGAAGGTGAAAGTGCATGTAAACCATGGACTCAACATTAGTCATGAAGAACTCTTATACTTGTTGCAAAAGTTTTAGTAGTAATCAAAACAAAGCATTCAACGCATACTCCTAGGGGAAGGGTTGGTAGGTCGCGCGATCCCGACCGCTACACAAAGGATGACAATCAATAAACTAAACATGCTCAGACTTCATCACATAGCGGTTCACCATACGTGCATGCTACGAGAATCACTAACTGCAACACAAGTATTTCTAGATCCACAACACCTTACTAGTATAACTTAAATATTACCACAAGCACAACTCAAAACTAACTGAGATGAATCAAACTTCTCTAACTACTCAATGCACATGAAGGTGGAAGTTTTCATATCCCTTTAGATAACTACCCCTTTTGAGACTACTTTCATAGCATAGATCAATTACCACGCCACGCACTGCCGTGCTCCAAAAGATAGAAGTGAAGCACATAGAGCAAAATCAACTAGCTCAAAAGATATAAGTGAAACACATGTGAGATGAATTGCCTAACCAAAGGATATAAGTGAAGCTCGACAAAATCATGGTGAGTGCGTGTTTGTATCTCTAGGTGTGCAGCAAGGAAGATTGTGACACAACAAAAATAAAAGACTCCTACGATACAAGACACTCCAAGCGAAACACATAACATGTGGTGAATAAAAATATAGCCCCAAGTAACATTACCGATGGATTGAAGACGAAAGAGGGGATGCCCATCAACTTGGGGTGCCTTGGGCATCCCCAAGCTTGAGCTCTTGCCACTCTTTATCTCTTTGTCCATAAGAACTTCACCCAAAACTTGAAAACTTCACAACACGAAACTTAAACAGAAACTCGTGATATCATTAGTATAAGAAAGCAAACCACGACTTCCTTAGGTACTATAGCAAACTTAAATTCTACTTATGTTGATGTTGGGTTACTGTATTTTCAATCTTCCATGGCTAATACCCCCCGATACTATCCATAGTTTCATCAAAATAAGCAACCAACTCAACAAAAACAAAATATGTTAACAGCAGACTAGTCTGTAGCAATCTGTATACTTCGTATACTTATGGTACTTCAAAAATTCTGAAAAATTACGAAAGTCTGAAGAATTTGTGTAGCAATCAGAAGTAGAAAGAATCAACTCAAAAGCTCTCACAGAAAAAATAACGAAAATTCTTTTCATGAGCAGAAAGTTTTTGTCTTTTCCAGCATGATCAAACGATCATCCCCAATACTAATCATAACGGTTTTACTTGGCACAAACGCAAAATAAACACAAAAAACACAATCATAACGGAATTATGAAAGTGTGGAAAACACAAAACAGAAATAAAAAGGATAGATTCGTCGGGTTGCCTCCCAACAAGCGCTATTGTTTAACGCCCTTAGCTAGGCATAAGGTGATGGAATCACATATAGTCATCATTGGTGCTCAAACCATAAGTAGTGTGATCATTTATCATCTTAAGATCTTCATATTTATTGGATGACTCACCACTAGCTTTAGGAACAAAAACAGAATTGACGGTCTTTTTGAGAGTGAGATTTGGAGTATTTTGCACAGCGGCAAAAGCAGAACCCAAGTTGGTTATGACATCTTCTAGTTTGCCAATTCTTGAGGAATCATTAACTATAGGTTCCTTCTCCCTTAAATTTTTCAAAATCGTTCCCACATTGGATATGTACTGAGTAATTTGATTGTGGATCTTTCTATCCAAATCCTCAATAAGTTCAATTGTGGAAATTTTGTTTTCAATGGCGTCAAGCCTTTGCATCACGTGTTCCAAGGTCAAGGTAGTTCCATTAACCATGAGCGGGGGTGAGCCTACCAAATTCATGATAGCTCCATAGGAGTCAACAGTATGGCTCCCCAAAAAATTCCCGCCTACGATGGTATCAAGAATATACCTATTCCAAGAAGAGATTCCAACATAAAAACTACGAAGAAGAACGGTAGTGGATTGCTTACGAGTAGATCTACTTTGAGCATTGCAAATCCTGTACCAAGCGTCCTTTAAATTTTCTTCCTCATTCTGCTTGAATTTGAGAACTTCGTTCTCAGGGGTATCGTTTGGACTGGTGGGTCTAGCCATTGATGGACTATCCCACACACAAACGAGCAGGAAGTAAGCGAGTGAAACGGGCAAAAGAGAACGGCAAAAAGGCAAATGAAAACGGCAAAGGAGAAAGGCAAATGAAAACGACAAATGTGAAGTGGGGGAGAGGAAAACGAGAGGCAACTCGCAAAAAAAGGTAAATGCAAGAGATGAGTTTGTGAAACTTACTTGGATAGATCTTGACTTGATCTCCCCGGCAACGGCGCCAGAAATCCTTCTGCTGCTGGCTACGCCTATAGGGATTTCCTTGGCAAATATGCAAAGGATTCCTCCGCGGCCTTGGAGCCTTGCGTTGGTGTTGCCTTGAAGAGGAAAGGGTGATGTAGCACAACGGTGGTAAGTATTTCCCTCAGTTTGAGAACCAAGGTATCAATCCAGTAGGAGAATCTCGTCAAGTCACAAGTACCTGCACAAACACAAAGAGCTTGCACCCAACGCTATGAAGGGGTTGTCAATCCCTTATAGATTGTTTGCAAAGTGAGAACTGAAAGCAAAAAGTAAACAAAGCAAAGTAAAAGTAAAAGCGGAGATGATAGTTGTGAATAGACCCGGGGGCGTAGTGTTTACTAGTGGCTTCTCTCATGAAAGCAAGTAGACGGTGGGTGAACGAATTACTGTCGAGCAATTGATAGAACCGCGCAAAGTCATGACGTTATCTATGGCAATGATCATACATATAGGCATCACGTCCAAATCAAGTAGACCGATACTTTCTGCATCTACTACTGTTACTCCACACGTCGACCGCTATCCAGCATGCATCTAGTGTATTGAGTTCTTAAGAACAGAGTAACGCCTTAAGCAAGATGACATGATGTAAATGAACAATCTCAAATCTATGATGAAATCCCATCTTGTTACCCTTGATGGCAACAACATGATGCGTGCGTTGCTACCCCTTCTGTCACTGGGAAAGGTCACGCACGGTATGAACCCAAAACCAAGCACTTCTCCCATTGCAAGAATCATAGATCTAGTTGGCCAAACAAAACCCAAGACTCGGAGAGCCTTACAAGGATATCAAATCATGCATATAAGAAATCAGCAAAGACTCAAATATAATTCATAGATAATCTGATCACAAATCCACAATTCATCTGATCACGACAAACACACCGCCAAAGAGGATTACATCGGATAGATCTCCATGAAGATCATGGAGAACTTTGTATTGAAGATCCAAGAGAGAGAACAATCCATCTAGCTACTAACTACGGACCAGTAGGTCTGAAGTGGACTACTCACGAGTCATTGGAGAGAAAATGATGTTGATGTAGAAACCCTCCAACTCCAAAGTCCCCTCCGGCATGGCACCGGGAAGGGTCTCCAGATGAGATCTCGCGGAAACGGAAGCTTGCGGCAGCAGAAAAGTGGTTTCGTGGATGCCCTCATTTTTTCTGGGATTTTAGGGAATAAATAGGCCAAAGAGCTAGGGCAGGGGAGCTCCAGGCGGGTCACAAGCCTGGTAGCTGCAGCCCCCCTGGCCGCAGCTACAGGGCTTGTGGGCCCCCTGTGGGCCTCCTGCCTTGGCCCTCAAGTCCCCCGATCTTCTTCTGTTCTGGAAAAATTCATTTCGAGGATTTTATTCCGTTTGGACTCCGTTCCAAAATCAGATCTGAAAAGAGTCAAAAACACAGAAAAAACATGAACTGGCACTTGGCACTGAATTAATAAGTTAGTCCCAAAAATATATAAAAGGTATATAAAACATCCAAAGTTGACAAGATAATAGCATGAAACCATCAAAAATTATAGATATGTTTGAGACGTATCAGTGATCATAGGCTATGTTAACCTAGGGTGATCCCATGATGTTTCCCCTTCTTCTATGTATTGTATTGATGTACTCACTTGATCTTATCTAGTATAATCCCCGAGACCGTGGTGACAGCGGTCTATTGGACATGGATTACTATTTTCATGAGTGATTTCCTCTTCTGTAAACTGATTGAAGATTGAGAGTCTCTTGGTGGTTGTCTTTGACTATCCTTGAGATATGTTGTGGTGATTGTGGTACTCTCTTTGGATGGCCACGGTGACATTGGTAAATCCATAGATGAGAAGCACGAACTCTCAATTGTTCTTTTGTAGCCCTACATAATTCTCATCCTCTCTTGATCACAAAGGAATGACCTCCGAGTACGTCACCATTACATGTTTTAGTGGAAATATCATGTGATTAGACTATGTTAATGTTGTTGGTAGTTGCCACTAGTGAAAGTATTAAGTCTAGGCCTTGTTTTTCAACATTGTTACACCGTTTATGCTCACTTTTGTCACTTTCTACCTTGCTGTAATTTTTATTAAAGATTTATATTACCTTTCTTTGCCACACCTATCACCCATATTTTACCATCTCTTCGCTGAACAAGTGCACCTATACAATTTACCATTGCATTAGGTGTGTTGGGGACACAAGAGACTTCTTGTTTCTTAATTGCAGGGTTGCTTGAGAGAGATCATCTTCAACCTCTACTTCCCTGAGTTCGATAAACCTTAGGTCATCCACTTGAGGGAAATTGTTGTTGTCCTACAAACCTCTGCGCTTGGAGGCCCAATATAGTCCACAAGAATAGAAACGTGGATAGACATCAGGCAGCCCAATCCTTTTTTGGCAACAGACATGCCAAAATGGTCTCTCATGATAAGAAAAGTGTTCTTGAGGGTACACGGGAATTTCATCTAGTCACTTTCATCATGTTGGCTTAATTCGTGTTTCTGACTTTAATAATTTCGTATGTGTGTGGACCGGTGCTTAGGTGTTTTTCTTACTTGAACAAACCTCCTACTTATGATTAACCCTCTCGCAAGAATCCGCAACTACATGAAAAGTATTAAGAATAAATTCTAACCATAGCATTAAACTTTTGGATCCAATCTGTCTCTTATGGAATAGCGCATAAACTAGGGTTTAAGCTTCTATCACTCTTGCAACCCATCATCTAATAACTGCTCCACAATGCATTCCCTTAGGCCCAAATATGGTGAAGTGTCATGTAGTCGACGTTCACATGACACCACTAAGGGGATCACAACATACATATCATCAAAATATCAAACACATATCAAGTTCACATGATTACTTGCAACATGATTTCTCCCGTGACCTTAAGAACAAAAGTAACTACTCACAAATGATAATCATACTCAAGATCAGAGGGGTATTAAATAGCATAATGGATCTGAACATATAATGAACACTACTAGTCACCCACAAGCACCAATCTATAGTTTCGGTACAAAAATTGAACACAAGAGATGAACTAGGGTTTGAGAGGAGTTGGTGATGTTGAAGATGTTGATGAATATAGCCCTCCCAAGATGGGAGAGTTGTTGGTGATGATGATGATGATGATATCCCCCTTCAGGAGGGAAGTTCCCTTAGCGGAATCGCTCCGCCGGAGGGCGAAAGTGCTCCTGCCCAAGTTCTGCCTCGAGACGGCGGAGCTTCGTCCCTAAAGTCCTCTCCTCCTTTTTTCTAGGTCAAAATGATTTATATACAAGAAGAGGGGCACCGGAGGTGGGCCTGGGTGAGCACAACGCACCGGGGCGCGCCTCGGCTCCCTGGCTCGCCCAGGTGGGTTGTGCCCACCTGGCGGGCCCCCTCTAGTACTTATTTGCTCCAATATTCCTCAAATATTCCATAAAAATTCCTTGTAAAGTTTCAGCTCATTTGGAGTTGTGCAAAATAGGTAGCCTGACATAGCTTTTTCAGGTGCAGATTTCTAGTTGCCAGAATTCACCCCCTTTGTGTATACCGTGCATATTATGAGAGAAAAGGCATTAGAATTACTCCAAAAAGCATTATTATACAATAAAACAACATAAATAACAATAGGAAAACATGATGCAAAATGGACATATCAACTCCCCCAAGCCTAGACCTCGCTTGTCCTCAAACGAAAACAGAAATCGAGAAACATGTCCACATTGCAGCATCATGTAACTTATTATAACAGCAACAAACTTCAACATAAAACTTTTATCATAGAACTTTTATCATAGGCTTCTCATAAACAAGTGACAATTCATCACAACATCGAAGTAGAAAGCATAAACTCTATTGGAAACCAACAAACTATGTTCTCAGTCAACTTTGCAACTACAATTCATCATCTTTTCAGGAAGGGTCACATATCGGAGCCTTTAGGCATGTCCACATACTCAACCATCATTTAGACTTCTATGATTGCTAACACTCACCGGGTACACATGAGAAAAATGTTTCAACCGTACACATAGAAAGATAGGGGCTTATAGTTTCGCCTCCCAACGAATTCACCTCAAGGGTGATGTCAACAATAATAACTCATGCTACCCATATTCAACTGGATATATGTGCCTAGATATTTCCTCACCACATGATGATTTCCAAAGGAGAAAATAAAAAGGAATAGAGAGAAAAACTTTGACTCTTGCATGAAAGTAAATACAGAAAAGTAAAAGATAGGCCCTTCGTAGAGGGAAGCAGAGGTTGCAATGCGCTTTTTGTTTGTAGCTCAACCCCTTAGTGCAAGAGAATGTCACGTTATATTGCCCCTTGGAATGGCAACCTTTATTATGCAGTCTGTCGCTTTTATTCTTCAGCATCACAAGTTTGTACAACACTCAATTTTCCCTTATACTAAATGATCTTACACTTTTAGAAGCAATTTTTATTGCCCTTTTTGCACCGATGACAACTTACTTGAAGGATGTTACTCAATCCATAGGTAGGTATGATGGACTCTCAAACAAGATTTGGGTTTAAGGGTTTTGGATGCACAAGTAGTATCTCTACTTAGTGCGGAGTTTTTGGCTAGCAAAGATAGGGGCAAGCATCACATGTTGAAGGATCCATGACAATATAACTTCTATGTCAATATGAACAAACATAATTCATTACGTTGTCTTCCGTGTCCAATGTCAACAATTTTGGCATATATTATTTTGATGGGTGCTCACAATCACAAAATATTTCCAGGATAGTGTATTTGCTTGTGAATCTTCTCTTCCCTTATTAATTCTTCCATGAGTTTCATCATTGACCAATGCTATGTTTGTCAATCTACAATAAAATTTTCTACTTATACTTTTCCTTGTGTAATATCATCACTTACCATAAGATTATCATATGCTCTTTTTCATTTATTTCCTTTCTTTTTATTGAAACAAGAAAGTAAAGAAGGCAAAACTCAAACTAAACTTTGTTATACATCTCGCACACAATTGCATAGATTGATCACTAAGGAAACTCTTGGAAAGAAAGGATCGAACTAAACTTTTATTCATCTAAGTCAAAAGATAACCATGGATCAAACTAAGAAAAGTAAAGGCAAAAGATAATGGAGATGATACAATACTGGGGCACCTCCCCCAAGATGAAGAAGGAGGTGGTGGTGATGAAGTAGAAGCAATCTTGTCCTCCGGTTTCCATGGCAGAGGCTCATCATAATAAGAGGAAGAGTGAGTATCTCAGATCCTGCAACTGGCAGCCAAACTCATACCTTTAAACCGTGCCTCATATTCAAAGACTTGGCTTTGAAGGTCGTGGATCTGTCTATGGAGGAAGTTATTTTCTTGTTGATGGAGAAGACGATGTCCTTCATTGACTTGCCATCCACCTTGAGATCACGGGTGTAGTCCGCGATCATGAGGTGATTGGCATTGAGACCACGTTCCACCATCCCCTTGCACCGGAAGACTTCCTGCTCCATAGCTTCAAGCCTGGCCTCCACGAATCTAGTCCCCTTGGGTCCTTGCACATCGCGGATGTGCAGCACCCCATCATGCATCTGGATAGCTTGAGGGTGCTGCATCACTTCCCGCAAATATGGGTTGATGACGTTGTCGAAGAACTTGTCCTTGGAGGGGCTTGAAGCGGCCATGGTCGATTGGATCTGACAGAAAACAACAAGAAAATAAAACAGGAGATTTCTCCATGATACGGAGATCAATAGGTTCGGGGGGTATATAAAGATTTTTTATCTTGGGGAACAAGCAGAATGGAAGAAAAACGGAGTCCGGAAAGTACCCGAGGTGGGCACAACCCATCGGGGCGTGCCTGGCAAGCCAGGCGTGCCCTGGTATATTGTGTCCACCAGGGTCACTTTCTTGGAAGTTTCTTATTTTCCTAATTTTTTAAATATTCCAAAACTGACAAAAAATATTTTTGCGGATTTTTCGGAGTCCGTTTACTTACCATATCATGTACCTCCCTTTTTCACGATTCTGGAGTGTCCTGAAAGGTTTTTTTATGTGTTCTTCCGGTGTCATAGTTTGGATAATATTGCTTTCAACATTAATGGGTGTACCTGAGATATAATGTTTTATTCGTTGCCCATTGACAACCTTTGGGTTAGTACCTTCGGCATTATTTATTTTGATAGCTCCGGATCGATAGACCTCCTTGACAACATAGGGTCCTTCTCATTTGGGGAGGATTTTTCCTGCAAAGAATCTGAAATGAGGATTGTACAAAATAACATATTCTCCAACTTTCAACTCACGCTTTTGGATTCTTTTGGCATGCCATCTTATAACTTTTTCTTTAAATAACTTTGCATTTTCATAAGCTTGGTTTCTCCATTCATCTAATGAGCTAACATTAAATAACCTCTTTCCACCAGCAAGTTTGAAATCACAGTTGAGTTCTTTGATTGCCCGGTATGCTTTATGTTCTAACTCAAGAGGCAAATGACAAGCTTTTCCATAAACCATTTTATAAGGAGACATACCCATAGGATTTTTATATGTTGTTCTATAATCCCAAAGTGCATCATCTAATTTCTTAGACCCATTCTTTCGGGACCTATTGACAGTCTTTTGTAAGATTAGTTTTATGTCTCTATTGCTAAGTTCAACTTGACCACTAGACTAAGGATGATAAGGTGATGCAGTTCTATGGTTAACATCATACTTATCAAGCATTTTATGGAAAGCACCATGAATAAAGTGTGAACCACCATCAGTCATTAAATATCTAGGGACTCCAAACCTTGGGAAAATAACTTCCTTAATCATTTTAATAGGGGTGTTGTGATCAGCACTACTAGTTGGAATAGCTTCTACCCACTTAGTAACATAATCAACAGTAACCAAAATATGTGTATACCCATTAGAGGAAGGAAAAGGTCCCATGAAATCAAATCCCCAAACATCAAATGGTTCAACAGCAAGTGAATAATTCATAGGCATTTCTTGACACTTAACGATATTACCTATTATTTGACATTCATCACAAGATGAGACAAACTTACGAGCATCTTGAAGAGAGTAGGACAATAAAAACCAGATTGCAATACCTTGTGAGCGGTTCTGTCTCCCGTGTGATGCCCTCCATAAGCTTCGGAGTGGCATTTCCGTAGGATTTGTTCATGTTCATGCTCAAGTACACAACGTATAATAATACCATATACCCCTTCTTTATAAAGATGTGGGTCATCCCAAAAGTAATGTCTTAAAGCATAGAAGCTTTTTTTTCTTTTGTTGGTATGTGAAGCTAGGTGGTATGTATTTAGCAACCATATAATTAGCATAATCAGCATACCAAGGTGTATTATTAGAAACATTTATTGCAGCTAGTTGTTCATCAGGAAAGCTATCATTAATAGATTGTGGGTCATCAAGAATATTTTCAAGACTAGACAAGTTATCACCTACGAGGTTCTCTGTTGCTTTCCTATCAGTGATATGCAAATCAAATTCTTGTAATAGAAGAACCCACCTAATGAGTCTAGTTTTAGCATCTTTCTTTTCCATAAGATATTTAATAGCAGCATGATCAGTGTGAACAATAACTTTAGAATCAACAATGTAAGATCTGAATTTATCACAAGCAAACACTACTGCTAAGAATTATTTTTCAGTTGTAGCATAATTTCGTTGAGCACTGTCCAGAGTTTTACTAGCATAATGGATAACATTGAATTTCTTGTCAACTCTTTATCCTAGAATAGCATCAACAACATAATCAGTAGCATCACACATAATCTCAAAAGGCAAGTTCCAATCAGGTGGTTGAACAACACGGGCAGTAATTAAGGCTTTCTTTAGTGTTTCGAAGGCTTCCAAACAATCATCATCAAACACAAAAGGAATATCCTTTTGCAAAAGATTTGTAAGATGCCTAGAAATTTTAGAAAAGTCTTTGATAAACCTCCTATAGGAACCAGCATGACCAAGGAAACTACGAATACCTTTGATATCTTTAGGACATGGCATTTTCTCAATTGCATGAACCTTGGCTTTTTCCACCTCAATGCCTCTTTCAAAAATTTTATGGCCCAATACAATACCTTCGTTAACCATAAAGTGGCACTTCTCCCAATTCAAGACAGGTTTTGTTTGTTCACATCTCTGCAAAACTCGATCAAGATTACTTAAACAATCATCAAAAGACTTCCCATAAATAGAAAAGTCATCCATGAAAACCTGAACAATCTTTTCACATAAATCAGAGAATATAGCAGTCATACATCTTTGAAAGGTAGCAGGTGCATTACATAAACCAAAAGGCATACGTCTATAAGCATAAGTTCCAAACGGAGAAGTAAAAGTGGTCTTTTCTTGATCAGGTTGTGGAACAGGTATTTGTGAAAAAACAGAATATCCGTCAAGAAAGCAAAAAATGTGTGTTCTTAGATACTCTTTCTAACATTTGATCAATAAAAGGCAGAGGGTAATGATCTTTTCTAGTTGCTTTGTTTAATTTTCTAAAAACAATTACCATTCTATAGCCTGTGACAATTCTTTGTGGAATAAGTTCATTCTTATAATTAGGAACAACAGTAATACCTCCATTCTTAGGGACACAATGAACAGGACTTACCCATCTACTATCGACTATAGGATAGATTATACTTGCTTCCAGAAGTTTCGATATTTCCGTTCTTACCACTTCTTTCATCTTCAGATTTAACCGACGTTGGTGATCAACAACGGGTTTAGCATCAGGTTCCATATTAATCTTGTGCTGACATAGAGTGGGACTAATGCCCTTAAGATCATCAAGAGTATATCCAATAGCAGCTCGGTGCTTCCTTAGAACTTTCAATAATCTTTCTTCTACATGTTCTGAAAGGTTAGCACTAATAATAACAGGATACATCTTTTTCCCATCAAGATAAGCATATTTCCAAGTGTCTGACAATTGTTTTAATTCAAACATAGGATCACCTTTAGGTGGAGGGGGGCCTCCTAGACTTTCAATAGGAAAATTGTGTTTAAGCAGAGGTTGTTGTTCGAAAAAGATTCTGTCTATTTCATTTCTTTCATGCATATGCAAATCATTTTCATGGTCTAGAAAATATTGTTCTAAAGGAGCAGTAGGAGGTACAGCAATAGAAGCAAGACCAATAATTTCATCCTTACTAGGAAAATCTTTCTTATGCGGTTGTCTACTAAACTTGGAAAAGTTAAATTCATGAGATTCATCACCAAAGCTAACACCGACAGTTTGTTTCTTACAATCAATTTTGGCATTCACGGTGTTCAAGAAAGGTCTACCAAAGATAATGGGACAAAAGTCCTCTTGTGGGGAGCCAAGAACAAGAAAATCAGTAGGGTATTTTATCTTCCCACACAAGACTTCAACATCTCTGAGAATCCCAATTGGTGATATAGTATCTCTATTGGCAAGTTTAATAGTAACATCCATGTCTTCTATTTCAGCAAGTGCTATTTCATTATTAATCTCTTCATATAAGGAAAAAGGAATAGCACTCACACTAGCACCTAGGTCACATAACCCATGATAACAGTGATCTTCTATCTTAACTGAGACAACAGGCATGCCAACAACCGGTCTATGTTTATCTTTTTTATCCGGTTTGGCAATTCCAGAAGCTTCATCACAGAAGTAAATAACATGTCCATCGATATTATCGACCAAGAGATCTTTATTCATAGCAACACTAGGTTCAACTCTGATTTGTTTAGATGCTAACATAACTTTTGTTAACCACGGTTGAAGCTTTAGTATGTTCCTTCATCCTAACAGGGAAAGGTGGTTTTTCAATATAAGCAGTGGGAACAACTGCATCAACATTGTAAATGATAGTTTCTTCTTTAGATTTTACCGATCCTTTAATTTATTCTTTAATAGGTGGGTGATATTTAAACCACTTCTCCTTAGGGAGGTCAACAAGAGTAGCAAAAGATTCACAAAAGGAAGCTACTATCTAAGAGTCAAGTCCATATTTAGTGCTAAACTTTTGAAAGCATCGGTACTCATAAAAGATTTAACACAATCAAACTTAGGTTCAATACCAGACTATTTACCTTCTTTGAGTTCCCAATCTTCAGAGTTGTATTTAATTATTTCTAAAAGATGCCACCAGAATTCAATAGTCTTCTTCATAAAAGAACCAGTACAAGAAGTATCGAGCATGGATTGATCATTACGAGAAAGCAGAACATAAAATTTCTTAATAATAATTTCTCTTGAGAGCTCATGATTGGGGCATGATTATAACATTGACTTAAGCCTCCCCCATGGTAGAGCAATACTTTCTCCTTCATGAGGCCAAAATATATATATATATAATACCAATCATGATGCACTAGATGCATAGGATAAATTATTGATGGAATTCCAATTTCAACCGATTCCAGTTCCAAGATCTAATATCATCGCATAGCCTATACCATGTCAATGCTTTTCCCTTCAAAGATAAAGGGAAAACCTTATTCTTAGATTCATCTCCCGGTAACCGTGCAAGCTTAAACAATCCACAAATTTCATCCACATATATCAAGTGCATATCAGGATGTTCGGTTCCATCTCCTGCATAAGGATTAGCTAGCAGTTGTTCTACCATACCCGAAGGAATTTCATATTCAATATTTTCAGTAGGTGCGGTAGGTTGAGGGGCAACTAATTGTGGTTCTGGTCGAGCTGAAGATACCCCGAACAAATCCCTCGAAGGATTGTTTTCCATAGTAGCAAGTGACAATAAATTTCAGCACATAGTAATAATGTTTCCTTACCAATTTCCACTTACCAAGAGCGCTTCACTCCCCGGCAACGGTGCCAGAAAATAGCCTTGATGACCGATAAGTATATGGGGTCAATTCTAGCCTTTTCGATAAGTAAGAGTGTCGAACCTAACGAGGAGCAGAAGGAAATGACAAGTGGTTTTTAGCAAGGTAATTTCTGCAAGTGCTAAAATAGTAAGTAGGGAATATTCTGATAGCAATATAATTTGTAACGAGCAAGTAACGATAGTAGTAACAAAAGTGCAGCAAGGTAGACCAATCCTTTTTAGGCAAAGGAAATGCCAAAATGGTCTCTTATAATAAGCAAAGTGTTTTTGAGGGTACACGTGAATTTCATCTAGACACTTCCATCATGTTGGCTTAATTCGTGTTCGCTACGTTGATAATTTGGTATGTGGGTGGACCACTGCTTAGATGCTGCTATTACTTGAACAAACCTCCTACTTATGATTAACCCTCTCACAAGCATCCACAACTATGAGAAAAGTATTAAGAATAAATTCTAACCATAGCATTAAACTTTTGGATCCAATCGGTCCCTTATGGAATCGCGCATAAACTAGGGTACACTACAAGGAATATGCTAATACATGATGCTATTTTTTCGTCGCTACATCGTCATGGTTTTTAATTTACGACGATCTCACGACGAAAAACCAAGCGTCGAAAACAGAGTGTCAAAAACGGAGAGCAACGACGTTTTGATCGAAATCGTCGTAACTTTTACGACGATTCCTGGATCGTCGTAACCTTTACGACGATCGTAAATCGCCGTTGGCAATCTAACCCAGTCCTACATGGAAAAATTACAACGAAATCAAAACGTCATGGCTGAAATCAGCCCAACCCATTTCAATTGATCACATGGGCTGGTTTTATTTTTTTGGGCTTTTTCTTCCTGGGCTTCTTTTTGGGCCTTAGCCTATTTACAAACACTTTAGTATTTTTTTCGAATTTTTATTTGTGGCCTTTTACTTTCTATTGATTTTTTTTTTGACCATTTTATTTTTTTACTAGTCCCACATGTCATGTTGGTCTCAAAATTAGTCCCACGCGTCAAAATTTTCACATTTTGTCAAATAAATATCATAACTTGGTCCCCTTGTAAAATTGTCATATCATAGGTATTCAAATCACATTCAGAATCAATATTTCAAACAGGCTAGGGAGCAAATGAAATTCGTCCAAACCAAAATTAAATTTGTCTATTACAATCTTTACACTACACCACTACCCAGATATACCTAATACTGCCTACTATTACAATACATATGCTACGCTTTGTTGATACGCTTCATAGCTTCACACTTGGCTTTGTACTTCACATGTGTAAAAAATAAGAATGAGATGTGAAATAACACTATGGGTATTTAAATAACAGCATTTACAAAAAAGTGTGAACTAACACTGCACGTATTTAAATAACATAATTTACAAAAAAATGAAGACTGGCCCAGGTGCACATTATTTAACTATTTAAAGATGAATAGTTTCATGTTTCAAATTAGTTGTAGGGCAAGTCATCAGGATATTAGCAATGGGGCACATGAAGGTAGAACATGAGCATGGCCATCTTTTTATCTCATCTATCGTTTATACAAACACACTAACATGTCATCCAAGCAAGAAAACATATATACGATTTTCACTTCTAGTACCAAATAGCATTTGAATGTTCAGACTTGAGATAAGCAGGGATACAAATGTACCAAGTAGGCTAGCACCATCTTCACACTTGCTACCACTATTCATCTTTAAATAACAATTTCTATCAAGCGTCATTGCTGCCGCTATTCATCCATAAACAACAGTAATATCCTGATGGCTTTGACAAGTTTCTATAATATAACACTTCATATGATCCAGGTTCTTAACTCTGTGTAATAATATCTTGGGAGTTGGAATCGAATCTTAGTTACATACATACACAGACACATTATATTATTGACTGATCGATGATATGATCCAGCAAAATACTCCACCTACTACTCTGACCCAGCAAGCAAAACACACACACACAAAACAAGCAGCAGCAGCTCTCTGGATTCGGTAGCTTTGGCAACGAATTACTTGTTACCTGGGAAGGGTCGTTGTCGCGGCAGCGGTGATGGAGTCACAACTGCGGTTGTAGGGGTTGGCGGTGGTGTTGACCCGGCAGTTGTAGTAGGGCACGCCGGGCCTACAGCACGGCACCGCATCCCCCTACAGAGCATCGTAGCTGATGTACCTCTGGCCGCCACCGCCGGCGGTCTCCCACAGCAGCCGCCCGTGCGTCGCCTCCGAGCCCATCTGTGCTGCCTCCACCCTCATGTCCATGTCCACATCCAGGCTGGCAATGGTGATGGCGCCATGGCCTCCTCTCCCCCGCACCACCACCAGCAGCAGCAGGAGGACGAAGAGCGGCAACACGAGGGTTGGCGCCCATGGAGGCATTGCCAGAGCTGAGATCTCGAAGAGTGGAACAGTTGTTGTGGTTGGATATTTTCTCCCTGGTGAAAGAGTGGCGAGTGGATAGTTAAAACCATAGATTCAGACTCGCCATAGATCGCATTAGTCGTTGCGCCTCCGTGCTCCACCGCATCGTCTTAGACCTCTATCACCCGCACCAGTTGGTCGTCCACCATGCGCGCAGGTACCTGGAACAGTATGCAGTAGTTGAGGAATATTGGAAATGCTGCCTGTCAAAAATGTGTGAGAGCACAAACATAGACGACAAGGAAGTGATCAAGCTGACCTGGAGTACAGAACCCGGCCACTTGACGGATGTCTGAAACAAATCGAGTGCCTAAACCCTGAACCTGAAATCAAACAACCGGAAGATGGTAACTAAAACATCCTTGTACTACATAAACTACAGTAGTGAAAACTGGAAAACATCCATCAACATAGTGTGTGCTGCACTAGGAATAGGAGTAGAACAAAGACATCATTTGCTTGCTCCACTGACAAGAAGTGTGTAGGGTTGCTTAATTACGAGAGCATTGATGAGCATGGACTGGAGCAGGTGCAGATCAGCAAAACAATTGCCATGCCACAGGACAGAATAACTCACGCGGAGAGCAAAACCTGTTTCGAAACTAAGAATTTGCCAGCCTTCAAAACTATGAATTTGGCAGCCTAGCTCTCAAGTTCATGGTGTTGTTAGGCAGTTTCGAACCTATATGACATGATAAATCCCATGTATCCATGCTATGGCCGCGAATGCTTCAGTTTAGATGAAGCAAACAGCCACAAGCCTCACATCACATCATCGCCCATAAACAATTTGTAGATAAGTTTATCGCAAGGTGAAACATAGATTAACTTAGATTACATGACTAGTTATGAAGGGGTCGGTCACCATAAAACGCGTTACGCCATAAAAACATTGGGCAGATGGCACTAGAAATTTAACATATCTAGTTGCGTCATAACAAGCCATATTGCAAGGAATAGCGCAAACTAGCTGCCAGTTACCTCACCGCAAAGCCTTGCCTAATATGTAGCCAGTTCCTATTCTCACATAAACGGCGTGTAAATAACAATATTGAATTAAGCAAAGAACCTGAAGGTTGAGGTACTTTGTAACTGGAATCTTCTTGGAAAGCAGCTGTATGTCACCGCTGATGGGCTTGTACTGGAACTTCCACTTCCGGTCGAAGTCCAGGAGCTTCAAAACTACCTTTGCCTCAAAATCATTCACCTCTAGATTGTAGAACTGAAACAATATATGGCATTAGAGATTAGACACTCAGATCATAGGGTGAACTGGTTACACCCAACACAGAGAGTAACAACGGCCACTATGGCAAATTGGCAACATAACCCAAAAAATAAAATTGGGATTGTTAGCAGGCGTATACTGTCCTCGTGTAACACCAGGGACAAGGAAGCAGCAACATTAGCGGAGTAAATTATTTCCAATACGCGCATAACACCAATGTTTGGCCTGGCGGATCTTGCGAGATACAGTACATTGGAAGATTGGAGCAAAATAATTGGGGGACACATCTACGGGCATCCCAAGACTCGAGATTAGGGTTTATAAGGAGGGTTACCGAGCTCGAAGTTGAGGCCGACGCGGAGGCCCTGGAGCTCCTTGCGGAACTTGAAGTGCAGCTCGGCCGGCACGACGTTGATGTGGTACAGCTCATCGAGCGTCATCGATCCATCCCCGACGCCCCCGTCCGCCCCTCCGCCGCCGACGCCCGAGCTCGAGGCCATCGGGCGCGAGAGAGGAGAAGAGGCCCCTCTTTTCTTCTTGTGACCACCACTCGCCGGGGGAGTGGCAGCTTTCCTCTCGTGTCGGGCGGCCTGGGGGACTGCGGGTGAGGCGGGGTGGGAGGCAGGACGGTGGAGGCGGGGCGGGGTGGTCTGCTGGGGCAGTGTGGTAGCAGGGGAGGGCTGCTGGGGGGAGGCAGGGCCACCGGTGGTGGAAGCGGCGTCGGCGGCGTCTCCGTGGGCGAGACAGTGAGTCATTGTTGGCGGCGTCGCAGAGGGTTGCCTATCCCGGTTATTGGGGAGCAGGGCATGCGCAAGGAGGTGAGGTGGGGTGGGGTGGGGTGGGGGTTGGGTGGCGGCCGGAGTTGGTGGCATAGGGCGGAGGGAGCGGCCGGAGGTGGTGGTGGTGGTGGTGAGGAGGGGGAGGAAGGAGCCGATGGTTCGATGGGATCTGGAGAGGCTGCTCGATCAGATCTGGAAAATGAGGAAGGGTGGGTGGGTGTGTGGGTGGTTAGGGTTTTGCTTTCTCAGAAGAGGCTCTGCCGTTGGATGGATGCTCATGGATGGCTCACATCGCGTCCAACTCGGTGATCCGCGTGAAGGCAGTTTCTCGTCTCTCATTGGCCGGATCGAAACGCAATTTTTTTAATCCAAATATCTAGAAAAATTACATAAAATATTAAATATTTGTTGTAAAATTGGACTCGACCATTTTTCAAAAATATTATACCGCATTTTGAGTGACACAATGTTGCCTAAGGAAGTTTTTATTCTCAGAAATGACTTATCATGTGTGAAGATTCAGGGCTTTAAGTCAAATGATCAATCTTATGGCGACATTCATGGCATAGTTTGTTAAAATGATTTATTATTCTGAACAAGCGTGCGTATTGGAATGGCAAACAATGTTGCCTAAGAAAGTTATCATTTTCTTTGGACGGAAAATTCATTTTCAATTTTTCGAGTACCCAAAATGAGTTTTTGTCTCAAGAACCTACCATATATTTGTTGCAAAATTGAACCAAATCATTGTTCTAACATACTAGGACATATTTAATGTACAATTCACCAAATTTTTGGGTGTCAAAAGCTTTTATCCACCTCTCGTGAAAAAGACAAATTTTCGTTGAATCAGGTGGAAGTTGGTCAAATTTGAACTGCAGCTGCCTCATAGTTTGCTCTTTATTTTTGCCAAAAATATTTTTTACGTACAAAAGTATCTATTTAATCAGAGAAACACCAAAAGTTTTCCAAGATTCAACCACTACGTAGGAATGGTCATACCCGCTGTTTTGACCACATTTTGAAATGGCCATGAAAAATTCAAAAATATCAAAAAATAAAAAACCTTCGCATTGTGTCATTATATGTCACAAAGTTACCAGGTAAAATAATAAGCTTCTAATATGGCGATTATCTATAAAAAGTGTTCATACAAATGAGCTATCATGTGTGAAGATTCATGTCTTTCAAGCCAAATGATCAATCTTATGGCCACATGCATAGCATAGTTTGTTCAAATGATCTCATATTGTGCACAAGGATGCGTATTGGAATGGCAAACAACGTTGCCTAAGGAAGTTTTCATTTTCTTTGAACAAAAATTTCATTTTCCATTTTCTGAGTACCCAAAATGAGAATTTTTGTGAAGGACCTACCATATATTTGTTGCAAAATTGGACCAAATGGGGCTAAAATTGAGCTCTCCAAAAAATGTAGTTGCTTCACAAAATGAAAATATTACCAGAAACATAGATTGGATGATGAGCTCACATGGATTGTTAGATGGGGCTAAAATTTTGTGGAGAGCTATCTTTTAGGCACATAGAAGATGTGGAAAAAATTCAACTCATCAGGATATTCCTATCTAGTACTTCCTTCATAAAGCTATTAGCTGAAACAAATTTTGGAAATTTGCTGAGAAAGATTTGCTAGGCAAATCGTTATGAAAGTTTTCATGAGGCAATGATTTGGATAGGAAAGAGTGCCCCAAAAATATGAGGGTAATCAAAGAAATAGAAATAGCACTTCCTTCACAAAGTGCTATAATAAACAGAATAGGAAAATGAATATTGCAGAATTCATCAACGACATCTTAAAAAACATCATGTATGAGCATATTTATTGTAGTTGTATTTAATACCTGACTCTTTACCTTCGTTGAGTTCCAAATGTTTAGAGTTGTATTTAATTCTTTCTAAAAGATCCCACCATAATTCAATAGTCTTCTTCATAAAAGAACCCGTACAAGAAGTATCGAGCATGGGTTGATCATTACGAGAAAGCAGAACATAAAATTTCTGAATAATAGTTTCTCTTGAGAGCTCATGATTCGGGCATGATTATAACATTGACTTAAGCCTCCCCCAAGGTAGAGAAATACTTTCTCCTTCATGAGGCCAAAAATTATATATATATATAATACCGATCATGATGAACTAGATGCATAGGATAAACTTTTTGATGGAATTCCAATTTCAACTGATTCCAGTTCCAAGATCCAATATCATCGCATATCCTATACCATGTCAATGCTTTTCCCTTCAAAGATAAAGGGAAAACCTTATTCTTAGATTCATCTCCGGGTAAACCTGCAAGCTTAAACAATCCACAAATTTCATCCACATATATCAAGTGCATATCAGGATGTTCGGTTCCATCTCCTGCATCAGGATTAGCTAGCAGTTGTTCTACCATACCCGAAGGAATTTCATATTCAATATTTTCAGTAGGTGTAGTAGGTTGAGGGGCAAATAATTGTGGTTCTGGTCGAGCTGAAGATACCCCGAACAAATCCCTCAAAGGATTGTTTTCCATAGTAGCAAGTGACAATAAATTTCAGCACATAGTAATAATGTTTCCTTACCAATTTCCACTTACCAAGAGCGCTTCACTCCCCGGCAACGGTGCCAGAAAATAGCCTTGATGACCAATAAGTATATGGGGTCAATTGTAGCCTTTCCTATAAGTAAGAATGTCGAACCCAACGAGGAGCAGAAGTAAAGGACAAGTGATTTTCAGCAAGGTAATGTCTGCAAGTGCTAAAATAATAAGTAGCGGAGTATTTCGATAGCAATATAATTTGTAACGATAGCAGTAACAAAAGTGAAGCAAGGTAGACCAATCCTTTTTAGGCAAAGGAAATGCCAAAATGGTCTCTTATAGTAAGCAAAGTGTTCTTGAGGGTACACGTGAATTTCATCTAGACACTTCCATCATGTTGGCTTAATTCGTGTTCGCTACGTTGATAATTCGTATGTGGGTGGACTAGTGCTTAGATGCTGCTATTACTTGAACAAACCTCCTACTTATGATTAACCCTCTCGCAAGCATCCGCAACTATGAGAAAAGTATTAAGAATAAATTCTAACCATAGCATTAAACTTTTGGATCCAATCGATCCCTTATGGAATAGCGCATAAACTAGGGTTTAAGCTTCTGTCACTCTTGCAACCCATCATCTAATAACAACTCCATAATTCATTCACTTAGGCCCAAATATGGTGAAGTGTCATGTAGTCGACATTCCCATGACACCACTAAGGGAATCTTATAATACATATCATCAAAATATTGAACATGTATCAAGTTCACATGATTACTTGCAACATGATTTCTCCCATGACCTCCAGAAAAGAAGTAACTACTCACAAATGATAATCATGCTCCAATTCAGAGGGGTATTAAATAGCGTAATGGATCTGAACATATAATTTTCCACCAAATAAACCATATAGTAATCAACTACAAGATGTAATCAACACTACTAGTCACCCACAAGCACCAATCTATAGTTCTGGTACAAAGATTGAACGCAAGAGATGAACTAGGGTTTGCGAGGAGTTGTTGTTGTTGAAGATGTTGATGAAGATAGCCCTCCCCAAGATGGGCGAGTTGTTGGTGATGATGATGAAGATGATTTCCCCCTCCGGGAGGGAAGTTCCCCCGGCGGAATCGCTCTGCCGGAGGGCAAAAGTGCTCCTGCCCATGTTCCGCCTCGTCAAGGTGGCGCTTCGTCCCAAAAGTCCTTTCCTCCTTTTTTGTAGGTTAAAATGACTTATATACCAGAAGAGGGGCACTAGAGGTGGGCATAGGTGAGCACAACCCACCGGGGTGCGCTTGGGCTCCCTGGCTCGTCCAGGTGGGTTGTGCCCACCTGGTGGGGCCCCTATGGTACTTATTTGCTCCAATAATCCTCAAATATTCCATAAAAAATACTCGTAAAGTTTCAGCTCATTTGGAGTTTTGCAGAAAAGGTAGTGTGACGTAGCTTTTTCAGGTCCATATTTCCAACTGCGAGAACTCTCCCCCTTTGTGTATACCTTGCATATTATAAGAGAAAAGGCATTAGAATTACTCCAAAAAGCATTATTACACAATAAAAAAACATAAATAACAGTAGGAAAACATGATGCAAAATGGACGTATCAGAAACCTACCACCATATTCTATTCCACCTTTATGCTATATCCATCGTTCACGCTCATGTATTGCATGAGTAATAAAAAGTTGAAGCACGTTAAGAAGTACGATCCAATTGCTTGGTTTTACACTTGGGTGCTCATGATTTATACTTTACGCTATGAACACAAAGCATGACATGCTATATGATTTTGTAGGAATAGCATTCTTCAAGCATTGTTATTTTGAAAGGACATGACGGTTTGCTAGCAAACCTGAGTATGGATGTTTTTTGTGAAACAATAGACTATTGCCTTGAATCACTTGTATCTTAATATTCATGTCATGATTAGACATTTGTTCTAGTTTATGATAGGTAGCATTCCACATCAAAATATATCTTTTTATAATTTACCTACTAGAGGACGAGCGGAAATTAAGCTTGGGGATGATGATACTTCTCCGTCGTATCTATAATTTTTGATTGCTTCATGCTAGTATTCTACAACTCTCATATACTTTTGGCAATGTTTTATATTACGTTTGGGACTAACTTACTTACCCAGTGCCCAGTACTAGTTCCTGTTTTGTGTGTTTTTTGTTTCGCGGAAATTTCATATCAAACAAAGTCCAAACGCGATACAATTTACAGAGATTTTTTTTGGAATATATGTGAATTTTAGGAGTCGTAATTAACACAAGACGATGCCCGAGGAAGGCACAAGCTAACGGGGCACAACCTGGGGGCGCCCTGATGGCTTGTGGTCGGCCCTTAAATCGGTTAATGCTCTCCTTCCTCCACAAGAAAGATATTTTTGCGATAAAAATCGCCTCAAAATTTCATCCCGATTAG
Organism: Hordeum vulgare subsp. vulgare; assembly: GCF_904849725.1. Taxonomy (NCBI): domain Eukaryota; kingdom Viridiplantae; phylum Streptophyta; class Magnoliopsida; order Poales; family Poaceae; genus Hordeum; species Hordeum vulgare. The sequence goes on along the minus strand of NC_058523.1, from coordinate 402,428,838 downwards.
AGTTATGGATCTCCGGATATTCAAGAAACGATGAAGGGCTAGAAAAAAGTAGAAAAAACAAGAGAGAAATAGGGAGAGAGATCCAATCTCGGAGGGGCTGCTGCCCTCTGGGAGCCATGGCGGCCATGTACCAGATGGAAACCCGTCCTCCCACCTAAGGAGGAGGACAAACAAGAAGAATAAGGAGGGGGGCTCACTCCCGATGGCGCCGGAGCACCACCGAGGCAACCATCATGATGGCGATCTGCACCAACAACTTCATCGCCATCACCACCAACTCTCTCCCCCTCTATGCAGGGGTGTAAACCCTCCTATTCCCGTTGTAATATCTACTTAAACATGGTGTTCAATGATATATATTATTATCCAAGGGATTTTTACATCTGTGCCCCTAGTTCCTTAGCTCTACTCATTCATCCCCACGCTCTTAACTTTTGCTTACTTTTCCCCACTCACTTGTCTGAAACCCTCATAAATGGTCACAAATGGTGGATGACATCGGGTCAGTGCTTTGACCGTTAACTCTGACGAGTGGGGTCGCACTGGACTGTGTCGCCCATTGGACCTGACAATTGAGGCTGCATCAGACGATGCCGATGTTCGCCCGTTGGGCCATGGTTAGATTGTTGGGCCCTGTGCGTGCTGTAACGACATGAGCCTGCTATGAATGCACGTAGCTAGCCTACCTGCATGCACTGATGCCCGCCGCCACAATGCGCGGACCTCCCATCTTTCTGCGTGCGAGCCACCACGGACGCTAACCGACCTCTTTCTGCATGCGAGCCTCCACGGACGCAGGGACGGTCGTTGCTGCTGGTTCATCTCATCTCGCATGCTTGTCACCTCGATCCACTCGCATCTATTCAACGTGGCAATTAAAGTGGCATATCGGTCAATTCCGCTCGTTTGAACGTAGCAAATACAAAGCGTAGCCGGTGCCACTCCCTTTCCCTTCCCCTTTCTCTATTTAAACCACCCATGCCTCCACCTATTCTCCACACATCCATTTGCACCGCCCCCTTCTATTCTTCACCCAAACCCAGAGCACTCTCAAAGCCGGGCAAGGATGCAGTATAATGGCCCCACCTTCCAGCTCCCACAGACCGTGTCGGAGAGGCGGTACCCCGTCGGTGTCGTTGTGGAGATTACGTTCCGCGTGTGGGCGTGTCGGGGATATTACCTGTGGTGTGACCAGCCCTAGCTGGGTCGGGTCACTAAAGGGGCGACTCATCATTAGGTAATACAAGCCTTGGCCCAAGGGGCCCAGGAGCCAGATGGCGGTTCAGGAGCTATACAGAGGATAGGCCGCCAAGGAGGTTTCTAGTCTTGGAAAGCACGACGACTTAGAGATAAAGAAAACCATGATCTGTAGGATGGCTAGGACTATTCTAAATCCTAGGGCCTCAACCTGTATATAAAGAAGAGTCCCTCGGGAAGATAGGGCAAGTTCGAGATCATCGAGAGCTAGGTCATGCGAGTTACGCCCTCCTTGTAATTGAAACCACCATCAATCTACACAAAGTAGGACGTAGGCTTTTACCTCCACACGAGGGGCCGAACCTGGGTAAATATGAGTCTCGCTTTCGCTCACCCCCTTTGAGTCGCCACGAAGGTGCGATGGATCCTTCATTAAGTCCTTTCACGAGGACATCTGCCGTGACAAAACCACGACCGTTGGTGCCCACCGTGGGGCTAGCGCACGATGGAGTTGAGTTCTCAAAGGGAGCCCTACCAGGGTCAGAAAGCTATGCGGTCGGCGTCATGACAAAGAGCCGCCACGAAAAGTACTACATCGACAACTCGTTGTGGGGGCTGAAGTCGATTCAATCGAATCTGGTTACAGGGTCCCCTTCGGCAAGGTCAACATCTTCATCGGCATGATTGGAGCACCCATGCCTGAGCCGGACACCTCCACCGACATCGTCGAGCTGGCCAGGTACGCCTTCCCCATCACACGTCAGGAAAGGAAATGCCATGTTTTCGTCGGTTTTACGCAGGGAGCCAGCGGACAAGACGAACCGGCATTCCAGGAGATCACCCCCGTCAATTCTGATGATGAGTCATCCATGGGAGAGATAGATTCGATTCATCCCCTTCACGAAGGACAACTCGGAGGGTTTTCACTGGCGATGGAGCCCGAGATTTTCGAAAGATCCCGTCGACAAATCGCCATCTACATGGCGGGGGCGGCACAACCTCAGTCGAATCCAGCCGACAACAATGGGACTGACGAGACGTCAAAAACTCGGGCTCAAGCCGTGGTGGACTTAACAATGAAAATCACCAGACTCATGACAACCATGGTGACGGCAGAGAATCAGGAAGTGATCAACGCCGAACTGACGAAGTTGCGGGAAGAGATGGCCAAGGCCCAGCGGGAAGTGGAAGCGGAAGCCGCCATGATGGCGACACAGCAGGCCCGGATCACTGCGGAGACAGAACGGTTGAACACCGAAAGTTGGCAACTCGAGAGACAACAGCACGCGTCCGATGCTATTTATCAAAGGAGGCATCACGGGCGCCTCCCGACCGATCTACATCCAACTCGCCTCTTCGACACCCCATGCACTCCTGGGATGGGACCCGATCGGCCTTTGCAGGACGCCCCGAGGGAAGGTCCGGTTCCGCCGCCTAACCCGCCACCACCTCAACCAACGGATGCCCACTCACCTCGCTTCCAAACGCCATGAGGCCACTTCTCAAATCCTGTGGAAAACATGCTGGCGGCAACCCGCCACTTGGACTCCCTCCCGATCCACGGTAACTCCCTGGCCGAGGTGGAGGCGAGAAACGCCATTGAGATGCTGAAGACAGAAGTGGTCCAACACGCGCAATACTCGCACTGCCTTGACCAGTTACACTCCACACCCCAGGCGAGTCACACCAGGAGTCTCCATGAGGACCAACCCGTGGTGACCAGTGGGCAACGGCGTTTGCCTCAGACCAACCGGCCTGGGGTCCATGACACTCGAGCCCAAGACATTGTGGATGCGGCGCGCGCCGCGCGCCTGATGGAGACGACGGCTGTGGCGGGTCAGGGCCATCCGGCTTATATCTAGACACCTCCTGCACCGCTCGATGCCGGAGGCAGTCACATCGGGGTGTCGTGCCTCATGCCCGCACTACGCAATGAGCGGATGCCAAAGGATTTCAAAGGACCAAGGAAGGTGCCCAATTACACACCAGATCTCGAGCCAGGGTCATGGATCGAGACTTACGAACTTACGATGGACATGCTCAACGTAAACGAGGCGGTTTGCACAAAGTATTTCACCATGATGCTTGAAGGAACGGTGCGTGCGTGGTTGAAAAACCTGCCACCTAACTCCATCAACACTTGGGTAGAATTAAAGGAACGGTTCATTAAGAATTTCCGTGGGACATGCAAATGCCCAATAACCATCGTCGACTTACAACACTGCGTTCAGCGGCCGGATGAGTCGGCCCATCGCTGGACTCGGCGAGTTGCAGAAGTTATTCATTCATCGGACGGCATCTCGGCGGCTCAGGCGGTGTTGACTCTGGAGAAAAATTGCCATTACGAGCCTCTGGTGCTGAAGATGGGGCGACTTAAGCGTAAGGTACAGGACATGGGCGAGTTGATGGATACCCTCACCAGATATGCCGAGTCAGATGACACCAAGGATCCTGGAGAGGACGATGACAAGGTTAGCACCGCCAAGAGGGGCGAGTCATCAAAGGGTCACTCCCAATTTCAAGGACGGGGTAACCACAACCATGGCGGGCAAGGTAAAACAAGACAACACGAAGGTCCCACAGACTTCGTCGCCAATACCAACACCGGCAATGGAAACCAGCGCCAGAAGAAGCGGGGTTTCAGTGGTAAGAAGCCGTGCAACTATCATGAGATGCTCAAGGGCCCCTGCCCATAGCATGCTACGGCTGAGGGGTCGGCGACCCACTCCTAGGAGGATTGCTATGTGATGCAGGAGTTCCGAGCTGAGGCGCTCAAGAAAGGCCAAGGAGGTGATCAGGGCGAGCAACAGGAGCAGTTCGACGCGCCCGAGTCACGCCAAAGCCCGTTCGGCGGTTTCCCTAACCCGGGTCCATAGGGCGGGTCACAGCCTAATAGCGGACAGTACCAAGTTCACAACCAACAGCAGTATAACCCGCTGGGAGTGTTTCAGCAACCACCCCCGCAAGGAGATCTCTAGCGACAGGATGATCGTAGCGGTTTTCAAAATAACTCTAAGCAGCTAAACAGTGGGCAGTATCATGTGTTCACCACCAGCACGTGCAAACGGGACCAGAAGGTGAAACATAGAACTTACACCGTGGCTGAGCCAGCGCTCCCCAGGTACCTTCATTGGTCTGAACAGCCCATGACCTGGAGTAGGGAGGATCACCCACCCCGAGTTGATAACCCTAGCGACTTGTCTTTGGTCGTGGCTCCCCAAATCAGAGGATACGCCCTTTCCAAAGTCCTTATGGATGGAGGCAGCAGCATTAACATCCTATACTTCGATACCTTTTGAAGGATGAATCTCTTGGAGAAAGACTTGATGCCATCATCCACGGTTTTCAACGGCATTGTTCCGGGTAAGTCGGCGTATCCAATTGGGCGGATTAAACTTAACGTGGCTTTTGGCACAGAATCCAATTACAGGAGAGAGTCACTCATGTTTGAGGTGGTCAAAATCAAGATCCCTTACCACGCATTGTTTGGAAGGCCAGCTTACGCTCGATTCATGGCTCGCCCATGTTACGTTTATCTCAAGCTCAAGATGCCTTGTCCTAAGGGGCCTATTACGATCAGCGGAGATAGGAAGATAGCCCAAGAGTGCGAAGAAGGAGAGGCAGCTTATGCCGAGACGGCTTGCGCGGCCGAGGAGCTCAAGTTTCACCAAGCCAATGTTGAAACGGCGGATATGACGCCGCTCAAGAGGACAACAATCGACTATGAGCCTTCCCTCAAGTTTAAACCAACGGATGATACCAAGGTTATAGACTTCACGCCTGGCGACTCAACAAAGGAGTTCACTATTGGCACGGGTCTGGATCCCAAATAGGAAAGCGCGCTCATCGAATTCATCCGTGAGAATCGGGACATCTTCGCGTGGAAACCTTCTGACATGCCAGGTGTACCGAGAGAATTTTCTCAGCACCATCTTAATACTGACCCCAAAGTAAAGCCAGTTTGGAAGTACCTTTGTAGGTTTAATGAGGAACGATGTAAGGCGATTGGAGAGGAAGTCGCCCGACTTTTGGCCGCCGGATTCATCATCGAGGTTTTCCATCCTGAATGGTTGGCTAACCCGGTCCTGGTGCTAAAAAAACGACACTTTCCGCATGTGCATCGACTACACCGACCTCAACAGAGCATGTCCGAAGGATCCCTTCGCCCTTCCCCGCATTGATCAAAGCATTGACTCAACGGCGGGTTGCGAGAGTTTGTGTTTCTTGGATGCTTATTCAGGATACCACCAGATCAAGATGGTTGTGGTAGACCAGGAGAAAACGTCCTTCATAATCCCCTTCGGAGCCTTCTGTTATGTGTCTATGTTGTTCGGGCTCAAGAGTGCGAGGGCGACTTATCAGCGTTGCATCCAAAATTGTCTACATAACCAGATTGAACGTAATGTCTACGCTTATGTTGACGACATCGTAGTCAGATCTCAGAAGAAAGAGACGCTCTTGGAGGATCTCAAGGAGACTTTTGAAAATTTGTGCGTATACCAGATGAGGCTTAACCCCACCAAGTGTGTGTTTGGTGTTCCTGCAGGAAAGTTATTGGGTTTTCTGGTGTCGGAACGTGGTATTGAAGCTAACCCGGACAAAATTGAAGCGATCACTTCGCTAGGAAAGTCGGCAAATATCAACCAAGTCCAATGCATGGCGGGTCGTATCGCGGCTCTAAGTCGCTTTATAAGTCGCCTGGGGGAGAAAGCCATTCCTCTTTATCAGTTACGCAAGAAAACTGCGTTTCGTGTGGACGGACGAAGCCAACGAAGCCTTTGAAGCCTGAAGCGACAACTGGCTAAGCCGCCAGTGTTGGTGGCTCCGACGGACAAGGAGCCTATGCTCTTATATATTGCGGCTAATTCTAAGGCACTGAGCGTGGCAGTGGTCGTTGAGCGGAAGGAAGAAGGGAAGGAATATCTGGTCCAGCGACCGGTATATTTTATCAGCGAAGTCCTCACCCTCTCCAAACAATGCTACCCACACTGGCACAAGCTGGTCTTTGGGGTGTTTATGGCGAGTCGGAAGCTGAAGCACTACTTCCAAGAGCATCCCATCACGATGGTCAGTTCTACCCACCTTGGTGACATTATACAAAATCGAGAAGCAACTGGGCGGATTGCTAAGTGGGCCATCGAGTTAGGGCCTCATCACGTGCGATATACTCCTCGTACGACCATTAAGTCTCAAGCACTAGTAGATTTCATCAACGACTGGACCGAGTTACAGATTCCAGAAGATAGGCCCGATCACACATATTGGACCATCTATTTCGATGGATCTAGGCAGTTGGAAGGCTCGGGGGCTGGTGTGGTGTTAACTTCGCCTCAGGGTGGCAAATTCTGTTATGTCCTCCGGCTCATGTTTCCATGTACCAACAATGCAGCAGAGTATGAAGCCCTGCTCCATGGGTTGCGACTCACCAAAGAGATGAACCTCACGCGAGTCAGATGTTTGGGCGACTCAGATCTGGTGGCACATCAGGTTTCTGGCACCTGGGATTCTAGAGCTCCCTTGATCGCGGCTTACACGCGAGCTATGTCGGACGTGGCGGGACATTTTCATGGTTATCAAGTGGATCACATCGATCGGCGACTCAATGAGGCAGCAAATGCTCTTTCCCGTCTTGGTTCACAGCGTAAGCCGGTTCCTCCCAATGTCTTTTTGGATGTGTTACATAACCCCTCAGTGAGGCTACCTTTAGAGGAAGATTTGGCGGTGCTGGACCCTGAGTCTCAACTTGTGGCGGCTCTTCGTGCTACCCCAGATTGGGCAGTTCCCTACATGGCTTATCTCACACGAGGCAAGTTACCCGCGGATGAGTTATTGGCTCGCCAAATCGTCTGTCGGTGCAAATCCATGGTCATACACAACGGCGAGTTGCATAGGCGAAGCACTTCAGGGGTATTTCAAAGATGTGTCTCTTCCGAGGAAGGATGTATGATCCTCAATGAAATTCATGCGGGTGATTGTGGTCATCATGTCGGGTCACGCTCCTTGGTTTCCAAAGCCTTTAGGCATGGGTTTAATTGGTTTAGGGATCGTGCAGACACGGAAGAGATAGTTCATCGATGTGATGATTGTCAGAAATTTGGACGCCAGATGCACGTGTCATCTCAGGAGTTACGGATGATTCCAATCACTTGGCCGTTTGCAGTCTGGGGGCTGGACATGGTTTGTCCTTTCAAGATGTCGTCCAACAAAAAGACTCACCTGTTGGTGGTGCTTGACAAGTTCACTAAGTGGGTTGAAGCAGAACCTGTTAGTAGCTGTGATGCAGATATGGTTGTCAAATTCTTGAAAAGATTGATCTTCCGGTTTGGATACCCTCATAGTATTATTACTGACAATGGTACTAATATATCAAAGGGCGCAATGCAAGAGTTTTGTGGGCGAGAGCATATCCGGCTTGACATTTCTGCAGTCGCACATCCCCAGTCTAATGGACAGGCAGAAAGGGTGAATCAGGAAATACTGCGAGGGATCAAGCCCCGGCTTATGGTACCTTTGGAGTGTACTCCAGGGTGTTGGGTGGAAGAGTTGCCCTCGATATTATGGAGCATCAGGACCACCCCAAACCGCTCCACGGGTTTTACTCCTTTCTTTCTGGTCTGTGGAGTAGAGGCGGTGTTGCCAAGTGACATCAGACACGATTCACTGCGAGTCGTCGCCTATGTGGAACAGGACAACGAGTTGGCACGACAAGATTCGTTGAATGCTTTGGAGGAAGAGCGAGACTTGGCTGCATCGCAACCGGCGATCTATCAACAGGATTTGCAAGCTATCACAGCCGATGTGTCAAGAGCCGTACTTTTCAAGAAGGCGACTTAGTGCTCCTGTTGATTCAAGACCACACTGGTATGCATAAGTTATCACCTCCATGGGAAGGATTGTTTGTCATCAGCAAGAATCTTCGGAACGGCTCATACTACTTGGTGGATCTTCGCCCTGATCGGCCAACTACGAAGGTTGAGACAACTCGCCCCTGGAATATAGCCTACCTGCGGCCTTACTACACCTAGAGCCATGGGCTCCTTTATTTTTTGCAAATCTCAGAACTTGTAATCTTTTATTTATGAAGTAATAAAGCCGGCACCCACGAACTTCGGGGTCCTTTGTCGTTTCATATTCTGGAAGGCATGAGTCTTTATTGTTCTATGAGTCGTCCAAGCATGGACGCTATCAGTACCAAAGAGCATGAGTCGCCACGCTGCACTTGTTTCAAAACTGGGTACTGATAACCCAAAGAGGACCAAAGTTGCCACGTTGCACGGTTCAAACATGGGCGCCTTGTATGGTTTTGAGAATAAAGCCAGCTTACTTGGGGGCTACTAGTTCCCAAGTCGTTTTGCAGTAAGAGCGTAAAACGCCTCTGCAATCCTATGTCCGACTTTTCCCTAATCATAGGTCACTTGGGGGCTTCCACTCACTGAGTTCAGCCTGAATACCCTCTTGGCTAGCGAAAAATTACCTCATTACGAATGGTTATACTGGACTATGTGCTGGACGAGTCGCCATATGGACCCATGTACTCTTGGCGAGTCAATCCGCTTTTTGGACCCCCAAACTCGCCTTGGTTAAAACATGAAAGGTACCGGCCGGAGCCACACATGGAAAATAGAGAAACCATTGGTTCACTGAACCTGCTTCACTGAAGCCTGACTCGCGCCTGATCAGCCGGTCTAAAAACTTGGGCTATTGCAAAAGCCTTCTTCGGGTAGCACTAGAGTTTTGCAAACTCGTCCTATCCTGTCGTAGCTCATCGAGCCGACAATTTTTTACGACTATCTTCATGGCATTGCCGCGAGGTTTCGTAAACCTTTATATGAATCGCCGCGACTCACTGAGCCGACTCCCTGTTTATAACTCACCATGACTTATTAAGTCAGCCTATGGCGTTTCCTCCCTGATAAAGAGGTTGAAAAAGCTTTCTCTTGTCGACATATGACACTTCCTAAACTATCAGGCATCAATATTGTTAAAGGTGACTCATGATTCGCCTAAAGGATAAACTATTCAGCAATGCCAAGCAAAAGGCAGGGATGGAAGATTGTTTCCCTAACAACTATTACATGGCTCACACGGCCATACGGGTATCATCTCCCGGTCAAGGAAAGATCAAAAAAAAATCCAGCAATGACTACACCGTGGTTACACTTAAGCCGCCTCCGGGTCTCCTTGCCTTGAGCTCTCTCCATCTTCAATTTGTAAGTCGCCGAGTTTCCAGTTGCACTTGGACAAGGCAACAAATTCATCTTCGTCGTTCAGAAAGATAGATAAGTATGCTTCAAAGTTGAAGGGATTCTTGAGCCGGCGAGGAGTTAGGTTGGTAATTCCAAACGAAGGAGGAGACACCTTTTTGTTGTTGTCGTCATATGCAGCCTCGTATTTGTTCAAGTCCAAACTGGCCGCCAGCTGAGTTGCCATGGCACGAGACTCTTCCACAACCCGGTGGTAATCATCTTCAGTAAACTCCGACTCATCGTCCTTCAGCTTAGGGTAACCAGCTGCTACTTCCTCTGGCTTGAGTTCAGGGGCATACACCAGGCACCGGCTTAGGGTGGTCAGAGCTCCCTTGCGGGCGGCTGACCTCTTTAGCTCCTCTACTTGTGGTGGCACCATTGACAAGCAGCCCAGCATATTCTTGATGGACTTGATTGGTTCCTTGTTGCCCATTACTGCCTTCATCGTCAGCATGATCCATGTATACAGCTGCTCCGTAAAGGTGTAAATCGGCTTAAGCTTCAGGATGCAGTCGTCTTGGAGATTGGCGGGTCGTGGACCTATAAAGGATAAAACAAATGACAATCAAGATGTGCAAACTAGCATTCTGACTTCTCTTTTTGAAACAAGGGAATTGCTTCTTACCAAAGATGGCTTGAGTCATGTTGGAGACATGTTTTTTAGCCCGAAGAGCTCCTGTAGGGTGGCCTCTAACTTTGCCTCGGCCTTTTCTGCCCGCTTGAGTAGGGTGGCTTGATGAGCATTGGCTTTCCTCTCAATTGTTTTATGGTTGGCTTCCATCTTCTCCATGGCAGACAGGGCCAACTGATATTTTTCTTCAGACGCAGTCCGAGAATCCTGTTGTTCAGCTAAGCTTTTCTTCAAGTCAGCAAGAGATGACTCGGCCCGGGTCATAGATTCCTGCAAACAAATTTTGGGGAGACAAGTTTCAGAACTGTTGCAAGCAACATCCTTGACACTTGGGGGCTAATGTATGATTCTATTCAAAGTCATACAAAATACAAGACCCGGCTCATCTTTCAAAATATGACCCGGCCCTTGGGGGTTATAGGTTGAAGTTTTTACCTAATACAAGACCCGGCTCATCTTTCAAAAGATGACCCGGCCCTTGGGAGCTACCGGTTGAAGTTTTTATCTAATACAAGACCCGACTCATCTTTCAAAAGATGACCCGGCCCTTGGGAGCTACAGGTTGAAGTTTTTATCTAATACAAGACCTGACACATCTTTCAAAAGATGACCCGGCCCTTGGGGCTACAGGTTGAAGTTTTTACTTAATTCAAGACCAGGCTCATCTTTCAAAAGATGACCCAGCCCTTGGGGGCTACAGGTTGACTTTTTTATCAATTCAAGAACCGGCTCATCTTTCAAAAGTTGGCTCGGCCCTTGGGGGCTACAGGTTGAAGTTTTAACTTAATTCAAGACCCGGCTCATCTTTCAAAAGATGACCCGGCCCTTGGGGGCTATAGGTTGAAGTTTTTATCTAATTCAAGACCCGGCTCATCTTTCAAAAGATGACCCGGCCCTTGGGGGCTATGGACAGATATGGTTCTACCAGATATGGCAACAAACATTATTTCATCAAGCCAGACTAGTCTCCTCGAAGGCTAATGGGTGGAAGAACACATAATAAAGGACGTACCTCATGTTTGACTCTCATCATATGGATCAAGCTCCTCTCCATTTCATAACTCATCTCTAGGCGACTTACGAAGCCAGAGCAGAGTTGGTCAAATTCGAGCTTCTCGTAATGAGGAAGCTTCAACTTAGTGACATCTTGTTCTGCAGAAGGATGGGATTCTTTTGATGTGTTCTTGGATAACACCGCCGCTGCAGGTTTGGAGTAACCATTACCAGTGATAATTACGGTATCTGGATCTTCAGTCGCCTTAGAAGAACTCGATGGGTTAACATTATCACTGGTTTCCTTTAAAGGGGCTGGAGAGTCGTGTCGAATGTCAGGAATGTTGGTCGCAGGGTCATCATGAGCCGCCGCTTGCTCCTCATCAAGCTGTGTGGCAGAGGTGCTCACGCCTAACACCTCTGTCGTCTTAGGAGCAGAAGACAAGTCGCCAGTTTTTCTATTCTTTCCTTGTGATCTGAGATAAGGACGTCAAAGTTAGAACAAATATCATTATTGGGAAGGGAGAAGGTTAATAAAAGAACTTACCCTTGTACACAAATCATTGGCGGAAGAGCTAACATCACTGAGTCGCCAGATGAAGGAGGAGAAACCTAAAAGAATAAAAGTTCTAGGAGTGAATGAGTTGTGAATCACATTTTCTATAAGGAGGAGAGCGTGTCTAACAGGAGTATACCTCACTTGTGCGCTTCTGACCGGTTGTCTTTTCAGGTAACCCAGAAACTAAGTCGCAAGAGCGGCTCCGGGTTTTACGTTTGGGAGTATACTTCGCTTTCTTCAAAAGGAAATGAGGGTCCAGATAAGCATTTGGGTGAGACATGGGAACTTTTCCACAAATCCTCCTGCCCGGCCTAGGTGAAGAGGAAGTTGAGTCGGAAGAAATGGAAATTACCTCAACCACGTCATCTTGGCTCTCATAGTCATCGTCCTACGCATAAAGGTAACAGGATATAAGCATAAGTCAGAACATAATGATGATAAACAAAAGGGTAAATCTTTACCTCAGACTATTCTTCGCCGGCTTGAGACTCACCGTTGACGGATGAATCCTTGACAGCGGCTTTGCCTTTGCTCATCCTCTTTTTCTTCCTCTTTGGTGGCGGCTTAGTTGTTTTCTGGGCGATCACCTTTGGCCTTTGAGACCAAAATGGATCACCTTTCTGGTGGATAGAATCAAAATTCAAACCTGGAACACTGGCGCATGTGTTGAAAAAGGTAGAAGGAGGCGACTTAGATTGTTACCGGTGGAGTCGGGTTGGTGAGGCAGAAAGGCTTGAGCCTGACCTTGGCACAGTTTTCCAAGGATTTGTCGGTTAGCTTCTTGATTATGTCAACGATGTCTTTCTCGGGGAGTCTTTTATGATGAAAGCATTGCGGATGGTTCACACTGCCATCATACTCGCACATCAGACCATTCTGGCGACTCAGAGGAAGAATATTCCACTCCACCCAGCAATGTAATAGGTCAACCCCGGTGAGCCCATTATTGGTTAAAGACCGCAGCTCGTAGAATATGGGGATGAATTCCGATTCTTCTTCTTTGGTCAGCTTCTCTGGCAGCTTGAAGTCCATGGGTAAGCGATCTTCTCTATAAACCAGAAGTGGGTTCTCACCGGGAGGCGAAGTGTCACGCCAATAAAACCAAGACTCGACCCAACCTTTGGGATGGCTGGGCAGGAGGACAGACGGAAACCCGCGTTCGCGGCGCCGCTGGATGTTGACCCCCCCAAGTTCCAAGTTGGGTCCGTTGGAAAATTTGGTCTGGCGGTTCAGATGAAAGAAGTTCCAAAATAATGGAACTGTGGGCTCTATCTGCTGGTATGCCTCGCAAAAAACTTGGAACTGACAGAGATTACTGATGGAATTGGGTCCCAGATCCTGAGGGTCAACATTGAGGAAATGCACAGAGTCTCTAAAGAACTTTGATCCGGGCGGTTTGAAGCCTCGTTCAACGTGATCAGCGAAAATAGCTACTTCCCCCTTGGCGGGATTGGGAATCACCTCGCCTGGGGCGGTCCGCCAACCAATGACTTCCTTACTATCAAGATGACTCAACTTGACAAATTTCTAAACAAAGGTGTCATTAATCTTGGTTGGTAGCCAGTCGCATTTTGAGATGCTAACCATGACTACAAAAAACGGAACAAAGCGGCTCATTAAGGACCATAAAGTGTGGTAACTCGCCAGTTGGAGATCTATAATATGTCTGTAAGGGCCTTATGACTCGCCATTAGGTGACAAAAAAGACCTAAATATGAGGATACTCTAACTCGCTAGTTGAGAGACTTATGGTATGTCTACGAAGGCGTTATGACTCGTCCTTCGGCGATCAAGGGCGTAGTTTGGCAATGTTCTAACTCGTTGTGGTGGAGGATGGCAAGTGGCGATTCAAAAAGGATTATTTCCTTAGGGATATTCCCAGAGTGGGATAAACAAGTCTCTAAAAATAAGCAATGAAATACGGATCTACGGGTGGATCAAATTAAGGAGATAATGCTTAAACGAAGCCGCGAAGACTACGAACGCAAGAACGGGACAGGAGTGTCGTATGAATCTATAAAGTGAAAACATCAAAATGGCCAGCGGAGGCGGCGATACTACCGTGCTTCAAAACTACGAAGGATCTAATCAGGAGTATGACTGATGGATCTAAGATAGGAAGGGGATCATCACTACATTCCGAAGCTAACCTAGACTAGACATGGCAGCAAGGTCTAAACCCTAAAGGGGGGAGAACGCTTACCTAAGAAAGGAGAACAATCCTCGGAAGAAGATGTGGAAGGTGTGCGGCGGATCTTGCTCCTTCGGTCAACCTGCAGACGTCCGGGCTGCGATGGCTGGCGGTGAAGCTTCGAGAATGGCGGACAGACACGGGCGCTGGTGCGAGGAAGACGAAGGTCGATGAGGGAGTCGAAGTGGGGGTAGGTGACGGTGCCCCCACTCCCTCCTATGGTTATTTAAAGTCCACGAGCTGGAATCGAGGCGGCATGCGCGGGAATAGAGGCGACAAACCGAAAATTTGCAATGATGGCGCCTGGGTTTTCGGGATAAATAAATGAAGGTGAGAAAGATCCGTTGGGTGGTTTCGTCATTAAGTTCCAAAATTGGAGGGATAAGGTGATGTTATCAAAAACTGCTTGGTGGCTCAAACAATTCATGATGGATGGCGGCTTGTCGTTCGTCAAAAGATAGGAATAATACAAGTCGCCCCAAATGAGTGGAAGTTTATTGGTGTGAATAAATTCAAGACAATCTGGGGCCTAATGTTGGGGATATTACCTGCCGTGTAAGCCGCCCTAGCTGGGCCGGGCCACTAAAGGGGCGACTCATCATTAGGTAATACAAGCCTTGGCCCAAGGGGTCGAGGAGTAGGATGGCAGTTCAGGAGTTGTACAGAGGATAGGCCGCCAAGGAGGTTTCCAGCCTTGGAAAGCACGGCGACTTAGAGATAAAGAAAACCATGATCTGTAGCATGGCTGGGACTCTTGTAAATCCTAGGGCCTCGACCTGTATATAAAGGTGAGTCCCTGGGGAAGATAGGGCAAGTTAGAGATCATCAAGAGCTAGGTCAGGAGAGTTATGCCCTCCTTGTAATTGAAACCACCATCAATCTACACAAAGCAGGACGAGGGCTTTTACCTCCACACGAGGGGCCGAACCTGGGTAAATCTGAGTCTCGTTTTCGCTCACCCCCTTTGACTCGCCACCAAGGTGCGATGGCTCCTTCATTAAGTCTTTTCACAAGGACATCTGCCGTGACAAAACCACGACACGCGGTACCCCGCCGGTGTCGTTATGGAGACGACGTTCCGCCTGTGGGCGTTCTCACTCTGGAGGGGTAGAAAGGAGATTTCCCAGTGGTTCCTTGGTGCGGGTTTCGCCCACCTCCCGGCGGGAGATGGGCTCGCCGGTGATGTTTCGACTGGATGAAGTGCGTCCAAACTCCACCACTCCTGTCATAGGGCTCATCGCCAACTTCACCAACATACTCGATGCATACTACCTCCTCGGCAAGGTGTTTTGGTGTGTGTGTGTGAGTTCATAGCACTCACCACCTACAACATCTTCGCGGACTTCGATAGCATATTCCCCACCCACAATGGTATGCACAGCCTCCCCTACTACCTTGGCGAGGACGGCATGGAGGAGGAGCACTGAAGAGAAGGCGCAGTGAAGATGGTGGTGAAGGCACGGCTAGTCTCATGAAACTTGTCTTGCCCGTTAGGGCCTTTTATATATTTTTATGTTATGTCGTTGGTTGTACCGTGAACTCTTTTATGTATAACGTGTTATATATTTATGTTATGCCGTTGGCTACCCTCGAAGCTGAACTATGTGTGTGTTTGGAAGGTTTGTCGTTATCTCTTCCAGTTATGATCCAGATGGACTCCCTTGTTGCAGTGAAGTTAATCCAAGCAAAAGAGGAGGATAAATCTATCTATGCATCGCTTATTCAGGGGATTATATACTTTATGTCTCTTTGTGAATCTTGAATTACTCGTATCAATCGTAGCCAAAATAAAGTTAGTGATAGCTTAGGTAAGTTTTGTCATTTAGAAGGCAGAACTATGACTTGGATAGGGTCGGGGCCTTTGGTAGCGACAGAGCTAGCTGTCATTGATTGTTTGAACCTTTCGTGATGAGTAATACATTGTTTGACCCGCAAAAAAATTGTTTTAGGGCACCCTATTTTTTATGCAAGAACTATCTTATGGTTGCTACTTTCTATGTTATGGATGTATGCTTGCTACCTGAGATATCGGTAGATGGATATGGTGCCGTAGCTCAGCCCTAGACATGCTCTCTAGATGGATATGGTGTCGTAGCCGAGCCCTAGACATGCTCTTTAGATGGATATGGTGGCTAATGGTGCCACCGGACTTTATTTTAAATGTGGTTTCAGATGGATATCATGATCTACATAATTAAATCTGACATCCTCTTAATAACAAAAACAAAAAAATGTGTATAAAATATTTTCTTACAACAAAAACATGTTTATAATACCCGCATGTCAAAAAATCAAAGTGTTGTGTCATATGCTATATACAGAAGGAAATTGCCATGGTATGTACAAAACAATTGACATGGGAAAGTCCAACAATAAATAGATTTACCATCATGCACTATTTTTGTTCGGCATGGCAATAACTGGATTTACCATGGAAATAATCAAGCAAAAAAACAGAGCCATCGCGTGCACTATTTTCTAGGCCTATTTTATCTTTGTGGGCCTTAGACACTCAACGCAATGCGACGGACCAACCAAAGCTTAGTTTCAATTTGGGCCCTAGAACTAAGAAAAAAGTTCTTCTACAGTTAGTGTTGTCTGACAAAAATGAAGAAACTGGAAGTGTACAAAACTGACGAAACTCACATGATCCACAAATTACGCAACACAAAGCATAAAGCACATGATCCACAAATTTAAGAAAATCCTAGAGCACATGATCCACAAATTTAAGAAAATCCTAGAGCACATGATCCACAAATTTAACCAAATCCTAGAGAACATGGCACCAGACTAATAACATCTCTAACGAGTGATGACCAGCGAGTAAGCAAATCCTAGAGCAACTATACAAAAATGAAAGGGATAAAATCCTAAAGCTATCAAATTCGCCTGCTTGTTCAATTCAATCATCTGCTTCAAGTTCTTGTTCATCTTCTTTAATTCCCCCTTCAGATTTGCATCCCCAACTGTCAGAGCAGCACTTTCAGAGACCAAATTTGTTGGTGCTCACGGCAGATTGAGCTCCCGGGTTGGGGCCCCATTGAATTGAATCCGCTTAACATAGTCATCCAGCCATTCAAAATGTGTGCATTTGTTCACGATCTGAAATAAAAACATGAACCCTAAATCCCAGATCCAAGGAAAAAGAATTAAAAGCAAATACAAAAAGAAATCATAGAAAAAACATGAGATCTAACCTTCCCCTCTGGCTTCCTCTCGCATTTCACGAACTGGCGTCTATAGTTGCCATTCTTGACCTCCTTTGAAGTCAACCATAGCAGTGGCGCGTTGCGTGGGCAGTCAGGACATCGCTCCATGGGAAGTGGACCATACTAGGTCCACGAGGGGCGGGAGGCTGAAGTGGAGCTCGACATATCGCCCAAAGTCGTTGGAGACGAAGAAGCATAGAAGTGGCTCCTGTTGTCGCCAGAGAAGAAGAAGCAGAGGAGAGGCTCCTCTCATCGCCATAGAATAAGCATCAGAAGAACGGGAAGGCAAGGGTGGGCGAGCACAACCAACAACTCTCGCGATCACCTCTCGCGGATCGCCCCACGATCCATGGATGCAGAGCCGTCTGTGTGATCTAACGGCATGGAGCCTGCATGCAGCATGTCCATGTGATTTGAGGGTTGTCGTTTGGTGCTAGGGTTTGATCGGACAGCTGACGTTCGGAGCTAGGGTTAGGCGAAACCCCGCGGGTTTTATACAGGTTTTGAGCTGGTCAATGGGGTTTCGAAGGCTTTGACTGAGCATAACTAATTTTAAAAAATTCAAAAAAATATTAAACATTTGCCATTTGTCGTTTTATAAGACACACTAACGAGGAAAAATACTAAACTTGGTATACGTACATTTACAAAAAAACCTAGCTAGCATTATCTAGGTCAAATGAGCATGCGAACAATGTTGTCTTGTGTGACATGTTACCAACCAAAAATCATAAACTTTGTATATGGACATTTTCATGAAAAAACCTTCACACATATGAGCTATCACATACAACATTTCACACAGTCCAAGGAGAGGAGGTAGGGTTCCCTTCAGCTTTTGAAAATTTAAAAAAATCAAAAAATCACCAAAGCTTGATTTCAAAGTGAATAAGAAGGATCTGAACTTAGTTTTCCATTTTCATATTTTTAAACGTGTTTTTATTGGTTTTCACTTAAAGTATATTCTTTCCAAAAAAGATGTAAAAATATAAATATTAATTCAGTAAATAGTGATACTTTGAATCTACACTATATAGATTGAATAGGTGTTAATAAAAAATATTTGGCTCATTTACAATAGGTCCAAAAAAACTTGATTACAAATGGGGCTATTTACCCTAGCTTGGGAGCTCATTTGGAGCACATTTCTCATGACTACAAGTTTTACCACGCAAAAGAGATCGGATTGATCACCTAACGTTTATAATAGTTCAGCAAACTTTGCAGCTCACACCACACGGCAATGGACTTCAAGTGTTGGTTCAAATTCAAAGTTTGCCTAAAATTCAAATTTCGCCTCAGTTTTGTATTCTACCTCAAATTTCACATCAATTTACAAATAGAATTATTACACCTTACAAGTTTTCAGAGTAGTTCAAATTGACGACAGAATCCTTATTACAAATCCTTAAAGTTCAAAGTTTATGACTTGCATTCAAGTTAAAATTCAAATCTTTACCTTGCTCCTTGTGTTCTAGGATGGGTTAGCCGTCTTGCTCCTGGTTTCCGTAGGTGGGATATTTTGTGCTTTTGAAAGCTTTGTCTTGTTGCTTCTAATCTTCACTTCTGGTGGTGGCGGTTTTGTTGAGCTTTGACTCATCGAGCAAGTGATGACCAGTTGACGGTCATCTGTGGGTTCACTTATCCTTAAAGGAACTTCACACCAAATAACTTCCTCCTCTAATATAGCTTCAAAACCTTCATAAGCCATGGTTTCAAATTCTACATCAGATGATGGTTCAACCGAAGTTTCTTCCTCTCTAGGTCTTTTCTATCCTATGTCTCTAATTATCCGAGAGCTAGGTCAAACAGAAATAAGCTTACCCATCGATAAAAAAGAGAACAAATGCAAAAAAAGGAAAGCTTGCATACATACCAAGCTGCTAGTTCAGTTGCATCATTCTCCTCTAAACTTGTTGCATTCTCCTCTGCTGCTGCATTCTCCTCTAAACTTGCTGCATTCTCCTCTCTTGTTGCATTCTCCTCTGCATTTGCTGCTGCCCATTGTTCCTCTTCTCCAAATGATGCATCAACTAGATTGGTACAAAGCATAGCAATATGCCCTAGAATACCACATCTTTTGCACTTACACAATTTTTTACACGACCCTCTTCACCAACTCTTATCATGTTCTCCTTGGTCTTCCTCGTGGTCTAGTCAGTACAAGAGAATAGAGTTTGAACCCTGGATCTACTATGTTCCATTAGTTTTTTCCCAAGAGTGCGGGCACATTTTCAGCATAAGCAACCCTAAATTTGGCAACAGAGAAATATTGAGAGCAATACTGATCAACTTCACCATCTTCACCTCCAATAACAATCATGATATGTAGGGCATGTATGCACGGCTTCCCCTGGATCTGTCATTGCCTACAACTGCATTCCCTAGTTGCAAGGTTCACTGGATATATCCATTCCCTATTTTTACTGTCAGTGTATGTCACCTCGGCCTCGTATGTCGACGGTCGAATGCATTTCATCCTTAGTCCTCTTGCCTTGGCATGCAATGCCTTAATCAGAGATGGGAGCATAAGATGGCCAACATATTGTGTTTCCACAATTCTTTTACAAAGAGCCATCTTTATCATGATCATCTGCCTGATCTTATCAAATGCTTGCCACAACAAAAGCCCTTTCACTAACTTGAACTTTGCATTGAAACACTCAGCGAGGTTATTGATCACATAGTCTACTTTGCAGATTTCGTTGAATTTTCTTCTTGACCACACCTTTCCATGATGTTCATCCATGTACTCCTTCACCAAAGGATTGTGAGCATACAACACTCTCAAATGGTGCTCATGCTTCCTCAAGATGCATGTGTATGATGTTGGCCATAGGTTCTCATCATAAACTTTGCCATTGAATTTCTTTTAAAAATTATGTGCTAGGTGTCGCATACATTCCCTATGTTCCACTCCAGCGAATACCATTTCTACTTCACTCTCTAAACCCTTGCAAGCATCTGTGTGTATAACTAAACCTGAGGGTGTACCTATAATGTTGCGCAACTGCTGCAGAAACCAGACCCAACTCTCCTCGGACTCTACCTCCAACACACCAAATGCTACTAGGAATAGCCAGTTGTGTCCATCAACTACAAAAGCTGCTGCTAGCTGGCCTCTCCATCTTCCATTCAAAGGAGTTGCATCGATAGCCAAATAGGGCCTACAACCATTCAGAAACCCCTGCCAGCAAGCCTTGAAACAAACAAAAGCCCTCCTGAAGCACTCCTTCTCCACTGTCTTCCCTTTTAATTTGTACTGAATTGTATGCTTGTCAATCTCTACAACACTCCCTGGACTAGCCGTCTCCACTTCAACTTTGAAGGTGTAAAGCAACTGAAAACTCCCATTCTATGGACCATTAATCCTATCAAGAGCCCTTTCCTAAGCATAGAAAATCTTCATGTAAGATATATTAATCTTGTACTTCTCAAATAGCTTCCCATGGAGTGTTGTTGGACCAATTGTTGTTGTTTCCCTCACCCAATCCAAGATTGCATCTGCAACCCGCCTAGCCTATGCAAGCTTTGATATGTACTTTCCCCCTCCCCCTCCAGGTGGGCAAGTGTGCCTGTGTGGGTTGTTTTTTATCTAAAACAAAATGAAAAATGATGTCAAATACAATTAATAAACAGTACACATGATTTGAATATAGATTGGATAAATAATCTGGAAAATGATTCAGTTGTAATACCTAAATAAATTTGCTCTTTAGCATAGTGGATGCATGCAACCTCCACCTGCACCTATCGTAAGGGCAATGAACAGTGAATCTTCCTGGCTCACTCCTATCAACCTCATAGGAGTTTTTAGTGAGAATGCAATATGTAGTCACTGCATTACGACAGTCCACCATCGATTCAAATACGGTTCCTGGAGTAAGTTGAGGATTCTCCCTGTTCCACTCAATTGTTGGCATGTCCTCACCATCATATTCTTATAAAACTAAGGAGTCGATACTTCATCGTCAGTGTCATCAAATCTAGCACGGCTGCTAGGCTCCTTTGGATATTCATCTTCCATTGCCTGTTGACTGACTCTATCTACCAGTTCACGGAATATAATAGCATCATCATCATCATCATGTCAAGGCACTTCCTCGTCACGCTCTGCATCTACTTCCACATCAGGCGCAGAAGGGAGAGGAGAAGTGGCAGAATTAGCAGCAGCCGACATGTTGTGGCTTTCAGAACCACTAGGTTTACTTTGTCTCGACCTACAAGGAGTGCGAGGACGCTCGCTATTAACAGAGACAGATGATGTCTGAAAACCCTTCCCCTTCGGGATACGTTGTTTGCGTGCCTGAAGCACACCGATATGGATTTTACAGAAACGGTTCTCAGCATTCAAACTAAATAGCAATCCCAGATGCTCATCACAAGTTAATGGGACAAATCTCTACTCGGTACTATCGAAATATCTCAGTTCAACAGCATCGGCACGGCTCCACGGATACTCACAACAGAGTGCCTCGTGGAAATCTGTGAACGAAACGTTGGTTTCTACCACTTTCTGATAAAAAAAATCCAGAAATAGGATACGATTTAATTCCACACAACTTGCTAGTTTCCATTCTAACCGCCAGCCGAAAAGCAAGTGCAGGATCAACCCTTTTCGATTGAAATAAAGGGCGCAGTTAGGCAAAAAAATCAGAAAATTGCATTGGTTCACGCCAACGATGGTCAAATACAGCCTAATTTATGGATCTCCTAATCAATTTGAGAGGAAAACGATGCTTACCCAGGTGGAATCCATGAATTATCCACCTCTGATTCGACCCAATCATCTCCACGGTCGATGGGCCGGATGGGGTGCTCCCGACATCGCTTCCTAATCCTAGATGGGGAGAGAGTGTAGATGCGGTGGAGGCAGCATGACTGCGGCGGAGGCGACATGACGACGGCGGAGGCAGAACGACGGCGGCAGAGGCGGCACGACGGCGGCAGAGGCGATACGACGGCGATAGAGGGGGCGGCGCGGAAGTGACTCAATCTGAATCAGGTTACAGTGAGTGTCAGTTTTGCAACCCCACTCGTTAGCACGTAATGGTCAAAATGTGGACTCGGCCCTACGCGGCCCCACTCGTCAGAGTTAACGGTCAAGCCATTGACCCGACGGCAACGTCCGCTGTGACGAGTTTTGAGGGTTTTGGGCAAGCGAGTGGGGAAAAGTTACCAAAAGTTAAGAGCGTGGATATGAATGAATAGAACTAAGGAACTAGGGTCATAGAAATAAAAATTCAATTATCCAATGATGTGTGGCTACCCTATTATGTTTGAGTAGATCTCTTTTGTCATACGGGTTAATTGTGGTATGATGTTATTGATATGAGTTGTATGTTGATATGGTGTTGTCCTAAGGTGCCTCCATGAGGCGCACATGTGAAGGATTCATGCTTGAGGGTTTGCAATATGTTCATGATTCGCTTATAGTGGGTGGCTGGAGTGACAAAAGTTTACACCCGAGTAAGTTAGTTGTTTGCATATGGGGGTAAAGAGGACTCAATGTTTAATGATATGGTTGTGTTTACCATAATGATTTCTAGTAGTTTCGGATGCTTGCTAGAGGTCCAATCATAAGTGCATATGATCCAATTACGGAAAGTGTGCTAGTGTATGCCTATCCCTCATTACATTTGATAAGTATCTATCATATTATATTAAATTTCCTATGGATAATCTTTCACTTGTGTTACACAAAATGCTTTCTACTAAATAACTAACTAAATTAATACTTATATAAAATAGTACCTAACTTCTATTTTCGTGTTCTTTATTACCTTGCAAAACTATCTATTACACCTCTAAGTACTTCTACTTTCCTTCATGCAAAGTAGTTTCATACTTGTTCTAGGTAAATTAAGCGTTGGCGTGCGTTGTATCGATGGTTGATAGAACTTGGGAGAATATTAATTTTACCTTTATCTCCTCGTTCGGTTCGACACTCTTACTTATCAGAAAAGGCTACAAATGATCCCCTACACTTGTGGGTTATTAATAGCCGTTGTGATTGTCAGTGTTGTGGTTGCCACAGCCCCTGTCGCGGGTGGTGTAGTTGATGGATGAGTGGTCGGAGGCTTGATGCAGACGGGTCTCTTTGTGCTTTTGGTGGCACTCGAAGGCGATCGCATGGGAGTAGAACTCCGTAAGCGACATGACATCTAGGCGGGTGGTTGCGGTGGTGATGAGTGGATCATAGTCGTTGTTGAGGCTAGTGATGATGGCAGTGATGATGTCCTCATCAAGTATAGGGCACCCGACAACAGCAAGGTGACCAGCATTCATCCGAATCTTTATGAACTAATCAACCATGGACAGGTTGCCCTTGCGGAAGGTAGCCATCTCAAGTTTGATCTGGATAACATTAGCTTGGGAATGGAAGAAGTGCATCTACTCAAGGTGTGCCCAGATCTGACGAGAGGTTGTGAACAAAATCACTTGTTGAAGGACGTCATCGGTGAAGCGGGCCTTACGATTTGATCCTGATGGAACCAGTCAGCATATGTGGTGTAGGCCACCCGCACTCATTTGTCTTTAGCACGAAGCAGCTGATCAGGAGATTGAACAGAGCAGTCGACGTAGCAGACGTTGTTGGCAATGCGTAGAGGAGGAACGATATGTTCTTTCCACATGAGGTAGTTGGTTTTGGTGAGGAGGGCGATGATGCAACTAGCAGAGGGAGCTAGGGCCTAAGAGCCCATGGGAGATGGTAGGCGTGTGGTGAGGGTGAGAGCTGTTGGGAAACGTAGCATAAATTCAAAATTTTCCTACGCCATATTCAGATCTTCCTATGGAGAGACCAGCAACGAGAGAGGGGTGAGTGCATCTTCATACCTTTGAAGATCGCTAAGCGGAAGCATTTCTAGAATGTGGTTGATGGAGTCGTACTCGCGGCAATTCAGATCGCGGTGTGATTCCGATCTAGTGCCGAACCATGGCACCTCCGAGTTCAACGCACGTGCAGCCCGGTGACGTATCCCGCACCTTGATCCAGCAAGGAGGAGGGAGAGGTTGGGGAAGATCTCCGGCAGCACGACGGCGTGGTGTCGATGGAGAGACGAGGTCTCCCAGCAGGGCTTTGCCAAGCACCATGGGAGAGGAAGAAGAAGAAGAGCAGGGCTGCGCTGAGAGAGAGATGAAAAATCGTCTCTCTGAAGGCCAAAACCCCCACTATATATAGGGGGAAGGGAGGGGTGGCGCCCCCTTTAGGGTTTCCCCCTTGAGGGGGGCGGCAGCCCTAGATGGGAGAGGGGGGCGGCGGCCAGGGAGGAGAGGGGGTGGCGCACCCCTAGGTGGGCCTTAGGCCCATCAGCGCCTAGGGTTTCCCCTCCCTCCCTCTCTGGTGCGCGTGGGCTGAGTGTGTGGGGGGCGCACCAGCCCGCCTTGGGGCTGGTTCCCTCCCGCACTTGGCCCATGTAGCCTTCCGGGGCTTGTGGCCCCTCCCGGTGGGCCTCCGGAACCCTTCCGGTGGTCCTGGCACTTTGCCGGTGGTGTCCGAAACATTTCTGGCGTCCAAACCCATCCATCATATATATCAATATTTACCTTTGGACCATTCCGGAGCTCCTCGGGTCGTCCAGGATCTCATCCGGGACTCCGAACAACCTTCGGTAACCTCGTATAACAACTCCATATAACCCTAGCGTCATCGAACCTTAAGTGTGTAGACCCTACGGGTTCGGGAATCATGCAGACATGACCGAGACACTCTCCGGCCAACAACCATCAGCGGGATCTGGATACCCATGGTGGATTCCACATGTTCCACGATGATCTCATCGGATGAACCACGATGTCAAGGATTCAATCAATCCCGTATACAATTCCCTTGGTCTGTCGGTATAGAACTTGCGCGAGATTCGATCGTTGGTATACCTATACCTTGTTCAATCTCGTTACCCGTACGTCTATTTACTCGCTCTGTAGCACATCATCCCGTGACTAACTCCTTAGTCACACTGAGCTCATTATGATGATGTTCTATCGAGTGGGCCCAGAGATACCTCTCCGTCACACGGAGTGACAAATCCCGATCTCGATTCGTATCAACCCAACAGACACTTTCAGAGATACCCGTAGTGCACCTTTATAGTCACCAAGTTACATTGTGACGTTTGATACACCCAAAGCACTCCTGCGGTATCCAGGAGTTGCACAATCTCATGGTCGAAGGAAAAGACACTTGGCATTAGAAAAGCTTTAGCATACGAACAATACGATCTAGTGCTATGCTTAGGAATGGGTCTTCTCCATCACATCATTCTCCCAATGATGTGATCCCGTTATCAATGACATCCAATGTCCATGATCAGGAAACCATGATCATCTATTGATCAACGAGCTAGCCAATCTAGAGGCTTGCTAGGGACACATTGTGATCTATTTATTCACACATGTATTACTGTTTCCTGTTAATACAATTATAGCATGAATAATAGACGATTATCATGAACAAGGAAATATGATAATAACCATTTTATTATTGCCTCTAGGGCATATTTCCAACAGTCTCCCACTTGCACTAGAGTCAATAATCTAGTTGCATTGTGATGTATCGAACACCCATAGCATTGTGGTGTTGATCATGTTTTGCTCAAGGAAGAGGTTTAGTCAACGGGTCTGCAATATTCAGATCCGTGTGCACTTTACAAATATCTATTAGTCCACTCTAGACATGGTCCTAGATGAAGTTGTAGCGCCGTTTGATGTGCTTGCTCTTCCGGTGAAACCTGGGCTCCTTGGCTATGGCAATGGCCCAAGTGTTATCACAGAAGAGTGTCATCGGACCCGACGCGCTTGGGACCACTCCAAGGTCGGTGATGAGCTCCTTCATCCAAATCCCTTCATGAGCCGCTTCTGAAGCAACTATGTACTCCGCTTCACATGTAGATGCTGCCACGACTTCTTGCTTGCTGCTGCACCAGCTCACTGCCCCGCCATTCAAAACATACACGTATCCGGTCTGTGACTTAGAGTCATCCGGATGTGTGTCGAAGCTAGCATCGACGTAACCCTTTACGACGAGCTCTTCGTCACCTCCATAAACGAGAAACATCTCCTTAGTCCTCTTCAGGTACTTAAGGATATTCTTGACCGTTGTCCAGTGTTCCATACCGGGATCACTTTGGTACCTCCCTACCAAACTTATGGCAAGGTTTATGTCAGGTCTGGTACACAGCATGGCATACATTAGATAGCCTACGGCTGAAGCGTAGGGGACAATACTCATCTTCTCTCTATCTGCTGCTGTGGTCGGTGACTAAGTCTTACTCAATCTCATACCTTGCAAAACTGGCAAGAACCCCTTCTTTGAGTTTTCCATATTGAACTTCTTCAATATCTTGTCAAGGCATGTACTTTGTGAAAGTCCTATGAGGCGTCTCGATCTATCTCTATAGATCTTGATGCCTAATATGTATGCAGCTTCTCCAAGGTCCTTCATTGAAAAACTCTTGTTCAAATAGACCTTTATGCTCTCCAACAACTCTATATTATTCCCCATCAATAATATGTCATCCACATATAGTATGAGGAGATCTACAGAGCTCCCACTCACTTTCTTGTACAGACAGGCTTCTCCATAAACCTGTATGAACCCAAACGCTTTAATCACCTCATTAAAGCGAATGTTCCAACTCCGAGATGCTTGCACCAGCCCATAGATGGAGCACTGGAGCATGCATACCTTGTTAGCACTCTTAGGAACGACAAAACCTTCTGGTTGCATCATATACAACTCTTCCTTGAGATACCCGTTAAGGAACGCTGTTTTACGTACATTTGCCAAATTTCATAATCATGAAAAGCGGCGCTAACATGATTCGGACTGACTTCAGCTTCGCTATGGGAGAGAAAGTCTCATCGTAGTTAACTCCTTGTATTTGTTGAAAACCCTTTGCGACAAGTCGAGCTTTGTAAATGGTCACATTACCGTTTGCATCAGTCTGCTTCTTAAAGATCCATTTATTTTCTATGGCTTGCCGATCATCGGGCAAGTCCACCAAAGCCCATACTTTGTTCTCACACATGGATCCTATCTCGGATTTCATAGCCTCAAGCCATTTGTTGGAATCCGGGCCCGTCATTGCTTCTTCATAGTTCGAAGGTTCACCGTTGTCTAACAACATGATTTCCATCACAGGGTTGCCGTACCACTCTAGTGCGGATCGTACCCTTGTGGACCTTCAGGGTTCAGTAGTAACTTGATCTGAAGCTTCATGATCATCATCATTAACTTCCTCTTCAGTTGGCGTAGGCGCCACATGAACAATTTCCCACGCTGCGCTACTCTCCGGTTCGAGAGGGGGTGTAATTACCTCATCAAGTTCTACTTTCCTCCCACTTACTTCTTTCTGTTCGCCTTTTTGTTGCTATATTTGCTTGTGTTGCTTGCTAAAAATCTATTGATATGGATCCTCATCCACTTGCTAATCTTTTCAAAAGACCAAATTATGATGAACAATTTGCTAGTGAGTTGAGTGCACTTGACTATCTCTATGGAGTTTTGTTTGAAAATCATGAATTTGAAAATTTTGATGAAGTGTTGAAAGAAGAAAATTATAAAGTGGTTCATGATATCTGCATGAATGAAAAACATGATTTCCATGTTGTTAGTATGAATTCTCTGAATATCTATGATGCTAATGATATGCAAAACCACAAGCTTGGGGATGCTATGCTTGATGAAGATGATATTTTTTGTTTCCCAAGTTTTGGTGATGACCCTTATGCTATAATTGATCATGAAAAGAATGCTTTGTGTGATAGTTATATTGTAAGATTCCTTCATGATGTTACTGAAAATTACTACGAGAGGGGAACATATGCTTTTACATATTGCAATAATATCAAGCTTCCTCTCTATGTGTTCAACGTTTTGAAGTTATGCTTGTTTTGCCTTCCTATGCTAGTTAATTCATGTTCCCACAAATTTTTTGCTCACACAATCCCTATGCATAGGAAGTGGGTTAGACTTAAACGTGTTTTTTTCATCCATGATGCTCTTTTGCATATCTCAACTACTACTTTTTATGTCAGCATCATTGAAATCGTTAAGCCTAGCTAGGGGCGTTAAACGATAGCGTTTGTTGGGAGGCAACCCAATGAATAAATTTATTTTTGCTTTTTACTTTCTGTTTTGTTGTGTCCACACCATCATAATTCTGTTATGATTGTGTTTTTATGTTTGTTTTTAGTGTTTGTGCCAAGTAGAACCTTTATGGTTAGTTTTGGTGATAGTTGTTTGATCATGCTAAAAAAGACAGAAACTTTGTGCTCACTAAATTATTTTTAATTCCTATCCAGAAAGAGCTTTTGAGTTGATTATTTTTTATGCTGACTGATATGCGAATTTACCTAATTGTCATAATGTTTCAGAATTTTTGGGATACCAGAGGTATACGAAGTATACAGATTGCTACAGACTGGTCTGTTTTTGACAGATTCTGTTTTTGTTGTGTTGATTGCTTATTTTGATGAAACTATGGTTAGTATCGGTGGGTACTAGCCATGGAAAAGTGAGAATGCAGTAATATAACATCAATCTAAATGGAAATCAAGTTTACTACAGTACCTAAAGAGTTGGTGGTTTGTTTTCTTATGCTAATGATATCACGAGTTTCTGTTTAAGTTTTGTGTTGTGAAGTTTTCAAGTTTTGGGTGATGTTCTCATGGACAATGGAATAAAGAGTGGAAAGAGCTTAAGTTTGGGGATGCCCAAGATATCCCAAGCCAAATTCAAGGACACCAAAAATCCTAAGCTTGGGGATGCCCCGGGAAGGCATCCCCTCTTTTGTCTTCAATCCATCGGTAACGTTACTCCTATGGATTGATACCTTGGCTCTCAAACTGAGGGAAATACTTATCGCTACTTTGCTGCATCACCCTTTCCTCTTCAAGGAAAAAACCAACGCAAGCTCGAGAGGTAGCAATGCTCACTAACAGAACTGTTCTCCTCCATCTTACACCTAAAGAACTTGTCGGAAACTTCATATCTCTCGACACGGGCATGATCTTGAAAAACTAGTTTCAGCTCCTGGAACATCTCATATGCTCCGTATTGCTCAAAACGCCTTTGGAGCCCCGTTTACAAACTATATAACATGCCACACCTAACCAGAGAGTTGTCATCACTCCGCGTCTGCCAGCCGTTCTGAATGTCCTGGGCCGCTGTGGGAGCAGGAGGGTCACCTAGCGGTGCATTAAGGACATAAGCCTTTTTAGTTGCTTCGAGGATGAGCTTCAAGTTGCGGACCTAGTCCGCATAGTTGCTACCATCATCTTTCAACTTGTTCTTCTCTAGGAATGCGTTGAAATTGAGGTTGACAGGTGCGTTGGCCATTGGATCTACAATATTTGTAAAGACAACTTTTAGACTAAGTTCATGACAATTAATTTCATTTAATCAAATTAAGTGTGAACTCACACTTAAATCGACATCCCTCTGGTCATCTAAGTGATACATGATCCATGTTGACTAACCCGTGTCCGATCATCATGTGAGACGGGCTAGTCGTCATGGTGAGCAACTCCATGCTGATCGTATTCAACCATACGACTCATGTTTCACCTTTCTTTCTCTTGTATTCGAGGTCATGTCTATACATGCTAAGCTCGTCGAGTCAACCTAAGTGTTTCGCGTGTGTAAATCTGGCTTACACCCGTTGTATGCCAACGTTAGAATTTATCACACTCGATCATCACGTGGTGCTTCGAGACAACGATCCTTCGCAACGGTGCACACTTAGGGGAATACGTTCTTGAAATTTTATGAGGGATCATCTTATTATGCTACCGTCGTTCTAAGCAATATGACGAAAAACATGATAAACACACATGTAATCATATAGTGACATGATATGGCCATTATCATCTTTGCTCCTTCGATCTCCATCTTCAGGCATCGCATGATCATCATTGTCACCTGCGTGACATCATGATCTCCATCATCGTGTCTCCGTGAAGTCGTCACGCCAACTACTACTACCACTACTACTATAGCTAACCATTAGCAATGAAGCAAAAGTAGTAAACACATGGCGTTGCATCTCATACAATAAATTAAGATAACTCCTATGGCTCCTGTCGGTTGTCATACTCATCGACATGCAAGTCGTGAATCCTATTAAAATAACATGACCATCTCATACATCACACATGTAACATCACAACTTTGGCCATATCACATCACATGTCAAACCCTGCAAAAACAAGTTAGGCGTCCTCTAATTGTTGTTGCAAGTTTTACATGGCTGATTTGGGTTTCTAGCAAGAACGCCTTCTTACCTACGTGACAGCCACAACGATGATATGCCAAAGCTATTTACCCTTCACAAGGACCCTTTTCATCAAATCTAATCCGACTAGAGTGGGAGAGACAGACACCCGCTAGCCACCTTTATGCACGGTGGTGGAACCTGTCTCACGTAAGCGTACGTGTAAGGTCCGTCTGCGCCGCTTCATCCCACAATACCACCGGAAAATAATAAGACTAGTAGCGGCAATCAATTGAGAAATCAGCGCCTACAACCTTTTGTGTTCTACTCGTGCATAGAATCTACGCATAGCAAACCTAGCTCGGATGCCACTGTTGGGAAACGTAGCATAAATTCAAAATTTTCCTACGCCATATTCAGATCTTCCTATGGAGAGACCAGAAACGAGGGAGGGGTGAGTGCATCTTCATACCTTTGAAGATAGCTAAGCGGACGTGTTGCTAGAACGCGGTTGATGGAGTCGTACTCGCGGCGATTCAGATCGCGGTGTGATTCCGATCTATTGCCGAACCACGGCACCTCCGCGTTCAACACACGTGCAGCCCGGTGACGCCTCCCGCACCTTGATCCAGCAAGGAGGAGGGAGAGGTTGGGGAAGATCTTCGGCAGCACGATGGTGTGGTGTCGATGGAGAGACGAGGTCTCCCAGCAGGGCTTCGCCAAGCACCGTGGGAGAGGAAGAAGAAGAAGAGCAGGGCTGCGCCGAGAGAGATGGAAAACTGTATCCCCAAAGGCCAAAACCCCCACTATATATAGGGGGAAAGGAGGGGTGGCGCCCCCTTTAGGGGGGCGGCAGCCCTAGATGGGAGAGGGGGGCGGCGTCCAGGGAGGAGATGGGGGTGGCGCACCCCTAGGTGCGCCTTAGGCCCACCAGCGCCTAGGGTTTCCCATCCCTCCCTCTTTGGTGCGCCTCGGCTGAGTGTGGGGGGTGCACCAGCCCACCTAGGGGCTGGTTCCCTCCCGCACTTGCCCCATGTAGCCTTCCGGGGATTGTGGCCGCTCCCGGTGGGCCTCCGAACCCTTCCGGTGGTCCCGGCACTTTGCCTGTGGTGTCCGAAACATTTCCGGCGTCCAAACCCATCCATCCTATATATCAATCTTTACCTATGTACCATTCCGGAGCTCCTCGTGGCATCCGGGATCCCATCCGGGACTCCGTACAACCTTCGGTAACCTCGTATAACAATTCCCTATAACCCTAGCATCATCGAACCTTAAGTGTGTAGACCCTACGGGTTCGGGAATCATGCAGACATGATCGAGACACTCTCCGGCCAACAACCATCAGCAGGATCTGGATACCCATGGTGGCTCCCACATGTTCCACGATGATCTCATCGGATGAACCACGATGTCAAGGATTCAATCAATCCCGTATACAATTCCCTTTGTCTGTCGGTATAGAACTTGCCCGAGATTCGATCGTCGGTATACCTATACCTTGTTCGATCTCGTTACCGGTAAGTCTATTTACTCGTTTTGTAGCACATCATCCCGTGACTAACTCCTTAGTCACACTGAGCTCATTATGATGATGTTCTACCGAGTGGGCCTAGAGATACCTCTCCATCACACGGAGTGACAAATCCCGATCTCGATTCGTACCAACCCAACAGACACTTTCGGAGATACCCGTAGTGCACCTTTATAGTCACCCGGTTACGTTGTGACGTTTGATACACCCAAAGCACTCCTACGGTATCCGGGAGTTACACAATCTCACGGTCGAAGGAAAAGACACTTGACATTAGAAAAGCTTTAGCATACGAATAATACGATCTAGTGCTATGCTTAGGAATGGGTCTTGTCCATCACATCATTCTCCCAATGATGTGATCCCGTTATCAATGACATCCAATGTCCATGATCAGGAAACCATGATCATCTATTGATCAATGAGCTAGCCAAACTAGAGGCTTGCTAGGGACACGTTGTGATCTATTTATTCACACATGTATTACTGTTTCCTGTTAATACAATTATAGCATGAACAATAGAAGATTATCATGAACAAGGAAATATGATAATAACCATTTTATTATTGCCTCTAGGGCATATTTCCACCAAGAGCACCCATGGTAGAGGAGGAGGAGTTAGCGGCGAAAGGGGATCCCATGATGACTGAGACTATTAAGTGGAGAGGACCAATACCACGTGAAACTACAGAAAGAGATATGGGTTCAGAGAATCATAGTGGATGGCCTTGGAGTCATATTTATATATGTGCTCTATGGCACCTTGGAAACACTAGATTACAAAGGTTGTTACAACGAACATAGTAGTTATCCTAACTAGCATATCTCAACTACGTTACATGTTTAACACGGAGTCCCAAACTTTCGACACGCTCCATCAATGTGGGTTCATAACTAAGAGAAGCTAACTAGCCAGGGAGAAGAATTGAAGGTGAACGTATTTTGATAAACAAAGGGGCTACCAACACTAGCTTATATAGGCAGAACTTACTGTTGGCGTTCACGAATAGTGAACGTCAGGACTACATAATATAGATGTGACATGGCAAGATATCCGACGCCACCAATATATTTAGCAGGGTCCACATTTTGGTGGTGTTCCACTTTAAATCCATGCCAACACTACGTGTACAAAGATGGCATTCCCATTTGTCTAACGTCACAGTTATTTGAAAAAATAGTGCTCGCGTCACTTCAAATTGGTGTGCCACCAACATAAGTTCTGGCTAGCCATTTCTCTAATAGTGTGAATGCCAAATGTTGTTTGGTTTGTTAATGTGAGGCATTGAGTTGTATGAGACTTTTCCTGGACATCGAGCAAAGACAAGGCCACATGCTAGAGAAGGGAGATGGGAGAAGGTTGGAGCTCTACAAAGAGTGGAAGGAGGCGGTTAGCAACACACATGCGTCGGGCGGCGGAACTCGGGTTGGAGGCATGCCGGTCTCTAGAGATCATGGTGGAGGTAGAGCAGGAGGGTATCTATGTCCACTTTAGAGCTCTCACGGGGCGGGAAGGTGGTGTTGGCTGCTAGAGAGCTCTAGCGGGGCAGGGGGTGGCACCGGCCGCTGGAGAGCACCGGCGGGGCGGTCAGGTGGCATCAGTCGCTGGAGCTCGGCGTGGAGTAAAGGCGCGAGGCCAATGCCAACCATCGTATCTTGGGGTCACGCATGCTGATGGTCGGAGCATGGGGTACAGACGGACGGGATGGGCGGAGCCGCCGTTCCTTGCACGAGCGAGAAGGGAGGGACAACGCTGGATTTGTATCATTCGCGAACAGGTATGCACACTATCCCAATACCTAGTGATGTCGAGCACAAACACTACGAACTAGGCCATCGGTTTTTTGTCTCAAGGAAGGCTTGCTTAATATCAATCCCGAATTCCACAATTGTATGTCAAGACCAACCAAACGGTGGCATTCGGGACCACGAGAGCATCAACAACAGATGACTTCATTATGTTATAGGCAATCTCAAAGCAACGACAAACGGCCATGAACAATGGCCAACTTAGAAGTATCGGTGAGTAAGTTAGGGGAATGTTAGACAGAATTAACTAGGACACAAAATGTAATGAAGTTGCCTATGTTTAGCACTACAAAGTTGCCTATGTTAGAAGGAAAGTTGCTTACAAAGGTGATGTCATGTTATCTACCTCCATTTCGAAGTTGTTCTCCATTCCTAGTTAGTTTCCTATTGTTGTTAGTTAGTTACTTTTAATGGAGTGAAGTTGCTTATGTTTAGCACTAAACTTGCCTCATCTAGCATTAAAGTTGTTTTTCAAAAAAGTCATTGAAACATATCCATGTGGGGTTTAGTTTAAAGAGCTCATCCCATCCTAGCTAGCCAACATATGTGCACTCGGTAGCGTTGGCGGGCAGGCTCCCCCGGAAAAGGATACACATAGTTGTGAAAAAATTGAATCATGATGGACAACTTAGATCCCACGAATTTTTTCGACATTGTAGGCAACTTAGGTCCTTTGATGGAAAACTCTGTAGTATTCTAGCAGATCACTCGCGAGTAACTTTGTAGCTGTTGGAAATATGCCCTAGAGGCAATAATAAATTAGTTATTATTATATCTCCTTGTTCATGATAATCGTTTATTATCCATGCTATAATTGTATTGATTAGAAACTCAAATACATGTTTGTGTATATAGACAACACATTGTCCCTAGTGAGCCTCTAAGGACTAGCTCGTTGATCAAAGATGGTCAAGGTTTCCTGGCCCTAGTCATGAGTTGTCATTTGATAACGGGATCACATCATTAGGAGAATGATGTGATGGACAAGACCCAAACTATGAACGTAGCATGTGACCGTGTCAGTTTATTGCTACTGATTTCTGCGTGTCAAGTATCTCTTCCTATGACCATGAGATCATGCAACTCCCGGACACCGGAGGAATGCCTTCTGTGTATCAAACGTCACAACATTACTGGGTGACTATACAGGTGCTCTACAGGTATCTTGGAAGATGTTTGTTGGATTGGCGTGAATCAAAACTGGTATTTGTCACTCCGTGTGACGGAGAGGTATCTCTAGGGCCCACTCGGTAATACAACATCACAGTGAGCTTGCAAGAAATGTGACTAAGCAGTTAGTCACGGGATCTTGTATTGCGGAACGAGTAAAGAGACTTACCGATAACAAGATTGAACTAGGTATGGTGATACCGATGATCGAATATCGGGCAAGTAACATACCGATGGAGAAAGGGGACAGTATACGGGATTGATTGAATCCTTGACATCGTGGTTCGACCGATAAAGATCTTCATAGAATATGTAGGAAACAATATGGGCATCTAGGTCCCGCTATTGGTTATTGACCGGAGAGTGTCTCAGGTCATGTCTGCATAGTTCTCGAACCCGCAGGGTCTGCACACCTAAGGTTCGATGACATTTTGGTATAGATGAGTTATGTATCTTGGTGACCGAAGGTTGTTCGGAGTCCCGGATGAGATCCCGGGCGTCACGAGGAGCTCCATAATGGTCCAGAGGTAAATACTAATACATGGGAAGTTCCGTGTTGGTCATCGGGAAAAGCTCGGGGCATCATCGGTTGCATACCGGGGATGTCGGAAGGGTTCCGGGGGTCCATCGGAAGGGCAGCCACCCCATCTCCACTTGCCCCCCCTAGGGTGCAGCCCCTCTCCCCTTCCCCTTATATATATATATATATATATATATATATATATATATGTATATGGGAGAGAGGGCTGCAACTAACCAATGCCACTGCACAGCCTTGTCTCTCCCACAGATCAGTTTTCTCCACTAAGATCAGTTCCACTTTTTCTTGGCGAAGTCGTGCGAGGACAGCTCCACCAACACCGCTGCCATGTCGTCGTGCTGACAGAGAACTCATCTACTTCTACACCCTCTCTATTTCTGAATCAAGGAGGAGGAGGAGATCGTCATCAAGTTGTACGTGTGCTGAACGCGGAGGTGCCATCCGTTCGGCACTAGATCGGGACGGATCGTGATGGGATCGCGGGAGGGATCATGACGAGATTGCGATTGGATCGCGAAGACATCCGATTACATCAATAGCATTATATATTTTTCCGTTTAGTAATCTACAAGGGTATGTAGATGCACTCCCCCTCTCTTAGATGTTGATCTCCATAGATTGATCTTGGTGAGCGTAGGAATTTTTTTTGTTTCCCATGCAACGTTCCCCAACAGTGGCATCACGATCTAGGTCTATGCGTAAATGGCATCTCGAGTAGAACACAAAGGAGTTTGTGGGCGTTGATATTGAAAGTGCATGTAGTTCCCTTGTGTGGTTTTGGTAATTGATGACAATCCTAATGGACTAATGTTTGCATTGAGTTATACATTTGAAGGAATGTTCGATATGCAACACATGAAGAATATTGGATGATTTGAAGTATGCTTGTTCCATGAATATGCAAGAAGGAACTCGAATGAATTATAAATTAATGTCATATACATATTGTTGTGCATGCATCAACGATGAGCTCAATGATTGAATCAAATATGATACGATCAAGATGAATTCCATGTGATGAGCTAATGTGATCTATGTGGAGTTCATTGAGGATCTCAGACATTCCCATGATTTGGCTTATGGTTTGAGCCATGATGGATCAAGATCTTGAGAGAATAATTAAAGAGAAGAATTCTACATATGTCTTGAAAATAGGATCATGAAGACGAGCAAGTTATAGCCAATATGAGATTCATGGAGAAACTTGATATGGTCATGGTGAATTGAGATATTGGCAATCATTTCTTAAAGCAATGAAGCCTAACAAGAAATCAATAGGGCCTTCAAGGCATCAAGATTAATCATGGATCTAAGATAAATGTTGACCAAAATGAAGATCAAAGAGTTAAATCAAAGTTAGTCATCACACAAGTGCAAATGATGTACCACATGGGATCCTGTGGTATGGTAAGTAATTGTCAATTGCATGTTGTGTACTAACCCATACTATGTGTTGTCTATGTCTATAAGGGTTAGGTAATTCTCATGGTCTCGCATCAAGAGAGAGATTGCAAGTGTCCATGAGATGATGACATCAAGGGTTCATGATCATGTTTGACAAGGACAAGTTCAAGATAACCATTTCTAAGGATTACATGCTTGAAGCTTGTGGATGTTCAAATAATAGACAAATGAAGATGAATACAAAGCAAGGCTTTCCACATTGTGTATGGGAGAGCTACTTGAAGACTTCATCAATGTCTTGCCTTCAGCTTGAGCCAAGAAGAAACAATAACATCAAGCTCAAGTCTAAGGCCTGACTCAAAGGTATTAGTTCCATTGACGTTAGTGGTGCGGAGTGATGATCACCGAATAAACATATACACTCAAGTATGGATTATCGGTAGCTATGTAGTGTAGCTCTTTTATGATTCTTGAGTTTTAGGGATCCCGCACTATTAAGAAGGGGATCACTCGGTCTCGCAAGAAACTTTCTCAAAACTCTAGGCAATTCCACTCTCTATATCTTCCTGGTTGGTCTGCTCCTGTTCGGTCGTCCGGTGGTTCTCGGATGTCCAGACCCCGGATGGCCGACGCCGTCCGGAAATCCAAAGCCAACCAACACAGTCAAACCTTCGAACTTCCGTCCCCTCCGGTCGTCCAAGAACCGGACACCGGGTGCGGTAGGAATTCCGTTGCCACCAAACAAATCCAAAATGTCGGACTTTTGACCATTCCGGGCGATCGTGTCCCGGACGGCCGATGCCTTTCAGTCGTTTGTGCGTTGTTCACTTTTTCACCTGATGCTGACCTAATATCTTGTGTCTTCGTACGACCGACGTCCTCCTGGTGACCGTATGTTGATTACCTCTCCACCAAACATTGTGGTAATTAGATACCTTTTGCATCTTTCGGACGACCGACCACTATCGGACGTCCGACCCCTCATGGCTGTCCGGACGACCTTGAGCTGTCGGACGTCCGAAAACTGCACTGCATAAGTGGCTCCAATGGTCACCTTTGTGCCAACACTATATATAGTATTCTCCCACCTCGAGTGGGAGGTGCGAAATACAGCCAAAAGATTCCAAGAGCATATTTCTTTCTCACTCCCATTTGCCTACACCAAAAGCTAGATCCCAAGTGCATCTGTGAGTGCCTTTGAGGGTTGCTCCAATCAAAAGATAGATCGTCTCCCCCTCCTCCTCCCAACCCAAGCTCTTTGTGATTTTAGCAAGTTTTGAGCAGTCCTCGTGATCTTGTTACTCTTGGAGGTTGGAGACTCCTAGGCGGTAGGAGTTCTTCGAAGAGGAATCAAACCGTTGTGATTACCCCCGGAAAGTTTGTGAGGGTTTGGAATCTACCTCAAAGTCTTACCACTAGTGGTTGAGAAATGCCTTCGTGGTGTTGTCTCGAAGGGAGAATAGGGTGAGCCTTCATGGCGTTGGTGTGCCTTAGTGGTAACATCCACCTCTCTTACGGTGACTAGCTTCCCTCCAAGGAAGTGAACATAGGGATACATCCTCGTCTCCATGACTTCGGTTATCCCTAACCCTAACTCCTTGCTTGTGGCTTACCTTGGTTACTTGAGCGTACATTCACTACATATTGTTGTCCGCATTATATTGTGTTGGCTATTTTCCTGTAAAGATTAATCAGTCAGGCCTACACTTTATATCCCACAGTTCATACTTGCTACTATTGATATATCTTGTGTTTAGTGTGATTTGCTAACTTGTGTCATACACTTACACATCTTGTGATACTGCTCAAGTAAGTTTGTGTAACTTACTTGTGCTTGTGAGTAACCTTGTTGTGATTCATCTTGGTAGAGCAAGTTGTTGGTGCATGTAGTTGAGCCTATTATATTTAGGATTTGTGCTTGAAAAGTATCCTCTTAGTTTATTTCCGCATTAGGATTAAGCCAAATCCGTAGAAGTTTTTAAAATGCCTATTCACACCCCTCTAGGCGACATCGTGGTCCTTTCAGATATACAATTTGCTTCCCTCCTTTGTCTTTTCTTCATTCCACGGTATTGTTGGATGAAGCGGCCCAGACCAACTTTACTCGTCCACGTACAAGAGACCGGTTCCATCGACTGACATGCAACTTGTTGCATAAAGATGACTGGCGGGTGTCTGTCTCTCCTACTCTAGTTGAATTGGATTCGATAAAAGGTGGTCATTGTAGAAGGTTAAATAGCAACTTGCATATCATCGTGGTAGTTTTTGCGTAGGTAAGAAGCGTTCAACTAGATACCCATAGCATCCATGTAAAACATGTAACAACAAATTAGAGGACGTCTAACTTGTTTTTGCACGACATTTTGCGTTATGATATGGCCAAAGACATGATGATATATATTTGATGTATGAGATGATCATGTTGCAATAGTTAATATCGACTTGCATGTCGATGCTACGGCAACCGGCAGGAGCCATAGGGTTGTCTTTTATTATTGTATGACCTATGTGTCAATCATTAAGCGCTCTGTAATGCTTTACTTTATCGCTAAACGGTAGAAATAGTAGTAGAAGCATGGTTGGCGCGACAACCTTGATGGCAACACAATGATGGAGATCATGGTCTTGTGACGGTGATGATGGAGATCATGTCGGTGCTTTGAAGATGGAGATCAAAAGCACAAGTTCATGGCCATATCATGACACTTATGATTTGCATGTGATGTTAATCCTTTTTTATGCGCCTTGTTTTGCTTAGGACGACGGTAGCATTATAAGGTGATCCCTCACTAAAATTTCAAGATAAAATTGTGTTCTCCCCGAGTGTGCAACATTGCGACAGTTCATCATTTCAAGACACCACGTGATGATCGGGTGTGATAAACTCTACGTTCACATACAACGGGTGCAAGACAGTTTTACACATGCGGAACACTCATGTTAAACTTGACGATCCTAGTATGTACAGACATGGCCTCGGAACATAGGAGACTAAAAGGTCAAACATGAGTCATATAGTAGATATGATCAACATGGAGATGTTCACCATTGAAGCCACCTCATCTCACGTGATGATCGGGCATGAGTTGGTGAATTTGGATCATGTACCATTCGAATGACCAAAGGGATGTCAATTTGAGTGGGAGTTCTTAAGTAATATGATTAAATGAACTCATTGTCATGAACATAGTCAGAATATCTTTGAAAATTATGTAGCATATGATTAGCTTGCATTGTAGCTCCCCTATATTTTGGTAAGTTCCTAGAGAAAACTAAGTTGAAAGATGATAGTAGCAATTATGCGGACTGGGTCCGTAAACTGAGGATTGTCCTCATTGCTGCACACAAGGCTTATGTACTTAATGCACCACTCGGTGAGCTACCCCAAGAGTCGTGTGTAGATGTTGTGAACATCTGACATACACCTTTTGATGACTACATGCTAGTTAGGTGCATCTTGCTTTACGGGTTAGAATTGAGGCGCTCAAGACGTTTTGAACGTCGCAAAACATATGAGATGTTCCAAAACCTGAATTTGGATTTCAGGCTTGTGCCGTATTAAGAGGTATGAGACCTCCAAAAAGATTCTTTGCCTACAAAGTAAAGGAGAAAATCTCAATCGTTGAGCATGTGCTCAGATGGTATGGGTGCTACAATTACTTGAATCGAGTGGGAGTTGATCTTCCAGATTAGATAGTGATTGACAAAGTTCTCCAAAGTTACTACCACCAAGCTACTGAGCTTCGTGATGAACTATATCATACCAGGGATGGAGAAGATGATCCTTGGTTTATTCACGATGTTTGACACCCTGAAGGTAGAAATCAAGAAGGAGCATCAAGTGTTGTTGGTTAGTAAAACCACTAGTTTCAAGAAGGGCAAGGGAAAGAAGGGAAACTTCGAGAATAACAAGTCATTTGTCGCTCCAATGAAGAAACCCAAGAACCCAAACCCAAACTAAGTGTTCTATGATGAGGGGAATGGTCACTGAGGCGGGAGTGCCCTAGATACTTGATAAATAAGAAGGTTGGCAACGTCAACAGAAGTATATCAGATATATGTGTTATTGATTTGTACTTTACTAGTACTCCTAGTAGCACATGGGTATTAGATACCAGTTCAGTTGCTAAGTGTTAGTAACTCAAAATAAAAGTTATGTAATAGATGGAGGCTAGCTAAAGGCAAGGTGACGATGTGTGTTGGAAGTGTTTCCAAGGTTGATGTGATCACCATCGCACGCTCCCTCTACCTTCGGGAACAGTGTTAAACCTAAATGTTGTTTGGTGTTTGCATTGAGCATGAACATGATTGGATCGTGTTTATTGCAATACGATTGTTCATTTAAAGAAAATAATGGTTACTCTGTTTACTTGAATAATACATTCAGTGGTCTTGCACCTAATATGAATGGTTTATTGAATCTCGATCATAGTGATACACATGTTCATAGTATTGATGACAAAATATAGAGAGTAGTAATGATAATACCACTTACTTGTGGCACTGTCGCTTAAGTCATATTGGTTAAAACGCATGAAGAAAGCTCCATGCTGATGGATCTTCGGACTCACTCGTTTTTGAATCGTTTGAGACATGCGAAGCATGCCTAATGGTGTAAACGCATGACGAAACTCCATGCAGATGGATCTTTTGGACTCACCTGGTTTGGAATCACTTGAGACATGCAAATCATGCCACATGGGCAAGATGACTGAAGGCCTCGTTTGCCAGTGAGATGGAACGAGCAAGTGACTTATTGGAAATAATACATTTTGATGTATGCAGTAGAATGAGTGTTGACGCATGTAGTGGATATTGTTATGTTCTTACTTCACACATGATTTGAGTAGATACATGTGTATTTACTTGATGAATCACGAGTCTGAATTGGTGAAAGGTTCAACCAATTTCATAGTGAAGTTGAAGATCGTTATGACAAAAGGATGAAATGTATATGATATGATTGTAGAGATGAATATCTGAGTTGTGAGTTTGGTATACAATGTGGAAATTGTTTCGCAACTCATGCCACCTCGAACACCATAGTGTGATGGTGTGTCCGAACATCGTAGCCACGCCATATTGGATATGGTGCATACTATGATGTCTCTTATCGAATTACCACTATCATTTTGGGGTTATGCATTAGATACAACCACAATCACCTTAAATAGGGCACCATTTAATTCCGTTGAGATGACACTGTATGAACTATGGTTTGGAGAAACCTAAGTTGTCATTTCTTACAGTTTGGGGCTACAATGTTTATGTCAAAAGGCTTTAGCCTGATAAGCTCGAACCCAAAGCGGATAAATGCATCCTCATAGGATACCAAAAAGAGGTGGGGGTACCTCCTACCTCAGATCCGAAAGCAAAGTATTTTTTGCTGTAAACGGGTCCTTTCTCGAGAAAGAGTTTCTCTCAAAAGAATTGAGTGGAAGGATGGTGGAACTTGATGAGGTCGTTGAATTGTCTCTTTAAACATAGTGTAGCAGGGCACATGAAGTTGTTCCTATGGCGCCTACACCAAATTGAAGAGGAAGTCAATGATGATGATCATGAAGCTTCAGATCAAGTTACTACCGAACCTCGTAGGTCGACAAGGACACGTACTGCTCTAGAGTGGTACAGTAATCCTATCTTCCAGGTCATGTTGCTAGACAACAATGAACCTACGAGCTATGGAGAAGAGATGGTGGGCCCAGATTCCGACAAATGACTCGAGGCCATGAAATCCAAGATAAGATCCATGTATAGAAACAAAGTGTGGACTTTGGAAGAACTACTTTACGGTCATAAGGTTATTAAGTACAAATGGGTCTTTAAAAGGAAGACAGATAATGATGGTAAATGTAACCATTTATGAGGCTCAACTTGTCGCAAAGAGGTTTCCCACAAATTCAAGGAGTTTACTACAATGAGAGTTTATAACCCGTAGCGATGCTAAAGTCTGTTGGAATTATGTTAGCAGTTGGTGCATTTTTCGATTATGAAATCTTGCAGATGGATGTCAAAACATTGTTTCCTCGACGGTTTCCTTGAGGAAAACTTGTATGTGATACAACGATAAGGTTTTGTCATTTCTAAGGATGCTAACAAGTATGCAAGCTCCAGTGATCCTTCTATGGACTGGAGCAGGCATCTCGGAGTTGGAATATACGCTTTTATGAGATGGTCAAAGCTTTCGAGTTTATACAAAGTTTATGAGAAACTTGTATTTCCAAGAAAGTGAGTGGGGGCACTATAGAATTTCTGATAAGTATATGTCGTTGACATATTGTTGATCGGAAATGATGTACGATTTTTGTAAAGCATATCGGGTTGTTTGAAAGGAGTTTTTCAAAGGAAAACCTGGATTAAGCTACTTGAACACTAAGCATCAAGATCTATAGAGATAGATCAAGGTGCTTGATAAAAATTTTAATAAATAACATACCTTGACAAAAAAAATAAGGAGTTCAAAATAGATCAGTCAAAGAAAGAGTTATTGACTGTGTTGTAAGGTGTAAATTTTGTTAAGACTCAAAGCTCGACCACGGTAGAAGAAAGAGAAAGGACGAAGGTCGTCCCCTATGCCTTAGCCGTACACTACTAGAAATCAGTTTTTTGCCATCTGCCAAATCTTTGTCGTCTGCAAGCTGATGGCAAGGAGTGTCTTTGCCGTCAGCTGCCACAAACCAGACGACAAAGCACAGGCTGATGGCATAGAGTGTCTTTGCCATCAGTCACATCTTTGCCGTAAGCTAGCAGACGGCAAAGAGTCGCATAGAGGAGGGGGAGGAGGGGTAGGCAGACGACAAAGAGTGGAGGGGGGAGGAGGAGGTGGAGGCCGACGCTAAAGAGTGGAGGTGGAGGCAGACGACAAAGAGTGGGGGAGGAGGTGGAGGCAGACGGCAAAGAAGAGGGGAGGCAGACGGCAAAGCCTCCGTTAGCCCCT
This sequence comes from Hordeum vulgare subsp. vulgare, assembly GCF_904849725.1. Taxonomy (NCBI): domain Eukaryota; kingdom Viridiplantae; phylum Streptophyta; class Magnoliopsida; order Poales; family Poaceae; genus Hordeum; species Hordeum vulgare. The sequence continues at coordinate 402,385,196 of NC_058523.1, read as the reverse complement.
AACGGAGGCAACGCCTGCCGGCTGCCGTCTCGACATATTTGCCGACTGCTCTTATGAAAAGCTGACGGCAAAGCTCTTTGCCGTCCGCTTCGGTGAGGCAGACGGCAAAGAAGCTAAAATGTCATCGTAGGCTGACGCAGAAATTTTGCCGACAGTGGGATTCTTTGCCATCTGTGTATTACTCTTTGCCGTCGGTGGTTTACTCTTTGCCGTTTGTGATGGCAGACGACAAAGAAGCTAATTTCTGTAGTGGTAGGCTATATAGTACGTCATGATGTGTATCGCACGTGATGTGTGCCTTGCCATGAATATGTCAAGGGGTACAAGAGTGATCCAGTTACGGATAACTGGACATCAGTCATAATTATCCTTAGTAATTCGAGGACTAAGGAAATGTTTCTTGATTATGAAGGTGATAAAAGAGTTCGTCATGAAGGGTTACGCCGATGCAAGCTTTGACACCAATCCGGATGACTCTAAGTAGCAGACCTGATTCGTATAACGTAGCAGTCATTTGGAATAGTTCCAAATGGAGCGTAGTAGCAGCATCTATAGTATGACATAGAGATTTGTAAAGCACACAGGATCTGAAAGGTTCAGACCTGTTGACTAAAAACCTCTCTCACAAGCAAACGTGATAAACTCCACTCATTGGGTGTGAATCAAATAGTGATGTGAACTAGATTATTGACTCTAGTGCAAGTGGGAGACTGCTCGAAATACACCCTAGAGGCAATAATAAATTAGTTATTCTTATATTTCCTTGTTCATGATAATCATTTATTATCCATGTTATAATTGTATTCATTGGAAACTCAAATACATGTGTGGGTATATAGACAACATATTGTCCCTAGTGAGCCTCTAAGGACTAGCTCGTTGATCAAACATGGTCAAGGTTTCCTAGCCATAGACATGAGTTGTCATTTGATAACGGTATCACATCATTAGGAGAATGATGTGATGGACAAGACCCAAACTATGAATGTAGCATGTGATCATGCTAGTTTATTGCTATTGTTTTCTGCGTGTCAAGTATCTCTTCCTATGAACATGAGATCATGCAACTCCCGGGCACCGAAGGAATGCCTTGTGTGTATCAAATGTCACAACGTAACTGGGTGACTATAAAGGTGCTCTACATGTATCTTTAAAGGTGTCTGTTAGATTGGCGTGAATCGAGACTGGGATTTATCACTCCATGTGACGGAGAGGCATATCTAGGGCTCACTCGGTAATACAACATTACAATGATCTTGCAAGCAACGTGACTAAGGAGTTACTCACGAGATCTTGTATTACGGAACGAGTAAAGAGACATGCCGGTAACGATATTGAACTAGGTGTGGAGATACCGACGATCGAATCTCGGGCAAGTAACATACCGATGGACAAAGGGAACAGTATACAGGATTGATTGAATCCTTGACATCGTGGTTCGATCGATAAAGATTTTCATAGAATATGTAGGAACCAATATGGACATCCAGGTCCCGCTATTGGTTATTGACCGGGGAGTGTCTCAGGTCGTGTCTGCATAGTTCTCGAACTCGCAGGGTCAGCACACTTAAGCTTCGGTGATGTTTCGGTATAGATGATTTATGTATGTTGGTGACCGAAGGTTGTTCGGAGTCCGGGATGAGATCCCGGACATCACGAGAGGGCCAACCCTAGAGGGAGGCGCCACCTAACTTGGGGGCCAAGCCACCCCTAGTGCAGCCGCCCCATCTCCACTTGGCCGCCACCCCCCTATGGTGGGAACCATATGGCGTAGACCCTCTCCCCTTCCCGTATATATATAGATGAGGAGAGAGGGTTGCAACCAAGCAATGCCACGGCGCAGCCCAGTCTCTCCCATAGATCAGTTTTCTCCACTAAGATCGGTTCCGGTTTTGCTTGGCCAAGCCCTGCCGAGACAGCTCCACCAACACCGCCGCCATGCCGTCATGCTGACGGAGAACTCATCTACTTTTCTACCCTCTCTCTTGCTGGATCAAGGTGGTGGAGATTGTCATCGAGCTGTACATGTGTGAACGCGGAGGTGCCGTCCGTTCGGCACTAGATCGGGACAGATCATGACAAGATCGCGGGACGAATCGTGATTGGACCACGAAGACGTTCGACTACATCAACCGCGTTATATACGTTTCCGCTTAGCGATCTACAAGGGTATGTAGATGCACTCCCCCCTCTCGTAGATGTTGATCTCCATAGACTGATCTTGGTGAGCGTAGGAATTTTTTTTGTTTTCCATGCAACATTCCCCAACAGTAGCAACATAAGTAACTTGGTTTCTGAGGTAGACAACTTAGAAGCCATGTTATGCAACTTTCTAGTCTACAGTACGCAACTTTCATAGTATAATGGCAACTAAACTATTACAACTTAGTTTTTGATATATGCAACTTAGCAACCATGTTAACCACCTGCTCCCTCCATTCCAAAATAGGTGTCTTAAGCTTAGGGTAACTTTTTATTAGAGCTAGTACAAAGTTGAGACACTTATTTCGAGACGGAGTGAGTATTACACTACCACATACAACCACTTGGGAGGCGACTAGGTGAATTTAATTATACACACAACGCAATTCAACTAGCATAAAAGTAGATCATGTTTGGCATTAAAGGTGCCTCATCTAGCATCAAAATTGCTTTTGAAAAATATTATCAAAACATATTCATATGGATCTATTTTTGAAGATCTCGTAACAAAGAACCCAATGGTGAAAACAAATCATAACTCCGACACGCGGTTTCAAAGTTATAACTTTTGATTTTTCTTCTACTCGAATTAATGCATGTTGCATCATCATTGGATTCACATGGTCGGTCGGGTGAGGTGGAGAAAAATCAATGTATTGTAGTTGAAAAATCTTTCCATATCTAGAATGGGTTAGTAGGCAGTTTTCCAAATCAGGGATCGATTTGTCCCATCGTGTGCTCCATGTGTGTGCACTCGCGACAACGTAATAGCACAACTGCACTTTTAAGCATTTAGACAACAATAGACAACTAAGTAACCATGATAATGAAACTGAGATAATGTTTGCAAAATTTATAGGTACACATAGTACATTGGAATTGCTTTGTATGTTTTGTATACATATAGTGCAGAAAACAAAGCGAACTATATGCATGGTAGAAAAACAAACTAAAATACAGATATAATATATCAAAGTTAGTACTACCAGAACGCGCTCGCAGTACATGCTAGTGAGTCAATAATAGCACACATGATTGAGTTGAGGTGTACACTCCAACATTGTCACGTGATAGGGAAGGTGCTAGATTCCCTACCTAAGAGCAACTTCAACCGGACGATCCATTTTAGCCCATGTATGTTTGGGTCACCGCGGACATAAAAATACAGCTCAATGCGTCGACCCAATTGGATGTGCGTCCGTTTTTTGTGCACCCGCGACCCATTCCAAGCTTTAATTTGGGCCGCATGTGTGTTCGCACGGACACGGAACGGACGTGCGCGACGCCCGCGAGACACCCGCCCTTCTCCTCCCGTGGCCCGCCCGTCGATGGCACACAACCACCATTTCCACCCAAATTTCCCGCCCACGCCTCCCCGCGCGCGTCATGGACGACGACACGCCAACCCTCGACGCTGCCGCCGGCCTTGCCTCCCTCGCCTCCGCCGTTAGCCGTGACTGGCGAAAAGGGACGGTGTCGGCCAAGAAGAAGAAGGTCCTGATGCCCGTGGAGTGCGTCGAACAATCGTTGAGGGGGAAGAACCGATGGCATCAGCAAGAAGCTACGAACGAGGCCACGGTCGCAACCACCCTCGTCGTCACCTTAGAGCAAGAGGCCAACATCGTGAAGAATAGTCAGCTCGTCCACGAGTCCACGAGGCAGACCCTTCTAATACTAGGGTTAAACCCTAGGCAGCACGAGCTCATTGCTGCCGCTGCAGTCACGGCCAGCACTGGCTCATCATCCCTTCGTCACCAACTTCCGGACTCGCCGCGCATGTCATCCATGCTGGCAACGCACAACTTCTACCGGAACCACCCGCAGACCTCTCATCTTTCCTACTCCACGGGCTCCGGTTCACCGCAGGTGAGCATGGTCGCACCTGGCACTCCATCCCCCACGGGCGTCGACCTCAGCACTATGCTTGTGGGCGGTGGATCATCCTCCGGGGGTGTGCGGAAACGGCCTCGCGAGCTCGCCACCGATGCCATGGGGAACGCTCACAACCTGTTTGACGGAATGTCGGTTATGAAAGACGAGGCCAACCGCGTGTTCATGGAGGGCCTCATCTTCGAAGGTTGTGGCGGTGGCATTTCCTTCGATCCCGACGAGACGCAAAGCCAAGATGGCATGGGGTACTCGTCTGGTGAAGGCATGGCCGACCCCCTCATGGAGGACCAACTCAGCTTGGGCAACTGTTTTCTGCTAGATCACCAGTTCCCGGTTGACTATGGCCTTGACGAAGAGGATGATGAAGTGGACATCGATGGAGAGTCATTGCTCGATGAGCTCCCCGTCCAACCCAATGCCAAGAAGAACAAGCGGAAAAGCAATCGGACCAAAGCATACACACAAAATGAGGACAAACTCCTTTTTGAATGTTGGAGAGACGTTGGCCAAGACCCCGAGATAGGCTCCGAGCAAAAGGCTTCGACATTTTGGCAAAGAGTGCATCGCGATTTCCACGAGCGCAATAAGTTTAAACCATACCAAATGGAGAGGAAGTGTGGGTTGGTCTCTCTCGGCAAGCGTTGGAGGGTGATACAACAAGAGTGCAACGAGTTATGTTCCACTCTTGAGAGCATCGCGGCCCGTCCTGTGAGGGACATCGACATGAAAGACTTGGTATGCTGACATGCTTGCTTATATTGATTGTCCCGTACCTTGCTTATTTTGGTATGCCGACATGCTTGCTCATTTGTAGGTCTTCCAAGATGTGGAAGCATTCATGGTCCACTATGAGGGCAAGTCTTTCAACCTCACTCATTGTTGGATGATCATCAATGGAGAAGAGAAGTTCAAAGCAAAATACGCTGTCATCAAGGCGCGTGAAGGGAAGGAAGCCGTTGAAGAGCATGATGAGCAGAAGAAGTCGCGGCCGCGTGAGAAGACCAAATCCAAGAAAAAGGACAAGTGTGAGGCGGCGTGATCATCAATAGAGACTCAAGAGAGGAGAACCGTCAGCAAGACCTGTGGCCGCGGGACATTTTAGCATTAAAAAATATTTGTGTGTGGACGAAAAATGGGTCGCTCCGTTGGACGCGCAGCCCGGTCCATTTCTCTTATAAAATAAGTTGGGCTCGTAGTCATGACAAAGCCATCCACGTCGCTCCTATAGCACTATGAATAGTGCTTGCCATCGGCCTGCCACTGCCTGTAAATTCCATGCCCCATCGGGGGCATTTTCGTCATTTCATGCTTAGGCGTATAAAAGCCAGTCCCCCAACTTACAGCCCCCAGCCCCCTCCGTCCTCCCTCCACCCCTCGTCTGCCGCCACACTCCCTCCCTTCTCCTCCCATCCCCTCCCTTCTCATCCTTCTCCCCCTGCATCTCCTTCCAGTCCACCCTTCCTCCTCTCCTCCCATCGGCCTCTCCGACCCGGGGGACCCCGGCCCAGATCCGCTCGCCTACGCACGGACTTTGTTCTTTGCCTCGTCGCCGTGGCCACCTTGAGCTCGAGCTGAGGAGCGGCTCGGGAGGACGAGGGGGGCAGCAGCCAGGCGTGCCTCGTCCGTGTCGCATGGTGGCCCAGATGCGTGCGCCCTGCGCTCTGCCTCGACGAGCGCGGCCTCGACCCGGACTCGGCAGGAGGAGCTCGAGTCGAGGAGCGCGGCCTCGATCCGGCTCCTCGGCTCGAGCTCCTCCTGCCGAGGCCGAATTGTAGCTTGCCACCGTCAGTTAGTGTGTTACTAATCCATTGATCCTTTGTTACATTCCAAGGGTCAGGGTACCGACGCCCAAATAAATTCAGGCCAGTCCTCAACGTGAAGAAGCTAAGGGAGGTGGAGCCCGACCCCGATGACAGCCAAAATCAGTCCGCTACTCGTCTCTCTCCCTCACCTACTCTTCAGATGGCCAACAACACTTCGCGAGCAACGACTGCTGTCCATTTAAGAGCAAGTATGTTTTCTTGCTGAATCATCGTTTGAATTATAGTTACTTCTCTGTTTCCATCAATAACTACATATATGTTCTTCTACTTTTTATACTGTCAAACTCTTATCTTTTGACATGGTTCCTCCTCCCTTCCTTTCTTCCTTCCTTGCAACGATTTAATTTTCACCTAGCTCGCTAGATTGGTTTGGTTTGGGGGTGCTCTGATCTGATCCCTTGGAGATGGATTCACTTGACATGGATGGAAACGAATGCCCTTTATTTTGTGTTATATTTGTGTCGAATATTATGTACACAAGGGGTTACGTGGACTTGGAGTTGTAATCGGTGTGGATAGGTATGAGTCGTGTAGGAGTCGGACACGTTGTATCCTAGGCCTCTTATATATCGAGGGGCACCACACGTTGTAACCCATGACGATCGGATAGCAATAGGTACGCGGGGAAGCCGGCGACTTGTGCCGGCGCCCGGGCGGCCGGTGTTGCGGTATCTTGGGGAGGAGCGCCCATAGTCATGCCTCGGGGATGTAGCCATATCGGTGAACCTCGTTAACAAATATCGTGCCTCGGTGTGTCGTCTATGATCTTGCATTAGCGTTTTATTCTAACAAGTGGTATCATGAGCAAGGTTGCGAGAAGGCTATGCGGAAGCTCATCTGGAGGTACGAGGATCATGCTTGACGGGTGCCAGGGAACGTCCGATTGGCGCAAGGTGGAGCATGGCGGCGATCGCGGATGCGGTCGGTGGTGTCGGACACTTCGGGCAGGAGGCCTGGACCGTTCGATGAGCTGCGGTCGGTAAGGATCGGCTAGACGTGACGATCGGACCGGCGTAGTGGCTGTTGAAGACGTTGCAGAGGCGACGGATTCGGCTCGCGATCAGACCGGCGACCAGACGTGGGGACGGCCGGATAGATTGGAGTGTGAGAGCATCAAGATGATGCGCTCGGTGTTGTACAAAGGCGGCGGCGCGGCACTGCGGACGGATTGTGTCGGCAACGCGGGTGGCCAGGGTACGACACGGTTCGTGCACGGATGTTGCGCGAGGTGACGACTGTTGCAGCAGAGTTGACGTACGGCGAGTACGTGTGACATGGCTGAACAGATCGCTGACGAGAATCAAGAAATAGGGACCAGGAAGGCGAGCAGTCGTCGAGATTAGCGGCTAGTTTCCTGAGATGCACGGATCGATAGAAGGAAGGTCAAGGACTTCGTACGCGAGGCGGACGCTGGGAGGCGTGTGGCAATCGGTCTCGGCAGCGCGACGCGCAAGGCAAAGGAAGCTCACGTTGGTTTGGTCTCTACGTGCGGCAGGCTATCTACGCCGGGCTGGGTGGCGTGCGGCAGCAGGTTTCATTGGATAAGCTGCAGTGCACAACGAAAGGATAAAATCATGCTGAGGCAGGAGCCCGAAGGATTAGCATGCAGGGATCCTTTTTTACACGAAGGTGAACGTGCATGGTCTAGGGGATGTCTGCTGGTTATGAGTCCGTGCATGCAGGGATCCTTTTACACGAAGAGACGTGTGCATGCATGAGTCCGTGCCAACTTGGTTTGGCAAGACCTGTCATGTCGTGACCGATTTGGATTGTTTTTCGTGTACGAGAGGAAAAGGCCTTTGGTGATCCGGTGGTAATAAAAGGACTGGGACGACGGGGCAACAATCGCACGCCAGAAAAAGTCTGTAGATTTGGAAAAGGTGAAGCAGTTGATTTCGTAGCGAGGCTTCACTCTGAAGGGCGGACAAGGAGTTTGTGCGGGTCAGTTTTCTTGGTAGATCGTGGAGTACGGCGTGGCTTCAGACGAGGAATTTGGGATCGGAGATCTTCTTCGTGAGGAAGTCGCAGAGGCAAGCAAGGGCGGTCAGACCGGCGCCAACAGGTCGGTTAGATCGCGGCTCGGCATGGCGCCGGGGTTCACCAGATTTGAGGTGGAGAAATTCGATGGCACGGGTAACTTCGGTCTATGGCAGACAAGAGTCAAGGATCTTCTGGCGCAGCAGGGAATCTTGAAGGGTTTGCAGGAGACGAAGCCGGCCAAGGTTGACGACGACACGTGGGAGGATATGCAAGTGCGGGCAGCCACCAACATACGGTTGTGCCTTGCAGACCAGGTCATGTATCATGTCATGGATGAAGATTCTCCTAAGGGAATTTGGGACAAGTTGGCAAGTCGTTATATGTCCAAGTCAGCGACCAATAAGCTGTATTTGAAGCAAAAATTCTATGGGCTGAAGATGCAGGAGGGGTCGGATCTTGTGGAGCATGTGAACGCCTTTAATCAGTTGGTCACGGATCTAGCACGGCTGGATGTGAAGATTGAGGACGAGGACAAGGCACTACTTCTTCTTGTTTCGTTGCCACCGTCCTATGAGCATTTGGTCATTACGTTGACACATGGAAAGACAACCGTCAATAATGAGGAAATCACGGCAGCATTGCTTGGACATGAGTTGAGGAAGCAAAAGAATGCTACTGAAAGGGATAGTACTCAAGGTTTGGGGTTGGCGGTTAAAGGTAATCATCTCAGAAAGGGACAAGAGGCGGAGAAGAAAAAGAAGAAAAAGGTGCAGTGCTACAAGTGCAAGGAATGGGGACATATAAAGAGGGAATGCCCAGAACTGAAGGGTGAGGCTAGTGCTAACCTGTCTACTAATGGTGGTGACTCAGACAGCAGTAGTGATGCTCTCGTAGTATCAGACAGACGGTCAACTAAAACTGAAGCGTGGATGTTGGATTCAGCTTGCTCTATTCATGCGACGCCCAACAGGGAGTGGTTCTCTTCGTACAAGTCTGGTGAGTTTGGTTTCGCCTATGTGGGCGATAACACTGGTTATCGTGTTGCTGGAATAGGTGACATCAAAATCAAGATGTTTGACGGAGTTGAGCGGATGCTTCGGGGAGTCAGGTATGTGCCAGGGCTAAGGAGGAATCTAATTTCGCTTGGTGTTCTTCATGATGGTGGTATGGAATTCCGTTGTGATCGGGATAAGAAGACCATGGAAATCATAGAAGATGGGATGACCGTGATGATAGGAGAGAGGACGGCTTCGCATCTTTACAAGTTGCAAGGGAGCACTATTGCAGGTGGAGTCATGAAGAGTGGAGCTGCAGGAGTAGCGGTGGAGTCTCAGGGTGGCGGCGGGTTAGACCCGTCGGGTAGCTCTAAGTAAGCTACAAAGAAGACAACTCAAGTCCGGAGTACATGGAGGCTCGATGCATGGACGACTTTTAGGTGGTGGAGAATATTCGCCAAGGTGGAGTTTGTTATATTTGTGTCGAATATTATGTACGCAAGGGGTTACGTGGACTTGGAGTTGTAATCGGTGTGGATAGGTATGAGTCGTGTAGGAGTCGGACACGTTGTATCCTAGGCCTCTTATATATCGAGGGGCACCACACGTTGTAACCCATGACGATCGGATAGCAATAGGTACGCGGGGAAGCCGGCGACTTGTGCCGGCGCCCGGGCGGCCGGTGTTGCGGTATCTTGGGGAGGAGCGCCCATAGTCATGCCTCGGGGATGTAGCCATATCGGTGAACCTCGTTAACAAATATCGTGCCTCGGTGTGTCGTCTATGATCTTGCATTAGCGTTTTATTCTAACATTTTGTTTCCGTTATATTGTGTTTTTGTGCCATGGGTGACATTGGCTATCCTCTGTGTGAACATTTAACTTACTTTTGCAACTAACTATGATTTTACATTTATACATTTAGCTTACAATAATATAATAGCTGGTCCATTTCATTCTGAAGTTAATCTGCTACATCGCCTCAAATTTGCAGCAATGCTATTGTTCCTTTGGAAATGCTATTGGATCTTATAAAGATATTTGGATCTGTTATTCATTCAAAGACTGTGAGCTAGCTCGCTCTTTGGAGTAAATCTTTAAGACGGACAAAGGTATCCTCCCCAAATTTACTCGGGGAAGGGAGCTCGGTGTTGTTAAGAGAGATGTTGTCAAAACTTGTGTTGTTACAAGCCTACCATGGGGGGGGGGGGGGGTGGGGGGGTCCAGGGTGAGACCTTCAAGATGGATTTGATGTTACTGTTATTCAGTTTGCGGGTAGAGGATGTGATTCCAGCAATACAGAGACGACGCCGATGACAAGTGAGATGCATGTGAAGCAATATTAGGAGCTGCTCACATGATCACTGGAAGCATATAAAGGTATCCACAAGGATGGTTGCTTTCTTATCGACTCAGAACTGTCTTTTCATTTGTTAGAAAACATAATGTACCTTTTGTGATCGAAGCTGTATGCAATGATCCATTATGTATTTATTTTTAAACCGCAACCCATAATTGTTTGATGTCGTGAAATGTCTATGTTTTTTTTGTTTACATTCTTAAGTTAGCCTCCATACTATATGCGTTGTCATGGTAGCTTTGGTAGGTTATAATGTGCAGATCAATAATTCCGGTTCAGTTTGAGCTTTCCATGTGATTTTTACTCGAATTTTAGGATCACAACTTATAACTTGACTTAAAGTAGCAGTATAGTGTCAATGTGTCATCTGAAGCTAATAAGATGTTGTTTACTGAAGAACATCCCCTTGCTACTTGAACGGTACGTGAAACTAAAACCCTAAATAGATTAAACAAGTTATACTTGACTATGATTGCATTCAGTAGACCAAGTGCGTAATCTTCTATATTTCAAGTCCAAGCTTTCAATGCATTTTTATATCTTTTCTTTTTCATGTTTTAGTGATCATCTCCACATCTGCAGGACTGAATTATGCCATTGTTGATGGTGCACGGGTCTGTTGCATGGTAACGTCAATGCAAAGCAGTTCTCCACACCAGGTTAAAAATATGCAATAATCTAATGGAATCAGGACGGTGGTTCTGCAGGTAGAATGTAGCTATATATATATATATATATATATATATATATATAGGAAAAATACATCCTACTATCCAGGGGTAGTTACCCCACTTGTTCAATATACTACCATGCGGGAGTATATATACTAATTTATCATTTTAATTATGTTCATATACTATATACAAGATTTTTCAAAGTGAGTTACATGAAAAAATTACAAGTTGACCCATAGTTATTATTATATTTGTGAAATACATATATATTTGTATGTAAAAAAAGAGCATACACAAAATATGATACATACTACCAAAAAAACAGTATATATACTACCTAAACATGATTATATAATACATACTACGCATACATACTCTTCAATTTGATACATACTCCATACAACATACAAAACGCAAGTGGTGGTAACTACCACCGGTGGTAGATAAAATATATATGTATGTATGTATATACATATATATATGTATGTATATATATATATATGTATGTATGTATATATATATGTATGTATATGTGTGTGTTCTGAGGGATCATTGACACTTATTTATCTTACAAGTTCTTTTTTCTTAAATTAAACTCAGCACTCAGGAGCAAAGATTTGAGAGGCAGGGATGGATTGCTCAAGTGGAAACAAAGCAAGAATCAGAAGGAGCTCAATATTTTTCTACTACATTACTAATAGCTTTGTGAGGTAATTAAGCTAGCTATACGCGTGTTTGTTCTCTGCTATACCGAGGTCACTATTCTAATTCAGAAAATAGAAACATGGAGTGTGATTTAAGAGTCTAATAGTAGTTAGCATGAATAGACTGTCTATTGTACATACTAACTAGCAACAAAGTTTAATTCTTCCCATGTAGCGGTCCTCAATGGAGACTCGACCAGCTCGGACTTTACGTACTTCCTGCTTCATTTCTCCTTTGATTTTGGGAACGCACAAATGCATGAGATAAGTGTCAAAATTAGTACTCAATGACACTTATTTTAGGAAAGAGTGAGTATTTATAAATAGGTATCCAGTTAGAATCTATCTGACTTTGGGTTTTTACATTTCGTTCAAGGTCTTCAACCCTCATCCTTCATTTGAAAATGTTGTGATTTATTTAAGTTCGGATTTTGCAGCAGCGAGGGTCACAACTAACGGTGGAGATCGAGCTAATGATCTCACAAAAACTTCTATGGGTTCATCAAAGATGAAGGAGGTTAGTTTTTACCTGAGCGGCAACACCGGCCGCCATGGTCTTGCTGGAGCCTACCTAGCCGTGGTAAGTCACCAGCTTCAGGTAGTGTAGGCACAGCCAGAAAAAACGCCATGGGGTGCAGCCTTGCAAGGGCGCATCAGGCTGGGCCTCCTCTATTTCCGATGAGTTCATCCTATTTTCTTTCTCCTTCACTAGCATTCTTTTTTATGTAATTATTTCATTTATCCATGACATCGACCATCCTATGTTTCAGTTATGAAGTAATGAACAAATGTGTCGTGCAATGCCTGTAGGAAAGAGTTTAAATTAGTTGTTCCAGTCTTTGCCTATACCTTTATGGACAGTAGGCTTAACTCTTTTGAACTATAAGTTCTTTGATGCTAGGTACAAAGTTTATGATTAACTGAAATCAGATAACACAGAGTATCAAATTCAGTTTCACTTATTGGAGTTGTTGTTCTATGTTTGCTGCATTGCATTCTTATCAAGTCGTTCTTATCTAACCGATTTTGTAGGTCCATACTGTTTCTTATATGCACTTTTTCCCATGTATTTAGTTGAGAGAAATATTCTTGGGAGAACAGAGATGTGAAAACCCACCAGATTAGTTTATGGTGCAACAATTATTTCTTGATTTGTTGAGATAAGCGAGGCTCTTCATGTATGCTTTGTTATTAAACAAAATTGTAGTTCTTCTGATACATAGATTGTTGGCATTAAAAATCATAGCCTCAATTACTTTTGAAGCATAATAGTGCCTTATGATTTTTTTATCTGTCCACTTTCAAAATACTTATTTCCTATGTCGACACTATTAATCAGTTCTTTGGTTCATATCTTCTCTAACATGTTCATGCTCCTTCCCATACACGCTACATAATCTCAAAGAGTTTCTAAACCCATTTGTGGAACACATGGTCATCAAAATCACATGTGGATGTGTTCAGATGCAAGTTCGGGCTAATTGGACTAACTTTGTCTAGGCGGCAAGGTTTAATCAAGTGACATGTGTGTCTTTGTTTTTGAAGGCAAAGATGGCACACTGTGAGCCAGTGTGCATAACCTTTCATAAAGGTCAGTTAATAAACGCTTTCCTATTTTCATGTTGTCTTCTGCATACATTATATAAATTCATTGCTGACACTAAACAGTCTTAAATAGATCCAACTATCAATGTACATAAACCAGAAGACAATAGGACAAGCATATCCATATGATATAGCTAGCTATGTAGTTTGCTTTATAAAGGCAGTGTAAATGAGCTGTCGCAAACTACATTCGTAGCTTTCTTTCGATGTAAGTTGTTGTTTTTCTTCTATCGAGCTGCCCATTCTATTACCAGGCAGGATATGCCTGAGACAATTATGTATAAAGATGCTATCTAAGTCTTGCATGGTATGCCTGAACCATGATGTTATCATGATGGATAAATAAATATGCCATCTAAGTATCTCCTCCATACTATTTAAATAAGCTACATATGTCTGATTATGTATAAAGATGCCATATAAATACCAGCTTTCATAAGGTCCAATGTTTGGTTTGCTTTGGCTACTTGCGCGAGTGGTGCAATGGGCCTTCGATGACAACCCATCGAACACACCTACCATAAAGAGTTGCTTGGACGATCTGGTCATTTTTCATATCGATGAAAATGCAGCGATGGCTATCTAATGTCGACAACTACATGTTTTGGTCATACATAGCAGGAGAAGATTAAAAAAACATAGGTTGGAAGATGAGAGCTATCTATATGATATATGGCTACCAATATAGCTTGTTTTGCTTACCATGAACTGATTTCATGGCTTTTTCTTGGGTCTTTGTATCATCACTAAGCATCTATGTACCAGCAATAGGTACTTATTTTTATATGTTTCAATATGTGCTCGAATAATATTAATGTACACTCTTTCAATACATGGCTTGCTCTTGGCCTTTGCGCCATGGCGCAACGGATCATCTAGTTTACAAAAAAACGAACGAGCCAAACCAAATGGACAAAACATGGACAATGTACGTTTCCATTTGAATCACGCGGTTGGAGTTGCTCTAAAGCAGCCTCCTTTCTGCCTAAATACATGATGCGGTGCAACGATACAAGGAGATAACACGCTAGGATACAAAGGAATTTCGAATACCCATAGCACACCAATTTCCACTTGGCCACGATAAAGGCCTACCTAATGCTTGGCTGTCATTGGCATTTTTCACCGCTAGCGTCTATATATTTGAAGTAGTACCTCATAATGGGTCGTACAATACTTAGGCAAACATGTAAAAGTTTAATTTTTGAAAAAATTAATACATCTTACATTTTGAAATAGATGGAGTAGGTAATAGGAATGTGAAGAGGTTGGGCATGAGAGGGTGGGTGCATGTAGTTGTATGCGCATGATATAAAGGGGCTATGTGTTCTATTCTCGTCTGATCTACTTGTTACATGTTACTGTTATTATTAGCTACTTCCTTCGTTCCTTTATACTTCCTCTGTAAAGAAATATAAGAGTGTTTAAATCACTATTTTAGTGATGTAAACGCTTTTATTCTTGTTTACGGAGGAAGTATAAGAGAGATGTATTTGTTTTCTATATAAATTTTCACAATGTAAGCTGTGTTTATTTGGAAAGTCATTGAGAGGTGGGACAGTTTGGGAGGGTTTGGGGAAATACCTTTGGGGGGAACCAGAAATGAAAGGAAAAAGGTCTAAACGGTAGAGGGAAGGAAAGACGTAAATAAGGTTTAACAAATAGACGACGCAACCTTAGATTTATTTTAAGTAAGAAAGAAGAGAGATAAGGGAATGGACGTTTGGCTCCCGAGCACCATGAAGGCCTTCAAATTTAAAATTCAAATTTCATGAAAATTCATATTTTTACGTTTCAAAAAATTCTAAAAAAATACATAAATATGTGAGGATGTAACACACATGTGTGTAAATTTTCAGGGCAAAATAAGTTAAAATGAGGGTTGTGCAAAAAATACAAATCTAAAGATTTTTAACACATGATACTATTCATCCTCTAGGGTCATGAATTTGTCTTTTTTTATACAGATTGCATTTCAACGTTTTTCATCCTGAAATTTTACACACATATACATAACATCCTTGTTTACTAGCATAATTGTTTTTCAGATTTTTTTAAAAACCGAAAAAATTGAATTTTGAATTATTTTCAAAAAAGGCCTCCATGGTGCTCGGGAGCCAAAAGCAATTTCCGGAGAGATAATGCCTTCAGTTCTTCTTGGCAATATAATAGATCCCTTTACTCTTACAGACAATAGACAAAGCACATTCTCTCGGTCCGAAGGAAGTTGTGAACGTGCATCATTCTTAGCCTGGAAGTAAAAGTGACGACTCTCCATGACGACTCTACACCGTGTCGTAAGTTTAGTAGACCCTCACCAACTACTTGATTTATTTTTTCACTTCCAGCATTACTAGTAGAATGGTAAAATAAAATCCTTGGGACTTATATTTTCTTGTGAGACAGAAGCTCGTGAGATTTATGATCCCGTGACTACAATTCTAAAGGCGGTTCTCCATGCGGTTCGAGGATGGATATACAACTGGGTCGCGTGAGTTGTGTACAGAGGGTGGACTTGCAACTTGTACGTGCGAGTAGAGTATCGATGATGGGCATTCCAGTTGCATATTGATGGATAGACATGCAAATTATCATGTAATTGTGTGTAAGGGTGGACATGTAGCTGGAGAAGGGGGCATCTTAGGTATTTGTTTCCATATGATGGGAAAACGAAACAAGTGAAACAAAAAAAGATTGTGGGTTCAAAACAAGAATTTAAAAAGGAGTATGAATTCAAAAAGTTCACAAATTTGGAATGAAAAATGCGTATTTGAGAAAAGTTCACGAATTTGAAAAAGTAAAACAAAACAAGGAAAGAAGAAAAAACATGAAAATGATCAAACTAAAACAGAAGTTACATGAAGACACTGATGGAACCTATTTTTCTTGTCAAAGGAAAACCCCGATGCAAAATGCAGCTAAATTACAGAGAAGTTGCCTCATTTTAGTACTAAATTTGCCTTTTTCTTCTTTGTCTTCAGTAGGTGTATCAAGCTACACACAGGCCTGCATCTTTTTTTTCTACTTGTAGTTGCTTCATCCATACAATAGAGCTGCCTAAAATCACAGGACTGGTTGCACATCTTTTAAAACATCTTTTACATGTTGTAGCCCAGTTTTGTGTTGTGTTCTCTCACCTTTTGTGGATCATATATTTGCAAAATGAGCAACCAAAACCCATTACACTCTGTTTGGATGTTTGCACTGGGAGCCTTGACATTGCATTGGGTTGCATAATCAATATCACATTATATTGGTATTTAGATTGAATGCCAAAATTTCCGTTTGGATGTTTAGGTATTCAGAACACATACTTGACATTAAGGCTGAACGTCAAATGTTGTTTGGGTGGTCAATGTGAGGCATTGAGATGTATGAGACTTTGCCAGGAGATCGAGCAAAGAGGAGGTCGGATGTTGGACCTCTACAAAGAGTGGAAGGAGGCTGTCTATAAGGGAGATGTTCACGAATTTGTAAAAGTAAAACAAAACAAGGAAAGAAGAATGTTATTATATTATGGGACAGAGGGAGTAAATATGAACCAGCCTGACGTGATGCCTAAGCGACACAAAAAGGGGCCGATGGATCACAGACTTAGTTTCAAAGTGAACACTTCTAAGTCGATTGCAATCGCTTTGATCCGGACACACTGAAGCCCCCAACAATGCACGTCAGTGACCTTACAAGCTATGCAAGCATGTTCACTTCAAGATACAGTTTCATGCATAATGTACACATAGATAGATAGAGGTATAATAACATGATACCATGTCACACGATATCACAACGGACGTTAGCATAGTGAGCTAGGTAGCCAAAGTGCAGGGGTCATGATAATTAAACATAAAACAAGCTGGGCGGCCATCTTTGGTTCTCATTTCTCCATATTGTCTTCACTGGTTTTCCTTGGTAAGGGCCTGGGCTAGGCTTTTACTCCATTGCCAGAGAAAGCAGTAGCAGCTGCCATAACCACAATTGTCAGCTTGAAAGATCCATAGACCACAGCCTTGACCGCACGGTCGATAGATTTCATGCGCCTGAAAGGTAAGAGAGAGGTAGGACAAACGATGAGATTATATGCACCAAAACCTGTCAAACAAACAAACAGGAAAATAAGGAAGAAATTGAGCCTCTGATATTCTACATACTGCTGAAAGACACTTGGTTTCTCTTTTTTGGGGAGCTGGTCCAACTTCTTTAACGTCTCCTTGAACCCCGCCCAGATGTCTTCCTCTTCCTTCTGGATGTTGCAAGCCTGCTGGATTGATACACATGGATGATTGTCAGTGTGCTTACTTTGCATCATCAATCGTTAAGCAAGCGCTGACCAGGACTGTTAAATATGTAACTATAAGAAGAAGGATAGTGTGTTGTCTATCAGTTAAGCGAGGTTCGATATATGCATAATGCATGGTGCATGTGTATCAACTAGCTAGTCACGGAATCACACTTGCCGTATATATATGGATAAATGAAGTCACAGAACCATACTCCCTCCATCCCAATTTACTTGTCTTAGATTTGCCTATATACAGGCACATGTCTAGACGCGTTTTAGTGTTAGGTACATGCGTATCTAGACAAATCAGAAACAAATAATTTGGGACGGAGGTAATACTAGCTAAGGAGTGCATCAAGCAGAAGATATCAAAGCCGCAGCAGCATCCATCTGATGTGTAGCAACTGATTACAGTGTTTGCTAAAGGGACGAGCAAAAGGTCATCATGCTGGTATCAACCAGGAAAAATAAGGTTGCTTAAAGATATGATTTTCATGCAGTCCTGTTGCTAGTAAGTCAGGATGCACAACAGCTTCAGGTCAGATTAAACAAGTTGTAGTACGCACGGCGATGCTAAGTAAGTAATTTTGTTCTTGTTTCGGGTCCCTGTCTAGTCTAGTAGCTTAATACTCCCTCTGTACCTAAATACTTGTAGTTGGGGAGACACATGCAAGTTGCTGTTTCGATTGCACAGAATTTAATTATGGCAGGCTACATCCTTTGTTGTGGGCAGATAAATCATGACATAAGAGAAGTCAATTTTGGTTCACATACTACCTCGCTGTTGAGCTGGCGGGAGCGCATGAGGCTGCCTGGCTCGAGGAGGTGTCGCAGGAGAAGGCAGGCCAGCAGGGATAAGTAAAAAGTCATTCTCGGGTCAACCAGCAAAATAAGTAAGCAGCAGTAGGACAGGATGTACAGGTTCAGGTCAGGTTAAGTAATCTTGTTTTGTTTCTAGTAGTAGATGTTGATGTCGCGAGATACAAAAATCATAAGAATGAAAAGATGTCAATTTTGGTGAGGTTACCTCGCCGGAGACCTTGGTGGACAGGTGGCGGGAGCGCATGAGCCTGCTTGGGGCGAGCAGGCGTCCCTCCTCCGCCTGCGCTCGCTGGAGCAGGGCGCCACCGAGCCTCCTCGCCGCGCATCGAACCGCCGCCATCGTCGCCGGCCTGCCAACAATATATCGGTTGGGGATTAGGATGACAAGTCCGTCACGAATCGCCACCGCCGGCCGGCCCCGGCTCCCCCACCCCCCGCCCCCATAGACACACAAGATCGATCGGGTTGCAGTTGCATGGAGATTTCGGTAGGTTTTGGTGAGCGTACCTTGCGGATCCGAGCGTTCCTTTTTCCTCGCGCGGCTAGGGTTCCTCGTTCGCCTTCCTGTCGCCTCCGCCTCCGCCGAGAAGAAAGAAAGAAGGGGAAAGTGGGTGGGGCTGTGGTTTCTCGGGATGTCGGGAAGGTCCGGTGCGCCACCTTATAATCTTGCAAGCAGGCCCGGCCCAACTCGAGAGTTCTTCTTTTCTTGGAGAGTTCTTGTTCTTGTAGGTTTCGGCCCAACTCGATTGCGCTCCGTGGACTTTTTTTTCCTTTGGCACAACTACTCTATTTTGAAAAAACACCCATGGGCATCCCCATAAAAAAAAGGCACCGATCGCCATGATATTTATACCTAATAATAAAGCGGCTATTGCTTCCGTCGGAAAACCCATCGCGGTATTTTTATAAAAAAAGCCCCTGTAATTTTTGTTATTCAACCCGCACTTCATCATTTATCTGCAACGCAAAGTTAAGAAATTTGAACGGACTAGATTAACACAGCTAGTCGTAGAAAAAAAAGGATCGTACAAAAAAAGGAAACCTTGGCAAGGCAGCATATGATTCGTAATTATGCCCAAAGCACAAGTCCAATCGGACATGTAATTCGTAATTATGTCCAAAGCACAAGTCCAATCGAACATGTAATCGCAGCATGTCACGTGACACAATTGCACAAGGTCTATTTTTTCATATGAGCTTAATAAGATGGGTCACATATATGCACGGTGAAAATACAAAATTATGGTGCACGTTTTTTTAAGATCACAACTTTGGTGCACACTGGTATTTTTGAGGTCACAACTTCGGTGCAGAATACCAAACCGTAATGATACAATGATGCAGTTTTTTTAGAAAAATGGTGTAATGGTGTAAATAGCTGGCCTGTGCCCAGGCCGCCGCCACACCACTCGACGTCGCGGCCGACCTCAACCGCCACCGCTGCCGATCTCAACCCACCCGCCTCCGTGGCCGTACCTCTCCCCGCTCACTCCTTCCGTTACGGCGCTCGAGCACATCGCGTCGACCCTGATCCATCTTGGCCTGTGCCCACGCCGCTGCCACACCACTCGCCGCCGCGGTCGACCTCAACCACCACTGTTGTCGATCTCAACCCACCCGCCTTCGCGGACGTACCCCTGCCCGCTTGCTGCACCCGTTTCGGCGCTCGAGCACAGCTTCTGGATCAAATCAAGGCGACAACTACAGTGACTGGGGATGATGTGTCTGCTCGATGCAGAACGACGGCGGCGCGCGGATAAGGCGCGGCGGAGCGAAGTACTTGCAGGTGGAGGCGGGCCTTCATGGCTCACATGGGGAACTCCGAGGTTATGACGCGGCAACGGCGACTCCTTATGGCCAGATAGAGGCGCCTAACCCTTGCTCCCCTCATCTGGTGAGATCCCCTCCCCATGCCTTCAACCGTGTGCCAAACACCGACAAGAAATTTTGTTTTGTGGGGATTTGTTTGCTGATGAATGAATGTATTGAATGTAAGATTGTATTGTTGTGAAGACAGAGAATGGAACACCACCTTTAGTTTGTCATCTGATCCCACATTCGCTACCCCATGAGTGAAATAAGATAACAGTCCATTGATCAATTCACGTAGCCTCTTTGTTTTGCTTTGCTTGTCCCGCTCAATTTCTCATCATGGTGGAAATTAACAATGGACGGGTTGATTTCTCAACAAAATAGTATAGGACTGACTACATTAGTTAGTTAGCTTATTATTTTAATAAATCAAAATGATTATAAAAAGATTAAAAACATGTGGTATTTTTTTCCGTTGCAACGCACGGGCCCTTTTGCTAGTAACCTAAAATGCTATGTATCGCCTTCTGCGAGACCGAAGAAGCATCCGCTTCTAGTAATTCGTAGTGGGTCGCGTCCCATTAGCAAAAGATGTGCGCTAGCCTATCGGTTTTCAGAACATTTTTTGTGATGTTTCAGAAGCTTCCATCGGTTGGTGGTGTGGCGCCTCCATGCCGCTAGAAGTGCAGTTGCTAGTGTGGTGGCCTCCACATGCCACTAATACGAAAGTTACTAGAAAAGGACACTGAAAATAAAATGAGCCGCTCGAGGAGTCCATCGGAGCCCTAGCGGTCTTGGGAACCTTGTGTGACGTTTCATTCGGTTTTCTTGTTCCTTTTTCTACGTGTTTTTCTCTACTAGTGTATCCGTTTGCTTTCCGTTCCCTTTCTTCCTCGTTATTTTCTGTTTGTTTTTTCTTTTCATTTTTTAACTTTATTTTGGGTTATTTACTGTCCATGGCTAAGGTTTGTGGGTTTGCAAGATAGAGAACTACTTTGGCCATGCAGCGGGTTGATGCAAATAATAACATTTCAGGTAATGATGATGCTTCTAATTTTTGATAAAAGGACTTTAGTTTATACTATAACTAAGAAACTAGGGTTTGTTGATTCTAAAAGTAATAATCATGATATTCTTGTTCATACTGTTAGGAATGGGCAACTGTCATTACACGGGGGACAAGAGTCAGTACATATATATGTGGTAAAAGGCAAAAAATACCTTATACAATGAGGATACATAGTAAAGGGACTATACACATCTAAGAGCATCTCCAACAGGCGCCGAACGCGCCGCGCGCAAAAAACTGGTTTGCCACGCGCCCATCGCCTGGTTTGGCGCGGCGCGCAGCGCTGGCTCCAGCAGCCGCGCTAAAATGCAGCACGCGCGCGCCGCTCCAGCAGCGCGCAAAAATACAACGCGCGTGACTCGCCGAGCATTAACATATATGGCATTTTGGACACAAAATGAGTTTGAAACATTCATCAAAATGCAATGAACATGTGAAATTTAACACAAACAAGTGAAATTTAACACAAAATGAGTTTGAAACATTCAAATCAAAATGCAATGAACATGTGAAATTTAACACAAACAAGTTGATGAATAAAAGTTCATGCCCACAAGTTCATCCAACCAAGTTCAAAATGCAAACTAAAGTTCAAGACATAAATGAAAGACACATCAATCATCTTTCTCGTCTTCTTCCTCTTCTTCTGAAGACAATTCTTCCGCCTTCGAAGATGAACCTTCCTCCCTAACCTCATCACGCACCGCATCACGTGAAGCTCCGACGGTGTTGGCAAGATCTTCAACGGCATCTTCATGGGTATGTGTGTGAGGCACATCGAAAGACATTCCACCCATGGCTGGAGGTGCACCCATGCCTCCCATGAGAGAAGCAAAACTCATTCCTCCCATGGCGGCCATAGCGTCGGAGGGTGCTCCAAAGCCACCCATGCCTCCCCGCGCTAGGGTTTTCGGCGGCTGTGGCGGCGGGGGGGGGGGGGGGGGTCGCGGCTGTACAACGAGGTGAGCGGGGTGCCGGTGTGCGCGTCCATGGGTGGCAGGGCGCCGGCGCCGGCGCGCGCGGTGCGTAGGAGGAGGAGAGGAGAGAGTGCGGCGCGAGCGCTCGAGTGTGCCGCGTGCGGAAGCGGGCGCCCCAAATACACCGCGCGGGATAGTGTATCCGACCGCGCGCCCAACTTGTTATAGCGCGCGCGCGGTTTTTACGCGCCCGCTGGAGCCTCCTGCCGCGTTGCGTGCGCGCTAAAATAGCCTAATTTGCGGCGCGACGCTAGTTTAGCGCGGCTGTTGGAGATGCTCTAACACCCCTCTCTCTCAAACTCATGGTGGGTTAACAACACTGAGTTTGGAGAGAAAGAACCTATGTTGCGCTCGAGTGTGTGCCTTCGTGAAGAAGTCCGACAAATGTAACTCACAGAAAACATAGTGAAGAGCGAGAGTCTCATCCTGCACAGCAGCACACACAAAGTGGGCATCCACACCAATGTGCTTGGTGAGCTCATGCTTCACCGGGTCACACGCGATACTGAGAGCACCTGTGATGTCACACAGTAAGGGAGTCGATGTAGTAGCAGACACACCAAAGTCCTCAAGTAAACATCGTAACCAGATCACATCAGCCGTCAGCATAGCCATCGCACACAACTCAGTCTTGGTACTAGAGCGAGAAACTGCAGTCTGTTTCTTGGTCTTCCAGGCAATAAGAGAGCCACCAAGAAAAACACAATAAGCAGATAGCGAGCGGCGATCAGATGGATCACTAGCCCACGTAGCATCAGAGTAGGCCTGGAGCTCGAGTGAGCTGGAGTGGGGAAAGAAAAGGCGGTGAGAGATCGTGCAACAAAGATATCGTAGAACGCGAAGGAGGTCACTATAGTGGACAGAGGTGGGGGCTGCAACAAACTGACTGAGAATGTGGACAGGATAGGAGATGTCAGGGCGCGTAACAGCAAGATAGACAAGGCTCCCAACGAGGTGGCGATAGCGAGTGGGATTAGGAAGAGGATCACCATCAGAAGCACGAAGCTGAACGTTGAGCTCCATAGGAGTCACAATAGTGCGCTCATCGCCAAGAGTGGAGCGAGCAAGAAGATCCTGGATATTTTTTTCTGGGAGATGAAGAAGCCATCAGGGCTCGAAGAAATCTCAATCCCAAGAAAATAGCAAAGGGGAACAAGATCAAACATGAGGAACTGGTCGCGAAGGCGGGCCTTAACAAAGGCAATGTAGTCGGAGTCGTCACTAGTGATGATCATGTCATCAACATAGAGAAGGAGAAGAGTCCAACCACGAGAAGACATGTGAACAAAAAGCGCGGGGTAATGATCACTGGGAGAGAAGCCCACGGTAGTCACCACAGAGGCGAAACGCTCAAACCAGGCATGAGGGGCATGTTTGAGACCATAGAGGGAGCATCGAAGTCGGCAGACCATACCATCAGGAGCATGTTACCCCTGTGGTGGCTGCATATAAACCTCCTCATGCAACTCACCATTGAGAAAAGCGTTCTGGACATCAAGTTGAGACACAGACCAATGACCAACAGAAGTCACAACAAGGAGAGTGTGGATAGTGGTCATGTGGGCTACATGAGCGAAAGTCTCATCATAATCGCGGCCTTGCTCCTGCTGAAAACCACGAGCCACAAGACGAGCTTTGTAGCGCTCAAGAGAACGATCAGAGCGAGTCTTAATCTTATAGAACCACTTGCAGGTGATGGGACGAACACCGGAAGGAAGGTAAACTAGATCCCAGGTGCCATTGCGCTCAAGGGCAGCAAGCTCCTCGCCCATCGCAAGTTGCCATTCAGGCTGAGCTATGGCAGTCCGATAGGAAGTGGGCTCGGCCACAATGGAGAGACCATAACGGTCAGGAGGATAGCGATCAGGCGGGGGGCGAGACCGAGAACGAAGGTTATGAACCGGGGGAGGCGTGAAGGGAGGCGCTCCGAAAGTGGAGGGCGCGTCAGTAGGATCATCTTCACTACAAGGGCAGCGAGTGTAGTGGAGAGGAAAAGGAGAGACAGATGATGAGCGTGGGGAGGAGGATGGAGGCAAAGGAGATATGAATGATGAGGGTAGGGAGGAGGATGGAGGGGAAGGTGCTGTCGATGTTGGATCAGGAAGAGTGAGATGTGCCAGAGGAAGACGGGAGAGAGGAGGCACATACGAGGATGTATCGGGAAGAAGAAGAAAGGAAAGGTCGTCCATAGAAAAGCGCAAGCAGGAAGGGCGAGGGTAGTATGAACGAGACTCACCAAAAGTCACATCACGCGAAATGCGCAACCGACGACCAACAGGATCCCAACAACAATAGCCCTTGTGCACATCACTGTAGCCAAGAAAAACACACTCGACCGACTGAGCAGTCAGTTCGGTGCGTTCTCGCGGTGCAAGAAGGACGTAGCAAACACACCCAAACATACGGAGAGTTGAGTAGTCAGGAGAACGACCAGTGAGATACTCCATCGGAATGCCACCCTCCAAGGCAGTCGATGGCTGAATGTTGATGAGATAGGTGGATGCAGAAATGGCCTCAGCCCAAAAGTGGGGTGGAAGAGAAGTGGTGTTCATTAGCGCACGAGCCGTCTCAAGTAGATGACGATGCTTGCATTCCGCAACGCCATTCTCAGCATGGGCAACAGGACATGAGAATTGAGCAAGAGTACCTTGTTCCCTGAGAAAGGCATGCAACATCTGGAGATATACTCTCGAGCTAAGTTAGCACAAAAAGCACGAATAGGCGTGGAAAACTGGGTGTGAACTGATACGTCTCCAACGTATCTATAATTTTTGATTGTTCCATGCTATTATATTATCTGTTTTGGATGTTTTAGATGCATTAATATGTTGTTTTATATTATTTTTGGGACTAACCTATTAATCTAGAGCCTAGTGCCAGTTTTTGTTTTTTTCATGTTTTTGAGTATTGCACATAAGGAATATTAAACGGAGTCCAAACGGAATAAAATCTCCGGAATGATTTTTCTGGGGCCAAAAGAAACCCAGAAGACTTGGAGTAGGGGCAGGGCACTTACCGAGAGGCCACAAGCCTGCAGGGCATGCCCTAGGGGGGCGCCCCTGGCTTGTGGGTCTCCTGTAGGCCTCCTAACCATATTCTTAGGCCTATAAATTCTCAAATATCCCCCATTGCAAGAGAGAGCCACAAAAATACTTTTCCACCGCCGGGAGCCTCTGTTCCCGTGAGATCCAGTCTGGGAGCCTTTTCGGTAATCTACCGGAGAGGGAATTGATCACGGAGAGCATCTACATCTACTCCATTGCCCCTCCGATGATGCGTGAGCAGTTCACCACAGACCTACGGGTCCATAGCTAGTAGCTAGATGGCTTCTTCTCTCTCTTTGATCTTCAATACCATGTTCTTCATGATCTTCATGGAGATTTATTCGATGTAATACTCTTTTGCGGTGTGTTTGTCGAGATCCGATGAATTGTGAGTTTACGTTCATATTATCTATGTATATTATTTGAATCTATTCTGAATTTTTATATGCATGATTTCATATCTTAGCAAGTCTCTGTGAGTTATTGGTTTGGTTTGGCCAACTAGATTGGTAATTCTTGCAATGGGAGAAGTGCTTAGTTTTGGGTTCAATCTTGCGGTGTCCTCACCCAGTGGCATAGTAGAGGTAGCCACACACGTATTGTATTGTTGCCATCGAGGATAAAAAGATGGGGTTTTCATCATATTGCTTGAGTTTATCCCTCTACATCATGTCATCTTACTTAATGCGTTACTTTGTTCTTCATGAACTTAACACTCTAGATGCAGGCAGGAGTCGGTCGATGTGTGGAGTAATAGTAGTAGATGCACAATCGTTTTGGTCTACTTAACATGGATGTGATGCCTATATGCATAATCATTGCCTTAGATGTCTTCATAATTATTCGTTTTTCTATCAATTGCTCGACAGTAATTTGTTCACCCACCGCATTATTTTCCTTTATGAGAGAAGCCTCTAGTGAAACCTATGGCCCCCGGGTCTATTTTCCATATTATACTTTCACATCGATAAACCAAAAATACCAAAAATATCTTGCTGCAATTTATTTACTTTTGTTTCCCCAATCCTTTATATCTATCTCTATCAGATCTCACCCTTGCAAATAACCATGAACGGATTGACAACCCATTTTTAGCGTTGGGTGCAAGAGTTTGATTATTTGTGTAGGTACTTGATACGTCCCAAATGTATCTATAATATATGTTTGTTCCATGCTCTTTTGGGTGACATTGTTATATGTTTTGCTACACTTTCATACATTTTTACACATATTTGGACTAACCTACTAACTCAGTGCACCCAGTGTCGGTTTCTATTTGCTGATGTCTTTTAATTGCACGGACTTTACCCCAATTTACAAAGCCCCAAATATTCCAAGAAAATATATATAAATCAGCATGATGGAAGCTTCACGAAGCATCAAGGTGGGCCAAAGGGGAGCCAGGCCCTGCCCACGCAGCCACCCTGTGCAGCCCCCCCTGACAGCGCCACCAGGCCGCCTGGGCATAGGGTCCACCCCCTGGCGCCCTCCTTTGGCCTATATTTACCCCTCAGACGGAAAACACTATCATCATATTCAGAATCGCGAATTTCTCCACCGTTTCGCCGCCGCAGCGCTTTCGAGATCGGGAGGACCAGAAGATCTCTTCCCGGCACCTTGTCGGAGGGAGGATTGATGTGACATCCTCAGCTTTTGCTACAGTAATGTATGTAATTAAGCTACAGTGATCCCACACTAATGGTGCCACGTTATCGTAATTTTTACGTTATTCTCGTGTTAATCGAAATCGAGTCAAATTCAGATTTTTAAAAACAAATCGAACGGAAATTTTTTAGAATGTTTAAAATAAAAATGTCGGGGAGTTATAAAAATTCCCTAATAAATTATAAAAGTGAATCGGGCATTTTTAAAATTATATATAGTCCATATATATTTAAAACAAAAGCCATATATATATATAAAAAAAAGTAATTTAAAAAACAAAAGCCCCTGGCCCAAGTGGGCCAAAGTGGCACAACCGGCCACCCCCACATTCGGCCCACCCACGTGGGGGTATAAGACCCCCACGGGGGAAACCCTAGCGCCTCCGCTCCCCATTCCTCCTGCCGCCGCCAAAAGGGGCGAGGGCAACCCCCTCGTCACCCCACGCGCCCACCTCGTCTCCCCCACCTACTCTCGGCGCTCCTCTCCCACCCACCAGCGCATGCGCTCCCCCCACGTGGCCCCTCGTTCACCTACCCCCGTCGCGCCTCTCTCCCTCCCCTGGAGTCGCCTCGCTCGAGCGCTCCCCACCCCATCCTCCCGTCGCTCCGCCTCGCCCCTCGGCGCCTCCTCCACCCGTCGACGCCCCGCCTCACCCCGTCGGCCGACGCCTCCCTCTCGGTGTTGGGGAACGTCGCATGGGAAACAAAAAATTTCCTACGCGCACGAAGACCTATCATGGTGATGTCCATCTACGAGAGGGGATGAGTGATCTACGTACCCTTGTAGATCGTACAGCAGAAGCATTAGTGAACGCGGTTGATGTAGTGGAACGTCCTCACGTCCCTCGATCCGCCCCGCGAACAATCCCGCGATCAGTCCCACGATCTAGTACCGAACGGACGGCACCTCCGCGTTCAGCACACGTACAGCTCGACGATGATCTCGGCCTTCTTGATCCAGCAAGAGAGACGGAGAGGTAGAAGAGTTCTCCGGCAGCGTGACGGCGCTCCGGAGGTTGGTGATGACCTTGTCTCAGCAGGGCTCCGCCCGAGCTCCGTAGAAACGCGATCTAGAGGAAAAACCGTGGAGGTATGTGGTCGGGCTGCCGTGGAAAAGTCGTCTCAAATCAGCCCTAAAACCTCCGTATATATAGGTGGGAGGGAGGGGACCTTGCCTTGGGGCTCAAGGAGCCCCAAGTGGGTCGGCCGAGTCCAAGGGGGGAGGACTTCCCCCCCAAACCGAGTTGGACTTGGTTTGGTGGGAGGGAGTCCCCCTTCCTTCCCACCTCCTCCTTTTTTTTTTCTTTTCACTTGATTTTCTCTTCTTGGCGCATAGAGCCCTTTTGGGCTGTCCCACCAGCCCACTAAGGGCTGGTGTGCCACCCTCAAGGCCTATGGGCTTCCCCGGGGTGGGTTGCCCCCCCGGTGAACTCCCGGAACCCATTCGTCATTCCCGGTACATTCCCGGTAACTCCGAAAACCTTCCGGTAATCAAATGAGGTCATCCTATATATCAATCTTCGTTTCCGGACCATTCCGGAAACCCTCGTGACGTCCGTGATCTCATCCGGGACTCCGAACAACATTCGGTAACCAACCATATAACTCCAATACGCATAAAACAACGTCGAACCTTAAGTGTGCAGACCTTGCGGGTTCGAGAACTATGTAGACATGACCCGAGAGACTCCTCGGTCAATATCCAATAGCGGGACCTGGATGCCCATATTGGATCCTACATATTCTACGAAGATCTTATCGTTTGAACCTCAGTGCCAAGGATTCATATAATCCCGTATGTCATTCCCTTTGTCCTTCGGTATGTTACTTGCCCGAGATTTGATCGTCGTTATCCGCATACCTATTTCAATCTCGTTTACCGGCAAGTCTCTTTACTCGTTCCGTAATACAAGATCCCGCAACTTACACTAAGTCACATTGCTTGCAAGGCTTGTGTGTGATGTTGTATTACCAAGTGGGCCCCGAGATACCTTTCCGTCACACGGAGTGACAAATCCCAGTCTTGATCCATACTAACTCAACGAACACCTTCAGACATACCTGTAGAGCATCTTTATAGTCACCCAGTTACGTCGCGACGTTTGATACACACAAAGCATTTCTCCGGTGTCCGTGAGTTATATGATCTCATGGTCATAGGAACAAATACTTGACACGCAGAAAACAGTAGCAACAAAATGACACGATCAACATGCTACGTCTATTAGTTTGGGTCTATTCCATCACATGATTCTCCTAATGATGTGATCCCGTTATCAAGTGACAACACTTGCCTATGGCCAGGAAACCTTGACCATCTTTGATCAACGAGCTAGTCAACTAGAGGCTTACTAGGGACAGTGTTTTGTCTATGTATCCACACAAGTATTGTGTTTCCAATCAATACAATTATAGCATGGATGATAAACGATTATCACGAACTAGGAAATATAATAATAACTAATTTATTATTGCCTCTAGGGCATATTTCCAACAGTCTCCCACTTGCACTAGAGTCAATAATCTAGTTCACATCACCATGTGATTCCAACGAATCCAACACCCATATAGTTATGGGGTCTGATCACGTCTTGCTCGTGAGAGAGGTTTTCGTCAACGGTTCTGAAACTTTCAGATCCGTGCGTTCTTTACAAATCTTTATGTCATCTTATAGATGCTGCTACTACGTGCTATTCGGAAATGCTCCAAATATCTACTCCACTATACGAATCCATTTCACTACTCATAGTCATTCGGATTAGTGTCAAAGCTTGCATCGACGTAACCCTTTACGACGAACTCTTTAACCACCTCCATAATCGAGAAAAATTCCTTAGTATATTCAGTTACTAAGGATAACTTTGACCGCTGATCAGTGATTCAATCCTGGATCACTCTGTGTACCTCTTTAACTGACTTGCCGCAAGGCATACATCAGGTGCGGTACTCAGCATGGCATACTTTAGATTCTACGGCTAAGGCATAGAATACGACCTTCGTCTATTCTCTTTATTCTGCCGGGGTCGGGTTTTGAGTCTTACTCAAATTCACACCTCACAACGCAACCAAGAACTCCTTCTTTGCTGATCTATTTTGAACTCCTTCAAAAACTTGTCAAGGCATGCATCTTGTTGAAACTTCCATTAAGCGCTTTCGATCTATCTCCATAGATCTTTGATGCTCAACGTTCAAGTAGCTCAATCCAGGTATTCCTTTGAAAACTCCTTTCAAACAATCTTGTATGCTTTACAGAAATTCTACATTACTTCTGATCCACAATATGTCAACCACATATACTTATCAGAAATTATAGTGCTCCCACTCACTTCTTTGGAAATACAAGTTTCTTATAAACCTTGTACAAACCCAAAATCTTTGATCATCTCATCAAAGTATGTATATTCCAACTCCGAGATGCTTGCACCAGTCCATTGAAGGATCACTGGAGCTTGCACAATTGCTAGTATCTTTAGGATTGACAAAACCTCTTGTTTGTATCACATACAATGTTTGCTCAAGGAAACCGTCGAGGAAACAATGTTTTGACATCCTACGTGCAATATTTCATAAATAATGCAGCAACTACTAACATAATTCTAACAGACCTTTAGCATCGCTACGAGTGAGAAAGTCTCATCACAGTCAACTATTTGATCTTATCGGAAACATCTTTGCGACAAGTCGAGCTTTTCTTAATAGTGACTTATCACCATCATCGTCTGTCTTCCTTTTAAAGATCCATTTTACTCAATAGTCCTATGACCATCAAGTAGTTCTACCAAAGTCTACACTTTGTTTTCACACATGGATCCTCTCTCGGATTTCATGGCTTCCAGCCATTTGTCGGAATCTGGGCCCACCATCGCTTTCTCCATAACTCGTAGGTTCACTGTTGCTCAACAACATGACCTCCAAGACAGGGTTACCGTACCACTCTGTAGTAGTACGCGACCTTGTCATCCTACGAGGCTTGTAGTAACTTGATCTGATGCTCGATGATTACCATCATCAGCTTCCACTTCAATTGGTGTAGGCGCCACAGGAACAACTTCCTGCGCCCTGCTACACACTGGTTGAAGTGATGGTTCAATAACCTCATCAAGTTCTACCACTCTCCCACTCAATTCTTTCGAGAGAAATCTTTCCTCGAGAAAGGATCCGTTTCTAGAAACAAACACTTTGCTTTCGGATCTGAGATAGGAGATGTACCCAACTGTTTTGGATATCCTATGAAGATGCATTTATCCGCTTTGGGTTCGAGCTTATCAGACTGAAACTTTTTCACATAAGTGTCGAAGCCCCAAACTTTCAAGAAACAACAGTTTAGATTTCTCTAAACCTCAGTCTATACTGTGTCATCTCAACGGAAATACGCGGTGCCCTATTTAAAGTGAGTGCGGTTGTCTCTAATGCATAACCCATAAATGATAGTGGTAATTCGATAAGGGACATCATAGCAGGCACCATACAATATAGTGTGTGGCTATGACGTTCAGACACATCATCACACTATGATGTTCCAGGTGGCATGAACTGCGAAACAATTTCCACATTGTCTTAACTGCGTACCAAAACTCGTAACTCAGATATTCATTTCTATGATCATATCGTAGACAGTTTATCCTCTTGTTACAACGAACTTCACTCTGAAACAGAATTGAACTTTTCAATATTTCAGACTTTGTGATTCATTAAGTAAATACTCCTGTATCTACTCA
Source organism: Hordeum vulgare subsp. vulgare (assembly GCF_904849725.1). NCBI lineage: Eukaryota > Viridiplantae > Streptophyta > Magnoliopsida > Poales > Poaceae > Hordeum > Hordeum vulgare. Next base: position 402,353,579 of record NC_058523.1, on the reverse strand, counting down.
AATCGTCAGTGAAGTAGGAACATAATGATATCCACTGCGTGCCTCAGCACCCATTGGACTGCATACATCAAAATGTATCACTTCCAACAAGTTACTATCTTATTTCATCTCAATGAAAACAAGGCCTTGCTCATGTGGTATGATTTGCATGTCACTAGTGATTCGAAATCAGGTGAGTACAAAGATCCATCAGCATGGAGCCTCTTCATGCAATTTATACTAACATGACTCAAGCGGCAGTGCCACAAGTAAGTGGTACTATCATCATTAACTCGTATCTTTTGACACCAATATCATGAACATGTGTAACACTACGATCGAGATTCAATAAACCATTGACGGTGAATATTCAAGAAAATAGAGTAACCATTATTCTCTTTAAATGAATAATCGTATTGCAATAAACACGATCCAATCATGTTCATGCTTAACGCAAGCACCAAATAACAATTATTTAGGTTTAACACCAATCCCGATGGTAGAGGGAGCGTGCGGCGTTTGATCATATCAACCTTGGAAACACTTCCAACACGTATCGTCACCTCGCCTTTAGCTAGTCTCCGTTTATGCCGTAGCTTTCATTTCGTGTTACTAATCACTTAGCAACCGAACCGGTATCCAATACCCTCATGCTACTAGGAGTACTAGTAAAGTACACATCAACATCATGTATACCAAATACACTTCTTTCGACTTTTGCCAGCCTTCTTATCTACCAATCATCTAGAGTTGCTTCCACCTCAGTGACTGTTCCCCTCATTGCAGAAGTACTTAGTCTCAGGCTTGGGTTTAATCTTGGGTCTCTTCATTAGTGCAGCAACTGTTTTGCCGTTTCACAAAGTATCCCTTCTAGCCCCCGCCTTTCTTGAAACTTAGTGGCTTTACAAACCATCAACTATTGATGCTCCTTCTTGATTTCTACTTTCGCAGTGTCAAACATCGCGAATCTCTCAAGGACCATTGTATCTATCCTTGATATGTTATAGTTCATCACGAAGCTCTCACAGCTTGGTGGCAGTGACTTTGGAGAAACATCACTATCTCATCTGGAAGATTAACTCCCACTTGATTCAAGTGATTGTCGTACTCAGACAATCTGAGCACACGCTCAACGATTGAGCTTTTCTCCTTTACTTTGTGGACAAAGAATCTTGTCGGAGGTCTCGTACCTCTTAACAAGGGCACAAGCATGAAATCACAATTTCATCTCTTTAGAACATCACTTATGTTCCGTGACGTTTTAAAACGTTTTCGGCGCCTTGCTTCTAAGCCATTAAGTATTTTGCACTGAACTATCGTGTAGTCATCAGAAACGTGTATGTCGGATGTTCACAGCATCCACAGACGACGCTCGAGGTGCAGCACACCGAGTGGTGCATTAAGGACATAAGCCTTCTGCGCAGCAACGAGGACAATCCTCGGTTTTACAGACTTAGTCTGCAAAGTTTGCTACTATCAACTTTCAACTAAATTTTCTCTAGGAACATATAAAAACAGTAGAGCTATAGCGAAGCTACATCGTAATTCGCAAAGACCATTAGACTATGTTCATGACAATTAGTTCAATTAATCATATTACTTAAGAACTCCCACTCAAAAAGTACATCTCTCTAGTCATTTGAGTGGTTCATGATCCACTTACACTAGCTCAAGTCCGATCATCACGTGAGTTGAGTATAGTTTCAGTGGTAAGCATCCCTATGCTAATCATATCATCTATATGATTCATGATCGACCTTTCGGTCTCATGTGTTCCGAGGCCATGTCTGCACATGCTAGGCTCGTCAAGCTTAACCCGAGTGTTCCGCGTGCGCAACTGTTTTGCACCCGTTGTATGTGAACGTTGAGTCTATCACACCCGATCATCACGTGGTGTCTCGAAACGACGAACTGTAGCAACGGTGCACAGTCGGGGAGAACACAATTTCGTCTTGAAATTTTAGTGAGAGATCACCTCATAATGCTACCGTCGTTCTAAGCAAAATAAGGTGCATAAAAGGATTAACATCACATGCAATTCATAAGTGACATGATATGGCCATCATCACGTGCTTCTTGATCTCCATCACCAAAGCACCGACACGATCTTCTTGTCACCGGCATCACACCATGATCTCCATCATCATGATCTCCATCAGCGTGTTGCCATCGAGGTTGTCGTGCTACTCATGTTATTACTACTAAAGCTACATCCTAGCAAAATAGTAAACGCATCTGCAAGCACAAATGTTAGTTATAAAGACAACCCTATGGCTCCTGCCGGTTGCCGTACCATCGACGTGCAAGTCGATATTTTCTATTACAACATGATCATCTCATACATCCAATATATCACATCACATCGTTGTCCATATCACATCACAAGCATACCCTGCAAAAACAAGTTAGACGTCCTCTAATTTTGTTGTTGCATGTTTTACGTGGTGACCATGGGTATCTAGTAGGATCGTATCTTACTTACGCAAACACCACAACGGAGATATATGAGTTGCTATTTAACCTCATCCAAGGACCTCCTCGGTCAAATACGATTCAACTAAAGTTGGAGAAACTGACACCCGCCAGTCATCTTTGAGCAACGGAGTTACTCGTAGCGATGAAACCAGTCTCTCGTAAGCGTACGAGTAATGTCGGTCCGAGCCGCTTCGATCCAACAATACCACGGAATCAAGAAAAGACTAAGGAGGGCAGCAAAACGCACATCACCGCCCACAAAAACTTTTGTGTTCTACTCGAGAAGACTTCTACGCATGAACCTAGCTCATGATGCCACTGTTGGGGAACGTCGCATGGGAAACAAATATTTTCCTACGCGCACGAAGACCTATCATGGTGATGTCCATCTACGAGAGGGGATGAGTGATCTATGTACCCTTGTAGATCGTACAGCAGAAGCGTTAGTGAACGCGGTTGATGTAGTGGAACGTCCTCACGTCCCTCGATCCGCCCCGCGAACAATCCCGCGATCAGTCCCACGATCTAGTACCGAACGGACGGCACCTCCGCGTTCAGCACACGTACAGCTCGACGATGATCTCGGCCTTCTTGATCCAGCAAGAGAGACGGAGAGGTAGAAGAGTTCTCTGGCAGCGTGACGGCGCTCCGGAGGTTGGTGATGACCTTGTCTCAGCAGGGCTCCGCCCGAGCTCCGCAGAAACGCGATCTAGAGGAAAAACCGTGGAGGTATGTGGTCGGGCTGCCGTGGAAAAGTCGTCTCAAATCAGCCCTAAAACCTCCGTATATATAGGTGGGAGGGAGGGGACCTTGCCTTGGGGCTCAAGGAGCCCCAAGGGGGTCGGCCGAGTCCAAGGGGGGAGGACTTCCTCCCCAAACCGAGTTGGACTTGGTTTGGTGGGAGGGAGTCCCCCTTCCTTCCCACCTCCTCCTTTTTTTTCACTTGATTTTCTCTTCTTGGCGCATAGAGCCCTTTTGGGCTGTCCCACCAGCCCACTAAGGGCTGGTGTGCCACCCTCAAGGCCTATGGGCTTCCCCGGGGTGAGTTTCCCCCCGGTGAACTCCCGGAACCCATTCGTCATTCCCGGTACATTCCCGGTAACTCCGAAAACCTTCCGGTAATCAAATGAGGTCATCCTATATATCAATCTTCGTTTCCGGACCATTCCGGAAACCCTCGTGACGTCCGTGATCTCATCCGGGACTCCGAACAAAATTCGGTAACCTAACTCCAATACGCATAAAACAACGTCGAACCTTAAGTGTGCAGACCCTGCGGGTTCGAGAACTATGTAGACATGACCCGAGAGACTCCTCGGTCAATATCCAATAGCGGGACCTAGATGCCCATATTGGATCCTACATATTCTACGAAGATCTTATCGTTTGAACCTCAGTGTCAAGGATTCATATAATCCCGTATGTCATTCCCTTTGTCCTTCGGTATGTTACTTGCCCGAGATTTGATCGTCGGTATCCGCATACCTATTTCAATCTCGTTTACCGGCAAGTCTCTTTACTCGTTCCGTAATACAAGATCCCGCAACTTACACTAAGTCACATTGCTTGCAAGGCTTGTGTGTGATGTTGTATTACCGAGTGGGCCCCGAGATACCTCTTCGTCACACGGAGTGACAAATCCCAGTCTTGATCCATACTAACTCAACGAACACCTTCGGAGATACCTGTAGAGCATCTTTATAGTCACCCAGTTACGTTGCGACGTTTGATACACACAAAGCATTCCTCCGGTGTCCGTGAGTTATATGATCTCATGGTCATAGGAACAAATACTTGACACGCAGAAAACAGTAGCAACAAAATGACACGATCAACATGCTATGTCTATTAGTTTGGGTCTATTCCATCACATGATTCTCCTAATGATGTGATCCCGTTATCAAGTGACAACACTTGCCTATGGCCAGGAAACCTTGACCATCTTTGATCAACGAGCTAGTCAACTAGAGGCTTACTAGGGACAGTGTTTTGTCTATGTATCCACACAAGTATTGTGTTTCCAATCAATACAATTATAGCATGGATAATAAACGATTATCATGAACTAAGAAATATAATAATAACTAATTTATTATTCCCTAATAAATTATAAAAGTGAATCGGGCATTTTTAAAATTATATATAATCCATATATATTTAAAACAAAAGCCATATATATATATAAAAGTAATTTAAAAAACAAAAGCCCCTGGCCCAAGTGGGCCAAAGTGGCACAACCGGCCACCCCCACATTCGGCCCACCCACGTGGGGGTATAAGACCCCCACGGGGGAAACCCTAGCGCCTCCGCTCCCCATTCCTCCTGCCGCCGCCAAAAGGGGCGAGGGCAACCCCCTCGTCACCCCACGCGCCCACCTCGTCTCCCCCACCTACTCTCGGCGCTCCTCTCCCACCCACCAGCGCATGCGCTCCCCCCACGTGCCCCTCGTTCACCTACCCCCGTCGCGCCTCTCTCCCTCCCCTGGAGTCGCCTCGCTCGAGCGCTCCCCACCCCATCCTCCCGTCGCTCCGCCTCGCCCCTCGGCGCCTCCTCCACCCGTCGACGCCCCGCCTCACCCCGCCGGCCGACGCCTCCCTCTCGGCCCCTTCTCCCTCGTGCCACACCGTCGCCTTCCCCATCCAGCGCCTCGTCACCTCCCGTCGCTCCCTCTACAGCGCCGGCCACCTCGCCGGCCTCAACGGGCCGCCTGCCCCGTCGTTCACCTCGCCCCATCACCGACCGAGGTCGACCCCTCTCCTCGCCGGCCTCCGATCAGGCCCCAACGACCGACCGCGCCACTGGCCGCACCACCACCGGCGCCATCTCCACCACCCCATCAACACCACCACCTCGGCCTCCTCCTCGCCAGAACCGCGCCACCACCACCGCATGGGCCTCCTCCACCGGCTTCCCCGTCCTCCTCCTCAATGGCTCCACCGAGCCTCGCCGCCCCGATCCCCGGCAACGCCGATAAGCTCCGGACCCCGGCCACCCCTTCCTTTCTTTCCCCGCCCCGGTTCCATTCCGGCAAACACCGCTGTGTTCCGGCGCTGTTAGGTTCCTGCAGGTGGAGATGGGGTTGCCTCCTCCCTCTCTCTATTGAGAGAGATGTGAGAGAGTTGAGAGATAAGAGAAAATAAAAATAAAAAGATATGTATGTATTACGTATGTATTATGTATGTAGTATGTATGTATTGTGAATGTATGCGTATGTGTGGGCTTGGTGTCTCAATGACAGTAGGGCCCTGCCGCCTCTTGAGCTTGCGTTGGTTTTTCCTTGAAGAGGAAAGGGTGATGCAGCATAGTAGCAGTAAGTATTTCCCTTAGTTTTGAGAACTAAGGTATCAATCAAGTAGGAGAATCAAGCCAAGTGTCTAGAGTACTTGCGCAAACACAAACAAGCTTGCACCCAACGCTATAAAGGGGTTGTCAATTCCTTCAAGATTGATTGCAAAGTGATATCTGAAGGCGGAAAGTGCAACGAAGTAAAAGTGTAAGGCTGAAAATATGATGTGAAGTAGACCCGGGGGCCATAGTGTTCACTAGAGGCTTCTCTCAAAATAGAAAATATTACAGTGGGTGAACAAATTACCGTCGAGCAATTGATAGAACCGCGCAAAGTCATGATGATATCTAAGGCAATGATCATACATATAAGCATCACGTCCGAGACAAGTAGACCGATACTTTCTGCATCTACTACTATTACTCCACACATAGACCGCTATCCAGCATGCATCTAGTGTATTGAGTTCATGACAAACGGAGTAACGCCTTAAGCAAGATGACATGATGTAGAGGGATAAATTCATGCAATAGATATAAACCCCATCTTTTTACCCTTGATGGCAACAACACGATGCGTGCCTCGCTACCCCTTCTGTCACTGGGTGAGGTCACCGCACGGTATGAACCCAAAACCAAGCACTTCTCCCATTGCAAGAATCATAGATTAAGTTGGCCAAACAAAACCCACAACTCGAAGAGAATTACAAGGATATGAAATCATGCATATAAGAGATCAGAAGAAACTCAAATAAGATTCATAGATAATCTGATCATAAATCCACAATTCATCGGATCTCGACAAACACACCGCAAAAGAAGATTACATTGGATAGACCTCCATGAAGATCATGGAGAACTTTGTATTGAAGATCCAAGAGAGAGAAGAAGCCATCTAGCTACTAGCTATGGAACCGAAGGTCTATGGTGAACTACTCACGCATCATCGGAGAGGTCATGGTGTTGATGAAGAAGCCCTCCGTATCCGAATCCCCCTCCGACAGGGCACCAGAACGTGGCCCAGATGGGATCTTGCGGAGACAGAAGCTTGCGGCGGCAGAAAAGTATTTTCGTGGATCTCTTGTGTAGTTTTCGATTTTTCAGGAATTTATAGGCGGAAAAGGTAGGGCAGACGAGCCATAGGCGGCCCACAAGCCTGCTAGACGCGGCCCCCCTGGCCGTGCCTAGGGGGCTTGTGGCCTCCCCTGGTGGCCTCTGCCTTGGTTCTCACGTCCCGTGCGTATCTTCTGTTCCGGAAAAAAAGTTTTCGGAAGTTTTATTCCGTTTGGACACCGTTTAAAATTCTCCTCTCAAAAGGGTCAAAAACACGGAAAAAACAGGAACTGGCACTTGGCACCGAGTTAATAAGTTAGTCCCAAAAAAGATATAAAAGACATACAAAACATCCAAAGTTTGACAAGATAATAGCATGGAACCATAAAAAATTATAGATACGTTGAAGACGTATCAGGCCCCACCACTCCCACCAAATGACGGGTGGGGTCCCTCCTAAAAAAAGTAAAAAAAGTATAAATATATATATATATATATGTGTTTTTATTAATAAAATAAAATAAATAAATAGATATATTATTCAATTAATTAGTTAATTAAGTAAATTAATTAATTAGATAATCTGTTAATTAGGATAATTAAATTATCCTATTAGAGTATGACACATGGGTTCCCCACTAAATTAATCTAATTAGTAAATATTTAACCCTAATTAATAAGTTGTGCCAATGACACGTAGGACCCACTGGTCAGTTGACCAGTCAACTGCTGATGTTAGCATGACATCATGGTGATGTCATAATAGTAATTTAATAATCAATTAAATATGTTTTAATTCCTAATTATTGAATAGAACTTTAAAAATTAATATTAAATAAATCGTAAGTCAGATCAAAATATTTTCAACATGAAAGTTGATCAGCAGAACGGTACGAACGAGGATACGCAGTCCATTCGTCTGTTACGCGTCCCTAACATAGCCAACGTGGAACTTTTTCATCGTTTTCACTCTCACCGGTAGTAGCGAGAGACCCGGGAAATATCATCTGATATTTTCTCGACCCGTCTATGACGTTTGTTATTGCGTTAGCTCATGCCTAGTCTGCATATTGCCATGTCATGCTTAGTGTTGCACATGTTGCTCTTATTTTTTGTTTCCCCCCCCCTCTTCTTACCGGTAGACCCTGAGACTGATGCTGCTGCCGGGTACATCTACGACCCTACCGATCAGCCCTTCGCCGTAGAGCAACAAGGCAAGCAAACCCCCTTGATCATCCCTATATCGCCTATGTCTTTCTTCCTCCTGCTTGCATTAGAATTTTGCTACTGTTTTAGTTAGCTCCCATATCTGATGCATAGCCTATTTTTGATGAACTGCTACTTTCAGTACTGTACTTTTAATCTGCTTAGTATAGGTGGAGCAGCCATCCCCTCTGACCCCGTAGTCCAGTTGCCCCGCTTAATTATCGAGTCTCGATCCCGGATCGACGAGCCAGACCCGACATAGCACTTACACCCCCCTTAGTTGTACGATGCTACAGAGATACTATCGGGTACCGAAGGTGACACCTCACGAAGTACTCGTGATGATATCTCTGTAGTATAGCTAGTCGGTCGTGGTTATGGAGGGTCATTCCTCTTTCACCATTCCCGACGATGCCTCTGTCGTGCAACCCCTCAAGTGTGGGACCCTCGAGGGTGATTCCTCTAGGTCCACCCCTGAAACCCCTCAAGTGTGGGTTACATCGTTCGGAATCCAACGAGGGTGATACCTCGGATTCCCTTGATGTTTCTACCACACAGTTACTTGACCATGTTACTGGGTTCTTTGATGAATAGATGTTAGGCGGGTGGATTCCCGCGTGTTTGTGTTGTTGGCTTAATTAAAATGATAATGGATTTGGGTATTTGATCTGGGTTGGTCGGAGACCTTTTCGCACTAACGGCTACGCGGGAAGAATTATGGGTACTCAACGTCGCGGTATCAGCCGAAGCTTTTCAGATGTCAGCAATAGAGCGGTGCACGTCCGAGTGGTCCCGAGATGCATCGCGCTTGTGATTAAGGGGTGCTAGGACTGACCTCGGCCGCCCACGGATTGTGCAGGAGCGCGGAGGGCAAGTGTGCCCATGAACCCTTTGTGCTTAGGAGATAGACCGGCGGGCTGGCCTCTCTGCTGAGCTTAGGTGGGGTTGCGACGTGTCGATATTCCGAGGCCGGGCATGACCCAGAAAAGTGTGTCCGGCCAGAGTGTTATCGAGCATGACGGGAAACTTGGTGCACCCCTGCAGGGATGAAAATTAACTATTCGGATAGTTGTGTCCACGGTTACAGGATGACTTGGAGTTGTGCCCTGATCTTATACAACTACAACTGTTACTTAACTGGAATTAGTTGCCTCGGGATTGCTTCCTCACACGGAGTCGAGGGAGGATCTCTGGGCGTGACCTCATATTAATATTGCTGCAACAATATGACTATTAATTGTGTTACCTTGCTCTACTCTCATCTATTTCCGCAAGACCCTGAAGATGCTAGTCTTCGATAGGACTAGGTCTTCTCTCTCTTTTCTCGCATTGCTGCAGTCAGTCCACATATAAAACCCCTTCTTTGATACTGATGCATACTTAGCATAGTTCTGATATAAGACTTGCGAGTACTTTGGATGAGTACTCACCGTTGCTTTGCTCCCCCTTTGTCCCCTTGATTTGTTGCTGCGACCAGATGATGGAGTCCAGGAGAAGGAGTTTCCTGCCGACGCCTATTACCCCGACGGTGCCTACTACTACGTGGAGGCCGCTAAAGACGAGAAGTAGTTAGGAGGTTCCCACACAGGAGGCCTCGCCTCGTTCGATCGTTGTATCTTTTGTGCTAGCCTTCTCTAAGGCAGCCCATGTTTTATGTCTGTACTCAGATATTGATGCTTCCGCTGACTTGTCTATTTATCGAGCTTCCGTATTCTAGCCCTTGAGGCCCCTGGCTTGTAATATTAAGCTGATATTGTTTTATTTGTGTCTAGAGTTGTGTTGTGATATCTTCCCGTGAGCCCTTGAGTTTGATCGTACGCATTTGCGTGTATGATTAGTGTACGATTAAATCGAGGGCGTCACAATTGACCTCCGGGAGCTTCTCCACCACCATGGACGCTTCCGAACATGTCGTGAATAGTCCTCCTTGGACCATGAGTCCATGACCAGTAGCTATGTGATGTCTTCTCTCCAATCTTGTGCTTCAGTGCTTAGCCCTTGTGAGCTGCCCTACATGATCAAGGCATCTATGTAATTTACCTGTTGTTGCTATGCTGCGTTTGCTGGGATCTGATGGATTATGAGATTATGTTCAGATTGTGATGAGTTATATACTTGGTTCTCCTTTTATATTATGTTCTTGAGTAAATCATGCATGTTCTCCGTTGCTTTTTATTGCTTTGGCCGAGTAGTAGATTGTAACTCCAAGAGGGAGCGTTATGCATGATTGTGGGTTCATGTCCCCTGATGTCTAGCTTGACTCACACAAACATGAGACTAGGGGATGTGATGTTGCCACCAGAGAGAAAACAACGGTGCTTGTAACCATGGTTGCAAGGATTGTTTACCTTACGCAAAGTTAGTTAATGCAGTTGTCCATTGCTTTGAGTTTACACTTTGGGTGGGGCTCGCAACTTAATACCAGCAAGATGTTCTCGATAGATATCTCAAGGTGGATGATTAGGGAGTAGATTTTGATGGATAAACGGTCTACTTGTCTTGGCATACTGCCCATTACTTTTGAGCCTCTAACTTTCTTGTATCATGATTAGCATTACGATGCGTTTATAATTGTGTCAATTGCCCAGTTGTAATTTGTTTACCCAGCATAGTTGTTTATCGTCTTTTGCGAGAGAGACATCACTAGTGAACATGGGACTCTGGTCCATATTTCCAACATTGTTTACACCTCCACCATTTACTATTTTTATTTACTTTTCCGTTGCAATCACTATCCCTATTCCCGCTTGTGTTTTGGTCCTTTGCAAACTACAAGGCCGGAGAGATTGACAACCTCTCTGAACTTGTTGGGAGCAAAGTTATTTGTTGTGTGTGCAGGTCCACGTCTTCTGCTAGCCCCAGAGCAGCGGACACCTACTTGTTGATCCTCGGAGTCCTCCTAGTTCGATAAACCTTACAGTCCCCGTGTAAGGGAAATCTGTTGCTGACTACATCTCCACCTTCCACTTGGGGTAACCAATAAGGGCGAGAAGTATATCCATCAACTCTGTTGGAAATATGCCCTAGAGGCAATAATAAATTAGTTATTATTATATTTCCTTGTTCATAATAATCGTTTATTATCCATGCTAGAATTGTATTGATTGGAAACTCCAATACATGTGTGGATACATAGACAACACACTGTCCCTAGTGAGCCTCTAGTTGACTAGTATATTGATCAAAGATGGTCAGAGTTTCCTGGCCATAGGCAAGTGTTGTCACTTGATAACGGGATCACATCATTGGGACAATAATTTGATGGACAAGACCCAAACTATAAACATAGTATATGATCGTGTCAGTTTATTGCTACTATTTTCTGCATGTCAATGTATTATTGACTCTAGTGCAAGTGGGAGACTTTCGGAAATATGCCCTAGAGGCAATAATAAATTAGTTATTATTATATTTCCTTGTGCATAATAATCGTTTATTATCCATGCTAGAATTGTATTGATTGGAAACTCCAATACATGTGTTGATACATAGACAACACACTGTCCCTAGTGAGCCTCTAGTTGACTAGTTCGTTGATCAAAGATGGTCAAGGTTTCCTAGCCATAGGCAAGTGTTGTCACTTGATAACAGGATCACATCATTAGGAGAATCATGTGATGGACAAGACCCAAACTATGAACGTAGCATATTGATCGTGTCGTTTTATTGCTATTGTTTTCTGCGTGGCAAGTATTTGTTCCTATGACCATGAGATCATATAACTCACTGGCACCGGAGGAATACCTTGTGTGCATCAAACTTCACAACGTAACTGGGTGACTATAAAGGTGCTCTACAGGTATCTCCGAAGGTGTCCATTGAGTTAGTATGGATCAAGACTGGGATTTGTCACTCCGTGTGACGGAGAGGTATCTCGGGGCCCACTCGGTAATACAACATCACACACAAGCCTTGCAAGCAATGTGACTAAGTGTAAGTCACGTGATCTTGTATTACGGAACGAGTAAAGAGACTTGTCGGTAACGAGATTGAAATAGGTATGTGGATACCGACGATCAAATCTCGGGCAAGTAACATACCGAAGGACAAAGGGAATGACATAAGGGATTATATGAATCCTTGACACTGAGGTTCAACCGATAAGATTTTCAGAGAATATGTAGGATCCAATATGGGCATCCAGGTCCCGCTATTGGATATTGACCAAGGAGTGTCTCGGGTCATGTCTACATAGTTCTCGAACCCGCAAGGTCTGCACACTAAAGGTTCGATGACGTTTTGAAGTTGTTCGGAGTCCCAGATGAGATCCAGGACATCACGAGGAGCTCCGGAATGGTCCGGAGGTAAAGATTGATATATAGGAAGTCCTGTTTTGGTCACCGGAAAAGTTTTGGGCTCATCGGTAGTGTACCGGGAGTGCCGGGAGGGGTGCCGGGGACCGTCGGGAGGGTTGTCACGCCCCAATGGGTCTCATGGGCTATAGGAAGAGATAAACCAGCCCCTAGTGAGCTAGAATAAGTTCCCACTAAGGCCCATAAGGTTTGAGAAGGAAAAAACACAAGGTGGAAAGAGTTTCCAAGTGGGAAGGTGGAATCCTACTCCAAGTAGGATTGGAGTAGGACTCCTCCACCTCCAATTTCGGCCAAACCTTGAGGGTTTGAGGCTGCCTCCTCCCCTCCCTCCCTCCTATATATACTAGAGGTATTGAGGGTTTTTGAGACACAACTTTGCCACGTGCTGCTCGACCCTATACCACGCAGTTTTTTCTCTAGATCGTATTTCTGCGGAGCTCGTGCGGAGGCGTGGAGGGTTAGATCATCACCACCACCGGAGCACCGTCGCGCTGCCGGAGAACTCTTCTACCTCTCCGCCCCTCTTGGTGGATCAAGAATGTGGAGATCGTCATCGAGCTGTACGTGTGCTGAACGCGGAGGTGCCGTCCGTTCGGCACTAGATCGGAACGGCTCGTGAGATGGATCGCGAGACGGTTCGTGGGACGAATCGCGGGACGGATCCCGGGACGGTTCGTGGGGTGGTTCACGGGGCGGATCGAGGGACGTGAGGACGTTCCACTACATCAACTGCGTTTCTTAACGCTTCCTGTTGTGCGATCTACAAGGGTACGTAGATCGGAAATCCCCTCTCGTAGATGGACATCACCATGATAGGTATTGCGTGTGTGTAGGATTTTTTTTGTTTCCCATGCGACGTTCCCCAACAGTGGCATCATGAGCTAGGTTCATGCGTAGATGTCACTCGAGTAGAACACAAAAGTTTTTGTGGGCAGTGATGTGCGATTTGCTGCCCTCCTTAGTCTTTTCTTGATTCCGCGGTATTGTTGGATCGAAGCGGCTCGGACCGACATTACTCGTACGCTTACGAGAGACTGGTTTCATCGCTACGAGCAACCCCGTTGCTCAAAGATGACTGGCGAGTGTCTGTTTCTCCAACTTTAGTTGAATCGGATTTGACCGAGGAGGTCCTTGGAGAGAGGTTAAATAGCAATTCATACATCCCCGTTGTGGTGTTTGCGTAAGTAAGATGCGATCCTACTAGATACCCATGGCAACCACGTAAAACATGCAACAACAATTAGAGGACGTCTAACTTGTTTTTGCAGGGTATGCTTGTGATGTGATATGGCCGATGATGTGATGTGATATATTGGATGTATGAGTTGATCATGTTGTAATAGTTAATATCGACTTGCACGTCGATGGTACGGCAACCGGCAGGAGCCATCGGGTTGTCTTTAAACTAATGTTTGTGCTTGCAGATGCATTTACTATATTGCTAGGACGTAGCTTTAGTAGTAATAGCATGAGTAGCACGACAGCCCCGATGGCGACACGTTGATGGAGATCATGGTGTGGCGCTGGTGACAAGAAGATCGTGTCGGTGCTTTGGTGATGGAGATCAAGAAGCACATGATGATGGCCATATCATGTCACTTATGAATTGCATGTGATGTTAATCCTTTATGCACCTTATCTTGCTTAGAACGACGGTAGCATTATGAGGTGATCTCTCACTAAAATTTCAAGACAAAATTGTGTTCTCCACGACTGTGCACTGTCGCGACAGTTCGTCGTTTCGAGGCACCACGTGATGATCGGGTGTGATAGACTCAACGTTCACATACAACGGGTGCAAAACAGTTGCTCACGCGGAACACTCGGGTTAAACTTGACAAGCCTAGCATGTACAGACATGGCCTCGGAACACAAGAGACCGAAAGGTCGAGCATGAATCATATAGTTGATATGATTAGCATAGAGATGCTTACCACTGAAACTATTCTCGACTCACGTGATGATCAGACTTGAGATAGTGGATTTGGATCCTAGAGAGATGTACTTTTTGAGTGGGAGTTCTTAAGTAATATGATTAATTGAACTAATTATCATGAACATAGTCTATTGGTCTTTGCGAATTACGATGTAGCTTGCGCTATAGCTCTACTTTTTTATATGTTCCTAGAGAAAATTTCGTTGAAAGTTGATAGTAGCAACTTTGCGGACTGAGTCTGTAAAACTGAGGGTTGTCCTCGTTGTTGCGCAGAAGGCTTATGTCCTTAATGCACCACTCGGTGTGCTGCACCTCGAGCGTTGTCTGTGGATGTTTTGAAACATCCGACATACACGTTTCTGATGACTTCGCAATAGTTCAGTGCAAAATACTTAATGGCTCTAGCAAGGCGCAGAAGACGTTTTGAAACGTCACGGAACATAAGATATGTTCTAAAGAGATGAAATTGTGATTTCATGCTCGTGCCCTTGTTAAGAGGTATGAGACCTCCGACAAGATTCTTTGGATACAAAGTGAAGGAGAAAAGCTCAAATCGTTGAGCATGTTCTCAGATTGTCTGAGTACAACAATCGCTTGAATCAAATGGGAGTTAATCTTCCAGATGAGATAGTGATGGTTCTCCAAAGTCACTACCACTAAGCTGCTAGAGCTTAGTGATGAACTATAAACAAATCAAGGATACATATGATGATCCTTGAGTGATTCACAATGTTTGACACTGCGAAAGTAGAAATCAAGAAGGAGCATCAATTGTTGATGGTTAGTAAAACCACTAGTTTCGAGAAGGTCAAGGGCTGGAAGGGATACTTCATGAAACGGCAAACTAGTTGCTGCTCTAATGAAGAAACCCAAAATTGAACCCAAACCCGAGACTAAGTGCTTCTGTTATGAGGGGAACGGTCACTAAGGTGGAGCTACCCTAGATGCTTGGTAGATAAGAAGGCTGGCAAAGTCGAAAGAAGTATATTTGATATACATGATGTTGATGTGTACTTACTAGTACTCCTTGTAGCGCGAGGGTATTGGATACCGGTTCGGTTGCTAAGTGATTAGTAACACGAAATGAAAGCTACGGAATAAACGGAGACTAGCTAAAGGCAAGGTGACGATACTTGTTGGAGGTGTTTCGAAGGTTGATATGATCAAACATCGCACGCTCCCTCTATCATCGAGATTGGTGGTAAAACCTAAATAATTTTTATTTGGTGTTTGCGTTGAGCATGAACATGATTGGATCGTGTTTATTGCAATATGATTATCATTTAAAGAGAATAATAGTTATTCTATTTGCTTGAATAATTACCCTCAATGGTTTATTGAATCTCGATCGTAGTGTTGCACATGTTCATAATATTAGTGCCAAAAATACAAAGTAATGATGATAGTACCACTTAGTTGTGGCACTGCCACTTGAGTCATGTTGGTGTAAAATGCATGAAGAAGCTCCATGCTGATGGATCTTTGTACTCACTCATTTTTGAAACGTTTGAGACATGCAAACCATACCTGTTGGTATAAAACGCATGAAGAAACTCCATGCGGATGGATCGTTTGGACACACTTGATTTTGAATCACTTGAGACATGCAGATCATGCCACATGAAACAAGAGAGTAACTTGTTGGGAGTAATACATTTTTTATGTGTGCAGTCCAATGAGTGCTGAGACACGCAGTGGATATCGTTATGTTCTTACTTCACTGACGATTTGAGTAGATACAGGAGTATTTACTTGATGAATCACAAGTCTGAAATATTGAAAAGTTCAAAGCTATTTTAGAGTGAAGATCGTCGTGACAAGAGGATAAACAGTATACGATATGATCATAGAGATGAATATCTGAGTTACGAGTTTTGGTACGCAGTTAAGACAATGTGGAAATTGTTTCGTAGTTCATGCCACCTGGAACTCCATAGTGTGATGATGTGTTTGAATGTCATAGCCACGCCCTATTTGATATGGTGCATACTATGATGTCTCTTATCGAATTACCACTATCGTTTATGGGTTATGCATTAGAGACAACCGCATTTACTTTAAATAGGGCACCGCGTATTTCCATTGAGATGACACAGTATAGACTATGGTTTGGAGAAACCTAAGCTATCGTTTCTTTGAAGTTTGGGGCTGCGACGCTTATGTGAAAAAGTTTTAGTTTGATAAGCTCGAACCCAAAGCGGATAAATGCATCTTCATAGGATATCCAAAACAATTGGATACATCTCCTATCTCAGATCCGGAAGCAAAGTGTTTGTTTCTAGAAACGATCCTTTCTCGAGGAAAGGTTTCTCTCGAAAGAATTGAGTGGGAGAGTGGTGGAACTTGATGAGGTTATTGAACCGTCACTTCAACCAGTGTGTAGCAGGGCGCAGGAAGTTGTTCTTGTGGCGCTTACACCAATTGAAGTGGAAGCTGATGATAGTGATCATTGGAGCTTCGGATCAAGCTGCTACAAACCTTGTAGGTCGACAAAGGTCGCATACTACTACAGAGTGGTATGGTAACCCTTTCTTGGAGGTCATGTTGTTGAGCAACAATGAACCTAGGAGTTATGGAGAAGCAATGGTGGGCCCGGATTCCGACAAATGGCTGGAGGCCATGAAATCCGAGAGAGGATCCATGTATAAAACAAAGTGTAGACTTTGGAAGAACTACTTGATGGTAGTAAGACTATTAAGTAAAGATGGATCTTTAAAAGAAAGACAGACGATGATGGTGATAAGTCACTATTAAGAAAAGCTCGACTTGTCGCAAGGATGTTTTTCGACAAGTTCAAAGAGTTGACTATGATGAGACTTTCTCACTCATAGCGATGCTAAAGGTCTGTTGGAATTATGTTAGCAGTTGCTGCATTATTTATGAAGTATTGCACATAGGATGTCAAAACATTGTTTTCCTCGACGGAAAGGTTGTATGTGATACAACCGGAAAGTTTTGTCGATCCTAAGGATGCTAACAAGTATGAAAGCTCCAGCGATCCTTCTATGGACTGGTGCAAGCATCTCGGTGAGTTGATCGAAGCTTTTGGGTTTATACAAGGTTTGTGAGAAACTTGTATTTCCAAAGAAGTGAGTGGGAGCACTATAGAATTTCTGATAAGTATATGTGGTTGACATATTGTGGATCAGAAGTAATGTAGAATTTTTGTAAAGCATAAAAGGTTGTTTGAAAGGAGTTTTTCAAAGGAATACTTGGATTGCGCTACTTGAATGCTGAGCATCAAGATCTATGGAGATAGATCGAAACGCTTAATAGAAGTTTCAACAAAATGCATGCCTTGACAAGTTTTTGAAGGAGTTCAAAATAGATCAGCAAAGAAGGAGTTCTTGGTTGTGTTGTAAGGTGTGAATTTGAGTAAGACTCAAAACCCGACCCTGGTAGAATAAAGAGAATAGACGAAGGTTGTCTTCTATGCCTTGGCCGTAGAATCTGAAGTATGCCATGCTGAGTACTGCACCTGATGTGTGCCTTGCCTCAAGTCTGTTGAGAGGTACAAAGAGTGATCCATGATTGAATCACTAGCAGCGGTCAAACTTATCCTTAGTAACTAATGCACTAAGGAATTTTTCTCGATTATGGAGGTGGTTAAAGAGTTCGTCGTAAAGGGTTACGTCGATGCAAGCTTTGACACTAATCCGAATGACTATGAGTAGTGAAATGGATTCGTATAGTAGAGTAGATATTTGGAGTATTTCCGAATAGCACGTAGTCGCATCATCTATAAGATGACATAGAGATTTGCAAAGAACACAAGGATCTGAAAGTTTCAGAACCGTTGACTAAAACCTCTCTCACGAGCAAGACGTGATCAGACCCCAGAACTATATGGGTGTTCGATTCGTTGAAATCACATGGTGATGTGAACTAGATTATTGACTCTAGTGCAAGTGGGAGACTTTTGGAAATATGCCCTAGAGGCAACAATAAATTAGTTATTATTATATTTCCTTGTGCATAATAATCGTTTATTATCCATGCTAGAATTGTATTGATCGGAAACTCCAATACATGTGTGGATACATAAACAACACACTGTCCCTAGTGAGCCTCTAGTTGACTAGTTCGTTGATCAAAGATGGTCAAGGTTTCCTAGCCATAGGCAAGTGTTGTCACTTGATAACAGGATCACATCATTAGTAGAATCATGTGATGGACAAGACCCAAACTATGAACCTAGCATATTGATCGTGTCGTTTTATTGCTATTGTTTTCTGCGTGGCAAGTATTTGTTCCTATGACCATGAGATCATATAACTCACTGGCACCGGAGGAATACCTTGTGTGCATCAAACGTCGCAACGTAACTGGGTGACTATAAAGGTGCTCTACAGGTATCTCCGAAGGTGTCCGTTGAGTTAGTATGGATCAAGACTAGGATTTGTCACTCTGTGTGACGGAGAGGTATCTCGGGGCCCACTCGGTAATACAACATCACACACAAGCCTTGCAAGCAATGTGACTAAGTATAAGTCACGTGATCTTGTATTACGGAACGAGTAAAGAGACTTGTTGGTAACGAGATTGAAATAGGTATACGGACACCGACGATCAAATCTCGGGCAAGTAACATACCGAAGGACAAAGGGAATGACATATAGGATTATATGAATCCTTGACACCGAGGTTCAACCGATAAGATCTTCGGAGAATATGTAGGATCCAATATAGGCATCCAGGTCCCGCTATTGGATATTGACCGAGGAGTGTCTCGGGTCATGTCTACATAGTTCTCGAACCCGCAGGGTCTGCACACTTATGGTTCGGTGATGTTTCGGTATAGTTGAGTTATAGGTGTTGGTAACCGAAAGTTGTTCGGAGTCCCAGATGAGATCCAGGACGTCACGAGGAGCTCCGGATGGTCCGGAGGTAAAGATTGATATATAGGAAGTTCTGTTTTGGTCACCGGAAAAGTTTTGGGCTCATCAGTAGTGTACCGGGAGTGCCGGGAGGGGTGTCGGGGACCATCGGGAGGGTTGTCACGCCCCAAGGGGTCTCATGGGCTATGGGAAGAGATAAACCAGCCCCTAGTGGGCTGGAATAAGTTCCCACTAAGGCCCATAACGTTTGAGAAGGAAAAAACACAAGGTGGAAAGAGTTTCCAAGTAGGAAGGTGGAATCCTAGTCCAAGTAGGATTGGAGTAGGACTCCTCCACCTCCAATTTTGGCCAAACCTTGAGGTTTTGAGGCTGCCTCCTCCCCTCCCCTCCCTCCTATATATACTAGAGGTATTGAGGGTTTTTGAGACACAACTCTGCCACGTGCTGCTCGACCCTATACCACACAGTTTTTTTTTCTCTAGATCGTATTTCTGCGGAGCTCGTGCGGAGCCGTGCAGGGTTAGATCGTCACCACCACCGGAGCGCTGTCACGTTGCCGGAGAACTCTTCTACCTCTCCGCCCCCTCTTGCTGGATCAAGAAGGTGGAGATCGTCATCGAGCTGTACGTGTGTTGTACGCGGAGGTGCCGTCCGTTCGGCACTAGATCGGAACGGATCGTTGACTGGCATTCTCTAGCAATAGCTAGACGAATGCTGATTCTGTGACAACAAACCTTCGCTTGCAACGGCATCAGAAGAATGTTTCTAGAACTCCCCGGCAACGAAACTAAAAGAATGTTGTTGACGGCCCACCAGCGCGTGGGTTCACAGCAGTTTTCGAGGGTAGAGTATTCAACGCAAATTTTTTGGGTCGCCCGACAGGAGGTGAGAGAATACTCTCAAGTATTAGCAGCTGAATATGCTAGATTAAAAAAAACCTGAAAGATTAGTATCTGCAAGCAAAGTATCAGTAGCAAAGTAGTATGATAACAACGGTGTCAGAAACGATCTGTTGACGGCGGACTATTCCTAACGATTGTATCAATGGCGCCAAGTTGCCTCGTTGACGGAAATTGTCGGTTCCCGTCAACGACCAGCGATCAAGATTGTAGCAGGTAGCAGCAGTGTAACGAGTAATAGCAGTGGCAAGGAACAACAGTAGTGACACCAGTAGCAAGTAGCAACAGTAGCAAGCGACAGTAGTAGCAACAGTAGCAGCAGAGCAAGACAAGTAACAACAGCAGCAACAGTAGTAACAACAGCAGGGCAAAACAAGTGACAACAGCAGTAGGACAAACTCGTAGGCAATGGGTCGGTGATATGTTTGGATGATATTCATCATGCAACAGTTATAACACAGAGAGATATGTGGCTAGCTCCCGTTCGTCAATGTGATGTAGGCATGCATTCTGTGTGTCGTCATACATGCTTAGGGAAAAGAACTTGCATGACATCTATTGTCCATCCCTCCCGTGGCAGCAGGGTCCAAAAGGAAACTACGTGATATTAAGGTTCTGCTTTTAATAAAGAACTGGACCAACGCATTATCACTTGGTGAACACATGAACTCCTCAAACTATGGTCATCACCGGGAGTGGTTCCGGTTATTGTCACTCCGGGGTTGCCGGGTC
This sequence comes from Hordeum vulgare subsp. vulgare, assembly GCF_904849725.1. NCBI lineage: Eukaryota > Viridiplantae > Streptophyta > Magnoliopsida > Poales > Poaceae > Hordeum > Hordeum vulgare. Next base: position 402,332,863 of record NC_058523.1, on the reverse strand, counting down.
ATAACACATAGTAGGTAACTACAACTTGCAAGACTGGATCTAAAACACACATATATTGGTGACAACATAATAATTTCATATCTGAAATCATGGCACTCAGGCCCTAGTGACAAGCATTAAGCATGGCAAAGTAGTAGCAATATCAACCTCAGAACATAGTGGATACTAGGGATCAATCCCCATCAAAACTAACTCGATTACATGATAGATCTCATCCTACTCATCACCGCCCAACGAGCCTACGAATAGATTACTAACGAACGACGAAGAGCTTCATGGAATTGGAGAGGGAAGAAGGTTGATGATGACGATGGCGACGAGTTCCCCTCTCCGGAGCCCAAGACAGACTCCAGATCTGCCCTCCAGATGAAGAACAGGTGGTGGCGGCGGCTCCGTATCGCAAACGCGATGAAAACTTCTCTTTTTTTCTGGGACGAAAGTGAACTTATAGACCTGAGGTTGGGGGTGGCAGAGTCGTGTGGGCCCCACAAGCCTGCCCACCGCCACCAGGGGTGGTGGTGGCGGAGCTAGGGCTTGTGGCCTACTGGCCCACCCTCTCAGGTGGAACTTGGCACAGATATTTTTCATATTTTCCAAAACTGCTCCCCATAAATTTTCAGGACGTTTGGAGAACTTTGATTTCTGCACAAAAATAACACTAAGGCAATTCTGCTGAAAACACCGTCAGTCCAGGTTAGTTCCATTCAAATCATGCAAATTAGAGTCCAAAACAAGGGCAAAAGAGTTTGGAAACGTAGATACGATGGAGACGTATCAACTCCCCCAAGCTTAAAACCTTGCTTGTCCTCAAGCAACTCAGTTGACAAACTAAGAGAGAAAGAAAAACTTTGACAAACTCTGTTTGATCTTGTTGTTGCAACTATGTCCAACTCATAACCAGAATTTCAGCAAGATCACAAGTTAACCACATAAGCAAGTGACACAAAGGTCTCACGGTAAACTAATATCAATGGCATAATCAGCTAACGAGCAAATAATAATGAGTTTCAAATACCAACACTTCAATCAAAACAAGTATGAAGCAAATGAATAGGTGGTATCTCACTAGCTCTTTCTGAGACCGCAAAACATAAATGCAGAGCACTTTCAGAGATCAAGGGCTGACTAAACATTGTAATTCATAGCAACGAAGATCCAGTCATAGTCATACTCAATATCAATCAAAAGAAAAGCATAAAAATGACAGAGGTGCTCTCTAATTGGTGCTTATATAAGAGGAGGATGACTCCACATGAAAATAAATAGACAGGCCCTTCGCAGAGGGAAGCATTGATTTGCAGAGGTGCGAGAGCTCAACCTTTGAAAACAGAGATAATAATTTTGGGTGGCATGCTTTCATTGTCAACTAATGACCAAGAGTTCTCAATATCTTCCATGCTACTCATGCTATAGGCGGTTCCCAATCAGAAAATTAAATTTTTAACTCCCCCACCACCAATCAATCACACTCCACGGCTAGCCGAATCCTCGGGTACCATCCATACTAACATCAATCCGGGGGGAGTCTTGTTTTACAGTTATGTTTTTAATTTAAGCGTGGAACTGGGCATTCCAATTACCTACCGACCCCTTTCTCGTGAATGATAGTGAATAAACACATGTCGAGGATAACACTCCTAGCATGGAAGATAGCAATAGTCCCCTGTCACCACATGAGCGGTTCGGGCATGCAAAACAGATTATTTCTTGAAGGTTTAGAGAATGGGACATGCAAATTTACTTGGAACGGCAGGTAGATACCGCAAATAGGTAGGTATGGTGGACTCTCATGGAAAAACTTTTGGGTTTATGGAAGTGGATGCACAAGCAATATTCCGCTTAGTACAAGTGAAGGCTAGCAAAAGACTGGGAAGCGACAAACTAGAGAGCGACAACAGTCATCAAGATGCAATGAGTTTGACTAACATTGAATGCAAGCATGAACAGGATATAAATCACCATGAACACGAACATCATAGAGGCTATGTTGATTTTGTTTCAACTACATGCATGAACATGCGCCAAGTCAAGCCACTTGAAACATTCAAAGGAGAATACCATCCTATCATACTACATCATAGTCATCTCAAAATCTATGTTGGCATTCAAGACAAACCATTATAAGCTCTCGGCTAAATAAGCATGGCATCAGAAACTATGATCTCTAAGTTGTCATTGCAAACATGGTTCTCTCACAACAAAGCTAAATCTGGGTCGACAAGCTAGTCATATTTACAAAAACAAAATAGATAGAGTTCATACCAGCTTTTCAATCTCAGTCACTTCATCATATATCATCATTGTTGCCTTTCATTTGCACGATCTAACGATGTGAACAATAATAAGCGCATTGGACTAAGCTGAATCTGCAGGCAAACACAAAGGAGAAGACAAAGTAATATGGCTCTTTGAAAGCTAAACAGGTAAGCATGTAAGAACCAATAAACATTGTAACCAATATCTTCTACCTTGACACAAAGAAAAAGAAAAATATTTACATGGGAAAGCTCCCAACAAGCAAAAGAAGAAAGAAAATTATTTTTGGGTTTTCTCGAAAGGACACAAAACAAGAAAACAAAAATAAACTAGCATGGATAATACAGTGGCAAAGTGTAAACGCCGTCTAACAAAGTGAAAGCATAGGCATGAATGTAAAGTCGGTGAGAACACGTACTCCCCCAAGCTTAGGCTTTTGGCCTAGCTTGGTCTACTCCCAAGGATGGTCCTAGGGAAACCCAAAATCATAATGGGTGTTATACGGGAGCGATGCAGCCACTGCCTGAATAGCTGCCTCATGAAGTCGAGCAGCAGTCGCCTCCCTCTCATACTCCTCTGCCTCTCCTATGGTTATGTAGTATCTTCGTTTTACCTGAAAGTCAAAGAAAGCAGGAGCAGGAAGAGTAATATGGAAAACACGCTGCCGGTTAAATATCAAGCGGTATAGGAGGGATCCATGATCTCTCTCAAGAAACTGGTAGCGTGTTAGAGCGCCACGATCAAGGTAGGCTGCACGGAGAGGAGGGTCTTCTGGACGGATGGAAACTCCAAGAAAATTTGCTAAGCATGTAGCATAAACTCCACAAAAGAAATCCCGCTCACTGGCATTGTTATTCAGCCTCCTTGCTATTATAGCTCCCATATTGAAGCTCCTATCACCTGTTACTGCGCTCTTAAGGATACTAAGGTCAAAAGCGCATAGGTGACAATGTGCAACCTTGCCGTTAATGCACCTACCTATGAAGAGGGCAAGGTAGTGCAAGGCAGGGAAATGGATGCTTCCTATGGTGGCTTGTGTGATATCTCTGGTTTCTCCAACAGTTATACTGGAGACAAAGTCTGTGCCCGAAGATTTAGAAGGATCATTAATACTACCCCCATCGGGTATCTTGCAAATCCTATTGAAATCCTCCAAATCCACGGTATAAGATTTATCGTACAGATCAAACAGTATGGATGAGTCACGGCCAACTGAAAATTTAAATCTACGCACGAAAGAGGCAGTGAGCATAGCATATTGTTCTCATTTATCTGAGAGGAATTCTTATAATCCGGCATTGCGGACAAGTGTATCAAACTCATCCTTGAAACCTGCTTCGATCATGAACTCATCGGAAGGCCATTCACACGGTTGTACCGGTGCGTCCCTTAGTTGAAAAGGTTCGGGCTCCCGAAACGAAAGACGAGGACCCTTCTTACTTGAGGAACCACCATGAAACTTCCTCCTAAACATAATTTCCTTTTGCTGAAATTTTTGAAGTTCAAGAGAAACGTGAATGAAGACCCACCACACCTTGTAGAAACTACTCCTACTAGTGCCTAGAGACCGTATCACGCGCTGAAACTACTTGGGACCAGCTAAAATCAACCTTTCTAGCTCAAGAACAGGGTCACCAAGGTAGCAAGAATACGCAAAAGATAAAGCACTAGAGCAAAAACTAATTGGACCAATGGAGGAGTCACTTACCAAGGAGTAATTTCCCCAAAACGGTTTGGAAAATGGTGCTTTGAGCAAGGAGATCGAAAATCACAACCAAATGAGCAAGAACACGGGTTTGAGCTGCGAAACAATTTTTCTGGAGGTGGAAGAAGAGGCTGGGAGCTGGAATGAGTGGAGGGGGTGCTTGTGGGCCCCACAAGCTTGCACTCCGCCACCAGGGGGGTAGGTGGCAATGCCAGGGCTTGTGGCCCATTGGTATGGCCCCCAGGCCAGCTCTCAGGCCCAGAAATTTTCAAAAAATCCTAAAAAAATCATACTAGATTTTCAGGACCATCGGAGAATTTTATTTTTGAGGTATTTTTCTCCGGGAGGCTAAAACAGAAAACAGGAAAAACTGAACTCATTCTATCATTTTTCTTCTAAGCAAAAGAAAATGAAAGCTCAAAACAGAGGTATGTGACTCTTTGATTCATCCGTTTCATGGTCATCGAAAGAAATCCGTCAATGGGATTGATCAAGTCCTTATGAAAAAACCTTCTTGAATCGCAAGAGAGAACGGAGAATTTTCTAATAGCCACTAAGTCACCTCGATGGGGATATGTATCTCCCCAACAAGCAAATCATACTTCATCTTGACACGAGGAATAGGGCATTCAAAGCTCCCAATAAGAATCGATGAAGTCTTTTCGATAGCATTGATGCAATGTACTTGATATCGTTTGTTCGGAAAGTGCACTGTGTGCTCATTACCGTTGACATGGAAAGTGACATTGACTTTTTGCAATCTATAACAGCCCCTGCAGTGTTTAAAAAGGTCTTCCGAGGATGACAGCCATGGCATCGTCCTCAGGAATATCCAAGATAATAAAGTCCGTTAAGATAGTGCTGTTAGCAACCACAACAGGCACATCCTCGCAAATGCCGATAGGGAAAGCAGTTGATTTGTCGGCCATCTGCAGAGAAATTTCAGTGGGTGTCAACTTATCCAACTCAAGTCTACGATAAAGAGAGAGCGGCATCACACTAACATCGTCTCCAAGGTCACATAAGGCAGTTCTTACATAGTTTCCTTTAATGGAGCAAGGTATAGTGGGCACTCGGGTTCACCAAGTTTCTTAGGAGTTCCACCTTTGAAAGTGTAATTGGCGAGCATGGTGGAGATCTCAAGATCTGGTATCTTCCGTTTATTAGTCATGATATCTTTCATGTACTTGGCATATAGAGACATCTTGAGCATATCAGTTAACCGCATCTGCAGAAAGATGGGTCTTATCATCTCAAGGAAGCGCTCAAAATCCTCATCATCCTTTTTCTTGGATGGCTTAGGACAAAAGGGCATAGATCACTGAACCCATGGCTCCCTTTCTTTACCATGCTTCCTAGCAGTGAAGTCATTCTTATTGCATCTCTTAGGTTGTGGGTTATCAGGATTAACCATAGGTTCAATCTCCACATCCTCATCATTGCTAGGTTGAGCATTATTATGAACATCGCTGTCCATATTGTCACTAGGTTCATGTTCATCACCGGATTGTTTCTGCCTCAGACGCAGAAATATCATTAGGTTCTTCAGGTGTGACAGTATTTGGCGAACTGGCTTCTAGGTTTCTATCATCCTTATTCTTCTCCTTAGGATGACTGGGTGTATCAGCGTTGACTCCTTGAGAATCTTGATCAATTCTCTTAGGATGACCTTCAGGATACAAAGGTTCCTGAGTCATTTTGCCTCCTCTAGTAATGACTCTAACAGAGTTGTCATTTAATTCATTGAGCAAGTCATTCTGAGCTTTAAGTACTTGTTCTACCCGAGTAGTAATCATAGAGGCATGTTTACTCAGAAGTTTCAGATCGTTGACATTTCTGTCTACACAAGCACTTAAATGGCTAAGCATACGAGTACTTTGTTCCAAGTGTCTGCTAACATAATCATTGAAACTCTGTTGTTTGGCAACAAAGTTGTCAAATTCATCAAAGCATAGGCTAGCAGGTTTATCAAAAGGAATATCACTCTCATCAAATCTACGCAGAGAATTCACTTCCACTACCTGTATCGGGTTATCGAGACCATGGATCTCTTTGATAGGTGGTAGATTTTTGACATCTTTAGATCTAATTCCTTTCTCTTGCATGGACTTCTTGGCTTCTTGCATATCTTCGGGACTGAGGAATAGAATACCTCTTTTCTTAGGAGTTGGCTTAGGAGGTGATTCGGGAATAGTCCAAGCTTTATCGTTGATCAGGATGTTATTCAATAGGGTCTCAGCTTGTTCTACAGTTCGTTCCTTGAAAACACAACCGGCACAACTATCTAGGTGGTCTCTAGAGGCATCGGTAAGTCCGTTATAGAGGATATCAAGTATCTCGTTCTTCTTAAGAGGGTTATCAGGCAAAGCATTTTGTAGATGGACGAGCTTCCCCAAGCTTGTGGAAGACTCTCTTCTTGGAGTTGAGCAAAGTTGTATATTTCCTGCAAGGCAGCTTGCTTCTTATGGGCAGGGAAATATTTCTCACAGAAGTAATAGACCATCTCCTGGGGACTACTCACACATCCAGGAGTAAGAAAGGTGAACCAGGCTTTAGCATCATCCTTTAGAAAGAAAGGAAACAACTTAAGGATGTAGTAGTGGCGGATCTTCTCCTCATTAGTGAAAAGGGTGGCTATATCGTGTAGTTTGGCAAGATGGGCTACGACCGTCTCAGACTCATAACCGTGAAAAGGATCAGATTCGACTAGAGAGATTATCTCAGGGTTGACAGAGAATTCATAATCCTTATCGGTGATAAAGATAGATGAAGTGGCAAACTCCGGGTCGTATTTCATCTTAGCTTCCCGAGATTTTTCCTTCCACTTGAGAAGTAATTTCTCAGCGTCATAGGCATCCTTACACACAAGAAAATCCTCAGCTATCTCTCCCTCCATAACGTAACCCTCAGGTATATCAGGCAATTCATATCTAGGAGAGCTAGATCTAGCAGGAGCAGAAGCAGGTTCTATCTCAATAGTATCGGTAGTTTCAGAAGTATCACGAGCATTGGCAGTAACTCTAGCAATATGAGCATCAAGGAACACCCCTAGTGGAACAACAGGCAAAGTGGTATCTCTAGCAGTATCAAGCATAGCATCATCAGGCAAAATAACATCTCTAGGATCATCAGGCAAAGCAGTATCAAGCATAGCATCTCTAGCAGTATCAAGCATAGCATCTCTAGCAGTATCAAGCATAGCATCTCTAGCAGCAAGCATAACATCAGGCATAGTATCAAGCATAATATCATCAGGCATAGTATCAAGCATAACATCTCTAGCAGTAGCATCATAAGCATCATCAAGCACATGCGACATATCAAGATTTCTAGCAGGAGGTGATGTCGCAAACTTACTCATAACTGAAGGTGAATCAAGTGCAGAGCTAGATGGCAGTTCCTTACCTCCCCTCGTAGTTGAGGGCAAGACTTTGGTTTTCAGATCCTTCAGATTCTTCATAGTGATCAGCAGATATAAATCCCAAGTGACTCGGAGAATATAGCAATACCTCCCCAGCAACGGCGCCAGAAAAATGCTGACTGGCACTCTCTGGCAATAGCTAGACGAATGTTGATTCTGTGACAACAAACCTTCCCTTGCAATGGCACTAGAAGAATGCTGCTAGCACTCCCCGGCAATGAAACTAGAAGAATGTTGTTGATGGCCCACCAGCGCGTGGGTTCGCAGCAGTTTTCGACGGTAGAATATTCAACCCAAATTTGTTGGTTCGCGTGACTGGAGGTGAGAGAATACTCTCAAATATTAGCAGCTGAATATGTCAGATTCAACCACACTTGAAAGATTAGTATCTGCAAGCAAAGTATCAGTAGCAAAGTAGTATGATAACAATGGTGTCACAAACGATCTGTTGATGGCAGACTATTCCTAACGATTGTATCAATGGCGCCAAGTTGCCTCGTTGACGGAAATTGTCGGTTCGCATCAACGACCAGCGATCAAGGTTGTAGCAGGTAGCAGCAGTGTAATGAGTAATAGCAGTGGCAAGGAACAACAGTAGTGACAACAGTAGCAAGTAGCAACAGTAGCAAGCGACAGTAGTAGCAACAGTAGCAGCAGAGCAAGACAAGTAACAGCAGCAGAAACAGTAGTAACAGCAGCAGGGAAAAACAAGTGACAGCAGCAGCAGGACAAACTCGTAGGCAATGGGTCGGTGATTTGTTTGGATGATATTCATCATGAAACAGTTATAACACGAAGAGATAAGTGGCTAGCTCCCGTTCGTCAATGTGATGTAGGCATGCATTCCGTGTGTCGTCATACGTGCTTAGGGAAAAGAACTTGCATGACATCTATTGTCCAACCCTCCCGTGGCAGCGGGGTCCAAAAGGAAACTACGGGATATTAAGGTTCTCCTTTTAATAAAGAATCGGACCAACACATTAGCACTTGGTGAACACATGAACTCTTCAAACTATGGTCATCACCGGGAGTGGTTCCGGTTATCGTCACTCCGGGTTTGCCGGATCATAACACATAGTAGGTAACTAAAACTTGCAAGATCGGATCTAAAACACACATATATTGGTGACAACATAATAATTTCATATCTGAAATCATGGCACTCGGGCCCTAGTGACAAGCATTAAGCATGGCAAAGTAGTAGCAACATCAATCTCAGAACATAGTGCATACTAGGGATCAATCCCCATCAGAACTAACTCGATTACATGATAGATCTCATCCTACTCATAACCGCCCAGCGAGCCTACGAATAGATTACTCACGAACGACGAAGAGCTTCATGGAATTGGAGAGGAAAGAAGGTTAATGATGACGATGGCGACAATTTCCCCTCTCCGGAGCCCAAGACGGACTCCAGATCTGCCCTCCAGATGAAGAACATGCGGTGGTGGCGGCTCCGTATCGCAAACGCGATGAAAACTTCTCTTTTTTTTCTGGGACAAAAGTGAACTTATAGACCTGAGGTTGGGGGCGGCAGAGCTGTGTGGGCCCCACAAGCCTGCCCACCGCCACCAGGGGGTGGTGGCAGAGCGAGGTCTTGTGGCCCACTGGCCCACCCCCTCAGGTGGAACTTGGCGCAGATATTTTTCATATTTTCCAAAACTGCTCCCCGTAAATTTTCAGGACGTTTGGAGAACTTTGATTTCTGCACAAAAATAACACCAAGGCAATTCTGCTGAAAACAGAGTCAGACCAGGTTAGGTCCATTCAAATCATGCAAATTAGAGTCCAAAACAAGGGCAAAAGAGTTTGGAAAAGTAGATACGATGGAGACGTATCAATCGTGAGATGGATCGTGAGACGGTTCGTGGGACGGATCGTGGGACGGATCGCGGGACGGTTCGTGGGGCGGTTCGCGAGGCGGATCGAGGGATGTGAAGACATTCCACTACATCAACCGCGTTTCTTAACGCTTCCTGCTGTGCGATCTACAAGGGTACGTAGATCGGAAATCCCCTCTCGTAGATGGACATCACCATGATAGGTATTGCGTGTGCGTAGGAAATTTTTTGTTTCCCATGCGACGTTCCCCAACAAAGTCGTCATCAAGCAATTTTTTGGCGCCGTTGCCGGGGACTCCAGTCTTCAAGATAGGGGAGTTGCACACTATCTTTTACCTTTGCTTTTAGTCTTGTTAGTTTGCTTTCTAGTTTTTGCTTTAGAGTCTTATACCAAAAACCACAAAGAAATTAGTTGCCTTGTTCTTGCTTGTTGTTGATGCTATGGGTTCCACTGAGAACACCAAGTTGTGTGACTTCACTAGTCACAACAACAATGATTTTACCTTCACTTCTATTGCTCCAATTGCCACTTTGGGTATTTATAAAAGTAATAGACCTTGTGACTATGTTAGTTATGATGGAGAATTATGCCCTTGGCATGGTCTCCCCGGGAAGGAACCGGATCTTTGGTTTGAAGTTGCTCCTAAACGTCCCCAAACTTGGGAAGACATCCAAACTTTATAACAGACAGCAAATAAAATATATAGGATGACACTACAATTTTACTTAATAGCGATGATATTAATTTTGATAATTGTAGTCTTTCCTAAGGTATCACTTTTTTTTGCAAAGAATGGCTAAAGATCCCCCACACTAGTACACTCAATATTGCCTTCACCGAGCATATTACCAATGCTCTTATCAAAGCTAGGTAGGAGAAGCTCAAGCTAGAGACTTCTATTCCTAGAAAACTATAAGATGGTTGGGATCCTATGGTCAAGATTAAATTGAATAATTTCTCTTGCTTTGCTTTATGTGATGTTGGAGCTAGTGCATTCGTTATGCCCAAAAGAACGTATGATATGCTTGATTTGAAACCTTTTGATCAATGTTCTTTTGGTTTCGTCTTGTTGATTCTTCTATAAAGAAACCTTTAGGAGGATTGATGATGTTCTTATTGTTGTCAATGATAATTATGTTCCCATTGATTTTCTTGTTATGGACATTAAGTGTGATCCCTCATGTCCAATTATTTTGGGACGTACTTTTCTCTGCACCGTTGGTGCTATCATTGACATGAAAGAAGGGGCCATTAGATTCCAATTTCCCTCGAAAGAAGATTAAGTTACCTTATGAGTCCGTTACTCGGGCAAGTTATTCTTTTGGACTTGATAATACTTGATCTTTTTGCATCATGCCTAGCTCAAAGGCATAAAATAAAGCGCTTGTTGGGAGGCAACCCAATTTGTTTTTACTTTCAGTTTTAGTGGTCTTGATGCTTGTTACTACTGTAGCAACGTCATTGTATCTTTATTTTCAAGCTTTGTGACAAGTTTTAGCCTCCGATTGCAAGAAAGTTCAAAATTTATGACATGTTGTCCAGAAACAGATTCTGTCTGCTTGACGGAAAAATTATCCAAACATTGTCAGATCATCTTTTTGATCTGAATTTTTTTTGCAGTATGATCTATATAATTTTGTTTCTGGCGTCTGTTGGGAGTTTTTTGATTTGAGTTGTAGAAGTGCTCCAAAAAATTATTTACTACCTGTTGTTCCGTTTTTCCCAAATTCTGCCCTGTTTTACGTTTTCATTGTTTTGCAAATCTTAAGCTCGCTTTTTTCTTTGCAATTTTTTTGGCAATCTTGAGAAACAATAGCTCTTCATGGAAATTTTTATTTCCAGTAGAGAATAAATTATTTTATTATGGGCACTAACCACTCTAATCAACTTATGATGAGTTTCGTATGAAGGGAGTTTTCAAGTATGCGATGGAAGATGATGAAAGAAGATCCAGGAGTGTCAAGCTCTCAAGCTTGGGGATGCCCCATGCACGCCAAGAAATATTCAAGGAGACTCAAGCGTCTAAGCTTGGGGATGCCCCCATGCATCCCCTTCTCCATCAACAATCATCAGTTCGTCCTTCTCCATGCTATATTTTTATCACTTCATATGTTATGTGCTATGCTTGGAGTGTCCCGCTCTTTACCTTTTAGTGTGTTTTAGTTTTGCTTGATGTTCGTAACAAGTTGGAACCTAGCCTTCTTTGTTTTGGAGAGAAACACACTCCACTCCACGCTAGAACACAACATAGGTTTTCATGCTTATCTTTTTTGTGTATTCTTTATCTTGTCATAGCTGTTGTCATGCTTAGCTCTTAGTTTTCATGCTTTATCTTTTTGAGAGCTTTTATTTAGGTTTCTTTGGAATTCTCTTGAGTTATCATGCTTATCTTGTTTAGAGAGTTGTCTTGTTGCACTGAGTTGTGTGACTTGCATGAGTAGGTAATTGAGGTTGTTATTTAAGTATAATAGTAACTTGCAATAGTTTTGAGGTATTGATTTGAGTAATTTTTGGACTATTGCTGTCAAGATCTCGAGCCTATTAGTGATAGGTGTTGTATTTTGGGAAATCCGTTTGTATTTTCAAAAACTAAAAAATTAGTTGAGAACTCTGGCTACTAGATGGATCGCTAACCTCTGGAGGGGTTGGAATATATAGAGTACCCTCACGTTGTCATGGGTCGAGGATGCGCAAGGATAACCAAACCCCCAAATACTCCTCCTCAGGGTACTTGTATCATTGTGAATCTCCTGACTAGATAGAGAGTTACCGATAATAAGTGCATGAGTTCTTCGGACGAATGCGAGTATTCGATCGTTGGCACTTCCACCATCCATATTTTGCTAGCCTCTTCGGTACCATGCATTGCCCTTTCTCATCTTGAGAGTTGGTGCAAACTTCGCCGGTGCATCTGAACCCTTGGCATGATGCGCTCTGTCATCATAAGCCTCATTATATCTTTCCTCAAAACAGCCACCATACCTACCTATTAAGGCATTTCCATAGCCTTTCCGAGATACATTGCCATGCAACATCCACCATCTCATGACTTGATCTTCATGTCATACATGCTTTTGCTTGATCGAGGAGCCGCATGCTAGTTGGGCCCTGCCCTTATTATTGCTACATGACGCGCTAGTTTCATTGCATATCTAGCTACACTCGCAGAGGCATACACTTGCATACATCATGATAGTTTTCATTTATCTTTATGTTGAGTACTTCTTATTAAGTGTGAAGATCTTCTTTTTATTCTTGTAAAACATAGAGTGTTGCCCTTAAGTGAGGACACATTAAAAGATCCCAAAAGAGGACACATGAAAAGATCCCAAAGAGGACAAATGAGAGATAAATAGAAAGAGCCAAAGAGGCCACAAAAATAAAAATAAAATAAAAAAAGAAAGAAATAAAAAGAGAGATGGGGGCAACACTACTATTCCTTTTGAAAGATCCACACTCGTACTCCATTGTTATATTTGTACTCCATAGAGATTATCATTCATGCATAACTATGTGGGGACCCTTACACTATAGAACTTGGCTTGTATATTCCAATGATGAGCCTCCTCAAATAAGCTCTCGGTCTTCATGAGCAAGCAAGTTGGATGCACCCCCACTAGTTCCATTGGAGAGCTTACCTTAGCTCATATGTGCATCCGTTGCATGGAAATCCCTACTCCTCACATCATATCTATCATTTGGCTTTCTCTCGCCTATGGTTGTCCTTATTGATGTGAGCCTTTCACACCTTTTTTGTCTTCCTTCCCCATCATTATTCTCTTTAACATCCTAAGTGATAACATATCTTGCTTGCACTCATCCATTGCATGAGTGCTCAAAGTCGAAAGGGAGAGGATCATTTTGACTTGTGCCTGACTAGTGGTGTGGGGATGAGTCAAAATAAGATTCCGAAGGAGACAAAGTGTGAAGTTTTAGTAGAATGAGTTCTTAGTTAAACTATATAATATATTTTTATGCTCTAAACCATCTCCCACTTCTTGCACGCAAACACCATTTGGAGGCATTCGAGTCATAGACAACGAGAACTCTTGCACCTTTATTTCCTTACTTTGCTAATTTCAATACTAGATATAGACTCTTGCTTGTTATTGTCTTGACTTGAATTGCATATCTTACTTGCTTTACTTTGAAGTTCTTATATGTGTGTTAGCATGTCACCACAAAAATTATTTGTGTTATCATTTACCTACTCGAGGTCGAGCAGGAATTAAGCTTGGGGATGTTGATACGTCCCAAACTTATCTATAATTTCTGTTTGTTCCATGCTCTTTTGGGTGACATTGTTATATGTTTTGCTACACTTCCGTACCTTTTTACACATATTTGGACTAACCTACTAACTCAGTGCACCCAGTGCCAGTTTCTGTCTGTCGATGTAATTTAATTGCCGAGACTTTACCCCAATTTACGCAGCCCCAAAAATTCTGAGAAAAATATATAAAAAACAACATGATGGAAGCTTCACGAAGCATCAAGGTGGGCCAGAGGGGAGCCAGGCCCAGCCCAGGCGGCCACCCTGCGCAGCCCCCCTCCTAGCCGCGTGATACGTCCATTTTGCATCATGTTTTCATGTTGATATTTATCGCTTCTTGGGCTATTATTTCACTTCACGGTACAATACTTATGCCTTTTCTCTCTTATTTTGCAAGGTTTACATGAAGAGGGAGAATGCCGGCAGTTGGAATTCTGGCCTGAAAGTGGAGCAAAGTTGAGATACCTATTTTGCGCAACTCCAAACGCCATAAAATTCAACGAGGATTTTTTTCTGGATTTATAAAAAATACTGGGCCGAAGAAGCGCCACAGGGGCGCCAGCAGGTGGCCACAAGCGTGCATGGCACGGCCACCCCCCAGGCCGCGCCAAGTGGGCTTGTGGGCAGCCTGCTGGCCCACTGGCCCCCCTCTTCTACTCTATGAAGGGTTTCGTCCAAAAAAATAAAGGAGGGGCTTTTTTGTGGATTCGCCGCCGCCACGAGGCGGAACTTGAGCACAACCAATCTAGAGCTCCGCCACGACGATCCTGCCGGGGAAACTTCCCCCCCGGAGGGGGAATTGTCGCCATCGTCATCACCAACACTCCTCTCATTGGAGGGGACTCGTCACCATCAACATCTTCATCAGCACCATCTCATCTCCAAACCCTAGCTCATCACTTGTAACCAATCTCCGTCTCGTGACTCCGATTGGTACTTGTAAGGTTGCTAGTAGTGTTGATTACTCTTTGTAGTTGATGCTAGTTGGATTACTTGGTGAAATTGTTTATGTTCAGATCCTTGATGCTACTCATTACCTCTCTAGTCATGAATATGATTATGCTTTGTGAGTAGTTACTTTTGTTCCTGAGGACATGGGATAAGTCATGCTAATAGTAGTCATGTGAATTTGGTATTCGTTAGGTAATTTGATGTGTTGTATGTTGTTTTTCCTCTAGTGGTGTTATGTGAACGTCAACTACATAACACTTCACCATTATTTGGGCCTAGAGGAAGGCATTGGGAGGTAGTAAGTAGATGATGGGTTGCTAGAGTGACAGAAGCTTAAACCCTAGTTTATGCGTTGCTTCGTAAGGGGCTGATTTGGATCCACTAGTTTAATGCTATGGTTAGAATTTGTCTTAATTCTTCTTTCGTAGTTGAGGATGCTTGAGAGAGGGGTTAATCATAAGTGGGATGCTTGTCCAAGTAAGGGCAGTACCCAAGCGCCGGTCCACCCACATATCAAACTATCAAAGTAACGAACGTGAATCATATGAACATGATGAAAACTAGCATGACAGAAATTCCCGTGTGTCCTCGGGAGCGTTTTTTCTCCTATAAGACTTTGTCCAGGCTTTTCCCTTGCTACAAAAGGGATTGGGCCACTTTGCTTCACCATTTCTACTTTTTTAACTTGTTGCTTGCTACGAATCATCTCACCACACAATCACTTGTTACCGATAATTTCAGTGCGTGCAGATTTTACCTTGCTGAAAACCATTTGTCAGATCCTTCTGCTCCTCGTTGGGTTCGACACTCTTAATTATCAATAGGACTATGATTGATCTCATATACTTGTGGGTCATCAAGACTCTTTTCTGGCGCCGTTGCCGGGGAGTGAAGCGCCTTTGGTACGTGGAACTTGGTAAGGAAACATTCATATAGTGTGCTGAAATTTATTGTCACTTGTCACTATGGATACTAATCCCTTGAGGGGCTTGTTCGGGGTATCTTCACCTCGAACGGAAGCACAAAGAGTTGCTCCTCAAACTGCTGCATCTACTGAAAATATTTGCTTTGAATTTCCTTCGGGTATGCTTGAGAAACTGCTGGATAATCCTTTTACAGGAGATGGAACATCACATCCAGACTTGCATCTAATCTATGTAGATGAAGTTTGTGGTTTATTTAAGCTTGCAGGTTTGCCCGAGGATGAGGTCAAGAAGAAGGTCTTTCCTTTATCTTTGAAGGATAAGTCGTTGACATGGTATAGGGTATGTGATGATACTGGATTATGGGACTACAATCGGTTGAAATTGGAATTTCATCAAAAGTTTTATCCTATGCATTTAGTACATCGTGATCGGAATTATATTTATAATGTTTGTCCTCGTGACAGAGAAAGCATCACTCAAGCTTGGGGGAGGCTTAAATCAATGCTGTATGCATGCCCCAATCATGAGCTCTCGAGAGAAATTATCATTCAGAACTTCTATGCTCGGTTTTCTCATGATGATCGCACCATGCTTGACACTTCTTGTACTGGTTCTTTTATGAAGAGAGATATTGACTTCAAATGGAATTTATTGAGAGAATTAAACGCAACTCTGAAGATTGAGAGCTTGAAGAAGGTAAGGAGTCAGGTATGAGTTTCACGTTTGATTGCGTTAAATCCTTTGTTGAGACAAATACTTTTTGTGACTTTAGCGCTAAGTATGGACTTGACTCTGAGATAGTAGCTTCACTGTGTGAATCCTTTGCTGCTCATATTGATATCCCAAAGAGAAGTGGTTTAAATATCATCCTCCTTTAGAAGTCAATGTAGTTAAACCCACTCCAGCTGAAGAGAAAGTCATTGCCTATAATGATCGTGTGGTTCCCAGTGCTTACATTGAGAAACCACCTTTCCCTGTTAGGCTAAAGGATCATTCTAAAGCTTCAACTGTGATACGTAGAGGCTATATTAGAACACCTACACCCCGTGAGCAAATTAGAGTTGAACCTAGCATTGCTATTATCAAATATCTTCTGTCCGACGATGTTGAGGGACATAATATTCACTTCTGTGAAGATGCTGCTAGAATTGCTAAACCTCACGCTAGAGACAAACATAGGCCTGTTGTTGGGATGCCTGTTGTTTCCGTTAAGATAGGAGATCATTGATATCATGGTTTATGTGACGTGGGTGCTAGTGTTAGTGCAATACCTCAATCCTTATACGATGAAATCAAAGACGAGATTGCACCTGTTGAGATAGAGCCTATTGATGTCACTATTCAGCTTGCCAATAGAGATACTATCTGCCCTGTGGGAATTGTTAGGGATGTTGAAGTCTTGTGTGGTAAAACGAAGTATCCTGCTGATTTCCTCGTTCTTGCTACTGCACAAGATAGCTTCTGTCCCGTCATATTTGGTAGACCTTTTCTCAATACTGTCAATGCTCATATTGATTGTGAGAAGCAAACTGTCACTATTGGCTTTGAAGGTGTGTCACATGAGTTCAATTTCTCCAAGTTTGGTAGACAACCTCATGAAAAAGAGTTGCCCAATAAGGATGAAACTATTGCCTTAGCGTCTATTGACGTGCCTCCTACTGATCTCTTAGAGCAATACTTGCTTGAGCATGAAAATGATATGCATATGGATGAAAGGGATGAAATAGATAGAGTTGTCTTAGAACAATATCCTATCCTTAAGAATAATCTGCCTGTTGAACTGCTTGGGGATCCACCCCCACCAAAGGGTGATCCTGTGTTCGAGCTTAAACAGTTGCCTGATACTCTTAAGTATGCTTATCTGAATGAAAAATAGATATATCCCGTTATTATTAGTGCTAGCCTCTCAGAGCATGAAGAAAAGAAGTTTCTAAAAACTCTGAGAAAGCATTGTGCTGCTATTGGATATACTCTTGATGATCTTAAGGGCATTAGTCCTACTCAATGCCAGCACAAGATTAAAACCGATCCTGATTTCAAACCAGTTGCTGATCATCAAAGGAGATTGAATCAAGATGAAAGAAGTAGTAAGAAAAGAAATACTAAAGCTCCTGGAAGCGGGTATTATCTATCCTGTTGCTCATAGCGATTGGGTGAGTCCGGTGCACTGCATCCCTAAGAAGGGAGGCACTACCGTTGTCCCCAATGATAAGGATGAATTGATCCCACACAGGATTATTACTGGCTATAGGATGGTGACCGATTTTAGGAAATTGAATAAAGCCACTAGGAAAGATCATTACCCTTTGCCTTTTATCGACCAAATGCTAGAAAGGCTGTCTAAACACACACACACTTCTGCTTTCTAGACGGTTATTCTGGTTTCTCCCAAATACCAGTTGCACAATCTGATCAGGAGAAAACCACTTTCACATGCCCTTTCGGTACCTTTGCTTATAGACGTATGCCTTTTGGCTTGTGTAATGCACGTGCCACCTTTCAAAGATGTATGATGGCTATATTCTCTGACTTTTGTGAAAAGATTGTCTAGGTTTTCATGGATGACTTTTCCGTTTACGGGTCTTCTTTTGATTGTTGCCTCAGCAACCTTGATCAAGTCTTACAGAGATGTAAAGACACCAATCTTGTCTTGAATTGGGAGAAGTGACACTTTATGGCTAATGAAGGCATCGTCTTAGGACATAAAATTTCTGAAAGAGGTATTGAAGTCGATAAGGCTAAGGTTGATGCAATCGAGAAAATGCCATACCCCATAGATATCAAAGTTATAAGAAGTTTCCTTGGTCATGCTAGTTTCTATAGAAGGTTCATTAAAGACTTCACTAAGATTTCTAGGCCTCTTACCAATCTCTTGCAAAAGGATATTCCTTTTGTTTTTGACGATGATTGTGAGGAAGCCTTCAAAATACTTAAGAGGGCTTTGATAACTACACCTATTGTTCAACCACCTTATTGGAACTTACCTTTTGAAATCATGTGTGATGCTAGTGATTATGTTGTTGGTGTTGTTCTAGGGCAAAGAGTCGATAAGAAGTTGAATGTTATTCACTACGCTAATAAAACTCTAGACAGTGCCCAGAGAAACTATGCTACTACGGAAAAGGAATTTTTAGCAGTCGTGTTTGCATGTGAAAAGTTCAGGTCTTACATAGTTGATTCCAAAGTCACTATTCACACTAATCATGCTGCTATTAAGTACCTCATGGAGAAGAAGGACGCTAAACCTAGACTTATTAGATGGGTTCTCTTGCTACAAGAATTTGATTTGCACGTTGTTGACAGGAAGGGTGGTGATAACCCAGTAGCAGATAAGTTGTCTAGGTTGGAGAACGTTCTTGATGACCCACAACCTATTGATGATAGCTTTCCCGATGAGCAACTGAATGTCATCAATGCTTCACGTAGTGCCCCGTGGTATGCTGATTATGCAAACTATATCGTTGCCAAATACATACGACCTAGTTTCACGTACCAGCAAAAGAAGAAATTCTTCTTTGACTTGAGACACTACTTTTGGGATGATCCTCACCTTTATAAGAAAGGAGTAGATGGTGTTATTAGACGTTGTGTACCTGAACATGAACATGGACAGATCCTACATAAGTGTCACTCCGAGGCCTGCGGAGGACACCATGCGGGAGATAGAACTGCACACGAGGTATTGCAATCAGGTTTGTATTGGCCCACTCTCTTCAAGGATGCCCGTAAGTTTGTCTTGTCTTGTGACGAATGTCAAAGAATAGGTAATATTAGTAAACGTCAGGAAATGCCTATGAATTATTCACTTGTCATTGAACCATTTGATGTCTGGGGCTTTGATTATATGGGACCTTTTCCAAAATCCAACGGGTATACTCATATCCTAGTTGTTGTTGATTACGTCACTAAGTGGGTACAAGTTATCCCCACTAGTAGTGCTGATCACAACACCTCTATCAGGATGCCGAAAGAAGTTATCTTCCCTATGTTTGGATTCCCTAGATATCTATTGACCGACGGTGGTTCACATTTCATTCATGGTGCTTTCCGTAAAACGCTTGCTAAGTACGATGTCAACCATAGAATTGTGTCTCCCTACCACCCTGAGTCCAGTGGTCAAGTAGAGCTAGGCAATAGAGAGATTAAACTAATTCTGCAAAAGACTGTCAACAGGTCTAGAAATAATTGGTCTAAGAAGCTCGATGATGCACTGTGGGCTTATAGAACTGCCTATAAGAATCCCATGGGCATGTCTCCGTACAAAATGGTGTACGGCAAAGCATGTCATTTACCTCTTGAGCTAGAGCATAAAGCTTATTGGCCAATCAAAGAGCTCAACTTTGATTTCAAACTTGCCGGTGAGAAGAGGTTATTTGATATTAGCTCGCTTGATGAATGGAGAACTCAGGCATATGAGAATGCCAAGTTGTTCAAAGAGAAGGTTAAGAGGTGGCATGATAAGAAGATACAAAAGTGTGAGTTCAATGTAGGTGATTATGTCTTGCTATATAACTCTCTTTAAGATTCTTTGCACGCAAGCTTCTCTCTAAATGGGAAGGTCCCTATGTTGTTGAGGAAGTATATCGTTCCGGTGCTATCAAGATCAACAACACGGAAGGTAATTGTCCGAGAGTTGTAAATGGGCAGAGAATCAAGCATTATATCTCAAGTACTCCCTGATACGTCTCCATCGTATCTACTTTTCCAAACTCTTTTGCCCGTGTTTTGGACTCTAATTTGCATGATTCGAATGGAACTAACCCGGACTGATGCTGTTTCCAGCAGAATTGCCATGGTGTTGTTTTTGTGCAGAAATGAAAGTTCTCGGAATGTCTTGAAAATTTACGGAGAATATTTTTGGAAAATATGAAAAATACCTGCGCAAAGATCCACCGGAGGGGATGGGCCAGTGGGCCACAAGCCCTGTTGCCGCGGCCCCCCTGGCCGCGACAACCAATCTTGTGGGGCCCACGTGGGTCTGCCGCCCCCAACTCCAGCTCTATAAATTCACTTTCGTCCAAAAAAAATCTGAAGAGAAGATTTCATCGCGTTTGCGATACGGAGGTGCCGCCACATCCTGTTCTTCATCTGGAGGGCAGATCTGGAGTCCGTTTTGGGCTCCGGAGAGGGGAAATCGTCGCCATCGTCATCATCAACCTTCTTCCCTCTCCAATTCCATGAAGCTCTTCATCGTTCGTGAGTAATCTATTCGTAGGCTCGCTGGGCGGTGATGAGTAGGATGAGATCTATCATGTAATCGAGTTAGTATTGACGGGGATTGATCCCTAGTATCCACTATGTTCTGAGATTGATGTTTCTACTACTTTGCCATGCTTAATGCTTGTCACTAGGGCCCGAGTGCCATGATTTCAGATCTGAAATTATTATGTTGTCACCAATATATGTGTGTTTGAGATCCGATCTTGCAAGTTGTAGTTACCTACTATGTGTTATGACCCGGCAACCCCGGAGTGACAATAACCGGAACCACTCGCGATGATGACCATAGTTTGAGGAGTTCATGTGTTCACCAAGTGCTAATGTGTTGTTCCGGTTCTTTATTAAAAGGAGAACCTTAAAATCCCGTAGTATCCTTTTGGACCCCGCTGCCACGGGAGGGATGGACAATAGATGTCATGCAAGTTCTTTTCCCTAAGCACGTATGACTACACACGGAATGCATGCCTACATCACATTGACGAACGACAGCTAGCCACATATATCTCCGTGTTATAACTGTTGCATGATGAATGTCATCCAAACGAATCACCGACCCATTTCCTATGAGTTTGTCCCACTCCTGCTGTTACTTGTTTTGCTCTGCTGCTGCTACTTGCTTTGCTCTGCTGCTGTTAACGGTTGCTACTTGCTACTGCTGTCACTACTGTTGTTCCTTGCCACTGCTGTCACTCGTTATACTGCTGCTACCTGCTACAATACTTTTTTCGCTCGACGTTGACGGGAAACAATATTTCCCGTCCACGGGCAACTTACTGGCGCCATTGATACGACAGTTAGGAATAGTCTGCCTTGTCAATAGATCGTTTCTGACAGCGTTGTTATCATACTACTTTGCTACTGATACTTTGCTTGCAGATACTAATCTTTCAGGTGCGGTTGAATCCGACACATTCAGCTGCTAATACTTGAGAGTATCCTTTCACTTCCCGCCTGGCGAACCAACAAATTTGGGTTGAATACTCTACCCTCGAAAACTGCCGCGAACCCACGCGCTGGTGGGCCATTGCAAGACAATTGCTAATTGTTGAGCAACTCGGAGCAGTTCTGGCTCTGTTGTCGCAGAGGCATCAAGTCAGGGACACGTCAACAACGTTTCTCTAGTGTCGTTACCGTGTACTTCTAGCAGCAGCCTTTTTCTGGCGCCGTTGCTGGGGAAGGATAGCTATATTCTCTGAGTCACTTGGGATTTATATCTGCTGATCACTATGAAGAATCTGAAAGATCCAAAAACCAAAATCTTGCCCTCAACTACGAGGGGAGGTAAGTAACTGCCATCTAGCTCTGCACTTGATTCACCTTCAGTTATGAGTAAGTTTGCGACATCACCTCCTGCTAGAAATTTTGATATGTCGCCTGTGCTTGATGATGCTTATGATGCTGCTATACCTAATACTGCTAGAGATGCTATGCCTGGTACTGCTAGAGATGCTATGCCTGATACTGCTTTGCCTGATGATGCTAGAGATTCTATTTTGCCTGTTGATGCTATGCTTGATACTGCTAGAGATACTACTTTGCCTGATGTGCCACTAGGGGTATTCCTTGATGCTCATATTGCTAGAGTTACCGCCAATGCTCGTGATGCTTCTGAAACTGCCGACACTATTGAGATAGAACCTGCTTTTGCTCCTGCTAGATCTAGCTCTCCTAGATATGAATTGCCTGATATACCTGAGGGTTATGTTATGGAGGTAGAGATAGCTGAGGATTTTCTTGCGTGTAAGGATGCCTATGACGCTGAGAAATTACTTCTCAAGTGGAAGGAAAAATATCTGAAAGCTAGGATGAAATACGACCTGAAGTTTGCCACTTCACCTATCTTTATCACCGATAAGGATTATGAATTCTCTGTCGACCCTGAGATAATCTCTCTAGTCGAATCTGATCCTTTCCACGGCTATGAGTCTGAGACGGTCGTAGCCCATCTTACCAAACTACACGATATAGCCACCCTTTTCACTAGTGAGGAGAAGATCCGCTACTACTATATCCTTAAGTTGTTTCCTTTCTCTCTAAAGGATGACGCTAAAGCCTGGTTCACTTGTCTTGCTCCTGGATGTGTGAGTAGTCCCCAGGATATGGTCTATTACTTCTGTGAGAAATATTTCCCTGCCCATAAGAAGCAAGTTGCCTTGCAGGAAATATACAACTTTGCTCAACTCAAAGAAGAGAGTCTCCCACAAGCTTGGGGGAGGCTCATCCAGCTACAGAATACTTTGCCTGATCACCCTCTTAAGAAGAATGAGATACTTGATATCTTCTATAACGGACTTACCGATGCTTCTAGAGACCACCTAGATAGTTGTGCCGGTTGTGTTTTTAGGGAACGAACTGTAGAACAAGATGAGATTCTATTGAATAACATCTTGATCAATGATAATGCTTGGACTATTCCTGAACCACCTCCTAAGCCAACTCCGAAGAAAAGAGGTATTCTATTCCTCAGTCCCGAAGATATGCAAGAAGCCAAGAAAACTATGCAAGAGAAAGGCATTAGATCTGAAGATGTCAAAAATCTACCACCTATCGAAGAGATCCATGGTCTCGATAACCCGATACAGGTAGTAGAAGTAAATTCTCTGCGTAGGTTTGATGAGAGTGATATTCCTTTTGATAAACCTGCTAGCCTATGCTTTGATGAATTTGACAACTTTGTTGCCAAACAACAGAGTTTCAATGATTATGTTAGCAGACATTTGGAACAAAGTACTCGCATGCTTAGTCATTTAAGTGCTTGTGTAGACAGAAATGTCAATGATCTGAAGATTCTGAGTAAACATGCCTTTATGATTACTACTCAGGTAGAACAAGTACTTAAAGCTCAGAATGACCTGCTTAATGAGTTAAATGACAACTCTGTCAGAGTCATTACTAGAGGAGGCAAAATGACTGAGGAACCTTTGTATCCTGAAGGCCATCCTAAGAGAATTGATCAAGATTGTCAAGGAATTAATGTTGATACACCCAGTCATCCTAAGGAGAAGAAGAAGGATGATAGAAACCTACATGTTAGTTCACCAAATACTGTCACACCTAAAGAACCAAATGATATTTCTGCGTCTGATGCAGAAACACAATATGGTGATGAACATGAATCTGGTGACAATACGGATAGCGATGTTCATAATAATGCTCAACCTAGCAGTTATAAGGATGTGGAGATTGAACCTACGATTAATCGTGATAACCCACAACCTAAGGGATACGATAAGAATGACTTCACTGCTAGGAAGCATGGTAAAGAAAGAGAGCCATGGGTTTAGAGACCTATGCCCTTTCCTCCTAAGCCACCCAAGAAAAAGGATGATGAAGATTTTGAGCGCTTTATTGAAATGATGACCCGTCTTTCTGCAGATGCGGTTAGTTGATATGCTCAAAATGTCTCCGTATGCCAAGTACATGAAAGATATCATGACTAATAAATGGAAGATACCAGATCTTGAGATCTCCACCATGCTTGCCAATTACACTTTCAAAGGTGGAACTCCTGAGAAACTTGGTGATCCCGGAGTGCCCACTATACCTTGCTCCATTAAAGGAAAGTACGTAAGAACTGCCTTATGTGACCTTGGAGCCGGAGTTAGTGTTATTCCTCTCTCTCTTTATCGTAGACTAGAACTGGATAAGTTTTCACCCATTGAAATTTCTCTGCAAATGGCCGACAAATCAACTGCTTTCCCTGTTGGTATTTGCGAGGATGTGCCTGTTGTGGTTGCTAACACCACTATCTTAACAGACTTTGTTACCTTGGATATTCCCGAGGACGATGCCATGGCTGTCATCCTCGGAAGACCCTTTTTAAACACTGCAGGGGCTGTTATAGATTGCAACAAAGGCAATGTCACTTTCCATGTCAACGGTAATGAACATACCGTGCACTTTCTGAAGAAATGATATCAAGTACATTGCATCAATGCTATCGAAAAAACTTCATCTATTCTTATTGGGAGCTTTGAATGCCCTATTCCTCGTGTCAAGATGAAGTATGATTTGCTTGTTGGGGAGATACATATCCCCATTGAGGTGACTTAGTGGCTATTCGAAAATTCTCCGTTCTCTTTTGCGATTCGAGAAAGTTTTGTCATGAGGATTTGATCAACCCCATTGACAGATTTCTTTCGATGACCATGAAATGGATGAATCAAAGAGTCACATACCTCTGTTTTAAGCTTTCACTTTCTTTTGGTTAGAAGAAAAATGATAGATTTAGTTTAGTTTTCCCTGTTTCCTATTTTAGCGTCTGGTAGAAAAATACCCCGAAAATAAAAGTTCTCTGATGGTCCTGAAAATCTAGTATGATTTTTTCTGGAATATTTGAAAAATACTGGGACTGAGAGCTGGCCTGGGGGCCACACCAGTGGGCCACAAGCCCGGTCACCGCGGCCACCCCGTGGCCACGGCAAGCAAGCTTGTGGGGCCCACCGGCCCCCCTCCACTCATTCCAGCTCCCATCCTCTTCCTCTACCTCCAGAAAAAATTGTTTCGCAGCTCAAACCCGTGTTCTTGCTCATTTGGCTGTGATTTTCGATCTCCTTGCTCAAAGCACCATTCTCCGAACCGTTTTGGGGAAATTAGTCCTTGGTAAGTGACTCCTCCGTTGGTCCAATTACTTTTTGCTCTAGTGCTTTATCCTTCGCGAATTCTTGCTACCTTGGTGACCCTGTTCTTGAGCTTGAAATGTTGATTTTAGTTGGTCCCAAGTAGTTTTAGCGCGTGATACGGTCTCTAGGCACTAGTAGGAGTAGTTGCTAAAAGGTGTGGTTGGTCTTTATTCACTTTTGTCTTTAACTTCAAAAATTTCAGCAAAAGAAATTATGTTCAGGAGGAAGTTTCATGGCGGTTCCTCAAGTAAGAAGGGTCCCCGTCTTTCTATTCGGGAGCCCGATCCTTATCAACTAAGGGACGCACTAGTACAACCGTGTGAATGGCCTTCCGATGAGTTCATGATCGAAGCAGGCTTCAAGGATGAGTTTGATACACTTGTCCGCAATGCCAGGTTAGAAGAATTCCTCTCAGACAAATGTGAACAGTATGTTATGCTCACTGCCTCTTTCGTGCGTAGATTTAAATTTTCAGTTGGACGTGACTCATCCATACTGTTTGATCTGTATGATAAATCCTATGCCATGGATTTGGAGGATTTCAATAGGATTTGCAAAATACCCGATGGGGGTAATCTTAAAGATCCTGCTAAGTCTCCGGTTTGAGATTTTTTCTCTAGTATATCTGTTGGAGAAACTAGAGACATCACGCAAGCTACCATAGGAAGCATTCATTTCCCTGCCTTGCACTACTTTGCCCTCTTCATAAGTAGATTCATTAACGGTAAGGTTGAACATTGTCACCTATGCGCATCCGACCTTAGTATCCTTAAGAGCGCAGTTACGGGTGACAAAAGCTTCAACATGGGAGCTATTATAGCAAGGAGGCTGAATAAGAACGCTATTGAGGGGGATTTCTTTGGCGGCATCTATGCCACTCGCATAGCAAATTTTCTTGGAGTACCCATCCGTGCAGGAGATCCCCCGCTCCATATAGCTTTCCTTGACCGCGTCGCTATGACACGCTACCAGTTCCTTGAGAGGGATGATGAATCCCTCCTATACCGATTGATATTTAACCGGCAGCGTGTCTTCCATATTACCCTTCCCGCTCCTGCTTTCTTTGACTTTCAGGTAAAACGGAGATACTACATAACCATAGGAGAGGTAGAGGAGTATGAGAGGGAGGCGACGGCTGCTCGTCTTCGTGAGGCAGCTATTCAGGCAGTGGTTGCAGCGCTCCCGTATAACCCCGATTACGATTTTGGGTTTCGCCAGGACCGTCCTTGGGAGTAGACCAAGCTAGGCCAAAAGCCTAAGCTAGGGGGAGTACGTGTTCTCACTGACCTTACATTCATGCTTATGCTTTCACCTTGTGCGTCGGTGTTTACACTTTGCCGCTGTATTATCCATGCTAGTTTATTTTCGTTTTCGTTTTCTTGTTTTGTGTCCTTTTGAGAAAACCCAAAAAAGATTTTCCTCTCTTCTTTTTGCTTGTTGGGAGCTTTCCCGTGTAAATAGTTTTCTTTTTCTTTGGGTCAAAGTAGAAGATATTGGTTACAATGTTTAGTAGCTCTTGCATGCATACCTGTTTAGCTTTCAAAGAGCCATATTACTTTGTCTTCTCCTTTGTGTTTGCCTGCAGATTTCTGCTTAGTCCGATGCACGAGCACTCTTATTATTGTTCACATCGTTCGATCGTGCAAGTGAAAGGCAATAATGATGATGGTGAAGTGACTGAGACTGGAAAAGCTGGTATGAACTCTATCCATTTTGTTTTTGTAAATATGACTAGCTTGTCGTTCCAGATTCAGCTTTGTTGGGAGAGAACCATGTTTGCAATGACAACTTAGAGATCATAGTTTCTGATGCCATGCTTATTTAGCTAGGATCTTATAATGGTTTGTCTTGAATGCCAACATAGATTTTGAGATGACTATGATGTAGTATGATAGGATGGTATTCTCCTTTGAATGATTCAAGTGGCTTGACTTGGCTCATGTTCATGCATGTAGTTGAAACAAAATCAACATAGCCTCTATGATGTTCGTGTTCATGGTGATTTATATCCTGTTCATGCTTGCACTCAATGTTAGTCAAACTCATTGCTTCTTCATGACTGTTGTCGCTCTCTAGTTGGTCGCTTCCCAGTCTTTTGCTAGCCTTCACTTGTACTAAGCGGAATACTGCTTGTGCATCCACCTCCATGAACCCAAAAGTTTTTCCATGAGAGTCCACCATACCTACCTATTTGCGGTATTTACTTGCCGTTCCAAGTAAATTTGCATGTGCCATTCTCTAAACCTTCAAGAAATAACCTGTTTTGCATGCCCGAACCGCTCATGTGGTGACAGGGGGCTATTGGTATCTTCCATGTTAGGCGTGTTATCCTCGACATGTGTTTATTCACTGTCATTCACGAGAAAGGGGCCGGTAATTGGAATGCCCAATTCCACGCTTAAATCGAAAACATAACTGTAAAACAAGACTCCCCCGGATTGATGTTAGTATGGACGGTACCCGAGGATTCGGCTAGCCGTGGAGTGTGATTGATTGGTGGCGGGGGAGTTAAAACTTTACTTTTCTGTTTGGGAACCGCCTATAGCATGAGTAGCATGGAAGATATTGAGAACTCTTGGTCATTGCATTGACAATGAAAGCATGCCACCCAAAATTATTATCTCTGTTTTCAAAGCTTGAGCTCTCGTACCTCTGCAAATCAATGCTTCCCTCTGCGAAGGGCCTGTCTATTTATTTTCCTGTTGAGTCATCCTCTTCTTATATAAGCACCAATTAGAGAGCACCTCTATCATTTTTATGCTTTGCTTTTGATTGGTATTGAGTATGACTATGACTGGATCTTCGTTGCTATGAATTACAATGTTTAGTCAGCCCTTGATCTTTGGAAGTGCTCTGCATTTATGTTTTGCGGTCTCAGAAAGAGCTAGCGAGATGCCACCTATTCATATTGCTTCATGCTTGTTTTGATTGAATTGTTGGTATCTAAAACTCATTATTATTTGCTCGCTAGCTGATTATGCCATTGATATTAGTTTACCGTGAGGCCTTTGCGTCACTTGCTTATGTGGTTAACTTGTGATCTTGTTGAAATTCTGGTTATGAGTTAGACATAGTTGCAACAACAAGATCAAACAGAGTTTGTCAAAGTTTTTCTTTCTCTTTTAGTTTGTCAACTGAGTTGCTTGAGGACAAGCAAGGTTTTAAGCTTGGGGGAGTTGATACGTCTCCATCGTATCTACTTTTCCAAACTCTTTTTCCCTTGTTTTGGACTCTAATTTGCATGATTTGAATGGAACTAACCCGGACTGACACTGTTTTCAGCAGAATTGCCATGGTGTTGTTTTTGTGCAGAAATGAAAGTTCTCGGAACGTCCTTAAAATTAACGGAGAATATTTCTGGAAAATATGAAAAATACCTGCGCAAAGATCCACCGGAGGGGATGGGCCAGTGGGCCACAAGTCCTGTTGCCGTGCCCCCCGGCCGTGACAACCAAGCTTGTGGGGCCCACGTGGGTCTGCCGCCCCCAACTCCAGCTCTATAAATTCACTTTCGTCCAGAAAAAAATCAGAAGAGAAGATTTCATCGCGTTTGCGAAAAGGAGGCGCCGCCACATCCTGTTCTTCATCTGGAGGGCAGATCTGGAGTCCGTTTTGGGCTCCGGAGAGGGGAAACCGTCGCCATCGTCATCATCAACCTTGTTCCCTCTCTAATTCGATGAAGCTCTTCATCGTTCGTGAGTAATATATTTGTAGGCTCACTGGGCGGTGATGAGTAGGATGAGATCTATCATGTAATCGAGTTAATATTGACGGGGATTGATCCCTAGTATCCACTATGATCTGAGATTGATGTTGCTACTACTTTGCCATGCTTAATGCTTGTCACTAGGGCCCGAGTGCCATGATTTCAGATCTGAAATTATTATGTTGTCACCAATATATGTGTGTTTTAGATCCGATCTTGCAAGTTGTAGTTACCTACTATGTGTTATGACCCGGCAACCCCGGAGTGACAATAACCGGAACCACTCCCGGTGATGACCATAGTTTGAGGAGTTCATGTGTTCACCAAGTGCTAATGTGTTGTTCTGGTTCTTTATAAAAAGGAGAACCTTAATATCCCGTAGTATCCTTTTGGACCCCGCTGCCACGGGAGGGATGGACAATAGATGTCATGCAAGTTTTTCCCCCTAAGCACGTATGACTACACACGGAATGCATGCCTACATCACATTGACAAACGGGAGCTAGCCACATATATCTCCGTGTTATAACTGTTGCATGATGAATGTCATCCAAACGAATCACCGACCCATTTCCTATGAGTTTGTCCCACTGCTGCTGTTACTTGTTTTGCTCTGCTGCTGTTACTTGCTTTGCTCTGCTGCTGTTACTTGCTACTGTTGCTAGTTGCTACTGTTGTCACTACTGCTGTTCCTTGCCACTGCTGTTACTCGTTACACTGCTGCTACCTGCTACAATACTTTTTCGCTCGACGTTGACGGGAAAGAATATTTCCCGTCCACGGGCAACTTACCGGCGCCATTGATACGACATTTAGGAATAGTCTGCCTTGTCAACAGATCGTTTCTAACACCGTTGTTATCATACTACTTTGCTACTGATACTTTGCTTGCAGATACTAATCTTTCAGGTGCGGTTGAATCCGACACATTCAGCTGCTAATACTTGAGAGTATCCTTTCACTTCCCGTCTGGCGAACCAACAAATTTGGGTTGAATACTCTACCCTCGAAAACTGCCGCAAACCCACGCGCTGGTGGGCCATTGCAAGACAATTGCTAATTGTTCAGCAACTGGGAGCAGTTCTGGCTCTGTTGCCGCGGAGGCATCAAGTCAGGGACACGTCAACAACATTTCTCTAGTGTCCTTGCTGTGGACTGCTAGTGATGTTGAGGGGCCCAAGAAGACCGGAAGCCTGGAGACGAGGCTCGAAGCAATGGAGCAACAAGTCCTCAAGTGCCAAGGGATGATGGAGCGTGGACTCAACACCAACCACATGATGATCACGGAGTTCACCAGCAAGCATAGGATTGATGCCAATGACATTGGGAAGCACCTCTCCAGCCTCTATGACAATGTTGATCAACTCCAGGCCCAAATCTATGACGTGCAGAACTAAAACTTTGAGCATGAGTATAGATTTAAATCAATACGGTTGGATGCAGATTTGAGGATTCCGAAGACTCGTTCATCTTTCCATGATGGAGCACCTATGCCTTGGAAGACGGAGGATCAAGCCCATGTTGCAACAACTCCTCCACCATCACCACCAAAGGAAGACAACTAAACATGGGTATGGGCAATCCCCTTGGCTTTTGCCAAGCTTGCGGGAGTTGCCCAGGTATCGTATCACCATCACATATTTTGCCTTTACCTTTGTTTTAGTTTTATTTGTCAGTTTTCTCTTTCTGTAGTAGATTAAAATTCTTAGTGTTTTAGTCTTGAGTTCTGCTTTGTGTCACCCCCGATGTATTCGAGCTCGTGAGCCATATAATAAAGAGTGTCTTAGTTGAAGGGCTTTGCCTCTTGCTATGATCAAAAGAGTGAGAAAAGAACAAAAGCATGAAAGATCATGTAATGATCTTATGGGAAGTGGTGGCTTCACATAAAAAAAGAATGAGGATTGAAACTTGTTGAGGGTAGGCAAACGTAGACCTTAGTCATGGTTGCAATTAATAGGAAGTGATAAAGAAGGAGAGGTTCACATATAAATATATCATCTCTGACACCATCTATGGTTGTGAACACTCACTAAACTATTGCAAACGTAGACCTTGGTCATGGTTGCCTAGAAGTAGATGTTGGACAAGGAAGACAACATAATGAATTGTGTTTGCTTGGCTCCGAACAATGTTATATGATTAGAAATTGTAAGTGCATCTAGTGCCCCTTAGTGATTTTGGTGGTTTGAAGACTTATAGGTTAAGTATCTAATGTGTTCTTAAGTGTACACACGATCTATAAGTCGCTGAGGAGTTTGAAATATTCGATGAATATCGGCCCCTAAAAATGTATATCTTCGGTTGAAGAAACTGGTCTAAAGCTGAAGAATTGAATCGTGAAGAATTTGCGATGAAATTGATATTACTCATGAAGATATTGAAAGTGAGGAATTCAGTGTATCCTGAAGAAAATCAATCTGAAGACTTTGAAGCATGAAGATTTATTCTTTCTGTTTTGTTTTCTTCACACTTGAGTAATAGGAACACCGTACTGTTAAAGGGGGTCGAGGTAACACATTGGAATGAATTTCCTCATGATGCTCAACCCAAGCCTAATCCTACCAAAAGCGTCAAGTTTGGAATATGGGAGACATGAGGACTCTCATAGTTGAGGGTCCCGACCGTTATCAATAGCCACGCCACATCATTGGTCTTATCCACACCAACGGTCATATTATTTAAGGGCATTAATGTCAAATCATGTCGGGATGCTCCCAGGCTATAAATAGCCGCCCCCACAACCATTAGCTGGTTGGCTGCTCCGTTAGAAACTAACACTTGTCATAAGAGCAGCCCAAATTCCTCAGAGTCTTTGAGAGTAATTCATAAGTGAGGAAATACCCCAAACACCAAACCACAAACCGAAAACCTAGTGATTGAGCATCACTGAAGAAGTTGTTCCTGTGTGGGACTGAAGCATTTAACCTTTGAGGACTGTGCATCCTCCAGACGGTTAGGCGTCATGGTCTAGAGCAATCCAGCAGTCAATTGTGGATCGCCAGGTGGCCAAGTTTGTGAGGGTTTGGAAGTCTGCCCTGAAGACTTAACACGAGTGTTGGGTGAGGACGGTGTGTTCTTAGCCCAAGGAGAATATGGTAGGGACTGTGTGTCCCGGGACTATGTGTCCTTTGGTTTCAATACCAAGCTGCTCCAAACCAGATGTACAACTGTCACAGCAGTTGGACCCTTGGTCATCAACCAGTGTCTTCACTGTGAAACAGGTTCTATTTCCTCAACTCTTTATATTCCTCAGATTGTGTGTTGATGATTTTCACTGTCACTGTTTGAAGAATTTGCTGAAGACTTTCTCTGAAATTCCTCAACCCCAAATTCTTCACGCAAGTTAATCCTCATCTGTTTTCTGCGTGCCTGCATATTGTGCAAACTGTTTTCATATTCTTCATCCTGAAAAACTGCTGTAGTGAAACTTTGCACTCCTGATCCTTTACTGTTTCCACTGTAAGTTAGTCATCAGTGAGGAATTTCCTCAAAATAAATTTCCTCAGTGATGAAATTCTAAAAATCTCCTATTCACCCCCCTCTAGTCGATATAACACACTTTCAATTGGTATCAAAGCAAGGTACTCCCTTGTTCTGTGTGATTTTGGTTTAACCACCTGGAGTTTTAGTTATGTCGACTGCAGGCATGATTAAGGTTACTGCAGCATGTCGTACTTTCGAAGGAAAGGACTTTACCTTCTAGAAGACCAAGATGCAGATGCATCTACAAGCTATTGACAATGGTCTCTGGTATATTGTGGAACATGGCGTCCCCATCATCTCTGCCTCTATCTCTGCTGCTGATGTGAAGAAATTCAAGCAACTTGATTCTCAAGCGAAGAATATCATCTGTGGCCATCTGAGCAAAGGCCGGTATGGCAGAATGAGTGCTTTGGGCTCAGCAAAACTTACCTGGCAAAGGCTGTCCAAAGTTAATGAAGGAGTATCAACCCAGCGTGATTCTCGTGTTGATGTTCTTCGCAATCTCTTCAATCGCTTCAAGAGGTTTGACAATGAAAGCTGCCAAGATACCTTTGATCGCCTCACTAAAATATCAAATGAACTGCAAGCACTGGGAGCTCGAGACATTACTGATCACTAAGTTGTGAAGAAACTGCTAAGATCTTTGGATTCTTCATCTGATACTTTAGTTCTGATGATTCAAGAAAGACCAGACTACAAGATGCTTGATCCAGTTGATATACTTGAAAGACTCAATACTCATGAATTCCAACAAGAAGAGAAGAGAGATCTATATGGACCAAGCTATTCTAGACCACGTGCACTGAAGGCCAAAGCAATTTCCTCATCTGAAGAAGAAGACTCGGATGGTAGCATTGGTGATCCTGAAGAATTTGGACAGGAGCTTGCAATGCTCGTGAGGAAATTCCACAGGTTTACACGACATGGCCAGTTCGGTAAATCTTCAAGAAGAGATATGAGGAAATCAGAATCTTCATCTGAGGACTACAAGAAAAGAACCTGCCACAAATGCAAGAAATCAGGTCACTACATTGCTGATTGTCCTCATTGGGGAAAGGAATCAAAGAAGAATAAATACAAGGATGAAAGTTCTGATGACTCGAAGAAAAAGAAGAAACCTTTAAAATCCTCATCCTCAAAGTCCTCATCGCACAAGAAGACTAGTTTCAGAAAGGCTCGGGTACTTATTGGCAAGGAAATGGATTCCGAGGCAGAATCCGAGGAATGTGATGAAGAGGAGGGTTCTGATGAAGACTCAGCATCCGGACAGGCTAGTCTTGCACTGGCAACCACATTCGTCAGCAAGTCAATCTTCAACCTTAAAGAAAATGATAACACCATCCACACTGATGACTATGCGGATGACCTCGCTCCAACCTATTGCTTCATGGCAAAAGGTTCAAAGGTACCGAATGATGCTTCCTCCTCTGATTCAAGTGACTGTGAACCTGATGATTATAAAAAAACCAGTTACAGTAAACTTGCTCTCATTGCCACTAAACAACAAACTGCCCTGGAAAAGCTTCAGAAACTACTAGATAGAAGCGATGATCTGTTGAATGATGAAATGAATCTTACCCAAATCCTCACTGATGATATGAAAAGTCTTCAGTCTAGATTTGATAATCTTCATGATCGTCATGTTACACTCCTCGCTGATCATGAGAAACTTTCCTATAAATTTCTTCAAAGGAAGCTTGATCTAGAGAAGTTGAGGATTTCTCATGATGATCTTCGAATGGAAAATGATTCATTACTAGCTCAACAGATCAGTGCTGCTCAAGCTGAATTCATTCCTCCATGTCTTAAATGCATTGAACGTGAAACTGCTAATTCTTCACCAGAATCATCAAATGCTTCAATTGCTACAAATTCTTCAACTGCTCTTGTAGTGTCAAATTCCTCACTTGAGGAAAACACAAATGTCACTGATGAAAATGCAGGGCTGAAGGAATTGTATGTGACAGGCATATACAAAAGTCTCAAAGGACATCAAACCCTTTGTGATGTGCTCAAAAAGCAAATCTTGAACAGGAACCTGAGGAAAGAAGGAATTGCCTTTGAGAGGAAATTGAATGCTAATGGATCTTATTGGAAACCTGAGGAGTATCCCAAAACCTCATGGGTTGCTGATACTGGGCCTCCTTTTGATCCATCCAATCTAACAGGCTTTTCATGTGAATTATCCTATTCCTCAGATGAATCATTTGACTCCAACTATAAACTATTCAAAAATCAATCTGGTGAAGTATTTGCTCGATATGTTGGAACTAACTACAGGAATGGGCCTGCCCTGAGGAAAATCTGGGTTCCCAAAAGTTGTCTTGAAAATATTCAGGTGAATGTCCTCATGACACCACCGATGAAGAATTTGAACCCCAGATCAAATTCCTCAGGAGGACCAAAGTCTTCAAGAGGATCAAAATCCTCAACTGGTCAAAACTATGCTCGTACCCGTGCTAATGCTTCAAACATGCAGGGAAACTACAAGGAATATGAATATGAGCATTATTCTTCAAATCATTATGTTCTCTGCATATAAATCCTCCTACTGTTAAGAGAACCAGTTCTCTGCATATTCATATGAGTACTTTAACCCCCCTACTGTTAAGAGAAGTGCATTAGCTTCAATGCCCCCTTTCTCATATGGTGCTCACAGGATGATGAATGCTTTACCACCCCATCAGATGTGGGTGGTGAAGAAATTGAACTAATCACTTCTCCAGGTCAGGTCTCCAGATGAAAATCATCATCTGAAGAATTTGCTGGAGACCTGAGGAAATGCTTGATAGTACGCAAGCTAATATTGATGAAATAGAAATATTTCACACGTCCTTATAATTCTGTTATGATGAAATTCCTATCCGATGAAATTGATATCATATTCTTCAAGTCTGAAGCATATGAGATGGTAAGCTGTACTAATTCATCTGTAGGATGACAAACCCAAGAGTACTGAGTGGGTTCTTGATAGTGGCTGCAGACATCACATGACTGGTGATAAAAGCTTGCTGATGAATATGCCACTAACTCCATCACACCTGAAGCAAATCACATATGATGACAAAGGTAAAAGCAAGGTATTGGGACTTGGCAAAGTGGCTATTTCCAAGGATAGGCATATGGACAAAGTGATGCTTGTTGAATCCCTTGGATTTAACCTCATGTCAGTCTAGATGCTTTGTGATCTTGATATGATTGTTATCTTTGGTAGATATAGATGTGTTGTCATCATGGAATCTGACAGATCCAAAGTCTTCGAAGGTGTCAGAAGAGGGGATTTGTACATTGTTGATTTCTCTACAGGTCCTCAACCAGCCACTTGCTTGCTAGCAAAAACCTCAGAAGGGTGGTTGTGGCATCGAAGACTCGGTCATGCAGGAATGAGGAATTTGCACACGCTCGCGAAGACGAAGCATGTCATCGGCATCGAATCAGTCAAATTCATGAAGGATCACCTCTGCGGTGCGTGTGAATCTGGGAAAATGACCAGATCCAAGCATCCCTCGAAGACTATCATGACCACTACTCGTCCATTTGAATTGCTTCAGATGGATCTATTTGGACCTACTCATTATGCCACACTAACAAATGCAGCATCTTTATATGGCTTCGTCATAGGTGATGATTATTCCAGATATACACGGGTGCATATCATCTTATATAAAACTGAAGTGCAGGAA
This sequence comes from Hordeum vulgare subsp. vulgare, assembly GCF_904849725.1. Classification (NCBI taxonomy): domain Eukaryota; kingdom Viridiplantae; phylum Streptophyta; class Magnoliopsida; order Poales; family Poaceae; genus Hordeum; species Hordeum vulgare. The sequence goes on along the minus strand of NC_058523.1, from coordinate 402,296,772 downwards.
GTCTTCAAACGATTTTCTTCAAGGGCCTCGGCAAACTTCGGCATCAAGATCAAACACATCGGGAGTGATAATGGAACAGAGTTCAAAAACACTGGTCTTGATAATTATCTTGATGAACTTGGTATTACTCACGAATTGTCTTCTCCTTATACTCCGCAACAGAATGGTGTCGTCGAAAGGAAGAACATGACTCTGGTTGAGATGGCAAGAACCATGCTTGAAGAATATCAGACTCCTCGTCGCTTTTGGCCTGAAGCAATCAACACTGCATGCCATATCATCAACAGGGTATATCTTCACAAATTCCTCAAGAAAACCTCATATGAACTCCTCGCTGACAAGAAACCCAATGTAAGTTATTTCAAAGTCTCCGGTGCAAAATGTTGGATTAGAGATCCTCACCATAGCTCAAAATTTGCACCTAAGGCACATGAGGATTTTATGCTCGGTTATGGAAAGGACTCGCACACCTACAGAGTCTTCAACAACTATCACAACAAGGTTGTTGAGACTGTAGATGTGCGGTTCGATGAAACTAATGGCTTGCAAAGAGAGCAATTGCCTTCTGATCCAGATAAGTTGTCTCCTAAGAAAGCAATAAAGCTCAAAGCTACTGAAGACATTGTTCCCACTGAGGAAATTGATGAAGAAAACATTCTGAAAGTGCATGCTATGCCCCTAATCGTCTTTTGGTGTTAATGACAACACATACATAGGAAACTAGTCATATTTGTTGAGTGTATCTCAGGACGGCAAGTACTTTAAGTAGATTGAGATTTATGTGCCAAAGGTTGTCTGAAAAGATTGGTGATTTATATTTCGAGAAGGCTCGGGATTAAGAAGAGATGATGTAGAGTAGTCTTTTGAGTTTACTGATATTGAGTATAGGGATCCCGCACTATTAAGAGGGGATCACAGGTTTTGCGATAAACTTTCTCATACCACATCTCTACTATCATACCAAACACCACATACTATCCACTCTGTCTTCAATTCAATACATGTCCAATTGCCTCGGACATCCGGCTCCCTCCGGACGTCCTAGGGCTGGACGTCCGGCTGGCTTCGGAAATCCACAGCCCCTCACCAGAAGTTTGTGAGGCATATAACTCGGAAATCCGGCTCCCTCCGGACGTCCGAGGGCCGGACGTCCGGCCAAGCTCCGGAAATCCGTAAGTCTACACCAGTAGAGTTTGTGCTCTATATCTCAGAAATCCGGCTCCCTCCGGACGTCCGACCCCCATCGGAAATCCGGAAGCCACCACCAGTAGAAATTGTGTTGTATAACACGGATTTCCGGGCCACTCCGGACGTCCGTACGCTGATGAATTCAAATATGTTCAGGCGCATCTACAGGCCTCGGACGACTGACCCCTGTCGGACGTCCGGTCGCTGATGAATTCAGAAGAGTTCCAGTCGTGCCTACAGGTCTCGGACGACCGACCCCTGTCGGACGTCCGGCCCCTCACGGACGCCCGGACTTCCGGCAAGTGTCGAACGTCTGGACCCTGTGTGACTTATTGCACCTCCAACGGCTGGATTTCACTCCACACTATAAATACTCTTCTCCCACCTCATGAAAGGGTGTTCAACACAGCTAGAATACACCCAAGAACACCTTTCCTCTCACTGACTCTTGTCTACACCAAATCCTAGATCCCAAGAGAATTTGTGAGTCCTTTTGAGTGTTGTTCCAATCAAAAGATAGATCGTCTCCCTCTCCTCCTTCCCACCAAAGTGATTTGTGATTTGAGCAAGTTTTGAGCAATCCCCGTGATCTTGTTACTCTTGGAGGTTGGATACTCCTAGGCGGTAGGAGTCTTCGGAGAGGAATCAAACCATTGTGATATCCCCCGGAAAGTTTGTGAAGGTTTGGAAGCCACCTCAAGGCTTACCACTAGTGGTTGAGAAACGCCTTCGTGGAGTTATATCAAAGGGAGAATAGGGTGAGCCTTCGTGGCGTTGGTGTGCCTTCGTGGTAACATCCGCCCCTCTAACGGTGACGTAGCTTCCCTCCAAGGAAGTGAACATCGGGATACATCCTTGTCTCTCTCGGAGTTTCGGTTATTCCTAACCCTAACTCTCTACTTGTGTTAATCCTTATTACATACTTGTATTTGATTATTATTTACCTCTTGCCTTGCTTCATTCCTAATAGCTTATTCTTTGTCATAGCAATTATTAGGCTTACACTCATATTCCGCACTTTAGCCTAAAATTGCTAAGTAATTATTAAAATTTGGATTTGTACCTATTCACCCCCCTCTAGGTCCATCTCGATCCTTTTCACATTCCCATCACTGATGAAAATCAAGAAGATGCTCCTAAGGAAATTTCTCCAGAACCAATTCCTCAGCCCAGCCGAAATCCTCAACAAGTTCATCCAAGGATTGCAAATGAAGTAGAACTTGACAAAATCCTCAATGACATCAACGCGCCAGGTCCTCTCACTCACTCAAAAGCTTCACACTTAGTTAACTTTTGTGGGCATTTCTCCTTTGTATCTATCACAGAACCTTCAAAAGTTGTTGAGGCTTTCCTGGAACCAGAGTGGATCCAAGCTATGCAAGACGAACTTTTTCAATTCAAGCTGAATGACGTATGGGAGCTCGTCAAACGACCAGATCCTCGCAAGCACAATATCATCGGAACCAAGTGGATTTTCCGAAACAAGCAAGATGAGGATGGTCAAGTGGTGAGGAATAAGGCACGACTTGTAGCCCAAGGCTACACACAGGTTGAAGGAATAGATTTCGATGAAACTTTTGCACCTGTTGCTAGACTTGAAGCTATTCGAATACTACTTGCTTATGCTAATCATCATAACATCATCTTATATCAAATGGATGTGAAAAGTGCATTCCTCAATGGTAAGCTTGAGGAAGAAGTATATGTTGCTCAGCCCCCAGGTTTTGAGGATCCAAAGAATCCATACAAAGTCTTCAGACTCAAAAAAGCGCTCTATGGTCTTAAGCAAGCCCCTCGGGCATGGTATGATACATTGAAGGAATTCCTCATGAAGAAAGGCTTCAAACCTGGTTCACTCGATCCAACTCTTTTCACTAAATCCTATGATAATGAACTATTTGTGTGCCAGATATATGTCGATGATATTATATTTGGTTGTACTGACAAACGATACAATGATGAATTTGCTTACATGATGAGTGAAGAATATCAGATGTCTATGATTGGGGAGCTGAAATTCTTCTTAGGTCTTCAAATTCGTCAACAATGCAATGGAATCTTCATATCAGAGGAGAAATACCTCAAGGATGTTCTAAGGAAATTCAACATGCATGAATGCAAAGGTGCCAAGACTCCAATGCCTACCAACGGCCACCTCTGCACTGACGAAAATGGTAAAGAAGTCGATCAGCAGGTATATCGCTCTATGATTGGCTCTTTATTGTATTTATGTGCATCTAGGCCAGATATAATGCTTAGTGTTTGCATGTGTGCATGTTTTCAAGCAAAACGAAGGAATCACACCATAAGGCTGTGAAGCATATTCTTCGATACTTAGCTCACACACCAACACTAGGGTTATGGTACCCCAAGGGCTCAAATCTTCATCTTGTGGGATATTCTGATTCTGACTATGTTGGTGACCGTGTGGATCGCAAGTCAACCTCTGGCACATGTCATTTCCTCGGAAGATCAGTGGTTTGCTGGTCCTCAAAGAAGCAGAACTGCGTTTCACTCTCCACTGCCGAAGCTGAGTACATTGCTGCTGGTTCATGTTGTGCTCAATTGCTATGGATGAAGCAAACCCTCAAGGACTACGACATCAACATGAAGAATGTGCCTCTCTACTACGACAATTAGAGTGCAATCAAGATTGCTTACAACCCAGTACAACACTCGAAGACCAAGCACATCTAGATTCGTCATCATTTTCTTCGGGACCATGTCCAAAAGGGCAATATCCTCATCGACCATGTGAAGACTGATGATCAACTGACAGATATCTTCACTAAGCCCTTGGATGAGAAAAGGTTTTGCAAGTTGCGGTGTGAGCTAAATATCTTAGAATCTTCAAATGTTTTGTAAAAACATGCACACATCCTAACACTTATGCAAAATTGATGACTTAGATGTGCAACACATGATGAATCGATTTTCTTCAACTAATGAAGAATATCACTCTGAGTGTGAAGAAATCAACGAAGAAATTGATTCTCAGGGCCCTACAACAATTGTACGCAGCGTCTGTAATCAACATTCTTATATGGTGGGTCACGCCACCGCCCAATGTGAAATTCCTCAAGTTGAATTTCTTCAAAATTTGATATTATTCAAAACAGTTGCTCTTCAAAATCGTTTTTCTTCAAAACTGAAATTCATCATCATGACGCTTTATCACAAAATCCTCAAGTCATTCAAATCTTCAAAAACACTTGATGATTTTCGTTTACCTAGATAGACTGTGATTTCAAGTCCTCAACAACATTCACTTATAGCTATTTCTTCAATTTGATATTTCATCTAAGTGAATGTGATCGGACCCTACTTTCCCTCTAAGCTACTCTCACCCAGTCTATTCAATTCTTCATATGCGTTCTACTTGAAACTTTGTTCGAAATCATCATTGCGTCCTTGTGAGCTCATGATTTTTAACAAAATCCTCAAATCTTCAAAAATGTTTTTTATACACAGTAACTGAACCCCACTTTCCTCGTTCGGATCTCCACGATCTCCACCGCTTCTCTCGTGAGCTACACGTGTCTTGCGGAGACGTAGAGACAGGGGCTATTTGGTCCGATATTTTCGCGCCCACAGTTACCGCCTGGCTATAAATATGTCCCCATCTCCCTCGGTAAAATCTTCTTCGTTCCATCGTCCTCCTGCTACAGCAAAGCTCCAAGCCCTAGCGCCACTGCTAGAAGTCTCGACGCCGGTGAAGAAGAGCTTGACTGCCTCGACCTCTCCGTCGTCGAAACCACGCCGGAACAGGACCATCTTCGTCTGCCGCCGCCGTAGCCATCCTCTGCTGCCAAGTTAGGGCGCATTGGACTCGCACCAAAAGAGCATCTACTGCTACCTCTTCTCTGTTCTTCGTGCGCGCCATCTAGGGTAAATAAAAACCCTTTTTTTACAACCAATTTGATCTACTATTTTACCTTTGAGACGTGAAATCTGTTTTTCCTCAAGAATCCATCAGTTTCTTTTCCTCAAACAATGCCTATCACCAAACTATTGATGAAATTCACTAAGCATCTAAGATTTTCACGAGATTCCTCAGTTGTGCGAATTTTCGGATCTGTACAACTCTGGAACCCAAGAACAGTATGCTTAGACGAATTCCTCAACCACTGGTAAAATTCCTCAACTGTCAAATTTTTTCATTTCATTAAATCCGAGAACACATATGACCTCTCCAAATTCCTCGCAACTATACTCTGTTCACAGGTACAAACATGTCAGCTGATGAATCTCTCGGTTCTCATCAAATTAACTCATTTGCAGCGTTTCTTGAAGAAAATTTGCAAGTCTCATCAGAATCCTCAAGAGTTCAATCTCATCAGCAAAAGCCTCAGCTGAAGAAAATGGAGGATGAAAGGAAGCAAAAGGGAGGCAAGAAACTCGAGCAGAACACTGCCGCAGATATTCCTGAGGATATATACCTGGATTACTGCACTCCCGACGAACATGAATCTATGCCCAAGAGAAAGATCAGGCTTCAAAAGATAGAACGCCGATGGGCTAAGGAGTGGAAGGAGTACAGATTCATCACTCCCAAATACGCAAAGAAATTCGCTCTGAAGCCTCCTGGCAAACGGGCTCCACTTGAGGATTATCATGAAGCACACCCCTCAAGCATCAAGACAATTGATGACTATCCTGAGGAAAAGTCTAAACACTTGTCAAAGCTTCAGAAGCAAGCAGAGGCTGTTGTGAGGAAGTTCAATGAAGAATCTGCTGCTGCTGCAACTGTCGCTACTTCCTCTGCAGCTGAGACTTCTGGTACGGCAATTCGTGAACTGAAGTCCGTGCCACCAAAACCAAAGGCTTCAAAGCCTCAAGAGAAAACTGCTTTAGCATCAGCACCAAAACCTTCAGCAACAAAACCCTCAGCTCCAAAGGCTTCAAAGCCTGAACAGAAGCCGATAGTGAAGCAACTACCCGCTGTCTCTAGCTCCTCAGTCCCATGTGCAACAAGCTCGGAGACAAAGTCTTCACCAACTCCTCTGAAGACTAAAGTGACTGCTGGGAGAGGACCAAGACCAAGCCCAAGCAAAACCATCAAGGTCCGTTCTGCATCAGAAGGTAGTGATGAATTTGATGATGACACTTTGCAAGCCATCATCAGAAACAAGCAAGAGAAGGTAGCTCAAGCTTCTGGCAGCTCCATTCCTCTGGCCATGGACCCAAAAGTCCTCCTCGATTACATCAACATCTGGTATGAGGACCCCAACACTCCACTTGATGATTTGAAGCTTCCCCCAGGCATCAGCCACATGGTGGCCACATTCATCAACGAGGCCAAGTGGAAGGAGCAGCAAGCCAAACAGGACAAGGTTACCAAGCTCAAAAAGGAGAAATTCCTCAGGCAGAATCTCCTCAACCTAACGCCTGATGCACTTGTGTCAACACATGCTGAATTGAAGACTTTGACAGATAAGTACTCTAAGCTCTCTGACCGTCAAAGTATCAAAAGCAATTTCATCAAATTTGCCATGGAAGTTGTTGACAACTACAACAAGAAGGTTGCCCCTCCTGTACCAACTCCTCATCCTCTGATTGAAGAACCAGCTGAAAAACTGCTCATGCCAAGGAAATCCCTCAAGGAAGCCGTGCGGATGAACCGGCGATTGAGGAAATCACCAAGGAAAATCCAGCTGATGACTCTGCTACAGCTCGTGAGACTGACCCTGCTCTAGCTGCTGCTTCTAAGCCAGCTGATGACTCTGCTCCAGTTGATGCTTCAAAGCCAGCTGATGACTCTACTCCAGCTTGTGCTTCAAATCCAGCTGATGAAAATGTCTCTGCTAAGAAAACACCTTCACCAAAAGCTTCAAAGGTGAAGAAAATGACCCCGTCTGCATCAGACGTGAAAAAGACCAGGGTTGCTGAAAAGGAAGCCAAGAAAAGGAAAGCTTCATCAGCAGAAGAATCCACTGAGGCCAAGCGCCTCAAAGCACTTGAACAAAATGCTCCTCTGGACCCTGTGCCTCTTAACAGTGCTCCATCATATGAGATGATTCCCTTCGCAAGCGAAGACCAGGAGCAAGGGGTAGATGAGGAAATGAAGAATGCTGAATCTGAGGAACATATTGATGAGGAAATTCGCATTGATGACAGTCCTCAGACCTCCATTCCTCATGAAGAAACTGCACAAGGATCAGCTGCATCAGCTGATGAATCTGGCCCCGTCACCAAGCAAGCTGAGGAAGAACAAAGTGAAAATCCTCAGCCTGATGAAAGTCACAGTCCTGAGCAAAATCCTCAACCTGAGGATCAGGCTGACCCAACTCCTCCTCCTCCTGAGAAAAACCCTCAAGCTGAGGCTCAGGCTGAACCTATTCCTCCTCCAGAGCAAAACCCCCAACAGGATGCTCCGGTTGACGACATTCCTCAGCCTGAATCTCAACCAGAGCATGTTCCTCAGCCTGAAGCTCAAGCTGATGAAATTCCTCACCCTGAGGACCATGTTGAAGAAAATGCACCACACCCAGACAATGCCTTTGTCGTCCTCAACCCAGAGTCTGCGATAGTTGTCTCCCCTCAAGTCCAACCGCAAAATATTCAGCAAATGCAGCGTCAGCCGTTCTCCAAGCGACCAAAGTTTCAAAAGGAGTCCTTCTTTTAAGAATGCATGTTCTTTATCGCAAAAAATCCCTATGACAAGCCTCGCATTAGGCATCTGAAGTTTTGGACAAGGACACAACTCAACTACTATGCCTCTATGTTGTGTGGAAGAAACAAGATTTTCCAGCATAGGCATATTCCTCACGTTGAGCTTGAAGAAATACCATGCTTTGCTCCAGTCCTCAACGTCCTTTTTGAAGCTGGACTCCTCCCAATGTGCTCAGATATATGTGATTGGAATAGTGAGCTTATTCTTCAATTTTATGCCACTCTTCACATCTTAGGAGATCCAACAGACATCAACACATGGGTGCTAGACTGGATGACGCAAACCACACACTTCAAGGCTCCTGCCAATGAGCTACTGCGTGAACTACCAGTATCAATTCCCTCAGAGCAGGTCGTGAAGCTTTATGATGAACGTGAGCTACCTAACAAGCTGATGGATGTCCTCATGAAGCCTTTGGATAAGGGGCAACCACCAAGAACAACCTTCCTGATCCATGAGCTCAAATATGAACCCAGGACGGTTTACAGAATCCTCTGCAGCGTTCTTGCACCAATCAAGGGCCATGATGATGAAGAAGATGTCGTAGGCATCATGAAGAATATCCTCTTCAACATCATACATGGTATTCCCATCAACATTCATGATTTCTTCTTGAGGACTTTGGCCGAGAACGCAATGTCTCCTTTTGACCACTAGATATATGCTTCATGGATCATGAGATTCATCAGAACAAGGTCAAGCATCAATTATCACGCTGATTTCAACAACCATGTCAGTTATATGCCTCCTATAAGGGTCAACAAGAATACTTTCGAGCCTGTTGAAGGAAAGGCAAGTCCGTCATTGATGAAGGCACTCGGCCCCTTGATGGCCAGTTCAGAGAGCCCGAAGCTTAATCTTCATGGGATGACACTGAAACCCATCCTCCAAGTCATGTTGCTCCTCGGGTGATGAATACCAGAGAGCTTCTTCTCAGTCTTCACCAGAAGGTGGATCGAAATCACAAGTGGGTCAAACGCTAGTTCGGTGCCATTGTGAAAACCCTCAATGAAACGCAGAATGTTGTGAAGCTTAACCACTATTATCTTCATGAGGTTTTTGATTGCACCTGGGCTACACTGGCTCATTTGAAGACTCTAGCAGAACTTGAAGAATTGGAGTTTGTGCGTGACTTCGACTGGTCCTGGCCACCAAAGAAGAAATCCATGCCAATTCCAGTTCCAGACCTTGAGGACAGTTCTTTTTCTTCATTCCGCACTGCCAAATCTGATGAAGAACAACAAGACACTGCCACCGGTCCAAGGAGGAAGTCTGCTCCCAAGAATCCTCACGCGTCTTCATCAACTACCAAGGAGTGAAAGTCTTCACGGGCGTTAGTCCTCAGTTTGTCCCATTTTTGTCACTTGATGACAAAGGGGGAGAAACTTGAGAGTTAGTCTTCACGCGGGATATTTTGGGGCTTGTGAACTATATTTAAGTTACAAACTCTTGGCCCTTCTGAAGTGTTTTATGTAATGAGTTGTAACTTAAGCCCGATGGTACTCTGACGCTTTTGAACGTTTTTCTTCGCATGCTTATTCCTCAACATTTTAATGCACACATGCTGGAATTCGTCAGATACCATTTGTCATCATGCATCCTCAATTTATTCATACTATATGTCATATGTATGCATGATTTACAAGACTCAGGGGGAGATCTCCATGATATAAATCATCAATGTGCATTTGCTGTGAAAAGCAAAATCCTCAAGATATGCACATCTTCAGGGGGAGTCTCTCTGAATCTTGATTTCAAATTCCTCAAATGAGTATTTACACTTCATATTTTTATCCCTGTTGAAGACTTAACCTAATTGTCATCAACCACCAAAAAGGGGGAGATTGTAAGTGCATCTAGTGCCCCTTAGTGATTTTGGTGGTTTGAAGACTTATAGGTTAAGTATCTAATGTGTTCTTAAGTGTACACAGGATCTATAACTCGCTGAGGAGTTTGAAATATTCAATGAATATCGACCCCTAAAAATGTATATCTTCGGTTGAAGAAATTGGTCTGAAGCTGAAGAATTGAATCGTGAAGAATTTGCGATGAAATTGATATTCCTCATGAAGATATTGAAAGTGAGGAATTCGGTGTGTCCTGAAGAAAATCAATCTGAAGACTCTGAAGCATGAAGATTTATTCTTTTTGTTTTGTTTTCTTCACACTTGAGTAATAGGAACACCGTACTGTTAAAGGGGGTCGAGGTAACACATTGGAATGAATTTCTTCATGATGCTCAACCCAAGCCTAATCCAACCAAAAGCCTCAAATGAGGAATATGAGAGACATGAGGACTCTCACAGTTGAGGGTCCCGATCGTTAACAATAGCTACGCCACATCATTGGTCTTATCCACACCAACGGTCATATTATTTAAGGGCATTAATGTCAAATCATGTCGGGATGCTCCCAGGCTATAAATAGCCCCCCCACAACCATTAGCTGGTTGGCTGCTCTGTTAGAAACTAACACTTGTCATAAGAGCAACCCAAATTCCTCAGAGTCTTCGAGAGTAATTCATAAGTGAGGAAATACCCCAAACACCAAACCACAAACCGAAAACCAAGTGATTGAGCATCACTGAAGAAGTTGTTCCTGTGTGGGACTGAAGCCTTTTACCTTTGAGGACTGTGCATCCTCCAGACGGTTAGGCGTCATGGTCTAGAGCAATCCAGCAGTCAATTGTGGATCGCCAGGTGACCAACTTTGTGAGGGTTTGGAAGTCTGCCCTGAAGACTTACCGCGAGTGTTGGGCGAGGACTATGTGTTCTTAGCCCAAGAAGAATACGGTAGGGACTATGTGTCCCGGGACTGTGTGTCCTTTGGTTTCAATACCAAGCCCCTCCAAACCAGATGTGAAACTGTCACAGCAGTTGGAACTGGGTCATCAACCACTGTCTTCATAGTGAAACGGGTTCTATTTCCTCAACTCTTTATATTCCTCACATTGTGTGTTGATGATTTTCACTATCACTGTTTGAAGAATTTGCTGAAGACTTTCTCTAAAATTCCTCAACCCCAAATTCTTCATGCAAGTTAATCCTCATCTGTTTTCCGCGTGCCTGCATACTGTGCAAACTGTTTTCATATTCTTCATCCTGAAAAACTGCTGTAGTGAAACTTTGCACTCCTGATCCTTTACTGTTTCCACTGTAAGTTAGTCATCAGTGAGGAATTTCCTCAAAAAGAATTTCCTCAGTGATGAAATTCTAAAAATCTCCTATTCACCCCCCTCTAGTCGATATAACGCACTTTCAGAAATCCCTTAGCATGTGACGATTTCTTTCACCTCATATTAGTCAAAACTTCCACACCAAGTAGAGATACTACTTGTGCATCCATAAACCTTCAACCCAGTTTTGCCATGTGAGTCCACCATACCTACCTATGGATTGAATAAGATCCCTCAAGTAAGTTGTCATCGGTGCAAGCAATAAAAATTGCACTCTAATATGTATGATCTATTAGTGTGTGGAAAATAAGCTTTGTACGAACCTGTGATGAGGAAGACATAAAAGCGACAGACTGCATAATAAAGTTCTTTATCACAAGAGGCAATATAAAGAGACGTTCCTCCGCACTAAGAGGACACACATCCAAACCTCAAAAGCGCATGACAACCTCTGCTTCCCTCTATGAAGGGCCTATCTTGTACCTTTACTTTTTGCCCTTGAAAGAGTCATGGTGATCTTCACCAATTCCTTATTTCGCCTTTATCTTCGCTAACATCATATGCTTGGGAAAGATCTATATTCATATGTCAACTTGGAAGTAAGTATTCATGAATTATTATTGTTGGCATTACCCTTGAGGTAAGGAGTTGGGAGGCAAAACTATAAGCCCCTTTCTTTCTCTGTGTCCAGCTGAAACTTTGATCTCATGAGTACCACGTGAGTTGTAGCAATTGTAGAGAACGAAAGAATGATTGAGTATGTGGATTTGCTTTACAAGCTCTTATTTGACTCTTTCTGATGTTGTGATAAATTGCAATTCTTCAGTGACTAAAGGCTATCGGTTGTTACTTCTCGGTAAGGTTCTTGATCCATGCTTTACTTTGTGAAGGAATTATATGTTGGTATTGTTGTTCTAATTATGATCATGATGCATGCATGTTCGTATCTTGTTTTGTCGACACCTCTCTCCCTAAATATGTGGACATATTTATTGAGCTAGGCTTTCACTTGAGGACAAACGAGGTCTAAGCTTGGGGGAGTTGATACCTCCATTTTGCATCATGTTTTCATGTTGATATTTATTGCTTCTTGGGCTGTTATTTCACTTCACGGTACAATACTTATGCCTTTTCTCTCTTATCTTGCAAGGTTTACATGAAGAGGGAGAATGCCGGCAGCTGGAATTCTGGCCTGAAAGTGGAGCAAAGTTGAGATAGCTATTTTGCGCAACTCCAAACGCCGTAAAAATCAACGAGGATTTTTTTCCGGATATATAAAAAATACTGGGCCGAAGAAGCGCCAGAGGGGCGCCAGCAGGTGGCCACAAGCCTGCACGGCGCGGCCACCCCCCCAGGCCGCGCCAAGGGGGCTTGTGGGCAGCCTGCTCGCCCACTGGCCCCCCTCTTCTGCTATATGAAGGGTTTCGTCCAGAAAAAACTCAAGGAGGAGATTTTTCGTGGATTCGCCGCCGCCACGAGGCGGAACTTGAGCAGAACCAATCTAGACCTCCGACAGGACGATCCTGCCGGGGAAACTTCCCTCCCGGAGGGGGAAATCGTTGCCATCGTCATCACCAACACTCCTCTCATCGGAGGGGACTCGTCACCATCAACATCTTCATCAGCACCATCTCATCTCCAAACCGTAGTTCATCACTTGTAACCAATCTCCGTCTCGCGACTCCAATTGGTACTTGTAAGGTTGCTAGTAGTGTTGATTACTCTTTGTAGTTGATGCTAGTTGGATTACTTGGTGGAAGAGTTTATGTTCAGATCCTTGATGCTACTCATTACCTCTCTGGTCATGAATATGATTATGCTTTGTGAGTAGTTACTTTTTTTCCTGAGGACATGGGATAAGTCATGTTAATAGTAGTCATGTGAATTTGGTATTCGTTCGGTAATTTGATGTGTTGTATGTTGTTTTTCCTCTAGTGGTGTTACGTGAACGTCGACTACGTAAAACTTCACCATTATTTGGGCCTAGAGTAAGGCATTGGGAAGTAGTAAGTAGATGATGGGTTGCTAGAGTGACAGAAGCTTAAACCCTAGTTTATGCATTGCTTCATAAGGGGCTGATTTGGATCCACTAGTTTAATGCTATGGTTAGACTCTGTCTTAATTCTTTTTTCGTAGTTGCGGATTCTTGCGAGAGGGGTTAATCATAAGAGGGGTTAATCATAAGTGGGATTCTTCCGAGATCGGGAGCATGAGAAGACCTCTTCCCGGCACCCTGCCGGAGGGAGGATTGACCTCCGGGAGCTTCTCCACCATCATGGATGCTTCCCGGATGTGCCGTGAGTAGTCCTCCTTGGACCATGAGTCCATGACCAGTAGCTATGTGATGTCTTCTCTCCAATCTTGTGCTTCAATGCTTAGCCCTTGTGAGCTGCCCTACATGATCAAGGTATCTATGTAATTTACCTGTTGTTGCTATGTTGGTTTACTGGGATCCGATGTATTATGAGATTATGTTCAGATTGTGATGAGTTATATATTTGGTTCTCCTTTTATATTATGTTCTTGAGTAATAAATGCATGTTCTCCGTTGCATTTTATTGCTTTGGCCAAGTAGTAGATTGTAACTCCAAGAGGGAGCGTTATGCATGATTGTGGGTTCATGCCCCCTGATGTCTAGCTTGAGTGACAGAAACATGAGACTAGAGGATGTGTTGTTGCCACCAGGGAGAAAACAACGACGCTTGTAACCACGGCTGCAAGGATTGTTTACCTTACGCAAAGTTCGTTAATGTAGTTGTTCGTTGCTTTAAGTTTACACTTTGGATGGGGCTCACAACTTAATACGAGCGAGATGTTCTGGATAGATATCTCAAGGTGGATGATTAGAGAGTAGATGTTGATGGATAAACGGTCTACTTGTCTTGGCATACTGCCCATTACTTTTGAGCCTCTAACTTTCTTGTATCATGATTAGCATTGCCGTGCGTTTATAATTCTATCAATTGCCCAACTGTAAGTTGTTTACCCAACATAGTTGTTTATCGTCTTTTGGGAGAGATACATCACTAGTGAACATCATGGGACCCTCGTCCATATTTCCACCATTGTTTACACCTCCACCATTTACTATTTTTATTTACTTTTCCGTTGCAATCACTATCACTATTCTCGCTTCTGTTTTGATCCTTTGCAAACTACAAGGCTGGAGAGATTGACAACCTCTCTGAACTCGTTGGGAGAAAAGTTATTTGTTGTGTGTGCAGGTCCACGTCTTCTGCTACCGCCAGAGCAACGGGCACCTACTTGTTGATCCTCGGAGTCCTCCTAGTTCGATAAACCTTACAGTCCCCGTGTAAGGGAAATCAGCTGCTGACTACATCTCCACCTTCCACTTGGGGTGACCAACGAGGGGCGAGAAGTATATCCATCAACTCATCATTAGTACTACAATTTGGGACTTTCTTGTTCCTCCTACTGGATCGATACCTTGGTTCTCAACAAACTGAGGGAAATACTTATCTACTTTGCTTCATCACCCTTTCCTCTTCAAGGAAAAACCAATGCAAGCTCAAGAGGTAGCAATAAGGATTTCTGGCACCGTCGTCGGGGAGGATACATAGCAAGATCAATCTTACCAAGTACCCATCACAAACTCATCTCTTGCATTTACATTATTTGCCTCTCATTTTCCTCTCCCCCACTTCACCAACTTGTTGTTTTATTCGCCTTTTTCTCGCCAGATCTCTTTTTGTCTACTTGTGTTACCATGTGCCTTTTATTTGCTTGCATCTTTGCTTGCTAAAAATCTATTGATATGGATCCTCATCCAATTGCTAATATTTCAAGAGATTCAATTATTATGAACCAATTGCTAGTGAGTTGAGTGTACTTGATTATCTCCATGAAGTCTTGCTTCAGATTCGTGATTCTAAAAATTGTGATGAAGTGATTCACGATGTTTCCTTGAATAAAAATCTATTAATATCAATTTTGCTAATGATATGCAAACCCACAAGCTTGGGGATGCTATATTTGATGAGTTTTTCATGACCACTACTTATTGCAATGATCATGATTGGGGTGATAATGCTTCTTGTGATCTTGATAATTTATTTAATACTATTGATGAATATGATATGGAAAGTGGGTTTGGAAGAGTGTTAACTTTAGGTAAAAATAATCCCACATAATTGGAGAGTATTCAATCTTATGAATTTTTTGATAAAAGTGGGTTTGGAGAGGTCATGACTTTAGTTAATGTTAATCCCACTACCTTGGAAGATTGTAAGACTTTTATGCATATTGATCATGAAAAGAATATTTTATGTGATAGATATATTGTTGAATTTGAATATGATCCTACATGTAATTATTATGAGAGAGTAAATTATGGTTTTAGAAATCTTCATGATACTAAATTACCTCTCTTCATGTTGAGATTTCTATTGTCTCTTTCTTCTTCCTTCCATATGCTGGTTTCTGCTTGCCTTGATAATATGTTTTCTTATAAAATGCCTATGCATAGGAAGTATGTTAGAATTAAGTGTGTTTTCCATATGCTTTATGATGCTCTTTTTATGTTTCAATTCTTTACCTTTATGCGAGCATCATTGAAATCATCATGCCTAGCTAGGGGCGTTAAACAATAGCGCTTGTTGGGAGGCAACCCAATTTTATTTTTATGATTTTGTTTTTGCTTCTTTTTTTGAGTGCTGCACACATTATTATCTCTATAATAATTGTGTTTCCTTGTTTCAATTAGTGTTTGAGCCAAGTAAGACCTTTGGGATGGTATACGATGTTTGCAAGTTGATTTTGCTGAAAAATAGAAACTTTCGCTATCAGTCCAAGAATTTTGTAACTTCACTGGGACGTGCTTTTAATCTGAATTTTTTACACAAGATTGATTTACAAATTTCACAGTTTTTCTTAATTTTTCAGAATTTTTGGAGTTATACAAGTATTCGAAGTAAACAGATTTCTATAGACTGTTCTGTTTTTGACAGATTCTGTTTTCTTTGTGTTGTTTGCTTATTTTGATGAATCTATGGGTTTTATCGGGGGGTATGAACCATGGGAAGTTGGAATATAGTACATATTACATCAATATAAATAAATAATGAGTTCACAATAGTACATAAAGTGGTGTTTTATTTTTCTTATACTAACGGATCTCATGAGTTTTCTGTTGAGTTTTGTGTTGTGAAGTTTTCAAGTTTTGGGTAAAAATTCGATGGACTACGGAATAAGGAGTGTCAAGATCATAAGCTTGGGGATGCCTAAGGCACCCCAAGCCATATTAAAGGATACCAAAGAGAGTAAGCTTGGGGATGCCCCGGAAGGCATCCCCTCTTTCGTCTTCAATCCATCGGTAAATTTACTTGAGGCTATATTGTTATTCACCACATGATATGTTGTTTGCTTGGAGCGTCTTGTATGATATGAGTCTTTACTTTTTAGTTTTCCACAATCATACTTGCTGCACACATCTTTTGAGAGAGACACTCTGAATCTTGAATTTATTAGAATACTCTTTGTGCTTCACTTATATCTTTTGAGCTAGGCAATGTTGCTCTAGTGCTTCACTTATATCTTTTAGAGCACGGTGGTGTGATGTTTTATGGAAATTATTGAGCTCTCGTACCTCACTTATATTATTCTGAGAGTTCTTTGAATACCATGGTAATTGGTTTAGGTTATGAATTTAGTCCTAATATAATGGGCATCCAAGAGGGATATAATAAAAACTTTCATATTAAGTGCATTGAATATGATGAGAAGTTTGATTCCTTGCATATAGTTTTGAGATATGAAGATGGTAATATGAGAGTCATGCTAGTAAGTAATTGTGAATTAGAATACATACTTGTGTTAAAGCTTGTGATTCTCGTAGCATGCACGTATGGTGAACCGCTATGTGATGAAGTCGGAGCATGATTTGTTTAATGATTCTCAACCTTTGCGTGGAGGTCGGGATCACACGATGGTTAACTCCTACCAACCCTTCCCCTAGGAGCATGCGTCTAATACTTTGCTTCGATAACTAATAGGCCTTTGCCATAAGTATGTGAGTCTTTTATGACTAATGTTGATTTCATGGATTATACGCACTCTCACCCTTCCATATTTGTTAGCCTCTCTAGTAACGCGCAACTCTCGCCGGTACATTAAAACCACCTTCCTCAAAATAGCCACCATATATTTTCCTCAAAACATCCACCATACCTACCTATTATGGCATTTTCATAGCCATTCCGATATATATTGCCATGCAACACCACCGTCCTGTTTTTATGACACGCACCATCACTTCCATATTGCTTATAGAGTCATATTTTGTTATAGATATTGAGTTGTAATCTTTGAGTTGTAAGTAAATAAAAGTGTGTGATTTTCATTATTAGAGCATTGTCTCGTGTGAGAAAAGGATGATGGATGCTATGATTCCCTCGCAAGTTGGTATGAGTCTCCGAACTTTACAAAAAAATAAAAGAGGCCAGCGAAGCCCATACAAATAAAAGAGGCCAAAGAAGCCCACAAAAAAAATAAGAAAAAAAGAGAAAAAAAAGAGAAAAAGAGAGAAGGGACAATGCTACTATCTTTTTTCGCACTTGTACTTCAAAGTAGCACCATCTTCTTCATAGAGAGTCTCCTATTTTGTCACTTTCATATAACTAGTGGAATTACATCTTTTGCACAACCACTTAGTTTCCTTTTTGAGCTTTCATACACTTATAGCTCTAGTGAATGTGTTGCTTGACAATCCCTACTAACTCACATTGATATCTATTGATGGGCATCTCATTAGCCCGTTGATATGCCTAGTTGATGTGAGACTATCTTCTTCCTTTTTTTGCAACCTCCACCATGCTCTATTCCATCTATAGTGCTATATCCATGGCTCACGCTCATGTATTGCGTGAGAGTTGAAAAGGTTTGAGAATATAAAAAGTGTGAAACAATTGCTTGATTTTCATCGGGGTTGTGCATGATTTAGATACTTTGTGTGGTGAATATGGAGCATAGCCAGACCATATGATTTTGTAGGGATAACTTTCTAAGACCATGTTGTTTTGAAAGGAAGCAATTGCCTTATTAGTATGCTTGAAGTATTACTGTTTTTATGTCAATATTAGACTTTTGTTTTGAATCTTATGGATATGAATATTCATGCCACAATAAAGAATATTACTTGTGTAAATATGTTAGGTAGCATTCCACATCAAAAACTATGTTTTATCATTTACCTACTCGAGGACGAGCAAGAATTAAGCTTGGGGATGCTTGATGCGTCTCCAACGTATTTATAATTTTTTATTGTTCCATGCTATTATATTATCCGTTTTAGATGTTTTATATACATTAATATGTTGTTTTATATTATTTTTGGGACTAACATTAATACATTAATATGTTGTTTTATATTATATACATTAATATATTGTTTTATATTATTTTAGAGCCTAGTACGAGTTTCTGTTTTTTCCATGTTTTTGAGTATTGCATTAAACGGAGTCCAAACAGAATAAAATCTGCGGAATGATTTTTCCTGGACCAGAAGCAACCCAGAAGACTTGGAGTAGGGGGCAGGGCACCTGCCGGGAGGCCACAAGCCTGCAAGGCACACCCTAGGGGGGCGCCCCTGGTTTGTGGGTCCCCTGTAGGCCTTCTAACCCTATTCTTCGGCCTATAAATTCCCAAATATTCCCCCATTGCAAGAGAGAGTCACGAAAATACTTTTCCGCCGCCGGGCGCCTCTGTTCCCGTGAGATCCAATTTGGGAGCCTTTTTCGGTAATCTGCCGGAGAGGGAATTGATCACGGAGGGCATCTACATCAACTCCATTGACCCTCCAATGATGCGTGAGTAGTTCACCACAAACCTACGGGTCCATAGCTAGTAGCTAGATGTCTTCTTCTCACTCTTTGATCTTCAATACCATGTTCTTCATGATCTTCATGGAGATCTATTCCATGTAATACTCTTTTGCGGTGTGTTTGTCGAGATCCGATGAATTGTGAGTTTATGTTCAGATTATCTATGAATATTATTTGAATCTCTTCTGAATTCTTATATGCATGATTTCATATCTTAGCAAGTTCTTCGAGTTATTGGTTTGGTTTGGCCAACTAGATTGTTAATTCTTGCAATGGGAGAAGTGCTTAGTTTTGGGTTCAATCTTGCGGTGTTCTCACCCAGTGACACAGTAGGGGCAGAGAGGCATGTATTGTATTGTTGCCATCGAGGATAAAAAGATGGGGTTTTCATCATATTGCTTGAGTTTATCCCTCTACATCATGTCATCTTACTTAATGCTTTTCTCTGTTCTTCATGAACTTAATACTCTAGATGCAAGCAAGAGTCGATCGACGTGTGGAGTAATAGTAGTAGATGCAGAATCGTTTCGGTCTACTTCACACGGACGTGATGCCTATATGCATAAACATTGCCTTAGATATCTTCATAATTATTCGCGTTTCTATCAATTGCTCGACAGTAATTTGTTCACCCACCTTATTATTTTCCTTTATGAGAGAAGCCTCTAGTGAAACCTATGGCCCTCGGTCTATTTTCCATATTATACTTTCAGATCTATAAAGCAAAAATATCTTGCTGTAATTTATTTACTTTTGTTTTTGCAATCCTTTATATCTATCTCTATTAGATCTCATCCTTGCAAATAACTCTGAAGGGATTGGCAACCCTTTTTTAGAGTTGGGTGCAAGAGTTTGATTATTTGTGTAGGTACTACGATTGGGGCCTTGCTTGTTCCTCTTACTGGATTGATACCTTGGTTCTCAACAAACTGAGGGAAATACTTATCTACTTCGCTGCATCACCCTTTACTCTTCAAGGGAAAACCAACGCAAGCTCAAGAGGTAGCATGAACCATGGCAACAAATCGTTTGTATATAGAGAGAACCTTGCTACGAGATTTCATAAAGTAAAGCGAAGTGTAGCGAGTGAAATCATCAATAAATAGAACATAATAGAGATGGCCACCTTCCGAATCAAAGGGGTCAGGACCCCAAACATCAGAATGAACTAAGTCAAAAGGACACTGAGATACTGACTCACTTGTAGGATAAGGTAATTGAGTCTGTTTGCCAAGTCTACAACCATTACAATGTAAAGATACATCTCCGGAGACAAACCCTAAGACACACGAACGCACCAACGACGACAAGCAGGAACCACATAGGTGACCAATTCGATGATGCCACTGCTGGAAGGTCACAGAAGAGGAGGCACCAAGAGCATGAGAACTGGCAGAAGTGGCGGCAGCGGAAGGAACATGAAGCCAGTCAACCTCCCAAAGGCCCTCCGACTCACGGTGCTGAGGGCCAGCACCAACCAGAGCCTTGGTGCGAAGATCCGGAATAGAGTAAGAGTCGGTATCAAGAATGACACGACAACCGGAGTCAGTAAGTTGGGCAGCGGAGAAAAGATTCACGGTACGACAGGGAACATGAGAAACACTAGGGACAGAACAAGATGGAGTAGAAAGAGTGTCAAGACTAACAACAGGAAGGGGGATGCCATCGACAGTGAGAACATTAACACACGAATTAAGAGGTTGAAGAGAAGACAACGTGGAAGAATCAGAAGACATATGAAAAGAAGCTCCAGAATCCAGAACCCACGAAGATGTACCTGACTGTGTAGGTGCTGATGGTGATGAAGGGGTGGGAGCTGTCACAGCGGCAGTGGAACCCGTCGATGAAGAGCCAGAAGAAGCCACGAGGCGCTTGAGAAGGATAATGTCCTGGTTAGTCAGTGACGGAGTCGAGGAAGATGCATGACTCCCACTAGAGGAAGAACGCATCTGGTCTCGTTGTTTCTGGCGACAAACAACCTCTGGGTGACCTGGCGTGGAGCAGTAGCCGCAGAATGTATCATGACGTGACCGACCCTTCTCAGCAGAAGGAGGGTGGCCCATCCCTCCTTTGGGTGTGGGCAGGAGTGGCGGTGAAGTGGGCCGAGAAGATGGCACAGGAGCTCGGACAACCAACACAGAAGGAACTGCAAGCAAACCAACAGAACGAAGGCATGTCTCCTCAGCACGAAGTTCGGCAAGTACCTCTGTAATAGGAGTAAATCACGAGCAAGCAAGTGAGCACGCCGAGGCTCGAACTCAGAGCGGAGGCGAGCTAAGAAATCATGGACACGCTGAAACTCCAAGTCAGACCACATAGTCTGGCAACAACGGCAAGCTCCACAGACAGCTGTTCGAAGAGAGTCAAGCTGGCGCTAGATGGCAGAACTCTGTGTGTAGAACTCATCAACAGAAGAATCACCTTGCTGAAGAGCATGCTGCTGACGCACCACAGATAGGTAGAGAGCATCACCAGAGGGCTGATAGCGCTAACAGCGATAGGACCACATTGCTGCAACAGTGCTGAGACCCATGAACTCGGAGGCAAACTGAGGAAGGACACTTGCAATGAGAACAACATCAGCCCGGGCATCATTGTTGCACCACCGAGTGTAAGCAGATAGATCATCCCGGTAGACAAAAAGAGTATCTGAATAAGCAGATACATGTTGATCATAAGCATCGATCGCAGCATCATCAAGAGCCTCGGCTGCATCCTGATCAGCCTGAGAAGCATTAGCAGCCAGAACAGGCGGCACTCGCAGGGTAGGATCCATGGGAGCAACAGGGCATGGCGGATAGGGGAGCTCACGAGAGAGAACGCCCCACATCAGAAGACCACGCATGTAGATACGCATGAAGCCCACAAACTCAACATAGTTGGTGCCATCGAAGATCACCGAGCACCGAGGAACAACAACATAGCTCGAAGAAGACATGATGATGTCCCTCTCTCTCTGTCTCTTATTTTCTAAGTCAACGGGCGCAGGAGACCCGATCTGGGTCCGGCAGTATCTTGCCCGAGGATGGAGACCAGTGTCCGATCTGCAATCGGCCGGAGTAGGAGGCATCACTAGCTGCCGGAGCTAGCAGGCAGTGCTAGCGGTCAGATCCCAAGCAAGGGACGGCTCAGCCGCCAGACGGACGAGCCAGGAGCGGCAGTGGCAAGCGGCAAGACGGGCCGCAGCGGGGGCGGCCGGGAACGGCAGAAGCCGGACGGGGGCGGTGGTGGTCGGACCGACTGAGGACACCGGCGGGTAGGCCCGCATGAGGCACCTGTCGGACGGGCCAGGGGCGGCGGCGGTCGGACGTGCTGAGGACGACGACGGCCAGGTGGAGAGGAGGCAACAGCCAGCCGGATCCCAAGCAAGGTCAGGGAAAACGAGTCCGGCAGCGCATGCTGGAGCAGCCGAACGAGATGAGGCCGGCCGACGAGGTAGCAGTCGCGGGGTGGCCGGAGCTAGCAGCCGCGGTGCGGGTGGAGCACGCGAGTTGCAGCGTGCGGAAGGAAAAGCCTAAACATCGGATACCATGTTAAGAATGAGAAACTCTCATTAGAGGGGGGCCAAGGGCGAGTACATATACATGTGGTAAAAGGAAAGAAATCCCTTATACAATAGGGATACACAGTAAAGGAACTATACACATCTAACAGATACTACCTAGGTAGTGAGGAGAATAAGGAGATGAACTTGAAAGGAAAAAAGAACAACTAGACTGCCTAGGTAGTCGGGAGAATGTGGAGATGAACTTGGAAGAAGAAGAGAAACTAGACTCCCTAGGTAGCCGGGAGAATGATGATATGAACTTGGAAGAAGAGGAAAAACTAGACTGCCTAGGTAGTCGGGAGAAGGTGCAACCTTTGTGGTTCTAGAAAATGAAGTACATTTTTCATAAACTAAGTATATTGGCATTGTTTTCATTACATGAATATTCTTACAAGGTGGGGGGGGGGGGGGGGGGGGTTGTGGACATTTTTACTTACATGAATATTAACATTTTATAAACTTATAATCTTGTGAGTGTCGTTGTTCTTGCGCTAGCACATCGGTTTTTGGAACCTTTTGCGACGTTTCACAGGCTTCCATCAATTGGTGGTGTGGCGCCTCCATGACACTAGTAGGGCAGTTGCTACTGTGCTGGCCTCCCAACACCACTGGTACGGAAGTTACTCGACAACGACACTGAAAATAAAATTAGCCGCTGAGGGAGTACATCGGTGACCTAGCGGATGGACTTGGAAACAGGATCCTAGGGGAGTCTAGAACGCTCTACAAACGATTCCTGGGATAATTGATTTTTGGAAACATGGTTCGGTTCATAGGTTTGTCTGAAACCTTAATACATGACTTTTTTTTATTGAAGGATACCTTGACACACGGCTTCAACTTACAATGGCTGAGAAAGCTCTCCGGGCCTAAGAAAATTCATGCGTACATCTAGTACATCTAGAACCTGCTCGTAGATCCGGAAGTATTCTGCTAGGTGTAGATGCTAATAAGTTTGATATTTTCAGCAATGACACTCAATGTCATTTTTGTCAGCATGCATCTCAAAGATAAGATTACACATGATGAGCCATTTTAGCTTCCATTTAAACTCCTACTCAAAATGATGGTAAATATCATCTACTTGGTGATTTTTTTTCCAGGGTATTTACTTGGTGAATGTGCACATTTGTGTAATAAAAGTAAGGGATATGTGGTCCTTGGTGGCGATTTAAATATCATCAGTAAAATTGGCGACAAGAATAAGGCTCGTTGTAATGGATAGTATCATATACTAGTATCATGCATATGATACTAGTCTACGATACTACATCCGTAATGCTAGTATCATATGTTAGTATCATAAAGTAGTTTACTTATTGTTATGCAAGACACATAGTAGCACATCATTTAATATGATACCGTATCATGATATGATATTCAACCCTCTCTTTCTTCATTTAATTCTATGCCACATCGTCAAAATTACCTACTTGGCATGCATGATACTACCTATGATACTCTCATTACGGGCAGCCTAAGCCATGTGTTTTGTCCAAATGGAGCCATAAATTTAATTCTATTATTGATGGGCATGCCCACGGGGGACTTCTACTCATTGGTAGGCCTTACACATGGGTAAATAACCTAGCGGATCCTAGTTTTGAAAAAACTGGATAGGATTATAGTTGCTTTAGATTGTGATGCCTCTTTTCTATTGGCCAATATGATGGGTCTGAATAAAGAGTTGTCTGATCATGCGCCTTTGCTTTTGGTCAATGTAACCCACATGCAACTTTGTTTATAGATACGAAAATTGTTGGGTAGAGAGGGAAGGGTTTCATGAGGTGGTAGCCAAGATTTGGTCTGTGAGCACCTTTTGCAAGTTTCATTTGATGAGTGGAAAGAAAAGGATGGGAGATTAAGGGGAAGAATCTTGAGGAGCTAGAGCTGAAGGAGGTACATCCAGAGCTGGTTGAGGGCTATCCACAACTTCTAGAGCATAATTCTTAATCACTTGCTATAACTTTTCTAGCTTTGAAGCATTGCTCTTGGACAGACCAGAGAGCTCTTTCATCTGAGTGAGGATGGTGATCTAAGCTTCTTCATGAGAAAAGCTTTTTGATGAAGCCATTAAGCAAGGAGGCGGTAGATGCATTTTCTTTATAAAAACTGTTGCTTTCTTCCGACATTTCACTGGTGCACAAAAGCCTACTAGCAGCGTTTGGAAATCGATAATTGTTGCGCATCTAGTGCACACCACTAGAATCATGCCACTCGTAACTAGTTATTACTGGTGTGGACGTTGCACGCCACTGTAGCGCAGTTGCTAGTGGGTTGGCCTTTGCACACTATTACTTTTCATTTCTTCTTTTGTCTGAGGCAGAAACTATTTTTTAAGAGATCCAAAGACATCTTATAACTATATATTATTAAGAAAACCGTTACATGATACCCAAAAATACCGGTAGATAATAAGAGCACATCTAAGACCACAATGATCGCCATCTTCAACTTATGGAATAATATGCTTATGGGTGTATGAGGGACACCCATCCTAGTTAACTTCTTATTATTCATCGCCACCTTCTTGTTTATAACTTGATTCTTAAACTTGGACTTGTTTGAACTTCAAATCAAGGTTGGCCTTCTGACTCCCTTCTTCCATAGCAAGCCATTCTTTCCTTTGGTCTCATACTCATCATATTGCAAGAAGGTAGCAAACACATAACCGGAGGTAATCGTTGAGAACCCACCTTCACGTCGTATAGATCACCAAACCATGTTTTTATAATGGGGAGCAAGAGTCGTGAGTAAATGCTATTTTATATAACCAAATATGCTATGCCTCGCCTTCTACGAGACCGAAGAACCACTCACCTCCAGCAATTCATAGCGGGTTGCATCTCAATAGCAAAAGAGGTGAACTAGCCCTAACCATTTTGGAAACCTTCTATCTTGTTTTAGAACGTTTCATCATGTTTATTTTTTCTCTCTTTTTATGTGTTCTTCTCTGCTAGTTTGTTAGTTTCTTTTTGTTTCTTCTTTCTTATGATTTTCTATTTTTTATTTATTAACCTATTTTTCTTATTTTACTATATATAATTTTTTTTATTGGACACTGAATTTTTTTGAAACAAATTTCAACCATTCTTCAAATATATGTAAAACATTCTTATGAATTGCATGAATATTTGTTTACACAATGCAAACAAACTTTTACATTCCACAAACTTTTTTTTCAATGCAAGGTAAACATTTTACAAACTAAGTATATATTGGCAAAAAAATCATTAAATGAATATTTTGTCCTATTCTTAAAATGTGTGCGGGCTGTGGACATTTTTTAGTTACATGAATATTAACATTTTGTAACTTATAATCTTGAGAGTGTCCTTGTTTTTGCAGGTTTCGGACCAACTGCGGGTATTTTGGTAGGTTTCTTTTTCTTTCTTCTTTTAACTCTTTTTAAGCCCAAACTATGCACTTGTTCTAATTTTTCTTTTCACTAAAGGGTCCGATTCTTTCTTCTTTGGCAAGCGATTGCGTACCCCTCCTGCTGTGCAGCACCCGATCCATTGCAGTTTGTCTCTTCTATTTCTTCTCCATCGTTTTTTGTTTTTCTATGTTCCCTTTGCTAGTTTTATCTGTTTTCTTTGGCGTCTTTTTTCCTTTTCCTTTTCTGCCTCTTCATTTCCTTAAATTTAAATTCATGAATATATTTTAATCCTTTTTTTTTTAAAATTTGTGACTTCTTTTGGATTTCAATTATTATTTTCAAAGTCATGATCTTTTTTCATATTTGAAGACATGTTTTATAAGTCATGATCTTTTTCGCCTCCGCCTCCACCGACAAGAAAGAAAGAAGGGGAAAGTGGATGTGGGTGTGGTTTCTCGCTCTGTTGGGAAGGTGTGGTCCGATACGGTACGCCAACTTATAATCCTAGAGCAAGCTTGGCCCAACTGGATAGTTTTGTTCTTGGAGAGTTGTTGTTCTTGTAGGTTTCGCCCTGACTGGATGCACTCCGTGGACATTTCGGTATCCCTTTCTTCCCTTTGGCAAAACTACTATATTTCGGAAACCCATAGGCATTCTCATAAAAAGGGGCACCGATCGGCATGTCATATAACACAAAATGCTACGTCTCGTCTTCTGCAAGACCGAAGAAGCACTCGCCTCTAGCAATTCATAGTGGGTCGCGTCCCATTAGCAAAAGAGGTGCGTTAGTCTATCGTTTTTGGAACCTTCTGTCATGTTTCACAAGGTTCCATCCATTTTCCCACTATTATTCTCTACTAGTTTATCGGCTTTCTTTTCGTTCTTTTTGTTTATACTTACTATATTTTCTTTTTTTGTCATTTATTACTTATTTCACTATTTTTTGAAATGGACGTTGACATTTTGTAAAATAAGTGTCAAAAGCTCTTCAAGTACAAGTAAAACGGCATGTTACCTTTGGTAGAGAACTATTTTCTTTTTCTTTCTTCTTTTTTTGTTCTTTCTTGTTTCTGTTTCAAAAAATGTTATGGATTTTCAAAAAATGTTTTGGATTTTAAAAAATTGTTCTTCAAATTAAAAAATGTTCTTGCTTTTTAAAAAAAGTTTTAAATTTCAAATAGTTGCCTTTTTCAAAGACATTCATAACTTCAAAAAATGTTCGGGCCGGCCAGCGGTGGCAATACCTTGTTCCTCGCGCGGCTAGGATTCCTCGTTCACCTCCGCCTCCACCTTCAGCGAGAAGAAATAAAGAAGGGGAAACTAGATGTTGTTGTGGTTTCTTCCGCTTCCTCATAATCTTGCGAGCAAGCCCGACCCAACTGGACAATTCTTATTCTTGGAGGTTTTGGCCCAACTCGATTGCACTCAGTATAGTGGACATTTCAGTTTCGGTAGGTTATACGTATCTTGTTCTTTGGGACCTCATATTCAGTGTGCTTAGGGCAAATCCTATTTGGCGCTGCAGGCGCCGGTTAAAATACATTTTACTTAACCGGTGCCTGCAGCGTTTGGTCATGGGCCGGCCGAGGGGGAGGGAGGTTTCTCCGAATTTGTGAAGTTTTTAGAAGCTTCCCAAATGGGTTTTTTCATTTAGGTTTTTTCAGGACTGTTTTTCCTTAGGTTTTTTGCTTTTTCTTTTTTTTGTTTCTTTTATTACTCTTTTCATTACTTTTTCATTTCCATTTTATTTTATATATAATTTTTATTTTTTTGAAAAGCACATCCTTTTTTTATTAACTTTTTTTAAAACGAACAAGCTTTTTCAAAATCAATGTACCCATTTCAAAATTTTACAATTTTTTATTAAAATTATATGAACTTTTTTGAACATCGATGAACTTTTTTCAAATTTTGACAAACTTTTTTGAAATTTGATGAACATTTTTCTGAAATGGATGTACTTTTTTAAAAAATGATGAACTTTTTAAAGATTTATGAACTTTTTTTTAGTTCAACGAACTTTTTTAAAACTTTTTTCAAATTCATGAACTAATCTTCAAAATCCATGAATTTCTAAAAAATATTTAACTTTTTCTTTAGATCACAGTGATTTTTTTAAATTCGTGAACTTTTCTTTCAAACTTGTGAACCATTTTTAGCTTTTTATGAACTTTTTGTGTTCATTTTTTTCTTTTTGGGGTTTTTATAAAGAAATCAGCCCTGGGTTGACCAATTTTGGAGGGCGTGTGGGCGCTGGTTCTCCTAGCCGGCGCTTAAGGCGCCGACTAGGAGCTCCCGCGTTCAGCGCCCCCAAATCAAACCGGCGCCGACTGTGGCGCCCTAGTGGGCTGGCTCATAAAAATTCAACAACAGCGAAAAAATCAGAGCAATTTTTGTTGCATCATGGAGTGGAACTCGCGCCGTTTCGTTCCTGAGCTTACTCGCTAACCACTACAGCCATCTCACACTACTAATTTGTAGTATGACAAAATGTTTATGGGCAATTGCAGCCGTGCTGGTCCATAATTTAGAAGTTCACAGATTAAAAAAAGTTCATGAATTTGTTTCAAAAAGAAAATGTGCAGGTATTAAAGAAAGCTCACGAAAATTGAAAAAAGTTCACTAATTCGAGAAACAAATTCATAAATTTGGAAAACTTCACGGAATTTGAAAAGGCCCACTAATTTCAAAAAAGTTAATGAATTTTAAAAAGTTCATGAGTTTGAAAAAACTTCACAGATCGAAAAAGTTCATGAAATTTTAGAAAAAGTTCACGAAATTCATAATAGTTCAAGAAAATATAAATAATCATCATTTTAAAAAAATGCATTAGTTTTGAAAAAGTTCATTGATTTTTGTAAAAAAGTTCACAAATTCTGAAGAAAGTTCACGATTATTGAAAAAGGTTCTTTGATTTTGATAAAAGTTCAACAAATTAGAAAAGAGTTCCCAAAATTTGTAAAAGTGATTCAACATTTGGGAAAAAGTTCATCAAATTTTGAAAAAAGATACATAAAAATCCGATGAACTTTTTAAACAGATTTATATAAAATAATAATAATAATTAAAGGGAAACCAAAAGAAAAAAGGCAAACGAAAAAAGAAAAAATAAACAAGAAAAAGGGAATTAAAGAACAAAACTAGGAAGATGATCTAAGTTATCACATATGTGAAGTGGGAGTGGTGGTTATTCCTCCCGGGCGCATAGTTTTTATGCCGGCTTATTAAACGAAAAAGCTAGTTGGGCCGGCCCAGTGCGGGCCGCTGCAGGCGCCCGTTTGCAAAATAACACATTAACGGACATGTGCAGCGTTAAATATGATTTGCCTTTTTCTTTGCTATTTCTTTTCTCTCTTTTTTCCTTTGGCACCGAACTATACTCTTTTGTGAGGGAAAAACGATTCGCTAGTCAACCAAATCCCAACACACTTCGAAGCAACCACTAAATTCACGCATTCAGGTGGAACCCGAAACCAACTTTAACACCCTCGCCATTATTTACGAAACGTCATGCCCCAAGCTACCCTATACTCCTCACATGAGGTAAAACTATATATTTAAAAGACACCCAAAGGCATCTATATTTCTCCCTATTTTCTCTGCTACTTTATCGGTTTTCTTTCCATTCTATATATTACTTAATTATTTTCTATTATTTTTTACTTTATCGGTTTTCTCCCAGTGCGGCGCGCTGCACGCGCCTGTTTGCAAAATAACACATAAACAGGCGCGTGCAGCGCCAAATAGGATTTGCCTTGTTCTTTGCTCTTTCTTTTCTTCCTTTTTTCGCTTTGGCGGAGAACTATACTCTTTTATGAGGGAAAAACGATTTGCTAGTCAATCAAATCCCGATACACTCTGAAGCAACCACTAAATTCATGCTTTCAGGTGGAACCCGGAACCAACTTTAACACCCTCGCCATTATTTACGAAACATCATGCCCCAAGCTACCCTATACTCCTCACATGAGGCAAAACTATTTTTTAAAAGACACCCAAAGGCATCTATATTTCTCCCTATTTTCTCTGCTACTTTATTGGTTTTCTTTCCATTATATATATCATTTAATTATTTCCTATTATTTTCTGTTTTTTCTTGTCATTTATTTCTTATTTTACTATATTTTCTATTTTTCTTAATGTGTATTGACATTTTTCAAATTAAATGTCAAGCATTCTTCAAGTGCATGTACAACATCTTTTTAAACACCACGTAAACAAACCTTTATATTCAACGATCAACATTTTCAATGAGGGACAACACTTTTATAAACTAAGTATATTAACATTTTCTTAATTACATGAATATTCTTACACACCACGCAAACATATCTTTACATTCGACAAACAACATTTTCAATGAGGGGCAACATTGTTATAAACTAAGTATATTAACTTTTTTATATACATGAATATTCTTAAAGGGCGCATGTGCTTGAAAATCAGGAAACACTTGATGATACTTTGGACAAGGAAGAGGAGATGGAGGTTGATGCTGTTGCTTGTTCTCGGAGAGTTGTTGTTTTTGGGCGTTTCGGCCCAACTGAGTTGCACTTCATGTAGATTTTGGCAGGTTATATCTTGCTCTTTCCTTTCCTTTTCCTCTTTTTTATTTCCTTTGGCAAAGAAATATACTCTTTTGTGAGGGAAACGGTTGCTATTTATTCAAATCCGACACACTTCGAAGTCACCACTGAATTAACACATTCAGGTGGAACTCGGAACCAACTTTTGCACCCCGGCTAAAATGTGTGCGACATTATTTGTAGAAAGTCATGCCCCAAGCTATCCTATACTCCTCACATGAGGCCAAACTATATTTTTGAAAGACACCGAAAGGCATCTATATTTATCCCTATTTTCTTTGCTACTTTCTCGGTTTTCTTTTCATTCAATTTATTTAATTCTTTCCTATTATTTTCCTTTTTTGCCATTTACTTTTATTTTACTATATTTTCTCTTTTCCTTAATGGACGTTGACATTTTTGAAATAAAATGTCAAACATTCTTCAAGTACACATAAAACATCTTTTTAACACCACTCAAACAAACCTTTACATTCAACGAACAACATTTTCAATATGGGGTAACACTTTTATAAAAAAAGTATATTAGCATTTTTTAATTACATAAATATTCTTA
Source organism: Hordeum vulgare subsp. vulgare (assembly GCF_904849725.1). NCBI lineage: Eukaryota > Viridiplantae > Streptophyta > Magnoliopsida > Poales > Poaceae > Hordeum > Hordeum vulgare. The sequence goes on along the minus strand of NC_058523.1, from coordinate 402,265,830 downwards.
CAGGGTGCAACTCTCCTAACGAAATTCAAGAAAAGGAAGAGGAGATGGAGGTTGATGCCCGTGTTGGGGAGAATGAGGAGATGAACTTGGAGGAAGAAGAAAAACTAGACTGCCTAGGTAGTGAGGAGAAGGTGCAACTCTTTGTGGTTTCAGAAGACGGAGTACAAGCTCTTGGGTCCCATGAATCCTTTTGCACTCAAGTGGCGAATGCCTTTGCTGCTAGGGAAACTTTGTGAAAGTGGCACCTCCTTGCAACTCCCCCTTTTCCTGGGATATGAAGGAGTGGCATGTTTGTGGATTTAGAAGATACTAACATAACTCCTTTGGCCATGCAGAGGGTTGTTTGCAAAAAATAATATGTTTGTGGGTTTATGAGGGACACCCATCCTAGTCAACTTCTTAGTATTCATGGCCACCTTCTTCTTCATAACTTGATTCTTCAGCTTGGACATGCTTGGCGTTCAAAGCTAGGTTGGTCTTTTCACTACCTTATTGCATAGCAAGTCATATGTTTCCTTTGGTCTCATACTCATCATATTGCAAGCTGGTAGCAACCACATCACCGGGAGTCATTGTTGAGAACACACGTTCACGTCGTATAGACCACCAAACCATGTTCTTATAGTGAGGAGCAAGAGTCATGAGTAAATGCTATGTTATATAACCGAAGATGCTATGCCTTGCTTGCTATGAGACCGAAGAAGCACTCGCCTTTAACAGTTCAGAGCGGATTGCATCCCATTAGCAAAAGAGTGCACTAGCTCTAACAGTTTTGGAAACCTTTTGTGTTTTTCAAAATGTTTCAGCTTTCTTATTTTTTCCTTTCTTTTTATGTGTTTTTCTCTGCTAGTTTATTAGTTTTCTTTTTGTTTTTTCTTATGAGTTTTATATTTTTATTTCTTAACTTTCTTTCCTTATTTTACTATATATAATTTTAAAGTGGACATTCAAAATTTTCAAAATAAATGTCGACTATTCTTCAAATACATGTAAATCATTTTTAGGAATTGTATGAATATATTTTTTACACCATACAAACAACCTTTTTCATTCCACAAAAAAATATTTTTTTCGATGCGAGGTAAGCATTTTTTACAAACTAAGTATATTGGCATTTTTTTCCTCTTTTTTTCCTTTGGCAGAACTATACTCTTTTGTGAGGGAAAACTATTGTTATTTATTCAAATCTCGACACACTGCGAATCCACCATTGAATTCACGCATTGCATTCAGATAGAACTAATTTTTACACCATGTCTGAAACATATGCGACATTATTTGCAGAAAACCATGCCCCAAGCTACCCTATACTCCTCACACGATGCATAACTATATTTTTGAAAGACGCCCAAAGGCATCTATATTTTTCCCTATTTTCTCTGCTAGTTTAGCAATTTTTATTTTCATTCTACTTATTGAATTACTCCATATTATTTTCTATTTGTTATTTTGTCATTTATTTCTTATTTTACCATATTTTCTCCTTTCTAATGGATGTTGACATTTCCAAAATAAATGTTAAACGTTTTTCAAGTACATGTAAAATATTTTTTATCATCACGCAAACAAACCTTTACATTCAACGAACAACATTTTCAATGCGGGGTAACACTTTTATAAACTAAGTATATTAACATTTTTTTAATTACATGATTATTTTTACATAGTGCAGGTGCATGAAAGTCGGGAAAAACTTGATGATTCAACACAAGGAAGTGGAGATGGAGGTTGATGCTAGTGTTGGGGAGAATGAGGAGATGAACTTGGCAGAAGAAAATGTATAATGCCTAGGTATTCAGAAGAAGGTGCAACTCTTTGTGGTTTCAGAAGATAGAGTATAAGTTCCTGGGTCCCAATAATCCTTTGGCACTCAAGTGGCGAATGCCTTTGCTGTTAGGAAATCTTTGTGGTAGTGGTAGCTCCGCTGCAACTTCCCCTTTCCCTTTGATAAGAAGGAGTGACATGTTTGTGGCTTTAGAAGATACTCACATAACTGCTTGGACATGCATAGGGTTGCTTGAAAGGATAACATGTTTGTGGGTTTATGATGGACACCCATCCTAGTCATCTTATTATTATTATTCATCGTCATGTTCTTCTTCATCACTTGATTCTTGAACTTGGACACGCTTGACCTTCAAAGCAGGGTCGGTCTTTTGACTACCTTCTTGCATAGCAAGTTATCACTTTCCTTCCATCTCATACTCATCATATTGCAAGAAGGTAGCAACCGCATCATCGGGAGTCATGGTTGAGAACCCACGTTCACATCGTATAGACCACCAAACCATGTTCTTATAGTGAGGAGAAAGAGTGGTGAGCAAATGCTATGTTATATAACCGAAGATGCTATGTTCCCTTCTACGAGACCAAAGAAGCACTTGCCTTCAGCAATTCGGACGGGTTGCATCCCATTAGCAAAAGAGGTGCCCTAGCCCTGACGGTTTGGGAAATCTTCGATGTTGTTTTATAATGTTTCAGACCGTTTATTTTTCTTTCTTTTAATGTGTTTTATCTGCTAGTTTATCAATCTCTTATTTTTTTATTTTTTTATTTCTTACCTGTTTCTTTTCTTGTTATTTTATTATTTTTAAATGTACGTTGACATTTTTCAAAATAAATGTCAAACTTTCTTCAAGTACATGTGAAACTTTTTTTAACACTATGCAAACAGACCTTTACATTCAGCGAACAACATTTTCGATACAGGGTAAGTCTTATTCAGAACAAGGTGCTTGAAAATCAGGAAGAACTTGATGAATTCAGAACAAGGATGAGGAGATGGAGGTTGATAGCAAAAGAATTTGGAACATTTCAACATGTTTATTTCTTCTTTCTTTTTATGTGTTCTTCTCTCCTAGTTTGTTAGTTTTCTTTTTGTTTCTTCTTTCTTATGATTTTCTATTTTTATTTATTAACCTCTTTTTTCTTATTTCACTATATATAATTTTATAATGGACATTGGTTTTTTTGAAATAAATTTCGACCATTCTTCAAATACATGTAAAGCATTTTTATGAATTGTATGAATATTTGTTTGCACCAAGCAAACAAACTTTTACATTCCACAAAAAAAATCTATGCGAGGTAAACATTTTACAAACTAAGTATATACTCGCAAAAAAATTCATTAAATGAATATTTTGTCCTATTCATAAAATGTGTGGGAGCTGTGGACATTTTTTAGTTACATGAATATTAACATTTTATAACTTATAATATTGAGAGTGTCCTTGTTCTTGCAGGTTTTGGACCAATTGGGGGTAGTTTGGTAGGTTTCCTTTTCTTTCTTCTTTTAACTCTTTTTTAGCCCAAACTATGCGCTTGTCTTAATTTTTCTTTTCACAAAAGGGACTCGATTATTTCTTCTCTGGTAGGCAATTACGTACCCTGCACCCGACCCATTGCAGTTCTTCTCTTCTATTTCTTATCCATCGGTTTATTTTCTTTTTTTTTTCTATGTTCCCTTTGCTAGTTGTATCTGTTTTCTTTGGCGTCTTTTTCATTTGTCCTTTTCTACCTCTTTATTTCCTTAATATTAAACTCATGAATATATTTTAATTCCTGAATGTTTTTCAAATCTGTGACTTCTTTTGGATTTTAATTATTATTTCTAAAGTCGTGACCTTTTTTCAAATTTGAAGACATGTGTTTATAAGTCATGATCTTTTTCGCCTCCGCCTCCACCGACAAGAAAGAAAGAAGGGGAAAGTGGACGTGGGTGTGGTTTATTGTGCTACCGGGAAGGTGTGGACTGGTCCGATGCGCCAAGTTATAATCCTTGAGCAAGCCTGGCCCAACTGGATAGTCGTTGTTCTTGAAGGGTTGTTGTTCTTGTAGGTTTTGGCCTAACTCGATTGCACTATTTGTACATTTCGTTATTCCTTTTTTTCCTTTATATTCTGGAAAGAAACCCATAAGTATTCCCAAAGAAAGGGCACCGATTGGCAGGTTATATAATAGAAAGTGCTACGTCCCGCCTTCTGCAAGACCCAAGAAGCACTCGCCTCTAGCAATTCATAGTGGGTTGCGCCCCATTCGCAAAAGAGGTGTGCTAGCCCATCGGTTTTCGGAACCTTCTCTCATGTTTCACAAGGTTCCATCCGTTTCCTCCTTGTTTTTCTCTGCTAGTTTATTGGTTTTTATTTTCGTTCTTTTATTTTATTCCTTACTATATTTTATTTTTTGTCATTTATTTCATATTCCACTATTTTTTGAATGGACGTTGACATTTTTAAAAATAAGTGTAAAAAATTCTTCAAGTACATGGAAAATATTTTTTAACACCACGCAAACAAACCTTTACATTCGACGAACAATATTTTCAATGCGGGTAACATTTTCATAAACTAAGTATATCAATGTTTTTTAATTACGTTTTGGAGGGTGCTGCCTCTCCTAGATTGGTTAGGTGTCACTTGGGAGCCTCCTATTTTGTGTTGTGGAGTTGAACCAAGATGTTTGTAAGGGCAAGGAGCTCGCCTACTTCGTGAAGATCTACCGTGAGTAAGGCTAGTCCTCCGTGGACGGATGCCGTGGTGGAATAGACAAGGCCGCTTCTTTGTGGACCCTCTGTGGACTCTCGCAGTCATTACCCTCCGTGGGTTGAAGTCTCCACTCACATGGACATACGATAGCGTCAATCGGAACCATGCCAAAAATCACCGTCTCAACCCATGCGTTTGATCTTCCTACCTTACTCCTCTACATTACTCCTCTACATTACACTTGCATGTTTTACATTCCGCTGTTATACTCTTAGAACGGCATGTGTAGGGTGTGCTTGACTTGCTATAACTACTAGATTTCTGCCTTCCATGAAATTAGGTTAGATTAGAAATTTTATCTTGACAAGTAGTCTATTAACCCCCCTTAGACACATCTTATATCAATCCCTCAATTGGTATGAGAGCAAGGTCTCCAAAACCTTGGTTTTGCCGCCATTCGAGGAAGATGAATATGACTAGTTCCCAGATTTTTAGTTGTACAGTGCCTATTCTCGATGGGGAGTTCTTTAGACAATGGAAAGATGAAATGCTTGTTATATTTGATGAGTTCCATTTGCGCAAGTATATTGAATACCCCTATGCGCATCCCATTGATCTGACACATCCTTCTCATGATGATGAAGTTAATATGCTTGGTAACTTTAACACTGTCAATCTTATCATTAGAGGTTTACCAAATGTGCTTAATGAGCTGCAAAACTTTGAGTATGCTCATACCTTGTGGAAATACTTAGAGAAAGATATCTAGACTATTCCTTGAAAAATCTTGATATCATATTCCACAAATGCATTGATTTTCACAAAATGAAGCCAACCGATCCTAACTTCGATAAATGCCTATTTGAGCTTCGTGACCTCATGCGTGCTAAAGGAGATGTCATTACTATTAAAAATATCATTGTTGAAGCCATTCAAATGCATTAACATGAACATTTTCATAGCCAAATTTCTGATGAAATTCTTGTTCCTTATGATGAGGGAACTTCATCCTGTTGGGGAACGTTGCATGGGAAACAAAAAAATTCCTACGCACACGAAGACCTATCATGGTGATGTCCATCTATGAGAGGAGATTAGATCTACGTACCCTTGTAGATCGCTAAGCAGGAAGCGTTAAGAAACACGGTTGATGTAGTGGTACAGTTTCGTGATTCAAATCACCGTCGTCCCACGATCCGTTCCGATCTAGCGCCAAACGGACGACACCTCCGCGTTCAGCACACGTATAGCTCGATGACGATCTCAGCATTCTTGATCCAGCAAGAGGGATGGAGAAGTAGATGAGTTCTCCGGCAGCGTGACGGTGTTCCGGTGGTGGTGATGATATACTCCTGCAGGGCTTCGCCCGAGCTCCGCGGAAATCCGATCTAGAGGTAAAACTACGTGGTATAGGTTTGAGTTGCACGTGGCAAAGTTGTGTCTCAAAGAGCCCTAAAACCACCAGTATATATAGGAGGAGGTAAGGGGATAGCCTTGGGGCTCTAGGGATCCCCAAGGGTGCTGACTGAAATGGAGAGGAGGACTCCAACTCCAATTCGGTTTGGGGAAGGAGGAGTCCTCCTCTCCCTTCCACCCTCCCCCTTTCCCTTTTTTTGCCTTTCCTTTGGTATTTTCCCCTTGTGGCGCCATGGCCCTATTGGGCTGGCCTCACTAGCCCACTAAGGTCTAGTGCGCCACCCTAGGGTCACTGGGCTCACTCCCAGGTGGGTGGGCCCCTCCCGGTGAATACCCGGAATCCATTCGTCACTCCTGGTACACTGGCGAAAATGCCCGAAACTTTCCGGTGACCAAATGAAACCATCCTATATATCAATCTTCGTTTCCGGACCATTCCAGAAACCCTCATGACGTCCGTGATCTCATCCGGGACTCCGAACAACCTTCGGTAACCACACATTAACTCAACTATACTAAAACATCATCGAGCCTTAGGTGTGCAGACCCTGCGGGTTCGAGAACCATGCGGACATGACCCGAAACACTCCCCGGTCAATATCCAATAGCGGGACCTGGATGCCCATATTGGATCCTACATATTCTACGAAGATCTTATCGGTTGAACCTCTGTGCCAAGGATTCATATAATCCCGTATGTCATTCCCTTTGTCCTTTGGTATGTTACTTGCCCGAGATTCGATCGCCGGTATCCGCATACCTATTTCAATCTCGTTACCGGCAAGTCTCTTTAGTCGTTTCGTAATACAAGATCCCGTGACATACACTTAGTCACATTGCTTGCAGGGCTTGTTTGTGATGTTGTATTACTGAGTCGGCCCCGAGATACCTCTCCGTCACACAGAGTGATGAATCCCAGTCTTGATCCATACTAACTCAACGGACACCTTTGGAGATACCTGTAGAGCACCTTTATAGTCACCCAGTTACGTTGCGATGTTTGATACACACAAGGTATTCCTCCGGTGTCAGTGAGTTATATGATCTCATGGTCATAGGAATAAATACTTGACAGGTAGAAAACAACATCAATAAGATGACACGATCATATGCTACATTCATAGTTCAGAAAACCTTGACCATCCTTGATCAACTGGCTAGCCAACTAGAGGCTTGCTAGGGACATTGTTTTGTCTATGCATCCACACATCTATCTATGTTTTCATTCAATACAATCATAGCATGGATAATAAACGATTATCTTGAAACAGGAAATATAATAATAACTATTTTATCATTGCCTCTAGGGAATATTTCCAACAGTCTCCCACTTGCACTAGAGTCATTAATCTAGTCCTCACATCACCATGTGATTTACATTGTAATAAATCTAACACCCATACAGTTCTGGTGTTGATCTTGTTTTGCCCGTGGAAGAGGTTTATTCAATGGATCTGCTACATTCAGATCCATGTGCACTTTGCAAATATTTACGTCCTCTCCTTCAACGTAGTCGCGGATGAGGTTGAAGCGTCGTTTGATGTGTCTGGTCTTCTTGTGAAACCTTGGTTCCTTTGATAAAGCAATGGCACCAGTGTTGTCAAAGAATAGAGTTATTGGATTTAGTGCGCTCAGCACTACTCCAAGATCCGTCATGAACTGCTTCATCCAGACACCCTCCTTAGCCGCCTCCGAGGCAGCCATGTACTCCGCTTCACATGTAGAATCTGCTATGACGCTTTGCTTGGAACTGCACCAGCTTACCGCACCCCCATTAAGAATAAATATGTATCTAGTTTGAGACTTAGAGTCATCCGGATCAGTGTCAAATCTTGCGTCGACGTAACCCTTTATGACGAGCTCTCCGTCACCTCCATAAATGAGAAACATTTCCTTAGTCCTTTTCAGGTACTTCAGAATATTCTTGACCGCCATCCAGTGATCCACTCCTGGATTACTTTGAAACCTGCCTGCCATACTTATGGTCAGGCTGACGTCCGGTCTAGTGCACATCATTGCATACATGATAGAACGTATGGCTGAACCATAGGGGATGGAACTCATCTGTTCTCTATCTTCCGAAGTTGCTGGGCATTGAGTCTTCCTCAATTTTATACCTTGTAACACTAACAAGAACCCCTTCTTGGACTGTTCCATTTGAACTTCTTCAAAACTTTATCAAGGTATGTGCTTTGTGAAAGTACTATCAGGCGTCTCGATCTATCCCTATAGATCTTAATGCCTAGAATGTAAGCAACTTCTCCCAGGTCCTTCATTGTGAAACTTTTATTCAAGTAATCCTTAACGCTCTCCAAAAACTCCACATTGTTTCGAATCAGCAATATGTCATCCACATATAATATTAGAAACGCCACATAGCTCCCACTCACTTTCTTGTAAATACAAGATTCTCCAACCACTTGTATAAACCCAAATGCTTTGATCACCTCATCAAAGAGCTTATTCCAACTCCGAGATGCTTGCACCAGTCCATAAATGGATCGCTGGAGCTTGCATACTTTGTTAGCATTCTTTGGATCGAAAAAACCTTCGGGTTGCATCATATACAACTCTTCCTTAAGAAAACCGTTAAGGAACGTCGTTTTGACATCCATCTGCCAGATTTCATAATCGAAATATGCACTATTGCTAACATGATTTGGACGGACTTAAGCAACGCTACCGGTGAGAACGTCTCATCGTAGTCAACTACTTGAACTTGTGAAAAACCCTTTGCCACAAGTCGAGCTTTATAAACGGTCACATTACCGTCCGCATCCGTCTTCTTCTTAAAGATCCGTTTGTTCTGAATAGCCTTGCGGCCTTCAGGTAATACCCAAAGTCCACACTTTTTTTTCATACATAGATCATATCTCGGACTTCATGGCCTCCAGCAATTTGTTGGAATCCGAGCCCACCATTGCTTCTTCATAATTCGCAGGTTCATTGTTGTCTAACAACATGATTGATAATACAGGATTACCGTACCACTCAGGAGCAGTACGTGATCTTGTCGACCTGCGAGGTCCGATAGGAACTTGATCCAAAGTTTCATGATCATCATCATTAACTTCCTATTCAACCGGCGTCGCTTCGACAGAGGTTTCCCCCTGCCCTGCGCCATCATCTAGAGGGATTAGAGGTTCGACAACCTCATCAAGTTCTATCTTCCTCCCACTCAATTCTTTCGAGAGAAACTCCTTCTCAAGAAAAGCTACATTCTTAGCAACAAACACTTTGCCCTCGGATTTGAGATAGAAGGTGTACCCAACTGTCTCCTTTGGGTAACCTATGAAGACGCACTTTTCTGCTTTGGGTTCCAGCTTTTCAGGCTGATGCTTTTTGACATAAGCATCACATCCCCAAACTTCAAGAAAGAACAACTTTGGTCTTTTGCCATACCACAACTCGTATGGTGTCGTCTCAACAGATTTTGATGGTGCCCTATTTAAAGTGAATGTAGCTGTCTCTAATGCATAATCCCAAAACGATAACGGCAATTCGGTAAGATACATCATAGATCGCACCATTTCTAGCAAAGTATGATTACGACGTTCGAACACACCATTACGCTGTGGTGTTCCAGGTGGTGTCAACTCTGAAACAATTCCACATTGTCTTAAGTGAGCACCAAACTCGAAACTCAGATACTCACCCCCACGATCATAATGTAGGAACTTGATCTTCTTGCTATGATGATTTTCAACTTCACTCTAAAATTGCTTGAACTTCTCGAACGTTTCAGTCTTGTGCTTCATCAAGTAGATATATCCATACCTACTCAAATCGTCAGTGAAGGTGAGAAAATAACGATATCCGCCGCGCACCTCCACACTCATCGGACCACACACATCGGTATGTATGATCTCCAACAAGTCACTTGCATGCTCCATTGTTCCGGAGAATGGAGTCTTAGTCGTCTTGCCCATGAGGCATGGTTCGCACGTGTCAAGTGATTCAAAATCAAGTGACTCCAAAAGCCCATCGGAATGGAGTTTCTTCATGCGTTTACACCAATATGACCTAAGCGGCAGTGCCACAAAAATATGGCGCTATCATTGTTAACTCTACATCTTTTGGTCTCAATGTTATGTATATGTCTATCATGGCTATCAAGATTCAATATGAACAATCCTCTCACATTGGGTGCATGACCATAAAAGATATTACTAGAACAACCATTATTCTCTGACTTAAACGAGTAACCGTCTTGCAATAAACAAGATCCAGATATAATGTTCATGCTTAATGCAGACACTAAATAACAATTATTCAAGTTCATAACTAATCCTGATGGTAACTAAAGTGAGACGGTTCCGACGGCGATTGCATCAACCTTGGAACCATTTCCCACGCGCGTCGTCACTTCATCCTTCGCCAGCCTCCGTCTATTCCGTAGTTCATGCTTCGAGTTGCAAATATGAGCAACAAAACCGGTATCAAATACCCAGGCACTACTACGAGAGTTGGTTAGGTACACATCAATAACATGTATATCAAATATACCTGATTTTTCCTTGGCCGCCTTCATATCAACCAAATACTTTGGGCAGTTGCGCTTTGAGTGACCCATTCCCTTGCAATAATAACACTCTGTTTCATGCTTAGGCCCAACCTTGGGTTTCTTCGTCGGATTGGCAACAGGCTTGCTCCTCTTCTTGGAGTTACCTTTCTTGCCTTTGCCGTGTCTCTTGAAACCAGTGGTCTTATTGACCATCAACACTTGATGCTCATTCCGAAGTTCTGACTCCGCGACTTTCAGCATCGCGAATAACTCGCCGGGTGACTTGTTCATCCCTTGCATGTTATAGTTCAACACAAAGCTCTTATAGCTAGGTGGCAGTGATTGAAGAATTCTGTCAGTGGTAGCCTCTTGCGGGAGTTCAAATCCCATCTCAGCTAGACGGTTTGAGTACCCAGACATTTTGAGCACATGTTCAGTGACAGACAAATTCTCCTCCATCTTGCAAGCATAGAATTTATCAGAGGTCTCATACCTCTTGATCCGGGCATTCTTCTGAAAGATAAACTTCGACTCCTAGAACATCTCATATGCTCCATGACGCTCAAAGCAACGTTGAAGTCCCGGTTCTAAGCCATACAAGACTGCAAATTGAACTACTAAGTAGTCCTCCTTACGTGTTAACCAGGCGTTCAAAACATCTTGGCTAGACGTAGCGGGTGGTTCATCTCCTAGCGCAACATTAAGGACATAATCCTTCTTCCCAGCTTGCAGGAGCAGCTTTAGATTACGAGCCCAGTCTACAAAGTTGCTTCCATCATCTTTCAACTTAGCTTTCTCTAGGAACGTATTGAAATTCAGGGTTGCTACCTCGTGAGCCATTAATCTACAACATAAAATATTGCAAAGTGGACTTAGACTATGTTTAAGATAATTAGACTTTAACTAATCAAATTACCGATAAACTCCCGCTCAAAAAGTACATCTCTCTAGTAATTTGAGTGGTGCATGATCCAAATCCACTAACGGAAGTCCGATCATCACGTGAGTCGAGAATAGTTTCAGTGGTAAGCATCTCTATGCTAATCATATCAACTATACGATTCATACTCGACCTTTCAGTCTCATGTGTTCTGAGGGCATGTCTGCACATGCTAGGCTCGTCAAGTTTAACCCGAGTGTTCCGCATGTGCAACTGTTTTGCACCCATTGTATGTGAACGTTGAGTCTATCACACCCGATCATCACGTGGTGTCTCGAAACGACGAACTGTCGCAACGGTGCACAGTCGGGGAGAACACAAATTCGTCTTGAAATTTTGGTGAGAGATCACCTTATAATGCTACCGTTGTTCTAAGAAAAATAAGGTGCATAAAAGGATTAATATCACATGCAATTCATAAGTGACATGATATGGCCATCATCTTGTGCTTCTTGATCTCCATCAGCAAAGCATCGACATGATCTTCTTGTCACCGGCGCCACACCATGATCTCCATCATCGTGCCGCCATCGAGGTTGTCGTGCTATCTATGCTATTACTACTAAAGCTATGACCTAGCAATGCATTAAACACATCTACAAACATAAATGTTAGTTTAAAGACAACCCTATGGCTCCTGCCGGTTGCCGTAGCATCGATGTGCAAGCCGATATTAACTATTACAACATGATCATCTCATATATCCAATATATCACATCACGTCATAGATCATATCATATCACAAGCATACCCTGCCAAAACAAGTTAGACGTCCTCTAATTTGTTGTTGCATGTTTTACGTGGCTGCTATGGGTATCTAGTATGATCGCATCTTACTTACGCAAAAACCACAACGGAGATGTGCAAATTGCTATTTAACCTCTCTCCAAGGACCGCCTCGGTCAAAACCAATTCAACTAAAGTTGAAGAAACCGTCACCCGCCAGTCATCTTTATGCAACGAGTTGCATGTCAGTCGATGAAACCAGTCTCTCGTAAGTGTACGAGTAATGTCGGTCCGGGCCGCTTCAATCCAACAATACCACCGAATAGAGAAAATACTAAGGAGGGCAGATAATCAAACATCAACGCCCACAAAACCTTTTGTGTTCTACTCGAGATAACATCTACGCATGAACCTAGCTCATGATGCCACTGTTGGGGAACATTGCATGGGCAACAAATTTTTTCCTACGCACACGAAGACCTATCATGGTGATGTCCATCTACGAGAGGAGATTAGATCTATGTACCCTTGTAGATCACTAAGCGGGAAGCATTAAGAAACGCGGTTGATGTAATGGTACAACTTCGTGATTCAAATCACCGTCGTCACATGATCCGTTCCGATCTAGCACCGAACGGACGGCACCCCCGCGTTCAGCACACGTACAGCTTGATGACGGTCTCGGCCTTCTTGATCCGATGACGCTGCGGTGGTGGTGATGATCTACTCCTGCACGGCTCCGCCCGAGCTCTGCAGAAATCCGATCTAGAGGTAAAACTACGTGGTATAGGTTTGAGTTGCACGAGGCAAAGTTGTGTCTCAAAAAGCCCTAAAACCACCAGTATATATAGGAGGAGAGGAGGGGCTAGCCTTGGGGCTCTAGGGAGCCCCAAGGGCGCCGGCTGAAGTGGAGAGGAGGACTCCAACTCCAATTCGGTTTGGAGAAGGAGGAGTTCTCCTCTCCCTTCCCACCTCCCTCTTTCCTTTTTTTCCTTTCCTTTTGTATTTTTCACTTGTGGAGCCATGGCCCTATTGGGCTGGCCTCACCAGCACACTAAGGGCTGGTGCCCCACCCTAGGGTCACTGGGCTCACTCCCGGGTGGGTGGGCCCCTCCCGGTGAATACCCGTAATCCATTCGTCACTCTCGGTACACTGCCGGAAATGCCCAAAACTTTCCGGTGACCAAATGAAACCATCCTATATATCAGTCTTCGTTTCCGGACCATTCCGGAAACCCTCGTGACGTCCGTGTTCTCATACGGGACTCCAAACAACCTTCGGTAACCACACATATAACTCAACTATACTAAAACATCATCGAACCTTAAGTGTGCAGACCCCGCGGGTTCGAGAACTATGCAGACATGACCCGAGACACTCCCCGATCAATATCCAATAGCGGGACCTGGATGCCCATATTGGATCCTACATATTCTACGAAGATATTATCGGTTGAACCTTTGTGACAAGGATTCATATAATCCCGTATGTCATTCCCTTTGTCCTTCAGTATGTTACTTGCCTAAGATTTGATCATCAGTATCCGGATACCTATTTCAATCTTGTTACCGGCAAGTCTCTTTACTCGTTCCGTAATACAAGATCCCGTGACTTACACTTAGTCACATTGCTTGCAAGGCTTGTGTGTGATGCTGTATTACCCAGTGGGCTCCGAGATACCTCTCCGTCACACGGAGTGACAAATCCCAGTCTTGATCCATACTAACTCAACGGACACCTTCGGAGATACCTGTAGAGCACCTTTACAGTCACCCAGTTACGTTGCGACGTTTGATACACACAAGGTATTCCGCCGGTGTCAGTGAGTTATATGATCTCATGGTCATAGGAATAAATACTTGACACGCAAAAAACAATAGCAATAAAATGACACGATCACATGCGACGTTCATAGTTTGGGTCTAGTCCATCACATGATTCTCCTAATGATGCGATCCAGTTATCAAGTGACAACACTTGCATATGGTCAGAAAACCTTGACCATCCTTGATCAACTGGCTAGCCAACTAGAGGCTTGCCAGGGACATTGTTTTGTCTATGTATCCACACATGTATCTATGTTTTCATTCAATACAATTATAGCATGGCTAATAGACGATTATCTTGAAACAGGAAATATAATAATAACTATTTTATCATTGCCTCTAGGGCATATTTCCAACACATCCAATGATGATAATGTGGAGCATGGCTACTACAATGAAGATGAAGAGCTTGCCATCGAATATGAGAAGACCATGAGGAACCTTAGTCTTATGGCTAACCTTAAAGACTACATGGCCGGTGGAAAGGAGTGGGTTATCGACAGTGGATGCACCAATCACATGACCAGAGATAAAGACATGTTCCATGAGATTACACCAAACCGTGGACCTCGGAAGTATGTGAATTTTGGAGACAACTCCAAAGGTAAGGTACTTGGTCTTGGTAAGGTGGTCGTATCTCATGACAGTTCCATTCAGAATGTCATGCTTGTTGAATCCCTTGGCTATAATCTTCTTTCCATATCTAGACTAGCAGACTTTGGTTTCGATGTGCTATTTACGAAAGTTGAATGCCGAGTGTTTCGTAGCGACAATCATAACATCGTCTTTACTGGTTTCCGTAGAGGTGATCTATACATTGTTGATTTCTCTAAGATATCCAAACCCCGTACATGTCTTATTGCAAAATCTTCTAAAGGTTGGTTATGGCATAAAAGGCTTGGGCATGTTGGTATGCATAATCTTGACAAACTTATCAAAGGTGATCATATTCTTGGTGTTAAATATGTTATCTTTGACAAAGATAGACTTTGTAGTGCTTGTCAAGAAGGAAAGCAAGTTGGTGCAAGTCATCCCGTGAAGAACATCTTGACCACAAGAAGACCCCTCGAGCTGCTTCACATGGATCTCTTTGGTCCCAATGCTTACAAGAGTCTCGGTGGAAATTCTTATGGTTTAGTCATTGTTGATGATTTTTCCAGATTTACGTGGGTGTTCTTTCTCAATGATAAGTCGCAGGTACAAATGATCTTCAAGAACTTTGCTCGAAAAGCTCAAAACCAGTTTGAAGTGAAGATCAAGAAGGTTCGGAGCGACAATGGAACGAAGTTCAAGAACACTAATGTGGATACTTTTATTGACGAAGAAGGTATCTTACATGAGTTCGCGGTGATGTACACACCTCAATAAAATGGATTTGTTGAGAGGAAGAACTGGACGCTCATAGAGATGGCGAGAACGATGCTTGACGAATACAATACTCCAAGACACTTTAAGGCAGAAGCCGTGGAAACATCTTGCCATGCCATAAACCGACTCTACCTGCACAAGCTTCTTGGTAAAACGACATACGAGCTACTCACCGATAACAAACCCCAAGTTGGATACTTTCAGGTATTCGGCTCTAAGTGCTATATTCTCGATAAGCATCGCCAGTCTAAATTTTCACCTAAATCTTATGAAGGTTTCCTTCTTGGTTATGGATCAAACTCTCACGCTTACCGTGTCTACAACAACTTCACTCGAAAAGTTGAAGAGACAACATATGTGAAGTTTTATGAGACTAACGGTTCACTAGTCGAACAATTGCCAATTGATGTAGGAGATAAGGAACCTTCAGAAGCTATCAAAGATTTATCTATTGACAAGATTCGTCCCATGGAGGTGAAGGAAAGTACTTCACCAACTCAAGTGGAAGCTCCCACTTCACGTCAAGGCGAACCGCAAAATGACATGGAAGCATCCACAAGCGGTACACGACATGATGAAGAAGAGGAAGAAGTACATCATGATGATCCACCTCAACTTTCCTCACCACCACCCCAAGGAGATGATGACGTCAACGACAACACTCAAGATGATGAAGATGATGAATAAGAAGCTCCTCCATCCAACAAGAAGAAGTTGTGAAGAATTAGAGCAAGAGTCGATAGAGATCATCTTTTGAAACAAATCTACGGTGATATAAAAAATGGGATAATCACTCGCTCTAAATCTCGTTTAGCTAACTTTTGTGAGCATTGTTCTTCCATCTCTAGTATTGAACCCTTGAAGGTATAAGAAGCTCTTCAAGATTCGGATTGGGTAAACGCTATGCACGAAGAGCTACACAACTTCGAGAGGAACCAAGTATGCACACTTGCTGAAAAATCTGAAGGTGAGCAGAATATCATTGGCACAAGATGGGTATTTCAGAACAAGCAAGATGAAGACGGACAAGTTGTACGCAACAAAGCACGTCTCGTAGCCCAAGGATACACGCATGTCGAAGGTATGGACTCTGGTGAGACTTATGCTCCTGTTGCTAGACTTGAAGCCATTCGTATTCTTCTAGCTTATGCCAATCACCATGATATAACTATTTATCAAATGGATATTAAAAGTGCCTTTCTCAATGGAGAAATTGAAGAGGAAGTTTATGTTAAACAACCTCCTGGTTTCGTGAACCCTAAGAAACCTGATCATGTTTACAAACTTCGTAAAGCTTTATATGGTCTTAAACAAGCACCTAGGCCTTGGTACAAATGCCTAATGAAGTTTCTCATTGAAAGGGGTTTTGAGATTGGTAAAATTGATGCAACCTTATTTACTAAAAGAGTTAATGGCGAACTATTTGTTTGTCAAATATATGTGGATGATATTATCTTTGGCTGCACTAACCCACATTTTAGTGCAAAGTTTGGAAAGGTGATGTCACAGAAGTATGAGATGTCTATGAAGAGTGAACTGAAGTTCTTCCTTGGATTGCAAATCAAACAATCGAGAGAAGGTACGTTCATCTCTCAAACCAAGTACACCCAGGACTTGACCAGGAAGTTCAACATGCAAGAATGCAAAGGTATGAGAACCCCCATGCCTACTGCTACTTCTTGAGCTTGCGTTGGTTTTCCCTTGAAGAGGAAAGGGTGATGCAGCAAAGTAGATAAGTATTTCCCTCAGTTTGTTGAGAACCAAGGTATCAATCTAGTAGGAGGAACAAGCAAGGCCCCAATCGTAGTACCTACACAAACAGTCAAACAATTGCACCCAACACTAAAAGGGGTTGTCAATCCCTTCAGAGTTATTTGCAAGGATGAGATCTTATAGAGATATATATAAAAGATTGCGGAAACAAAAGAAAATAAATTGCAACAAGATATTTTTGGTATTTTTGGTTTATAGATCATAAAGTATAATATGGAAAATAGACCCGGGGGCCATAGGTTTCACTAGAGGCTTCTCTTATAAAGGAATATAATATGGTGGGTGAACAAATTACTATCGAGTAATTGATTGAAAAGCGAATAATTATGAAAATATCCAAGGCAATGATTATGCATATAGGCATCACATCCGTATCAAGTAGACCGAAACGATTCTGCATCTACTACTATTACTCCACATATCGACCAACTCTTGCCTGCATCTAGAGTATTAAGTTCATGAAGAACAAAGTAACACATTAAGTAAGATAAAATGATGTAGAGGGATAAACTCAAGCAATATGATGAAAATCCCATCTTTTTATCCTTGATGGAAACAATACAATACGTGCCTCGCAACCCTACTATGCCACTAGGTGAGGACACCACAAGATTGAACCCAAAACTAAGCACTTCTCCCATTGCAAAAATTACCAATCTAGTTGGCCAAACCAAACCAATAACTCGAAGAGACTTGCTAAGATATGAAATCATGCACATAAGAATTCATAATAGATTCAAATAATGTTCATATATAATCTGAACATGAACTCACAATTCATATGATCTCGACAAACACACCGCAAAAGAGTATTACATCGAATAGATCTCCATGACGATCATGAAGAACATGGTATTGAAGATCAAAGAGAGAGAAGAAGCAATCTAGCTACTAGCTATGGACCCGTAGTTCTGTGGTGAACTACTCACGCATCATCGGATGGGCAATGGAGTTGATGTAGATACCCTCCCTGATCAATTCCCTCTCGGGCAGATTACCGGAAAAGGCTCCCAGATTGGATCTCATGGGAACAGAGGCTCTCGACGGCGGAAAAGTATTTTCGTGGCTCTTTTTAGCGATGTGGGAATATGTGGGAATTTATAGGCCGAATAATAGGGTTAGGAGACCTGCAGGGGACCCACAAGCCAGGGGCGCCCCCTAGGGCGCGGCCCAGAGGCTTGTGGCCTCCCGATAGGTGTCCCGCCCCTACTCCAAGTCTTTTGGGTTTCTTCCAGTCCAAGAAAAATCATTCTAGAGATTTTATTCCGTTTGAACTCCATTTAATATTCCTTATCTGCAATACTCAAAAACATGGAAAAAACAGAAACTCGTACTAGGCTCTAGATTAATAGGTTAGTCCCCAAAATAATATAAAACAACATATTAATGCATATAAAACATCCAAAACAGATAATATAATAGCATGGAATAATCAAAAATTATAGATATGTTGGAGACGTATCAAGCATCCCCAAGCTTAATTTCTGCTCGTCCTCGAGTAGGTAAATGATAAAAACAGAATTTTTGACGTGGAATGCTACCTAACATATTTATCCATGTAATATTCTCTATTGTGGCATGAATATTCAGATCCATAATATTCAAAACAAAAGTCTAATATTGCCATAAAAAAATAATACTTCAAGCATACTAATAAGGCAATTGCTTCCTTTCAAAATAACATGGTCTTAGAAAGTTATCCCTACAAAATCATATGGTTTGGCTATGCTCGATCTTCACCACACAAAGTATCTAAAACATGCACAACCCCGATGAAAATCAAGCAATTGTTTCACACTTTTTATGTTCTCAAACCTTTCCAACTCTCACGCAATACATAAGCGTGAGCCATGGATATAACACTATAGGTGGAATAGTGTATGGTGGAGGTTGCAAAAAAAGGAGAAGATAGTCTCACATCAACTAGGCATATGAACAGGCTATGGAGATGCCCATCAATAAATATCAATGTGAGTGAGTAGGGATTGCCATGCAACAAATGCACTAGAGCTATAAGTGTATGAAATCTCAAAAAGGAAACTAAGTGGTTTTGCAAATGATGTAATTCCACTAGTTATATTAAAGTGACAAAATAGAAGACTCGCTATGAAGAACATGGTGCTACTTGGAAGCACAAGTGTGGAAAAAGATAGTAGCATTGTCCCTTCTCTGTTTCTCTCATTTTTTTTCTCTCTTTTTTGGTGGGCTTCTCTCGCCTATTTTTTTGGGCTTCGCTGGCCTCTTTTATTTTTTTGTAAAGTCCGGAGACTCATCCCAACTTATGAGAGAATCTTAGCTTCCATCATCCTTTTCTCACACGGGACAATGCTCTAATAATGCAAATCAGCACACTTTTATTTACTTACAACTCAAAGATTACAACTCGATATCTAGAACAAAATATGACTCTATAAGCAGTATGGAACTGATGGTGCATGTCATAAAAACGAGACGATGGTGTTGCATGGCAATATATCTCGGAATGGCTATGAAAATGCCATAATAGGTAGATATGGTGGATGTTTTGAGGAAAATATATGGTGGCTGTTTGGAGGAAGGTGGGTTTAATGTACCGGCGAGAGTTGCGCGGTACTATAGAGGCTAGCAAAGGTGGAAGGGTGAGAGTGAGTATAATAAATGAACTCAACATTAGTCATAAAGAACTCACATACTTATTGCAAAAGCGTATTAGTCATCTAAGAAAAGTATTAGACGCATGCTCCTAGGGGAAGGGTTGGTAGGAGTTAACCATCGCGTGATCCCGGCCTCCACACAAAGGTTGACAATCATTAAACAAATCATGCTCCGACTTCATCACATAACTGTTCACCATACATGCATGCTACGGGAATCACAAGTTTTAACACACATATTTATTCTAATTCACAAGTACTTACTAGCATGACTCTCATATTACCATCTTCATATCTCGAAACTAGATGGAAGGAATCAAACTTTTCATCATATTCAACGCACTTACTATGAAAGTTTTTATTATACCCCTCTTAGATGCCCATTATATTAGGACTAAATTCATAACCTAAACCAATTACCATGCTGTTTAAAGAACTCTCAAAATAATATAAGTGAGGTACTAGAGCTTAATAATTTCTATAAAACATGACACCGCCGTGCTCTAAAAGTACAAGTGAAGTACTAGAGCAACATTGCCTAGCTCAAAATATATAAGTGAAGCATAAAGAGTATTCTAATGAATTCATGATTCAATGTATCTCTCTCAAACAATGTGTGCAGAAATGATGATTGTGGCAAACTAAAAAGTAAAGACTCATATCATACAAAACGCTCCAAGCAAAACACATATCATGTGGTGAATAAAAATATAGCCTTAAGTAAATTTACTGATGGATTGAAGACGAAAGAGGGGATGCCCCTGAAGCTTAGGCTCTTTGGTATCCTTGAATATGGCTTGGGGTGCCTTGGGAATCCCCAAGCTTAGGCTCTTGCCACTCCTTATTCCATAGTCCATCAAATCTTTACCCAAAACATGAAAACTTCACAACACAAAACTCAACAGAAAACTCGTGAGATCCGTTCGTATAAGAAAAATAAAATCACCACTTTAGGTACTGTTGTGAACTCATTATTTATTTATATTGATGTAATATTTAATATATACCAACTTCTCCATGGTTCATACCCCTCGATACAACCCATATATTCATCAAAATAAGCAAACAACACAAAGAAAACATAATCTGTCAAAAATAGAACAATCTGTAATAATCTGTTTACTTCGAAAACTTCTGTAACTCAAAAAATTCTGAAAAATTAGGAAAATATGGGAAATTTGTAAATCAATCTTGTGTAAAAATTCAGATCAAAATCACATCCAAGTGAATTTACAAAATTCCTGGACTAAGAGCGAAAGTTTCTGTTTTTCAGCAAAATCAACTTGCAAACACCGTAGACCATCCCAAAGGTCTTACCTGGGTCAAACACTAATTAAAACAGGAAACCACAATTATAACAGAGGTAATAATGTGTGCATCACTCAAAAACAGAAGCAAAGACAAAAGCATAAAAATTAAATTGGGTTGCCTCACAACAAGTGCTATTGTTTAACGTCCCTAGTTAGGCATAACGATTTCAGTGATGATCACATAAAGGTAAAGAACAGAAACATAAACAGAGCATCATGAATCACATGGTAAGCATATTTAAGTCTAACTCACTTACTATGCATAGGTATTTTGTGAGCAAACAAATTATGGGAACAAAAATCAATTAGCATAGGAAGGGAAAACAAGTATAACTTCAAAAGTTCCAACACATAGAGAAGAAACTTGATATCGTTGCAATATGTAAAAGCATATGTTCCTCTCTCATTGTAATTTTCAGTAGCATCATGGATAAATTCAACAATATAGCTATAACATAAAGCATTATATTCATGATCCACATGCATAAAAGTCTTACAATCTTCCAAGGTAGTGGGATTAACATTAACTAGAGTCATGACCTCTCCAAACCCACTTTTATATAAAAATTCATAAGATTGAACACTCTCCAAATATGTGGGTTATTTTTACCTAAAGTTGACACTCTTCCAAACCCACTTTCGAAATCATATTCATCAAGAGTATTAAATAAATTATCAAGATCATAAGAAGCATTATCACCCCAATCATGATCATTGCAATAAGTAGTGGTCATGGCAAACTCATAAAATATAGCATCCCCAAGCTTGTGGGTTTGCATACAATTGATATTAATAGAATTTATAACAATATCATTGTAATCATGCTTTTCATTCAAGGAAACATCGTGAATCACTTCATCACAATTTTCAGATTCACGAATCTCAAGCAAAACTTCATGGAGATAATCAAGTACACTCAACTCACTAGCAATTGGTTCATAATAATTGAATCTCTTGAAAAGATTAGCAAGTGGATGAGGATCCATATCAATAGATTTTTAGAAAGCAAAGATGCAAGCAAATAGAAGGCCATAGTAACACAAGTAGAAAAAATAGATAAGGCGAGAAAAGGGAGAATAAAATGGAAATTGGTGAAGTGGGGGAGACGAAAACGAGAGGCAAATAATGTAAATGCAAGAGATGAGTTAGTGATGGGTACTTGCTAGGCTTGATCTTGCTATGTATCCTCCTAGGCAACGGCGCTAGAAAACCTTCTTGCTACTTCTTGAGCTTGCGTTGGTTTTTCCTTGAAGAGGAAAGGGTGATGAAAAAAAATAGATAAGTATTTCCCTCAGTTTGTTGAGAACCAAGGTATAAATCCAATAGGAGGAACAAGCAAGGCCCCAATCGTAGTACCTACACAAACAATCAAACACTTGCACCCAACGTTAAAAAGGGGTTGTCAATCCCTTCAGAGTTATTTGCAAGGATGAGATCTGATAGAGATAGATATAAAAGATTGCGAAAACAAAAGTAAATAAATTGCAGCAAGATATTTTTGGTTTTTTTGGTTTATAGATATGAAAGTATAATATGGAAAATAGACCCGAGGGCCATAGGTTTAACTAGAGGCTTCTCTCATAAAGGAAAATAATACGATGGGTGAACAAATTACTGTCGAGCAATTGATAGGAAAGCGAATAATTATGAAGATATCCAAGGCAATGATTATGCATATAGGCATCACATCTGTGTCAAGTAGACCGGAACAATTCTACATCTACTACTATTACTCCACACATCGACCGACTCCTGCGTGCATCTAGAGTATTAAGTTCATGAAGAACAAAGTAATGCATTAAGTAAGATGACATGATGTAGAGGGATAAACTCAAGCAATATGATGAAAACCCCATCTTTTTATCCTCGATGGCAATAATACAACACGTCCGTCGCTACCCCTACTATGTCACTGGGTGTGGACACCACAAGATTGAACCCAAAACTAAGTACTTCTCCCATTGCAAGGATTACCAATCTAGTTGGCCAAACCAACCAATAACTGGAAGATACGTGCTAAGATATGAAATCATACATATAAGAATTCAGAAGAGATTCAAATAATATTCATGGATAATCTGAACATAAACTCACAATTCATCTGATCTCGACAAACACACTGCAAAAGAGTATTACATTGAATAGATCTCCATGAAGATCATGAAGAACATGGTATTGAAGATCAAAGAAAGAGAAGAAGCCATCTAGCTACTAGCTATGGACCCGTAGGTCTGTGGTAAACTACTCACAAATAATCGGAGGGGCAATGGAGTTTATGTAGATGCCCTCCGTGATCAATTACCTCTCCGATAGATTACTAGAAAAGGCTCCGAGATTGGATCTCTCGGGAACAGAGGCTCTCGGCAGCAGAAAAGTATTTTCGTGGCTCTTTTTAGCGATGGGGAATATTTGGGAATTTATGGCCCGAAGAATAGGGTTATGAAACCTGTAGGGGACACACAAGCCAGGGGCGCCCCCTAGGGCGCTCCCTGCAGGATTGTGGCCTCCCGGTAGGTGTCCTGCCCCCTACTCCAAGTCTTCTCAGTTTCTTCTGGTCCAAGAAAAATCATTCTGGAGATTTTATTCCGTTTGGACTCCGTCTAATATTCCTTCTGCAATACTCAAAAACATGGAAAAAACACAAACTGACACTATGCTTTAGATTAATAGGATAGTCCCAAAAATAATATAGAACAACATATTAATGCATATAAAACATCCAAAACAGATAATATAATAGCATGGAACAATAAAAAAAATATAGATACGTTGAAGAAGTATCACCTACTAGTGGACATCTTGACCTTACTAAGGAGGACAACCCCGTTGATCAAAAGGTTTATCGATCAATGATTCATTCTTTGTCATATCTATGTGCCTCCAGTCGTGACATCATGTTGAGTGTTTTTCATGTGTGCCCGCTATCAAGCATCACCTAAAGAGTGTCATCTATTGGATGCGAAAAGGATAGTGAGATACCTTATACATGCACCAAACTTTGGCATATGGTATCCCAAGGGATCTTTTTTTAATCTTGTTGGATATTCCGACTCGGACTATGCTTGCGACAAGGTTGATAGAAAATCCACCTATCGTACATGTCAATTTCTTGGGAGATCTCTTATCTTTTGGACATCCAAGAAACAAAACTCGATATCCTTATCCACTAC
Source organism: Hordeum vulgare subsp. vulgare (assembly GCF_904849725.1). Lineage (NCBI taxonomy): Eukaryota > Viridiplantae > Streptophyta > Magnoliopsida > Poales > Poaceae > Hordeum > Hordeum vulgare. The sequence continues at coordinate 402,241,676 of NC_058523.1, read as the reverse complement.
CAAATCTGAATACATTGCCGACGGATCATGCTGTGCTCAATTACTATGGATCACTCAAATGCTTAAGGATTATGGCATTCATGTTAGAAAAGTTCCATTATTGTGTGGCAATGAAAGTGATATTAAGATTGCCTATAATCCCGTGCAACATTCTAGGACAAAACACATCCAAGTGCGACATCATTTCATTCGTGATCATGTTGCTAAAGGAGATATCGATCTCAAGCATGTTCGTACTGACAAACAACTAGCTGATATCTTTATGAAACCACTTGATGAGAAATTGTTCTATCATTTGAGGAGTGAGTTGAACATCATAGATGCTTCAAACTTGAGCTAGACTCACTCGGAAGCATGCAAGGGCATGAGGTTGACTGACTATTCCTTGATGCCATTGATTAGATTATCTTATATCTTAGAAACTATGATCCCTTGTATTGCATCCAACTTTTTGGTAGGTACTTGGAAGAAATACACACCACAAGATTGTCATCAACTCCAATCAAAAGAAATCTTGACATGGCCAAGTATCAACAACCCATCTTCAAGGATGAAGGAAGAAGACAACAAAATCAAATCCTTGACTATCATTTGATGAAGATATTCACTCTTGTCATTTGGATATATTATGGTCTTCCTTGCATGACTAACCATTATAGGTGAAAAGGGAATCAAAACGACATGGATTGCTCCCAACTCAAGATGATCTTCATCAACCTCGAGCATCCACAACAAGTTCACCTACATGCCATGTCATCAACATCGTTCGAAGGTATTTACTCATATCCTTGATAAAGCTCTACAGCAAATCATGGAGTAAAGCAACTCAAGTGATATGAAGACATTGAAAAGCTTAATCGAAAAATGGAAACCCCATTTCACGCTTAACAATGAGTATGACCTATGATCAAGCATCCTTGCTTGACTCCTCAAGCCAAATACTCTAATATAGGTGACCTTGTCACCGCCCCACATCTAGATGGAGATCATTGTATGGTTCACATTTGACCTTTCTGTTGGAAATATGCCCTAGAGGCAATAATAAATTAGTTATTATTATATTTCTTAGTTCATGATAATCGTTTATTATCCATGCTATAATTGTATTGATTGGAAACACAATACTTGTGTGGATACATAGACAAAACACTGTCCCTAGTAAGCCTCTAGTTGACTAGCTCGTTGATCAAAGATGGTCAAGGTTTCCTGGCCATAGGCAAGTGTTGTCACTTGATAACGGGATCACATCATTAGGAGAATCATGTGATGGACTAGACCCAAACTAATAGACGTAGCATGTTGATCGTGTCATTTTGTTGCTACTGTTTTCTGCGTGTCAAGTATTTGTTCCTATGACCATGAGATCATATAACTCACGGACACCGGAGGAATGCTTTGTGTGTATCAAACGTCGCAACGTAACTGGGTGACTATAAAGATGCTCTACAGGTATCTCCGAAGGTGTTCGTTGAGTTAGTATAGATCGAGACTGGGATTTGTCACTCCGTGTGACGGAGAGGTATCTCGGGGCCCACTCGGTAATACAACATCACACACAAGCCTTGCAAGCAATGTAACTTAATGTAAGTTGCGGGATCTTGTATTACGGAACGAATAAAGAGACTTGCCAGTAAACGAGATTGAAATAGGTATGCGGATACTAACGATCGAATCTCGGGCAAGTAACATACCGAAGGACAAAGGGAATGACATACGGGATTATATGAATCCTTGGCACTGAGGTTCAAACGATAAGATCTTCGTAGAATATATAGGATCCAATATGGGCATCCAGGTCCCGCTATTGGATATTGACCGAGGAGTCTCTCGGGTCATGTCTACATAGTTCTCGAACCCGCAGGGTCTGCACACTTAAGGTTCGACGTTGTTTTATGCGTATTTGAGTTATATGGTTGGTTACCGAATGTTGTTCGGAGTCCCGGATGAGATCAGGGACGTCACGAGGGTTTCCGGAATGGTCCGGAAACGAAGATTGATATATAGGATGACCTCATTTGGTTACCGGAAGGTTTTCGTGCATTACCGGAAAAGTTTCGGGCTCATCGGTAGTGTACCGGGAGTGCCGGGAGGGGTGCCGGGGACCATCAGGAGGGGTGTCACGCCCCAAGGGGTCTCATGGGCTATGGGAAGAGATAAACCAGCCCCTAGTGGGCTAGAATAAGTTCCCACTAAGGCCCATAAGGTTTGAGAAGGAAAAAACACAAGGTGGAAAGAGTTTCCAAGTGGGAAGGTGGAATCCTACTCCAAGTAGGATTGGAGTAGGACTCCTCCACCTCCAATTTCGGCCAAACCTTTAGGTTTTGAGGCTGCCTCCTCCCCTCCCTCCCACCTATATATACGGAGGTTTTAGGGCTGATTTGAGACGACTTTTCCACGACAGCCCGACCACATACCTCCACGGTTTTTCCTCTAGATCGCGTTTCTGCGGAGCTCGGGCGGAGCCCTGCTGAGACAAGGTCATCACCAACCTCCGGAGCGCCGTCACGCTGCCGGAGAACTCTTATACCTCTCCATCTCTCTTGCTGGATCAAGAAGGCCGAGATCATCGTCGAGTTGTACGTGTGCTGAACGCGGAGGTGCCGTCCGTTCGGTACTAGATCGTGGGACTGATCGCGGGATTGTTCGCGGGGCGGATCGAGGGACGTGAGGACGTTCCACTACATCAACCGCGTTCACTAACGCTTCTGCTGTACGATCTACAAGGGTACGTAGATCACTCATCCCCTCTCTAGATGGACATCACCATGATAGGTCTTCGTGCGCGTAGGAAATTTTTTGTTTCCCATGCGACGTTCCCCAACACTTTCACACTCTTAGAACCATTCAACTCTCATCTACATGTATGTATATATCTTATATCTCTAAAAAATAAAAAATAAAAACAATTTTTTTGTTTGTTTTTCTTCTACTTTTGTTTCTCTTTCTCAATTAGTACCTTCTTTTACAATTGGAATCTTGAAACAAATCTTCCGACCAGCCTATTCTTGTGTTAAAGAGTTGACTAACATTGCAACTCGGTTTCACCAAATTGGGAAACTTGGTCCAACCGAATTCACCCAAGAGGCCTCAATATCATACTCAGTTCTACCGAACCATTTAGCCTCGGTGACTCTGATTTTTCGGACAAGCTTTATTGCTCTGAAAATTTCTTCTGAACGTATGTTTAAGGGGGAGAAAACTTCTCTAGGGGGAGAAACACCTTAGTGATCCCATGTTATATAAGAGGGAGAAACACCTAGGATCCCAAACATAGGAGGGGATAATTCAAGGAACTCTTATTCATACCAAAGGGGAGACAAATTCAAGGAGCCCTTGTAAAAGTGAGAATTATCCAGGATCCCTTTCTCTCAATGAGCCCTTACCCTCTGACCTTCTTTTTGGTAATTTATGCCAAAGGGGGAGAAATATCAAAGTATCAAAGCTTCCATTCAATGAACCTATTTATAGGGGAGAAATATCATCAATATGCTTCTACAAAAGAGGGAGAAACAACACTAAGGGGAGATATTTGTTCCTAAAGGGAGATGTATCAAACCTTACACATTAAGGGGGAGAGAGGTAAATATGGCTTTATTGGTTTGAAATTATTTTCCCTACCTACTCCCAATATCTACATGCTATGATTCAGGGGGAGAGGAATCGTTACATAATCATCTTTAGGGGAGAAAAGTTCTTGTTCTTTGGAGACGTATATTCAATATGTCTTCAATTTCTTGGTATTTTTTAGGCTCTTTGCATATTTACAACAGGGTACTCTTGTGTTATCTAACATTTTTTCCCCAAGTGTACTCCTATGTCAAGACTCTCAAGATCCTCAAGGTAAGTATATGCATCATATCCTTTCTCATGATGACCTCTTGTTTCTTGCACATACTGTTTGCAAGAGGGAGTCTTGAACATGGAACTTCTTCATTTACATATTTTTGATGCATATAGCCAGGTTTTCTATGACTTGTCTTGTCCTTCTACCTTGGGTGTGCCCATGCATTCCAAAGAAAATATCATTTAAAAAGGGATTGCACACATTTAGGGGGAGCTTGTACTAGTCATGTTCCTTTCAAAGCTGTCATATCCTTAAGATTATCTTTATTTGAAGCTTTGATTGTATGTTGTCATGAATTACCAAAAATGGGGAGATTGAAAGCATATATGCTGCCTTGGTGATTTTGATAATTCATGACAACATACATTGTCTCTTGGACTAACACTTTTACCTAGATATTTCAGAAAAGTCCATAGAGAGCTATGGCTTAAGGTTTATGTGGAGTTGCCCCTGGATGCAAGAAAGGAACAATGTTGACTCGAGCTTCAAGCTAGAAGACTCTTCATTTTATATTTGTGAGAAATCACTTTTGAGTCCATAGGAAAGCCAATACTATTAAAAGGGGATGAGGTAGTAAAATGAATTGATTGCTCAAATGCTCAAAGTTAGTCACCAAAACACTCAGTCATTTGTCCCACATATGCACTCTGTCAAGATCCACATTCACAAATTCGGTGTCACCAACATTTCCATATCGTACCCACCGAGTTTGACCTCACAGAGAAACCCCAGCCATTCCCACCAAATCGGTTCAACCGAAATCAAGTCGGTGCTACCGAGTTCAGTGTGACCAACATTCTGTTGCCAAGATACACAAAATCGAAATTTCCGAGTTTGAGTATTGGTGCCACCGAGTTTGGCCATCTGACCATTAGTCACTTTTTCGGTGCCACCGAGTTTCATATATCGGTCTCACCAAGATTCAAAAGTTCACACCTTTGTTCTAATGGGTAGCACCGAGTTCTCAACTTCGGTGTCACCGAGTTTTCCCTTTTGTGTTTAACGGTTGGATTTTGGCTGCTGCGTATATATACCCATTCACCCATCTCTCATTCAGGGGAGAAGCACTCAGAACACACACTTCGCTGCCAAATCCATTTGCTGAGAGAGAACCACCTACTCATGTGTTGAGACCAAGATATTCCAATCCTATCATTTGAAACTTGATCTCTAGCCTTCCCAAACTGCTTTCCTTCAAATCAATCTCTCCTACCCATGCATATTCTGTGAGAGAGTGATTTGTGTTGAGGAGACTATCTTTAGAAGCACAAGAGCAAGGAGTTCATTGATCTACCACATCTATTACCTTTTGGAGGGTGGTGCCTCCTAGATTAGTTAGGTGTCGCTTGGGAGCATCCTACTTCGTGTCGTGGAGTTGAACCAAGATGTTTGTAAGGGCAAGGAGATCGCATACTTCGTGAAGATCTACCGTGAGTAAGGCTAGTCCTCCATGGATGAAAGCCGTGGTGGAATAGACAAGGCCGCTTCTTTGTGGACCCTTCGTGGGTGGAGCCCTCCGTGCACTCTCGCAGCCATTACCATCCATGGGTTGAAGTCTCCACTAACATGGACGTACGATAGCGCCACCTATCAGAACCATGCCAAAAATCGCCGTGTCAACCTCATGCATTTGATCTCCCTACCTTACTCCTCTATATTACACTTGCATGTTTCACATTCCGCTGCTATACTCTTAGAACTGCATGTGTAGGGTGTACTTGACTTGTTATAACTGCTAGAGTTCTGACTTCCTCGAAATTGGGTTAGGTTAGAAATTTTATCTTAACAAGTAGTCTATTCACCCCCCTCTAGACACATCTTTTGTCGATCCCTCAGGTTTGTGGAAGCCTTCAAGGTAAACCAATTAATGTTAGATTAATTTATAAGGTTTTTACATGCCTTATAGATATGACATGCCCCGAGCCATGGGTGAGTTTGAAAAACTTACCCGTGGCTCAAAAGAACTTACGTTCATGAACAAAAACAGTTCGGGGACCTTACTCCTCTATAATCGAGCACGTGCATCAACGCACGTGTCAACAAATTCTCGGAAATATAGAATACATACGATAAATAATATTTGTTATGTAATCTGAAGCTCATACTAACGCATACTTAGATTTCTTAGTACACTATTGGATAATAAAAATACATTTCATCAAACAGTCCACACCAGGAACTCGCAAGCAAAATTATTAATATTCATCATTAATCTTGAGTGTGCAAGCCAAGTTGAATAATATAAATATTGCAAAGTAAGCGTTATTGAATAATAGAAGTACCTCTTATCCAACGGTCCACACCAGGAACTCCAAAGCAAAATACATAACATTTGCAAGCAAAATTGACTAATACAAATACTGTAAAGTAAGTATTTCAATGCCAACAAATGTATAAGACAAATATTCCATTTTTATCGAGACTCAAATCTTTAATGTCTTTACTTATGCGAGTGTCACCAACAAATTTAACAAATAGTGGTAGTTCCTAACTGAAGCATACAGTGAAACAAATCTAAACAAATACGATGTATTTAATGGTAATTTATTGTGTATTTAATGATACTTCATGGGTAACATACTATAATACAAAAACATATTGTGGAAAATAAAAACTACTTTGTTTAATGGTACTTAATTAAAGAGATGGTATCCATTAGGATGCGCAAACCCACCCACAAACAAAGCACACCCAAGAACTAAAATCACGTGTAGCAATGTAGAGCCTAGTAGTGATTGCTGAACAATAGAATGGTTCCATTTTTAGTGCATATATGGAGATAATCATCTCTGTTGCTTACCAGAAATAGCATTAAGAAGCCCCAAGTTCTGTTGAAAAAGGTCGAATCTTTCCTGAGATGCTAAAGCCAAGATGATGAAATTGTGCAAGCATTTCAGCAACATCTAATGAGCGCAATAATAATCATGGCAATTTCTTACCTGAAATCAAAGGAGTTCTATACCTTGACTCCTGGATTTAGAGGGAGCCAGATGGATGGAGCAGTCCATTGTCGAGGAGATAGGGCAGAGCTGTCAGTAGGGAGGAACTCTATTAGCTGAAATCACTTAATCTTCAAATTATTGAAATCAAAGAGGAACTCTATTGCATTAAGTTGGTGAGGAAAAAAGAAACAAAGAAGAACATACTCACTTCGAGTTGTAGATGAAGAGTGCAGACCGAAGTGTAGTTGTCATGCAAGTAGTATTAAGTTCACTTGTCAGGGTTTTCTAGCCAGGAAAAAACTATCAAATCAACCGATCTCTAATTTCACAAGCTAGTTTGCCACACAGAGCCCATCGTTTCTTCAATTGCTTGGCAACTCGTGCCATCTATGATGCTATTGGGATTCACCCTTGCTCATCTCCCTTTGGAGATCTGTGGACCTCCCACGTGCGTGCTGGTATCCCAGACTCGGTCTAGCCTTTTATCCTCCTTTTTATTATTTGGAAAATTTGGGACGCATAAAATGCAAAAAACTTTTAGGAACCTAGATGTCTCTCCCCTTAATGTTATTAGTGGTATAGTCTCGGACCTAAAGCTGTGGTCTCACCGCCTTAAGAAGATGGGTGAAAAAGTTCACGCCGGCTTGTGGCGGGACTACTTTATTTCTTGCCTTGTCTAGCTTGTTACAAATATTTAAAAATATATTCAAGTGGGGAGACTTTTACAGTTAAAAAACAAGCTAGTTTGTCTAAGCATCGATCAACCAAAATTTAACAGAAGTTAAAAGCCTAAAAAACAAAAACACATTTAAGAGTGGTCAAGTGATTCTTCTAACCATTCAAGGAAATCTTAAATTATGTCATACACTTGGTTTTGACACTATATTCAGAGTTTCAACTACTTGAAACCATTCTTTCTCTTTCTATAACCATCATCTATATGACTTGATGTGGAACGCACGTTTCGATTTCCATCAAACAATTTTCAGAATAATTGTGTAACGCTGTCGGGACCCCAATCCTAAGCCATAGGAATCCAGCCTGTAACACATCGCATCTCTTTGCGGTCTCACGCACGGTTATCCCCACGGCTGCAGCCTTACCTTAGCCAGGACCGTTTGTGCCTTTTGACTCGCGTATGCAATTGTGTCGCTAGCAATCCAATGTCAAAGAACCCGGATCGACATGTATAGTCATAAACTCAAGCGGCAGTTCCATACAGGGACATGCATACATGACCCAGCAAAGCAGGTGTCGGTCATCAACGAATGTAGACGAGTCGTAGCAAGCTACAATGACTCCATTACAACGCGTGACATTTCCCAAAGGGACAAACACAATAGCTAAGAAGGACACATGCCGGTCAACCAATGTGTCAAGAGCAGTAACGGACTACCATGGCTCGCTGGAATCACAAAGGGGCATTTCCCCGTAAGGAGTGCTACTAAGGCATACGACTAGGTATTCGAACCCCACACATATCAGGTACAACACACGTACGCATGGCATACCGATATGCATAGATACATCGATGGCATCACAACATAACCATAAAGATACAAACTTTATTTAGAAGGCTCGGAAGAGCCTCACACATAATATTACACACATAGGGGTCTCACGACCCATCATCACAAGTCGTACACACAAGCCTTACAAGCCAGCGGAAGATTAAAACTATCTCAGTACAGATAGATGGAAAGATAAAGGCACATGGCCTGACTATCTACAGACCCAACCTAGGGCCAGATCGTAGCTGGGATACCAGCTACTCGTCGTCACCAACATCTAGGTAGAACCCTCCATTAGGGTCATTAACAACCTCTGCAACAATTTATTAAGCAAACGTGAGTACAAAAGTACTCAGCAAGACTTTAGGATAATCTATCTACTCATGCAATGTATCAACAAGGAGTTGTGGGGTTTCATGCAGAAAGCCAGCATTTGACTCTTGGCTAGACAAACTTGCACTTTCAAATAGCTTTGACAACTTTGTTTTCTTGCACACGAGTCCATTAACACCACAATAATACTCCATCATGGAATCATTTCGTCTCCCTACGGAAATGCCATCCACGACACTCACACTTATCTTGACAATTTTTTGAGTAGCCATTATAGTTATCTATGAACAACATATGCTTCCAAGTAGTCCATATCCGCGGACGCGGCTATTCGAATAGATCATAACCCTGCAGGGGTGTACTTCTTCACACACGCTCTCGCCACTTATCGCTATGTGCACGTCATGCACCTCGGCAACCTTCAAGCGGAAGCCGAGTGAGGGAGTCGGCCACGACCGTTAACCATGCTAATACTTAGTCCAGGTCTATCGCCTATCTGAGAGTAACCCGCACGGAAGTCCGACCGAGGTTTCCGCCATGGCCCCAAACGATGTGCGCAGGGTTCCCAAGCCCACCATCCGGGTGCCACTTGGTACACCGTGCCACTGCCTACCGCATCATAGCCCACCTCTAAGATCAGCACCATGCACGGCCTCCAGCATGACTATAAACACCAGAAACTACTTGCAACTCCTGGACCGAGTACTAGGCGATTAATAAGTCGAGAGGGTTAGTTAAGTATCCTAACGTGTGGTAGTATCTAGTCTTGGATTACATACACGGAACTCAGTTCCTAAGGACGGTTCCAATGAAACAACCCGCCATGTACTCCTACATAGCCTTTCACCGGTACCTTTACCAAATCAAGTTCAACGCACAACCTTTACTAACTGAGCACATTCTCAAGATCCTGTTCATCATCCAGATGACAGACCATACACCACTCTAAGCATAGCATGCATAGCAGGATAAGGCACATCAGGGCTCAAGCATCTACCAGGTAAGCTAGGTTGCAAGGTTCAACTATTTATTGTGACAAGGACAGGTCATGCAAAGGAAGTGGGTTCAACTAACGTGGTAAAATCATTGAAAGCATTTTAACCTAATGCAATAAGTAAGAGCAGGAGCGAGAAAATGGGATTTATCGGGATGATCAAAATGGTTGCTTGCCTTGTTGCTCAGCAGAGGGGTGATATCCGTCAGTCGGATAATCACATGTATCCGGAGGAGCGGAGCCTACCGAAATAACAACATACAATCAATATCAATCATATGCAACAAAATAATGCATGGAATGCAATGTAGCATGGTTTGAGATGACTAACAAAATGTTTTGGGTGATCTTGATTTGAAATCATAATTCAAATATCATTTGAATTATAATTTATCAAATTCTTTTAATTGATTTGACCTGATTCTGTTTCATAACTTTGTTTTTCATGCATGAATGTAGCACCATTAGATTCCTTGAATTTTTCATTTTACATATATAATTTGGCAACTTTGGAGTTATATTCAAATTTCTATGAATTTCCAAAGTTTTGAACTTATTCTAGAATTATTTTTAAATAAAAAAGGTTTTATTGCATCAGCATGACATGAGCAGGTCAATCTAGCCATTGAAAGTCAAACCTGACTAGTGGGACCCACTGGTAAGTGACTCTGGCCAGTTTTTAGTTTAGATTTAACTTAATTAGCTAATTAACAGAGTAGGACCCACCTGTCAGCGTCTGTTTAAGTTAATTAAACAAATTATTTTTTTATTTTTATTAAACTTAATTAGACAAGGGCTGGCCCCACCTGTCATAGGCTCAGGGGGAAAAACCCACCGGCGACGAGGTCGATCTCGCCGGCGGTGAGCCTCCGGCAGCACCAGAGACGGCGGAGGGCGTCGGAAACGCAGCTCCGATGACCAAATGCACGACAGAGACCTCAGGAAGAACGACCACTCGACGGCGCGCACGATGGAGCAAACCCGAGGGGCTGGGGTGGCCGGAATCGACGCTGGCGACGAGCTTGGCGGCGGCCGAAGCTCGACCATCCTCGAGGTCATCAAAACAGAGGGCATTTTGCGTGGGGCTGGGCTCCTAGAGCATCTGCACGACGAGCTGGAGCCATTGCAGGCCTCGGGAGGACCAACCAGTCACCGTAGGGCTACCGACGACGAGCTACCGCGGCGGTCCTCATCGAGCTGCGGTGAAACTAGGCCTAGAGCTCAAAATTGAGAGGGGAAACAAGGGGGAAGGCACCGTGGGCTCACAGGGAGTGCAGCGGCGTCGAAAGCGGGCTCGGGGACGACCTGAGGAGGGAGAACGGCGGTGGTGAACGTCGGCGATCCGAGGAAGAAGATAATGGAGATCTGGCGATGCAGGGCTCGGGGGCTTCTCTCCTTTGGTAGAGACGACCAGCTCGATGAGGCGGAGCGAACGACACTCTGAGGGGCGGGGAAGGACGCCCGGAGCGATGGCTAGCTCGAGCTCGAGCTCGCGGTCATGGTGGCCGAGGAAGAAAGAGAGGAGAGAGATCGAATGGGGAGAGGACGAGGTCGGGAATGGATCCCGGAGGCCTTATCCCTCCTCTCCAGCGCATCAGGGAGGTCCAGGCAGACGCACAGGTGCGTGGCTGCGCCGGAACAAGCGGCGGCCACCTCCTGCTGCTCGCTCGCATGAGGAAGACAACAGGCGTCGGGGTGGGCTGGGCCTCAGGTGAGTGACAGGTAAGTTTCTTTCATTTTTTTCCATTCTGTTTCTGTTATTTACTTACTGACTTTGTTTTGTTTTATTTTTGGCTCCAAACTATTCCTAAAATAGTTTGGAACATGCTGAAATGTTATTTGAAATATTTCCAAATATTTATAAATGTTTCAACATTTCTGAAATCTTTGAAATATCTGAAATCAATTATATAATTGATTTCAGTAGCTTTTAACTTTAAAATAAAATGCCAAAAGCATTTTACAAATATATTTTACCCCTCATATCTTGTTTTCAACATTTATCTAAAATATTGAACTTTTATGAAGGCCATTTTGGATTCATTGAATTGTCACTACTTTGGTTTTCTTTTGAATATAGAGTTTGTTTGAGGTTTTGCTTTGATTTCATTTCCTTCCTTGAGTGCAATTCAAATTCTTAAGATGCAAAGGAAGAAAACATGAGCTCAAACTTGCTAAACCCTAATGGGGATCAGGGATGTGACAACTCATCCCCACTCATAAGAATCTCGTCCCGAGATTTGGAAGTCGTCGGGAATAGCGCGGAAAACTCAAGTCGCAGACGATCCTCTTTCCCATGTTGCTTCTTTTTCAGAATGATTTGGGCATTGAACTTTAAGAAACTTGAGGTTTCGACGTCGAGCGGTACGCTCAGCTTGATTAAGAATATGCACAGGGTATTCTCGGTATGAAAGGTTATCTTGGAGATCAAGCGTTTCGTGGTCCACTTCGCGGATCGGATCCAAAAAGCAACGCCTCAGTTGCGAGACGTGGAATACATCATGAACCTTGGAAAGATGCGGAGGAAGTTCCAATTGGTAGGAAACTTCTCCTTGTTTGGCAAGAATGCGAAAAGGACCGATATAACAAGGAGCCAACTTGCTCTTGATACCGAAACGATGGGTTCCCTTAAAAGGTGTAACCCGAAGGTAAGTCTTCTCATCAACTTCAAAGGTCACAGCCTTATGATGACGATCATATTGGCTCTTTTGACGAGACTGGGCTGTTTTCAGCTTTTCACGAATAATGCGAACTTGCTCTTGTGCATCCTGGATCATATTCAGACCAAAGAGTTGCCTCTCTCCGGTTTCTGACCAATTAAGAGGTGTTCTACATCTTCGTCCATAGAGAACTTCAAAAGGAGCTTTGCCCAAGCTTGATTGGTAACTATTGTTATAAGCAAAATCGGCGAATGGAAGGCACTTCTCCCAATTCACACCGAACGATATAACCCAAGCTTGGAGCATATCTTCTAGGATTTGATTCACTCTTTCAACTTGACCACTTGATTGAGGATGGAAAGCAGTGCTAAAAGATAAGTGAGTCCCCATGGCATTCTGAAAACTCTCCCAGAAGCGAGAAGTAAAGATACTTCCACGGTCTGAGTTAATCTCCAGAGGAACACCATGAAGAGACACTATTCGAGAGATATATAACTCTGCTAGCTGGCTAGATGTTATACTCTCACGAACTGGAAGAAAATGAGCTACTTTGGAATGACGGTCATTGACCACAAATATAGCATTATTTCCTTTCTTGGTCTTGGGAAATCCGGTGATGAAATCCATACTGACTTTATCCCATTCCATTCAGGAATAGCTAAAGGTTGAAGAGTTCCAGTAGGCCTTTGATGTTCTGCATTAACTCGACGACAAATGTCACAGTTAGCAACGAACTCAGCAATCTCTCTCCTCATTCTAGTCCACCAAAACCTCTGGCATAGGTCCTGATACATCTTAGTACTACCAGGATGAATGGTGAGAGGAGAATCATGAGCCTCCTTAAGGATCAATTGCCGCAGACGTTTTCTCTTAGGAACCACTAGACGGTTCTGAAAGAACACAACACCTTGCTCATTAACAGAGAAATCCCTAGCATTTCCGCTAGCAATATTCTCCTTGATCCGGGATATACCCTTATCATATGCCTGCATGGCTATGATTTGATCCCTAAGAGTAGGCTTCGCCACCAGGGTAGAAAGGAATCCTTGAGGAACAATGTGAAGATTTAACTTCCGAAATTCCTCATAGAGATGTGGTTGACCTGGTTGTAGCATCAGGTTGTTACAATAAGACTTACGACTTAGTGCATCAGCCATAACATTGGCCTTCCCCGGGGTGTAAGTTATCCCTAAGTCATAATACGTGATCAACTCAACCCACCGTCTTTGCCTGAGATTCAAATCCGGCTGGGTGAAGATATATTTCAGACTTTGGTGACTAGTGAATATTTCGCAACGATTACCAATAAGGTAATGTCGCGAGGTTTTAAGTGCATGGACTACAGCTGCAAGCTCAAGATCATGTGTGGGATAATTATCCTCATGTGGACGCAACTATCGAGATGCGTATGCAATCACATGACGATCCTGCATGAGAATGCAACCTAATCCTTGTCTCTCGAGGCGTCGCAGTAGATAACAAAGTCCTTGGAGAAATCTGGTGGTAGCAACACACGTGCGGAAGTCAGGCGTCTTTTCAGTTCCTGGAAACTATGCTCACACTGTGCTGTCCCCTCGAACTTTTTATCTTTCTTGAGGAGTTCAGTTAGAGGCTTTGCAACCTTGGAGAAATTCTCGACAAAGCGGCGACAATAGCTCGCTAGACAAAGAAAACTCCTAACTTGCTTAACCGATTCAGGTTGAGTCCAATCAAGGACAACTTGAACTCTCTCGGGATTGACAGCAATACCCTTACCATAGATTACGTAACCTAGATAGGTCACTTCTGGTAACCAAAATTCACATTTTGAAAACTTGGCATACATGCGGTGCTCTCGAAGTTTCATCAATACCAGCTTTAGATGCTCGACATGTTCTTGTTCGTTCTTCGAGTAGATGAGAATATTGTCGAGGTATACTACGACGAATTTATCCAAATACTCCATGAAGATTGAATTCGTCAAGCGAGAAAAGGTGGTTGGGGCATTGGTTAATCCAAAGGACATGACGGTGTACTCGTATTGGCCATAGCGAGTGACAAAAGCCGTTTTTGGGATGTCCCCGTTCTTGATCTTGATTTGATGGTAACCCAACCTCAAATCCATTTTGGAGAAGACTGAGGATCCAGCGAGCTGATCATACAGATTGTTGATCCTGGGGAGCGGATACTTGTTCTTTATGGTGACCAGGTTAACTGGTCGATAATCTACAACCATCCGATCCATTCCGTCTTTCTTCGTAACGAAGAGGACGGGACAAGCCCAAGGAGAAGAGCTAGGATGAATGAAACCTTTATTCAAGGCCTCATCTAGTTGCTTCTTAAGTTCGGCTAGCTCCAAGGGTGCCATCTTATAAGGTCTTCTGGCTATTGCCACAGTTCCCGGAACAAGGTCTATCACAAACTCTACATCCCTGTCAGGTGGAATTCCTGGCAGTTCTTCTGGGAAAACATCCGGAAAGTCACGGACTACCGGAATGTCTTCAAGTTGTGGAAGAGGGTTGGCATTGAGGGAATAGAGTTGGCATTTGGCAACTCGAGTAGAGACATTGACTATCTCACCCGAGGGATGGGTAAGCTAAACATTTCTAGAATGAGTACCAATCTTGGCATAATGGGCTGACATCCAGTCCATACCCAAGATGATATTGATATGTGAAGATTTCAAGGCTATCAAAGATGCTAGAAAAACTAGCCTGTCTACTAGAATTTCATTGTCATAGGTTATCCTGGAGGTTTGCCACTTACTACCAGGGGTTTGGACAACCAATGGGATTGGCATATCACAGAAAGGCATGTTATGCAACTGTGCATAACTTTCTGAAATGAAGGAATGAGATGACCCAGTGTCAAAAAGAGTAGACACTGGGTGATGATTGACAAGGAGCGTACCCAGTATAACATCGGGATCCTCTGCAGCTTCTTCTGCTGAAATAGAGTTCACACGACCACGTGCAGGAGTTGGCTTCACATAGTAAGCTTTGCCCGACTTGCCTTGCCCAACAGACTTTCCAGGTTGCTTGGCACCCATATTCTGAGGTCACTCTCGAGAATAGTGTCCTGGTTCTCCACACTTGTAACAGATCACCTGATTGGCACGTGGTGCAACATTGCTAGCTGGACCACCATAGGTTTTTGCTAGAGGGTTGGTCTGATTCGCCTGAGGCGCCACATAGGATGGCCTCGGGGTGTATCTTGGCGGCAGAGAACTATTTGGAACCCACAGCCTGCATTTTGGGAATGTGGAACCAAATGACGAGCCAGAGTCATGGGAGTGCTTCCTTGTAGCTTCATAGTCGGTATGACCAGTCTCGGCACTGATCGCCTTGTTGACAAGAGCTTGAAAGCTTGTACATTCGTGGAGACGCAGATCACGACGAAGTTCAGGGCTCAGACCCTTGCGGAATCTTTCTTGCTTCTTGGCATCAGTTGACACCTGTTCAGTTGCATAGCTGGCGAGGTTACCGAACTTGCGGCTATAGGCATCCACGGTCAATTTTCGGTGGGTGAATGCACAGAACTCCTCTCTCTTTCTGTCCATCAGACCCTCTGGAATATGGTGCAGACGAAAGGCTGCACTAAAGTCTGCCCATGTGGCTACTGGTCCGGCAGGGCGCATAGCTTCAAAGTTCTCCCACCATAGATTGGCGGGTCCTTCCAGGAAGTACGCCGCAAAGGTCACCTTGTCGGCCTCAGAAACATTCGCAGAGCGAATCTTGCGCCATATACTGCACAACCAGTCGTCAGCATCGAGGGGATCGACGGAGTGATGGAACTTTGGAGGATTCAGCTTCACGAAGTCATTGAGGGACACTGCATCATTCCTAGGCTGACGAGCCGTATTTTTCTCAATACACTCTAACAAACGGTTGGTCTCCCTTTTGTTTCTTTCTGCCTCAAGCATAACTTCCGCTAGAGAGGGCGGGTGAGCTAGTTCCTCCTGCAATGCTTGACTACCCTCTCCCTGCTCATGAGCAGGGGCACGGTTCAACCTGGTGAGCACCATCCTGACAAACAAACTCACAGCTTAGACCAATATCAACATCAATACTAACTATGGATTAAGAATGCACTGAACACATGGAATGCGGAAATGAACATCCGAACAACATGGTAACAAGCAACTGCTATATATACACCATGGTTCATACACACCGTTACATAATTAAGTACAACCTTAACCGAAGAGCAAACTACTGAAAAGATGACACAAATCATCACAGGCTTTCCAAGCTTCCTATACATTATTTATCTATGCCTCCGGAATTCATCTCACGACATAAGCATACTTCACAAGACACACAGGACTGTGGAAGTACAACTACTACCATACTACTCTTCAACTCACAAGTTCAGGCATCCGCATAGAGAATCTCATAAAGATTTCCTCCATGACCTGGGAGCTCAACCTGCGGATCAGGAAATACTCAAGCCTGAGACCCCTGGGAACCGTAAGCGCACGGCTGTGGCCTTGGTCCCCTGACTGGTGGTAGTAGAGATCCCCAAAGAGGGGTGACTCCTCCAATAGCAGGCCAGTCAACATGAGCCGGAAGATGGGTCCTAACAGGGTTCAGCATCTCCATATCTCCATACCGTGTCTGGACTACAGGTGCCAGCTGTGTCAAAGCTGTCCACAGACGGACACGTGTAGCATAGAGCTCCATACGAAGGGCACGAGCATCCCTGTCTCTATTCTCTAGCATCTCAACGGTGGACTGCAGCAGCGGATCCTCCATAGAGGAATCAAAGTAGACTCCACTAAGGTATCCTTCTTCTCCTGGCTGAGAGGCAGGAATATAGCAAAACTGTGAATTGTGCAGCAGTGCATGTCTGGCCCTCATGATGGTTAGCATTGAATAGGCAGCATCTTGTACTGCCATGTCAACAGTGAACCCCAATCCATAAGATCAATGGATCGGCTCCTCAGCTCCAGGGTAATCTGGGAATACCCTAACAGTGCAGAGATACTAACTCTGATTAAAATCCCGGTACTGCAACTCCACTGTGTAGTCTGGGTACCAGCGGTAACCGGCTACTGACATCATCCTGACTAGCATGGCCGTGTGACCTCGCACATCAATGCACCTAGTCAGACGAACCACCTGACGAGAAGGACGGCCAGGCATCTGAAAATAGAGCGTAATGCAAAAGCATTAAAGCTCTGAAGACAATATTTGGGCAGCATAACGGGTGTAAATGCTCAAAAACAATATTGAGACAACCCACAAAGATAGGATAGCATAACCACTCAACTATCAAGTTCAATTCCATGGTCATCAAAACTTACTTTCTTTCCCTTGAAATAAGAGAAACTCGAAGTAACTCTCGACTCATTGTCCTATAATCTACCGATCAGAAAAACATGAGCCTAAGAGAAAGATAAGTAAACTAGTCCTTTATCCTCGCAGAAAAGACGAGGATGACCAGAATAGAATAATTTAAGAAGAGAAGCAAGAGTCTTACGTTCCCTTCCACAAACAATTCCCTTATGTATAACTAAAGCAATTCTAGACTCAACTTCGACCAGTTTGGCTTAGTAATCCTACAGTCAGTCAGGCTCTGATACCAACGCTGTCGGGACCCCGATCCTAAGCCATAGGAATCCAGCCCGTAACACATCACATCTCTTTGTAGTCTCACGCACGGTTATCCCCACGGCTGCAGCCTTACCTTAACCGGGACCGTTTGCGCCTTTTGACTCGCGTATGCAATTGTGCCGCTAGCAATCCAATGTCAAAGAACCCGGATCGACATGTCTAGTCATAAACTCAAGCTGCAGTTCCGTACAGGGAGAGGAATACATGACCCAGCAAAGCAGGTGTCGGTCATCAGCGAATGTAGACGAGTCGTAGCAAGCTACAAGGACTCCATTACAACGCGTGACATTTCCCAAAGGACAGACACAACAGCTAAGAAGGACACATGTCGGTCAACCAATGTGTCCGGAGCAGTAGCGGACTACCACGGCTCGATGGAATCACAAAGGGGCACTTCCCCGTAAGGAGTGCTACTAAGGCATACGACTAGGTATTCGAACCCCATACATATCAGGTACAACACACGTACGCATGGCATACCGATATGCATATATACATCGATGGCATCACAACATAACTATAAACATACAAACTTTGTTTAGAAGGCTCGGAAGAGCCTCACACATAATATTACACAGATATGGGTCTCACGACCCATCATCACAAGTCGTACACACAAGACTTACAAGCCAGCGGAAGATTCAAACTATCTGAGTACAGATAGATTCAAAGATAAAGGTGTTGGAAATATGCCCTAGAGGCAATAATAAATTAGTTATTATTATACTTCTTAGTTCATGATAATCGTTTATTATCCATGCTATAATTGTATTGATTGGAAACACAATACTTGTGTGGATACATAGACAAAACACTGTCCCTAGTAAGCCTCTAGTTGACTAGCTCGTTGATAAAAAATGGTCAAGGTTTCCCGGCCATAGGCAAGTGTTGTCACTTTATAACGAGATCACATCATTAGGAGAATCATGTGATGGACTAGACCCAAACTAATAGACGTAGCATGTTGATCATGTCATTTTGTTGCTACTGTTTTCAGCGTGTCAAGTATGTGTTCCTATGACCATGAGATCATATAACTCACTGACACCGGAGGAATGCTTTGTGTGTATCAAACGTCGCAACGTAACTGGGTGACTATAAAGATGCTCTACAGGTATCTCCAAAGGTGTTAGTTGAGTTAGTATGGATCAAGACTGGGATTTGTCACTCCGTATGACGGAGAGGTATCTCGGGGCCCACTCGGTAATACGACATCACACACAAGCCTTGCAAGCAATTTGACTTAGTGTAAGTTGCGGGATCTTGTATTATGGAATGAGTAAAGAGACTTGCCGGTAAACGAGATTGAAATAGGTATGCGGATACTGACGATCGAATCTCGGGCAAGTAACATACCGAAGGACAAAGGGAATGACTTACGGGATTATAGGAATCCTTGGCACTGAGGTTCAAACGATAAGATGTTCATAGAATATGTAGGATCCAATATGGGCATCCAGGTCCCGCTATTGGATATTGACCGAGGAGTCTCTCGGGTCATGTCTACATAGTTCTCGAACCCGCAGGGTCTGCACACTTAAGGTTCGACGTTGTTTTATGCGTATTTGAGTTATATGGTTGGTTACCGAATGTTGTTAGGAGTCTCGGATGAGATCACGGACGTCACGAGGGTTTCCGGAATGGTCCGGAAACGAAGATTGATATATAGAATGACCTCATTTGATTACCGGAAGGTTTTCGGAGTTACCGGGAATGTACCGGGAATGACAAATGGGTTCCGGGAGTTCACCGGGGGGGGCCAACCCACCCCGGGGAAGCCCATAGGCATTTGGGGTGGCGCACCAGCCCAAGAGAGCCCTATGCGCCATAGGCAGAAAAATCAAAGAGAAAAGAAAAAAAAGAGGAGGTGGGAAAAGGGGGAAGGACTCCTCCTTCCAAACCTAGTTGGACTCGGTTTAGAAGGGGAGGGTTCCCCCCTTAGGTTCGGCGGACCCCCTTGGGAGTCCTTGGACCCCAAGGCAAGGATCCCCCTCTTCCCCCTATATATACGGAGGTTTTAGGGCTGATTTGACACAACTTTGCCACGGCAGCCCGACCACATATCTCCACGGTTTTACCTCTAGATCGCGTTTCTGCGGAGCTCGGGCGGAGCCGTGCTGAGACGAGATCATCACCAACCTCCGGAGCGCCGTCACGCTGCCGGAGAACTCTTCTACCTCTCCGTCTCTCTTGCTGGATCAAGAAGGCTGAGATCATCGTCGAGCTGTACGTGTGCTGAACGCGGAGGTGCCGTCCGTTCGGCACTAGATCGTGGGACTGATCGTGGGACGGTTCGCGAGGCGGATCAAGGGACGTGAGGACGTTCCACTAGATCAACCACGTTCACTAACGCTTCTGCTGTACGGTCTACAAGGGTACGTAGATCACACATCCCCTCTCGTAGATGGACATCACCATGATAGGTCTTCGTGCACGTAGGAAAATTTTTGTTTCCCATGCGACGTTCCCCAACAGTGGCATCATGAGCTAGGTTCATGCGTAGATGTCTTCTCGAGTAGAACACAAAAGTTTTTGTGGGCGGTGATGTGCGTTTTGCTTCCCTCCTTAGTCTTTTATTGATTCCGCGGTATTGTTGGATCGAAGCGGCTCGGACCGACATTACTCGTACGCTTACGAGAGACTGGTTTCATCGCTACGAGTAACTCCGTTGCTCAAAGATGACTGGCGGGTGTCAGTTTCTCCAACTTTAGTTGAATCGGAATTGACCGAGGAGGTCCTTGGATGAGGTTAAATAGCAACTCATATATCTCCGTTGTGGTGTTTGCGTAAGTAAGATGCGATCCTACTAGATACCCATGGTCACCACGTAAAACATGCAACAACAAAATTA